>NC_064615.1:797702991-798996741 GCF_023898315.1 Schistocerca nitens
ACGATAGATATGGAGCGACAGATTTGCCCTGTAATGGATGCAATGTTACAAAGGAAACTGGTTTCAATATATGTGCATTCCTATCCCTTGAATGTGCAATATCGAATCACATGTTTCTGTTAGATTGTAGTTCTCCAATTCCTGCATTCATTATGATTTCGTAACGTACCCTACGGTTAATAATGGAAGGTATTGTAGGAAAGACTGGTAATGTACAATATGTAAAAGAACGAAGAGGAAACAGTAAGAATGCAAGTTAAGACCTGACATCGTCGGGTGACGGAGATACAGCAGCCTGTATCATTCGTTAAAAGTTTTTATTTAGTAGTCTTGATCGCAATTCAACATAAAAATTACAATATGCTGCTAACTGGTTTCGATTGATTGCCAACCATCTTGAGATCAATCTTACTACAGTCTGTCGATAAACTCAAGAGCGAGTGAGCGAGTCCCCACTCTGCCTACCCAGCTACGTCAGAAGGCGCTTCTACAGGTTGTTTCACAACGTAGTACCGGCGCTGCCGCGGCGCACGCCTTAAATCTGTGGCGACGCCGTGTACAAATACGTCCCGCCAGCCTTTATTTTTAGTAAATGCCTTACGACCATCAGGGATACAGAAGACGATAGCTTCTTCCGAAGCACAACATCATAGAGTAAATAATATTAACGCAAGAACGGAATTCAAGGTTCTACCTCAACCTTAAAACCGAATGCCCGTTCATGAGAATGTATGTTCCTCTACTGCTATTTGCAAAACGAACCCCATATAATGCAATCAGTCTGTAGAATTTAAGGCCTGTTCTTACTGTTTCTACTAAAAGGTAGAAGTTTTCTCTGCAGGGCTGCGTTGAAACGTAACCATTCTTGCAACATGAAGAGTATTTAAAAAGTAAGGAGAAATTTATAATTTCGCGTGTTGCATTAGCTCGATACGCACTACTTTTGTCACTGTTTTCGTAAACATGTCTGAAAATTTTCTGTGCAATGTTATGCATATTGGGTATTTAGTCTATTGTCAGATGTCAAAGAGATTGCATGTGTTTCGGTAGTATCAACGATTATTTGTTTTGTGCATAAGCAGATTTGCCGATGGAAGTCCCCTGTGCACATCCCGTATTATAAATTAACTGTGCGTTCGATAAAAACCCATCTTTTGATCCAATATTGACTACAATAATTCTATTGTTTCCACTAACATTGTCCATAATGCCATAAAAGCCATGACCCTGCCAACATTTTATATAAGTAATGTTGTTGTCCACCCAAGTTTTATGAACATAAAAGAAGTTTCTGACTCGCTCCCTTAATTTCTGTAACGTCGGCACTATTTTTTGATTTATGTAAAAGTGCTCTATCGTTTGTCGAACTATCGATTTTGTACGACTGTCTATAACAATGTGTTTCCTCCTAAAATGATTAGGTTTCCTACGTGGCAATTCCAATAAACCATGTCGTTTACTATAGCGTTCCTTTCTTATGCGTCCTATTGTGACGAGGCTGACATTTGCATAAATTGCAGACCTTTTATTGCGTCTGGTAATATTATCCAACCCTTCTTTTCGTGTGGCCTCTTTAAAAAACGCTGTAATAACATTAGGCACGACTGAACGCTCTTACTCCGCAAATACCTCCTCTTCTTCGTATTCTGCACACTTCTTGCCATGCAGGGCGATTGTCAAAAATGGTTCAAAAGGCTCTGAGCACTATAGGACTTAAGTTCTGAGGTCATCAGTCCACTAGAACTTAGAACTACTTAAACCTAACTAATCTAAGGGCATCACACACATCCATGCCCGAGACAGGATTCGAACTTGCGACCGTAGCGGTCGCGCGGTTCCAGACTGTAACGCCTAGAACCGCTCGGCCACTCCGGCCGGCGGCGATTGTCCATCACTTGTGGTTACCGAAGTATATCAGTAAGTATAAAAAGTTAACTGACTTACGCTGGCAACTAAGATTCCACGAACAGAATCGACATATATCATTGCACGCCGATCTACACCGCTAAACAGGTAACGGGCTACTGGTTTTGGATGATCTATAGACCAGTGGCAGGGCCACTTTCCCCACCAAAAGCGCTGCTCGCTCTTGAGTTACAGACAAATTATGTAAGGACTCAATGTCTATGTACAATGTTGGCCCCAACGCCATCGTTACTAACATGGGGAACCTGCCATGGGTCGCTTTCTGATAGAGTCGATACTTGCCTAGCTGATAGAAGGACGAAAATAAAGGGACAGCTATTTTGTCTTATGTGCCAGCAGGCAATAGCTTCCTAGACAAAGACGATCAAAGTTTCGACGGAACTTCATAACATTACTCAAGCGGCGTGTGACTAAGTGCGATCGACGGTAGCACAGTGGCTAAGAGGACAATTTCGAGATTTCGCGTCCCGTATTCAAAACTAATATTATTTTTTTTGTATTGTTATCGCAGAAGTAGCCTATGCAACATCAACATTTTTGTGACATCGTGAAAAATAATGGAACTGATGGTGAAAGAATTGAAGATTTCAAATCTTATTACGAGGGTCGTTCAATAAGTATGCCCCACTTTTTTTCCCCAGAACATATTTGTTGTTAAGAGTCAGAATTTCGTGACCATATATATGAACATGTCTTGTCCATGTCCTATTTTTCTACGTAGTCTCCATCACGTTCTATGGCCGTGCGCCAACATATTCCCTGCTGGTAAAAGCTCTGTCCTGTAGGCGTAGCCATGTTTTCACTGCATGACTGACACTCTCGTCATCTTCAAAGTGAGTTCTTCGTAGAGAATCTTTAAGCGGCCCAAAGAGATGGAAGTCCGAGGGTGCCAGATCTGGACTGTAGGGTGGATAAGGCAATGATGTCCAACCCAATTTGGCGATGTGTTCCCGGGTTGTCAGACTTGTGTGTGGGCGTGCATTATCGTGTTGGATCAAGATTTCTGATAAATTCTTGTCCGATCGAACACGTCGGAAACCGTTCTTGACTTTATCCAGATTCAGCATGTCTGGAGCAGTGGCTGTGACAGGGAGTACCGAGCGTAGCTGATCATGGAGCTCTGTTTCTGCATTTCCTGAGGCTGTAGCTTTTTTTTTTACCCATCCCACAATTGTACTCATATCAACTGCAGCACCGCCATACACTCCGCACAAACGTTTATGGGTGTTCACCACGGTTTCTTTTCCTGCACACAAGAATTCAGTAACAGCACGCTGCTTGTAGCATGAGTCGAATGTAGACGCCATTTTGACGCTGTACTACGGCTCTGCCAACTGTCAGAACGGTTCGAAACTCCATCGGCGTACAGAGCAAACATCAAATGTGCAGCACCAACAAGGACGTTTATCTATGTATATTAATGGCATTTTTTTTAAAAAAACATGTGGGGCATTACTTATTGAACGAGCCTCGTAAAATTAGATTTTATCATCACAATTGACATGAATTAACACCTCCCAAATTTTTATTTGTGGAACATCCACGACTGTTCTGCAACATATTCATGGTAAACAAATGTGGCACAGTAGTAAAATACTTATTGACTGAAGACTTCCGCGACAGAAGTCGCTATACACTACCACGATTTCACAGTTGTATCTGAAATCTAAAGTAAAACAACAATTGTAACCTATTCGATTACTAAGAATTCTTTAAAAAATCAAAGACTTCCATTTAGAAACTGAAAAACAGGGAAAATGATCGAACCATAGCCTCCCTAGCAGCAGTAAGACATTATGTCCACGCCCTAATAGTAGGAGGACGTCATGTCCATGTCCCAACAACTAATAGGCAAATAACAACCATAGGTAAACCGTCAAATAACATCCACAATTCGGAGTGCTATTTGACGGTCCTCCTACGGCAGATGTTTCTCTATTAGTTGTTATGGCCTAGACATGACGTCCTATTACTGCTAGGTGGGCTATTGTTCAATCATTTTATTCGTTTTTCAGTTTCTAAAAGTCGGTCTTCGGTTTCTTGAAAATTTCGTAATTGCTTAATGGAGTAGTTAACAACTGTTGTTTTACTTCAGATTTCAGATACTTGACCCCAAAACTTTGATAGTGTATAGAGATTTCAGTCGCGCAAGACTTCGGTCAATAAAGTATTTTTCAACTGCGGCGCATTTGTTTACTATGAACCACCCAGAAAACTGCTACCCAACAGTATTCGTTTGCCTCCAAGACATTAGTGAGAAATTTGGTCCACGAGTGCATCAAGAGCTAAATAATTTAATGGAACGACATCAGAATAAGCACGCAACAGCCACAATATCCGGAAAGTTCAAAAAAGAAACCTACCGTCAGCTTCTTGACAAAGGTTTGCAACTTTACATAAAAAAGGAGCTGTTTCTATTCATTATTGACTCGTGGAATGGACAAAACGATCTCTCTTTATACGATGAGCTTTTTACCGACGAAGTCGGAATACCGATATTTTCATTAAAAGTAATTCCATCAATATGTATGCCATTATGTAAGCCCTGCGACGTATACTTGCACTGGGGCTTGAAGAATTACGTTCGCTTATTACGGAAGTGTCTTACTCTCATCGCACAGCAAAGGGAACTCACGACTAGAAGTGATGCAGTTAAAATAAAATCGAAATAAAGTCGCTGAATGCGGATGTCTAGGCATCAGGTGTGTTGGGTATAGATGTACTACCTATTAGTGACGTATGGAAATTTCTGGCAGACCGGGACGTGAATCCCGATTTCCCGCCTATCGTGAGTGGTCGCCTTAACCACTTGGCTAACCGTGCACACCCCCCGGGTCAACTCAAACTTCCATGTGCAGACTGTCGACATGGAAATTAGGGTCGACCCGAAGGGGAAGTGGGGCGTCCAAGGATAGCTGAAGTGGTTAAGGGGTAACGACAGGGTAATGGACGAAAATTTTGCTCAAATTCAGGATTTCTTTTCTTCGTACTGGAATGTAGTAGACAAATGGGGTTTGCTGCAATGAATAAAGCATACATTGAAGTTTTTATTGGTATTTTCATTGAAAGATATTAATATCTTCACTGTCTAACTGGGATCTTCCCGAGGCAGCTCTGAAAGGAGGTAGGCGATCGACGGTTATCGCTGTTACTCCGGTTGTGGTTATCTGAAACATGAAATTAACATGTCACCCTGATCCTTATAGATGAAATTTTAGTTTATTGTAGGAATTTGCAAAAGAAAAAATTTCTGGCGAAATTAAAGAAATTTGTATTAAGATGGCCATTTTTTGATCCCCTCCTTTTTGCCCTAAAACACTAAATATCAATATAAAAGAAATCGGCTACTGCTAACTGAAGAGAATTCAGTTTGCTTCAAGGGAGATAAAAATCATTAAAATCGGATGAAAATTGTAGCGTGGGCGACGACAACCATACCGAAAAATATGGTTTTGAGAAAAACGGGTTTAAAGTTCGACAGATATTTACTATCATATTAAAAAAAGGACAATGCTTGAATCTTACGGGATATCATCGATGCCTGCTCCATAATAACCAGTATTCCCTGCCAGTGGATGGCCGCTTTCTGCGACTTTGACCTGATAAGCCCTTTTCGTTGCTCAGCGCATCGCCGCTGGTGTCTTTATCTTCACAGGATCGGCATTAATGCAGTATGGCCTGCATTGAATAGACATACGGCCAAATTTGAAGCAATGTTGACAATTTAGCTTCAGCTGGATTTTATTTTTGGAGGGTATTTCCAAATTTATTGAAACTTTCGTTCACATTTTGAGTAAAACCACCCAAAAAACGCTCCAGCAGACCAGATTTACTCAGCTCGGTGTACATAGGTAGCGCGAGCGCGGAACCGATTCTATAGCGCCGATGTATATACATTCGAATTCCGTAATTTAAAAAAAAATCGAGTTTTTTCGACTGGCACCCTGTCGTTCCCTCTTACGGCGACTGCTCACGCTGAATGGGACATCCGACTCCCAGCCCAGCACGGATTTACATATGTCCCTAATAGTTCACTTGCCGCGCGGGTTTATCCGAGCGGTCTCAGGCGCTGCAGTCATGGACTGTGCGGCTTGGTCCCGGCGAAGGTTCGAGTCCTCCCTCGGGCATGGGTGTGTGTGTTTGTCCTTAGGATAATTTAGGTTAAGTAGTGTGTAAGCTTAGGGACTGAGGACCTTAGCTGTTAGGTCCCATAAGATTTCACACTCATTTGAACGTTTTTTTTTTGAATAGTTCAAAAATGGTTCAAATGGCCCTGAGCACTATGGGACTCAACTTCTGAGGTCATCAGTCCCCTAGAACTTAGAACTACTTAAACCTAACTAACCTAAGGACATCACATACATCCATGCCCGAGGCGCGGATTCGAACCTGCGGCCGTAGCGGTCTCGCGGCTCTAGACTGTAGCGCCTAGAACCGCACGGCCACTCCGGCCGGCTTGAATAGTTCAGTTGTCTACTTTATAAGATGACCGTTTGGTCGAAAGCTCTTCTTGTTCTGCCTTTCTGTGACTCAACACCTCCTCTGTACGGTGAGTAGTAATCTATCCTTTTCAGAATACTGTCACTATTCCATCCTATCTCCAGTTGATTAACATTTTTGCACCATTTTACAACGTAGAACGCTTTTTCTATGTCGTTCGAATTTCCAGCAGCACTGATCGCGAGGAGTGGCGACGACAAATGTTGATTCTCAGGCGGTGCACGCGCAGACACGGCACGCGTGCACGGTGCACTGGCCTCCGGACACGTGTCGCCCGCACACAGCGTCAGCGAAAACATTTCTTGTGCTTGAAAATACTCCTGAACTGGTAACGTTTACACAGTCGAGCGGATGATACTGCAGCGGTGTACTGCGAAGCGGTCCGGGGCTATTTGACTCGCTGCCATTCCTAGGTCAATTGCCAGGCAGGTAGGACTTCCGCAACGGCTGTCGCAGTCTCAGGCGAAGCAGACGCGCCGCGATGACTACCGAGCGTCGGTGTATAAGTTACGTCAGCTAGAGCTGCCGTCACGTTACACTCTCTGCACCGTTTCATTCCAATATCGTGGTTAACGTTTGGTATTTCTGTAGTCCCTGAATTCAACAGTAACACTGAAAACTCGCAGGCTTATTCTTATTCCGGTTACATCACCTTACCAAAAATTCGTTAAGGACAGCAAAGCAGGAATACTGACAAGAACTGGATTAAGAACTGTGGAATGGAATTTACTGATAGCCAAAATATTACGCTGCTAACCTTTTGGGACGTTCTATAGCAGTCACTTGTGAACAAGGCCCATTAAGTAATGGATCATTTGAGGCGTTTTAGTGCAAAGATGTTCTGCAATGAGATTTCAATGTAGGAGAGTGACACCGCGCAAATATGTTCTACAATGAGATTTCAATGTAGGAGAGTACACCGTCGTTTGAGGCTGTTTAGGAAGTATGCCCCTGCCAGAGCTGCGCTCGACCCTGTTTTTAAAAAAAATATTATTATTATCAAAAATTATTATTATCATTAGCCTGGTAAAAGTTTTATTATCAAAAATGGTTATTAATGCAACAGGCGTACGAAAATGTGTAAACCTCTATCTCTGGCAATGTTAACGCTATCTATACTTTTTCTCTAAAGATTGATAGGCTATCTAGTGAAACTTTATTATCGTTATCATAAAATCATATGTAGCCGTACAACTTGTATGACGAAAATCCTTATTCCGGGATGTTAGTATTCAAAAACTTTCTGGAACTTCCTACTATCGGTCATGTCAGTACTTTGATAGAGAACAAAAAACAGAAATTGATTGCTCTTCCTACAAATCATGAAAAATCATTTCTCTTGTAAGTGACTGCGATTTTCAAAATATTCTCCAACATCTTCGAATAACTATACTGTAATCCTCCCGCATGCAACAGACAACTTACCGCGTCTTGTCTCTGCAACTGAATGAATATGCTACATCCAGCAACATTCTGAAATAACTCAAAATAAATACTGGAAATACTGAGAGTGCAAAGCATAGTCACAACTGTTGATGCAACTATTTCCCTTTTTCTTTTTTTATAGAAATTAAATGGTCAGAAGTGGTTTAGTCGACAAGCCTTCATCAGTGTAAAAATGAAAGGAATCAATAAAAACTTTTAATTTACTATATTCTGAAAATTGACGATTCACACACTGAAGAAACTTTACTCAGAGCTTTCTTTTCGTCGGACAGTTTGATTCGCAAAAACTTTAATTATTCCACAATTTCTTTAATCAATAATCACGTATCTGTTGACAAAAAGATACTAATATTACTTTTAATGCATGCTTACACCAGTCTGAGAAAATTCTTCCAGTGGGCAAGAAAGCAACAATTACACGCAGCAATATGGCAAATTACCAAAACTTATCGATCAATAGCAGAATCTCCTCTGGCACCACGAGTACGGTACGGTCAGCGCCGGGACCGAGCGAGGTGGCGCAGTGGTTAGCACACTGGACTCGCATTCGGGAGGACGACGGTTCAATCCTGCGTCCGGCCATCCTGATTTAGGTTTTCCGTGATTTCCCTAAATCGCTCCAGGCAAATGCCGGGATGGTTCCTCTGAAAGGGCACGGCCGACTTCCTTCCCTAATCCGATGAGACCGATGACCTCGCTGTTTGGTCTCTTCCCCCAAAAACCAACCAACCAACCAACGGTCAGCGCCGGATGCGGCCTCTCCTGACGCGCGGCTTCTCTCCTGGCCAGGCTGCGTCCGCCTCTCTCAACAACTGTTGGCTCGCTGCCATTCGCGACATTAATATCGCAGACTCAGAGTTTGTGTACGCACGCAACAGCAGAATCAATAGTCAACTTTTCACAAAAAGATGTGAACCACCAACTTTCAGATTTCTGAGCACTGGAAACGAAGATTGAGTTTCAAATAGGTTCACTGCTCAGGACGACCTGCGACGGCAGATTTGTGAAGTAAAAGTCGATTCAGCAAGTGGAAGAAGGCATACCAGATTCGGAGGTTTCTAAATATTGCATCGCCTGTACCACGAACTATTGTACTCGAGTTTTTGGGTACCGCTGATAGATGAGACCGCCGAGAGTCCCGTTAAATGACAGAGCGACAAAGAGTAATCAGAATGACTTGGTATCCGTTCATAAGCGTGAAATAAAAAAAAGCATATTCTAAGGACATATATGTTATACTGATTCCTGATGAGACATCGATATGCCTTTATGAACATGAAAGCAATCGACAGTCAGCTGTTTGATGTTTCCTGATGATGCTAGCCCATCAATGGGAGTAGTAATTACAGGGCGATCTGTCGTGTTTTTTGCAAATGGCACCGATAGAAGTGTTGCATTACCTGTTGTATGGTTATCGGTAACCCTAAGGTTTTTTTCCGTAGATCGAAGGAAGGATGTAAGGTAACAATTCAATTAGGTCGAAGAGGCCGTAACATGCTATATCACTGTGTTAAATGCGTTATTCAGAACATGACGACTGACACGCCAGTTATGGAGTACTGTAAAAATGTTCTCTGTTTAACAAAACCATTGTAATTCTGATCAAAACTTCCGTTTGGACTTCAAACACGTCGCTTGCAAAACTTCTCGAAATATACTACCTACTTCTGAATTATCTGTTATTTCAGAAACCTCATTTCTTCTTATTAGCTGATTCTGATGACTGTCCTTACTCACAAGTGGAGCAACACACGCGCATTTCCAATCGCCGTTAAAGTATGTAACGTATCGTGCACAGATAGATGGAAAGAACCACTACTGTTTGATTATACGATTGTACTGTCTGTACGATTATATTGTTTGATTATACGATTACCGAGCAGTTACTGGAAACAGTCGTCTCTATTGGATAGCTGAGGGATATGTGTATTGAGCGATTCATGGTAGGGCGACCATATAAAGCTAATTGTATAAAAGACAGATGCCACCCTGAGATTCATTGCAAATATCCCAATGACGTGTAGTCCATCCACGAAAAAGGTAGGTTTCAGATCGTGCTACCGGAATTACAGTATAGCTCCTTAGTGTAGACACTTACCAGGAAGGACTGATAGAAGAAGTAGAGAAGAGCGAAAGAATAGCTCATTTAGTCACGAATTCCTTTAGTAAATGCAAAAGCGCTACTAACATACTCATCCAGCTGCAGTGGATAGCGCTACACGAGAGGGGTCATGCATCACAGCACTGATTGCTCTTAAAACTGCGATAGCATACGTTACCGAAGCATAAATCATTATGTCGTTGATTGCCACATACACTGATGACCCAAAACAATACGGCCACCGCTACGGTCGCAGGTTCGAATCCTGCCTCGGGCATGGATGTGTGTGATGTCCTTAGGTTAGTTAGGTTTAAGTAGTTCTAAGTTCTAGGGGACTGATGACCTCAGATGTTAAGTCCCATAGTGCTCAGAGCCATTTGAGCCAATACGGCCACCAGCTTAAAGCACGACCTTCTACCTTTGGAACGCAACGCAGCAGTGATTCTGCATGGCTCTGGATTCGACAAGTCATTACCGGGTGTCCGGGGAAATTTGGTGCCAGATCTCTTCGCGAAGGACACGCAATTCCCGTACAGTACAAACCGGTATTTTGTGGGCGCGGAGCTGGCTTCCGATAGCGTTCCGGATGCGTTCCATTGGAATCAGATCAGACAAGTTTGTTGGCCAAGACAGCAACGTGAGCTCGCTGTCATGTTGCTCAAACCACTGTAGCATGATTATGACCTTGTAACAGAGATTGTTATGCTGTTATAAGATACCATCACCATCGGGGAAGACATCAACTATCAAGGGCTGCAGGTGGTCCACAGTAATGTTGACGTATTCCACAGCTGTCACGGAGCGTTCAGTTACTACCGTAGCTCCCATAGAAACCCAAGTGAATGTCTGCCTTAGGGTAATATTGCCATCACTGGAGTGCTACCATGGTGTGGTGCATGTTTAGAGCAGTCGTTCGCCTCGAAAACGGCATTTAGTGACACGAATAGTTTGATTCGTCGTTACAGAGCTGGAAATGTGATACTGAGGCAATTCTATAAGCTTACAGATATCTTTTTTAAAAAATTCAGTGAGGGAGGAGGAACAGGAACTGCACGGTGTATAATTGGTGACAATCGGCCTTGGTCGCGTACTGGAAGCAGTTCTGTAAAGCGGTCATTTCTTCGACTCTGTGAAGAAGACAGAGATAATATCAGTTTAGTGCAAAATCGAATTCTGAGTAAAGTTGCCGGGGCGACTTCTTTCGCTGCTTTCCTGGGAGCAGCATGATTACGATCCCAGATGGTTGGTAACTTGGGAGGAGCCACTGGAGGAGGTTTCCTGAAACCAAACGCCGAAGACAGGCCGACAGGTTTCGAGGTGATACAAGAGACCGCTCGTAGACGGATAGTGTCGTAGTGAGGATGTTTCACGTGGCTGTCTCCATTGTGAATGCCATTGTGACCGCAGCAACCCCAGCTGCAGTATGGTGACAAGCTCTTCACATGTAGCAAAAACGTGGACCAATTCTCCCTCTGTTTTCTGTCACACTGATTGGATTTCTGTATGTTTTATCGTAATATCCTGTGGATTGAAATTAATATAGAGTGTGAATAGGATCAACCGATGCTCTTTGATCCAGAGTATTTCTGTTTCAGTTCATGTGTGCAGTTCCCGTTTCGGAGGACTCACCAAAGTTACATTAATTCGGCGATCTGTTTGTGCAATTACTCAGCTAGCTATCGACCAGCAGTCGATAATTTCGTGAACAGGTAAAACTATTTTCATCCGGCCACAACTATGCGCTCTTCGATTGCTGCGGAAGAAGGTTCATCATACTAGTGAAAGATGGTTTAATTATTCATGTAACGCCATCCTACGTAATTTCATCATATTTTTGTGCTCTGATTGTATTCCCCAGAGCTATTAACATAATGAATGGGTAAATGAGATGATTTCCTCATAATTCATATTACTACTCTCAAAATGCATGTGTAACTCCATATATTGCCTATGGACAAGCTAGAAATTGAATTAGCTATTTTCTTCTGTTTGCGAGAAGGTTTATTTTTCCGTTGATTCGGCAGAACAGCCTAGCAGATAGAGACGGCATAGGGATGCAAGTAACTAACCTTCGGCACGGCCACAAATTTGTAGCCTAAAGCGGGCTTCAGGTATGAAACAGCGTCCACCTTTGCTGTTTCCCTTCGGCTTGGGGCTGGTCACGTTAACAAGAGGGGAAGTAGTGCATCGAGTGGCTAGCAAGTGCTCGTGCAAAGATGCAATGGCTATGTGAAGGAACGGCTCCTTAGCTTAAAAGAAAAGCATTGCCTGGAATCTTCCGTGGGAACTGAAAGACACAGCATCTCAACGGCTGCTTTGGAAAGTGGATAGAAAGATGGTCAGCTTCTGCCTTTGTCCCTATCTAAAAGTAAAATAAAATGTCTCTTCTTGCAGAAGCTCTATCGAACTATTGAAATTTCATTGGGGCGGTGGTCGCAATCTCTGTAAAACTTGGCTAGAGATTGGACCGCACTCGGAATCATTACCATCATTGGTGGATGACCTGGAACTTTTCCAAAACTAGAGAGAAATCAGAATCTTAGTAAAGACACACACTCTGCCTTCCGTGAGCAAGGACGATGGTCTCGCTGCAGGTTCTCGGGCCACATACATGTAGATGGGTCCCGAGCGCTGTTAACTGCCACACACAGGCAGCGCGCGTGCAGTCATGAGTACTGGAAGTTATCTGGTGAGATTTGGGCAGCAGTGCTTTTCCGTGGCAGAATTCAGGGGGTGGGGATTTGTTAACTTTGCTGAGTTAGTCGTTTCGGTAATTAATGACCGCAGTTAGATATTTGATTTACAGGATACACATTGCATCTTTGAACAGTGTTTGCTCTTACGACTTCACTTACCATTAGCACTTTATGATACGCGTTTCACTTGACCATTGGCAATATTCGTTACGTGATCCCAAAATTTGTACCAAGATCGAAGTTAAACATAATTGCTTCTTTAAATTTGCACTCATTGTTTATTTCATGCATGACTGTTAACTTTTAAAGGTGGGCCTACCCCAGTTAAATTCGGATTTAATAAGGCGTTATTCATTGCGCGACTTGTTTCATTACCTTTTACAAGTAAATTCGCGTGATTGGGTAGAGGGCTTCACTCCGTTTTCTGATCACTGGGTCTTTAATTTTGCATTTCAGAGGTGTTCACTACCACAACCACCCCACCTCACACTAGAACACATTAAATATTTTTTCAGTTTATTACCTAAACGAATAAAAGATTTACTGAACTTTGCCACACTTTTTTGTCACTGGAGGACTTCATAATTTACAGCTCTAATGGACTAGCAAAGCATCACTTGATGCATTAATTAGTAGATTGTTTTCTTGAGGAACAGTGTTCAGCACTGACAAAACTGTGTATCCATCTGAAACTTTAACTGTCACTGTCGTACTCGATATTGTTGACTACTGCAGCTGAGGTCTCGAACTGGGCAGAGTTGTCGCTAGCTCGGCACTATATTGACCTGAGCGAGGGCACTGCTATGCTGTGAGGGTAGGCGTAGTCTTCAGGAGTGATTCCCATACGTCGCTGCGGATTGTAGTGGGCCCTTGCTAATGTCTGCATTATCGATTCGCACTGTCAACCTTGTTGTGGCAACGTGATATCTGTAAGATTTTACTGATACCAGAGCAGTTAACTGATCTCAGGTGGGGGCCGACAGAGGGATACTGCCACCGCTGTATGCGGACTTGACTGTCCACCTGCTGTAACAAGAGAAGTGATTCTTCCAAACAGGTGATTTGTTTTCACTGATTCATGGTCCAATATCGTTTATTTTTGTGCCCGCTGGAATCGTAATTGACGATGTCCTTGAAACAACTAGAAAATATCTATGGGTCGTCTGCTGTGGTGTCCCATATTCAGCACTGTGTGGCGAGCGGTGTGCTTCGAAACACTTTTGCCTGCGCCAAAATTGTACTGTGTCGTCCGATCTTCACAAATCGGTACCTGTCCCGCTTTGCAGAGTGGGCAAGCCTCCGACCTCCACATTCTGTGATGAGAGGTGGATGTTCAGCACCTTGTCCCCAACTCGCGGTCTCACCGTCCTTTTCTACGACAGTAGTAAACAAACAGCCGACCAGCTTCATCCTAGTACAAGGAAGTATTGGCTTGACATTGTCTGGAAGGATTGTTGGATGTACTTCTGAGGGATATCGAGCAAAATTCTACCAAAGTGGCCCCTTAGATCGTCATAATCCCGAAGTGGTTGGAGGGCCGTGCCCATAATACTCCAACTTTCTCATTTGGAAGAGATTCGGCTACATTGCTGGCCAAGGTAAGGTTTGACAAATACGAAGACAAACAGTAAAAACTGTCGCCGTGTGCGGATGGCCGTTATCTTGTTGAAATGGTAGACCAGAATGTTTTGCCGTGAAGGGCAACAAAACGGGGCGTAGAATATCATCGACGTACCGCTGTGCTGTGAAGGTGCCGAATGTGACAACGAACGGAGTACTGCTGTGAAAGGAAATAGCACCCCAGACCATCACTTCTGACTGTCCAGCCGTTTGGTGCACGACAGACAGTTTGGTACCCATCGCTGCATGGGGCGTCTCCAGACACGTCTTCGGCTTCGAATCTCATTCGCTGGAGTGTAGTTGTCTTCAATGATTGAGTCCGAACTGAGCTCCGATGTCCAGCGAAGATGTGTCTGGAGACGCTCCAGATAGCCTGGCTGTCGCCCGCCATCCGGCGCGACAGCCAGGGGTGACGGTCAGGGGTGCCATTTTATTTCATATAAGGACCACTCTGGTTGTCATCCGCGGCACCCTTACAGATAGCGGTACGTCGACAACATTCTGCACACCGTTTAGTTACTCTTCGTGGGCTTGCATTTGAGCAAGAGAATGCCCATCCGCACAAGGAGAGAGTTTCTACTGCTTGTCTTCGTGCTTGAATACCTTACCTTGGTTAGCAAGGGGCCTGATATCTCCCAGACTGAGAACGTTTGGAGCATTACGAGCAGGATCCTCGAACCAGCTAGGGATTTTGACGATGTAACGTGCCAGTGAGACAGAATTTGGCACGATATCCCTCAGTAGGGCATCCAACGACTCTGTTAATCAATGCCAAGCCGAATAATTGCTTGCATAAGGGCCAGAGGTTGAAACACGTATGTATTCAGTAGCAGCGATGGCAGGGCATGACAGAATCTCTGACCAGAGAGTTATTTATCGTTGCTAGTCTGCGCTTGATCGCGCGAGAGTTCAGTTGAGTTGCGAGGCAGTAGTTGTACGTAGCGAGTCGCGAGAGCATGTAGTTCGTTCGTGCTAGTAGCGCGCACGAGATAGTCGGAGTTGTGTGTGAGGAGTCGGCGGGCGTCGACATGAACCATGGACCTTGCCGTTGGTGGGGAGGCTTGCGTGCTTCAGCGATACAGATGGCCGTACTGTAGGTGCAACCACAACGGAGGGGTATCTGTTGAGAGACCAGACAAACATGTGGTTCCTGAAGAGGGGCAGCAGCCTTTTCAGTAGTTGCAGGGGCAACAGTCTGGATGATTGACTGATCTGGCCTTGTAACATTAACCAAAACGGCCTTGCTGTGCTGGTACTGCGAACGGCTGAAAGCAAGAGGAAACTACAGCCGTAATTTTTCCCGAGGACATGCAGCTTTACTGTATGATTAAATGATGATGGCGTCCTCTTGGGTAAAATATTCCGGAGGTAAAATAGTCCCCCATTCGGATCTCCGGGCGGGGACTACTCAAGAGGACGTCGTTATCAGGAGAAAGAAAACTGGCATTCTACGGATCGGAGCGTGGAATGTCAGATCCCTTAATCGGGCAGGTAGGTTAGAAAATTTAAAAAGGGAAATGGATAGGTTGAAGTTAGATATAGTGGGAATTAGTGAAGTTCGGTGGCAGGAGGAACAAGACTTTTGGTCAGGTGATTACAGGGTTATAAATACAAAATCAAATAGGGGTAATGCAGGAGTAGGTTTAATAATGAATAAAAAATAGGAGTGCGGGTTAGCTACTACAAACAGCGTAGTGAACGCATTATTGTGGCCAAGATAGACACAAAGCCCATGCCTACTACAGTAGTACAAGTTTATATGCCAACTAGCTCTGCAGATGATGAAGAAATTGATGAAATGTATGACGAGATAAAATAAATTATTGAGGTAGTGAAGGGAGACGAAAATTTAATAGTCATGGGTGACTGGAATTCGTCAATAGGAAAAGGAGAGAAGGAAACATAGTAGGTGAATATGGATTGGGGGGAAGATATGAAAGAGGAAGCCGCCTTGTAGAATTTTGCACAGAGCATAACTTAATCATAGCTAACGCTTGGTTCAAGAATCATAAAAGAAGGTTGTATACCTGGAAGAATCCTGGAGATACTAATAGGTATCAGATAGATTATATAATGGTAAGACAGAGATTTAGGAAACAGGTTTTAAATTGTAAGACATTTCCAGGGGCAGATGTGGATTCTGACCACAATCTATTGGTTATGAACTGCAGATTGAAACTGAAGAAACTGCAAAAAGGTGGGAATTTAAGGAGATGGGAGCTGGAGAAACTGAAAGAACCAGAGGTTGTACAGAGTTTCAGGGAGAGCATAAGGGAACAACTGACAGGAATAGGGGAAAGAAATACAGTAGAAGAAGAATGGGTAGCTCTGAGGGATGAAGTAGTGAAGGCAGCAGAGGATCAAGTAGGTAAAAAGACGAGGGCTAATAGAAATCCTTGGGTAACAGAAGAAATATTGAATTTAATTGATGAAAGGAGAAAATATAAAAATGCAGTAAATGAAGCAGGCAAAAGGGAATACAAACGTCTCAAAAATGAGATCGACAGAAAGTGCAAAATGGCTAAGCAGGGATGGCTAGAGGACAAATGTAAGGATGTAGAGGCTTGTCTCACTAGGGGTAAGATAGATACTGCCTACAGGAAAATTAAAGAGACCTTTGGAGAGAAGAGAACCACTTGTATGAATATCAAGAGCTCAGATGGCAACCCAGTTCTAAGCAAAGAAGGGAAGGCAGAAAGGTGGAAGGAGTATATAGAGGGTCTATACAAGGGCGATGTACTTGAGGACAATATTATGGAAATGGAAGAGGATGTAGATGAAGATGAAATGGGAGATATGATACTGCGTGAAGAGTTTGACAGAGCACTGAAAGACCTGAGTCGAAACAAGGCCCCGGGAGTAGACAACATTCCATTAGAACTACTGATGGCCTTGGGAGAGCCAGTCATGACAAAACTCTACCATCTGGTGAGCAAGATGTATGAGACTGGCGAAATACCCACAGACTTCAAGAAGAATATAATAATTCCAATCCCAAAGAAAGCAGGTGTTGACAGATGTGAAAATTACCGAACTATCAGTTTAATAAGTCACAGCTGCAAAATACTAACGCGAATTCTTTACAGACGAATGGAAAAACTGGTAGAAGCGGACCTCGGGGAAGATCAGTTTGGATTCCGTAGAAATGTTGGAACACGTGAGGCAATACTAACCTTACGACTTATCTTAGAAGAAAGATTAAGAAAAGGCAAACCTACGTTTCTAGCATTTGTAGACTTAGAGAAAGCTTTTGACAACGTTAAGTGGAATACTCTCTTTCAAATTCTGAAGGTGGCAGGGGTAAAATACAGGGAGCGAAAGGCTATTTACAATTTGTACAGTAACCAGATGGCAGTTATAAGAGTCGAGGGGCATGAAAGGGAAGCAGTGGTTGGGAAAGGAGTGAGACAGGGTTGTAGCCTCTCCCACATGTTATTCAATCTGTATATTGAACAAGCAGTAAAGGAAACAAAAGAAAAATTCGGAGTAGGTATTAAAATTCATGGAGAAGAAGTAAAAACTTTGAGGTTCGCCGATGACATTGTAATTCTGTCAGAGACAGCAAAGGACTTGGAAGAGCAGTTGAACGGAATGGACAGTGTCTTGAAAGGAGGATATAAGATGAACATCAACAAAAGCAAAACGAGGATAATGGAATGTAGTCTAATTAAATCGGGTGATGCTGAGGGGATTAGATTAGGAAATGAGACACTTAAAGTAGTAAAGGAGTTTTGCTATTTAGGGAGTAAAATAACTGATGATGGTCGAAGTAGAGAGGATATAAAATGTAGACTGGCAATGGCAAGGAAATCGTTTCTGAAGAAGAGAAATTTGTTAACGTCGAGTATAGATTTAAGTGTCAGGAAGTCATTTCTGAAAGTATTTGTATGGAGTGTAGCCATGTATGGAAGTGAAACGTGGACGATAACTAGTTTGGACAAGAAGAGAATAGAAGCTTTGGAAATGTGGTGCTACAGAAGAATTCTGAAGATAAGGTGGGTAGATCACGTAACTAATGAGGTATTGAATAGGATTGGGGAGAAGAGAAGTTTGTGGCACAACTTGACTAGAAGAAGGGATCGGTTGGTAGGACATGTTTTGAGGCATCAAGGGATCACGAATTTAGCATTGGAGGGCAGCGTGGAGGGTAAAAATCGTAGAGGGAGACCAAGAGATCAATGCACTAAGCAGATTCAGAAGGATGTAGGTTGAAGTAGGTACTGGGAGATGAAGAAGCTTGCACAGGATAGAGTAGCATGGAGAGCTGCATCAAACCAGTCTCAGGACTAAAGACCACAACAACAACAACATCATTTAAAAATAATTACGGTGAGGTTACACTTAGCACGATGCGCATTTACATTTAATTATTGTCATTTCAAAGTTATTGCGGGGAGGCTACACTTGGCGACATCCGGTCCAGGATTGTATTTCTTTGAGAATCTTCTGAAAAGTAGTCAGATATTTGCTCTTATTTACTTAATATAATTAGCATTTGGCGCAACGCTTTTACTAATTTTATGACTTTCTTTCCTCAGATCATCGGCAATACGTTGCTCTGTTGTATTTGTGTTTGTTGCTTTTTGCATTGTGCTTATTTCATTTGTGAATAATTGTGACTATTGTAAAAATGCCGCGAAAGACTGTGAATAGTGTATCGCGAGGTATTATGAACGAAATAAACGAATTAAATAACTTCACCAATAGTACTAGTGACACGCAGTGTAATGATGACAATCCTGCGTTCACTGACAATCAGTGCGTTCCAACCACCCATGATGATTTTTATCTTAATGATGAACAAACGAACTCAATTGTGTGCTCTGTTAATTTGACGACAATTGATGACGCGGGGCGCCCTATTGTAATGAGCGCTGCCCAGCTTAACACACCCGGTTTGGAAAATTCAAATAACGTACAGACAAATTTTTCTAATGAAAATGGACAATGTACTGAAAGTACGATGGATCCATTTAATTCCGAAGTAGTGACCGACAGTGTACATTCGACTGGCAAACCTTTTTGTAAATTTCAGAATAACCAAATGGTTACAGAAAGCGAGACAATTCCAGATCCACCATTAAACAGCTCAGAGAATAGAAATGCTAATTTTGTGTCGGATCCAATTATGGCATTGTTGCTACGAATTAATGAACGTATTGAAAAACTTGATAACAATTCCAAACAACAGAACGAAAAACAAGACAACAATTCCAAACAGTTAAATGAAAAATTAGACAATACTTCCAGACAGTTAAATGAAAAATTAGACAACAATTCCAGACAGTTAAATGAAAAATTAGACAACAATTCCAGACAGTTAAATGAAAAAATAGACAACAATTCCAGACAGCTTAGTGAACAAATTAGAGACGTTGCTGCGCAATGTCATGATACTAAGGAACAGTTGCGCGAGGAAATTGAGGCTTGTTCAAGAAAAAGTAGCGAAGAAATTAGGTCTGTTGCTCAGGAATTAAGGGAAATGCAAACAGCTACAACAGAAACACTTAGAGAGGAAATTAGCACAGTCGGTAAACAATGTTCTGAAAAAGCTACACAATTACGCGACGAGTTTAAAGCAATGACAGCAGAACTTTCGCGCACAATGGATGAAAAGATTGACGCGAAATTCGACCAACAGAACACTCAAATTGACGAACGTTTGAGTCTTCAGATACAAAACAGTGATACGCGTTTCCGCAAATTCATACAGGATCAAAACAAAGTAAAACGACAAGTAATGGAAACAATCACAGCACAGAGACAGGAAGACAAACGTAAATTGTTCGCGAAAGCAAAGACATACGTAGACAATAATATTGCTACAGTGTCCGACGAAATGAATACCATCAAACAGTTGAACATAGGATTACGTGATGAAATTTCTGATCTTAAATCAAAAACAGATACACACACAGCAGATATTCAGACAGTGACAGACAGATTCGAACAATTAGAACTAACACAGGATTGCGATGTCATCAAAGCTGACGTTAAAAAACTGAACGAAACTACACGTAAATTGCAAAAACAGATTAATGCTTCTGACAGTAAAAACGATGATCAGGCAAAAATACTGACTGAAAAATGTGATGAACTGGCCAGTTGTATTGACGTTATTGAAAGTAATAATGACAACAAATCAGACGATACTGCACCGATTTCGTTTAACCAAACACCTGAATTCCAAAATTTACAACAGACAATTAATGAGATCGATTCATCTAACAACACCTTACGTAGAAAATTGTCATGTTTACAGCAAGAGGTAACAGAGATAAAAAATGTTTCTGGGTTTAACACATCACAGCAGACGCCACTTAGTGAACATTTGTCAGACTCACGCAGCACGTATAATTTGAGTAATCTACAGAGAGTGCGCGACTTAGATTCCGAACAACCACAGTTCAACAGATTCTCTTACAATCCTGAAACTGTTCCGTCATACAGAGACGATAATTTCGATTACAAACATTTTCTATCAGTGAGAAAATTTAAAGTGTTTAAAAATGACAGAACACAGATTCACCCACTGGACTGGATACAACAATTCAGCTTTGCATTTCCACCGACTTGGGCCGTAACACACAAACTTGAATTTATTTGCAGTTTTTTGGAAGGCGAGCCGGGAACTCGTATGAGACCGATCGCGAGGCAATGTTACTCGGTAGAAGAATTTCAGAATGCTTTTCTGTCAGCATACTGGTCGAAGACGACACAGCGCGGAATTAAAGATCAACTAATTAGTTTGCCAAATTATGAGAACTCCAATTTTCCCAGTGTGACGCAATGTTTTGAGCATATGGTCCAACAAAACCAGTACTTAAGTGAACCATATAGTGAATCTGCACACATTCAATTATGTATCTCTAAATTACCATGGTCATTAAATGTGTCACTGTTAACAGTTCAGCAAAAAGAAAATATTTCGGCATTCAGGGATCTGCTGCAGCTTTTAGAAGTGCAGCAATCAGATTATTCTTTCGTAAACAAAAATTTTTCATATAACAACCAAGGCCAACAAACGTACAGCAATTATGATCAGACACGTAATTTCAATAGGAAAGGTAACAGACGCTTTAGGAACGACAACCACCAGAACTTTAATAACAGACAAAATTCTAATTATCAATATCGTCAAAATTTTCAGCAACAGGAACCACATTTTAGTAACAATAGACGTCTTCCACCACAACAACATCAAAACCAGCCGGTTAGCATACCTAACCAACAATGTAATGCACGAGGTCAACCTAACTTTAATGTTTCGCCGCGTGAACGTATAGTCCCTGGTACAACAAATAGTAACGCACGGCAGCAAAGGAACAACTACGTACAGAAAACACAGTATTTCAATTCCTATCGCAATGCACCGTATAGGAATGACTATTACGACAGACGTAAAAACGATGAGCACAATTATCAGCGGTCTTACGAACAGCAAAATCATCCGCAAGAACATATTTTCATGAATGAACCCGACAGTAGGTATCATCCAGAGCGTAATACGTCTCGAAGAGATAATAGATGTTCAAATAGTAGAAATGCCACAGCATCCTCCTGATAATAATAACACGTCAGATAGAATCTGACTAGATACTGTACAGGTCGCATCTTCCAGTAACACAAGCACTACTTTTGACACGCGAAACGTTGTTCACGAAAATGTTACTACTTTTGACGACATCCGAGACACTCTTTTGCAGGAAAGACCAGTTGTTCAAAAAACCATTTCACATCCTGTCATTGAAATTAAAATAGGTTCATCGAAATTTTCAGCAGTAATCGATTCCGGATCACCTATGTCAGTAATAAATGAAGAAACTTTCAACGAGTGTAATAAAGAGAATACATATCCTACATTACCATTAGGCAAAACGAAAGTAAAAGGAGCAGTATCGAGTAAAGGTGTAGACGTTAAATTACAGACGCATTTATCATTTTGTATTGCAGGCCATACTTTTCACTCAAATTTTTGGATTGTCCCTTTATTGACAACAGACGTTATTTTAGGTACTAATTTTCTCGTACAATACGACACAGTGGTTGATTTTCAGAATTCTTATTTAATGTTGAAAGATGAAAATGTACAATTGGCTTTAGAATTTCAGCACACTTTATCTGCGGAAGAACAAACAATTAATTGTACAGAGGTCATTTTCGTATCACGTAGCATAGACTGTAATTCCACATTGTTCACAAATACGTACGTACATACCTATAATACTCCAGACGAAGCTGACTACGACGTAATGCAGATGGTTTCTGATAAAGTTAAACAAAGCAGTGCAAATACAAACGATGAACGGACGCAACTACACAAAATTCTTTTACAGCAAGCTCCAGTTTTCGACAACATTCCTGGTACTATTTCCGGTTTTATGTATGAATTTCAAGTCAAACAGCACGACACATTTAAAGCCAAGCATTATCCCATTCCGTATATTCATAGAGAACAGGTTAAAAAAGAATTGCAGGATATGCTTGACCAAGGAATTATTGAACCGGCAGTTAGTCCGTACATAAACCCGCTACATATTGTTAAGAAAAAAGATGGCTCACTTCGCCTCGTACTTGATTCACGTCACATTAATGACATTATTATTAATGAAACAGATCGACCACAGACACTAGAGGAACTTTTATAGAAATTTTATGGTACTGCTATTTATTCTACATTAGATCTAAAATCGGGATTTTGGCAAATTCAGCTTCATCCGAATTGCAGAAAGTATACAGCTTTTCTCTGTTTTGGTGACTGTTATCAATTTTGTAAATTACCGTTCGGCTTAACTATTTCTTCTGCAGCCTTTATTCGCGGTTTGAACACAATACTTCCAACAGAACTTAAGGACAGAATTACGACGTACGTAGACGACATTCTTATTGCAGAAGCTAACTGGTCTGAACAGAATATGATTCTTGAACGACTGTTGCAAACTTTTCGTGCACAAGGACTCACAGTTAATCTCAGTAAATCGCATTTTGCTAAAACTTCTATAAAATTTCTTGGACACGTAATTTCAGCAGAAGGCATTGCGCCTGATCCGGAAAAACTTCAAGCTCTACGTGACATTACGGTTCCTACAACAAAAAAACAACTACGCAGCTTTTTGGGTTTAATTAACTTTTTTCGTAAATTTATTCATCACTCTGCTTTAGACACACCTAGATTATGCCAGTTGACAGGTAAAAACACTATTTGGTCCTGGGATAAGCAAGCACATTCTGAATTCATGAACCTGAAACATGCTTTGTTGAATGCACCACTTTTATCGCACCCAGATCTTACCAGAAATTTTTTCATTGCCACTGATAGTTCCAACACCGCTTTAGGCGTACATATTTTCCAGGAAATTGAAGAAGATGGCTCAACAGTAATTAAAAACATCGCATTTGCAAGTCGCATTCTGTCACCTGCTGAACGAAATTATTCCGTTACAGAATTGGAAACATTATGTGTTGTTTGGGCTTTCACGAGATTTAGACATTTTCTTTATGGCAGACATACCACCGTTTATACAGATCACAGAGCGATACAATTTTTACTTTCAGCTAAATCCACACACGACAGATTAAGTAGATGGAAGCTTTATTTACAGGAATTTAATTTTACAATTGTTCACATTCCCGGCACACAAAATATTATAGCAGACGCACTATCCCGTTCTCTCAGCAACAATCAGCAAGACGTCGCAACCAACTTCTGCAAAGCAAATTTCAGCGTCATGTACATTCAGCAAGTTGCATTGGAAAATTTTATTTCATCGTCATTACAGGACACAGCAAAAGAGCAAAATAAAGACAACGTGTGGAAAGAAATTAAACACCTTTGGCAAGATAAGAATAATGTTACCATTAGAAACAATTACACTGTACGCAATGACATTCTGTTTCGCCGCTCTCATCCTGACAGCAACAATTGGTTATTATGCATTCCTGACGAACTGGTTGACAAATTAATCTGGTACACTCATTTAAGTTACGCATATTACGGAGCTAGAAAATGTTTTCTTATACTGAGACAGAACTGTTATTTTACCAACATGGAGAAACGTATACGACGAGTTTTAGCGTCATGTAAAATTTGCCAGAAAGCTAAGTCAGACACAACTTCACATATTCCTCCATTATATCCCATTGTACCTGTTAAATTAAGACACATGGCCGCAGTAGACATTTTTGGTCCAATTCCGAGAACTAATAGAGATTTTTGATACATCTTTGTCGCTGTTGAACTCACTTCAAAATTTGTTACCTTCACTCCGTTACGCAAAGCTACTGCTAAAACCGTTTCGAAAGCATTTGTAAAACATTTTCTATTTCATGTAGGGCATGTGTTGAAAGTAATTTCCGATAAAGGATCACAATTTCGTTCTGCTATATGGACACGCATGTTACGAGCTAGAAACATTTCTCCGATCTATATATCCAAGTACCATGCTTCTTCGAACCCCTGTGAACGATTAATGAAAGAAATTGGTAAACTGTGTAGAATATACTGCCACAAAAGACATATTGATTGGGACACACACATATTCTCATTCCAAGATGTAATTAATTCCATTCCAAATGAATCCACTATGCTATCTCCGTCTGTTATACTGAAAAACGTTGAACCACCAAACAAAATTACAGAATTAGTAAATTTTCCTACATCTCGTCGATTACGACACCACGAAATAATTGACATTGCACTGAACAACATCAAACGTGCCGCAGAGCGCCGGAGAAGACAGCAAAAACACGTTTGTACACGCCGTGACTTTCACATTGGACAGAAGATATTAGTACACTATTTATCCAGCAGAATAAAAGGTAAGTGCAGTAAATTTGAACTTCTATACGCAGGTCCATATCGGATTCGCAGCATTCCTCACTCCAATGTAGTACACGTCGAAACTCTGAGAACGAGAAAAAGTAAAGGCAATCACCATGTCTCCAACATTAAACCCATTATTGAATGAACATACTTTATGATTTAACATGCTATGATGCCATTTACACATTTTATGACTATTACTGCAATTATATTCACATGACTACCTATTAATGATTATCGTATTTTTTGACAAACTGCCTATTGGCTTCTGTCTCGGGTTCTTCGGCCGACGTTCATCTAATGATTTTTCTGACGTTTCGCCAGCAAGAATGGCTGGCATTGTCAAAGATTCACCCTCCATTGCCGGTGGTGAACTGGAGCCGAGCTCGCGGGCGCAGACTATATGTACCTGGCGCGCCAACGTCCGAGGGCTTCTCCGCGGTCATTTCCGGTGCGGTTCTCCTCTTGCTACCTGCGACGGTCGTTCGCTGCAGTACGGGAAGCCAGGATCCGTTGACCTTAAGGCTTTCCTCTTTCTTGTTCAAACTGTTTGCGTGTTTTTGTATTTCTACAGCTTCTCTGAACAAGCGCGTGTGATAGTGGTTCTCTACAGCCAGAACTTCCGTGTCGGCGAATTTTATTACGTGGTCGGTCTCATTCAGTGCGTGTTCTGCCACGGCCGATTTCTCCACCTGCCCCAACCTGCAATGTCGCTTATGCTCCTTGATCCTGGTGTTAATGGATCGTCCAGTCATCCCGACATAAACTTTTCCGCATGTGCATGGTATGCGGTATATTCCCGACATTGCAAGTGGGCCTCTTTTCTCCTTCGCCGATCTAAGACACTCTTTGATCTTCCTTGTCGGTTTGAAGATCGTCTTTACGCCATGTTTGCGCAATATACGGCCGATTCTGTCCGTCACTCTGGGAATGTATGGCAGAAAGGCCGTACCCGACATTTCTTTTCCTGGTTCCTTACTTCGCCGAGTGTTTGGCTCAGTTACACTTCTAATATAATTTGTGGAGTACCCATTGCTCCTCAGGACTGTTTCCAGGTGTTGCATTTCTCGTTTGAGGTGTTGCGGCTCACATATTCGTCCTGCTCTCGTTACGAGCGTACTAATCATGCCCCTTTTCTGGCTCGGGTGGTGGTTTGACAGTTTGTGCAGGTATCGGTCCGTGTGAGTCGGTTTTCGATACACGCTGTGTCCCAGGTTTTCGCCGTCCCTTGTGACCAGCACATCTAGAAATGGCAGTTTCTTGTCCTTTTCTACTTCCATGGTAAATGTTATGTTGGCATGGAGGCTGTTCAAGTGTCTTAGGAAGTCACCGAGCTGTTCTTCACCATGGCTCCACACCACGAAAGTATCATCGACGTACCTGTACCACACCTTAGGTTTGCAAGTCGCCGTGTCCAGTGCCTGTGCTTCGAATTGTTCCATGAAGAAGTTGGCCACCACTGGACTGAGAGGACTACCCATGGCGACGCCTTCCAGCTGTTCGTGGAAGTCGCCATTCCTCGTGAAATAGCTCGTGGTGAGACATGCATGGAAGAGCTTTCTGATGTCTAGCGGGAAAATGGAACCGATGTGCTCCAGAGCGTCACTGAGTGGCACTTTCGTAAATAACGAAACAACATCAAAGCTGACCAGGATGTCGTTTGGTGCAAGTTTCAGTTTCTTCAGCTTCTCAATGAAATGTCCTGAGTCCTTAATGTATGTGTCGGTCTTCCCCACGTGTGGTTGGAGCAGAGAGGCCAAGTGTTTTGCCAGCTTATATGTCGGTGATCCAGGAGCGCTAACGATCGGTCTCAGTGGAACGTTGTTCTTATGGATCTTGGGTAATCCATACAGCCGAGGTGGTAGGGCTTCTGTGTTGCGCAGGTTTCTCTGTATGTCCGCCGGCAGAGAAGACGCCTTGATCAATCGATTCGTATTCCGTGGGATACGTTGCGTCGGATCTGCGCTTAGTTTTCGGTACGTCGTCGGATCTAATAGGTCTCGGATCTTTTGCTCATAATCTTCGGTCTTCATTACGACGGTCGCATTCCCCTTATCGGCAGGCAGTACCAATATACTCTTGTCGGCGTTGAGATTCTTAATGGGTTGTACCTCTTCTTTCTTCAGGTTGCAAGCTGGCGGTTTTGCTCGGCGCAGTATCCTGGCTGTTTCCGTGCGTATTTCCTCTGCCCTTTCACAAGGAAGGGCACGAATGGCTGCTTCGGTGTTGGCAATGATGTCCTCCATAGGTATGGTTCTCGGGATGATAGCGAAATTCCCTCCTTTTTGAAGAACAGACACTTCCTCTTCGGTCAATTGTCGTTCAGTGAGGTTGACCACTGTGTGTGACATGTCGGGAGTCGCCTTGTCGGTCTGCTTCCGGCATGTTTCAAACTTTTTCTTCTGTCGTTCGGTGCAGCGCTCGAGTTCGTTCTGCATGCTCCTGTGAGTGATGCTGTCGATCTTGTCCCAGTCGTCTCGATGCATTCTGCTACTTAGTTGACAGAAAATGTCCAGAAGTTCCTGATCCGTTCTTGCCAAGTCTCTCCGTGTTGTATGTATTCGCTCGGTGACTTCCTAAGACACTTGAACAGCCTCCATGCCAACATAACATTTACCATGGAAGTAGAAAAGGACAAGAAACTGCCATTTCTAGATGTGCTGGTCACAAGGGACGGCGAAAACCTGGGACACAGCGTGTATCGAAAACCGACTCACACGGACCGATACCTGCACAAACTGTCAAACCACCACCCGAGCCAGAAAAGGGGCATGATTAGTACGCTCGTAACGAGAGCAGGACGAATATGTGAGCCGCAACACCTCAAACGAGAAATGCAACACCTGGAAACAGTCCTGAGGAGCAATGGGTACTCCACAAATTATATTAGAAGTGTAACTGAGCCAAACACTCGGCGAAGTAAGGAACCAGGAAAAGAAATGTCGGGTACGGCCTTTCTGCCATACATTCCCAGAGTGACGGACAGAATCGGCCGTATATTGCGCAAACATGGCGTAAAGACGATCTTCAAACCGACAAGGAAGATCAAAGAGTGTCTTAGATCGGCGAAGGAGAAAAGAGACCCACTTGCAATGTCGGGAATATACCGCATACCATGCACATGCGGAAAAGTTTATGTCGGGATGACTGGACGATCCATTAACTCCAGAATCAAGGAGCATAAGCGACATTGCAGGTTGGGGCAGGTGGAGAAATCGGCCGTGGCAGAACACGCACTGAATGAGACCGACCACGTAATAAAATTCGCCGACACGGAAGTTCTGGCTGTAGAGAACCACTATCACACGCGCTTGTTCAGAGAAGCTGTAGAAATACAAAAACACGCAAACAGTTTGAACAAGAAAGAGGAAAGCCTTAAGGTCAACGGATCCTGGCTTCCCGTACTGCAGCGAACGACCGTCGCAGGTAGCAAGAGGAGAACCGCACCGGAAATGACCGCGGAGAAGCCCTCGGACGTTGGCGCGCCAGGTACATATAGTCTGCGCCCGCGAGCTCGGCTCCAGTTCACCACCGGCAATGGAGGGTGAATCTTTGACAATGCCAGCCACTCGTGCTGGCGAAACGTCAGAAAAATCATTAGATGAACGTCGGCCGAAGAACCCGAGACAGAAGCCAATAGGCAGTTTGTCAACAAGTGGCCACGAAAGCCTCAACAATTTGTATTACGCCTCTACGGGGAGGAGATTTGCAGATTGTACCGACGCCTTGACCAACGACGGAAGAAGAAAGCGCGACTGATGTCCTCTCTCGCCTTTCTGTCACGGTGCCGAGATGAATGTGCTACACCGAAGTTCTTGAGATGCAAGCGCCTATTCACTACCGCCCAAGCACATCGTATCTACGACAGAATGGAACGAGCTTTTCTTCGTGAGCGAATACATACAACACGGAGAGACTTGGCAAGAACGGATCAGGAACTTCTGGACATTTTCTATCAACTAAGTAGCAGAATGCATCGAGACGACCGGGACAAGATCGACAGCATCACTCACAGGAGCATGCAGAACGAACTCGAGCGCTGCACCGAGCGACAGAAGAAAAAGTTTGAAAGATGCCGGAAGCAGATCGACAAGGCGACTCCCGACTTGTCACACACAGTGGTCAACCTCACTGAACGACAATTGACCGAAGAGGAAGTGTCTGTTCTTCAAAAAGGAGGGAATTTCGCTATCATCCCGAGAACCATACCTATGGAGGACATCATTGCCAACACCGAAGCAGCCATTCGTGCCCTTCCTTGTGAAAGGGCAGAGGAAATACGCACGGAAACAGCCAGGATACTGCGCCGAGCAAAACCGCCAGCTTGCAACCTGAAGAAAGAAGAGGTACAACCCATTAAGAATCTCAACGCCGACAAGAGTATATTGGTACTGCCTGCCGATAAGGGGAATGCGACCGTCGTAATGAAGACCGAAGATTATGAGCAAAAGATCCGAGACCTATTAGATCCGACGACGTACCGAAAACTAAGCGCAGATCCGACGCAACGTATCCCACGGAATACGAATCGATTGATCAAGGCGTCTTCTCTGCCGGCGGACATACAGAGAAACCTGCGCAACACAGAAACCCTACCACCTCGGCTGTATGGATTACCCAAGATCCATAAGAACAACGTTCCACTGAGACCACTTATGCAATTATATTTATATGACTAATTATTGATGATTATTGTATTTTTTCTTGGCAAGTGCCCGGAAAGGTAAGGTTAGCAGGTCGCTCTTCTTGTCGTTACATATCAGACTGTGCACATTTTTTCCAGAGAAACTTACGTATCTTATGAATAATTGTGCAATTTTATCTAGTGACATATTAATTTTTATTAAATTTTCTCTCCATTAAAGTCTTTAATTCCCGTCTCTATTAACTATACAACAAACAAGCAGAAGACAACGAACGTCATATTTTTTGTCTTCCTTATGTATATACGATTGTTTCATGTTTTGTTTGTGTGCACTATGAAATGGTTACGATATAACACACACCAGTTGACTTTGACATTTTTGCCCTACGATATCTCAACACCGTGACTGTTTTACATTTTTTTGCTGCTGCTGTATGATATTCTGTGTACATTTTTGCGTCTGAACACTGTCTATGTTTTTTGACATATTACGTTTTCTGTCATGTTATGCTGTATGCTCAATTATGTTACTATAAACCAGTTTTTATCTAATGGGTATATGAATTAAATGCAAGACATTAATCTTTGTTCATCATTTTCAGAAAGAAATAACGTGTAAAGGAAATAAATTAAACAGAAATGGGAATTTCACATACGGAATAAACGAAAGAAGATGCAAAAACCCTATGAGGAAGAGTAAATGGATCAGAATTAACAAGCATTAACAAGGATATACTATACACATCGTAGAATAGCAGTCTTAACTAATTTTTTCTTTCAGAATACGAGGCGATTGATGGAGGCTGTCAGACAGAGCTACACATCTTAGTTTTAGTGATGAAATATGCTAGAGATAAGGAATAGTTGTGTAATGAGTAATGAAGTGATTTTTTGCAGATGATAATGAATACTGATGAATAATGATGAAGAATATCCTACTATGGATAATGAAGTTTTTCTCTACAGGTGATGATAATAATGGAGTTATGATAATATAAGTAATGAAGTGATGGATAATGAAGTTTTTTCTTTACAGATGAGGATATTGTTGAAGTTATGTATTTATGCTATGTAGTTATTTAAATATTTGTTGCAGTTTGCTTTGACAGCAGGTGTTATATTGCATAGTATAATGACGGAAGGGTTTGGAAAGGACAGCTATGGAACACATTTTTATACACATTTCACTACCTGTTAATTCGAAGTTCACTACTTTTCAGCATAAAATTCGTTTCTTCTTTCAGATTAATAATCCATTTTTATATTTTTGCAGGAGAAATGATTTATGAAATTAATGTGCTATAAGCAGTTGTTCATTAAGTCTATGTCATCTATGAATGTGATTACATATACTCTACTTGTTTCATAATCTTGCCACAGCTGACTTATGACGAATGACGTTACACATTTTCATTTACACCAACAACCCAGAAGCAAATTTTTCTCTCTTGCTTTCCCCTATAATTACCCAACGCAATGCATTGCTAACAAAAAATGTATTACCAGTCCCAAATAATGATACCAGTTTAAGATAATTCTGAGTAATGCTGATCAGCTATGAATAATATCCCACTTGAAAAATGAATACTACTAATTACTGTATTTAAATGACCAATTATTATTTAATAATGCTTTGTAAATAGGAAAAGAAAGCTGCTAATTATGCTTTGTAACTAGAAAATGAATGCTATTCATAATGCTTTGTAACTGGGAAAAGAATGCGATTATTTAATAATGCTTTGTAATTAGGAAAAGAAGGCTACTGATTATTACTATTTTGAAATGACAAATGATTAATTAATGAATGCTACTAATTAATAATGCTTTGTAACTGAGAAATGATGACTGTATTGGGATGACCAATGATAGAGTATCAACATTCTTATTGACTACCTCCTGTTTTTAAGTAATGATTTCTGATGATTTGTAATTGGAGAATGGGTGCAAATATTCTATGTAAAACAATTAATGAACATTTTTCTGTAATACTACATACATGGTACAGAAATGTTCAATAACGGGGCTATGAATGCCGCAAACTACTAATGTAATTCCTAATGAAGACTAGTATGTGACTTAATGTCCTTCACCTTCTGACCTCACTACCCTGAATTACTGCAATATCCATTTGTCCTGTACATCCTCCTGATCATGGAGCACTATATTTGGTTTTTGCACTAATTCTACGTTGGTGTGCCTTGTAAGAGCGTGGTGTTGACACGACATGCTGTCCACCACCGTGAGCGATAGAGACGTTATTATGGTCCCACTGTTTGGTGTACCTAATGTACTGCCAAAATGAAAACATGGAATATTACTACGACATTTCAGTGTCTTGGCTACGCTGATAAATACTTCTGGGAAAAGAACTTCAAATTGTCTCACTTGGTGTTGTACTTCTGTGGAAAGATATGGACTTTCAGTGCAGCTGCGTGCAACCTAAAGTGCTACAACCATGATGCAATCCTTCCCTTTCCTATCTTAATTCTTGTAACATAATGAAAATCATTTTTTTTGCTAACATCATTTATATTCATAGCCTATACATTTTTTCTCGATTTGCTGAACCGTAGTACATGTGTACTTATGTCACTTATCAACATGTTTTTTTTTCCATTATGTTTATTTTGTTGTGAAAATGCTGAAGAGTTTTTCAGTGCGTGTGCACTTATGTCATTTGTTTTGTACTCACATTTTGTCATTGTCTAATATGTTTTGTACTTGATGCATGTGCACCATATTTCCTTCATGTTCTATATCTGTATATATGCTGTAATTGTAAAGTTAGTTAGTTAAGAAAAAATTTGTTGCTCATGGCAAGTCCAAATGACTCACCATCGCTGCCAAATTTTTGCCCCCCCAGTGGAGGGTTATGAAACACGTATGTATTCAGTAGCAGCGATGGCGAGGCATGACTGAATCTCTGACCAGAGAGTTATTTATCGTTGCTAGTCTGCGCTTGACCGCGCGAGAGTTCAGTTGAGTTGCGAGGCAGTAGTTGTACGTAGCGAGTCGCGAAAGCATGTAGTTCGTTCGTGCTAGTAGCGCGCACGAGATAGTCGGAGTTGTGTGTGAGGAGTCGGCGGGCGTCGACATGGGTCTCTGGTCAAGGTTCAGGACGAGGTATATTTTTTAAATAAGGTAATGAAGCAGCATTGCGCACATCTGATAATGTAATGTATGTTAACTGTAATTAATTTGTTCAAGAATCGCCCCAATAATAATTTTGTTCTCAAAGCAATCTTTTAAGAAAATAATCATTACAATTGAAACAATATTTCCTTTGCTTTTCCTCCCAGATTTAATTTATCAGGTTGATTATTGCACAGGGCCTAAGGTCAGCGCAGATGACCTTATAAAATTTATCAGGTTGATCTTAACGTTAATTTTGTGGGGAATTAACATTTTTGCACATTTTTATTATCATTGAGTTTTATTACTGTGGGAAGCTAACATTTGGCACTATTTGCAATTCTTATTCAGTTCTTTTCATTTTCATATTTTTGTGGGAAGGTTACACTTAGCACGATGTCCATTCACATTTAAAAATATTATTTTTCATTTTTGCGGGCAGGTTACAAGGTGGAACAATGCGCTGTTGACTTGCTCAGTCTGCGAAACTCTTCCTCTTGAATAAATCAACCATTTTTTCTGAAACTGCAATCATTTGTTTGCTGTACAGGTACATCACATGCACTGATTGCAGTCCCATTATGAAAATTCCTTCGTGGTGTGTCCTTTTTCTTGTCTTAGAGAGTATGATAAAAATGTGCGTATATATAAGTGTGTGTATACATGTATGTTGCACATCTTCTAAACCAATGGACTGATTTTATTCAAACTTGGTACACATACTGAGAGGTGGCATGAGCCCCCTCTCATATTTCTATCTTACGATTATCCTCTCTAATTGCATGCGGTGGAAAGTTGCTGTTCCTTCACACGTGGACTTCCCACGCAGCGTCTCTCGTCACCCAGGTGGTCCGGTGACAGGCGGGCTCTACTGATCTCGAGAGGGTTAAGCCGACGTGTGTGAGGCAGTCGAGTGAATGCTTTCCAGACGCCAACATTGTCAAGAGACACGCCCGCCGGGGCCTGAAGTAGCGGCTGGGCTAGAGGTTCCATTACTTCGCAGAAACTTAGCGAAAACACTTTCTGGCAGGCTACAAGCGAGACGTGGGAATGACTTGTGTACCCAGGCAGTTGTGGCGGGAAAATTCCCGCGCTTTCTGCTAAATAGTAACTGTGATTGGCTTGCTCAGGGCATAGCTCCGTGACGTAGCAAAATCAGCGCAGAAATTGGCGCCAAGAATCTCCATTGGTGGAATGGTAGTGCTCCGGCAATGGAGTGGAATTTTCCGCCGGTTTTAGAGTTGCTGATTGGAACGTTTAACCACGGCCACTGTCGTGGGGGCGGGAATGTTCTGTGTTCGGCCTGTACGGGTGCTCAGGGGTAGTCGGCTCTCGCCTTTCGGTCGAGGACGTCGAAGTAACCAGCCATCGCCTCAGGTACGCCAGATCGTGTTCTGGCAGTTACGAAGACAGTTCGGTAATGTATGTCCGCAGCACTGGCAGATAGGGATTTTCCTAGGTGATAATCTGAGCTCAGCAGAGCGCGCCTGTTCGTCTTTTTCTAACTTTGTTCTGTCTTGAGTAGCAGCAATTAATGTTGGGTTAGCTGTGTCTCTCTTAAGATTTGAGTGGCAAGGAATTGGCTCCACATACCACTTCGTCTTAAACCTCATAATCTAGTTTAGGGACAACTTCACCTTCACAGTGTTTGTATGAGTCTCCAATTTGAGCCAATTTGATGTATTATAAATGTTTCATGTGTTTTTTTATTATTTTGTGTTTAGTCTTAATAAATCATATTGTTATTGTGGACAGAACTTTCATTCTGTTAATCGGTAGAGCAACCCATCATTTCTCACTATGTTAATGAAACCTTCGTTTATTTAACTTATTTATCAAATTAAATTATTGCAGGTGCCAAACTCTCTTCTACTCCACTGGCAGGGTTGATTAGAGTCAGTTCGCGTGTTTTTTTTTAATCCTTGTGCAACAGCAAAAGTCGGAGTTAGAATAGGGGGGGGGGGGCTTAGAGCATCATTTACATAGGTAGATTCTAGAAGAATTTAGTGTTAAATACACTGCTAGCCCCGGCACCTCGCAATACTACTTCATGTCTGTAAAGAACCACTGTGTGGGGTAAAACCACTTCTCAAACGGGTAGGGGTAGGGGTGACGAAAGAGAGAAGCTCACGACGCACCGGTACCCTGACTATATTGATTCAGTGTTTGAGAATGAGACTTGCAACAAACTTTACACATAATTTAAAACCTACACGAAACTTGTTATCGCTGCCCCCCCCCACACACACACACAAAATGATGAAGAGAAAAAGTTTATCGCTTACCAAATTTTCACTGTTCATGCAGTAGAACTGCTGCATCAGGCCTGGCGTTTTAATTTTCTTACTTTTCTACTCCTAATTGTATTCGAAACAAATTTTGCGGGCAGGATTCACATATACCACTGAATGTGCGTGAAAAATTATATCATTGTTCTGGAGGTATGACGTCGTAAACATTGAGATGCTTTAAAACGAAACTGCGGGGCGTTATTTGCTGTAGATAGGGATGAAATATGTGTACAAGTATACGCGAAATATGTTAAATATCTGTGAGATATACGTAACATGTGCGCATGCAGGCGAATCTGCGGGTAAAAATCTCCTCCTAAACACCTGGATAGATTTCAAGCGAACTTGGAAAATATTTTATTATTGTGTGGAAAGAAATACTGTGGGGTTAAGAACCATCAACCTCTTATTGGGGTGGAGGTGATAACGCAGTGATGGGGAGAAAAGAGAGAGAGGAAGGCGATGGTCAGACAGAGATGCGGCGAGGGAGATGAATAGAGAGAGGGTGGAGGAGGAGATGGCCAGAGAGAGGGGCAGGAGTAGACAGACAGAAAGTGGGGTGTGGAGAGGTGGACAGAGAGGTTGGGGAAGAAGATATGGGCTAATACAAGAGTCGATAAAAGCTATGCACATCTCGTTTTTTTTTTTTTTTCAGTATCTTCAGAGTGAATGTATTATCCACTATTCTCCATCCTAATCTAAATTCACTCTGGTCTTCAGACAAAATTGTTTCAGCTATTGGTCTTAACGTTAAACCTTAAGTTTTTGCTTACACTTTTTAACTCAGGTGTTAGAAGACTTATTCCTCTATAATTATTACTACGTCTTTCCGATCTATGATGTTAAAGATTGAGTACACAATAGCTGTTGATCAGATTTCCGATATTCGCTTATGCCAGCAGACGTCCTCATATCCTCGTATCATCGCGAGGACGATTCCCCATTCGTTTTTGTTACCCTTGTTGCTTTCCTTGCTGCGTAACGTGTCCGTAACGCCACCAGGCGGTATTCAGTCACGCTGTGGGTAGTGGTCAGGATTTTTTGGTTCATCAGTGCATAACTCATGAAAGGACCGTGTAAGTAACACTATAGTGATTCGAGCTCGTAGGCATGTTTACCAACAGTTGTTTTTCCTACGTCCCACTCACGACTGGAACAGGAAAGTGGGGAAGTGCTAGTGTTACGAATGTACCCTCTATCGTACACTGTCAGATGGCTTACAAATGTAGATGTCTTGCGTGAGACACATTGAGTTTGGGTGTACGTGCAAAATACCCTGGCATAAAATTGGCACCTGACGCGGGATAATGTACGTGAACACTGAGGTGACAAAAGTCATGGGATAGCTCCTAATATCGTGTCGCACCTCGCTTTACCCGGCACAGTGTAGTAACATGACGTAGCATTGACTGGACAAGTTGGTGGAAGTCTCCTGTGGAAATAATTAGGGATCTTGCGTCTATAGACGCCCATAATTGCGTAAACGCTGTTGCTGCAGGATTTTGTGCACAAACTAACCTCTCAGTTACGTCCCACGAATGTTCGATTGGATTCGTGTCGAGCGAACTGGGTGGCCAAACAATTCGCTCGAATTGTCCAGAATGCTCTTCAAACCAGTCGCGAACAATTGTGACCTGGTGACAAGGCGCCTACTCATCCATAAAAAATCCATCGTTGTTTGGTTGCAAATGGCGCTCAAGTAGCCAAATATAACCATTTCCAATCAATGATTGGTTCAGTTGGACCAGAGGAGCCATTTCATCCCACGTAAACACAGCCCACACCATTGTGGACCCACCACCAGCTTTCACGGTGCTTTGTTGACAACCTGCAGCCATGGCTTCGTAGGGTCTGCGCCACGCTGGAGCCCTAACATCAGTTTTTATCAACTGAAATCGGGACTCATCTGATCAGGCTACGGTTTTCCAGGCGTCTAGGGTCCAACCGATATAGTTACGAGCCCAGGAGAGGCGCTGCAGGCGGTTTCGTGCTGTTAGCAAAGGCAGTCGCGTCGTTCGTCTGCTGCCTTTGCCCATTAACATCAGATTTCACCGCATTGTCCTGACGAATACATTCGTCGCATTTCCCAGACTGATTTCTGCGGTTATTTAACGAAGTGTTGCTTCTCTGTTAGTACTGACATCCCGACGCAAACGGTGCTGCTCTCGGTCGTTAAGTGAAGCCCGTCGGCCACTGCGTTGTCCGTTGTGAGAGGTAATGCACACTGCACCATCTCGGAATACTGAACTCCCTAACGATTTCCGAAGTGAGATGTCGCGTGGGCTTCCCACGCCCGGGTTCCCGGGTTCGATTCCCGGCGGGGTCAGGGATTTTCTCTGCCTCGTGATGACTGGGTGTTGTGTGCTGTCCTTAGGTTAGTTAGGTTTAAGTAGTTCTAAGTTCTAGGGGACTAATGACCATAGAAGTTAAGTCCCATAGTGCTCAGAGCCATTTGAACCGTTTGTCGCGTGGGTCTAGTTCCAACTACCACTCCGCGTTCAAAGTCTGTCAGTTCCCATTGTGCAACCATAATCACGCCGGGAACCTTTTCATACGAGTCACCCGAGTACAAATGACAGGTCCGCCAATGTGCTGCCCTTTTATCCCTTGTGCACGCGATACTACCGCCATTGTATATTTGCATATCGCTATCCCATGCCTTTTGTCACCTGAATGTATACGAGTTTGAGAAACTGAATTAAGATTTGCACGGCAAAGGCGAGTGTGTATGAAGCGAGTGCCTCAGAAGCGGCCGCAGTGGGGCGCAGCGAGCCGCCACGGTCTGAGGCGCGCCGCACAGTAGTGTGGAGTTACAGAGCCTGCTACTGCAGGCCAGGAATGCCACGGCCGTCTCTGGTGTGAGCAGCGCTGTTCTACGCCAGCCTCTCCACCCTGCTACGGCAATTAAGGCTCTGTGCTACATACAGAGCTATGGAGAAGCTGTGTGCCGCAGAATACAACTCGCCTTTAGGCTGGTGAGCGCCTCTGCATACCGGCTAGCATGCTTCGGCTTTCATCATTGTTCAGTGAAAATCATCAGCTGAGTTCCACAAATCTAGACTGAGCACACTAGAGCGTAATACCACGCACCAAGCTGTCAACACATACGCTTCTACGTAGCGCGAACGTTGGAAGTGAAACAGTAATCAAATTACAGCGAACGTTCAGTGTCACAGTACACTGTGAATACGACTAGTTCTTGTGGGTGCTCTGCATAGTATTTCACTTGAAAGTCGTTGTGGACACCTATTATGCTCCAAATACTTAAACGAAAGGTACCAAAAATCTGTGTATGTGTGTACTGTACAATGTCCTCTTGTTGTTATTGTTGTGGTCTCCATTCTGAAGGCTGGTTTGATGCAACTCTCCATGCTACGCTATCTTGTGCAAGCGTCTTCACCTCCGAGTAATTATGCAACCAACATACAAAACACAAGAACGAACCAAAATTTAGCGCTATAGTGGAGTACAGCGTGACACAAATTGAAATCTGGAGAGAAACGTAGTCCAACGTTAGTAACACTCACTGGAATTATATCCTGGGGTTGATTTCCTGATGTACAAGCAGTAAAATCCTTCTTAACGACACAGTCTGCGGAAGTAATACGATAAATATGTGATTTGACCTGTGAACAAGTATTTCGTTTTCGTCATCTGCAGACTGTCAAGCCTCTTCGTTTCCAAATAACTGTTGCAACCTACATTCTTCTGAATCTCCTTACTGAATTCATTTCTATGATTTTTACTCCTCACACTTCCGCCCAATGCTAAATTGGTGATCCCTTGATGTCTCAGAGTATGTGCTACCAACCGATCCCTTCTTCTAGTCTGGTTGTATCACAAATTTCTTTGCTGCCCAATTTATTCAGTACCTCCTCATTAGTTACGTGATCTATTCTTTTCTAGTCTAAACCGTTTATCGTCCAACTTTCACTTCCTCACATGGCTACTATGGGGGCTTTATGCGAGTGCCTTTCGATAAGTAATGCAACCCTGTTTCCTGAAAGAGGTTAGTTTTATTCAGGACTCCTTCACATCATATTATTCCCAACTCTTTTGGCTATAAGACCCTATCTTTCGACATAATCTCCGTTAAATTCTACGGCCTTATGCTACCTTACTGGGAGATCGGCATGCTACCACTCTATAGGTCGACGTCGGAGCCACCGTTATGCAGCATCAATAACCTCTCCATCACCCATGTACTGGTTCTCGTGGACTGCATACTTCATTGGGCCGAACAGACGGAAATCGACAGGTGGGAGATCTGGGCTGCAGGGTTGGTGAGGATGAACAGTCCAATGAGCTTTTGTGAGCTGTATCAGATACGCAAACTTGTGTGAGGCCTTGCGTTGCGTTGTGATGGAAAAGTTCGTTTGCATTTATATGACGACGAACACACTAAAGTTCCAACAGTTTCCTGAGAGTAACACAAAGCACTAGAGAGTCAGTATTTGCTCCACGAGAGAGGACATCAAACAGAATAACATGCCAGTGTCCCAGAAGACGGTCGCCATGACTTCACCGGCTGGGGGTGTGGCTTTGAACTTATTCTTCGGAGGAAAGGTGATGGCTCGCCACTCCATCCATTGCCGTTTTCCCTCCAGTTCGAAGTGATGAACCCATGTTTCATCGTCTGTTATGATGTTAGGCAAAGAACTGTCACCATCTCAGCCTCGTAACGCCCAGGCAGTTCCGTACAGATGGTTCCTCGTTGCTCTTTATGGCGAGGAACCCAGGGGGCATACACCATTTCAGAACCCGGACGGTTGGACGAGTGTATCAGCACTACCAACAGAGACGTCCAGTTGTGCAACGCGGTGTTTGACTGTGAATTGTCGATCACCTCGAATGAGAGAGACAGCACGTTCCAACACTGCAGGAGTCACAGTTGTGTGCGGCCGGCCGGTACGCGAGAGGTTAGACAGGTTAGGGCGACCTTGTCGCGATCATGACACAAGCATTGCCCAGCGACTCACCGTGCTTTTGTTCACAGCCAAGTTTTTGTAGACCTTCAGCAAGCTCCTATGAACATCTGCGATGCTCTGGTTTCTCACCAAAAGAAAATCACAGCTCTCTGCTTGGAACGGACCTCCGTTAGGGACGCCGTTTTGAAGGCTACCGGTACGTATAATACCGCCACTTGCATGATACTATAGGGACTGGAACGGGAATATTCTACGATGTCCCACAACAAATTCCGCAATTTTTCAACCGAAACTGGCGAGGAAAAAAGTGTTCCTCTACTTAAAAAAATGTTCAAATGTGTGTGAATTCCTAAAGGACCAAACTGCTGAGGTCATCGGTCCCTAGACTTACACACTTCTTAAACTAACTTATGCTAAGAACAACACACACCACCATGCTCGAGGGAGAATTCGAACCTCCGGCTGGAGGGGGCGCGCAGTCCGTGACATGACGCCTCAAACCGCCGGGCCACTCCGCGCGGCATTCCATTATTTACTGAACGCCCCTCGCACATGGTGAACCCGAATTCGACCAGGCTGTTCTGAATATTTTGGTACAAGACACCCGTCGTCTCCAATGGTTCGTCACAGAGTAATAATGTGATTGATTTATTCGAGCTGTAAACCGAATTATCTTTTTACTATCATTTGGATTTGGCGAACTCAGTGGCACTGAACGACTGATTTATGACGTCATATTTGTTTCCTTTTTTTTTGCCCTCTCAATCCGTCTTCATTCTTGCTCTCTGCTGTTCAAAAATGTTCAAATATATGTGAAATCTTATGGGACTTAACTGCTAAGGTCATCAGTCCCTAAGCTTACGTGCTACTTAACATAAATTATCCTAAGGACAAACACACACACCCATGCCCGAGGGAGGACTCGAACCTCCGCCGGGACCAGCAGCACAGCCCGTGACTGCACCCCCATAGAGCGCTCGGCTAATCCCGTTCTCTGCTGTTCTCTTATACCTTCTGCCCATGTCCGTCTTCTCTTCTTTTGTCTTTTTTCTGAAAACCCTTGAATTGTTGTACCTTTTCTCTGAATTCATATCCGTTTTCATTGTGTTTATCTGTTATTTTGAACTCCTGTAGATCTTTCTTAACTTCTATAAACGATGAAATCTGGGTTTTTGGATTTTTGTCAAAAATGCTGAACGTTTGTTTTATCATGCTCTTGTTATATTTTCTGTTTAAGTGGCCATAAAAAGTAATCCTCCGCTTTCTCATTGTATCTACTATACTCTTAGTTTTTTCATACATCTCCCCGCTGCGTCTGAGTTTCTAAGTCCCATTTTTTATACTTCTAATATTTCTCGAATTCTTCTTCTTTCCTTCTTCTTCAAATGACTGTTTGGCTGTGTTTATGGCGAGGCATTTTGAGGCACAGAAACATCCAGTTTTAACCGCCGTATTATAAGCTTCAATTTTGTGATAATAAATAAGACTCTGTTACTGTAGATCACCTTGTTAAGTGGAATGCCATTTCGATTTTTCTGGCTCTGTTTATGTCATCTACTTTGTCCAGAGCATGTGGCTGGATTATTTCTCCCAGTTATCTAAGTTCTGAAACGTTCTTTATTTTCCGTATTTTGATTCCTTCTATTTTGGTGCACGTTTAACGTTCCTCATGTATACGGTTTTTGGAAACGAAATTTGTATTCTAGTTTTTTTCTGCTACCTCTTGGAGAATGTTTTCTCTTCCGTCGTTTCTTGTAGTTTCCCTGCTTGAGACAGCTAAATCATTAGCAAAAGCTAAACAGTTTCAAAATTCTCTCTCTTTCTTCCTTCCAAGTTTCACTTTATTTATTTCCTCTTCCTCTGCTCTTATTGTCCAACGCGTATTAGTTTTTCGAAACGCAATTGAAAAACAATAGAGAAAGCGCGTCACCCACTCTCAAGCCTGTTTTGAAATGTTTTGATATTTCTGTGAAACAGAAAATGGGGAAAGAAAGGAAAGAGATGGGTGGGAAATGTGATTTCCAACCGCATAGGATCCTGTAGTAATACAAGGGCGAAAGTTGAAATTTTGTGCTGGAGCAAGACTCGAACTCGGATTTACCGCTTCTCATGACTGGCCGGCTTGACAACTTTTTTTTCCAAAGCATTTTCTTATGCATCGTTTGATCCAAAACATTTTCTTATGCATCGTTTGAGTCTTTGTGAACCACCAGAACAACACATAAATTTTGTTTTTATAAATAAATAAGATTCAGCAATGTTATAAAAGGAAATATTAACTAGGGTAAATTTAAAAAAAAGAAGACCTTAGGCTGCACAAGTTCTTTTTTCCAACCGTGACAATCTTGTGTATTCTCATATTTTAGAAAAAAAAACTAAACGTGAGGAGTGTTGTACATAGTATGTGATCTTTATTGCTCATCCTTTCTTTTACGTGATTAGCAAATGACTAAAATAACAGTGCGCATGAAGAGCAAAGACAAATAAGGCTGCAGATGCAAAAACAATCAACGAATAAACATGTGTAAAGGAAAATGTTTAGAAGATGAACAGAAAAGGTGAAGTGGAAGTTAAAGAAACTAGGAAGACTTGAGGCGCCATGCACATTCTGCTGTTAGTGCTTTTCTACTGACAACACAGTACTCCCCGCGTCCTTTTACGCTGGGGGGGGGGGGGGGGGGGTCAGGCTGCCGTCACATCTAATGGTCAATTCCGCAATACATGGGGATGTCCATATACTTTTGGTCAGATACTGTACAGGATGTATCACAACTAATGGCGTAATCTCATACAGTTGAAAGTACACGTTACTAGAAGCAAAAAAGTGATAATATGGACTAAAACAAGGAAACAATGTCCAGTAAACATGTGCTCTAAAATGCATGCCTTAAAAGTTATGAGCACTTAGTCATCTGCTATACTTTGTAACAAAACTCTTCTAATGACTAAGTGCTCACAACTTTTAAGGTATACATTTTAGAGCACATGTTTACTGGACTTTTTTTTTCTTGATCTGGTCCACATTATCACATCCCAAAATATGTAAAGCAAAGAGCTTGCAGCAGAAGAGTTTTGCTTCACAGTATCGAAGATGAAAAATTGCTCGGAGCTCTTTAGGTATGAATTTTCGACCCTACGTTTACCGAGGCTTTTTTGCTTCTAGTAACGTGTACTTTCAACTGTATGAGTTTACGCCATTAATTATGATACACCTTGTATATCGATGTACAAGGTTAATGGTTTTTGTGCTTTAAGGTAAGTAGCGTAATGGAATATCAGGAAATAAAGTGAACGTACGTGCTTGGTGCATCAGTCACGATTGGCGGTAACACATTTTTAAACTTTCCGTCACAGATCGTACACCGGTGACGCAGCCGAATAATGGGAGGAACAATGTACTTACCTCAGACTCCAGTTAAATATTAATTTTTTACTGTAATGAAAAGTCTGAAGATCATTCAGTTGCAATTTGATGCAAATTAATTCTTGCTGTCTGTGTTAAGACTTCTTACGATTTTCTGTTCTGACACACATTATGATAAAGTTGTGACGTAAAAATTTTCATGCGTTTGCAGCCGTGTGTTAAAGGCCTTCTAGAAACTTCGCATGTTTCGTCATCGTTGGCAGTAGATGCAAGATTAAACGCTCTGAGTAAGAAACATTGCAGGCTCTGCAAGTAACGGATAACAGACGTAGTAAAAAGCTTCATTTGCCTGAACCCATTCCGAGCAGATGGTGTTTACCACTCAGTCCTATGTATAAAACGGTCATAAATTAAACGTCTGAACGTGTTTTGATGTACAACCACTGAAAATAACATAAAGGAACCAGTGCAGCGTTTAATGTAAAATTACGCCCCGTTTTTTCCTTCGCGTTTTCCACAAGGGTAGATACATTGCTGTATAATATCGCATGATATTGTCGAGAACGTGCGCGTAAAATTTTGTTTTAACGTCCATTACACCAGAAACGTCTTTCTTGGAAGTTCACCGACAAGGAAAGGATCAACCTGGTCTTCCTCAGGTATGACATTCTCCTTGAGTTGGTACTGAAGTCATAGAAAAACAAAATCAGACGACCGGATTAGGATTTGCACATCACTGCGTAAAATTACTGAGGTTTATGAAGACAAATGCATTTGCAAGAGAATGCATTTGCAAGAGAATACAGTGTTGGAAAAAAGAGCATGAAACATAATAACTCGGGACATGAGTTATATTGAAGGATACTTGGAAGTACACAAGAATATGGTGACTCCCTTCCTAAATACATTGTGATTAAACTCCCGAGCACTAAAGTTCTGTGAAAATTTGAGTTGTTATAGTTTGGCTTGGGTGAACTACGGCTATAACGGTCCTAAAATAAAAGTTCCCTGGAAAATTTTATCTACTAACATAGAAATCATAACTGACGCACTAGAACCTAGACTACGCATGTGACTACAGTATTTTCAATAATGTTCCACCACTCAGGACACAGACAACAACCGAAGAGTACTAAATAGCAAAAATGGAACGTAACATTGTCTCAGGTCACGCAACACTTAAAAAACAGCACGCTATCTCATTTTCACTTCAGTTTCATTTTCTAAAGGAACTGACTGACCAGTAAGAACATTTCAGCCACTGCACCAGGCAATAATAACTTCGTAACAGTGTCTTAAAGCTGTTAATGTTAATTTTAATAGCCCAAACTAGGCGCAACTACAAACACGTCAATACAAAATGAATATAAGCAATGACTGAGTCAGTCATTTCATTACTTTCTGGTTTCTGCTGGACAACGGTGGATTGTGGATCCCGTGCCTTTTGGACTACTGTTCTCCGCCTAGTAAATACTTTGCCGAGAACATGGAGCAAATATTTTTTCTACAGTTATTAATAAAAGTATTTTTTCCCATCTGTCGCTCTTCTCCATCCTTCAGCGACAGTTAGAAACTAATTTTTTTCATACCTCATATTTGAAGTTAATGATTTAGTTGATCAGGGATACAAATGCGTGATAGTCTTCTAGAACGCAAAGCAAAGCAAGAGCAGAGAGTGTCAGCTCTGATACGCGTGATTTGTGTACGTGTAATCAAGAGGGGACTTGGACGATACAAACGATAGTGCACTGAAGTGGACGATAAACTGCGTACGTCAACAGCTTCCGACAGTGTGAGGAACAATTCTGGTTCTCTTCAGGACATCTAAAACTACGAAATTTGAATATTACTGGAATTATAATATGGAGTGTTTCTTTAAAGATAAATAATTACGAACTATCAACATTTGTGGCAATGACTGTAAGCTCAACTTGTTCTTAAATATTTTGCGGTTACCATGTATAAGAAGGCAAAGACCTCCTATACAACATTTCATGTTAACTGGGTGTGAATCATAAAAGATCCGTTCTCTAGTTTCCAATAGTCGCTTCGTTCTCCACCCTTATCTAGCTGAATTAGTTCTTCTTTTATAATGACAACGGTGCCAACACGACAACAAATCGTAACCTAACTTCTGTCCCGCCTCTGATCTCCATCACTCAACCTCGTCGTGGGAGTAAGCCCGTACCCAGTTCGTAGAAATATATACCAGCAATAGTGATCGAAACGGATGTCAACTACTGAGTAGCAAGTGTCAGTGCGCCAATTGAGGCATTAACCAACAGCTCCATTCTGCCGCACCTATTTATAGCGTCTCTCTATGTGAGGGACGCGTCACATACTTTGTTCTGACATGCTTTTACGCAGAATATATTAAGCATGTAAGGGGTCCTTTTTATTTAACTTAAGCCGTTCCATTTGAAGATGGCAATCGTGTACACTGTTCACTGACGAGCCAAAACACAGTCAGCTGCTTAATAGCGTGTTGGCACACCTTTCGAGAGCGATGCAACAGCAATTCTGCCTGTCACGTATTCGACAAGTCTTTACTAGGTCTCTGGATGTATGACGCGTCGTATGCCTACGCACAGGTCACGCAGTTCCAGTAAAACACGGATCGGTGCTTTGTGGGAGCGAAACTGTCTCCCGATTGCGTCCCAGATCTATCGGTTTCAGATTAGGCGAATTTTCTTGTCAAGACGTCACTACCCTGTATCTCAAACAACTAGAGTCCTGTTATGCTCTTGTGATACGATCAGTTACCCAGAGTTGTGGAAAAATCAAATATGAAGGGATGTAGGTGGACCGTAATAATGTTCACATAGTCCACACCTATTGTGGTGTCATCTATTGCAAAAGGACTGATGCAAGTTCGGTGAAAGTCCTCCTTAGCGTAATAGGGCCCCCCCTCCCCCCCCCCCCCACCTCCACTGCCTTCCCCCTCTCCTCTGGCCTACGTCCGTGGTTCGGTGTATGTTCCGAGCAGCCGTCACATGTACGAGAATACAAGGGAAAAACGTGAAAAGACGATACAGAAAAGAAGAATCACTTCGTATAACTTACTTGTGAAAGCTGAGTGATCTGCGCACATCGCACAAAAAAATTGCAAGGCATGTTCGGGAAATAATTGTACCACGGGCAGTGGCTTTTTTGTTTTTTGAGGGTTTTGAAGACTTTGAGCAGAGGGGGACCAGAACGAATATAGCAGGAACATTGTCGTGCGTAAACTCACGTTGTAGTGACTACTTGCGTGAAAGAAGCCGGTAAGAAATCCCGCCAGGTGCGAGCCACGTACTGTGATGCGCTTCCTACTCACGGAAGAAATAACAACTACCGAAATTTTATCGCGAATCAAAACGGTTTACGGCGAAGCTTTTATGAACAGAAAGTGTGTTTAAGTGGTATAAGGAGTTTAATGGAGCCATAACAAATGTTCATGATAAACAGCGGAGTGACGACTTTCCATTTTGGCTGATGAGTTGGTGCAAGAAATCGAGGAAACTGTTCGTGAGGACCGCCGACTGACAATGGATGAAATATCTATGATGTTTCCACAGCTCTCAAGAATTCTCTCATAGGAGACACTCACAGAATCTCTGGAATACCGGAAGCAGTGAGCGAAGTAGGTCCCAAAACGGCTGAGAGAGCAGCGCAAGAAAAATCGGGTCAAGAGCGTTCGCGGGTTTTTTGAGCGACTTTAATTGGAACGTAGGGATTTTATGAGCTCTATTGTGACTGTAGACGAAACGTGGGTGGCTCATTACACTCCTGAAACAAACAGACAGTTGTCACAGCGGCGTCACACCAGTTCCCCACCTGCCAAAAAATTCAAAACAATTTCGGGCAAAAAAAAAAAATCATTGCCTCATTGGTTTGGGACCGAAAAGACATCATTTTGGTCGAATTTCTGCCTCAGGGGGAGACTATCAAAGCATTACAATATTATCAGACCCCCCCCCCCCTTCTTTTTATTTTTGATTCATCAGTCTTCTGACTGCTTTGATGCGGGGCACCACGAGTTCCTCTCCCGTGCCAGTCCCTTCATCTCTTGCAACCTACGTCCTCAGTTATTTGCTTGATGTATTCCAATCTCTGTTTTCCCTCAAAAGCAGAATTCGAAACAAAAGGACGGGAGTGCTGACAATAGAAGTGTGCTTGTTGTACAGCGTGGGCCACCAAGGACTCATTTGGTTGGGTTGTTTTGCACCCCCCCTCCCCCCCCCCCCCAGGGTACCGTATTCCAATGACTTGGCATTCTCAGATTATTATCTTTTCACTTCCCTGAAGGCACAAACGAGTGGAACGAAATTTTCAATCCACGAGAGCAGTAGCTGAAAGAGGTGCTGAAGTTGGGGAAGGAGATGGCAGGAGAGTTCTTCAAGAAGGGCCTAAAGAATCTTATGCCATGATTATTAACAATATCCGTATTTTTTTCAAAGACACTTTTGTTAAATAAGTACGGAAGTCTAGAACATTTACTTTCTGAACATGCCTCGTAGTCACCCCTAGAGAAACGTGCTAATACCGTGTAACACTGACTGTAACTACGATAACGGCCTCTGTTCGACGAGGAACAGAATCTACAAGTATCTTCAGATATGCCATATCCAGCTCAAGGCACTGATTGGTGACTGGATCCCGCAGCGGTACCTACCAGATTGCGGGTAATGTTGATTGCCACGTTTCACCTACTCCACTGTACCAAACAGTTCCAGTCAATTTCTGTGGAATTAAGGTCAGGTAACGTAGCGGACCAGTCGATGATGAAATGGGATGGCTGAATGTTCGTGAAATCGGCAATGTACACTTAGAGGCCTATGAACACTGCTGTTGTCACGTTATAAGATGGAAGTGTTCCACACGGTTCTCTTCAAGAAGGTATATAAAAAGGGCAACACCTGGCCACCGAGAAGGCTCAAATAAACATCCTGATACATGAATGAGATTTTCACTCTGCAGCGGAGTATGCGCTGATATGAAACTTCCTGGCAGATTAAGACTGTGTGCTGGACCGAGACTCGAACTCGGGACCTTTGCCTTTAGCGGGCAAGTGCTCTACCAACTGAGCTACCCAAGTACGACTCACGCCCCGTCCTCACAGCTTTACTTCTGCCAGTACCTCGTCTCCTGCCTTCCAAACTTTACAGAAGCTCTCCTGCGAAACTTGCAGAACTAGCACTCCTGAAAGAAAGGATATTGCCGAGACATGGCTTAGCCACAGCCTGGGGGATGTTTCCAGAATGAGATATTCACTCTGCAGCGGAGTGTGCGCTGATATGAAACTTCGTGGCGGATTAAAACTGTGTGCCGGACCGAGACCCGAACTCGGGACCTTTGCCCTTCGCAGGAGAGCTTCTGTAAAGTTTGGATGGTAGGAGATGAGGTACTGGTGGAAGTAAAGCTGTGAGGACGGTGCGTGAGTCGTGCTTGGGTAGCTCAGTTGGTAGAGCACTTGCCCGCGAAAGGCAAAGGTCCGGAGATCGAATCTCGGTCCGGCACACAGTTTTAATCTGCCAGGAAGTTTCATCCTGATTCATGTTCACTGTAACAAGAGAGCTGGCCAAAGTCATGTCAGGGAATCCGCATCATAACATCATAGTCCCAGCTCTAGTCTGAATCAACCTCCACACTCTGCATCTTAAACATCTCATTACGATAACCTTGCGTCATTTGAAAAGAGGCAAAACCGTGACTCGGCAAACTAAACGACATGCTTCCACTCAACTACTCGGCAGTTTTCGTGTGGTGTTGCCCATTTGAAACCTGCAGCTTTTTTTGTCGCTGTGAGAAATGGTCTTTTGCGAGGAATCTGACTGCGAACGTCCATTGCATACGGCTTCGTTTGCGGTGTTCGCTCGGAAACTGATTGCAGTGGGCCTATATTCACTGACACACAAAATTTTCTGTCGGCTTTAAAATCAACTCTCATTGACAAAGCGTGACACTCGTTTCCTGTCGCTGTCGGTTAGCATGCTTTTTCCACTACAGTTCTCACGCAGTCTTACGTAGCTGCTGGTGCTACACTGTTACTTGTGCAATATTACTTGACTCAGCACATAGGAAAAGTCAAAACAACCTTCGGTGTAATTAAAGGCAAGGATGGTAACATTAAGAGCGCAAAGGGAAAAAGTGTGTGAAATCTTATAGGTCTTACCTGCTAAGGTCATCAGTCCCTAAGCTTACACACTACTTAATCTAAATCATCCTAAGGACAAACACACACACCCATGCCCGAGGGAGGACTCGAACCTCCGACGGAAGCAGCCGCACAGTCCATGACGCAACGGGCATTCCACTGTTAAATGCAGGAGAGAGCGGACAGGTGGAAAGAGTACATTGAAGGCCTCTATGGGGTCGGGGGGGATTTGCCTAATGTGATAGAAGAAGAAACGTGAGTCGATTTAGAAGAGATAGGGGATCCAGTATTAGGACCAGCATTTAAGAGAGATTTGGAATGCTTAAGATCATGGGATAGAGAACATTACATCAGAATTTCTGAAATCACTGGGGGAAATGGCAACAAAACGTCTATTCACGTTGGTGTGTAGAATGTATGAGTCTGACTTTCGGAAAAATATCATACTCACAATTCCGAAGCCCGCAAGAGTTGACAAGCGCTACAATTATCGCACAAACAGCTTAATAGCTCATCCAGCCAAGTTGCTTACAAGAATAATATTCAGAGGAATGGAAAAAAATTGAGGATGTGTTAGATGACGATCAGCTTGGCTTTAGGAAAGGTAAAGGCGTCAGAGAGAATATTCTGACGATGCGGTTTATAATAGAACAAATAAAAATCAAGACACGTTGAAAGTGAACCCTGTGGGGACTATATAAATGATTGAGAATGAAGTAAAATTAACTAACAAATTTATTTTACTAAACCAGACATAAATTATGCTAAACAAGTTATTGATTGAATATGGGAAACAACTAACAGGTAGTTTAAGAGTACAATGGACAATGATCCCGGGTAGCAGAAGTGATTCAAGTACTCTGTCCCTAAAAATGCGGATAACGCAATCTGAATTGATCTGACGCTGAGCAGACTTTGATTGATCAAATCGACTGCAGTTTCACTACATAGGTGCAGCTGAGAGCAAGTGGTGATTGAGATTTGTACTCCCTGAGAATGCTGGAGGGGCAGTACGTTACCCTGTTTGCTTCATGCGGTGATGTAACGTGCAGCTGGCAAGATGTGTGCGATGAAGGTGAGACGTGAGGTGGCACCTGTGAATCGGTTGCGGCCATGAAAGAAATGCAAACATCTCACAGTCTAGCAATGAGGCATACGGATAGAAATTTACTCTCTATCAGAGCCCTGAAATCACAGTAGATTTCAGTGTGTGACACATCCATTTGCTGGTCATACAAAGGACCAATTTGGCTCACTTATACAATAAAGCCTACAAGGATACCAAACATAAAGACTGGTAAACCAAAAACGAATAAGTGTGTCCTCAGCAAACAAGTAGTTCAAGATGTCTGAAGTCACGCTGTCAGCACAGTAAGAACTTCAGCACAGGCTCCCGAGTCTAAACTACTCGCAAATAAAGTCAGTCTCTGGACATGTCCCAAGCACCACCCACACGTGCCAGAGCATCGACCAGAAGTCTTATCAGACCAAAGTCCAGCACTTAGGTGCTTTTCACTGCTCCAGAAAAAAAAATCCCTTTTTCCCACAAAGTGCACAAACGACAGGGTTATAGAGGCGCTAAATCAGCCCTCCCACATGACAGTACAAACTCATGTCGAACTAGGGCAAGAGTTAAGAAACCTGCATCTCCCGAAAGAAAAAGAAACTGCCAATTACTGGCTTTTTTTAAGTTTTTGCGGAGAGGGAAGATGATTTGCTCTCAAGTTGTGTCACTTCCCAAGGCAACAAGCGAACAGATACAATCTTAAAGATCTTTATCTAAATCGCCTGTGCTTTGGAGCTTGTTAGTCCTAGCTATGGGTAGTAATACAGATTCTATCTCTAAATGTATCTCAGACACCACAGTTTCTTATACAACTGAGGTGGCCGATGGAAGTGTTTCACAGGCCTATTTGCAGTACTGGTGAATATGAAAACTTGTGAACTTTTATTACGCTTGGTTTATGACTCCACTGTGTGGATGTGTTCCTTCAGTCTGTCGGCCCCAGCTCAACCTTCCGCTGGCGCAGCAGGTAGCTCGGCATTGTTCTGCTGAAGACCTGTCTCGACAAGGGGCTGGCCTGTCTGCCCTGTAGGGCTGTGCACCTGTCCAGCGAGATTTACTGAGGGCCATGACGCCAATTGCTTTCAACTCCCAACATGCCGTTTCTACAAGCTAAGAACCATAAAAATACTTCGTGCTTTTAGCGCCCTACCAGGCTCCACCAACCTCTGCTCAGGCCATTAACTTTCTAGAGTCTCGCTCAACATGCATCAGGTTGTAATAAAATATGTAATAATTTTCTGTATTGGTAAGTAGGTGAGAGAGTAGCTTGTCCCCTCTCAACGTTCACAGGATTTGTGGACCTGGAAAAAGTATTTGATAATTTAAAATGGTGAAAGATATTCGAAATTCTGAGAAAAACAGGGGTAAGCTATAGTGAGAGACGGTTAGTATACAGTGTGTACAAGAGCCAAGAGGGAATAATAAGAGTGGATGAGCAATGACGAAGCGCTCGGATTAAAAAGACAGGGATGTAGTCTTTTGCCTCTACTGTTCGATCTGTACATCGAAGCAGGACAACAATTCACTGATAACATTGCTATCCTGAGAGAAAGTCAAGAAGAATTATAGGATTTGTTGAATGGAATGAACAGTCTAATGAATACAGAATATGGATTGAGAGTAAATCGAGGAAAAACGAAAGTAATGAGAAATATCAGGAATGAAAACATTGAGAAACTTAACATCAGGACTGATGGTCATGAAGTAGATGAAGTTAAGGGATTCTCTACCTAGGCTGAAAAATAACCAATGATGGATGGAGTAAGGAGGACATCAAAAGTAGACTTGCACTGTAAAAAGGGCATTCCTAGCCAAGAGAAGTCTACTAGTATCAAACATAGACTTTAATTTGAGGTAGAAATTTCTGAGAATGTACTTTTGGATGATAGTGAAACAAGGACTGTGGGAAAACCGGAACAGAAGAGAATCGACTCATTTGAGATGCCGTGCAACAGGCGAATGTTGAAAATTAGGTAGACTGATAAGGTAAGCAATAAAGAGGCTCTGTGCAGAGGAGAGTAATATGTGGAAAACATTGACAAGGAGAGGGCACTGGATGATAGGACATCTGCTAAGACATCAGGGAATGACTTCCATGCTACTAGAGGGTCCTGTAGAGAGAAAAAAACTGAGGAGGAGGGCGGAGTTTGGAATACATCCAGCAAATAATTGAAGACGTAGGTTGCGTGTGCTACTCTGAAATGAAGAAGTCGGCACAGGAGAGGTATTCGTGGCAGGGCGCATTAGACCATTGAGAAGACTGATGACTCAAGAACATAAAAAAAAAATACTTTTAGACACTTTGGTCGTCTGCGCTGATACACCAACAAATCGGGCAACTTCGTTCACGGGATCCTCATTGGCACGCCCAAACAGCTTCTTTCTGCCATTGCTTCGGCTCTCCACGTAGACTCATCCTACTGACCTGATTCCATAAAAACCATTCACACCACTCCACTGACTCACTTCCGCGATGGAATGTAACGTGACAGCACGGTACCCGTTCACTACATCGCTTCAGAGCAGCCAGTGTGCTCAAACACTGCACTCTTTCATTGGATGCTGCACCACTGTACACTACAATTGGATATGGTTAATCATAGCTGTCACATAAAAGAAGACGACGTCCACTTTCACGTTTACTAGAATCTCAAGACCTTTTCCAAAATCACAACTTATTTTTGGGTTTCCGTGCCTCTATCGGTGAAAACGGAAGCCTTATAGGAGCGCTTTGCTGTCCGTCTGTCTGCCTGTCTGACCGACTATTAATAACTCTTTTTCCCAGCAGTGAGTGAACGTATCAAGTTGGAATTTGTGTCATATATTAAAGCCTACGATGCCTTAGCGGTGGAATAAATTAAAGCTTCTACGTCAATGCACTCAAAAGATAAGGCCATTTACGTCACACATTTTAATACTCGCAAATCTATTAAAAATCCCATAGGGTACTTCTCTTTGGCTTAGTATCATGAAATTTGGTGAAAAGGAAGATTTTACAGTATAAGTGAATAAAAAATCCGAAAACTATAAATTTGTGATTGTATCACACAATAAATATTTCTTCTGTTGTTTGTTATCCGACGTCAATGGTCAATGGCAAAAGTGAAATATCAAGTAAAGAATGACTTTATTGCTCATATGACGCGTTTCGGAATTTATCCATCATTAGATATCCAGGAGCGTTTACTGTACGTAGATGTGGCGTTTTAAGTTTTGTGTGGTACAAACTTTCGAAGACTAATAGGTGAATGATTCTGTACATAGTTTGAAACACCACATCTACGTGCAGTAAATATTCCTGGATATCTCATGATGGATAAACTCCGAAACACGCCATGTGAACAATAAAGTAATTCCTTACCTGATATTTGACTTTTACTCCTGCGATCCAGTCACCCTGAACGGAGAACTGCTGATTATCGTATTAATGGTGGCCTGCCGCCTGCTTCCTGCCTCCTGCATGAAATAAAAATATTCTCGAAAATCTTGGAATCCCTGGGACCAATATCTTACCAGCACCAGTGTCGCCAACAGACCAGATTGGTTGAGATTCTCGATTCCCAATGGATGAGCTGTCTACATACATAATTAAGTTTGTACGGAACCCTCGAAGCGCGAGTCCTACTTGCACTTGGTCAGCTTTTTTCCTGATATCTCTATCTCCTTGAAATAACCTGTAGGGTTTGCAGGTCTGAAATTGGCCAATCACGCAGGTAATAAAAAGAATACAGTCTACCCGGACCATGTTTTCATTCTCAAAACACACTGAGGCTGTGGACCCCCAACAAAAATAAAACTTTAAACTAACACTGATCGACTGTTACTGTTTAGGGAAAATTTTGCTCTCATGAGTGCGAGTTTACTTACACTCTAGCGTTATCACGTACGATTTTATGTTCATATATATACAACGTAGCATACAGACTATTTTCTGTGACATATGTCAAAGAAGAAAGCTGCACATTCAGCTATTTAAATGGACTGTGCTCTGGAGAGACCATTTGAACTTTTAAATTTGTTTCGTTTGGGTATTTGACACTGAAATTTTAGATTAACACGCTCCTATTAATGAATTAGTGAGCTATGTTTCAGTGCTTAACAATGAACTGATTCCGTAAGGTGTAACACAAAATCATTACCTGTGTAGCATATATATCAAATGTAAATGTGATTCCTATTGCATTAGACGTCACTTTTAATACTGGAAGGGATCACCAATTTATTCTATACGTTTTTCGCCAGTTTTACAACGGAAAGCGTTGATGTCCTCCGTTATAAGCATGAAAAGTTTCCTAACCTTGTTATCAGTAACAAACGAACTGCGTCATCGAGTTCTTTCTGTTGGAACCTATTTTATATTATATAGCAGCTACATTAGATGTGAGCCATAATCAGTTACAGTAACAGTCTATCAGTGTCAGTTTTAACGCTTAGGCGGTTTGAATATTTTAACGTACGACAAACGAAGATCCATATTTATAAGACTGTCAGTGAGTTTCGTGAATTCTCTCACCGATACGGTATCTTTACTTTGATCGAACTGCTTTACCACACCGTCAGACAACCGGTATAGAAATTCGTTGTTTTCGCATCGCTCCTTTCATAAAAATTGAGCAGTGATTACAAAACCAACGGCTTATAATAGTCGTAGTTAACGATTCCTTTCATATACTACTCCTACGATAATTTTACTAATATGCAATACTGTGTCAAAATAATGCTCAGAACGTCACTAAGAAACGCCTGTCTCTCATTAAAAGCGTCGGGAATTCTTACATCAAGCGGTTATCCGTGGTTTCTAATTATTTTAAAAAACAATTAATAACGTAAGTAAAAAAGTGGTGTAATTTAGCACTATAATGTAAAAGGCGATTACTGCATGTCATACACTTTCAGTGGTATTACTCTGGTGAACCCGAACGTCAGTTAAAACTGAGCTTTCACAAGTATACACTGAAGCATCAAAGATTCAAAAAAATGGTTCAAATGGCTCTGAGCACTATGGGACTTAACATCTATGGTCATCAGTCCCCTAGAACTTAGAACTACTTAAACCTAACTAACCTAAGGACATCACACAACACCCAGCCATCACGAGGCAGAGAAAATCCCTGACCCCGCCGGGAATCGAACCCGGGAACCCGGGCGTGGGAAGCGAGAACGCTACCGCACGACCACAAGATGCGGGCGAAGCGTCAAAGAAACTGGTATAGGTATGCGTATTCAAATACAGAGATATGTACACAGACAGAATACGGCGCTGCGGTCGGCAGCGCCTCTATAAGGCAAGTGTCCGTTGCAATTGCTCGATCGGTTACTGCTGCTACAATGGCAGATTATCAAGACTTAGGTGAGTTTGAACGTGGTTTACAGCCGGCGCACGAGCGATGGGACACAGCATCTCTGAGGTAGCGTAGTGGGGATTTTCCCATACGACCATTTTACCAGTGTACCGCGAATATCAGGAGTCCGGTAAAACATCAGATCTCCGACATCGCCGCGGCCGGAAAAATATCCTGCAACAACGGGACCAACGACGACTGAAGAGAATCGTTCAACGTGACAGACGTGCAAACGTTCCGCAAATTGCTGCAGATTTCAATGCTGGGCCAGCAACAAGTGTCAGACCGCGAAACATTCAACGAAACATCATCGATATGAGCTTTCGGAGCCGAAGGCCCACTCGTGTATCCTTGATGACTGCACGACACAAAGCTTTACGCCTCGCCTGAGCCCCTCAACACCTACATTGAACTCATTGAACTGTTGATGTCTAGGAACATGTTGGCTGGTCGGACGAGTCTCGTTTCAAATTGTTTCGAGCGGATCGTCGTGTAAGTGGAGGTTCTGTAATGGTATTGAGTGTGTGCAGTTCGAGCGATATGGGACCCCTGATATATGTAGATACGACTCGAGCAGGTGACACGTACGTAAGCATCCTGTCTGATCACCTGCATCCATTCATGTCCATTGTGCATTCGGACGGTGCTGGGCAATCCTAGCAGCACAGTGCGATACCCCACACGTCCAGAATTACTACAGAGTGGCTCCAGGAACACTCTTCTGAGCTGAAACACTTCCGCTGCCCACCAAACTCCCCAGACATTGAATATTATTGAGCATATCTGGGATGCCTTGCAACGTGTTGTTCAGAAGATATCTCCAGTCCTTCGTACTCTTACGGATTTATGGACAGCCCTCCTAGCACTACTTCAGTCCATGCCACGTCGTGTTGCGGCACTTCTGCTTGCTCGCGGGGGCCCTACACGATATTAGGCAGGTGTACCAGTTTATTTGGTTCTTCAGTGTATATGTAGAACATTATGACGCAAGGTGTTAAAGTCCTCTACTAAAAATAACAGTTGTCGTGACGCAAATTTCTTATGTTTCATAGTCGACATTACAGCTAATGTAATTGAAAAGTGATAGTGTCAGGTGCTCATAACACTCTAGTAAAAGAAGCTGATTATATGGTTAAAAGATAATGAACGATGTAAAGGAAACCTGACTATAAAAGGGAAATATATGACTTCTCCCTGTATGTTGTCTTTTGTCTTCTGTGAAACACCAGATTTCTGAAGTTATATACAGTGCATGGTGCCTCTTTCAACGACATCAAATAACAACAAAAATGCATTTCGTAATCGATAATCCAGACTTGTTTTATTTTCCCATAAGTATTCTTCTTATCCTCCTTATGAAATCTTTTTTTACTATTTCTCTTTGATAAATTTAAATTTAACTCTATTCAATATCCGGTATATAAAATTCTAGTACATATAGTTACTATGGCAAGGAACATCGCTCTCTCTCCCTGTTCGACCTTCCTCCATTCTCTCTCTCTGCGTCATAATTGCGCTAAAGACTCTATACTATGTGATCAAAAGTATCTGGACACTTGGCTGAAAATGGCTTACAAGTTCGTGGCGCCCTCAATCGGTAATGCTGGAATTCAACATGGTGTTCGCCCACCCTCAGCCTCGATGACACCTTCCACTCTCGCAGGTTTACGTTCAATCAGGTGCTGGAAGATTTCTTGGGGAATGGCAGCCCATTCTTCATGGAGTGCTGCACTGAGGAGAGGTAGCGATGTCAGTCGGTGAAAACATCCCAAAGTTGCTCTGTAGGATTCAGGTCAGGACTCTGTGCAGGCCAGTCCATTACAGAGATGTTATTCTCAGGAGTGTGGAAATCTCGCGTAAAGACGTATGACACAAGTGACACCCAATCACCTGACCACGTTGGAAGTCCGTGAGTTCCGCGGTGCGCCCCATGCTGCTCTTTCACGATGTCTCATGACTACTGAGGTTGCTAATGTGGAATACGTGCAAGCAGGTGGCAGCAGAATGCACCTAATAAGAAAAACGTATGTTTTTGGGGGTGTCCAGATACTGTTGATCAATGGTGTATATATTCTTATGTCACCAGATCGGTTGTTTATGGAACGACAATAATCTTTAATAAAAATAAAAACTTATGTTATTTTTGAAGATTAATAATATTTCAAATCAACCATTCTCATTCCACTTTCTGTTCATCTATTCATAAGGTCTTACAAAATCGCAGACTGTAGTCCAGTCTGCAGGTACTCAAAAAAGGAAGCTACGTTACAAAAGGCATGGATTTTCTGAACTGTTAGTATGTTGTATGTAGCAGCTCTGTAGTGAAGAATCTAAGTCTTCGACGTCGATAACCAAACGGCCAAGTACGATACGGCCGTCGATCGGAACCGTTGGGTCTTCCGAGGCCTTTTCGGACGGAGCGAGAGAGAGAGAGAGAGAGAGAGAGAGAGAGAGAGAGAGAGGGAGAGAGAGAGAGAGAGAGAGAGAGAGAGAGAGTAAATGATACCAACAAAAGGTACTTCATTTGGAGTTGTGGTTAAGCATGCCGAAGAAACTGGTACACCTGCCTAATACCGAGCAGGACCCCCGCGAGCACGCGAGCACGCAGAAGTGCCGTAGCACGACGTGGCATGAACTCGACTAACATCTGAAATAGCGTTGGAGGGAACTGACACCATGAATCCTGCAGGGTTGTTCATAAATTCGTAAAAGTGCGAGAGGGTGGATATCTCTTCTGAACAGTACGTTGCAAGGCATCCCAGATTTGCTGAATAATGTTCACGTCTAGGGAGTTTGGTGGCCAGCGGAAGTGTTTAAACTCAGAACAGAGTTTCTGGAGCCACTCTGTAGCAATTCTGGACTTGTGGGAGGTCGAATTGTCCTGCTGGAATTCACCAAGTCCGTCGGAATGCACAATGGACATGAATGGACGCAAGTGATCAGACAGGATGCTTTCGTACGTGTCACCTGTTCGAGTCATATCTAGACGTATCAGGGGTCCCATATCTCTCCATCTCCAAATGTCCCACACCATTACAGACCTCCACCAGCTTGAATAGTTCCCTGATGACATGCAGGGTCCATGGATTCATGAAGTTGTCTCCATACCCGTACACGTCCATACGCTCGATACAATCTGAAACGAGGCAACATATTTGCATTCATCATCAGTCCAATGACCGTGTTGACGAGCCCAGGCGAGGCGTAAAGCTATGTGTCGTGCAGTCATCAAGGGTACACGAGTGGACTTTCGGCTCCGACAGCTCATATCGATGATGTTTCGTTGAATGCTTAACACGCTGACACTTGTTGATGGCCCAACTCTGAAATCTGCAACAATTTGCGGAAAGGTTGCGCTTCTGTCACGCTGATCGATTCTCTTCAGTCGTCGTTCGTCCCTTTGTTGCAGGATATTTTTGCGGCCGCAGCGATGTCGGGGATTTGATGTTTTGCCGGACTCCTGATATTCACGGTACACTGGTAAAATGGTCGTACGGGAAAATCTCCACTTCGCTATCTCGGAGATGCTGTGTCCTATCGCTCGTGTGACGGCTGTAAACCACGTTCAAACCCACTTAAATCTTGATAAGCTGCCATTGTAGCAGCAGTAAGCGATCTAACAGCTGTGTCAGACACTTGACTTATGTTGGCGTTCCGACCGCAGCGCCGTATTCTGTCTATTTACATATCTCTGTATTTTACTACGATTGGTTATGCCAGTTTCCCCTGGCGCTTCAATGTGTATCGAAGACTATCGACTGTGACAGTGTCATCATCACAGATGAAGACATGGATTTACCGATATTCCTGATAGGATTATCATCTTCTCAAAATAACACCTATTTCCAGAAAAGTGGATAGGATAATTTCCCCAGTGCTCTGTACTCTCAACATCATGCAAATTCAATACAAAAGATATTCTTTCACTTCATGCAGCTACCGGATAGGGCGCTATTTATTATCCCCTTTGGACAAGGGGAGAACACTGTACCATTTACAAGGAAAACCCTTCATATTTTCAAACAACCAGACTCAAGAGCACGCCAAATTTCAGAAACTGTATTGTGGAGACGTGAACAGAGATACACTGGACGATCTTCGCCACTGACTATTCTAAACCTGCGGCAAAGCCAAATTTGCAAGACACGAGGTGCCGCCCTGCATCGTTCTTCTTGTATCTATCTACAAGCACAGGCATTGATGGTTAACGAACGGATTTCGTGAGTGTGGGGCTTTATACTAGCAAGAAGAGGGATAATTTCGGTAACAAAATGAAAAATTCAGCTCCAGACTGGAAATCATTTCTGGCAAAAGGTGCAGCATAGTAACCTACAGCTTTAAACACCTGGACTCCGGTACTTTCCCTTTGGCAGACATTGTTGTACCCATGTTCGCAAGAATCCACCCGTACAGGACATCAAAGAGGAGGATGCTGAGAGATATTACAACGACGGAAAAACCCTAGGTGACAACATCATCATGAGTCTCTATTCTGTTACACGTTTGTTTCATTCGTAACTGTCATGTTTTAAAAATTCATTTAGCTGCTAGGAAATAACATTGTATTTGAAAGGAGGAGCTGTTATTGCTGTTGTTTGACATTTAGAAATACCTACCATAAAAAAACTGCATTTTTTGCCATTTTAGGCAGACTTAAGAGAAATTAGTATCCCATCCATGGTAGCAGTACGGAGGGTGGGTGGATGGGTGGGTGGGTGGGTGGATTGGGGGGGAGGGTTTGAGGAGGAGGGGGGGGGAATGCAGTTGTAGATGTTAACCTTTGATCATTATAGGCATGTACCACTACTCTTTTAAAAAGCCGTACAACGAAAAATATTAGTGCTAAAATGTGTCCTTTATGTAGGTTTTTTTGATAATGTGAGTATTTTACTGTTCCTTGGAAACTCTGTATATTGGTAAGTATGTAGCGCATGTCAGACGAGTGAAAATTATAGAAAACTTTACTTTGTACAAGAAAGCTCTGAGGGCTTTTCATGTAAGACGCAAAGTTAAATAATTCATAGAAAAAACACTGAAAAATTGTCAAAATTTTACGATTTTTCGGCTCCACCAAGTTAGCACAGGTTTCTCGAGGTGGAAAACTTGAACAGCGTCAAATGTACCTGTGAACTAGACTGCTAATGGGATTGACGAAATTAGCTTACAACACAACTACGTTTTCTTCTTCTGCGTGTATAAAACGTCGTAGGAGACCCTTAGCGCCAAACCCAGACTGTAGGGAAGATGATCCATCAATCCTCATATAATTCGATGAAGTTGTTGAGCATTCTCGTGTAGTACAGATTCAACAAGGAGAGCGTGCTTCTGCATTCTGTAAAGCATTCGTAAATCTTTACAGATTTTCCTCGCCGTTGGTATGAAATTATTTTTATTCTCGAATACAACCACATCTATATTTTTGTGTTACAAGTTTCATCTTCAGAAAGGTGTACAGCAGAACTTTCTAGTAGCCTGATGCATAGACACATGTCAGGAAAAAATTGTTTGAACAAGTATAGCAACCACGGGCGTTACCTCACGAAAAATATGCCGTACTTCATAAAATGCAGTCTTGTAGCCTCAACCAGTAACTGTAGACTATGACGATGTGGCTCGCCAAATTGGTTTCGACATCTCTGCAGCGGAGATAAGAATGTTCATATATCGTTATTACCTGTGGAAATCGGTATGGTGCCGAAATTAAAAAGTCAGTATGTATATGCAGTATCTGTACGTAAGCACATTGTGATATTCACACTTTTTAATTTTCTCCCTCATCAGAGGTGCACTTCAGAAATATGAGATCTGGATCATTTGGAAAAAAATAAAGTAATAAGAAGTGAAAAATAAGAGAGATACCCATACATTGATGGTGGCAAAACTTTGCAGAAAGGTGTTTCGATTAAAGAACAAATAGCAGTGCTGCGTCCCAAGGTGGATCTCCAAATGCGTTTCCTGCCGACAATGGGTGGTCAAGGAAAGCCAGGCTGCTTAGAGGTTATCCTCCCATTGGCATCAGCGTCACTGAAGGAGCTCATACAGAACCGACCGCTATTTAGATTTTGAAATTTACTTAATTGCCTTTTCACACTCATCTTCGGAAGGTGCACATTGTATATAAAAAGACCTCTGCGATTGTCTCTCTTTACTTGCGACTTCTTTCCTCCTGTCACCTTGGCTACGAAATTCTAATCAGAGTGTATAATATGCACTGTGGGCACGTGTGGTACAGATATAGCACGAGCATGCACAGCGGCGAACTGAAACTGAACGTGTCTCTTACGAAGAGACACCTGCAAGTAGAACTGAACTAATCAACGGTAATAGTCGACCATGGTGGACGAGCGGTTCTAGGCGCGTCAGTTTGGAACCGCGCGACCGCTACGGTCGCAGGTCCGAATGCTGCCTCGGGCATGGATGTGTGTGATGTCCTTAGGTTAGTTAGGTTTCAGTAGTTCTAAGTTCTAGGGGACTGATGACCTCAGATGTTAAGTCCCATAGTGCTCAGAGCCATTTCTTTTCAAATCAAGGATAACAAAATAAATTTTAATATCCAATAAAGAATAGTTGCTCTAAATCCTTCCTCATCTATATACGTTACGGTCACAATGTTCAGATATCAGTTATGGACAGAATCAGAGAACCGATACCATAAATAAAAAAACACGTCCAGTTTTGACAACGCTGTGACAGCTGGTCGCGTCTTTCTAAAATGTTTGTTACGACATCATCCTAAAGGGTTAAAGGGGAACACCAAAGATACTAAGTTAGGAAGATGACACGGAGAAGAACTTACTCCTCTCGAACATATTTTCATTGAACATTCTGCTACACTACTCGATACCTGTCAAGAAAAGAGCTAAGAGTGTATAACAATTAACGGCATTTATTTACAGACATATCACGCAGCGATACTTCAATAAATGCTGCTCCAGAGCACATTTTTTAAAGTGAGTGAGTTTGTCTGAAAATGTAGCATTTTATTCTCGTTAAATTACGATTATGTGGCATCACATGCCACCATTCTCTGACAATACATTTCTCTGCAGCAACCTATTTGGAACTGAAGCTTCGAGACGAATGACACTTCTATTGTGAAACCTGCAGCCGACTTCCGTGGTATACGCTGGAAGTAGCATCACGCCTATCTTAGGCTAGCCGATTTCGAGAAGTATGGAAAGACGCGAGCTGGAAGCGAGCAAGCGACGAACTATTTTTGCGGACGTCAAGTGCCGCTCTGCGACGGCCGCGAGCAGAGCGCATGCGCGGCCGGAGCGCCCGCCATATTTAAAGCGAGCGATGCGCGCGACTGCTCACTCGCCCGCCGCCTCCCTCAGTGGCTGCCGTCTCGACGCCGTCTTCCAGCATTCTTGATGTAAGTACTGATCGTTACGTGTTCATTCAAGCCTCACGATGCTCACTCACTCTTAACGTAATATGCTTGATCACTTCCACACTGCACTGAAGTTACTTTTAGAAGCAGACAAGCATTGTTTTGTTTTCCGTTGTGAATGTTTTGACAAGAAAGTTGCCATCTGGCATTTATCACGTTTTACAGTGTATTCCAAACTTGAGCAATGTAACATTTCATTGACGATAGCAAGAATTAAAGCTTCCTTTGTTTTAGGCATCACAGAGCGCATAGTTTCCTTTAAGAATTTCTGGTAGATGTCCTTTCTTGAAACGAACTGTATCATCGTATTCTAGGAACCCTTTTAATGAGTACGCTAACATTTCTGAGGGGATTCCGCATTTTCTAACAAGTATTTAACTGTTTTACATTATTATGAAGTCTAGATGTGACTAAACAGCACACACACAAGAAAGATACGTTAAAAATTGTCTTAAACCGTAAATACCAAGTGTAATCAAAAAGTTACAGGAATTTTTGTTTTTCCTAAAGAATTTTTATTTATTCATCAACATCAACTTTGTCACCTTCAAAGTAATCCCCCTGAGACATAATACTTTTGTGCCAGCGCTTTTTTCCAATCTTGGAAGCCCTTCCGGAACTCACGTTTCGTTATCGTGTTCAGCTCCTTCGGTGATTCCGTTTTTATCATCAGAGGTGGCAAAACGCCTCGGGAATAGAAAGAAGTCACATGGGTCCATGTCTGGTGAATACGGTGGCTGAGGCAACATAACGGTTTTGTTTTTTGCTAAAAAATCATGAAAAGTCATTGACATGTTAGCGGAAGCGTCATCGTCATGCAATTTCCACTAGTGGTTTTGTCACAGTTCTGGTCATTTTCTTCGGACTGCTTCACGCCAACGGCGCATAACTTTCAGGTAGTATAGCACTCCTTACTGATGGTACGATCATAAGGCGGGAACGCATGATGCACTATCCCATTGTAACAGAAGAAAACAGTGAGAAGAACCTCCGCATGTACTCGAACTTGGAGAATTTTGTTCGTTCTTGCCTCTTCAGGTAGTTTCCGTTGGGACGGCCAGGAGTGGTTACTACGACGTACCAGTATACCCCCTTCTTTAGAAGGTCAGGATTGTTGTCGATTTAATTCAGCAATTACTGAGAGATTTCTACGTGACATCGGTTTTGGTCGAAATTCAAAAACTTCGGAACAAACTTTGCTGTTACGCGTTTCATGCCCAAAACATCCGAAACAATTGCTTGGTATGAGCCAATGGATACATCGACATCATCAGCAACATCTCTGATGGCAATTCGGCAGTTTCCCAGAACTATTTTCTTTAGTTCTTCAACATTGTCGTCAGTAATTGGTGTGGTAGGGCGTCCAGGCGGTCGTCGTCTTCAAAGTCTTCTCAACCATCTTTGAAACGTTTATGCCACTCTTAAACTATCTTCTTACTCGTAGTGGATGCGCTAAAAGCCATAGTCAACATTTCAAATGCGGTGCAGCACTTTATCCCATCTTTCATGCAAAATTTGATGTAAATTCTTTGATGCGTCTTTTTCGAAAGTAAAAATTCGCCGAGCACTCGAAAACATCCATAACCTTTTCGACTGTCAACAATGAATTAAATATTCAAAGCAGTTGAAAAGGCGCACTTACATTAGCAACATTTGTACCAACAAGATAAAATTTTTTTGAAAATCGGTTGTATAAAACACGCGAAATTAAAAAAATTCCCTTTACTTTTATATCACTCCTCGTATGCGTGTTTTATCGCTGCGGGTCCATCTACAGTTTTTTTCGTAGCCTCTTTTGCCTTTTCTGCTCTTGAGCCACAGAATTCAGGGATGTTATGTGAAACAACTCTATTTTTTTAAAGAATGTGAAATACACATGACGTGAATACTTAAGAAAAAGTATGAAACAAGGAAAGAACGCGGAAACTTAGCAGGAAAGATAGGAGGAAACATTCTTCCTATCAAAAATTGCAACATGGGAAACAAGGAAGTTTCCTCATAAATGTTGTAGTAATTGTTATCACACTTGCGTTTTTTAAATGTTCTTATCTTTCTCATTCAGTTATTTGCGTAATTTTTAAGGATTTAATAGTTGTTTTCGTAAGAGGGGCACTTACTTCCCCGAGCTCTACTTCCAGAAAGAAGAATGCAATGTATACAACCATCTTACGACTGAATGAAATACGTTGAGTACTAGGATGAAATGATCATATTTATGACGAAAAGTAGTTTCTGTTCCTTAGATATCCTTCCTATGTAACAATCTTCTCAGCAGTTTTGTATCATAGTAACAAAACTTGTTGATAAACATGAAAGTGTTTTAGCGATAAGTCCCTGGAATTAGATATCACATCAGAATTGAGCATAACTGTCGAAAACCGATAACTGCTCAAGCCCTTTTCCTTTTGTGAATAAAATTCTTCAGGATATATAACCTCATTGTCAATATGTAAAATTCTCCAACGTTTCGGCCACTGTGGGTTCAGAGCCGAGGAAGGTCATTTGCAGCAGTAGCCGAAATGTTGGAGGATTCTACATATTCTCTGCCTCGTGATGGCTGGGTGTTGTGTGCTGTCCTTAGGTTAGTTGGGTTTAAGTAGTTCTAAGTTCTAGGGGACTTATGACCACAGCAGTTGAGTCCCATAGTGCTCAGAGCCATTTGAATTCTACATATTGACAGTACGGTCACATACCTAGAAGAATGTTATTGGCAGTGATAAATGCCGCGGCAGCCTTCGCTGACTTGGTTTTCCGTTTTACAGAGACGTTTTTTTAGACTTTTTTTAGCTTTTGAAAGCATTTTACGGATACGTTTAGCTTTTATCATTTCTCAAGAAGTTATGTTCCAAGAATATGAGGAGAACAGTGTGGATCGGGATTGGTGTGTGGTGTACTGTGTTGTCTTTTGGCAGTTGTTTAGAGCCTAGTGTGCTTCTCGGTTGTACTGAATAAACTAGCAGAAACTGTAGGCTGCTGTAAACCCTCTATTACACATAAATACGTCGGTTTCATAGGAGAAATTGTTAGGCCAGTGGCGCTCGAATAAGAGGAGACTCACTAGTATTGAATGTCTAGTCCGTAACGTGATCATTAGATACCGGGCACTAGTTCATTTTGCATCTTATATGGGAGGCAATCATGCGTGACCCATTTAGGGGACCCATCTCTGTCTTCGCCTAATACAATTTCGGAAAACCACGAGTTACTTACGTCTCGTTAGCCGGATGGGGACTTGAACAAGGTTTCTTCCTAACCCGAGTCCAGGATTTCAGTCACTGTGCTGCCTCAACGGTAGAGGACAACCGGTTCAAGGAAAGGAAATGTGATGGTCAACAGACTGCACACCAGCGTGCTGATTTCAATCTCAAACCACTCTTCAGTGTATTACGGAGTGTTGGCTGATCGTCGTCTTTGCATTAGATGTTGACGTTGTCACTGTTGTCCTCTTTGTGCATTTAACAGTGCGTGCACAGAGTTTCAGTCCATTCAAAAATGGTTCAAATGGCTCTGAGCACTATGGGACTTAACTGCTGTGGTCATCAGTCCCCTAGAACTTAGAACTACTTAAACCTAACTAACCTAAGGACATCACACACATCCATGCCCGAGGCAGGATTCGAACCTGCGACCGTAGCAGTCACACGGTTCCGGACTGCGCGCCTAGAACCGCGAGACCACCGCGGCCGGCTTCAGTCCATTATTTTCATATAATATTCATCGCTAAGCACATAAAACAAAATACTATACAGCACAAGCACTAGTTGCAGTTATCCACACGATATAAGATCTCATCTGAAGCTTACTGATGACGCGGAGAGAACGAAAACGAAGGCCACAATAAGGATTTTGTCCAGCACGGGATTCCCACATTGTCCCCACCGGCCAGAAATGAGCACAGATTCTTCAATAGATAGCTGAATGAAGATACCTGAGTGTCATACAGGTTGTCGCACATTCCTTTCGTGGTTGAAGCTGTATGTTTTACTTAGGACACGGCACGCACAGTGAACGTAACATAGGAGATATGACAGATCAGTATAGGCGATTGATATCTGTTGCTGGATCGTAGGGCATATCCTAATCGCAAACGTTCCTGGAGCAAAACAGGCTCCACACAAAGTAACAGCGTGGATTCAGGAAAGACCACTCGCGTTAGGAACAACTCGTTCCATTCATGTACGACATATTGTAAACAAGACAGGTAAGTGAACAAGTAGATTCTGTCTCCCTAGACTTCTGAAAGGTGTTCAACACTGTACCAAATCGCTGACTCATAACTAAGATACGATTATGAGGAATATCTTCGCAAACATATCTGTGGGTCGAGGAATATTTGACCAATAGGACCCAGTACGTTGTACTGGTTGGCTAATGTCCCCACAAACGGTAATAACGTCGGGTGTACTGCAATGAAACGTAGTAGGACCTCTAATGTTTTCAGTATACGTAAATGGTTTATCAGACGGTTTCAGCAGCCGCGTAAGAGTGTCCAACGACAACGCTATCGTGTACAGTGGAGTATATGGTCCGCCGATTGTAATGACCTACAGAGAAACTTGAGGAAAGTGACAGCTCTGACTGTGGATAAATGTCAGAAACTAATTAACTTCATCCAAACAGGCCTAGAAAGCCCAGCGGCACCGACCGACCACCTTATTATCTTCATCCCATGGGAGTCACTGGATGCGGATATGGAGTAGCATAGGTCAGCACACCAATCTGCCGGCCGGCCGAAGTGGCCGTGCGGTTAAAGGCGCTGCAGTCTGGAACCGCAAGACCGCTACGGTCGCAGGTTCGAATCCTGCCTCGGGCATGGATGTTTGTGATGTCCTTAGGTTAGTTAGGTTTAACTAGTTCTAAGTTCTAGGGGACTAATGACCTCAGCAGTTGAATCCCATAGTGCTCAGAGCCATTTTTGAACCATTTTGAACCAATCTGCCGCCAGTCGTTAGTTTTCGTGACCCGCGCCGCAACTTCTCAGTCAAGTAGCTCTTCTTGTTCTCACAATGGCTGAGTGCACCCTTCTTGCTAAAAGCTCACAGCAGACCCGGGCGGTCTAGGCTAACAGCGCTTAACTCCGGTAACCAGACGGGAACCGGTGTTACCACTGTGGCAAAGCCGTTAGCAAATGTAAGATAATGCTTATAACAAAAATAAAGGACGCGATTGTATTTGATTCAGAAAATGTCGTGGGGAAGACGAGCCAAAGACTGCGTTTTCTTGGCGGAACGCTTGGAACACGCAGCAAAAAAAAAAAAAAAAAAAAAAAAAATGGTTCAAATGGCTCTGAGCACTATGGGACTTAACATCTGAGGTCATCAGTCCCCTAGAATTTAGAACTAATTAAACCTAACTAACCTAAGGATATCACACACATCCACGTCCGAGGCAGGATTCGAACCTGCGACCGTAGCGGTCGTGCGGTTCCAGACTGAAGCGCCTAGAACCGCATGGCCACTCCGGCCGGCAAGACGCAGCAAATTAGTTAAAAAGAATACCTACTACGCTACGCTTGTCAGTCCCGTTCTGGACTATTTGTGCGCGGTGTGACGTCCTTAACGGATAGGATTGATGGTGGTCATCGATAAAATTCAAAGAAGACCAACTAGTTTTTTATTATCACGAAATAGAAAGAATAGGAGAAGCTAGTTGGGGTAGCGATCATAAAAAATTATACGATTTTCGTTGCACCGAGATCTTTTCATGAAATTTCAAAAAAATGGTTCAAATGGCTCTGAGCAATATGGGACTTGGAACATCTGAGGTCATCAGTCCCCTAGAACTTAGAACTACTTAAACCTAACTAACCCAAGGACATCACGCACATCCATGCCCGAGGCAGGATTCGAACCTGCGACCGTAGCGGTCGCACGGTTTCAGAGTGAAGCGCCTAGAACCGCTCGGCCACAGCAGTCGGCACGAAATTTCAGTATCAACTTTCTCCTCTGAATTTGGATATATTTTGTTGACTCTCACCTATATAGGAAGAAGCGACGAGCGTGATAAAATAAGAGGAATAAGAGCTCACGCAGAAATAGTCAGGTGTTCATTTTTCCCACGTGCTAGTCGAGAGTGAAAAGATCGAGAAAAGTATGAATGTGGTTCTTTGAACCTGTAATAGTCACTTAAGTTTGAATCGCAGAATAGCCATATACACTGAAGCGACAAAGAAACTGGTATAGGCATGCGTATTCAAATACAGAGATATGTACACAGACAGAATACGGCGCTGCGGTCGGCAACGCCTATATATGACAAGCGCCTGGCGCAATTGTTAGATCGGTTACGGCTGCTACAATGGCAGATTATCAGGATGTAAGTGAGTCTGAACGTGGTGTTAGAGTCGGCGGACGAGCGATGGGACACAGCATCTCCGAGGTAGCAATGAAGTGGGGATTTTCCCGTACGACCATTTCACAAGTGCACCATGAATATCAGGAATCCGATAAAACATCAGACTTCCGACATCGCCGTGACCGGAAACAGATCCTGCAAGAGCGGGACCAACGACGACTGAAGAGAATCGATCAGGGTGACAGAGTGCAATCCTTCCTCAAATTGCTGCAGATTTCAGTGCTGGGCCACCAACAAGTTTCAGCGTGCGAAACATTCAACGAAACATCATCGATATGAGCTTTCGAATACGAAGGCCCACTCGTGTACCCTTGATGACGGCACGACACAAAGCTTTATGTTTCGCCTGGGCCAGTCAACACCAACAATGGACTGTTGATGACTGTAAATATGTTGCCTGGTCGGACGAGTTTCGTTTCAAATTGTATCGATCGGATGGACGTGTACGACTATGGAGACAACCCCATGAACTTCATGAATCCATGGACCCTGTATATCGGCAGGTGACTGTTCAAGCTGATGGAGGCTCTGTAATGGTGTGGGGAGTGTGCAGTTGGAGTGATATGGGACCCCTGATATGTCCAGATACGACTCTCTCAGGTGACACGTACGTAAGCATCCTGCCTGATCACTTGCATCCTTTCATGTCCATTGCGCATTCCGACGGACTTCGGCAATTACAGTAGGACAGTGTGACACCCCACACGTCCAGAATTGGTACTGAGTGGCCTCAGGAACACTCTTCTGAGTTTAAACAACTCCGATGGCCACCAAACTCCCCAGACATGAACATGATTGGGCATATCTGGGATGCCTTGAAAACTGCTGTTCAGCAGAGCTCTCCACCCCTCGTGCTCCTGCGGATTTATGGACAGCCCTGCAGGATTCCTGGTGTCAATTCCACCCAGCACTACTTCAGACATTAGTCGAGTCCATGCCATGTCGTGTTGCGGCACTTCTGCGTGCTCGCGGGGACCCTACACGATATTAGGCAGGTGTACCAGTTTCGTTGGCTCTTCAGTGTAGATATAAATGTAGATTACGAGACTAATGATGAACATGCTTAGCACGTTGCATCGTATTTAGGGGAAATACTGTCAAACGATATGAACCGGGACGATCACTTGAAGTCAGTATAAGAATAGGCGAATGAAATACGTAGCCTCGTTGGAATTGTTCTGGGAAAATCTAATGCCGCTGTAAAGGAAATCCCACCCACGAGAGTAGTGTGTTCAATTGTAGAATATTTTTCCATTCCACGGGACCCTTATCAAGATCGCGTGACAGACATCGTACGAATTCAGAAAGCGCTTTCAGATTGTAGCAGACGGATATAGCCCAAAAGGGAGTGTATTGCTCCTGTAATATAAGTGGGAATGATTCGAAGAAAAGTGTTGTCATTCTCAGGAAACGCTGCTAGTTAATTTGGCGTAGGATATATTTAGTTTAGGCACTTCAAGGTTAGGTCGAGAGAGATTAGAGCACATAGAGATGCATATAGACGGTCATGTTTCCCTTGCTCATTAAGTGAATGGGAGAGGATATAAAATCGATAATATCGATACGAATTACACTCCGCTATGAACTTGTGGGCAATTCTCGTATGCGTAGATGTAGATAGTTCGTTTTTGCAGCTCAGTGAGGCGTTACTAACGTTTTGTTGTTACCCTTTACAGCTGAGCCAGACTAGTTAGAAGTTTGGAGGGAGGAAACAGGGCAGAGCAGATCTGCGCCGCTTCCCGGAGACAACCGGTTTCTTCTCGGACTGCTGCCGGGAGCTCCGCTTTCCGTGCTGCACCGGCCCTCAGTAGCAGCGAGTCGCGTGGTACGTAGGCACCAATAATAGCAAGATTCACCCTGAAACAACATATGTACATTCGCCCAAAACAGATCAAACACTTAGATAACACACACAAAAAAAGAAAAAAAAAATCTGACGCACCGCGAATGCATCATCCGAATGGGACGGAAATCGGTAGATGTGAACTACTGTCACAGACAAAACAATGATTATAATTTCGGAAAAATGGGATTAATTATTCAAGAGGAAAAGCTTCACAAACTGAGCAAGTCAGAAATGGGTTGGTCCACGTGTGGCCCTTATGCCATCAGTTTTTCGTTTTGGCACTGACTGACAGAGATGCAGGCTGTCCTCCTGAGGGATATCGTGCCTAATTCTGTCCAACTGGTGCGTTAGATTATCAAAATCCTGAGCTGGTTGGAGACTCCTGCTGATAATGCTACAAGCGTACTCAACTGGAGAGAGATCTTTCGGCATTCCTAGCCAACGTAGGGTCTGACAAGCACTAAGACAAGCAGTAGAAACTCTCGCCGTGTGAGGGCGGGCATCATCTTACTGAGATGTGAACCCAGGACGGCTTGGCATGAAGGACAACAAAACGGGGCGTAGAATATCGTCAACTTACGGCTGTGCTGTAAGTTTACAACGGATGCGACCAAAGGGGTCTTGTTATGAAACAAAATGACATCCCAGACCATCACTCCTGGTTGTCGGGCGTGTGGCCGGTGACAGCCAGGTTGGTATCCCGCCACTATCTGGCCGTCTCCTCACATGTCTTCGCCGATCATCGGGACTGAGTTCAAAGCGGTACTCATCAGTGGAGACAATTCTGCTCCAGTCAATGAGATTCCGGGCCGAAGACGTGTCTGGAGATGTCCCATAGAGCTTTGGGATACCAGCGTGACTCTCGCCCGCCATACTACCCGACAACCAGGAATGATGGTCTAGGATGCCATTTCTTGTCATCAGCGGCACCTTTACAACGCTGCGGTACGTCGACGATATTCTGCACTCCGTTTTGTTGCCTTCATGGCAAGCCATCCTGGGATTACGTGTCAGCAAGATAATGCCCATCCGCACACAGTGAGAGTTCTACTGCTTGCCTTCGCGTTTGACAAACCCTACGTTGGCCAGCAAGCTCGCCGGGTCTCTCCGCAATGGAGAACGTCTGGAGCACTACGAGCAGGACCCTCGAGCCGTCTCGAGATTTTGACGATCTGACGGGCCAGTTAGAGAGAATTTGGCACAATACCCCTCAGGAGAACATCCAGCAACTCTATCGACCAGTGCCCAGCCGAATAACTCCTTGGACGAACGAGTTATTGGCTTGCTCAGTACGTGAAGTTCTTTGTCTTGATAAATAATCCAAATTTTCTGAAATTGTAATCATTTGTTTGTGTGGACTTGCACATCACATCTACCGACCCTCGTCGCATTCGGATAATTCTTCACGGTGCTTTTTTCTCTTCTTCTTCTTAGAGTGAATATAAGTGAAACAAAGACAAGTGTTGAATCTGTAGTTGCGCACAACTGCACTAATCAGATTATTGCACAACCAGTTTCACTCATAAACAGGCGTCTTCAGTTGTATTGCAGTTGTGTGACAATCCATAAGCAATTTCGAGCTTCGTGTCAGAAATTAACATCTCCAGTCAGCTATAAATCAGGAGCACATATAGCATGCAGTAAACCTGCAGCGAAACACAATACAGGATTGTCATGTGCTTATTTCACTGCACACAACCCAATAACATAATGCATTCTGTGTCAAGGGAGCCATAATATCTTGATCCGTGGCACACGGCCTTCGCGTCTTCGAGCTGCGTCACGTCAAGTAATCAAGGATAACAGGTGGTGCACAGCCTCTTGAAATACACAAGTATTTTATGTTCTCTAAAAGATGAAGTGCATGATAACAAAAATCGGATATTCCGTGTAGTTCCTCTGCATTCGCCGTCCCATAGGTATTTCGGGAGCTTTCAGCTTCTCGGTCAGACTAGCTGCCGTGTCATTTACTGGTGGGCAGGGACGCGTACCGTTTGCCGCGTGGGACAGCGGTCTATTTGCCAGCTAAACAGTAGGCTGAGGAAACTGTGACAACGTGTTGACACGCTGCAGAGCTGCGTCAGGGAGCCGCGGTGTTTCTTTACGCCGACCTGGCGTGCTGTGCAGTGAGAGATGCATTTACAGACGGGCAGCTGCTAGGCACAAGTAACGATACTTTCATTAGGCTGGCAGCTGAAGTGGTACGGTTTTAAAGTTCAAACATTGTCGGTATACGTAAGCAAAAGTCCTGTAACTATGTTTTTATATGTGTAAGAAGGTGACAGATAAAGAGCATACATTTCTATTCATCTTGATGGTTTATTGAAAATATTGTCTGATTTTATAATGACAACAGCAAACAACTACAAATAGTCTTAATCAGAACTTGCCCCGAATGTGGTGTGTTTCGCCGAACGTTGGCTCTAGACGCGTAATGGAACATGGGAAGGTTACTGACGAAACTAACTGTATTGAATCATTCAGTCCGGCATTCGCATTGTATACAACCACATTAGTCTTTGACATACAGTTTTTCACTGTTTCCTGATTATTGATTAGCCGTAGAGTGTGGTACGTGAGATAGGTGGACGTGATACCATCCGAAAAAGTGACTTGTACTTCATACTGAGGTACTCGTGTAGCGTAGATAGCAGCAGATGTGACGGTGAATCATACCCGAATCTAATCCGTCCGTAGGTGTAGCATACTCTCAAGCACGTAGAGTGTACTCCACTAATGAACGTGGAACCTATATATAGAGAAAGAACTAAGATTATTTAGCGAATTATACTATTTGTGGGATTTTACTTTACTGACACGACAGAAGAATCTTACCACGCAGGTTGATATGAATACACTGCTGGGCATTATAATGGATACCCCAAAAAAGAAATAGGATAACGAAATGTTACTTATTGTGCGCATGCACGGTAGAGGTAGGACTGCATGATTAAATGTGTAGTGATTTGTGGTTACACAGGGTGCGAAATTTAGAACAACCTCCTTCTCTGGCAGCAACAATAGCTCCAACCTGGCTGGCTACCGAGCCCAACTGAGCTTGGATGACAGATACGGGTACATCAGTCTGTATCAGATACGAAAATCAGGACAGCACGGGAAAAGCGCGCCTTTGTGATATCTTGATGGAAGATAACGTCACGGAGACCTTGAAAATACGGCAGTCACTGACCTGAAGACGTCGCAAAAGTAACGGCTGTTGCCCAAATTATCGCTTATGAGTGCCAAAGCTGATCCTGTGGTGTACCCCCGTAAGGTGTTGAGCCAAAATGATGATGAATGCAATTTGGTAACATTCGTTCCCCTCGAAACCTACACGCAGGGACACGTCCACCATGATGGCGTACGCAGAACCGGGACTTGTCTGAAACGAAGTTGTGGTACCACACCTGTGTCCATTGTTGCCGTTGGACGGACCACCGTCGTCTGGTCTCTTTCTACTGCTGCGCGTCAGGAGACAGCTGCCGTGCTGACAATCCTTGGTGCTCCAGACGACGTAAAATTGAACATAGGAATACTCGTCTCGCTGCAAACAAACCCGTTTCCTGATTCGAGGTACATGACGTGGCTTCACGATCCTGCACGGCCGAGTGAACAATGTCTCTCCTCTCTGGCGCTGGGCTCGTAGGGACAGTCAGATCATGATGCCATTGTGTATTTCCTTCTAGAACACTTCAGCTCCATATTCACATGTAAGTTGCGATCAACGCGAGGATCAACGTAGCTGAACGATAAATCCCATCCTCGATAAGTCACAATACTGCCGCTGTCGAATTCCGACAATTGAGCGTTGACTTTTCTCATTCTTACACCAGATATAATAGGATGTTTTTATTAACATCGTTTAATGCTATTTCTGAATGAGCAACCTGCTCCGTAATATTTTATTATATCCAGAATATGGAGGGTGTTACTTGGTAAGCTGCATACGTTTGTAGCCTTATTCCGTAAGCTTAATAATCACAACTGATACAGATGACAGAGACTTCAGCCATCAATAATATATTCTATTTCACTATTTACAACAGTCTGACAATGATTGAGTAAATTTTCGATTCCGCGACTGTAGAAACGACGTAGTTTTGAGACGAAGAACTCGTCGAGCAATAATCGGAGCGCATTTTCATCCGAAAGGAAGTTTCTTGAAGGTTGTTCAATAGAGAGCGGAAAAGGCAAAAATCTGAGGGCGCAAGATCAGGTGAATAAAGTGCGAGCGGAATGATTTCTCAGTCCCACAGCTGTATAATATTTTTTGTCACTACCCGAAAGCGGGCGGCTGCTATCGTGGAATAGCATCACTTCACGCAGCATTATTGATCGTTGTTCTTGTATTGCGTCTGCAAGATGTCTCATTTGTTGACAACACTAACCACAGCTAACCACTTCGCTACGCAGGGAATTTTGACTGAGGAGGGAGGCGTGCTAGGGTAGTCCGTGCAGCCACGGTGCCAGGGTGGCGTAGTGGTTAGCGCATATGTCTAGTGAGCAGGAGACCCACGTTCGAAACCCGGCTTTAGTAGAAACTTTTATTCGTCACTTCAATCTGCGTATGAGTGTTAATATTCCTATAGACCTCCCTTCAAGCATCCTAATAATTACATAAAGTGGAAAATGGTGTTGACAAAAGATGGGGATAATCGCGAGAATGACTGTATTTGAGACAAAAGTCAATCATTCTATACAACAGGCTGGAATGGCAGAAGGGCTCCAATGATTAAAAATTTTGGGACTCACTTACAGCTATCGAAATCGTGGCGTCGGTCGGCAGCCGTCTTGAGCCACCGCGGTGGAGATGCTGATTGATAGTCTTACTGATATCTGAAGTCCGCCCCTGGTAGCTGAGTGGTCAGCGCGACGAAGTGTCATGCCTAACGACTCGGGTTCGATTCCCAACTGGGTCGGAGAATTTCTCCGCTCAGGGACTGGGTGTTGTGTTGTCCTTATCATCATCATTTCATTCCCATCGACACGCAAGTCGCCGAAGTGATGCCAACTCGAAAGACTTGCACCAGGCGAACGGTCTACCCGAAGGGATGCCCTAGCCACACGTCATTTCCGTTCCCATATCTGAAGTCAGAAGCTCGTGATCGACAACGTTATTTTCCCAGCACGGAAACCTTTCAAGAATTCTAAAGTGCCATCTGGGGAGTGGGAGCGAAGCTCTAGTCCGTCCTTACGAGTTTTGTAGACAAAAGTTGCGGCTGATTGAGCGCTCATGTAAACTGGTAGGCAGAAACCTCGCAGTTAGGTTTCGTAGCTATGTTACCTGGAGGTGGTGCTCGATTAATAGACGAAAGGATTTAATTAAAACAAACTACATTTATTTCTGGAGGAGCTGCAAATATTTTGGTAGACTCTTGGACTTTATAGCTTTGAATCACTAATCTGTTTTATCATGCTGTCGAATTTGCAAAGGATTAGTTAGAGATGGTCTGGTTAGAGCGTTCTGCAGTGGAGATCGCTATAGAGCATCAGTGATTGCCATTGATGCAGTGATTAACGTTTCCTTTTTCATCACTGGTGGACTATGACGCAAAGACTACTCGCGCGCCGCACATTGCTTGGAGTCCGTGGAATCCGGTCGCCATGCGCGCGTGAGCCTTTGCACGACGCCACGGCATCTCCAAGGTCGAGACAAATTATTGTTTCAGTGGATCTAAGGAAGAGTGAATCAGTCATATAACAACTTCTTTACTAGTACCCTATTGTTAGTGATCTCTTTTGCTTTAAATCAATGGATCGGGAGCACACCTCCCACCTCAGTCGAAATTCCCAAGATGATGTAGTGGTTAGCACATCTGTCTAGTGAGCGGGTCTCCTAAGTTTGAATCCTGGCCTTGCTACAAATTTTCATTCGTCGCTTCAGTCTCCATATATATTGGGAGAGATTATATCAGGATTACTAACAACAAACATACAGAACTCCACGATCAGGCCCAGAGCACCGGCCGTCGCCCTCTGTAATATGACGCCATTAGGATGACGTGTGGCAGAGTATGGGGTCTATGGGGTCAGCCCACCGTTCGCTCTCCTGCTGCTACCTCTTCTTCAAGTAACTCGTCAGTTCGCCTGACGAAGTTGTGTGGGCTTCGTTCCAGTCCTCCCATCCCAACACCAGTAATTGGACCCGGGCCCCGCGCATGACAAACAGACGCGGTGACAACTCAGATACGGATACTGATTTAATTTAGTTTCCAGTTTCTACAGCTTTCCTACTTTACGTTTTATATTAGCTGCCAACTGCACTGCACAATATAAGTAAAGAATAACTTTTTAGAAATCCCGTCATTGTATCCCCATTGCGACGTTAAGTTTGAAATTTGGTTCCGAGGTGTCCACGACGTACCTCTGTAATTGTGCAAAAGCTTAATACCCTGCGACGGCACCCTCGGACTTAGCGATACTTCGAACAGCAAGGTGCCGACACATGCGAAAAAAAGGCCAGAGCTCAGAAAGTCGTATGAAGTGTAAGGTGGGTTAATGATGTCACATTGGTACCAAAGTTCGACACAATCCCGACCAACGTCATTGTGCCATACGATGGGAAGGACGTCACACCAACTCCTATTCACATTTCATCCTTTCTTTTGACGCCTCAACTCACAACGTTGAAATCACGTGGTTTTCCTAGCTGTGGCCAAGTATAACGTTTCAGACACACCGCCGCCTAGTATCGACATGAAAATGAAAACGATCTTTCCCTTCGGACGTGGATTCCCACACATTTCGCGTTCGAAGACGACAGTTCGCAGTGCGATGAGCAACAGGACGAAGTTCTTGACGACCTATGACACATCTGACACCCCCTCGGACGATTCAACCCTTCTGTGAGCATATCGTGGGCCACCAACTCCATTAAACGTGATCGCACCCCTATCGCTCTGGTATACCGGATGGAACTACTATGGGCCGTTCAAAACCATTCGACGAAATTCGAACCCGATCAGAAGCAGCAAAGGGAGCTTGTGCTTTGTTTCGCCCACTCCTGTCGAGCGATCGTGGAGGGGTGCGACAGTGACACATACTTGAATAAAAAGCAAAGTGTTACTCTAAGACTCTCCCAGTTTGGCGTCACCCGTGATACGCCTTCCCCACTCTTCCCCACTGTTGTGCATTTTAAAATGTACCTGTGCAGAGATAACCCGTGGCAAGAGTCCCAGGCGCTTGCAGTCAGGCAAGCACAAGAGCACCGCTGTAGCCTGCCCACAGACGTCTAAGACTTCCGTCATGAGCTGTCTCTGTAGAGGTACTTTTTTAAAGAGCTCAAATGTGGGTGGGTGGGAATGTGGGTGTTGCCGTGCCAACTAGGTGGTCTTAGAGGAACCCTTCGCCGTTTCATTCACATATGCATCAATATCGTCGCCGACACCCCGAGAGTGACGACGCAGGGCGCCATGCTTTAGCACCGTTACAGGGCAAGGATGTAGGCACCTTCGAACCTAATTTCAAACTTACGCGTCGCAATGGGAGACAATTACACGTTTTCGAAAAAGTGATGCTTTAATTTTGTTGCCTTGTATAGTTAATGTTGCTTGCAGCCTTGTAAAAATATCTGAACAAATTTGATAAAATAATCATCTACATGGAAAACAAGTTGACCAAAGGGGAGTCATACCAAAAACCTTACAGCAGCCAAGAGGATTATTTGTTTGCCTTTAAGTGGCTCATTAAACTCTGAGCCAAGAATTGGAAACAGAGGACTTCCCAGATTTGGCAGAGATGGAGAAACAGGCACGAGCAGCGTATGTCGGAGCAGTAAACTGTTGAAGGAAGAACCTCAATCTCAGAAATTCAAAAATCTAGCCCTTATAGAAAGCGAAAATGAAGTTACTACTACAACGGATTCCGAAAACAAAATCAGTTTCGTCTAATGCGGAAGCTGCTTCATTTAGCCCTAATTGTCGTGTGGCCCGCCCGGTTAGCCGTGAGGTCTAACGCACGGCTTTCCGAATTGGGAATGACCGCCTGGTCCCCGGGAGAAATCCGCCCGGTGGACTTGTGATCAGGTCCGGTGAGCCGGCCCGTCTATGGATGGTTTTTAGGCGGTTTTCCATTTACCTCGGCGAATGCGGGCTGGTTCCTCTTATTCCGCCTCAGTTACACTATGTCGACGTCTGCTGCGTAAACAAGTTCTCCACGTACGCGTGCAGCACCATTAGTCTAGCGCGCAAACATAGGGGTTACACTCGTCTGGTGTGAGATGTTCCCAGGGGGGGGGGGGGGGGGGGTCCACAGGGGGCCGAATCGCACAATGACCCTGGGTTCGGTGTGGGGCGGCGGAGAGGTGAAGTGGACTGCGGTAGTCATCGTGGGGTTGTGGACCACTGCGGCTGCGGCGGGGACGGAGAATCTCCGTAGTTTCTAGGCCCCCGGTCAACATACAGTTGTCGTGTAGTTGGAAAATTGTCCCGATGTATATTTTCGACTGAACTCGCTAACCGTTAACGAGTTGTTGTTTTAACGAATTGTTGCTTTCAGTTTTGTTTCTTAAAAAAGGCGTTTTTTTGGTTCAAATGGTTCAAATGGCTCTGAGCACTATGCGACTTAACTTCTGAGGTCATCAGTCGCCTAGAACTTAGAACTAATTAAACCTAACTAACCTAAGGACATCACACACATCCATGCCCGAGGCAGGATTCGAACCTGCGACCGTTGCGGTCACCCGGTTCCAGACTGTAGCGCCTAGAACCGCACGGCCACTCCGGCCGGCGTTTTATATATATATATATATATATATATATATATATATATATATATATATATATATATCCGCGTTCAAAATGTGTAATTTACGACCTGGGGAAAGCTTTACCTTCTCGTAGTTTAAAGTTTCGTTATCTACATCTGCATCTACATATACGTATGTACTCCGCAATTCACCGTACGGTGCATGGCGGAGAGTGCCTTATACCAGTGCTTATCGTACCCTGTTATGTTCCACTCGCAATTGGAGCGAGGGAGAAACGATCGTCTGTGTGCTTCTATACGATCTCACTTTCCCTTACCTTGTCTTTGTGGTTCTTCCGTGAATTGTATGTTGCCATAGTGCAATTATTCTGTCATTATCCGTAAATGTCGGTTCTCTAAATGTTCTCAACAGTGCTTCATAAAAAGAACATCGCCTTCTATCCACGGATTCTCATTTAAGTTCACGAAGCATCTACGCAATACGTGTTGATCGAAACTACCAGCAACAAATCTAGTAGCATGCCCTGAATTTGCTTCTTTGTCTTCCTCTTTAATGCGACCTGTTGGGGACCCAAACGCTCTAGCAATACTCAAGAATGTGTCGCACTAGATGCGGTCTGCTTTGTAGATGAGCTACGCTTTCCTGGAATTCTCCCAAATAACTGAAGTCGACCATTCGACTTCCTTGATACCTGCCTTAAGATGTCGCTACATTTCTCATCGCTTTGCAACGATACGCCTGGATATGTAATCGATGTATGTCACGCAGTACAAAACTGATGTCGTGTTCGAACATTACAGGTTTGTTTTCTCCACTCATCTGCATTACATATTTCTACGTTTAGCTCTGCCATTCGACGCAAAAAACGGAAATTCTGTGTGAGTGATCCTGAATCCTCCTATAGTCATTCAAAGATGAAACTTTACCATACATTACAGCGTTATCAGCAAAATGTAGCAAAGCGTTGCTCAGCCTATCCGTCATCTACATGTACATCCACGTCTACGTACACAGTCTGCAAGCCATCGAATGGTGCGTGGCGGAGTGTGCCTTGTACCACTGCTAGTCATTTCTTCTTCTGTTCCAGGGAGAAACGACTGTCTATACGCGTCCGTACGAGCCCTAACCTCTCTAATCGTATCTTCATGGTCCTTATGCGAAATGTATGTTTGCAGCAGTAGAATCGTTCTGCAGTCAGCCTCAAATGCCGTTTCTCTAAATTTTCTCAATAGTGCTGCTCGAAATGAACGCCTCCTTCCCTCCAGTGATTTCCGCTTGAGTTCCTGAAGCATTTCCATATTACTTGCGTGTTGTTCGAACCCACCCATAACAAATCTAGCAGCCCGCCTCTGAGTTGCTTCCTTTAATCCTGCGTGATTCGGATCCCAAACGCTCGAACAGTAGTCAGCAATGGGTCGCACGAGTGCCCTGCATGCGGTCTCCTTTACAGATGCACCCCGCTTTCTTAAATTCTCCCAATAAACTGAAATTGACCATTCGCCTTCTACAATCCTGACATGCTCATTCCATTTCATATCGCTTTGCAGCGTTACGACCTGATATTTAATCCACGTGACTATGTGAAGCAGCATACTGTTAATTCTGTACTATGGAAATGGAAATGAGCATTTCGCTGGGAGACCCCTTACGGGGCAGGTCCTGTCGCCTTGGTGCAGATCTTATTACATTCGACGCGCGCCGGATGTGGATGAAATGATGATGAAGACAACACAACACCCAGTCCCTGAACGGAGAAAATCCCCAACCCAGCCGGGAATCGAACCCGGGCCCCTTAGGACGGCAATCCGTCACGCTGACCATTCAGCTATCGGGGCGGACAATGCTGTGCTATAACATTATGCGTCTGTTTTTCCTACTCACCTCCATTAACTTATATTTTTCTCCATTTAGAGCTAGCTGCCATTCATCACACCAACTAGAAATTTTATCTAAGTCATCTTGTAAACTCCTACAGTTACTCAACGACGACACCTTCCCATACTCCACAGCATCATCAACAAACAGCCGCAGGCTGCTGCTTACTCTATCCGTCACATCAAAAGATCGTTTATGTTTATAAAGAACGAGAGCAGTCCTATCACACTTCTCTGGAGAGCTCCTGACGACACTCTTGCCTCTGACGAACATTCGCTGTCCAGGACAATGTGCTTGGTTCTATTATTTAAAAAGTGATAGCCGCAACCGGAGCACTTGTTCGGATTAAGCACGAATCCACTGAGCGATTAGTGCTGTCCTCGCGTGATGCATCGCATCTGGGACCATGCACAGTAATTTAGGAAGTGCGCTCAGTGTCGAAACTCACGCTGAGGTCGTCATAGTGCGTAAACTACTACAGGTGCATCAGCAAGTGAGAGGACACCAGCTAATTTGAGTATTGGCGTCCCTATTAGCAACTGTGCTGGCTGCGATGCCGGAGGCGCAGTGCGTGGCGTGCTGCATACGTGTGGCGCGAGGCGTGAGGCGGAAGCGCGCTGCACCTCGCTCCTCGCCGCTTGCGCAAGTCGCGGTGACGTCACCGCTGCGCCTGCAGCCGCTCCATCGGCCGTCCGTCCCCCAGGCACGTGGTGCTGTGATAGACGCTGCCTCGCCCAGACCGCTAGCACGCTCCGGCGCGCCCGCGCCCGCCTGCATTTCGTAACGGCGGGTGCCTTCCCGGCGCTCTGTCACAGCTGGGCGGGGTGCGGCAAATCGCACCCATCCGTTCCAATGTCATAATGCTCACACGCTGATTGACTTAATACATCGTCGTTTATACTACAAAACCACTTTTCGACGCACAGAGAAAGGTACATATTCAGCAACGGGAAGTATTAGACTATGAAGCTCCAGTACAATGTTTATCAAACTTTGTTGTGGTTTTTAACGCTAACAGGTATTAAATGATTAAACTTCCATCTGGAACTGGCGTCCGTCTTCAACTTCAATACGAAGTGTGACTCTTATTGGCACTAATGAACTCTTTCATTCGTTGAGTCACGGAAAAAAAAACAGCCTCCGAGAGTTATTTTGAAGAATTTCTTGTCTTGCCTGAATCAAACTTAATATGATTTACTAACAGGTCGTCTACGAACACGCTAGCGTCGACCTGACCGACACAAACAGAAAGGATACCCATCACTGACACCATAGAGTGCCACTCAATTTCCCAGTCGATTTTTACTTTATACCTATACAATACCGGCCGCGGTGGCCGAGCGGTTCTAGGCACTTCAGTCCGGAACCGCGCGACTGCTACGGTCGCAGGTTCGAGTCCTGCCTCGGGCATGAATGTGTGTGATGTCCTTAGGTTAGTTAGGTTTAAGTAGTTCTAAGTTCTAGGGGACTGATGACCTCAGATGTTAAGTCCCATAGCGCTCAGAGCCATTTGAACCTATACAATGAGGTGACAAAAGTCATCCTCTAATATAGTATCAGACCTCCTTTACCCCGGCGGTAGTGCAGCAAATTGACGTGGCATGGACTTTACAAGTCGTTGGAAGTCTCGTGCAGAAATTTTGAGCCCTTCTGTCTCTATAGCCGTCCATAATTGTGTAAGTGTTGCCGGTTCAGGATTTTGTGCACGAACTGACCTCCTGATTATGTCCTATAAATGGACGATGGGTGGCCAAATCATTCGCTCCAACCGTCCAGAATGTTCTTCAGATCAATCACGAACAATAGTGACCCATTGACATGGTGCACCGTCATTCATAAAAATTCCTTCGTTGTTTGGGAATATGAAGTCCATGTATGGGTGTCAATGGTCTCCGAGTAGCCGAACATAACCACTTCCAGTCAATGAGCCACGTAAACACAGCCCACACGATTATGGAACCATCACCATCTTGCACAGTGCCTTGTTGACAACTTGAGTCCATGGTTTCGTGGGGTCTGCGCCACACTCGTACCCTACCATCAGCTCTTACCAACTGAAATTGGGACTCATCTGACCATGCCACGGTTTTACAGTCGTCTAGGGTCCATATTGATTTCTGGGGTTATTTCATGCTTGGCTATTAGCACTGACAACTCTATGAAAAGGCCGCTGCTCTCGGTTGTTAAGTGAAGGCCTTCGGCCACTTCGTTGTCTGTAGTGAGAGACAATACCTGAAATCTGATATTCTCGGCACACTCTTGACACTGTAGATCTCGGAATGTTGAATTACCTAACGATTTCCGAAATGGTATGTCCCATGTGTCTAGCTCCAACTACCATTTCGCGTTCAGAGTCTTTTAATTCCCGTCGTGCTGTCATCATCACGCCGGAAACGTTTTCACATAAATCACCTGAGTACAAATGATAGCTTCGCCAGTGCACTGTCCTATTATACCTTGTCTACATCATGATACAACCACCATCCGTATATGTGTATGTCGCTTTCCCATGACTTTTATAAAAAAAAGGTTCTAATGGCTCTTCTCTATTTTTGAATCATCAGTCTTCTGACTGTTTTGATGGTGTGCACAACGAATTCCTCTCCTGCGCTAACCTCTTCACCTAAGAGCAGCAATTTTACCCAACATCCTCCATTATCTGATAGATGTATTCAAAATTCTGTCGTAGTTTACAGTTTTAATCCTCTACATCTCTCTTTAGAGCCATGGATCCCTGGTGTCTTAATACATGTCCATCACCTGTCTTGTCAGTATTTTCCATATTTTATTTTCTTCGCCGTGTCTACGGAGGAACTCCTCATTCCTTACCTAATCAATCTACCTAATTTTCAACATTCTTTTGTAGCACATCTCTAACGCTTCGATTTCTTCTAGTTCGGCTATCACTACCATACAATGCTCGGTTCCAAACGCATAACCGGCCGGTGTGGCCGAGCGGTTCTAGGCGATTCAGTCTGGAACCGCGCGACCGCAACGGTCGCAGGTTCGAATCCTGCCTCGGGCATGGATGTGTGTGATGTCCTTAGGTTAGTTAGGTTTAAGTAGTTCTAAGTTCTAGGGGACTGATGACCTCAGATATTAAGTCCCATAGTGCTCAGAGCCATTTGAACCATTTTTTCCAAACGCACATTCTCAGAAATTTTTTCCTCAAATTAAGGTCTTTGTTTGATACAAGTAAAGTTATCTTGACTAGGAATGCCCTTTTTGCCCGCGCTAGTCTTCTTTTTATGTCCTTGCTTCGTCCTTTATGAGAGACAAGGTAGTTTTCATCCAAGATAGCAGAATTCGTTAACTTCGCCTTATTCGTAATCACCAGTTTTTATGTTAAGCCTCTCGCTATTGTCATTTCTGCTGCTTCACATTACTTTTGTCTTTCTCCGCCTCTTGACACACTATAAATCGGCTGTGGCAGCGCAGTGCTTCGACACAGGTCACCCTATGCGCACAACAATGTCTAAATTCTCGAATCGACATCTTTGTGGGAGGAGGTGAAAGACGCAGCTGAAATTTATGTAAGAAAATGAAATGCCTACAGCCGTCCTTATGATGTAATTTATTGTATGGCTCCCAGTTTCGGTGTTTCAGTGCACCATCTTCAGGCCTGTATGCATAAACGGTAATGATAGCATCACCAGCTTACCTCCCATATATATAATTTGTGAACCGCCTAACCACGCGAAAGTTGTAGGATGATTAAGGGATTTCGAAATCAAAGTCAGGACTAAGTGTGACAAATATTTTGCTCCCCTGAATGAACAGAATTCACATAAAAATTGACAGAGAGCAAAGATATGTTAAAATTAAATTGTAGTTACTGAAATTGAGGCTAATAGTACGTCCGGTGCCAAATTATATGGAAGACTGAGTGGGGAAAACGCAACAAGATTCCCAAATGTGCGCAGCCCGCGAAATCAAAGTTAACGAGCCAAATAGAAATAAAAAAATTTAGTCAGTTAGGTAACACAAGTTACGAGCAGAAAGAAGTAAGTTGCGAGCTGCTCCGAATATGGGTCGCACTATCGGAACTGTAACAGCTATATGTCCCCAAAGTCATATAGCGAATCTTAGTTCACAACACACAACAGTCTAACTTTCAAAGCAACTTCACGAGGGCGGGGTGTCTCAATGCTCTTGCCAATTTGACGAACAAGACTATAGCTTATTTCACGTAAAAATAGGGGAACACAGCAGATACTTACCACTCTAGACATGCAACATGCACTTTAACTCACAAGAGGTACTGGCATGTACCAGTGTCCCATCGACTGGTGATTCTCTTTGTGCCAAGCATGGTGGTGTGGGCGACTCTTTCGATTGGATACACCAAAGTTTGGGAGCAAATGCGATCGACTTTGTCGCAATGGCCGGGCTGTCTCAGCGGTACGTCCTTAGAGAAAGGGAAAAATGTCAGCCTCAGTTATTCTGTGGGGCCACCATTGGCGGTTTGTCAGTGCTTGCCTTTAGCGAAGGCAGATGCAGCCTCTCACCAACGAAAGCACAGAAAGGGCTGCTGCTCCAGTTCTACGAAACCTGCTCGGCTCCCCTGGGCTGCTGACCCCTGCTACTGTGACTGACTGACCGCCTGTTGGCCACAAACAGAAATTTGAATCCACCCCAGTAGCGCACCTTTCCAGCAATAAAATACGCTACACTTTTCTCCCATGATAACCTGCCCAGTTCCTTCAAGAAAATAACCAAGAAAATTGTCAGAAAATTAAAAAGGATCAAATAAGGACGTGTTACAGTCATGTCACAAATGTTTTGAGCTAAGAGTAAGGGTACCTTACGGACAAGCTTTTTATTGAGTTGGTGCATAAGTTCGCAGAGTTTTTACGTAAGTTTAATACACACAACAATACACGTAACAGAGACTTTAATTATCGATAGTATATTGTCCTTCAGTATTTACAACAATCTGCCACAGCTTTTCGCGATCACCTGCTTTTCAGGGGAAGAGATTGTTGAGCCCTGTTGGGAACGCATTTTCATCTAGAAAGGAAGTTTCTTGAAGGTTGTTCGACAGAGAACGGAAAAGCTGATAATCTGAGAGCCCAAGATCAGGTGAATAAGGTGGGTAAGGAATGACTTCCCAAATCAACTCCCGTATAGCGTTTTTTGCGAGTCTACTAGAATGCAGGCGGGCGTTATTGTGGAGAACCATCATTTCAGTCAGTCTTACTGGTCGTTTTACTTGGATTGCGTCTGCAAGATATCTCAGTTGTTGACAATAAATGTTAGCAGTTATGGTTACACTTCGGGGAAGTAATTTTTAGTACACATACCGTCGCTGTTCCACCAGATGGGTTACACTACCTTTTGTGGGTGCCGCGGGTCTTTGTATTCCTTTCTTTTCCTTACGTTAGTAGAAAGACACCATTTGTCGCCCCCGGCAGCGATACTGGGTAGGACTGGTCGGTGTTGTTAATAAGCCAGTTCATGATGAACAAGCAGAGCTGCACTTGTGACGGCTCGCTTATTGTTGTGATTTTGGCTTAGAGCATGCGGTACCCATACACTCGATTTATGAATGTTCCCCACTGCATACAAATATCCCACGATGGTGGAATGATCAAAGATTATGACAATTACCAGTTCTTGAGCACAATGACGTAGATCATTATGGACTAATGTGTCTAAAAGATCTTCATCAAACCCAGAAGGTCTTCCTGAACACGAGAGTCACTAACATCAAAACGATCCTTCTTAAAACGAGAAAATAATTTTCTTGCTGTGTCCTGTCCAAAGGCATTATCCTCATACACGGCGCACATGTCTCTGGCTGCCTTCGCTGCTGTCAGCCCTCTTCTGAACTCAAACATAAGAATGTGTCGGAAACGTTCCGATTCTTCCACTTGGCAATTCATTTTCTAGCGTCCACAGCTCCACTCACTATCTCCAAATGACAAAATAACAATATGTAAATTCAAACAGCAACCGTGACCTACAAATAAGAAATGACTATCGATAAATAAGAGCCGGCCGCTTTGGCCGAGCGGTTCTAGGCGCTTCAGTTTGGAACCGCGCTGCTGCTACGGTCGCAGGTTCTAATCCTGCCGCGGGCATGGATGTGTGTTATGTCCTTAGGTTAGTTAAGTTTAAGTAGTTCTAAGTGTAGGGGACTGATAATCTCAGATGTTAAGTCCCACAGTGATTAGAGCCATTTGAACCATAAATAAATTCATAGCGACCTGAATACCAAAATGCAAAACAAAAACGCTACGAACGTAAGCACTAACTGAAGTGTTACGTGGCTTTATGCTTAATTACAGACTTACTATTTTATCAGTTGATTCGTTTTAACCACGTAACGCCCGCTGTTTACGTCCTTCTTCGTTGCTGAGCGATGTATCACTTTTCGTTCTGACGCCGCAACTCTTCCTTTCTATATCTTTACTACTTTTTATCTATACAAATAATGAACTATTGGTTTTGCCGTTTAGCAACTTTTTAATAACTGTGGAAGTATTACAGGCATCGGGTCCCACCTAATGTGTCACCCGGCTATACGTTTTACATGGACCTTTCAAGACTCGATCGATCTGTTTACAAAGAGAAGGCAGGATATCTCTTCCTTTGACGTTGTCCAAGATCGTCCTAGGAAGCTCGACGCCCTCGCGGCCCAGGCTCTTCCATGGCTCGCGGTAGTTTACAGCATTCGTTTTATTCCTTGCCCACTTGCCGCTACGCCGAACTTTCGTGGTGATCGTTGGGCAACGTCTTCCACGTTATCTGCAACATAAATAAACTTTCTTCCCACAGTATTTCTGAAAACCCAAAAACAAACTTAAAGAACATAATAATAATAACTGTTCTTACAATTATTCGTATAAGTCTTGGTCGATTTAATGAGGGGTGGGACAGGCCTAAGCCTTGTGACACCACACAACCTAGCATTAGTCATTTTTATTTCATTTTTGTGCAAACGTATGATGGCCACCAACGATTGAAACCATCAAAGTCATTACATCGTAATTGTTACTGTAGTAAATAGCAACATAGTTTTTGGTTATTACTTACCCGACTTCTGTTTGTGCCTCATCTCGTAAGTGGATAGGATAACTTAAAGTATGACAGACGATGTTGTATCGAAGTTGTCGTGTAGCGATGAGGCGTTGTGTTTGCAGAGCAGAGGTGTGAGGCCGTCGTGAGGATGCCGTCGGTGTCGATATCTGGAGGCGTGGGCGGGCGCGCGCCGGCCGCGGCGCTGCTGGAGGACAGCGAGCGCGCCTTCGAGCGCGGCCTGGTCACCAGGTTCTCCGCCGAGTACGAGCAGCGCCGGCGCCAGGAGGCCGCCACCGCCACAGAGGCCGACGCCGCCGTCGCCGACGGTGAGTGCCCGCAGCAGTAGCCAGTAACCTGCCTTTCATTACAGCTGGCGAGCCGCACGAGCTCCGCGCCAGACTGTGACCGGCGTGGCTTGCCCACACAGGTCCGCATCCATAGTAACAAGCAGGGTCTAGAGACAAGCGTGGTATTGATTGTGTGCTGAAGGATGGCCAAAATGGAGATACAAAATGCTGCATCGTTTACTAAACGACTCGGCTTGAAAAGTACGAGGGTCACTCCAAAAGAAATGCACACTATTTGTTTTTTAAATCCATCTTTTATTCTACATGATTGAAAGTTTTACAGTGTGTAGATACATCCTTTAGGAACAATATTTTCATTTCTCCACATGATTTCCACCCCTCTCAACTGCCTTAGGCCATCCTGGAACCAGCGCCTGTATACCCGCGCGGTAAAATTCTGGATCGACCTGTTGGAGCCACTGTTTGGCAGCGTGAACAAGGGAGTCATCATCTTCAAACCTTGTTCCATGAAGGGAGTCTTTCAGTTTCCCAAAGAGACGATAGTCACTTGGAGCCAGGTCAGGACTGTAAGGCGGGCGTTGCAGTGTTGTCCATCCGAGTTTTGTGATCGCTTCCACGTTTTTTTTTGACTGACATGTGGCCGTGCATTGTCGTGCCACAGCAAAACATCCTCCTTTTGCCGATGTGCTCGAACACGACTCAGTCAAGCTTGAAGTTTCTTCACTGTCGTCACATATGCATCAGAATTTATGATGCTTCCGCTTGGCATGATGTCCACAAGCAAGAGTCCTTCGGAATCGAAAAACACCGTAGCCATAACTTTTCCAGTAGAAGGCGTGGTTTTCAAATTTTTTTTCTAGGCTCAATTTGCGTGATGCCACTCCATTGATTGCCTCTTCGTCTCTGGTGAAGAATGATGGAGCCATGTTTCATCACCTGTAACAATTCTTCCAAGAAATTCATCTCCACCATTCTCGTACTGTTCCAAAAGTTCGCTGCATACCGTTTTTCTTGTTTCTTTGTGAGCCACTGTCAACATCCTGGGAACCCACCTGGCACAAACCTTTTTTAACGTCAACACTTTCAGTATTCTGCAAACACTTCCTTCCCCTATCCCAACGTAGCGTCACAATTCGTTCACTGTGATGCGTCTGTCAGCAGTCACCAATTCGTTAACTCTCTGCACATTGTCTGGAGTGTTTGCAGTAGGCCTACGAGTGCTGCCGCTGCGAGGACAATCCTCAATATTGCCGTGCCCGCTTTCATCACGTAACCTGCTTGCCCACCGACTAACTGTACTGCGATCGACAGCAGCATCTCCATACACCTTTTTCAACCTCTTATGGATGTTCCCCACTGTCTCGTTTTCACAGCACAGGAATTCTGTGACAGCACGTTGCTTCTGACGAACGTCAAGTGTAGCAGCCATCTTGAAGACATGCTGTGACGGCGCCATTCACGGGCACAGGTTGGACTAAGTTTGAAAACAAGCGGGAAGGATGTATCTACACACTGTAAATTTTCACACATGCAGAATGAAGACTGTATTTTTACAAAAATAGTGTGCATTTCTTTCGGAGTGACCCTCGTAGGCAGCGAGGAGCGGAAGTTGCCAGGAAAAAGAAAGGTCATTCCCTAAAAGGAATCAAAATTTTATTTAGTCAGGCCAGCACTGCATTAATCTGATAAGAAGGACTAATTGTTGTCGAAAGGCTAACAATAAAAAAACACGGTGTCAGACACCAAATACGTTCACAACAGAATGTATAATCCGTAAACCAGGAGCTGACGACATTCACCAGTACTGAACGGGTACTCTGCCCGACTCTCGGATAAGTTCCCGCAGTAAATGGCCGTACTGTAATATAAAAAAAGAATTTATTAAAATCTTGGCATAACAGTTTTTCACAAATTATACAGGGGGAACACCCATTTAAACTCTTAAGCCCCAGAAATACCTTAAAAGTAATTAAAACATTAATAAACATTTATAAAAACCCCTTATCTTAACTAATACCATCTACAAGGTGATTAAGCCATGGGAAACACCCAGTAAAAATAATGACATTACTATTTTAACATTAGAAAAACACAAGGTAAAGTAAATCAATTTGATAAGCTCGAAAACACCCAGCAAAATTAATGAAATAACAATTTGAACTTTAAGAAAAACACAAGGTAAGGTTAGTCAGTTTTGTCAAGCACCAAAACACAGTACAGCTGTCAATTAGTCCGAGCTTATATCCAGAAACAGAGCTTAACAGAGCTTAACAGAGGGCCAGTGGCGTACTTAACCGTTTTTTGCAGGAAAGTTGTCGGCGCTCCCCATCAGGTATCATGGTAACAAAAGACGGTGTGTCACCTGTTTGTGTTAAACAGCCACTGAGAGAGCAGCAGGCAGACTGCTTGTTTCGAAGTAATACATTCGGAACAAAGGGTGAAGAACTGCTGTAAACGAGGATTATAAATTTAACAGCTCCTTGTGTGAGTCGCAGCTGTTTAAACTGTGCTAGTATCTGCAAACCTAGGACAGCGTCGCAACCATGACATATTTGAAAAAGCAGTGAAATATTTCTCTGCTTTTTGCTACACCATCGGAGAAGTTAGGTGGAACAATGCTTTTCAATCAAATCTTGGGAGACGATGCGTGCATCAATGTTCAGTACTATATTGAATGTGCGATACTATTATTAATAAACACTGATCCACATACCTTCTTCCATGACTGAATCAAAAAATATAGACCACTTACTCAAACTGACGGCTTTTGCTCCGCTTCAGACGATTCCGGCCCACACAAACCTTTGACTCTTTAGGAGTCATTTCACCACCACATTTGGAACATTTTCATGTCTATACAATAAATCCACGAGACTTGCATCAACGGACGACGTCTCCGTGCAGAACTAAATCACTTAACTCAGTCCACTTTATAGCACTCACAAAATATTTCTCTCTAAACTCACTAATACACCGAAAAACAGCAGGCAAGACAATAGTTTCAGTTTCGGCTCTAGAAATATTTTTTCTCTGTGCTCGACTCTCATAGATTACTTCAAAGAATCATGCCATTGGCTTGGCGAAACTGATGAGTTGCCAACCTACGAGCAGTAGACAAGCACCGCCGTGACTGCCGTTGGTACTGATCTAGATAGAAGCCGCTTGGCAGTCCGAATAGAATGGGCCAGAATGAGTGTGAACAGGCACAGTTTGGAGCAAGCAGAAACATCGGAAGCAAACGTTCAGAAACCCGCTCACCGATTATAAATCCCTTAGTAATAGCAGCTGACATATGAGATGTAGTCACAGCAGAAAGTTGCTCAGTTCATCCAACTTCTGCCTGTCAGTAGCCGGTGCTGTCAGAGTACCACATGTTTTCGCAGAACAGAGTCCCGCCAGCACGTCCGCTTCCTCTTGCGAGTCCGCACAGCCATGGCGCGTGGCCCTCATCAGGCGTTCCGTTGCACATCCGCTCCAGTCCGAACGCAAAAGTAGAAGAGTTCCAGCCTGTTCAGTGCGCCTCATCAAAGCCTCACAGACGGACAGGTGGCGCCCTTTCACGGGACGCGGCCTAACCCTTTATTGAGTGAAAGCCACAGATAATAGTGGACAGCCATTATCGATACGAGCTGCCACCATTTACTGCTATTTCTTCGAAATGAAATACACTCGAGATGCCGATGCTTATTTAGGTGAAGGGGTAGACCATGGAGGACGAAGAATAAATTACCAATGACGAATCGGGAGAAGAGCAGACAAGCAAGCAGGAGACAATCTACATCTTCTACAAAGCTATTGTGATGTTGGAACGCTAATAAAATTGTGTGCTCTATTTTTACAAACAATGGTAATTATGAGAAGCAGTGCACGGCAGAACCTACTTCGTCCAGTATTATCGTTTTCTTCCCATTCCAATCACGCATTGAGCGAGGGAAAAATGACTCTATACGCCTCTATACCCATCCTAACCTCTCTTATCTTAACCTCATGATGCCTGCATGAAACATATGATGGTACCACCATGATGGTCGCACACTCTTCTTGGGCTATAGGTTCTTTACATTTTCGCATCAGAGTTGAGCGACAACTACGTCATCTTTCTTCCAAAGATTCATATTTAAGTTCCACGAACAACTGTCGCATCAGTGTCTTGTGATTTTGTCTACAAGTGCTCAGAACTTCCCCAGAATCCATTCGCCTACCCCAATACTGATTTTACATAGTCATCCAATTTCGCATCGTTTCTTGATATTAGCTCTAAATAACTACACTCGTGCTCATAAATTAAGGATAATTGCAGTATGTGGTGCCACACAACGTGGCACTACAAAAAACTGGCGCTAATAGCATAGGCACATAGAGAACACACACGACACGGATCTGTAAGTCCACGGTATTGGTGATTAGTTGAGAAAACCGTCCCGAAACACATGGGCTACAAATCGCCATTGTTTCTTGCGTATGTACCTGACATCAATATGGGATATGATCACCATGCACACGTACACAGGCCGCACAATGGGTTGGCATACTCTGGATCAGGTGGTCGAGCGGCTGCTGGGGTGTAGCCTCCCATTCTTGCACCAGTGCCTGTCGGAGCTCCTGAAGTGTCGTAGGGGTTTGAAGACATGCAGCGATAAGTCGACCGAGAGCATTCCACACGTGCTCGATGGAGTTTAGGTCTGGAGAACAGGCACGCCACTCCAGTCGCCTGATATCTTCTGTTTCAAGATAGTTCTCCACGATGGCAGCTCGGTGGGGCCGTGCGTTATCATCCATCAGTAGGAAGGTGGGACCCACTGCACCCTTGAAAAGGCGGACATACTGGTGCAAAATGACGTCCCGATACACCTGACCTATTACAGTTCCTCTGTCAAAGACATGCAGGGGTGTACGTGCACCAATCATAATCCCACGCCACACCATCAAACCACGACCTCCATACAGGTCCCTTTCAAGGACATTAAGGGGTTAGTATCTGGTTCCTGGTTCACACCAGATGAAAACTCGGCATAGGCTGTTCAGACTATACCTGGAATCGTCCGTGAACATAACCTGGGACCACTATTCCAATGACCATGTACTGTGTTCTTGACACCAGGCTTTACGGGCTCTCCTGTGACCAGGGGTCAGTGGAATGCATCTTGCAGGTCTCCGGGCGAATAAACCACGTCTGTTCAGTCGTCTGTAGACTGTGTGTCTGGAGGCAACTGTTCCGGTGGCTGTGGTAAGGTCAAGAGCAAGGCTACCTGCAGTACTCCGTGGCCGTCTGCGGGCACTGATGGTGAGATATTGGTCTTCTTGTGGTGTTGTACACTGTGGACGTCCCGTACCGTAGCGCCTGGACACGTTACCTGTCTGCTGGAATCGTTGCCATAATCTTGAGATCACACTTTGTGGCACACGGAGGGCCAGTGCTACGACCTGCTGTGTTTGACCAGCCTCCAGTCACCGAGGTGTTGTACCCTCATAACGTCGTCAATATCTGAGCCATTTTCAACACACAGTCACCATTAGCACGTCTGAAAACGTCTGCACGCTTACTCTCTGCACCGCACTCTGACATGCACCAACACACCTCTGCGTATGTGGACTGCTGCCAGCGCCACCGTGCGACGACCGCATGTCAAATGTACCGCATAGTCCTACTCCGAGGTGATTTAAACCTACAAAGCGCCCACCAGAGCGTTGTTTCACCATGTACCAGCGTTATCCTTAATTTATGAGCTTGAGTGTATATTACAGGCCGTACTCAAGATCTTCACCCTAATCTTGTAATCGCATGCCACTGATACTTTTCCATTTGTTATAGGCATTATCTTACATATATCAACATTTAAAGAGAGTTACCATTAAGAACAGCTGAATTTAGTGACCAATAAATCAGCCTAAGTTGACGGTGATCCTCCTCAAACCACTGTAACACTACTCTGGTCTTGTAACAGGGGTATTTATCTTGATGGAAGAAGACATCGCCTGCGGGGGAAGCATCAAGTATGAAAGGATGCAAATGGGCCGCAATAGTGCTTACGTATTCCCCGGTGTCATCGTGACTTCCATTACTACTACAGATCCCATGGGAGGCAATATGAACTGGCGTAATACTGCTCCCACCGGCCTGCTTGCAAGGCATGGTGCATTTTTCGAGCACCATTCGCCCGGAGGACGGTGTATCAGGACATGAGAGTCGACTTGGTGTAACAAGAAACGTGCTTCATCTAAGTCATCGCAAAAAATAATTCATCATGATCGCGATTTTAGTTAACGAATTTGTTTCCTTCATTAATGAACTTAGAAAGAATGTCTCGGGGCAGGACGTAATGTAAAGTATCTACGCAAAGTGTCGCTGTGATGCTCTAGCGATGCGGGAAAGTTAATCGGTTGCCAATTCATTTTAAAAGGCATTACGTTTTATTGGAATAATCTTAAATGTTGCTCACTCGTAAATACTGAGTACTGGTAAATGTGGCAACCACAAGAAATGTTAATTTATATTCAATCCAAAAGGACATAGTCTATACGACAATACATCTGTTCTTATGCACTACATACATCTCAGTCGCTTTCAGCTGGTAACCTAATCACATCATTAGTTTTAATTATACTTGATGTATTTAGGTGCACGTTTAATTTAATTAATTACCTACGTTAGATGCTATTCAACTTCTATCTGTTAACATGATCATGATAGTAACTACAATATGCCCGACAGAATTAGAAATTTTTTGCTTTAAATCTTTTAACTCCTGCCGACTCTGAATAAATGAAGAAGGACGGTTACGTTTTATCTTCGAGCACAGCACGAAACAGCAGGAAGACGGAATGCCCGCACATGATACTAGGCTATGAGAGAGAAATCCTGTTCTTGTGCGGTCACTTGATCTATTAACAAACGAAGGGACTTTGGAAAAACATGGAACAAGGTATCAATCTGACCGAATGGTAGCAAATTCGCTCTTATCCTTTGACATGTGAATTAGCTGCAGTAGTTTATATAGCGCTAAACCTAACGGTATGGACGGTTCAATGCGTGGAATATTCACAAAGCTATTGTCATGTTGGAACGGTAATAAAATTGTGTGCTCTATTGCACAAACAAGGGTAATTATGAGAAGCAGTACATTCTAGTGTAGTGAGGGTCAATAATTCATGTATCTACCACGGCATAAGTAAAGAGTTACTGTAATTTAATTATGCTTAGACTAGAAGTATTACTGCTTACAGTCATGACACTAGAAGTACTAGTACAGTTCTATTCGATATGAAAGTAACTGTCGTTCAGTGCTTAAAGGTACACCAGCAATTTTATCAGTTGCGACAGCAGTAGATAATAGATGGTTATGGAAGACAAAAAATGCGGAAGTAACGATGCCAATGAAGTACGATCGAAGCTGAAGTATTTGGCTGACTCATCTTCTTCGTAACTGTGAACTAAAACTAGTGTCAAAGTAAAAATTCTGACTGGACTCGTGGTAGTACAACTAGAAAAGTTGCGATATGACATTAGGACTGTTAAGATTGAACACGTATTAAGGGAACGAAGACTGAAACACTCCATTTTATTCTTCAAGGTAAATGCATAATAATAAACTGGAAGTCAGTAAAATAAACAGATAAAATACGTAATTCCTTCCTGCTAGGGATTGGGCGTTGCAGTAAACGCAGGAAGCAATTTGTCTTACTACCGAGGCAGGAAGAATGTTACGTCCATTACCACAAAACTCTATTTCTTTCAAGGCTACGTGCTGGACAAGCTACCGGACTACACACGTTAACAACAGGATCGTATACCCAAGACCGACTGTCATGCATTAACTTTTCTCTTATCCTTTTTCCTAAGATGAAAACCAGTAAGAGAGATTATTCCAGGAATACAGCTGACTTACTTACTTCCTGTTTGACTGATTGCTTGGAGCAAACCTCTCACGTGGAAGCGTGTCCGACGAGTAACGTGGTTAAGTGTATTGTGTTGGCGACATTGAAGAATGTGTGGAACAAGTAACGTATATTGTTTCTCATTTGCTTACGACTTACGGTTTACTTAAAAACACCCAAGACTGCTAATTCCAACATCCTCATGACTAGTCTGCAGTTCACAATTAAGTGCCCGTTAGACGAAAAGAGGGTGAGATAGGGTGTATTTGAGAATTATGCAGTTGAATAATACATTATAGAAGCTAAGTTGTAGGCGATAAATATTGTTTTAAGCGTTGTGAGAGAATCGAAACACTGAAATTTGATTTCGACTAACAAGGTGTCCGTAACTCATCTTTACAGCTCAAGACTTTAATGCCTTTGAAACTATACTAATATTAACAAATACTTTTCAACTTGTTATATGTCATAAAGTTTCATTTCTTCATCAATATACATGAATGCGTATACCCTTAGTGGCACGGATGATGTCTAGTCGGAATGCCATTTCTCTCCACTCAAGGTTCAAGATCTCCATGGTTACATCTTCTAATGGATTGCGAATGGATGACTTCAAGTCCTGTAGTTCTCTAACCTTGGTTCCGTACACCAGAACCTTTACGAAACCCAACAGGAAGAAGTCTAGTGGTGTGAAGTCAGGGGATCGTGGCGGTAATCGAACTGGACCATCTCCTCCAATCCACCTATCCGGAAAATTTTCATCTGGAAATTGACGGACATCTAGGGATCAGTGGAGTGCTGCACATCCTACTGGAATATGTCATCATGTGGCAGGTGTTCCAGTTGTGGCACAGCAAACTGTTGTAACATGTCCAGGTAAATACCACCGTTGACGGTAGACTCGATGAGAAAGAATGGACAAATGATTCAATTGTGCATCAGTCCGCTTCAGACATTGACCTTGGGACCGTCTCTCCCCATTTCATGTGTAACATGAGGAGGCTATGAACCCCATATTCGAATTTTATGATGAATCAGTTTGCCGGATACATGAAACGTTGCCTCATACGAGAAACAAAACTTTTCCAATACGTCATTGTTTGTGTCAGTTTTGCCTAGCATATCCACTGCAAACTGTTCGCGCTGAGGTTTGTCCGTAGTCTTTAGTGCCTGGGGAAGAAAATCGGGCCACCGGTTCAAAGAAACATCGCGGCATTTGCCTAATCGATTCTTCCCCGTTTTTAACAATGAATACAAAAATTTGTCTAAACAGGTACCAAAAGTTCCTCACTTCAGTTATCCCCAGTATGACTAAAAGGTCTTCCGTAGCGCATGTGGCGGGTTGCAAATTACACTGCCTGTCAAAAAAGTGACTACAAAATCGAGACGAATTTACAAATAACTTGGTAGTATCAGCCATTTATCAGTACGACGTTGCACCTCCTCTAGCCTGAATACATACACTGATTCGGTTTGAAAGGGTGTCATAAACCATTTGTATCCTCTCCTGCAGCCAGCTGACCCACAACTGTCATCAATAGTCCTGGATACATTCACTGGGGTGGAGTTGACGTCCGAGGTGGTCCGACATGTTCTCTCGAGGGTAAGTACGGTGGTCTTGTTGCCCACGAGAGTACCTAAACATCACTTATTGTTAGTTCATAGAGATAACCCGCCACTGTTCTGTTGAGAAATGGCACCACGGTACAGTCGCATGAGAAGTAACACATGGGGACACAGGATGTCAATGACATACCGCTGTGTCTTCAGAGCTCCCTCATTCACTACTAAGGGCGACCGGAAGTCATACCCGATGGTTCCCCACATTATGACACGAGGAGTAACACAGCTGTGCCTCTCCAAAACAATGGACGAATGTGACCTCTCCCCATTATCGACATAAGCGGTAGTGCAAAATCGCGATTCATCACTGAACACCATGCGACACCATTCTTCAGCAGTCCATGTTTCTTTATGCTTCCCAGTTACGGCACTACTCCAAACGCAGTCGTTAGTGTTGTGGTGTTAACGGCAGCTTACGCTTGGGTTGTTAATTCGGTAATCCGGCTGCTGCTAGTCTCCCACAAATGGTACGGGATGACATAAAATGTTGCAAAGAGCTCATTAACTGTTCTCGGATGGCAGGTACAGATGAAGGGGTTACAATATGTTATACCCTCCCTCGTGTTGATCAGACATGCACAACACGAAGCTGTACAACTGGTACAAACTAGTCATCAAGATACTGAGCCAATTAGATGGCTGCAATGTACCTGCAGGGATATCTGATACTCTAAGGAACATTTCTTCTAAGACGTTGACTTGTCGGCTGGTACACCAACGCAGGGTTGATTCGTTCTCTACTGGTTGCCATTTCCTGGCAAATAACTCGTAATACTATGCAAACTGTTCGGTGTAGATGCTTGAGCAATTGAATAAAAGAAAACTAGGCAGAGTGTACAACCGTTAAAGTGTCTGGAAGCCATTTTGACCCATGACGACTCATCTGTCACCAAAAACGCATGGAAATTGGTCAGAGATGGTTCCAGGTCGCATGTATCTCGTCCGACTGTTACACGTTGAACAGTCTCATGTAATTTATCTCCTCATTTTCTCCTTGTGTATACCAGAAATATTATTGTTGGCTTTAGTTTTCTGTCGATTCTGATGAGAATACCAGTAACACCGAAATGTTCGCAGTGACTCACTCTCTGTTTTACTTTCCTATTCATAACAAATTCTTCTCCCGTTATACTATTTTCTAAAGGGTGATATTACATTAAAATCATCTGACCAGAAATACTTATGTTCTTTCCATTTCAACGACACGAACTCTTAATTGTCTTTGAGCTTCCGTTTTCAGATTTTTCTGCTTCTTTATCACTCAAACCTCTGATGTTCCACGTTCCGACTCGTAGTATGTATCCTTTCGTTCTTTATGCAGTCTTTTTCTCGACGTCAGTTCCCTGTAGTAGGCCCTTTCCGGGATCCGAATGGGAGACTAATCTGGAATCTATAGGCACCGGAGAGATCTTCATGATACGTTTTTAATTACGGGCCACATGTCCTGTGGATGCACATTATTTGCATTAAATGCAGTAGTTTCCATTTCCTACTATATCCTTGTGGTTTTGGTCGTTACTGATTCTTCCGAATTTTATGGACAGTTTCCCAGCCCATGGGCAACCGGATGCGCTGGGCTTCTATCAGTTCTTCCGTCTTCTTAGACAATACCTTTGGCAGAACGAGGGTGACTCGTTATGCTTCGAATCTTCGAAATAAAATGACGACATTTTCGCCTTCGAATGAAGTTATTGTTTATTTTCCACTTTTGGACCATTTCAGCTATTACGCCGCTTCCAAGCGGTAGTTGACGTATAGAAGAATAAGCCAAATGTTGTCATTTTAGTAATTTCTACGACTGTGGTACCTGACTGAATGAAGGTAATCTTGATCTGCTTTGATTGATGCTCAAACAATAATGTCGATCCAGAAGAGATGGAATAGTTTATTGTCTGTCTTAAGATATCAGCTACAGGGTACCGTAGACAAACAAACGGTATCCCGTTACCGCTCTTGAGTGATAGAACGTAGAACTTGCAGGCACCATATTTCATCGAATGTAAACAACGCCTACACGACAGTATTACATCAAATGCTCTTTGTTATGGTGCTGAACGGCAGTGCAATATGGATTCTCGCCTGACCGCTGCTTCAGAAGGGCAGCCACTGCTGATCACAAGGCTAAGGCAGTATAAATGAAGGCCAAAGCTGTACATACAGATTTCGTTGGGACCAATTGGAACGGTTGGTAAATTCTGGGCAATAAGCTAGAGTTCCGCTCATCTTGTTTTTCATCACCACGAGTCCATCTTCCATGCCGAAACCTAGCGAAAGTCGCAACTGGATGAATTACTGGGAAGAAGCAGGGGACTGATGACCTCAGAAGTTAAGTCCTATAGTGCTCACAGCCATTTGAACCATTTGTTGAAAACTATGGAGGCCAAATAAAACAGTGGTACTTGGAAGATCAGTCGAACGAGGTGGGTAGAGTCCGGAAAACAAAAGTAATGAAGTTTATTCAAATCAGAGAGGCAGTGAGACAGTAAAGGTAATAGATCAGTTTTGCTATTTGCCAGCAAAATACCTGCCGATGGCAAAATGAAAAAGGATGTATAATGCAGATAGGCACTAGCAAGAAAAGGATTTCTGAAACAGAAAAAAAATATTAAGGTGGTATAAAAATGTAATTGTTGACAAGTCTTTTGTAAAAGTGTTTGTGCCTTCATAGTTTTCAACAAATGGTTCAAATGTCTCTGAGCACTATAGGACTTAACTTCTGAGGTCATCAGTCCCCTAGGACTTAGAATTACTTAAACCTAACTAACCTAAGGGCATCACACACATCCGTGCCCGAGGCAGGATTCGAACCTGCAACAGTAGCGGTAGTGAGATTCGAGACTGTAGCGTCTAGAACCGCTCGGCCACTCCGGCCGGCTCCATAGTTTTCCTCTATTTAGCCACGTGTTTACACAGAATACATAACAGTACAAAGAAAATACATAAATGAATATTTACAGAATGGAGATCTCAAGCTTTTACCGCAAGAAATATTTAACAAATAGACTTGTAAGTAAACTTGGCATTTTTATGTAATCAGTTCACACTACTTCTTAAATTTAATAATAAATGATGCAGATAAATGAAAATATGAAACCTAGAGAAAACTGATAACCATTCGTCTATATAATAGACGAATGCCTTTAGGAACCAAAAGGGAGGACACTGATTGAAGGAGATGGCAATCCATACTCATCGGAGTCCTTAGAAATTGCGGTCATTCATTCTCAAATTTGGAACATGAAAACAAAATATGGTTTAAATCAGCTTCTGACTCGGAATCACACACACATGCAGGGGAATCATAAATGTTGATTCTGTACAGATGTAAAGGAAATGAGGCGTGGTTAATCCGGAGTCGAATAGTGGTGGAAATCGTAGACCTGTCCAAACGCGTTTTCGTTAACCAAGGCCTTGCAGTAATTTGAGATTATAATGCTGCAAAATATCCATCTTTTGGTTTTTGGGACTAATTCCACATCTCTTGCCATTGCTGTTTTCCGTGGCTCTTGACTTCACGTAAGTTGTCTGTATCGGTAATTTCACGTCGAGAACAGTTCCTCAGTTCCTGTAGGTTCAGCTTGCTCCGGTAAGACAGCAACTTGCTCTTTATAGCGGATGCCAGCGGATGCCCTCCCTGTTTACAGCCAATATATTCCAATACCAAAACCAAAACATAATGGTTGGAAGTTTTTTTCCATCTTCGGAACTGAATACTTTTAGGAACGCTCTGGGAGTCGGACATGATTGATATCTTCAAGAGTGAAGCAGAATATACGAACTTAATTGCTTCCATAATTGCCACAGTTTTCACCGTAGAAACTGAAGCACTTTTAGTCAGTTTGTAGGCCTTACTGATCTGGATCTGACAGGAATGGAAAAACACATCCAGCATACTCCTCTTGTGGAATTTTGGATCCATCAGTATATATACAGATATAAGCAGGCCACTGAGCTTCAGTGAGACAATTAAATTAGAAATTTTCTTCCACACTCGGCGAGGTTGTCATATTATAATAATAGACTGAAATATGGTAGCTGAGAGTGTCAAGATCATATTCAAATCAATGCAAATGTGAAGAACATCACTTAGAACACGACAGGATACCAAGACTCAAAGGCTGTGCAGACGGCGGGAATTTTAATTCTTCTGTTGGAGGTATTCCGTAATTAGTAAATGCGGTCTCTACTCTTATAGACAGGACTTCCCATGAAGTCTATTCCGTAAATGAAAAAATTATCTCACAGCATTTGACATCTAATGCTTAATGGCATCTCTCCTGCCTCCAGCAAAAGGCATTTGTAGGCGTCGAAAGCATGGCACCAAGGCAGGTACGAATGACTCTGAAGAGTGTCTACTTCGGAGAGGTAAATTTTAGGCGCAGTGTGATACAGCATAAAACCATAGTCCAGCATATACCGAATAACCACTCGATATAACATGAATAGAATACTTTGATATTACATTTACTCCTTTCTCTCATTTACCAACAAAAGAATGTATCTGAGGCACCCAACTGAGCAGAGAGTCAAATATCGAGAATAAGATTTTATCTGAAAGTATACAATCAGAATGTGGCACATTCTGAGGCATCAAGGAACAGTTAATTTGGTAACGTAGGGAAATGCTGAGGGTGAACACCGCAAAAGGAGATAGAGGCTTGACAGTTAACAGGTTCAAGTGGACGTAGCGTGCAGTAGCTACTAAGATGTGAAGAGAATTGACTAGGTAAAGAGCTGTGTCAAACTAGTGAACACGACACAAGCTCTGTGTACTAACTGAACAGATTCTGTTTCGACGCCAGTGATAGTCCTTTGCGAGCGCATTGTCCACCAACCTCATGGGAAGCACTACAGAAGACCAACTCCAGACACAGTGTTATACAACTACGGTCCACATCTGACGTTTGCAGGATGCACTCGGAATGTCATTCAGCGCTTTGTGTTGCTGATCTCTCATCAGGAGGATGTAGTCTTCCACTTGGACAGTGGTCGTGTATACATGTCTGACGTTAACACGCCCTCAAAGTTGTTGTGAACACTCCTGGTCGATTACCAGACGTATCTTCCACTGAAGATGTGTGGGGGACGACGGGACGGCCTTTTATTCTGTCTGGTTTACTGGCAACGGCCCTTTACCAAATAGGAGAACAGGTGAAGACCGCTTGGGCCACAGTCTCCTAGGACTACCTCAGACTCCTCTCAAACAACCTTCTTATACGACTGCAGTAGAATGCAGATAATAAAGTTGTCTGCCCATAGCTGCACGACACTGCGTTTATGGCAGTGACAGCGTAGTATCTGCACGATTTGGAAAAAAGTTTTTCATTTGTAACAACAGTGACGCGAAAAAGAGATCGCAGCTTCAAGAAGGAGTTGTGTAACGTAATCGAAAGTTGGTAGGCGTGCTTCCATATCTGAAAGACAATTTATATTCAAATTTCGCGCCTGTCGCATTTGAGAGGCACAAGTAGCGCTACTATGAAGATGCAAATCAGGTTTGCTTTAAATACAGTTATCTTTTAGATTGGACATTGTGAGTTGATGTTGGTCAAGAATGCCTTTAAGGCGACAAAGACGCCATTATCAACACCTCTCTGAGATTGAACGGGGTCTTGTAATAGGACTACGAGAAGCCGGATGTTCCTTCTGCTTGTTTTTCCTCTAAGTTGCTCTATACAGTTTCTGGGTTTCTTCGAACTAAGTCCCTATAATTGGCCCCATTGGCTTCTGCAATTTTTCACATAGTATTTGCACTGCAAAAAGACTTGACAAGACTGTAGCCACTGCACATGGCTGCTGGCATCGATGGTCACGCGAATGTACGGTCGCAAGAAGACCGGCTGCGGACGGTCACATTGCACTACCGAGAGGGAAAACACCGTGTTCGGCGTGTGGCTCTAGCTCATCGTAGTACACCTGCATCAGCAGTTTGAGTGATATTTGGCCCAAAGCGACACAACGAACTGTTACAAATCGGCTACTTCAAGGACGGCTCCGAGCCAGACGCCACGTAGTAGCGTTCATTGCAGCGACCACAAACAACCGCCGTTTTTGACTTCAGTGGTGTCAAACTGGAGCTCATTTGAAGGCAGGGTGGAAGTCAGGTGTGTTTTCTAATGAAAGCTGCTTCTGCCTCGGTGCAAGTGATTGCCGTATGTTGATTAGGGGGAGGCCAGTCGAGGGCCTGCAACCAATCTGTCGGTGTGCTAGACACACTGGACCTACACCAGGAGTTATAGTCTGGGGTATGATTTCGTATGACAGAAGGAGCATTCTCGTGGTTATCCCACGGACGCTGACCACAAAGCTGGACATCAGTTAGGTGATTCTACCTGTCGTGCTTCCATTCGTGTTTAGCATTCCAGGAAGTGATTCCAACAGGATAAAAATGGTTCAAATGGCTCTGAGCACTATGGGACTCAACTGCTGAGGTCATTAGTCCCCTAAACTTAGAACTAGTTAAACCTAACTAACCTAAGGACATCACAAACATCCATGCCCGAGGCAGGATTCGAACCTGCGACCGTAGCGGTCTTGCGGTTCCAGACTGCAGCGCCTTTAACCGCACGGCCACTTCGGCCGGCCTCCAACAGGATAATGCTCGCTGATATCCTACTATTGTAATTCAACATGCTCTACAGAGAATCGACATGTTGTCTTGGCCTACTACACTACTGGCCATTAAAATTGCTACTCCAAGAAGAAATGCAGATGATAAACGGGTATTCATTGGACAAATATATTATACTAGAACTGACATGTGATTACATTTTCACGCAGTTTGCCTGCCTGGATTCTGAGAAATCAGTACCCAGAACAACCACCTCTGGCCGTAATAACGGCCTTGATATGACTGGGCATTGAGTCAAACAGAGCTTGGATGGCGTGTACAATTACAACTGCCCATGAAGCTTCAACACGATACCACAGTTCATCAAGAGTAGTGACTGGCGTATTGTGACGAGCCAGTTGCTCGGCCACCATTGACAAGACGTTTTCAGTTGGTGAGAGATCTGGAGAATGTGCTGTCCAGGGCAGCAGTTCAACATTTTCTGTATCCAGAAAGGCCCGTACAGGACCTGCAACATGCGGTCGTGCATTATCCTGCTGAAATGTAGGGTTTTGCAGGGATCGAATGAAGGGTGGAGCCACGGCTCGTAACACATCTGAAATGTAACGTCCACTGTTCAAAGTGCCGTCAATCCGAACACCAGGTGACCGAGATGTGTAACTAATGGCACCCCATACCATTACGCCGGGTGATACGCCAGCATGGCGATGACGAATACGCGCTTCAAATGTGCGTTCAACGCGATGTCCCCAAACACGGATGCATCATGAAGCTGTAAACAGAACCTGGATTCATCCGAAAAAATGACGTTTTGCCATTCGTGCACCCAGGTGCGTCGTTGAGTACATCATCCAGGCGCTCCTGTCTGTGATGCAGCGTCAAGGGTAATCGCAGCCATGGTCTCCGAGCTGATAGTCCATGCTCCTGCAAACGTCGTCGAACTGTTCGTGCAGATGGTTGTTGTCTTGCAAACGTCCCCATCTGTTGATTCAGGGATCGAGACGGGGCTGCACGATCCGTTACAGCCATGCGGATAAGATGCCTGTCATCTCTACTGCTAGTGATACGAGGCCGTTGGGACCCAGCACGGCGTTCCGTATTACCCTCCTGAACCCACCGATTCCATATTCCGCTAACAGTCATTGGATCTCGACCAACGCGAGCAGCAATGTCGCGATACGATAAACCGCAGTCGCGACAAGCTACAATCCGACCTTTATCGAAGTCGGAAAAGTGATGGTACGCATATCTCCTCCTTACACGAGGCATCACAACAACGTTTCACCAGGCAACGCCGGTCAACTGCTGTTAGTGTATGAGAAATCGGTTGGAAACTTTCCTCATGTCAGCACGTTGTAGGTGTCACCACCGGCGCCAACCTTGTGTGAATGCTCTGAAAAGCTAATCATTTGGATATCACAGCATCTTCTTCGTGTCGGTTAAATTTCGCGTCTGTAGCACGTCATCTTCGTGGTGTAGCAATTTTAATGGCCAGTAGTGTAGATCGTCAGATCTGTCTCCAATTCAGCACATATCGGACAAACGCAACGGTCGTGGAACTTCATCCCACAAACTGACATATGGCACCTGTACAAAAAAGCGCGTGCACGTTTGCATGCTTGCATTCAACCGTCTGGCGGTTAAATCGATTATTATAGTACCAGCATTTCACATTTACAATGGCTTTTATTTAACCTGTGATCTTGCAATGTTAATCACGAAAATATGTTACCTAGACAAATGTATTTCCGAAATTTCGTTACGTTACATTATTTATTCTTTGGTCATGCGGTTTTTTCCCCGTCAGTGTATTTTGTGCTTCTGGTTATTCATTTTTCTGTACCACTCTACAAAAAATCTGACTGAGAAAGAACTTGCCACGGGTGCAAGTGACAGGAATATTTTTAGGCAGTCAGCTGCTGACCTTGGCCTCCGCCGTGTGAAGCGGTGTTTTTGTCTTCTTGCTTAGGCAGCGGTCGTCTCACAGCTGATGGTCGGCCACGGAGCGTTCTTTTACGACGTCTGCCTCGCCCCGTACAGAAATAGGCCACATCCACATTGGACTCTCTTCAGCACGACGGAATGCCGCTCTGAAGCCGCGTGCAAAGCTGACGGGCAAAACACAGCCTAAAGCGAAGGCGACAAAATGCTCAATAACTCACTCTCTACAGTCTACAGGATAATAGGAAAATAAGAATATCAGGGTTTTCGAAAAACAGTAAACAACTTAATACACTAAGTTTTTTATTGCTGTAGACACCATAATGATATAAATAAGTACTGATTATCTAATAAGTTTATTAATATCGTATGTCCCAATTATAACGACTTCAGCATCCATTCAAATAAAAAGAACACATCTGTAACTACACTCATGCTCGTAAATTAAGGATAACTGCAGAATGTGGTCCGACACAACGTGGCACTACACAAAACTGGCGCTAATAGCATAGGCACATAGGGAACACGCACGACACAGATCTGTAAGTCCACGGTATTGGTGATAGGTGGAGAAAACCGTCCCGAAACACATATGCTATAAAACCCCACTGTTTATTACGCATGTACCCCAACATCCATTTGGGATATAACCACCATGCACACGTACACAGGCCGCACAACGGATTGGCATACTCTGGATCAGGTGGTCGAGCAGCTGCTGGGGTATAGCCTCCCATACTTGCACCTGTGCCTGTCGGAGCTCCTGAAGTATCGTAGAGGTTTGAAGATGTGCAGCGATACGTCGACCGAGAGCATTTCAGACCTGCTCGATGGGGTTTAGGTCTGGAGAACAGGCAGGCCACTCCATTCACCACATATCTTCTGTTTCAAGGTACTCTTCCACGATGGCAGCTCGGTGGGGCCCTGCGCTATCATCCATCAGGAGGAAGGTGGGACCCACTGCACTCCTTAGAAGGCGGACATTTCCAAAATGATGTCCCGATACACCTGACCTGTTACAGTTCCTCTGTCAAATACATGCAGGGGTGAACGTGCACCAATCATAATCCCACGCCACACCATCAAACCACGACCTCCATACAGGTCCCTTTCAAGGACGTTAAGAGGCTGGTATCTGGTTCCCGATTCATGCCAGATGAAAACCCGGCGAGAATCACTGTTCAGACTATACCTGGACTCGTCCGTGAACATAACCTTGGTCTACTGTTCCAAAGACCATGTACTGTATTCTTGACACCAGGCTTTAAAGACTCTCCTGTAGCCACGGGTCAGTGGAATGCATCTTGCAGGTCTCCGGGCGAATAAACCATGTCTGTTCAGTCGTCTGTAGACTGTTCCAGCGGCTGTGGTGAGGTCTCGAACAAGGCTACCCGCAGTACTCCGTGACCGCCATCTTTGGGCACTGGTGGTAAGATATTGGTCTTCTTGTGGTGTTGTACACTGTGGACGTCCTGTACTGTAGCGCCTGGACACGTTTCCTGTCTGCTGGAATCGTTGTCATAATCGTGAGATCACACTTTGTGGCACACGGAGGGCCCGTGCTACGACCTGCTGTGTTTGACCAGCCTCCAGTCGCCCTAGCATTCTACCGCTCATAACATCATCAATATGTTTTCTTTGAGCCATTTTCAACACACGGTCACCATTAGCACGTCTGAAAACGTCTGCACACTTACTCGCTGCACCGTACTCTGACATGCATCAACACACCTCTGCGTATGTGGACTGCTCCCAGCGCCACCGTGCGATGACCGCAGGTCAAATGGACCACATGGTCATACCCCGAGGTGATTTAAACCCGCAAACCGCCCACCACAGCGTTGTTTCACCAGGTATCAGCATTATCCTTAATTTATGAGCATGAGTGTATTTATACCAAATAAACATTAAACGGCCCAGAGAACACACGAACGTCGGAAGACTCAGTCTAGTGCTGAGCCTCGTCAGATGCCCCCTGTACGCTGGTACCACTAGGGAAACGTCTGTCAGGGGACTGAATGTGGATCACCGTGTGAATACCAGCACAGCCACATGCAGAGTAAAAACACCAATTGAGCGCGTGGTATTTACACATATCTTCTCGTATCTGTTAAGCTGTATCCACATCTCCTTACGACAGTGAAAGCCTTCAACTTTGACTGTTGGGTTTCTAACAAGTTCGTGAATCCGGGTTTTTGTGGCTTGTCACTCACGTTTCCATTCAACGTCCTGGTTGAACCCACTAGAAAGCATTTGGACTCCTTCTTCATTTGCTGGTTTTATGGATTTGAGGCGCTTTATAGGCACCGAGAGTAAATACGCTTATCAGCCATGACTTTATAACCACCGACCTGTTGCCGATATAAACCCGTCCAGGCAATAGCAGGGTCACTGGCGTGGAATGACTGCTAGTTAGAAAAGCGCAAGACGCATGTAGTGTCAGTGAGCGTGCTTTCCGTGTGTAGAATGGGGAAGGTACGCGTCTTTCTGAATTTTACCGAGAGCAGTTTGTGATGGCCTGGAGGCTCGGCACGAGCATTTCGGAATCTGTTCGAGGAGTGCTGGGATGAGTGTCTTCAGCACGTGGCGAACCACGCTGAAACCACGTCAAGAAGTCGTGGGGTATGCTGGGCAGACAAGTAACACAGGACAGGGGGCAAACTGTGGCGGAACTAACATCAGACTTTAATGGTGGGCAGAGTACAAGTGTGTCTGAACACACAGTGCACCAAACATCCTAACGATTGGCCTCCACTGTCGACGACCCATGCATGTACCAATGTTAAGAACATGACATCGGCAACTACGAATGAAGTGACAGGGGAGTATCGGCACTGGACGGCCGGCCGGAGTGGCCGTGCGGTTCTAGGCGCTGCAGTCTGGAGCCGAGCGACCGCTACGGTCGCAGGTTCGAATCCTGCCTCCGGCATGGATGTGTGTGATGTCCATAGGTTAGTTAGGTTTAATTAGTTCTAAGTTCTAGGCGACTGATGACCTAAGAAGTTAAGTGGCATAGCGCTCAGAGCCATTTGAACCATTTTTTGGCACTGGACGTTGGCGCAGTGGCAGAGCGTTATATTATCTGACAAATCCCGATACCGTATTCATCATGCCAGTGGGAGGGCACAAATCCGACGTTTTCCAGGGGAACAGCTCCTTGATACCTGTATTGCGCGACGGAGACAAGCTAGCGGCGGATTCATTATGCTCTGGGGAACATTGACTTGGACATTCATGGGTCCAGTGGAGCTCGTGCAAGGCGCCACGACGGCCAAGGAGTATCGTACACTGGTTGCAGACCACGTTTCATGACGATCACGTTTCTCGACGACAGTGGCAGTTTTCAACAAGATAGTTCGCCATGTCACAACGGTAGGAATGTGATGGAGTGGTTAGAGGAACACAGTGGCGAGTTCCTGTGGATGTACTGGTCCCCCAACTCGCCAGATCTGACCGACTGAACACATCTGGGATGTGACTGAACGTAGTCAGATGTAATTGCCCCCTCCCCGAAATTTACGGGGATTGGGTGACTTGTGTGTGCAAACGTGATGCACGCTCACTCCAGTGACCTACCAAGGCGCCATTGCTTACATGCCACGACGCGTCGCAACTGTTCAAATGGTTCAAATGGCTCTGAGCACTATGGGACTTAACATCTATGGTCATCAGTCCCCTAGAACTTAGAACTACTTAAACCTAACTAACCTAAGGACAGCACACAACACCCAGTCATCACGAGGCAGAGAAAGTCCAAAGGTGGACTTATCGGCTGTTAGGTAGGTGGTCATAATGTTCTGACTGATCAGTGTCGTCGTGAAGAGGGATTGATTCATTCTTAGAAACTTGCTGGCAGAGGTTGTAGAGGGCCAACTTTCCACGAAGGTGAGCGGGACAGCTGTCCGGAAATACTGGCAGTCGGCATGCAGGTGTACACTGAGGTGACAAAAGTCATGGGGTAGCGCTATGCACATATACAATGGCTGTAGTATAGCGTACACAAGGTATAAAAGGGCAGTGCATTGGCGGAGCTGTCATCTGTACTCAGATGATTAGTGTGAAATGGTTTCTGACGTGATTATGGCTGCACAACGGCAATTAACAGGCTTTATACGCGGGGTGGTAGTTGGAGCTAGACGCATGGAAAAACCCACCTCGGAAATTGTTAGGGAATTCAATATCCCGCAATACAGAGTCTCAAGAGTGTGTCGAGAATGTCAAATTTCAGGCATTACCTCTCACAACCCCCCATGAACCATGGACCTTGCCGTTGGTGGGGAGGCTTGCGTGCCTCAGCAATACAGTTGGCCGTACCGTAGGTGCAACCACAACGGAGGGGTTGGTTGGTTGGATGTTTTGGGGAAGGAGACCAGACAGCGAGGTCATCGGTCTCATCGGATTAGGGAAGGACGGGGAAGGAAGTCGGCCGTGCCCTTTGAGAGGAACCATCCCGGCATTTGCCTGGAGCGATTTAGGGAAATCACGGAAAACCTAAATCAGGATGGCCAGACGCGGGATTGAACCGTCGTCCTCCCGAATGCGAGTCCAGTGTCTAACCACTGCGCCACCTCGCTCCAACGGAGGGGTATCTGTTGAGAGGCCAGACAAACATGTGGTTCCTGAAGAGGGGCAGCAGCCTTTTCAGTAGTTGCAGGGGCAACAGTCTGGATGATTGACTGATCTGGCCTTGTAACATTAACCAAAACGGCCTTGCTGTGCTGGTACTGCGAACGGCTGAAAGCAAGGGGAAACTACAGCCGTAATTTTCCCGACGAAATTCAGCTTTACTGTATGATTAAATGATGATGGCGTACTCTTGGGTAAGATATTCCGGAGGTAAAATAGTACCCCATTCGGATCTCCGGGCGGGGCTACTCAAGAGGACGACGTTATTAGGAGAAAGAAAACTGGGGTTCTACGGATCGGAGCGTGGAATGTCAGATCCCTTAATCGGGCAGGTAGGTTAGAAAATTTAAAAAGGGAAATGGATAGGTTAAAGTTAGATATAGTGGGAATTAGTGAAGTTCGGTGGCAGGAGGAACAAGACTTTTGGTCAGGTGATTACAGGGTTATAAATACAAAATCAAATAGGGGTAATGCAGGAGTAGGTTTAATAATGAATAAAAAAATAGGAGTGCGGGTTAGCTACTACAAACAGCATAGTGAACGCATTATTGTGGCCAAGATAGACACAAAGCCCATGCCTACTACAGTAGTACAAGTTTATATGCCAACTAGCTCTGCAGATGATGAAGAAATTGATGAAATGTATGACGAGATAAAAGAAATTATTCAGGTAGTGAAGGGAGACGAAAATTTAATAGTCATGGGTGACTGGAATTCGTCAGTAGGAAAAGGGAGTGAAGGAAACATAGTAGGTGAATATGGATTGGGGGGAAGAAATGAAAGAGGAAGCCGCTTTGTAGAATTTTGCACAGAGCATGACTTAATCATAGCTAACACTTGGTTCAAGAATCATGATAGAAGGTTGTATACATGGAAGAACCTTGGAGATACTAAAAGGTATCAGATAGATTATATAATGGTAAGACAGAGATTTAGGAACCAGGTTTTAAATTTTAAGACATTTCCAGGGGAAGATGTGGATTCTGACCACAATCTTATGAACTGCAGATTGAAACTGCAGAAACTGCAAAAAGGTGGGAATTTAAGGAGATGGGACCTGGATAAACTGAAAGAACCAGAGCTTGTAGAGAGTTTCAGGGAGAGCATAAGGGAACAATTGACAGGAATGGGGGAAAGAAATACAGTAGAAGAAGAATGAGTAGCTCTGAGGGATGAAGTAGTGAAGGCAGCAGAGGATCAAGTAGGTAAAAAGACGAGGGCTAATAGAAATCCTTGGGTAACAGAAGAAATATTGAATTTAATTGATGAAAGGAGAAAATATAAAAATGCAGTAAATGAAGCAGTCAAAAAGGAATACAAACGTCTCAAAAATGAGATCGACAGGAAGTGCAAAATGGCTAAGCAGGCTAGAGGACAAACGTAAGGATGTAGAGGCTTGTCTCACTAGGGGTAAGATGGATACTGCCTACAGGAAAATTAAAGAGACCTTTGGAGAGAAGAGAACCACTTGTATGAATATCAAGAATTCAGATGGATACCCACTTCTAAGCAAAGAAGGGAAGGCAGAAAGGTGGAAGGAGTATATAGAGGGTTTATACAAGGGCGATGTGCTTGAGGACAATATTATGGAAATGGAAGAGGATGTAGATGAAGACGAAATGGGAGATATGATACTGCGTGAAGAGTTTGACAGAGCACTGAAAGACCTGAGTCGAAACAAGGCCCCGGGAGTAGACAACATTCCATTAGAACTACTGATGGCCTTGGGAGAGCCAGTCATGACAAAACTCTACCATCTGGTGAGCAAGATGTATGAGACAGGGGAAATACCCTCAGACTTCAAGAAGAATATAATAATTCCAATCCCAAAGAAAGCAGGTGAAATTTACCGAACTATCAGTTTAATAAGTCACAGCTGCAAAATACTAACGCGAATTCTTTACAGACGAATGGAAAAACTGGTAGAAGCGGACCTCGGGGAAGATCAGTTTGGATTCCGTAGAAATGTTGGAGCACGTGAGGCAATACTAACCTTACGACTTATCTTACAAGAAAGATTAAGAAAAGGCAAACCTACGTTTCTAGCATTTGTAGACTTAGAGAAAGCTTTTGACAATGTTAACTGGAATACTCTCTTTCAAATTCTGAAGGTGGCAGGGGTAAAATACATGGAGTGAAAGGCTATTTACAATTTGTACAGAAACCAGATGGCAGTTATAAGAGTCGAGGGGCATGAAAGGGAAGCGGTGGTTGGGAAGGGAGTGAGACAGGGTTGTAGCCTCTCCCCGATGTTATTCAATCTGTATATTGAGCAAGCAGTGGGGGAAACAAAAGAAAAATTCGGAGTAGGTATTAAAATTCATGGAGAAGAAGTAAAAACTTTGAGGTTCGCCGATGACATTGTAATTCTGTCAGAGACAGCAAAGGACTTGGAAGAGCAGTTGAACGGAATGGACGGTGTCTTGAAGGGAGGATATAAGATGAACATCAACAAAAGCAAAACGAGGATAATGGAATGTAGTCAAATTAAATCGGGTGATGCTGAGGGAATTTGATTAGGAAATGAGACACTTGAAGTAGTAAAGGAGTTTTGCTATTTAGGGAGTAAAATAACTGACGATGGTCGAAGTAGAGAGGATATAAAATGTAGACTGGCAATGGCAAGGAAATAGTTTCTGAAGAAGAGAAATTCGTTAACGTCGAGTATAGATTTAAGTGTCAGGAAGTCGTTTCTGAAAGTATTAGTATGGAGTGTAGCCATGTATGGAAGTGAAACATGGACGATAACTAGTTTGGACAAGAAAGAATAGAAGCTTTCGAAATGTGGTGCTACAGAAGAATGCTGAAGATAAGGTGGGTAGATCACGTAACTAATGAGGAGGTATTGAATAGGATTGGGGAGAAGAGAAGTTTGTGGCACAACTTGACTAGAAGAAGGGATCGGTTGGTAGGACATGTTTTGTGGCATCAAGGTATCAGAAATTTAGCGTTGGAGGGCAGTGTGGAGGGTAAAAATCGTAGAGGGAGACCAAGTGATGAATACACTAAGCAGATTCAGAAGGATGTAGGTTGCAGTAGGTACTGGGAGATGAAGAAGCTTGCACAGGATAGAGCAGCATTAGAGCTGCATCAAACCAGTCTCAGGACTGAAGACCACAACAACAACAACCTCTCACAACGGACAACGTATTGGCCGGCAGTGTTCAATTAACGACCGACAGCAACGGCGTTGCGTAGAGTTGTCAGTCTTAACAGACAAGCAACACTGACTGAAGAAACCATATAAATCACTGTGGGACGTACGACGAACGTATCCGTTAGGACAGTGTGGCGAAATTTGGCGTTAATGGGCTGTGTCAACAGATGACCGACCCGAGTGCCTGCAGCGGCTGTCCTGGGCTCGTAACCATGTCGGTCGGACCCTATACGCCTGGAAAACCGAGGCCTCGTCACGTGAGTCTCATTTTCAGTTGTTAAAAGCTAATGGTATACGGTTCGAGTGTGGCGCAGACCCCACGATGTCATAGACTCAAGTTGTCAGCAAGTCACTGTGCAAGCTGGTGGTGGCTCCATAATGGTGTGGGCTGTCTTTACATGGAATGGACGGGGTCCTCCTGTCAAAGTGAGCCTATCATTGACTGGAAATGGATATGTTCGGTTACTTGGGGACTATTTGCAGCCGTTCGTGGACTTCATGTTCCCGAACAACGATGGAATTTTTGTGGATGACAGTGCGCCATATCACAGGGCAGAAATGGTTTGCGATTAGTTTGAAGAATATTCGAGCGAATGATTTGGCCTCCAAGATCGCCCGACATGAATACCGTAGAACGTTTATGAGATGTAATCGAGAAGTCAGTTACTGCTCAAAACACTTTCGCGATTATGGACGGTTATAGACAGCATGGCTCAGTGTTTCTGCCAGGGACTTCCAATGGCTTGTTGAGTCCATGCCATTTCGAGTTGCTGCACTGCACCAGGTAAAAGGAGGTCCGACGCGGTATTACGAGGTAACTGAGCCACTAATGATTCTTATAGTTGTATTCATACGAACGTCAAATTTCTTGACATGAGCGTTGCGGAGCCAAACTGGTGCCCAATATTCTGCTGGAGAGTATATCAACGCAAGGGACGCTCCACGGAGACCACGTATTTTCTCTCCGTATACTACCAGGCAGATTCCTCACCTTGTTCACTCGTGTACGTACCTTCTTAGTTGTGTTGCAAACGTGTTCGAAAAATATCAGCGTTCAGTGTAATGTGACACCAATATATTTTGTCCTTTCGTTGTAACTGACTATGCCAATAACGTCAAACCGTGGGATGATCTTTGCTGATGCTAGACGATTGGAGAGATGGAAAAGATATACTTAACGTTTCTAAGTCTAAGTCGCCATGTGTAGGGCGAGAGATTAGTTCTGGCCGCGCGGAGTGGCCGCGCGGTTTAGGGCGTCTTGTCACGGACTGCGCGGCCGCTCCCGCCGGAGGTTCGAGTCCTCCCTCGGGCATGGGTGTGTGTGCTGCTCTTAGCATAAGTTGGTATAAGTAGTGTGTAAGTCTAGCGACCGATGACTTCAGCAGTTTGGTCCCTTGGGAATTCACACACATTTGAACATTTTTGAACTAGATAAGATAGATAACAAATTTACCTTTAGTTTAGTTCTTTGTCAGTACTTTCGTGGGAAAGAACCAAAAACGTAAAATATCTTCTGGAATACATATTTAGAAATTATTATTTATTGTAAGCGACTTTATACAAGTACTTACACAACCCTGCCAAAATTCTATCTCACACTCCACGTAATTGAGGAAAAAGTTACAAACGAAATGTAACGTATTAGCCTAATGTGACGAAAGTTATACGAAGTATAGAATATTGACCACGGCAAACGTACATTACGAAACAATGCTAGATGAGGTATTTACGTTAGAAAGTATTTGAATATTACGAAACGATTGCGGCCTTTTGGTACAGCACAAGTAACATCCGTGTGGAGAGTGATTACTCTATGCAGTAGCACAGCACATACAGAGATATATGATCTTAATAATGGCATTACACCGCCACTCTTCTCACAAAGTTGCAATACATCTCCTGAGACCATCCCAAATATCTACTACAGCGTTCAGTCGGGAGGCCTAGTTGGTCGCGCCATGGGTGTATTCAAGCGAAGTCATCTCGTGGGATGAAATCAACAATCTCATAGCTGCTCAAGAACGTGCCTAAACATCAAAGATGTCTGTTTGGTCACAGACCCACGCAGGGTGGAGAACTGTGTGTCTACTTAAATATATACCAGCCCACACATTGACGTTACTCCCAAGGACGTGTAGAGTGTTCAGAAGACGTGTCACATGATGGTACGGTAGATAGTTTTGGTCAAAAATAAAGTAAAACGTCCTGTAACTGCAGTATATATTGGAAACCAATACCTTTTGACAAACTGGTCATGTTACTTGCCACGAGTAATGTGCGTTAGGTTATGTAGGCCATCACAAGGTATTGATTAGTAAACTACCACAATACGTACGTGTGGACAAGTGCCAATCGTCGAGCATTCATGGAGGTGATGTATCAGGATCGCTTCAGTATCAACGTATGGGCAGGAATTATCGTTGGCAGACTAATAAGACCGTACAGTTTAAGAGATTAACAGTCGCTGTGTGTCATCGATTTCTGCATAATGAATAAAAAGAGACTTTGGAAAACGTTAACCTTGCAGAAAGACAAGGATTCTTGTTTATGCATGACGGGGTGCTGTCCCATTTTCATCGGATCGTGTGGCGGTACCTCACCTCAACGTTTCGTGGGCGATGGACTGGTCGACGAGGTCCAGTAGCATAGCCTTCCCGTTCACCGTACCTGAATATGTTGGAGTGCTGGCTATAAGTACATTTAAATACAGTGGTGTATGCCTAACCCATCGACGATGCATAGATGTTACAGGAGCGTGTGACCAATGCATGTAACGCAATACGAGTGGTGTCAGGTGTATTCGAAAGAAAGAGTGATTCACCGCGAGGATGGGCTGATGGGTGTGTCATGTTGCGTGGTAACCAGATGGAGCACTGCGTATGCTGTATGCTTCTATTTAACAGACAAATGGTAATGAGAGAACAGATCTCACAATAAAGCGAAGTCGACCATCCGCCTTTCCTACAAACGATCTCAAGTACACGTTCCATTTCGTGTCGTTTTGCATCAGTGTTACTAGATATTTAATCTACGTGACTCCAGCAGCACATCACGAATAACGTATTCGAACAAGATTGTTTTTCCTACCATCTGCACTAACTTACATTTTTCCACATTGAGAGCTATCTGCCATTCATCGCACCAACTAGAAACTATGCCTAAGTCATCTCTGTATCCTCCTATAGTCGATCGAAGACTATACTTCCCCGTATTCTTCAGAACTGTCAGCCAGTCACAGATTAATACTCACCCTATCTGTGAGATCTTTTGTACGCATAAGGAACAAGGAGGGTTCTGTTACACTTCCACGAGACAGTCACGACGAAACCATTGTCTCTGTCGAATATTTGCCGTCCAGGGCAAAGTATTTGTTTCCATTACTTAAAAAGTCTTGGAGCCACTGACATATCTGAGAACCTATTCTTTATGCTCGGACCTTCGTTAAGAGTTTTCAGTGTGCCTTGTGTCACATATTTTCCGAAATTTAGGGATATGGAATCTGTCAGTTGCTCATCATCCGTTGTTCTTAAGATATCATGAGAGAATATGGCAAGTTGAGTTTCGCACGAGCGATTCTTTCTAAATTCGTGTTGAATTTCGAGCAGAAGCTTTTCCCTCTGAAGGAAATGTATTATAGTCCAACTCAGAATAGAACCAATGGGAATACTGGTTTGGAATTTTGTGGGTCGTTGTTTTACCCTTCTTATATGCAGGAGTAACTTGCGATTTTATTTTCAAGTCGATTGAATCTCTCCGCTGGGCGAGATATTCGCATTAAATACTAGTTTGACATCTACTACGGTGTCCAGGTGTAGTTAACCTGATACCAGAGGGGTAGCGCAAGAAAATGTGAGAGAGGTATTCCAAGACTAGCACATAGAAAAAATTACAGAAAACGCTGGATGTAAGAGTTACGTGTTGATGATACGATTAGCACAAGATGGGAAAGAGGTGGAGGGAAGCATCTAACCAAAGACCGACGAGCTAAAAAAGTTTAAAAAGTGTGGAAATTTTGATATGTACTGAATGTTTGTTCAGGAGACTGCTGTAATACTGTCGGTATGTTATGTTTATTTTATTCTGTTGTGTCAATTTGACGTCATTTCTGCACATCTGCTTTCTGTTTATGCGCTTATTATTTTAGTCTACATCTGGTAATGTATTATAGTGGTTGAACCCAGTTATTTGGTTATTGATTTTCCAAGATTTTATAGTTCCAAAGGCTTCGTAAGAAGCGCTGGCAAACCGCCATAGAGAACTGCTTTTGGAATAGACCGAAGCTTTGATGTTACATATCTCAGTGTCTGATGAAATAAGATTCATAAAGATGTGCTGTGCCCCGATGATGGTTGCTTAGCACTCTCAGGAGCGAAATGGATGCCCCAGTCTCGTAACGTGCAATGAAGCGTGCCTCGGCGACACACGTCTATGAAATATTGAACAGTTTCGATCCGTGTAGCCTGCTGCTCATTAGTCGAGTAGCACAGATCGAAGAATGATCTTCCATTCACCAAGTCTTTCTAAGACGTTGATTTCAGTACCTCCAATATCGCTTTCGGAGACAATCAATTTCGAACAGTGCATCTGTTGATGTAGACCTTCAGGAAGGGTTCGCGTCTGGTATTCGTGCTACATTGATGTTCATCAGTCGTTCTGTAATCATTGAACTCCCACCGACCTTTTGTATAATGTTTATGTGGTGCTCCCACGTCCCTCATGCCAATGATTTGACTTTTCACGAAGATAGAATCATGGTGGACGGCTGTAAGAACTCGAGCATGCTGTGTTGTTGTCTTTACTTGAGGAGTTCCATAACATTAGGCGCATCCGGTATCCATACACACCGTGCACGCACATACTTCTTCATCTCTAGGAATGACTTTTCTTCTGTACTGAAAATAAGACCCTATACAGATGAAATTTTAATCAACATATCCCACAGACGTGAAAATATTGGAGTATCTACATCTACATCTACATTTATACTCCGCAAGCCACCCAACGGTGTGTGGCGGAGGGCACTTTACGTGCCACTGTCATTACCTCCCTTTCCTGTTCCAGTCGCGTATGGTTCGCGGGAAGAACGACTGTCTGAAAGCCTCCGTGCGCGCTCTAATCTCTCTAATTTTACATTCGTGATCTCCTCGGGAGGTATAAGTAGGGGGAAGCAATATATTCGATACCTCATCCAGAAACGCACCCTCTCGAAACCTGGCGAGCAAGCTACACCGCGATGCAGAGCGCCTCTCTTGCAGAGTCTGCCACTTGAGTTTATTAAACATCTCCGTAACGCTATCACGGTTACCAAATAACCCTGCGACGAAACGCGCCGCTCTTCTTTGGATCTTCTCTATCTCCTCCGTCAACTCGATCTGGTACGGATCCCACACTGATGAGCAATACTCAAGTATAGGTCGAACGAGTGTTTTGTAAGCCACCTCCTTTGTTGATGGACTACATTTTGTAAGCACTCTCCCAATGAATCTCAACCTGGTACCCGCCTTACCAACAATTAATTTTATATGATCATTCCACTTCAAATCGTTCCGCACGCATACTCCCAGATATTTTACAGAAGTAACTGCTACAAGTGTTTGTTCCGCTATCATATAATCATACAATAAAGGATCATTCTTTCTATGTATTCGCAATACATTACATTTGTCTATGTTAAGGGACAGTTGCCACTCCCTCCACCAAGTGCCTATCCGCTGCAGATCTTCCTGCATTTCGCTACAATTTTCTAATGCTGCAACTTCTCTGTATACTACAGCATCATCCGCGAAAAGCCACATGGAACTTCCGACACTATCTACTAGGTCATTTATATATATTGTGAAAAGCAATGGTCCCATAACACTCCCCTGTGGCACGCCAGAGGTTACTTTAACGTCTGTAGACGTCTCTCCATTGATAACAACATGCTGTGTTCTGTTTGCTAAAAACTCTTCAATCCAGCCACACAGCTGGTCTGATATTCCGTAGGCTCTTACTTTGTTTATCAGGTGACAGTGCGGAACTGTATCGAACGCCTTCCGGAAGTCAAGAAAAATAGCATCTACCTAGGAGCCTGTATCTAATATTTTCTGGGTCTCATGAACAAATAAAGCGAGTTGGGTCTCACACGATCGCTGTTTCCGGAATCCATGTTGATTCCTACATAGTAGATTCTGGGTTTCCAAAAACGACATGATACTCGAGCAAAAAACATGTTCTAAAATTCTACAACAGATCGACGCCAGAGATATAGGTCTGTAGTTTTGCGCATCTTCCCCCATGAACCATGGACCTTGCCGTTGGTGGGGAGGCTTGCGTGCCTCAGCGATACAGATGGCCGTACCGTAGGTGCAACCACAACGGAGGGGTATCTGTTGAGAGGCCAGACAAACATGTGGTTCCTGAAGAGGGGCAGCAGCCTTTTCAGTTGTTGCAGGGGCAACAGTCTGGATGATTGACTGATCTGGCCTTGTAACATTAACCAAAACAGCCTTGCTGTGCTGGTACTGCGAACGGCTGAAAGCAATGGGAAACTACAGCCGTAATTTTTCCCGAGGACATGCAGCTTTACTGTATGATTAAATGATGATGGCGTCCTCTTGGGTAAAATATTCCGGAGGTAAAATAGTCCCCCATTCGGATCACCGGGCGGGGACTACTCAAGGGGACGTCGTTATCAGGAGAAAGAAAACTGGCATTCTACGGATCGGAGCGTGGAATGTCAGATCCCTTAATCGGGCAGGTAGGTTAGAAAATTTAAAAAGGGAAATGGATAGGTTAAAGTTAGATATAGTGGGAATTAGTGAAGTTCGGTGGCAGGAGGAACAAGACTTTTGGTCAGGTGATTACAGGGTTATAAATACAAAATCAAATAGGGGTAATGCAGGAGTAGGTTTAATAATGAATAAAAAAATAGGAGTGCGGGTTAGCTACTACAAACAGCATAGTGAACGCATTATTGTGGCCAAGATAGACACAAAGCCCATGCCTACTACAGTAGTACAAGTTTATATGCCAACTAGCTCTGCAGATGATGAAGAAATTGATGAAATGTATGACGAGATAAAAGAAATTATTCAGGTAGTGAAGGGAGACGAAAATTTAATAGTCATGGGTGACTGGAATTCGTCAGTAGGAAAAGGGAGAGAAGGAAACATAGTAGGTGAATACGGATTGGGGGGAAGAAATGAAAGAGGAAGCCGCCTTGTAGAATTTTGCACAGAGCATAACTTAATCATAGCTAACACTTGGTTCAAGAATCATAAAAGAAGGTTGTATACCTGGAAGAATCCTGGAGATACTAATAGGTATCAGATAGATTATATAATGGTAAGACAGAGATTTAGGAACCAGGTTTTAAATTGTAAGACATTTCCAGGGGCAGATGTGGATTCTGACCACAATCTATTGGTTATGAACTGCAGATTGAAACTGAAGAAACTGCAAAAAGGTGGGAATTTAAGGAGATGGGACCTGGATAAACTGAAAGAACCAGAGGTTGTAGAGAGTTTCAGGGAGAGCATAAGGGAACAATTGACAGGAATGGAGGAAAGAAATACAGTAGAAGAAGAATGGGTAGCTCTGAGGGATGAAGTAGTGAAGGCAGCAGAGGATCAAGTAGGTAAAAAGACGAGGGCTAATAGAAATCCTTGGGTAACAAAGGAAATATTGAATTTAATTGATGAAAGGAGAAAATATAAAAATGCAGTAAATGAAGCAGGCAAAAGGGAATACAAACGTCTCAAAAATGAGATCGACAGAAAGTGCAAAATGGCTAAGCAGGGATGGCTAGAGGACAAATGTAAGGATGTAGAGGCTTGTCTCACTAGGGGTAAGATAGATACTGCCTACAGGAAAATTAAAGAGACCTTTGGAGAGAAGAAAACTACTTGTATGAATATCAAGAGCTCAGATGGCAACCCAGTTCTAAGCAAAGAAGGGAAGGCAGAAAGGTGGAAGGAGTATATAGAGGGTTTATACAAGGGCGATGTACTTGAGGACAATATTATGGAAATGGAAGAGGATGTAGATGAAGATGAAATGGGAGATAAGATACTGCGTGAAGAGTTTGACAGAGCACTGAAAGACCTGAGTCGAAACAAGGCCCCGGGAGTAGACAACATTCCATTAGAACTACTGATGGCCTTGGGAGAGCCAGTCATGACAAAACTCTACCATCTGGTGAGCAAGATATATGAGACAGGCGAAATACCCACAGACTTCAAGAAGAATATAATAATTCCAATACCAAAGAAAGCAGGTGTTGACAGATGTGAAAATTACCGAACTATCAGTTTAATAAGTCACAGCTGCAAAATACTAACGCGAATTCTTTACAGACGAATGGAAAAACTGGTAGAAGCGGACCTCGGGGAAGATCAGTTTGGATTCCGTAGAAATGTTGGAACACGTGAGGCAATACTAACCCTACGACTTATCATAGAAGAAAGATTAAGAAAAGGCAAACCTACGTTTCTAGCATTTGTAGACTTAGAGAAAGCTTTTGACAACGTTAACTGGAATACTCTCTTTCAAATTCTGAAGGTGGCAGGGGTAAAATACAAGGAGCGAAAGGCTATTTACAATTTGTACAGAAACCAGATGGCAGTTATAAGAGTCGAGGGGCATGAAAGGGAAGCAGTGGTTGGGAAAGGAGTGAGACAGGGTTGTAGCCTCTCCCCGATGTTATTCAATCTGTATATTGAGCAAGCAGTAAAGGAAACAAAAGAAAAATTCGGAGTAGGTATTAAAATTCATGGAGAAGAAGTAAAAACTTTGAGGTTCGCCGATGACATTGTAATTCTGTCAGAGACAGCAAAGGACTTGGAAGAGCAGTTGAACGGAATGGACAGTGTCTTGAAAGGAGGATATAAGATGAACATCAACAAAAGCAAAACGAGGATAATGGAATGTAGTCAAATTAAATCGGGTGATGCTGAGGGGATTAGATTAGGAAATGAGACACTTAAAGTAGTAAAGGAGTTTTGCTATTTAGGGAGTAAAATAACTGATGATGGTCGAAGTAGAGAGGATATAAAATGTAGACTGGCAATGGCAAGGAAATCGTTTCTGAAGAAGAGAAATTTGTTAACATCGAGTATAGATTTAAGGGTCAGGAAGTCGTTTCTGAAAGTATTTGTATGGAGTGTAGCCATGTATGGAAGTGAAACATGGACGATAACCAGTTTGGACAAGAAGAGAATAGAAGCTTTCGAAATGTGGTGCTACAGAAGAATGCTGAAGATAAGGTGGGTAGATCACGTAACTAATGAGGAGGTATTGAATAGTATTGGGGAGAAGAGAAGTTTGTGGCACAACTTGACTAGAAGAAGGGATCGGTTGGTAGGACATGTTTTGAGGCATCAAGGGATCACAAAATTAGCATTGGAGGGCAGCGTGGAGGGTAAAAATCGTAGAGGGAGACCAAGAGATGAATACACTAAGCAGATTCAGAAGGATGTAGGTTGCAGTAGGTACTGGGAGATGAAGAAGCTTGCACAGGATAGAGTAGCATGGAGAGCTGCATCAAACCAGTCTCAGGACTGAAGACCACAACAACAAATAGTTTTGCGCATCTGCTCGACGACCCTTCTTGAAGACTGGGACTACCTGTGCTCTTTTCCAATCATTTGGAACCCTCCGTTCCTCTAGAGACTTGCGGTACACGGCTGTTAGAAGGGGGGAAAGTTCTTTCGCGTACTCTGTGTAGAATCGAATTGGTATCTCGTCAGGTCCAGTGGACTTTCCTCTGTTGAGTGATTCCAGTTGCTTTTCTATTCCTTGGACACTTATTTCGATGTCAGCCATTTTTTCGTTTGTGCGAGGATTTAGAGAAGGAACTGCAGTGCGGTCTTCCTCTGTGAAACAGCTTTGGAAAAAAGGTGTTTAGTATTTCAGCTTTACGCGTGTCATCCTCTGTTTCAATGCCATCATCATCCCGGAGTGTCTGGACATGCTGTTTCGAGCCACTTACTGATTTAACGTAAGACCAGAATCTCCTAGGATTTTGTGTCAAGTCGGTACATAGAATTTTACTTTCGAATTCACTGAACGCTTCACGCATAGCCCTCCTTTGACATCGTTTAGCTTCTGTTTGTCTGAGAGGTTTTGGCTGCGTTTGAACTTGGTGTGAAGCTCTCATTGCTTTCGCAGTAGCTTCCTAACTTTATTGTTGAACCACGGTGGGTTTTTCCCGTCCCCCACAGTTTTACTCGGCACGTACCTGTCTAAAATGCATTTTAGGATTGCCTTGAACTTTTTCCATAAACACTGAACATTGTCAGTGTCGGAACAGAAATTTACGTTTTGATCTGTTAGGTAGTCTGAAATCTGCCTTCTATTACTCTTGCTAAACAGATAAACCTTACTCCCATTTTTTGTATTCCTATTAACTTCCATATTCAGGGATGCTGCAACGGCCTTATGATCACTAATTCCCTGTTCTGCACATACAGAGTCGAAAAGTTCGGGTCTGTTTGTTATCAGTAGGTCCAAGATGTTATCTCCACGAGTCAGTTCTCTGTTTAATTGCTCGAGGTAATTTTCGGATAGTGCACTCAGTATAATGTCACTCGATGCTCTGTCCCTATCACCCGTCCTAAACATCTGAGTGTCCCAGTCTATATCTGGTAAATTGAAATCTCCACCTAAGACTATAACATGCTGAGAAAATTTATGTGAAATGTATTCCAAGTTTTCTCTCAGTTGTTCTGCCACTAATGCTGCTGAGTCGGGAGGTCGGTAAAAGGAGCCAATTATTAACCTAGCTCGGTTGTTGAGTGTAACCTCCACCCATAATAATTCACAGGAAATATCCACTTCTACTTCACTACAGGATAAACTACTACTAACAGCGAAGAACACTCCACCACCGGTTGCATGCAATCTATCCTTTCTAAACACCGTCTGTACCTTTGTAAAAATTTCGGCAGAATTTATCTCTGGCTTCAGCCAGCTTTCTGTACCTATAACGATTTCAGCTTCGGTGCTTTCTATCAGCGCTTGAAGTTCCGGTACTTTACCAACGCAGCTTCGACAGTTGACAATTACAATACCGATTGCTGCTTGGTCCCCGCATGTCCTGACTTTGCCCCGCACTCGTTGAGGCTGTTGCCGTTTCTGTACTTGCCCAAGGCCATCTAACCTAAAAAACCGCCCAGCCCACGCCACACAACCCCTGCTACCCGTGTAGCCGCTTCTTGCGTGTAGTGGACTCCTACCCAGCGGAACCCGAAACCCCACCACCCTATGGCGCAAGTCGAGGAATCTGCAGCCCACATGGTCGCAGAACCGTCTCAGCCTCTGATTCAGACCCTCCACTCGGCCCTGTACCAAAGGTCCGCAGTCAGTCCTGTCGACGATGCTGCAGATGGTGAGCTCTGCTTTCATCCCGCTAGCGAGACTGGCAGTCTTCACCAAATCCGATAGCCGCCGGAAGCCAGAGAGGATTTCCTCCGATCCATAGCGACACACATCACTGGTGCCGACACGAGCGACCACCTGCAGATGGGTGCACCCAGTACCCTTCATGGCATCCGGAAGGACCCTTTCCACATCTGGAATGACTCCCCCCGGTATGCACACGGAGTGCACATTGGTTTTCTTCCCATCTCTTGCTGCCATTTCGCTAAGGGGCCCCATTACGCGCCTGACGTTGGAGCTCCCAACTACCAGTAAGCCCACCCTCTGCGACCTCCCGGATCTTGCAGACTGAGGGGCAACCTCTGGAACAGGACAAGCAGCCATGTCAGGCCGAAGATCAGTATCAGCCTGAGACAGAGCCTGAAACGTGGCGTTCGATGAAAGTTTTCATGGTGTAGCAATTTTAATTTTTCGTTCAAGTCCTCTCTGAAAGCTCTTGCCATTGCCATAATGAAATTGCCTAGTTCTATTAAAAACACAGTTTACGTCGTATTTCAGCTGCTATAAACGTTAAAAATTAGTTGTATACGTCAAAACATTCGCCACGTTGTGTGCTATAACGTAGTGAAAACAGAACTTCGATAGATTTACTCATTCTTATTTACTGCCGCGCGGGATTAGCCGAGCGGTTTAAGGCGCTGCAGTCATGGAATGTGCGGCTCTTCCCGGCGGAGGTTCGAGTCCTCCCTCGGGAATGGGTGTGTGTGTTTGTCCTTAAGATAATTTAGGTTAAGTAGTGTGTAAGCTTAGGGACTGATGACGTTAGCGGTTAAGTCCCATAAGATTTCACACACATTTGAACATTTCTTATTTACTCAGTCTGTGTGCATTTGGGCTGGGCTGTCTGACTTGCGCCAACATGTACAGGAATTCTGATGAGCAATGAATTGTTACGACACTTGTTACTGTGGAACCGCATGAATGTTGATTAGTGCCGTCTTCATTTGCATTGTGTGTTACCGAGAATGGTTTTCAATGGAAAGATACTTATGGCATTAATTCACTATCGCGTGAATTTGTATTGGGCCAATTACATATTTCCTCGTGTTCTGATATAAGTTTTCGCATTGTTTCGAAGGGTCTTCTTGGCAGTTCGTATCTACATTACTACGTGGGTAAGCAGGTGCACAGTGACAGGTGAAGGCTGCCTGTCTAACGGCTTGCAGGGGCAACAGAATCTGATTTTCAGTATTTCATGCAATTATTTATCGAGTTTAAGAATTTAAAATGCTGTTGTAATCTAATGTTTAATTGCTCTCATAATCTAAATCGAAGGAAAGAGACTGGCATACTTAGCCCATGCAGGCGACATCTGTTTACTCTCTAGATCGGAAGAGGAGTTGGAGCAAATGACCAAAGCACTAAAGGAGGCTGCCAGCAAATTTGGGCTAAACATAAACGAAGCCAAGACAGAGTACCTCGTTATGACGCGTGGTCATTGTCAGACAGCTGGTCATCTACAATCTCTGAAGGTTCGGGACCAGTCCTACAAGAGAGTGCAAGAATTCAAATACCTAGGGGCACTTTTCACTGAAAACTCGTCATGTGAAGCAGAGATCAGTGCCAGAATACAAGCAGGAAATCAATCTTACGACAGCCTAGCACAACTGCTTCGGTCCAGATATCTCTCCAGACAGTTCAAGATTCGACTATACAAAACCCTGATCCAGCGTGTTGTTCTATATGGCTGTGACATGGAGTATCCGGAAACAGGACTTCCATAAGCTCCTTGTTTTTGAGAGAAAAGTGCTTCGGAAAGTCTTCGGTCCGGTTCTGGATGCAGATACAGGGGATTGGAGAATCAGATACAACCAAGAGCTTGAGGAGCTATACCAGCAGCACAACTTAGCAGAAACTGTCAAAGCCAAATGAATGCAGTGGGCCGGCCATGTGGCCCGGATGAAGGATCACAGATGGCCTCGGAAGCTCCTGGATTTCACACCTACAGGAAAGAGACCGCCAGGGAGACCCAAGAAGCGTTGGAGGGATGGACTCCATGAAGATTTAAACCGAGTGTCAATAGATGTGGACGGATGGCGGATAGCTGCAATGGACAGAATACAGTGGAGGGGGAAACTTGTAGATGCGTGCGGTCCACTGGGCCTGATCACTTCGTAGTAGTAGTAGTAATCTTATATTAAAGGTTTAACACAGTAAGACAAGGGTATATGAGGCAAGGTGACTCACGCCGCGCAAATTACCCATTTTATATTCATTTATTATTTTAGCTTGATACCTCTTAGCGACTTCTCACAAACCTTACACATAATTTCAAACATTTACGAAACCTTGTTCTCGCTGACACCTCCTAAGGAATTCTGAAAGAAAAAAGTTTATCGCTTACCACATTTTGGCTGCTCAGGCAGTGAAGTTTCAGCATTTGGCATGACGTTTTAATTTGTTACTTCTTTACTAATAACTCCATCGGCAACATAATTTTCAGACTCTCTCCAGCTAAACCATTGAATGTACCTGCAAAATTATAGCATCGTACGACGCACAGTTCAGGAAATATGACGTCACAAACACTGAGATGCGTGAAAGACTAGCTTTTCTTAAAACGGAGCATAAATTACCCAAGCTCATCCAACAAACTTTAACCACAATTTTTACCCTTTTCTAAACTCTTTCTCGGTTTCATGCTTAAGGTCGAATATTGAACACATTAACTCATTTGCAGTCAGGCGTCTGAAGCTGTTTTGTACACGGGAGTTTGGTTCTTTAAAGAATCAGGAGTGAGGAATGGCGGTTTTCTGTTATCTATTTAATATTGTCAATATTTGTTCCCATATTGTTCCACCGCAACGCCATTCTGCTGACTGATTCCTAAACATCAAGTAAAGAATCTTTTTAAAATCCTTCGGGTCTACTGCCCCGTCATCTTAAAGTACTGAAATGCTACAATATTAAAATAACGACGTGTTTGTTTGTGTTACAGAGGCCTTCCTTAGTATACGTAGTGAGGAAAGCCGCTGCAACATGTCCGAAACGTCGGGTGTTTTAGTATTTTGTAAAATGATCTACCAGTACACACAGGAAGATATTAATGAGATTGACACCGTCCACGGGTGCTTACATTTCTATATCAAGGGACGATTTAAAAATTTTCTTGTTCTTCACAATCACTGGAGATACAGTCTCTCAATTTCCCATTTTCATCTGTAAAATCTTCCACATTAGAGTGCCTAGCTAAGTTTTCCAAATCGCGCTCAGCAGCCAGTGTGTGGCAGCGGTGATGCCACGGACAAACGCGCTCCGCTCGGTCGAGTCGTTCGCGCCTCTGGTAATAAGCGCGTCCGCTTATTCTGGCCGCGTGCCGGGGAACCAAGTCGCGCTGTGAACGCTGTTTAGCTTACGCGGTGCGGTCGCGCGGAACGAGGCTACACACACACACACACACACACACACACACACACACACACACACGCACAGAGTGATAGACGCCACACACACACGCACACACACACACACACACACACACACACACACACACACACACACACACGCACAGATAGGCAGAAGCGTGTCAGTGCACTGGGCGCGCGCGGTGCACGCCCGCCTGCAGCCGCAGCAGAGTCATCTATTCCAGGCGCCACGGCCAGGAGGCTGGGAAACGGGCCGCACCGACGCAAGAAGCTCACCCGTCACACGGCGCCTGATGACGCGCGCGCCTATCTGCGAGAAACGCAGCGTGTGTACACAGGCGCGAGGTCCCTCGTAAAGAACCCCGCGGCCCTACTGCCCCTGGCGATAACAAACACCAGGGTTCGGTGACACCGAGATGGCGACGAGCTGTCTCGCTGCGATGTAAAAAAGGTGATACTGGTCGAGGCTGTGTACGCCCAGAGTAATAAACGAGACGTCTGAGAGGAGTGATATGAAACTCAATAACTAACAGCTCCTCTGTTGCGTTTAACCCTCTTCGGGGTTGAGTAGTGGGGTCTTTTCTCAATGCACACTGAAGCTGTTTCTAAACTACTCCACCGATGTGGAGCAGCGTCTAAAATACTCGTATCGTATTCTAGAGGAACAAAAAATGCCCAACCGCTCGTCCTGATCAGTGGCATAACTAGGGCTTGGCAGCCGGGGAATTTTGAGACAGGTGGAAAAAATTGTGAATGGCCATAGGAGAAGGAAGAGGAGGGAGAAGAAGAAGCACAAGAAGAAGAAAAAGAAGACGAACGGAATGTATTGTTGATAAGGGAACCTCCCCATCGTACCCCCCTCAGATTTAGTTATAAGTTGGCACAGTGGATAGGCCTTGAAAAACTGAACACAGATCAATCGAGAAAACATGAAGAAGTTGTGTGGAACTATGAAAAAAAAATAAGCGAAATATACAAACTGAGTAGTTCATGTGTATGATAGGCAACATCAAGGACAACGTGTGCTCAGGAGCGCCGTGGTCACGTGGTTAGCGTGAGCAGCTGCGAAACGAGAGGTCCTTGGTTCAAGTCTTCCCTCGAGTGAAAATTTTACTTTCTTTATTTTCGCAAAGTTATGATCTGTCCGTTCGTTCATTGACGTCTGTGTTCACTGTAATAAGTTTAGTGTCTGTTTTGCAACCGCACCGCAAAACCGTGCGATTAGTAGAGAGGCATTGGAGAGGCACGTCCTTTCGTCTACTAGTCGCACGGTTTTGCGGTGCGGTCGCAAAACACAGACACCAAACTTATTACAGTGAACACAGACGTCAATGAACGAACGACAGATCATAACTTTGCGAAAATAAAATTTTCACTCGAGGGAATACTTGAACTAAGGACCTCTCGCTCCGCAGCTGCTCACGCTAACCACGGGACCACGACGCACTTGAGCTCACACTGTCATTGATGTTGCCTATGTTGCCCATGGACTACTCAGTTTGTATATTTTGCTTATTTTTTTCATAGTTCCACACAACTTCTTCCTGTTTTCTCGATTGATCTGTGTTCAGTTTTTCAAGGCCTATCCACTGTGCCAACTTATAACTAAATCTGAGGGGGGTGCGATGGGGAGGTTCCCTTGTGAGTACATATCGGAAAGGGATGCAGAAGAATGAACAGCAAACGTCAGAAGTATGGGAATGGAATGTGATGAGCAACAGTCCCATACAACCTACAGAGATGCTTGTTTCTCGTTTACGGCTACTAGACAGAGTAACTCTCATTGTGCCAGTGCAACGAAAGCTTAATGAAACTTCAGGATGAGTCACCTGAAACTTGCACCTCTGATATTGCGGAAATGGAAAGTGCAACTGATGTGCGGTTTTCACAGAATCGATTTGTAGTCAGGGGCTCATATTGTTTGTCAATCAACAGACTGCAATAACTCTTATAAAGTGTATTTCTTGTGTAAACATATACTTTTTAAATGGAACAATGCCTACTGACATTAACTGACTAAAAGTGCGGTGAATCAGAATGTCATATGCGTTTGTTGCAGGATTCTAGGGCGAGTCGAGAGACATATTTTGAAAATTTTCCACACCGACACCTGTGGTAGTACAAACTAAAGAACAACACAAGTCCGTACACTAGTTACGTGGATTCTGACCAGCAACGAGACAACTGACCATCACAGGTTGTGTTCAAGATGACTACCGGCAGCGGCAACACACGTTTCAGTCTGGTATGGAACGGCTGCTAGCAGTTAAGCGAAGATGTCCGAGCAGGCGGCAGTACCGGTAATACGTCGTCGCATATCATCAGATGTTGTTTGTATGTCCTAGTAGACAGCCTCTTTCAGCTTTCCCCGAAGAAAAACGTCTAAAGGCATCAAATCCTGGGAACGGGCTCGCCAAGGTACAGGTCCTCTGCGTCCAAACCAACGATTTGGAAACAATTCCTGAAGACATGCTGTACTACTTCGTGCGCTACGGGCTGGACAGCCGTCATGTTGGAACCACAGGTTCTTCCTAGTCCGCAGGGAAACGTGTTCAGCATCTGCGGAAGGTGAGCTATTAGGAGACTGCAATACTTCTGCGCGCTCAATATTCCGTCTCTGAAAAACATGCCTATGAGCTGACGGTTCACTGTCTCATACCACACGTTTACACTTCATGGAAGCCGACGTTCCACCTGACGAAGCCAACGGGCATTGTCAACTGACCAATAATGCATGTTTTGGCGTTTTACTGGTCATGTTTTGTAAATACGATTTCATCACTAAACAAGATACATCATACATTTGGAGTGTCCTATTTTAATACTCACGTACAGCAGTTAACACATTTCTCATGATCGTTTCCAAGGAGCTCTTAATGGAGAGAGATATGATACAGATGGAACCAATGTTGACGGAGAATGTGTAGGACACTTGCCTGAATCATGCTACTTCTTCGTGCGATTCCGCGGGAGCTATCGTGAGGATCAACTGTAACAGCAGCAAGAACATTAATTTCCCCTCTTCTGTCGTCACCTTGTGTTACGTTGTCTACATCTACATCTACATATATACTCCGCTAGCCACCAAGCAGTGTGTGGCGGAGGGCACAATTCGCGTGAAAATCATATTTCTCCCCCTCTGTTCCACTCGCGGATGGCGCGTGGGAAAAACCACTGTCTGAACGCCTCAGGACGAGCTCTAATTTCCCTTATCTTTCAATAGTGATCACTGCGTGATTTGAAAGTTGGTGGTAATAATATATGCTCTACATCCTCGGTGAAGATCGGATTTCGGAATTTAGTGAGCAGCCCCTTCCGTTTAGAGCGCCGTCTGTCTGCAAGTGTGTCCCACTTCAAACTTTCTATGAGATTTGTAACGCTCTCGCGATGGCTAAATGTACTTGTGTAATCTAATCGTTCCATCTGAGCTCATTTCGAGTAGTCACACCCAGATACTTGACGGATGCTACCGCTTTTGTACTCGTACATTAATAGGGATTCTCGCCTTATTATACGCAGTACGTTACACTTACTAATATTGAGAGATAAACTGCCAGTCATTACACCACGCATTTATTTTCTGCAAACCCCCATGGATTTGTTCACAACGTTCGTGTGATACTAGTTTCCTGTAGACTACAGCATCATCGGCAAACAGTCTAATGCCGCTGTCAATACCATCAACCAGATCGTTTATGTAAATCGTAAAAGGCAGCGGACCTATTACGCTGCCGTGGGGCATACCCGAAGTCACGCCTGTCTCCGCTCAAGCCACCCCCTGTTACACTATCAGTTTCATGCAATTGGTTGAACAGACTGATAAATAGCTGTCGAGATGTTTGACGTCTGTTGGGATATCTTGCCACATACTCAGTACATGAGCGGACTGCGTTCCTCCTAGAATCTCCATACACCGTGAGCGTGTCGGCTTTTTTTGCATTGGTAAATCCTATCGGCCACTGCTTGGACTGTTACACACTAACTGACTGGGAAGTCGCAATCCTCTCAAGGATACCGCAAGCACAGTGTAAGCAAACATAAGAAAATCATACCTAGCAAGTACGCAGGCTGAATGAAGTATTATTACAATCTGTTCATTAGCTAACAGTAAGAGACCCTGACCACCAATCTAGTCTGTGAAAACAGCACATCAATAGCACTTTCCTTTTCCACGATATTTGCGATGCAAGTTTTAGGTAATTCACCACGATTATTACGTTTGTTGTTGTATTGGTTAGTAACAAAGCAGTGAAAAAAGGAACCACGTTATTGTTGTAAGCAATTCGGTTTCAAATTGGTGGTGTTGTCCAATTATTTGTTGCATTATAAAAATGAATATTTGAAATGTACACCGCTTACTTCGTTGTAAAGTCGATTAGGTTTCAATAAACGAAATCGGATACAAGGCAATAGGGATCAAACGAAAAATGCGGCGATGTTGGCAGGAGGAAGGGAGGAGGGTAGGGGTGGCGAAGGTGAAGTGTGTCCTGGGCTCCAGTTACCCTAGTTTCAGCGCTGCTCCTGAATGTTTTTCATCATTTCCCTGAATCATATCATCAGAATCTCGGTATAAAATGGTTCAAATGGCTCTGAGCACTATGGGACTTAACATCTTAGGTCATCAGTCCCCTAGAACTTAGAACTACTTAAACCTAACTAACCTAAGGACATCACACACATCCATGCCCGAGGCAGGATTCGAACCTGCGACCGTAGCAGTCCCGCGGTTCCGGACTGAAGCGCTTCGAACCGCACGGCCACACCGGCCGGCGATCTCGATATATTTTTTCTAATTTCAACAGTTCGGCGCCTTTCAGAATGATTTCCCTTAATCACGTAATTCGAATTCAGCATGTTTTATTAGGTAGATCAGTTCGGTGCGTTTAAAAATGGTTAACTGAAGTTCAATGTTTTATCGATCAACTTTTCTGGTCAGAGAAGAGGGAATGGAGCGACAGTTACCTGTCTAAGAAACCAATCTGGCATTCCCTCGAAGTTCTTTCGTGCAACCACAGAAAAATCGTGTTGAGTGGTGGATAGTGAGTCCCTCTCTTGCTGAATTTAAATTCGGGGTTTTTAATAACAGACACACTTCGCTCGGTATGATGCGTTTCTTCGGTTTGAAGAAATCACTGGGCGGCCGTTTACGTTTCATATGTAATTCTTAGCATCGGTAAGGCAATATATAAATTGTGTTGCGCACTTCAAGTAACGATTTCCCTAATGACAATTGTGAACTATATGAACTCACGCATTTGTTTAGGAGGACTTACAGGTTTCCCTTTACATCGCAATCTTAATATGGTCACAAGTTAATTCAGTAGTACTGAAATGTACGAATGCTGTCATATTGAGCGTGGGCAACATAAACCATTTTTTATCTTAAATAGACCTCTCCACATGTTATTATCCTCATCCTACGACAGCTTACCTCAGTCTCATTGTCTACCCAAATGTCATTAGGTCGCATTACAAGTTGTTTTTCATGAACAAGACTTCAACACAGAAGATTCCTTGTCAATTTATTTACTATCTGCCCAAGGTATAAGACGTCATTCATTGCAGTTTCTTGACACTATATACATATAATACAATGTATAATCTTTGCGTGTTGGCTATAACTGGTTTCTTGGGAAGACGTCTCTTACGATCAACACCACCGAGGGAAATTTCTACGTGCCTGATAACCATCTGTCCAGAACGAAACCGGTTGCGAAATAAGGTGATTCGTCATAGTAACTTCTGGTGGTCCAAGTATGACTTTCAATAAAAATAGTTTATCTGGTGCGCTGATTCTACGATGTCTGTCTCGTCTCGCTCTCTAGAAAGGTATCACTCTACGCATTACGTTGTAGGAACAGGTCACTCTGAAGATAACAGGAGTACGCTTAAATTCACGGAGTGGTTTGTATGGAATTTTCTCTGGAAACAGTGTCGAACGGGCCATCTTTAGTACGGACGCACGTTTTCTTCTTGTTGTTGGAATTTCTGTTCCAAAACTTTAAGTCTTCATAGATTGCAGTGTCAGTGATCTACCAGAGTACTTTTGCATACAGTTATTTGTTAACCAGTAGCCGATGGCTACCTCTGGACTCATACTAAACCCTGCGATTTAGGAAAGTATTTATTCTTAAAAAGTAAATCAGGAATGTTTCGGCTTCTACAAATTTGAACTGAGTCCAGTTTAAAAAAATTATTGCTGTTCGAAGAAGGGTCAGATTGCTTGCCCTGAACAAGCATCTAGCGTATCAGGAACTAATTTAAGAATAGGGTATGATCGTGTTTGTAACTCTGAAATACGATGGTTGCGTTAGCTCGTATGACGTCACATATGTAATTTACTCGTAAACACAGGAAACTTACAATCGCGTTCTGTAATGAGCATTCTTCTTGTGAAAGGAAAATTGCCAGCGGCTGTGGGCCATTTGAGGCTCACCATCAGCATAACGGCGGCAATAGCTTCTACCACAAAAGGCCGTGACTGCGGAGCACCTCTTTCATTGAGAAATAGGCCGATTTACAGAGTGTTTCACTTTTGTGAGTACAAACGAAAGGGAATAGAGGACAATGGAACAAGCAAATAATCCTAACAAACATAGGTACGGAAACCAATTGTTTCTCAGATGCGATGTGTTACAGTTGAGTACAAGAACACCGTATAACAGAGTCCCTGAGGATCCACACTGCAGATATGCTCTTGAGGACAAACACATTACGACAAATGTTCCACGTTTCCATGTGGTCAACACTCATGCGATGCAGAGGCGAGCACGTTTCCTTATCGATGCCCGTACACGTTGAAAAATCCCAGACGTGTTCCACATGCACTGACAACTTTCTACAATGCATTCTTGGAACTCACATCAACCGGGCTGTAATACACCAATGCTTTTAAATATACCCACAAAAAAAACCAATGGGTTCAAATCTGGTAGCTTGGGAGGCCACAGTATTGGCGAATCACAACCGACATCCTTGTTGTCGAAGATTCGTGCTACGTTTTCCCAAATGGCCACTGCCAGTGCACCATCATACATGTATCACGTAGGCATCCTTCTACTACAACGAATATAATCCAAAACGTGCCCTTACACAATAGCCATATTGTGACATCGGTTTTATTGCACTTGCGCTTACGTCGTAAAGCTGAAACGATTGGTATACGGATACGTGTTTATCAGGATTATTTGCTTGTTTCATTATTCTGTCCTCGACCATTTAGTTTGCAGCTATAACAATCAAACGCCATGAATGAACTCATTCTGACGAGGCAGAGGAGACTGGCCGATTGAATTTAGCCCAAGGCATTCCGTTCAGTCACAAATTGCACATATAGGTAAGTAATTGTCTCTTTCAGTAGTATAGTAGTGTTCAGCTAAGAACGCGAGTGATCAGGAGAGTTGCAGCAGCGCGAGGAAACCTATCACGTGACGCTACACCAATACCGTATTTTCATCTTACCATCAATTAAGTGCATTTTAAGACGCATGCTTTACATTTAGCGTTGTTTAAGATTGGCTAAAGTGTTAGTGGTTGTTATGACACTGATGTTCCGATGCAGGTGAAATAATAGGAACACAACAAATATTACGTTAAAAACGGTGGCGATAGCTTTCTGTGTATTCGGCGTGATTCACATGCCCCTAACTTTGGGTTTTATGCAACCCACAACGCCTTCAAATACCACACACAAGCATTTCATATTTTCTCGCTCGCTATGCAAAAACGATCAGTCCTATATACAAAATTAACAAGACCTTTTTGTAAGAAATTTAATGTAGTTAAATTTTGTGCTGAGACACGTTTTCGCTAGATGCTGTAGTTTTCGAATTACTCGAGAAAAATGTACAAAAGTGACCTTCAAATGCATTTTTATTGAATAACTCGAAAACCATGGCCTCCAGTGAACATGTATCCCAGTACAAGATTTAACTATATTGAATTTTCTACATTAATATCCTGTTCATTTTTCTTCTGTAGAACTAATAGTTTACACGTAGCGAGCGAGAGAATATGAAAATGTCGCCGGCCGAAGTGGCCGTGCGGTTAAAGGCGCTGCAGTCTGGAACCGCAAGACCGCTACGGTCGCAGGTTCGAATCCTGCCTCGGGCATGGATGTTTGTGATGTCCTTAGGTTAGTTAGGTTTAACTAGTTCTAAGTTCTAGGGGACTAATGACCTCAGCAGTTGAGTCCCATAGTGCTCAGAGCCATTTGAACCAATATGAAAATGTCAAGTGTGGTTTTTGATGATGTTGCAGGTTGCATAACACTCAGTGGTAGGGGCACCTGGATCACCCTGTATAAATATTGTGAGAAAGTCAGAAGTAGGAAGAGTGCCCCAGCGTGTCCAATGACCAGCGGAGGTAACAGCTGGAATATGTGCTGTGGGAGATAGACGAGAGCACAGTGGCAATGACGAAATATTTCCTCTTTTCCTGTCTATGCAGATTGTATGATAGAGCTGACTGTTTCGGTAGAGAACACTCCAGCAAGTTACATAAAGATGTTCAATCAGCCGAAAAGTAACTAGCAAGGGTTTTAATGCAATGCCTTTATTTAGGCCGCAAGAGGAGTTAAATAAGCAATTAATAAAAAAATATAGTTCTGTCCACCGGTATTTTGCAAAATGGCATAGGTCCTTTTCAAAGACCATTACTGTAGCACTGGACAACAAGATTTTTTAAATCATTTTACAGGCCTTTAGTCAAGACTGGGGCAGCATGTCAGTAAGCTTAGGTAAAACTGCTTACAGAAGTCTGAGGTGTGAATACTCTAGGGCTACTCATCGATGTTGCACTAATTCCAGGAGTGTACGGTGCTCTCTTTCGTCTTCTTATAGTCCACTGCTGGACCTTCCATACACATCAGACCATGGATGGAATTTGATGTGGAATTCTTGTTGTGTGCGGATGTTAGCCTATTGATTAAACTTTTTAAGAGTGTTAGAATTTAGCATTCCGTCGGCGCTGCGGTAGCAAAGACTGAGTGCTAACTCAGGGATCCTGCTTTTTCGGTTTGGACAAGAATAACAGAAGGTATTCTCCAGGGTCTTGTTGAAAGAAATTTGCCTGATTTATGGAAGACAAGAAGGAAGATTTAAGCCTGCTCTCCATCAATGGCAGCCACCTGACATAACCACTTCGCCATCTCCATCAATAACTAGCCTAGGCTGTGTAATGTCCATTTAGAGAGGACTTACGTGATGAGAATGTAAAGCGTTGAGTGACAGTTTCATCTCTCGAGTTAATTTGTGGAGTCTCTTGTACTGAATGAGCATTGGGATGACGCTGTCGTATAGCTTTGTGTTGGCACGCATCGTAGGACCGTCGCCGTTCTGAAGGCTATTGTGCCTGGCGTCTTTTACATGAGAGAAGCTAGCGACTAGAAAAGGCTGTTACTCAATGTTCCGTGACGGGAAAAGTGATTGACTTGGCTGTCTCTTTGACGTAGCGGACTTGCCAAGAGCTCTAAATCGTCCTCGTACAGAGAACGGGAAAGGAACGTTACGCACCTTTTCGTGAAAGGAGAAGCAAATGGCTTACCTGTCACTCTCGTGTACGAGGCGTGGTAGGCATAGTACACCGTGCTCGCAATGAAATGCTCATACGCACTCTAGGGAACTACACAAAACAAGGAGTGTGTTGTACTGTGGAAGGTGTAGCAAAGACAATACACTGGAGTCACAGTCAGATGCTTATCCGCACTTCCGGGAAATATAGGGTGGTTATAACTGATCTTTCGCTATTAGAGTCAGTGTAGATGGAAAACTATTCATCGTATAGGTGCCCAACTTCATAGGAATGGTGATCAGACTGCGCGCTGTAGGATTTACGTTGTTAGTAGAGTTAGTGTCGTGACGTGCTCTTAGACGCCGGTAATGGTACGGCGACGTAGGGTCGAAACACAAACATAAGTGTGCACTACAGCTGCAGACAGTCCACATGGGTCTGGACAACGTGAGCAGGGCTTTACTCGTAAAGTCGTTTTATCAAAGCAACGGCAATAGTGCTGCTGCTCTTCGCAAGTTTCGGCGCACCAAAGGAATACGGAGAGGCCCTCTTTCCGCACCGCGATTGAAGAACATGATTCGAAGATCGAATTGACAGGAGATTTGGTAATTGTTTCTGGGAGAGGCTGTCAGCCAACTGCGCCACAAAATGTAGAACAAGTTAACAGGCTGAGACCGCTGGACGCAATGTGCGATCTTCAAGCAGTGGACGAGCTGTGTCACGACAGCTGAACATTTCGCGCTCCGCCGTTGTTTCGGGTAGCGTTAGAGCAATCTCTAGTGCAGCTTCACGCTGTCGTGGGGGCAGTTGGTCGTCACATTGAGGGAAGTTTTTAAACAGGAACGTAAATATGGTACTCACTAAACAAATGTTACCCTTTCACGTAGGAATTAAAATGTTTTTCTTCCATTGTTTTACTCATTATTTCTCTTTCGCGTGACCTTAAAAATTTTTCGACAGTTTCGTTGTCCTACGATCACTCGTCTTTCATGACGGCCTCTCAGGTAGCGAAAGGTTAATTACAAACACCCTGTATATGAAACTAGTGACTCGCCCTGGCTTAGGACGGCTAGCATTAGAGTATCTGTGACCGGACGACTTGTCTAGCGCAGCGATGGTAAATTATACACAAATTCTCCCTCGCGAATCAGTCCACTAGACAAAATCGTATGTAAATCCCTACACGCCTACACGGTAGTTCCTGAAATTAGCCTTCAAACACAGACAGAAAAGATATATGTAGAACATACTAGCTTACGGCCCGCTGATTTGCTCGCGTAGACTATAAGTTCTGCACATATTTTTGTTTTTCTTTTTCTTTAAACGAATTTCTGTGTTGTTTATAAATTGCAATACCTAAACTTTTCCCGCTAATTAAGTCCACAGAAGCATGATCTTTTCCGAATGTACTTCTGACCAAAATGCAAGTTTGGTAGCTGGAGTCCAAGGTATTGTTAGTTATGCCTTTTACGTTCTTGTGGTGATATTTTCGTAGACACATTCATCCCCTAACTCACACTTCTTTATATCTAACTGAGAAGCGAAATACCAATTTTCACAGATCTACCTTTCAATATTTACATCTACCATTTCACCCTCTTTGGGGTTAAATTTCCGAAAACAGTGAAACACGTATTTTTTTTATTTCTAACAGAGAAAACAAATACAAATTCTCATAGATCTAGCTTAAAAAATGCTTGCGCAATGAAATATTTCCATAAAAGCGTTCGTTCGCTGCTATTTCTCCGTCATTGATGTTGTTGTTGTTGTTGTGGTCTTCAGTCCTAAGACTGGTTTGATGCAGCTCTCCATGCTACTCTATCCTGTGCAAGCTTCTTCATCTCCCAATACCTACTGCAGCCTACATCCTTCTGAATCTGCTTAGTGTACTCATCTCTTGGTCTCCCTCTACGATTTTTACTCTTCACGCTGCCCTCCAGTACTAAATTGGTGATCCCTTGATGCCTCAGAACATGTCCTACCAACAGATCCCTTCTTCTAGTCAAGTTGTGCCACAAACTTCTCTTAACCCAATTCTATTCAATACCTACTCATTAGTTATGTGATCTACCCATCTAATCTTCAGCATTCTTCTGTAGCACCACATTTCGAAAGATTCTATTCTCTTCTTGTCCAAACTATTTATCGTCTACGTTTCACTTCCATACATGGCTACACTCAATACAAATACTTTCAGAAACGACTTCCTAACACTTAAATAAATACTAGATGTTAACAAATTTCTCTTCTTCAGAAACGCTTTCCTTGCCATTGCCAGCCTGCGTTTTATATCCTCTCTACTTCGTTCGACTATCATCAGTTATTTTGCTCCCCAAATAGCAAAACTCCTTTACTATTTTAGGTGTATTTCCTAAACTAATTCCCTAAGCATCACCCGACTTAATTCGACTACATTCCATTATCCTTGTTTTGCTTTTGTTGATGTTCATCTTAAATCCTCCTTTCAAGACACTGTCCATTCCGTTCAACTGCTCTTCCAAGTCCAGTGTCATCGGCGAACCTCAAAGTTTTTATTTCTTCTCCATGGATTTTAATACCTACTCCGAACTTTTCTTTTGTTTCCTTTACTGCTTGATGTTGAATTTCCAAAACACTGAAACAGTTATTTTTTCTGTCTGTAACTGAAAAGTCAAATACCTATTTTGACAGATGTAGGTTTAAAAATACTTTAGTGAATCTTTAATAATTATTTATTTCCAAAAAACTTACAATCACAGTTTTACCCTCACACAGCCTAAATTTCCGGAAATGCTGAAACATGTATATCTGACCGAGAAACCAAGTACCAATTTAAAAGCGTCATATTTTTAAAAAACCTTTCGTCGCCTATTTCGAGTTTCGAAAAGTTACTTGTTACACGACAGCTACGGTTAAAAATCAACACCCTCTCCAAATTTCAACTTTCTATCCTTAGCTGTTTGGACTGGGCGATGGTGAGTCAGTCAGTCAGGCCATTACCTCTCATGTATATCGAATACGTGTAGGTACTGGTCAAGGCTAGCTGCTCTCCGTAGTTGCAGTGGCTGTTTACTTTACTGTTTTTTCCGGCGCATACCGCCTTCTACGTAGCTGACCAGCTTGTAGCTCCTATGATTGCCAAAAATGTCACTCCTAATGCCAGTTAAATAATACATATATTACATACTCATCATTACTATAATCACAAATTATATATACAAACCTTCCTCGTGAATCAGTGTATCTATTAAGGAAAACCGTGTCAAAATTCCTACGACCGTTACTGAGATAAGCTTTATGCACGAAACCGTGTCAGGGGTCTTCAATTTATAATATGACTAGACAGGGAGCGTAGTCTACTGCGCTCGTGTTATGTACTATGAATTGTCAGTCGACTAAGCATAATCATCGAGCCAACACCCGAACGAAAACCTCGAGAACCTTTTCGGAGACCTTGCTGGATCATTAGACGGATGCCCACTTCTTACATTGTCACGTACATTTGTCGCAATTTTAAACATGAAACACCTTTGATACACAACGCCTCGACTCAGCACATTAGATCTGTTTAAAGCACAAATTCTGAGAAGAAAACAAACAGCTTTGAACCTTTTTGTAGCAAAAAACCCTATTGCTCAACGAACTTCAAGTCTGGCGGGATTTTCAGTTGCTACACACTTTTGGACAGCTACTGTAGGCGAAGCAATGTGATATACTCTCTGTCCATATTAGCGAATTTAATAGTTTAAAACGCTGTCGTAATTTATTATTTAAGAGTTGTAACGTTATGTTATTTTTAAGGCAAATATTACGGTTAGGATTTATATATGTACATTGTCTACTCACATTAATGTGACCAAAAGCTTGAAGCACGAACTTCTTGGGCGAGGACCGCCGCGATACGTGCAGTAAGAGAGTGAATGACTTTGTGATAGGTATCAACAGGGATATGAAGCCATGCTGACACCAGTTGAGGATCCATGGCGTGAACAACCCGATCCAGTTGGTCCCACAGATTCTCGACTAGGTTTGTATCCGGAGAGCGTAGTGGCCAGAGGAGTACGGAAAACTCGCCCTGGTAATCTTCGAACCACGCACGTATACTGCGAGCTGTGTGACAATTTGAATTGCCATGCTGGCAGATGCCATCGTGCCGAGGAACCACAGATTGCATGTAGGGGTGGCCATGGTCCCCAAAGATAGATGTATACTTGTGTTGATCCATTGTGCCTTCGCGAATGACGAGATCACCCATGGAAAGCTAAGATTGCATTCCCAAGACAATAACGCTATCTCTGGCCTGGACTCTCCCGACATTTGTTCCAGGCTGTTTGCTTTCAAACGTTTCATGCCGTACACCCGAACAGCCATCTATCCTATGGAGCGTAAACCGTGATTCATCTGAAAAGGCTACCTTTTGCCTCTGTGGATGTCCAGTTGCGGTACTGGTGTTCAAATTCCAGCTGTGGTCGCCGGTGAACGGCAGTCAGCATAGGTGCATGAACCACGCGCCCTTGTGCAGCATCGTTCGCTGAGACACTCTTGGTAGCACTTGCTTCATCTGGGCGGAGAGTTGCTCAACAGTTGCACGTTTATTCGCCCTTATGTGTCTACGAAGCAACTGTTCACCTTTGTCATCTATGGACCTTGGTGCACCACAGCAGCCTCGGCGCTGGTTTCTCACAGTACCATTTCTCCATCCACGATGTACTTAAGCCACGACCTATCATGAACAGTTTACGAACTTAGCCGTTTCGGAAATGCTTCCTCCATTGGCCTAAGAGCCAATGATCGCGCCATTTTGGACGTCAGGTAAAGCGCTCCGTTATCGAATTTCGAAAATGACTGCACTGTGTTCCGCTCGCCCCCACCCCTCCTCCCCTCTCTCTCACTTTTTAACATTCCCCTTCTTGGAGAAATGTTTTGAGGAGTTTGTAGCGTGTTGGATTTTACTCCACAGTGTGCATTGTGAGTGTGTGATTGTCTTTGACTGTTTTGGCTGTCTGTGTGTTGTGTTGGTGTTCTGGGGTGTCTATTACTTGCCTGAGGTTGGCGAGATGTTAGTGTTTGTTGTGTACATAGTTCCGCGTAGTCAGCGCGTACACAACTTTCCCACTAGAGCGCGCCCCGCTAAGCACAACAGTGCAGGCGCAGCGCTCGTCCATCTCCGCACTACGAGATGGCGCTGCCTTAGAGATGGACCAAATTCTGCTTCCGCCGATCTGCGTATTAATATGTAACGCAGCCAATGAGATTGCTGCTAACATAGAACCTTTTCTCCTCGCGGATCACACTCGCGCAGTGATACCTGAAAACATGAGGTATTATAACGAATGTACAGACCTCCGATTAGTCAATCTGCATTGGTCTGCATTAGTCTGTACCAGTCTGCATTAGTCTGTACCAGTCTATAGTCAAGTTTCAGTCTGCACCTAATAAGATTATCATATTCCTGTACATAGCCATGAAGAGAAATGTATAGACACTTTGTCAAGTATCAGAGATATGTGAGATTAAGATTAACGTACCAAGTCCAAGGGAACTTCAGATTGTCAATTGTAAATAGCATCTAGAATCAAGTTAAGTAATGTTCATGCTGGTTATTATTTTAATAAATGTGTGTGAAAATTAATCAAGTTCTGTTTAAAGTTGGTCACCGTCAATCTGCTACTCTAAGCGTGCAAGTGGCATTTCTATCGTCTGACCTAACGGCAGAAGATAAACACGCCACGATAAGACCACGAGACATATTGCTGACACACGCCTACTTCGTTAGAGCGACAAGTCAAATAACCTGATGGTGTGTATTCCGAAGGTCTTACAGTATGCACACTATAGTGTTTTAGGTGTTTTAAGGATTAAGGATTGGTGTTAGGATTTGGGGATTTTTGGGATTTCTCTCTTCGACTTAGTCGTCGATGATCGTTATGGGGCGTTTGTGCTTGTCGTGCGACATGTCATACCGACCTAGGGATTGGATAAGATTATTTCCAGCTCTGGAAGAGCTCTCATAGAAAGCCCTTGCCAGATCCTGGAATCTTTCTTTGAGGAGTGGGATTTCGGCAGTGGCGTGCAGATCGTCAGTGGGGAATCCCATGGGTATGTGCAGTGCCCTCTTGAAGGCGCGGTTCTGCAGCCTCTGGATTTTCTCCAGTTGCTGCTTTTCCGCTTATCCCCAGACAGGGCACGCATACTCCATTACTGGCCGTATTAGCGCCTGATAGACGTTTAGTCCTACAGAGCAGGGAAGGGAGCTGGTTGTGTTGAGGACTGGGTATAGAATGGACATTCTGGCGAAGACCTTCCTGTGGATCTCGTCTATATGGGGTTTCCACGTTAGTTTCGAGTCCAAGGTTACGCCGAGATACTTGGCGGATCTGCGCCAGGGGAGTCGGGATCCATGGAAGTTCTGGTGAAGGGGGGTCCTTATTCGCATTACGAGTGTAAAAGGCAGTATCGTCAGCGTACTGCGCAGTGTGCACCAGGGGGGCCATTGGAGTGTCCGCAGTGTACGACTGACCAAAACGGGCCCCAGGACCGATCCCTGTGGCACCCCAGCACGAATACGCCTTTTGGTGGAGGTGGCTGTTTCTACCTTGACAGAGAAGGTTCTATTCGTGAGATAGCTGTGGATTAACCTGACTATGCTCCCGGAGAACTCTTGTGTGTTTAACTTGTATAGTAGCCCTTTATGCCATACTGAGTCAAAGGCTTTGGATACATCAAGTAGCACTATCCCGCAGTAGCCTCTGTGGTTGAAGCCCTCTGTGGCTGCTTCCACTAGTCTCATGATCTCTAGTGGGGCGAAGTGCTTCTGTCGGAATCCGAATTGGAAATCCGGCAAAAGTCGCTCGTTGGTGTGATCTCGTATGGGAAAAAGCAGGAGGCGCTCATAGATCTGGCAAGAGGCTAATCGGGCTGTAGTGCTGCGGGAATGAAGGGTCTTTCCCGGGTTTGTGTATCGCGACCACTTACGCGTGTTTCCACTAGGCTGGGAACTCGCGGGTACGAGTAATCTCGTTGAAGACGTTCGCGAGGTGCTCGATAGCCCCTATACTCTGCACGCTTTATATAACCCCCCCCCCCCCCCCCCATCTCCTAGCGGTTGCACCTGCCGTCTGTGAGCGCTTATTGCACGTTGGCGTCGAACATAGGCCGTCGTCATAATTAACGTGAATGGAGCGTGCATTTTGACGCAATGTAATTCAACTCCCATAATTCACATACGGAGCTTAGTTCCCAGATGGTACTCATATTTTGTCAGAAAGGAAAGCGTGGAATAAGGGGAAAAGGTAAAATATTTTGTTGATTTTTTTTTAAGAAAAAATAATGTGAAACGTGAATAGCAGCAGAATTGAGTGTGAGGTGTGTTTGTGCGCATGCGCAGAGGCGGGCGAGGCGCCGCTCGTCGTGGAGCTGGCGGAGATGTACGCGCGGGACAACGCGCGCTCGCACCACACGGACCAGTACGAGCTGGTGCAGTTCGGCACGCCCGTGCTGCGCCGCGGGCTGCCCTTCTTCGTCGCGCTGCGCTTCACCAGGCCCTTCGACGACGCCGCGGACGTGCTGCGCCTGCAGTTCAACTTCGGTGAGTACGTCGCACGACCCGGGAGCGGGACAGAACACTGGAGCGCACCGAATACAGTATACGATTTCCTTCTCTCTCTTACACAGTGGTCAAAATGAATCTTGCATATTGCCGAAACTTTAATACCGAACGTTGTGATCCAAAAATACTTTATGATATCAATGGTTTGGTTTATTTTTAATGTAATTATAGCAGAAACAGTCCATGATTCTACTGCGAGGGGGCCAGTGTCTATGGCAACCGTGTCCCCTGTAAACGTTGGGGTACTTGTGTCATGTGTCATTGCAAGAGCTGAGCTGCTTCAGGATTGTTCGGATAACAGTAACGTACAATCAGAGGCTCTGTAAAGCCACCGTAAAGAAGCAAGGAATGAGACAGGTAGACTTCGCATCGAATGTCGCTGTGAGTCAAACTGATGTCTGTAGAACCCGAAATAAGTTTCTAGCGACAGAATTAGTTGAGAATCATCAAAGAAGTGACGCAGAAGAAAAACAACAGGTGTACAGGACTGATATCTGCGTGTAACAGGAAGCAGAAACACTCAATGATACATGTCTGCGGCAGTAGATCCAAACAGTTACAGATGTGCATGTGTCAACACAAACAGTACGAAACAGGCTCTATGAGCAGCGACTACGAGCCAGAAGACCTCTCAAGGCTCCTCCTCTACATCATGTACGGAGAGGGGCTCGTGACGCATGGGCACGGAACGACTCTTTGTGGACTAGGCAGAAGTGAGACCCAATCTGCCTTTACGATAAGACCAATGTCATTCTCCACCCTGATAATACTGATATTCGTGTGTGGAGGCAACGAGGACAACGTTTACACCCTAACTGCGTCGTAGATCGCCACCCTTATCAAGTCATATTTTGGGGTGAAATCATATAGTTGTATGTCCGCAGGACACCACCTGTGCCTATACATCTGAGGATGGCTGGCGCGAAGTATGAAGACGACATCCTTGCACGCATTATGGTTCCGTTTATTCGAGCGAGATTCACTCTGATGGACGATAAAGCACGCCTCCATTGTCACATCTTGTGAACGTCTTCCCAGAAGAGCGTGCAATCAGTTGGATTGAATGGCTTCCATATTATCCAAATCTCACTGCATTGATAATGCATGGACAATGCTAGAACGAGCAGTTTGCAGGCGACGTCTCCCTCATCACAGGCTGCTGTGGAGGAATGAGACAATATCCTACAGGAATACCTGAACAAGTGATAAGGAGTGTGCCTAACCGCATTCAAAAGTGTCTCCAATTACGAGAAGGGCCATTTGGTTCATAAAAAATGTGTTATGCAAGATGACAGTGGGAAGAAACTATAGTGTTTGGAGTGGAATCTTTTGTAAGGTTTTGTTCTTGCTTTTTTTTTCTAACGGAATTATGTTTATTTTCTTTATTTTTATTTCATTATGACTCTATCTGACAGAAAAAAATCAGTTTTGTTTCCTATTATGTCCAGTATTGACAATAAAGCAATTTGCAACATTTATTTTGACCACTGTAATGACCATATTCTGAGATCAAGGCGAAGAGATACATTGAGAAATAATATGAAAGAATACCTAACACAGTACTGAATGTGAAGAGCATTGCAGCACACACTAACTGATAAAAAGTATCCGGACACCTGTTAGTGCACATTACTATGCGATGTGTACACCCTTCACCCTTCTGAAGCCTTCAACTCTGCTGGGGACACTTTCAATCAGATGTCTGACTGTCTGTGGAAGAACGGGAGCCCAATCTTCTTCAAGAGCAGAAACCAGCGAAGGCTGTCACGTAGGATGCTGGAGCGAAGTCGGTCTTGTAACTCATTCCAAAGGTGCACAATGGGGACTATGGGCGGCCACACCATTTAAGGAAGACGGTTTATCTGGGGAAATGATCTGCGAAATGGGCAGAAAAGTGTAAATGTATTGCCGTCAAGAATGTGGGAAACTGAAAAGTGGTCAGAAGAGTGGTTGAAGTCTCTCTTCATCCTCCTGCACAAGAAAGCGTCAATTAGGAACTGCTCCAACTACCGAAGTGTTGCCCTCATATCACAGACAAGCAAAATTTTGATCCACACCTCGGACCAGCGTTTTAAGCCTCATATATCTACAGAGCAAGCAGGTTTTGTTGAAGGAAAAGAAATTAGTGAAGAGATTCTCAACATACGACAACTAATTGTGAAATCGCGAGAGGTCTGTGTTCCGGTTTTCATCTGATTGCCTGACTATAGGAAAGCCTTTGAATGTGTTTTCTGGAGAAAGTTGTGCCAGTCGTCTGCTGAGTTCGGTGTCCCACCACGCTTGATAGCACTGATCAAAAATCTATACAGTAATCACCTCAGAGCTGTGTTCAAGTGCTGATTCTCTTCAGTGTATCAAAATGTGTTGTTCCCGATACCCCAGCTGTGCAACATACATCAGGGAAACTCTTGTTGGTTGGACCAAAGACATCTCGATTCGTGGAAGAACATTAACAACTTCTGAGTCGCTGACGACACCGTTTTTTTAGCCAACAATGAAGATGAACTTCCTCACGTACTAATGAAAGTAAAGGGCTTTAGTCTATCATATGGATTAGACACCAATCTCAGCATCGCCAAACTCATGATAGCTGATCGAGCAGTACAGGTCCAACCCACAGGTCAATTAACGGAACTGGAAATAGTGCGTTCTTTCATCTGACTTGGTCACCTAAGAGGGTAATCCCAAAAGTAAGGTCTCCTATTTTTTATAAGTACATAGACCTGTTTATTTCTACAATGGTTTACATCAGTTTACAGCTTGAACATTTAGCTATTTTTCGACATAATCACCATTTATGTCGAAGCACTTTTGTAGACGCTGTGGCAGCTTTTGTATGCCCATATCATAACAGCTCGCCGCCATGTTGTTCAGAAAGTTATGAACCTCTTCTTTCACCTCGTCGTCGGAGCTGAATCGCTTTCCGGCCAAATGTTCTTTTAATTTAAGGGAAGAGGTGATAGTCACTGGGCGCCAAGTCAGGACTATAGGGTGGGTGGATCATTATGTACCACTGAAACTGTTGCAGGAGAGCAACGGTTTGCCGAGCGATGTGTGGGCGAGCGTTGTCATGGAGAATGTGTACGCCCTTGCTCAACATTCCTCTTCTCCGGTTGTGAATTGCTCGTCTGAGTTTTTCAGAATCTCATAGTACCTGTCAGTGTTAATTGTGGTCCCAGCGATTCAGGTCCGACGATGAGGTGAAAGAAGAGGTTCATAACTTTCTTAACAACATGGCGGCGAGCTGGTATGACATGGGCATACAAAAACTGCCACAGCGACTACAAAAATGCATCGACAGAAATGCTGATTATGTCGAAAAACAGCTAAATGTTGAAGCTGTAAACTGATGTAAACTATTGTAGAAATAAACAGGTCTATGTACTTATAAAAAAAATAGGCGACTTTACTTTTGGGATTACCCTCGTATATGAGGCACAGGAAGTTGGTGATGTAAGAAGACGGATCACGCTAGGGTGATTTTTTTATAAAGAAACTCACCAAGGTCTGCTAGAATAGAGTGATAACGAACAGCATAAAATCCGGCTTGTTGAAGCATTTGTGTTTACCGTCTTCTTTTGCGCTAGCGAAACGTGGATCCCTAAGGGCAGAGACAAGCAGCGTAATGATGCATATGAGCTTTGGTGCTGCAGAAAAATGCTGGACACAAAATGGACTGGAAGAAGAACTAATATCCATTATTGAGCAACTCAGTATCTCAAGGCTCCTTTCTTCTCGTGTCAGCCAAAAAGTTCTCAAGATCTATGGCAATATTGACGGTAGATCTAGAAAAAGTAATCAGGGACGGAAAGATGGAGCGCATGAGACCTAGAGGGCTATCAGCTAGAAGGTGAATAGCTCAAATCAAGAAGATATCCAGTCTACCTCCTGAGTAACGTGGTAATCATCCGGGATGGAGGCGTTTCATAGGGTCACGACGCTCAGCAATGAACGCAACGATGATGGTGATTGTCCGCAAACCACTGCTTCACATATGCTGTTTTATGACAGGACGCATTGTCCTTTGGATACGAAAAATCACCGTCTGCGAACAGTTCCTCTACTGCAAATAGTACACTGTGCTGTAAAATGTGTTCGCACCCTTCCGCATTCAGCGTTTTTTTTAAGCACATGTAAGGTTAACATAGTTTCAGATTTTGTTACACATTGAGGCCTATATCAGTTGTATTACAATCTTATTTCACAATGTTTCGTGTTACTGTGTTAAGCGAACGTGAAATTCAAGAAACGGATAGGAATGTTACAGTTTGAGAATTAAGTTCATATTCGAAGGGAAAAAAAATCGGTGTTGTTATTTTAATAGGCATTTTCAGATTCAGTATTCGTCCCATATAAATTGTTATGAACAGTATCGGGAACATGTGGCCGAAAATAACAACTAGAGTTTGTCAGCCATCTGATGTGTGTAGTATAGCAGGTTACGGTAGGTTGTGTTTAGCGGAGAGTTTGACGTGCTAATACTTGTATGTGGAGCAGGTCCGCAGCCATCCGTGACAAAAGGCACGTGCGTGATCCTGCCGGTGACGCAGCAGCAGTCGCTGAACGACGACAAGCGCCTCTGGGACGTCAAGGTGCACCACCAGGACGGGACCACGCTCACTCTGCAGGTGCGTACCCCAAACAGGGCTGTTGCCCTCACCAACGATTTGATACATACGAACACTAACGAGTTCGTGCCTATAGTATCGTAAAGATTATAATTAAAGTACAGCTACTCATGGGGTCCAATGTGGGCTGTAATTATCGTATGACAGCGAAATTTGGTAGATAACCTAATGCGTGAATACGGAGCCGATTTAAGCTGGAAAAATTAGGTCCAGTTTTGGCCACCGGATGCTTATCTGTCGCTGTACACTGTTTGTATGACGGTAGGACATCCACGCTGTCATTTGACAAGCCATGTCGTGAGTGAACAGTCTGGCTATCGAGAAGAGAGGCGATGCACTGTTAGTGAAATTGTTCTATGTGAACGGCAGCAATTATAGTGCTGCATTGAGTGAGTATTGCCGACTAAAAGGTCTGAGGAGAGGCACAATGTCATTAAGTAGTTTACAGAAGGTGGTAGAAAAAATGTGAAAACATGGGTGAGCTTGGTGTGGCACCTGGGAGAGGAAGGCGTCCTATCCAGATGGAGGTTGTTGACGAGGTTGTTGTGTCCCAGGTAGTGCTAGTGCTCATGCAGTGTCGCGAGAATTGCCCATCTCATGGTCAACAGCAAGGAAAGTTTTGCCGTCCATATAGCCTCTCCCCGATGTTATCCAATCTGTATGTTGACCAAGCAATAAAGGAAACAAAAGTAAAACGTGGAGTAGGAATTAAAATCCGCGGAGAAGAAATAAAAACTTTGAGGTTCGCCGATGACATGGAAGAGCAGCTGAATGGAATGGACAGTGTCTTGTAAGGAGGATTTAAGATGAACATCAACAAAAGCAAAACAAGGATAATGGAATGTAGTCGAATTAAATCGGGTGATGCTGCGGGAATTAGAATAGGAAAGTAGTAAAGGAGCTTTGCTATTTGGGGAGCAATATAACTGATGATGGTCGAAGTAGAGAAGATATAAAATGTAGACTGGCAATGGCAAGGAAAGCGTTTCTGAAGAAGAGAAATTTGTTAACATCGAGTATAGATTTAAATGTTAGGGAGTCGTTTCTGAAAGTATTTGTATGGAGTGTACCCTTGTATGGAAGTGAAACGTGGACGATAAATAGTTTGGACAAGAAGAGAATAGAAGCTTTCGAAATGTGGTGCTACAGAAGAATGCAGAAAATTAGGTGGGTAGATCACATAACTAATGAGGAGGTATTGAATAGAATTGGAGAGAAGAGAAATTTGTGGCACAACTTGACTAGAAGAAGGGATCGGTTGGTAGGGCATATTCTGAGGCATCAAATGATCACCAATTTAGTATTGGAGGGCAGCGTGGAGAGTAAAAATCGTAGAGGGGGAGCAAGAGATGAATACACTAAACAGATTCAGAAGGATGTAGGTTGCAGTAGGTACTGGGAGATGAACAAGCTTGCACAGGATAGAGTAGCATGGAGAGCTGCATCAAACCAGTCTCTGCACTGAAGACCACAACAACAACCAATATCGTCTCAGTTGTGTGACTGGATACGTGATTTACTGTCAGAGAGGTCACAGTTCTTTGTAATTGACGGAAAGTCACCGAGTAAAACAGAAGTGATTCTAGCGTTCCCCAAGGCAGCGTTATAGACCCATTGTTGTTCCTAATCTATATAAACGATTTACGAGACAACCTGAGCAGCGGTTTTAGGTTGTTTGCACATGATTCTCTGTCGTTCATCGACTAGTAAAGTCATCAGAAGATCAAAACAAGTTGCAAGCCTATTTAGAAAAGGTATCTGTATGGTGCAAAAATTGGCAATTGACGCTAAATAACGAAAAGTTTAAGGTTATCCACACGAGTGCTAAAAGGAATCCGTTAAGCTTCAGTTACACGATAAAGGATGTAGGTTGCAGTAGGTACTGGATAGAGAAGCATGGAGAGCTGCATGAAACCAGTCTCGGGACTGAAAACCACAACAAGAACAACATCATACACTGGTTCTCGTACAAGATCCAGACGGTGCAGCGACTGAAACCTCATGATTTGCAGCAGCGCTCTTTAGATTCGGGCGCAAATCAAAGTTTATGACATGTGACCGGGCTGTATTCTTTGAAGTGATGAGGCGTATTTCACACTACGGGAGGCAGTGAATACACAGGATTACCGAATTGGGGGTACTGTTAAATCCGGTGTTGTGCACGAATACCCGTTGCACTCGCCATATGAGTCTGTGTGGTGTGGATTCACAAGCACCTTTTTTCTCGGTTCGTTCTTCTTTGAAGAGAATACGCCCAGAGGGCCTGTCAGGTGTACCGTAACGTCTGAAAGTTACTGAGACCTTCTTGTACAGCATGATTGCCGCTTTGTAAGGGCGCAACTGTGTGCTAACCGCTGTTTTCATGCAGGATGGCAAATAATGCCTCTCTCACTTGTTTGACCTTTTCTGCCCAGATCCCATCACAGAACCATTACATATGCATTTCTTGCATTCATAACACCAGATTTGCAACCTGGTGGCCTAAATTGGAATTAAATTTTTCCAGTGCAAATCGATTACGCATTAACGCATTAGAATATCTACCAAGTTTCGCTGCCATACGATAGTTACAGCCCACACTGGACTTCCATGAGTGGCTGCACTTTAATTATAACCACCTGGTACACGGACTCTTTCGAACAGTTGCATGGGTAGCAATAGTCTGTTCCAGGTCATGTACTTCGTTACCCAAACTTATTGTTTTTGCATCCCCACAACCGAAAGTTCAGCGGCATAGGGTTGAAGACTGATCAGGCCAGTCCACTGGATATAAATGTCCGAACATCTGTAATGGAAAGATGTGAAAAAAAAGATATGGAACTATGAAATTGTTACAATAAATACAGTAAGCTATATGTAACACCCGTTTTTCCATTATTACTTTCAGTTTTTCTTCTTTCAATCTTCTGCTTTTTATAAACAAATAAAATATGCATTACATTTTTTCGTCTTCTCATCAGAAAAGTAAAACATACACTCTGCAAAAATAGATAAAAAATTACAAAATCACTGTTCGAATTTTGGAGTAATAAAAGAAATCACAGCCAACAATATTTTTTGCGTTTTACGCTGCACTGATTCATATTGTGGAATCTCTTCTAATTAATTACTTTACAATAATGACACTGTGTAGAAGACTGTCTCATGCAGAAATTCTTAGATACACACAAGGATTTGAGAAACTGCATAAATTGGAGGAGATTAATCAGAATGCCATGTATAAATTTATCTGCATATGAACATAGCGCCAATATGTATCCACTGACTGACTGTTTACTCAAACGTACTTACAAATTTATCTGGCACTTTTCTCGTAAACACACGGCCATAAAATCGCAGAAATTATGTCTATAATACAAGACTTCATAATTCCGTGTCTAAATATTTTTCAACATATAAAGTGGTCATATCAATACGACATTTCAAATTATACATTTTTGTACATACCTATGAAGAGTAACTGGTCCTCGTTTCAAATTCTTCTCTTTACATCCGCAGCAACAACAATATTGCACCATCACTGTTAGTAAAACTCAAACGTGCGGAAACGTACACAAAACAAGGTGAACGCGTCTAATGTTCAAGTTTCGCTATTATCGCAAATTGTAGGCAAACAGCGTAGTCCCAAAATGGACTATCCTGGTCTGATGATGAGAACATCCGCAGTAGGCTATGTTCACTCCACAGGTACATATACCCCATGCCTGGGACGGAAGAGGAATCATGTAACTGAGGCGGCACATGGGTACCATCCAGGTATTCACCTAGTGGGATGAGGGAAACCTCCAAAAAACCACATCCACGCCGGCCAAAACAACGCTGCACGTCGTTAATCCGATTGGCGGATTCAATTCGAAGGTGACTCAACACTCCTTCCCAGAAATGGTGCCTTAACAGCTACTGCTGTCCGGGGCGCGGTTGCCGTTACATCGACTTCAATCTTCGCTAACCGTGTATCCGACGGCACGAGTTTATAGGGCGGTGTTACTTGTGAAGCACCCCGTGTTTCGCAGTCACTTTGCATCTCCGCCGTATGGGTCTGGCACACTTGGTGTCAGTGTGGTCGCATCTGCCTGTCTGGTACTTCTTGCCAAGGTTCTTGCTTTGGCAGGCGGAAGTCTCTTACTTGGCACTTGAAGGCTTTCTGGCGCTTGCGCTCTAGTAACTGTGCCTGCACCAATATCGACGATATTTCTTTAGGTTTTAGTAACTTTGTTTGAAAATGTTTAACGTCTCACCGAGAGGTAGGTCATTTTTGGTAGCTGAAAGATTTTATTTCTGTTTGTTTCAGTAGTTCTGTGTGCATATTTGAGGACAATTCGTGACGCGCATGATGTGACAATATCGGTATTCACTCTGTGAGTTGTGAAGTTTTTTCCGCCATTAGTAAACCGTCAGTGTCAGTACTATACACACCATGATAGTATTTAGATGACTGACTGTTAACAAACCGACAATGTGATTGTTTGAATTTGGTTGAGCTGCAGCACAGTTTAGCTTATATGCTGTCAAGAAAACTCGCTCTCTATATATCCAAAGAATTGTCTTGAAAAATTCAAGCTATACAAACGCTTATTGAAGTTAGTTATAATTTACCACGGTCAGAAAGGTGTCTTTGTTCCGTATATGTTCAAACAGCCTGAGGACTACGTAATTGTACAATTATAGTCTAGCGGACGATAACAAACACAACTAGTTACGTCTTTTAGGTCATCAGTTTTATCAGATCGGCTTCGAAGTAGATATATAAAACGAACGAAGTGCTCGGAAAAAGGGTGTAAGACAGGGATGTAGTCTTTTTCTCCTACTGCTCACTCCGTACATCGAGAAACAATGACGGAAATAAAAGAAAGGTTCAAGAGTGGAATTAAAATTGAAGGTGAAAGGATATCAATGATAAGATTCACTGATGAAATTCCTGTCATCATTGGAACTGAAGAAGAATCAGAGGATCTGGTGAATGGAAGGTACCGTCTAATGAGTACAGAATATGGACTGAAACTAAATGGAAGAAAGACGGGAGTAGTGGGAAGTAGGAGAAATGAGGACAGCGAGAAACTTAACATCAGGACTGGTTATCACGAGGTAGATGAAGTTAAGCAAGTCTGTTGCTTAGGAAGCAAAATAACCAGTGGCGGACAGGGCAAGAAGGACATGAAAAGCAATGAGCACTGGCAAAAAGGGCATTCCTGGCCAAGAGAAGTCTAATAGTATAAAACATAGGCCTTGATTTGAGGAAGAAATTTCTGAGAATGTACGTTTGGAGCACAACATTGTACGGTAGTGAAACATGGACTGTGGGAAAAACAGAAAAGAAGAGATTCGAAGCATTTTAGATGTGGTGTTACAGAAGAATGTTGAAAATTAGCTGGACTGATAGGCTGAGGAATGAGGAGCTTCTCCGGAGAATCGGCGAGGAAAGGAATGACAAGGAAAAGAGACAGGATGGTAGGTCATCTGTTAAGACATTATGGAATAACTACCATGTTGCTAGAGGGAGCTGTAAAGAGTGAAAACCGTAGAGGAACACAGAGATCATGGCGGGCCCCATCAAACTAGTCAGAAGAATGATGACTAAAAAAAACTATTTTAATTGGTGCATTAGAGGAATCCGATAACGTAGCAAAAAGAGAAAATTTATCGATTGTAGTAAGAGGCTCTAATTTTTCAGAATACATCACACGTAATTACTTACGAAATAAATGTGAAGTGGGCCGACACTTATATGGACTCAGGAAAGAAAAGGAATCAGTGAAAATTTTTCAGTTTACTTTCGAAAGCGAGGTACAGCAGAGAAACATTGACCATAGTTCTCTGTCTGTAACTACGTCAATTAATTATGTATGTGCTTCTCAGAAAGAATGAGGTAACTGAAGGTCGAGCTACTCGCACACTCATCGAATCACGGGAAATTACTGTACGCTACGCTGTTTGCAAGTCAGTGCCTGTGTAGACGCAGAAATTAAAACCACATCGTCAACAAAGAGGAATGGAACTACTGAACTGAGCATTTTAAATGCATATATGCTACCGTGGCACGCGAAAATACTCGGTTACCGGCAGAAAGCCAATTCTAAAACATAATGCAAAGAAGGAACACTTCAAAAACTCGCAAGTTCCGCGGGGCTAGTACATAATTATGCACAAATGCCTTGCAAGGCGCAGTTGGGACGTACATAGACAGTTAACGAAACTTCATACGAGCTCAAAATTTTCTGATTGGACTGAATTTTGAAGGGAGCCAGCATAGAAAATCACTGATAAATGGCTGCTATAGTTCACCATTATCACCTCTAATTGGAGAGTAGGAATCCCTAGGTGGATATTTGCTATTTAATTAAATCTTAAGAGAAGATGGCGTAGCTATCCCTCCAAATAAACAGTTAATTATAGTTAGTGTAAAATAGCGGTAGGACACGGTTCTGACATAGTAGCCGAATGTATACCTCTGAGCTCTTTGGGTAAAGTATCACTACCATAGGATATCAGAAGTCAATGAAATCGTAAAAATTCACACTGTAGACTCTTATTTGGTGTTATCATACATAAAATAATTAAGCATACTTTTGTAGATACGGAACTGCATGTTAGCATGTGGGGCAAAGAAAATAAAGGTAGTAAGTAATGAAATGAAATGTCGTGTGGCTAGGGCATCCCGTCGGATAGACCGGTGGCCTTTTTAGCTGACGCCACTTCGTCATCTGCGACTCAGCCGGGAATCAAACCCGGGCCCCTTAGCATGCCATTCCGTCGCGCTGACCTCGTTTGATCTCATTTTGTTCGTTGCATTTGTTCGGGGTGGACGTCTCATGACACCCGTTCAACTTCATCATTGATCCGTTCGTTCAGTTTTGTTTTAATTACAGAGGGCAGCTAACCCTCTGACTGAACACGCTGAGCCACCGGGCCAGAGCTCTGAGGCGAACGTACCAAGTAATAAAAATTATACATGCCGTGTTTTGTTTTGAAGCCTCTCTTCAGCGATCACTGTTTTGATACACAATATCAGCGTTATGCCGCCTTCACGACTGTGTAAAGTCCTATTTAGACTTAAAGCGTTTCGCTCCATTTAAAGCATCATCACTGGTCACTGTAATAATTGTGATTTTGCACACATTTCGGTTTAATTACATCACAAACCATTCTCCTGTGTTTTTGGATCCTTACATTATTACCATGTTTTCTTCCATACACAGACACCTGTTTTTCAATACACTGCACTGCAATAGTTACAAGAAAACCATCATATTATCACAATAGAAATAGACAAAAAATAAACATCTTCAGTAACAAAGAAACATCTTATAACACAACAAGAAACTTTCCAAATTCAAAAGGAAGTCACAGAAAATAAACACATACTGAACTATCAGACACTATAATTACAAGTTTCAGCAAAGTAATAGCTTTGACACCCACCCACACACACACACACACACACACACACACACACACACGCAAGATAAGCGCAACAGGTGGAAAAAACACCACACATACGAACAAAAATAAACAGAAACAGTCAAATACATAGAAACAGTAAGGTGAATGATATATCCGACAAGATATGCTGCCCCCCGCTCCACCCCCCACACACACATTTCGTACAATCAAAGCAAAGGTCTCATATCCATGAAGTGACTGTATATATATGAAACTATCATGCAAACGGCCGCTTAGGAGGTAAAACTACGCAAGAGGAGGTATCCATTGCAAAAGAAAATTGCGATAATTAGGGCAATGTACCACTCCACAAAGACACTTCGGTAATGGGAAAACTGAGGACATGGACGTACCAATTGTTGTAACATTGAACCTGTTCATCAACTTTGTGACTTTTTGAATTCCACTTGCTTCTGTTTTGAGTGAAATTTGTGTTTCGAAACGTACAGAGTCGAATAAAGAGGTTAGAGTAGCAGCACTGGGTATTTTATTTCAGGGATGAAACCTACTTAGTGGCAGGACACATGTAAAATTTATTACCTCACTCGTTGTTCGTTGTAGCCTCCAGTCCGCTGACTCCTTTGATGAAGCTCTCCATGCTGGTCTTATCTTGTACAAACAACATGTCTGCATAACTGCCGCAACTAATATCCATTTGAACCTTAGTACTGTAGTCATGCCTTGGCTTCCCTCTACAATACACCACGCACTTCCCTCCACAACCAAACTGACGATTAATGATGCCTCAGGATCTATTCCGTAAATCAATACCATCTTTTATCCATGTTTTTGTGTAGCACTCTTTCCTCCCAAGATAGATTTAGTGCATTTTTATTAATTATTTGATCTACCCGTCGTTCGCACGTACCAGAAAAATGTAAGGAAAAGTAGGATTTTACTTCTTGTCGACGCAGAGGTAGTTAGGACACATTGGCGGAAAGTACAAGAATTGGGAAGGAAATTGGCAACGTCTTTTCCAAAAGAAACACATACCACTTTCGCCTCAATATTGGGTTGGTGCGTTTTTCCATAGTAACACAACAGATACATATAACAGACACTTTCGTCGTCAATAATATGTACTCCATCACTATTTACGACCGTCTAACAACACTGGGACAACTTTTCGAATCAGTTACTGTAGAAATCACGTGGTTTGGAGGCGAAGACTCGTCCAGCCATGTTCAGAGCCCGTTTTCATCCGGAAGGGATGTTCCTCGAAAGTTGTTCGGCAGAGAGCGAAAAATGTGAAAATATGAGGGCACGAGATGAGGTGAACAATGTGGGTGCGGAATGACTAACCAATCCAACTTATGTACAGTGTTTTTTGTCAGTCTAGCAGAGTGCGGGCGGGCATTGTCGTGGAGTAGCATTTCACGCAGCCTTCCTGGTCTTTGCTGTTGGAGTGCGTCTGCAACATTTCTCAGTTGTTGACAATAAATGTCAGTTGAGATGGTTACATGTCCGGGAAGCTATTCTTAATAACCGCAGCGTTGCTATTCTACCAGATGGATAACGTTATTTTTTGTGGCTGCACGCAGGTCATGAACTGCTCCTTTTTTTGGACTCAACCATTCCTTTTTTTCCCCTTATGTTAGCATAAAGACACCGTTTCTCGTCATCAATAACCGTGTAGGGTAGGAATCATCCGTGTTGTTCACGAGTCATTTCATGACGATCAAGCAGAGACGCACACAATTATTTTTGTGATTTTGGCTTGGAGTAATAACGTAACCCATACATCCAATTTTTGAACTTTCTCCATTGCATGCAAATGTCGCACGATGGAATAAAATGTAAATGCCATGTGGCTACGGCCTCCCGTCAGGTAGACCGTTCGCCTGGTGCAAGTCTTTCGAGTTGACGCCACTTCGGCGACTTGCGTGTCGATGGGGAGGGAATGATGATGATAAGGACACGTCTCTGAGCGGAGAAAATCTCCTACCCAGCCGGGAATCGAAACCGGGCCGTTAAGGATGACATTCCGTTGAGCTGATCACTTTTTTCTTTTCTTTTAATGAGATAGTGGACCGGTGGGATCTTGGGGGGAAAAGTGGGCAGGGGTGGAAACCCAAGGCCTGGCTACAGTGTCTCCCTCACCACCATCGAGCTTGTGGGGCACAGGAAAGTGGAGACACAGGAATCAACGGAAGTGGAAGGCGTTGTTGTGGTTCATTTATTATTCAATATTATCATGAAATTATGTGGAACACATCGGCGACAGAGGAGAAAAATATAAATCGTAGGTAAAGAAAAAGAAAAGAAAAAGGAAAAGAATAAAGAAATAAAATACGTGAAATCTACGACGCGCTCTCCCGTCCGCGGAGGTCAGAGGTATAATCGATCATAGGCGGCTTAAACTAAGACACCGCCGGGAGGGGGGGGGGGGAGGGGTAGGTGCCCTATACTCGAGGCACTCCCCCCCCCCTCCCCCAACTTACTGGAGGTCTAACAAAGACCCCTCGAAGATAGTTAGCAAATAATGTTCGGCGTTGTGGCGTGTTTTCGAGAGCTGCAAGGGCTGTTCGTAAATAGGTCTAGAAGTCCAGGCTGGATTTAGGTCCCTCATGAAAGAGTTAAGCGACCGCTCAACCTTTGACCCACGTAATAGCATGACATTTAGCGGCGGGAAAATGTTTGTTCTCCGGGTATAGAAACATTCGAGGTTCGATTGAGTCTGGTGGCACTCGGAGATAGCAGGCATTGATTTGCTGCACGAAGCGCCAGACATCTTGCGAAGAGGTGCATGTCAGACGGTGGTCATCTGTATCCAGTTGCTGGCAAAGGAGACAAAGAGGAGATTGTGAATGTTGTACATTCTCTGTTTCGTGGCAAATTTCCTGTTGACTATGCGATACCACAGTGCCCGGACGTCCGTAGGAAGGAAGGGCTGGAGGACGGTAGTCCACACTATGAGCCACTGGATAGAGGGATGTTTGGTCTCCACCACATTCCGGGGAACACGGCGCAGTAGGAGGCTGTAAAAATCCTTAGTCCTAGGTGGGCGCATATCTGGGAGACTGGTATGTATGTTACTGTAGTCTACGAAAAAGGTCAAAATATGAGATAAATGATGGATGATATGGCCGACAGATACCGGTGGTGAGGTGGAAGCAGGCAGGAGGATCTCAAGCAAGCTGCGTGTTAGAGATGTGCCCCGGTCTGTCCACTGTCTTCTCATGGTACTCATATGCAGGGTCGCAGCACGCATACGGACATTGTCGAGCCCGAGGCCACCATCCCGTGGGGGCAGGGTAAGTGCCTCATAATGAACTTTAAACATGGAACCAGCCGTGAGGTAATACCCAAAAGCCGCCTGAAGGTTGCGCCAAATCGCAGTCGGCAGAAGGAGAACTTAAAAAAAAAAATTCTTTATTTCAATAAAAATACTAGTTATACATGTTAACCCACCTCCCAAGATGATTAGTGGGTCATAAAGTGATGCATAAATTGGATTACAATGCGGCTTTAACTATTACAGTTATGTTAGTGAGCTACAGTTTAACTACTACAGTGTGTTAGTTTTAGTTTTCTGCAACAATGGGCAATTTGATCTAACTTACTTGTTACTTAACTAATCTAAAATGACTATTACCTGCAGCGTCACAGGTGTGCCAGTAGAGTACAAACCTACTTACGATAGCCAGGCTCCACGAGCTTATCCCGAGGAGCATGCCCCTGGCACTGGGCTGGCCAGGTAGGTAATCGCTGAAGTTCCCTAAATTAATGTCCTAAGTCCTACAAAACTAACTTAACCTACGTCTTATCCGGTGCTTTGTCGTAATCGGTGGTGTTGACCTCTCCCCCCCCCCCCCCCCCTAGTCCTGTACGTGGCGGTTTCCAACTATGATGGAAGTCGGCCAGCCCACGCACTGGCGGTATGGGAATGGGATCTGGTCTCAATCGGTTTGATCTACGAGTTGATACCTATTCTAGGTCCCTCAGGTATTCTGCTAACACTTTCCGTGATACCCCATCTGCCAATGCATTCAAAGTGTGAAAAGTGTCTTCTTGTCTGAGTAGTTGGTATGTGTTGTTATTTGGAAGTCTGTCTCAGAGCGTTGTCGCGACATCATTGAAGAGAGGGCACTCGAAAACCACATGGTCGGGAGTACCCTCTGCCGCGCCACAGTCACACTCGGGGGTTGCCCTTTTCCCAAACCGACATAAATATGTCGGATAGGGTCCACGGCCATTGAGAAAGTGAATGAGTCCTCGTGTAGGTTCGAAAAAATTTCATGCCCCCACGCTCTTTTACATCTGGTAAAAACTGGAAGGTCCTTCTCCCAGTTTCTTCTTCCTCCCAAGCCCTCTGCCAAAGTTCCTCCCCTCTGTTTCGTATTTCCCTCTTATCCTCCACCCTCACATCCATGATTTCTATTATTTTCTCCATATTCCCCTTTTTGGCCCAGTACCACGCCGTTTGTTCTTGCGCGATGTGGACCAATTTTGATGCCACTTAAAGATTAAGAAACTCAACGTGTTGAAGTATGTCCTGGCGGCGCAGGAGGTTCTGGCGAACGTCGTTGCGGATGACGTGTAACAGGCGACAGAAATGCGTTGCCTCTGTGCGTGAGACCGCGGGGGTAAAGGTAATGCCAGGTACCGGAAAGTCCGCACAAGCGGCAAGGGTGCCACTTCACCTTCCTGGAAACCTCGTCCAATGTGCGTTGCAGAAGATTTGGCGATATTGATGGCACTGCCGGCGGCAGGCCCATAACGGGTAATCAGTTCGAGGACTGCTCGAATCTCAGAGCCGCAGCGAATGAGAAGGAGGAGGTCATCAGCATATTCCCGACAGCGAAAAGTGTGTTGGAGTAGGGTGAGACCAGAGAGCTTGGTTGTCAAGCCCCCAATGAGGTGCTCAAGGGCAATAGCATACAGGATGGTAGAGATGGCGCACCCTTGCCATATGGAATGGCAGATGGGTACCGGCCCTGCTAAACGTCCATTGATTTGAACACGTGAACTGGCACTGTTGTAAAGACGCCGGAGGACGTCGAGGAACGGAGGGGGGATGCCCATTCGGGCCGCAAACGAAAACATGAAACGATGGCGCACTTTATCGAAGGCGCTGTCGAAGTCTACAGCGACGTTTGCTGCACGGAGTATGCAGGCCGCCGCCATCGCAATTAAGTCGCGGCATTCCCCTGTAGCAGTCTGTATGTTAACCTGTCCCACAGGTGTCGTTTGCTCTGGGGAGAGGATATGAGGGAGTATTGTTCGGAACCAGCCGCATTGCCAGTAAGCGAGGGAAAATTTTGTAATCGGCATTGAGTAGGGTGAGTGGTCTGTAACTGGTGACCGTCGAACCACGGCTCGTTTGTGGACCGGAATGATGATGCTCTCAGCAAAGGCGGATGGTATTGCTTGGTCAGATGTCATCAGTTCTTGATACATAGTCGTCCACCGCGGTGCCATGAGGTTCCTGAAGGTACGGTAAAACACAATCGATAAGCCGTCGATGCCGGGCGATCTGTTGACTGCACTTTTGTCGATTGCGTTGTCGACTTCGTCTCGCGGTGCCATGAGGTCCCTGAAGGTACGGTTAAAACACAATCGATAAGCCGTCGATGCCGGGCGATCTGTTGACTGCACCTTTGTCGATTGCGTTGTCGACTTCGTCTCGCGTTACCGCCACTGTCAAAGCATCAGCCTCCGTGTGGGGGAGGGTGCGCGTGACGTAATGCAAAATGGAGTCGTCTGCTTCAGTATCAGCATCTTCTTCACTATAAGTGCGACGGTAGTGTTCGACGAATGCGTGGACGATGTCATTCTCATTGGTCACCTGCGTGCCATGAGGCGTGGTCAGAGTGTTGATGACCTGTCGACGACGCCGTCGTTGGTCGGACACTATATGATGCACGGATGGAATTTCTAAACCAACATGATCGTGGCGCCCGCGTCCATAGCCCTACCCCTCCCAATTTTCGGCTTGCCAGTGCAATTATCGTCGCCGTTCTTTGCCGTTCCAACAGGTTGTCTGGGGTTGGCGGCTGAGTATCCAGATCATGGAGAATAGCATAATAGATGTCAACAGTGTTGCGATGCCAGTCGGCCGTGTCCTTCCCGTATCTCATCAGTGTCCTCCGTATCGCTGGTTTGGCACAGTCCATCCACCATGTCAATGTCGAGCGGTAGCGGGGAAGCCGTCGTTCGCAGACTGTCCCCGTCTCAGTGACTTGTTGGCGACATGTCAGGTCATGCAAATGAGAAGTATCTAGTTTCTATGGCGCACGGCTGCGCTATACAGATTGCGGCGGAAGGAGGGCCGTGCAGATGTAAGGACACTGGTCAGAAAGGGCCAGTGGCCAGCATTCGGCGCCCCGTATCGCAGATCTAAGAGTTTGTGAAGCATATATCCTGTCTAGTCGGCTTGTGGAATGACTGGTAAGAAAGGTATGGCCAGAACAGTCGCCGTCTTGAACTTCCCAGGCATCGTGAAGCAAGAGGTCTCGCACCACTATACGTAGTTCCTGACATGTAGTATAGTGTGGAATCTGATCTTTGGGGTGCAGAACGGCAGTGGTCATATCGCCCTAAAAACAGGGGGGCGATTTCTTCGGAATAAAACTGGGCCTTTTCATGTCGTTGGTCGGCGCCTGAAGGAGCGTAGACGTTAATGATGCGTGTCCCCATGGCAGTAAGTGCCATGGCCCAAGCTGATGGAAGGAAGGCGACGTCGGTCACAGAAATCCCGTGACGGACGCAGATGGCCACACCGCGGCCCATAGGATCACTCGCGGAGGCGTTGGCAGTATAGTCATTTATATCCGGGAGACTGACCAAGTGAACTTCCTGCGGAAGGGCGAAATCAATATCAGAAGCCCACAACATCTCTTGCATAATGTGGATTTTCACCCTGGAACGAATGTTGTTGGTGTTGATGGTTGCTATCTGGTAGGCCTGGTAGCGGACTGCTGGAGGCTGGTCCACTCTGGCGTCATTGTAAAGGCGTGGGCGTCGCAGAGGATCGTTATCCCTCTCTCCCGCAGGGGATTCTGGGAAGAGTATGATTAGTGTTTCGGCCCCGATGGAGCAGTGTCCCGTAACAGGTCCTGCTTCTCGACCTCGTCCTCGTGCTACGCCGCGGAAGCGGCCACCGGTGTGTCGTCCATTTTGTCTGCAGAAAATGATGTAATGGTGCGTGGAGTAGTGTCGCCTAGGATATGTCCGTGAAGTAGTTCAGCGTCCGCATGGGGTGTCGGGGAGACGGACGCAGGCACACCGATGGATGTCTCCGCGCTCAAAAAATGGTTCAAATGGCTCTAAGCACTATGGGTCTTGACATCTGAGATCATCAGTCCCCTAGACTTAGAACTACTTAAACCTAACTAACCTAAGGACATCACACACATCCATGTCCGAGGCAGGATTCGAACCTACGACCGTAGCAGCAGCGCGGACTGAAGAGCCTAGAACCCCTAGGTCACAGCGGCCGGCTTCCCTGCGCAGTCTTCATCGGCGGTAGCGGGTTCTGGGGCGTCGTGCTGGTCGACGGTTGCGTCATCGTCGACTTTCAACGTCTCCTCTTGGCCGGAAACGGTGCGGCGCCTTCTCTTGCGACGTTTCGGAGAGCGTTGTTTCCTTACGCGACCCTTCGTGTCCGACGACGGAAGGGAGTCGCGTCGCTCTGGCAGGAACGTCCCGTAGGGACGATGAACGAGTCGATCTCCATCATGTTGCCGACGGCAGGGTCAGCGTCTGGTTGTGTCGGCATCGTCAGAGCGGCGTCGATGACCGTCTGAGGTGGTGGGCCGTCCAAGGCGCTCTCCGTCGGTGTCTGGTCGGGCTCGTTTGTGACGTCGTTGATGGCGTCCGGGCGTCTTTGCGAAGCGATAGGAGAAGCAAGTGGAGCGGCGTAGGTCACTGGTAGAACCGTAGGTTGCGGCGTGGGTGGTCCTTTGGCAGCTTGAAGTTGCGTAATACGCCGTTGTAGGCATTCGGATCTAAGGTGGCCTTCTTTGCCGCATCTGGAACAGGTCCGAGGCTGGCCGTCGTATACTTGTATAATTATTGCACGGAATCGGCCGATCTGTAAGTATGACGGGACGTGGCTTCGGAGATCTATGGTGACCTGTTGGACCCTGTTTAGGACAGGATATGTCCAAAACTGTGTCCACTTCTCCGCAGTGTGGCCATGGACTGTGCCCTATGGTCGGAGTGCCACGACGACTTCCTCAGCAGGAAGTTCGAATGGTAATTCGAAAATGCGTATCGACGGCATATCTAAGCCCGCGTGGTCGACGGTTACCGCCCCCACATCGCCATCATCATGACAGAAGCGGAGCCCCTGTTTGGTCTCACGAAGGATGCGTTCGTACCCCGCGTCGTTAATGATTTTAACATAGACCGTGCTGCTCACGATCGACAAATGTATGCCGATAATATCTGTCGCCGGGATCTTCACTTCCTCTCGCAGAAAACGCTCCATCTCGAGTGCTTTGGGTCGGGCATAATCGTTGCAGAAAATAATTCGGAGTGTAGATTTACGGTAACGGTTCGCCATGGATCGTATACGGTAAGCCGGCACTTAAGCAACGGCCGTCAGGATGTAAACAAGGCGAGCTCGCGCTCCGCACGCGGTAAACACGGACGCGTCCGCTCTGTTGCCCTGCCAAAGGCAGACTACCACTCAGCTACCAGGGGCGGACGATGGTGGAATGTTCACAGTTCATCACATTTGCTAGTTCCCGAGTACACTGAAATGGATCATTATGGACTAATACGCTTAAACGATATTCATCAAACTCCGAAGTTCTTCCTGAACATGGAGAGCCACTAATGTTAGAACGATCTTCCTTAAAACGAGAAAACCATTCTCTCGCGGTGTTCTGTCCAATGATATTATCTCCACTCTCTGTGCAAATGTTTCTGTCTGCCTCCTCTGCTTCTCGTATTACCCCTGTATAGAATTCAAAGGGAAGAATATGTCGGAAATGTTCCGCTTTCTCCACTTGGTACTCCATCTTCTCGCGTCCACTGCTCCACCACCTATTTCCATATGACAAAATGCCAATATGTAAACTCAAATAGCTACAGTGAACTATAGACTAAAAATGACGGTAGATAAATAAACCCACAGCAACTCGAAAAGCTACATGCAAAACGAAAACGTTACGATCTTTCGCACCAACTTAATATTTTTAAGGAAGTACAAACAAAAAATCTCTCAGGTTTTCTCTGCTTGATTGATTCGTGGTCTTCCGAGTGCTCACCCGATTTGTACTTTCATTTTCTGCCCAGTATTTGGACGACCGACTCAAGAGTCTTCTTCAGGTGCTGCGAGTTTTGCTGTTATGTGTACTCACTGCCTGGACTCCAACCAGACTGTGAGCTATTTTGATCTCACGCCACTGTTTACAGCCGAATTCGATTCCTGACATCCACTGCGCCCTTTGATGCTCTTTTGTTTTATAGAGCACGTGCTAATACGTGGAACGCAAATTCCCTCAGCATTTTCCAACTCTCATGGTCGTGATGGTCGGCGAGATTTTAGTAAATTGAATGCTGTACCCCAAGCGTTATTTAAAATGAAATCTGCATTCCTGTTTATTGGATTTTCTAACATCTTTATTTCAATATACTCCTTAATTACGTTGTCCCAGTAGCTTGGAGTTTGCACCACATTACTGGTCTCATCGTACTTTAAATCATGATAGTATCCGAGGCAGTGCTCGGCGACAGCTTGATTGTTTTAGCCGGGTGTGTCGCAGATATTCCTTGAATCTCTCCTCGAATGTTCTGATAGCGTGCCCCCCTTAAGACATGCTACATTCGCATGGCATGCGATACACATCCAGCTTCCGGAGACCCAGATCGTCTCTAACATTACAAAGAATACTTTTTATCTTAGTTGAAGGGAGCGAATTACACCGAATGCCATATTTCCTTAGGAATCTACTAGTCTTTCCGGATACTGGGCCAGCATAAAGTAAATAAGCGATTTATCTTCCTTTCGTTGGGCAGAGTAACAGAAGAGTCGAGGTGAGAAGCAAGGACCATCTGTGACACAACCGGCTAAAACAATCAAGTAAATCAGCTGTTGCAGAGCACTGCCTGGAAAAGCATTTTGAAATTAAATACGATGAGACCAGTATCGTGCTGCAAACAGCAAGTTTCTGAGACTTTCGAAATAAAGATTTCAGAAAAACCTAATACACGGGGATGGAGATTTCAATTTAAATACGCTTTGGGTCCGGTGCTCAATTTATTAAAATCGCGTCGACCATCACATCCAATACAGCTGGAAAACACTGAGAGAGTTTGCATTTCACAGAGTCTTAGAGCGTGCTCTGTAAAATAAAAGAGCATCAAAGGGCACAGTGGACGTCGGGAATGGAACTGGGTGCCGGCCGAAGTGGCCGTGCGGTTCTAGGCGCTGCAGTTTGGAACCGCGAGACCGCTACGGTCGCAGGTTCGAATCCTGCCTCGGGCATGGATGTGTGTGATGTCCTTAGATTAGTTAGGTTTAACTTGTTCTAAGTTCTAGGGGACTAATGACCTCAGAAGTTGAGTCCCATAGTGCTCAGAGCCATTTGAACCATTTTTGAATGGAACTGGGCACTAAATAACGGTGTGAGACCAACAATAGTCCACAGGCTGCTTGAAGTCCAGGCAACGAGTCACATAACAGCAAAACTCTGAGCTCCTGAGGAAGACGGCTGCCTCGGATGTCGAAATATTGTGCAGAAATGGAAACTGTAATTCGGCTGAACACCCGGATGCTCAATGTTAAACAAAACACCGGTTGGCGGAGCACACGTTTGAAACTAGTTCTCCCTAGAAAACGAATCCAGTCTCTTAAACTAGCACGAGCGAATGTAGAACAGAGTGCTAGTCAGTAATAGTAATCGCAAAAAGTCATTTTTCGTAAGCTAGAAGTGATAAATGGAGGTCTTTGCGGCTAAAAGGAATGAAATCCGTTTCCGCATCGCATCTGCACTATCTTACCCGCAGGTCTTTTATTCACGTTCGTGGATTTTATAAATCATTTTAATAAGTTACTTACGCTGCAGCTTCCCAGTAGCATTGCCCCTGGTCTATACTTTCGTCGGCTGTAGCCGCACTTCGTAATTTTCATTCCATTGTCTAAGTAAAAATATGTTGATCATAACCAGGTTTTAAAACATCATAGCTATGATACGTTCCGTAAGTTACAACTTTAAAGAAAGGAATTATTTGAAATTTCCGAAAAATTTGGTGAGCCAGCTGCATTTGCCTTACAAGTTGTCGTTAAATATGATTTTATACCAAACGTTGTTCCTTATGTGAGACGAACACAGTAATCCAATCATGTAGCAATTGAAGAAAGGCGTGCTTCGTCCTTATACGTTGCAGCTATCAATGTCGAAAGTACACTGAAGAGCCAAAGAAACTGGTACACTTGCCTAATATCGTGTAGGGCGCTCAAGAGCACGCAGAGGTGCTGCAACACCACATGGCATGGACTCGACTGATGTCTGAAGTAGTGCTGGAGGGAACTGACACCATGAATCCTGCAGGGCTGTCCCTAAATACTAAGAGTACGAGAGGATGGACATCTTTTCTGAACAGCACGTCGCAATGCATCCCAGATATGCTCAATAATGTTCATGTCTGGGGAGTTTGGTGGCTAGCGGAAGCGTTTAAACTCAGAGAGTATTCCTGGAGTATGGTTTCTGAACGTGAGGGGTGTTCATTGTCCTGCCGGAATTGCCCAAGTTCGTCGTAACGAACAATGGACATGAATGGATGCAGCTAATCAGATATCATAGTCGTATCTAGACGTATAGGGCTCCCATATCACTTCAACTGCACACGCCCCACGCCATTGCAGATCCCCCACCAGCTTGAACTGTCCACTGCTGATATGCAGGGTCCATGCATTCATGAGGTTGTCTCCATACCCGTGCACGTACATTCACTCGATACAATTTGAAACGAGATTCGTTCTACCAGGCAACATGTTTCCAATCATCAACAGTCCAATATCGGTGTTGACGGGCCCAGACGCGTAAAGCTTTGTGTCGTGATCCGAAAGCCCATGTCGATGATGTTTCGTTTAATGGTTCGCACGCTGACACTTGTTGATAGCCCAGCATTGAAATCTGCAGCAATTTGGGGAAGGGTTGCACTTCTGTCACGCTGAACGATTCAGTCGTCGCTGGTACCGTTCTTGCAGGTTCTTTTTTTCGGCCGCACCGAGAGATTTGATGTTTTACCGGATTCCTGATATATACGGCACACTCGTGAAATGGTCATACGGGAAAATCCCCACTTCATCGCTACCTCGGAGATGCTGTGTCCCATCGCTCGTGCGCCGACTATAACAGCACGTAAAAACTCACTTATATCTTGATAACCTGCCATTGTAGCAGCAGTAATCGAGCTAACAATTGCGCCAGACAGTTATTGTCTTACATAGGTGTTGCCGACCGCAGCACCGTGTTCTGCCTGTTTACATATGTTTGTATTTGATTACGCACGCCTTTACCAATTTCTTTGGCGCTTCAGTGTACCTTTTTCAGGATACTGCAGCCACTGTACTGGTGCTCTGCATCAAATGATTAATAATAATGAATTAAAACAACGATAATTATTATGATAGATTGAATCCGCGGATGTCGGCATCCGCAGACCTACAGTAATAGGTTTGGTGCAGTGGAGAGGTGATAGTGGTAAGTGATACCGTAGCAGTTACAAACTGCAGATAGAGACTAGTAAATTCAGTAACCATAATTTTGTCGAACGTAATATGGATGTAGGTTTCATAGTACTGTCTTTTTGAGAATAACGGATAGTGAATTGTAACGTAAAAAAAAAAAGACATCTAAATGACGCACTGTATTTCTTTCTCCTTGTAGTACCACACTTATGCGATATGTGTGGCTTAGTGAATTGGAGCCGCCAGTCCGGCAAGGTGGGGGCTGACCCGGAGTGTGCCTACAGGTGCAGATATCGACGGTGGCGCCGGTGGGCGTGTGGCGGTGCGTAGTGCAGAGCAGCCGGGCGGACCGCCGTGACGTCAGACGCAGCTACGAGCACGACACGGACGTGTACGTGCTCTTCAACCCCTGGTGCAAAGGTGAGATCTGCTTATACCGACACCTGCCTTCTCCATGTCCTATCGTACATAAGAAACACAACTAGCTCCTTACTCACACGAAGTTTTGACCGCTATTGATAAGGGATTTCAAATTGATTCCGTATCACGCTGTAACAGCATGCGTTCTCAGAAATGATAAGTTCACAAAGGTAGATGTATCACATTGGAACAACGGAAATAAAATGTTCAAACGTACCTACGTTCTGTATTTCAATGTAAAAAGCCTACCTGTTAGCAACTGTTCGTCTAAAATTGCGAGCCATATGTTTGTGACTATTACAGCACCATCTATCACAAAGCGAATAAAGTGGTCCAACTAAAACATTCATATTTCTTTACGTACTACAACGAATATGTAATAAAAAATGGGGGTTCCTATTTAAAAAAACGCAGTTGATATCCGTTTGACCAATGGCAGCGCCATCTAGCGGGCCAACCGTAGCACCATCTGGTTTCCCCGTTCAAGCTAGACGAGTTTCGTTCTTTGTAGTTTTTTCGTTTGATGCTTATTTCGTGAGATATTTGGCCCGGTCACTATCAATGGACCACCCTGTAGATCATCGTTGGCTAGCTATTCACCCGCACCTCCTCAACCTCCAACGGCTTCCACTAGATCAAGTTCAGCACGAGGGCTTGAGAGATATTGTAAATGGAGGTTACGTATTGATCCCTGAGATATGCTCTGCCTGCGGTGAGGGAATTGGTGGTGGTGTGTTGCAGAGGACCAGGTGCACCTGGAGAAGGAGGAGCTGCGGCGCGAGTACGTGCTGTCGGACACGGGCAAGGTGTGGCTGGGCTCGGCGCGCCGGCCGCGCGGCCGCCGCTGGGTGTTCGGCCAGTTCGACGACGCCGTGCTGCCCGCCGTGGCGCTGCTGCTCGAGAGGGCGGCGCTGCCGCACACGCTGCGCGGGGACCCGGTCGCCGTCGCCAGGGCCATCTCCGCCGTGGTACGTGGCCGCCTGCACTGCGCCAGCGTTCAGCTCTGCCGGGCACTCTCTCGATGAGGTGTCTGAATGTCTGTGGAGGAAAGCCAGCCCATTCTTCCTGAGCGCAAACCAGAGATGGCAGTGATGTCGACGATGGGGCTCCGAGCGAAGTCGACGTTCGAACTCGTCCACAGGGTGTTCCACTGGTTCACATTGGGACTCTCGGCAGACCAGTTCATTTCAGGAATGAAACTTTTTGGCAGATTAAAACTGTGTGCCGGACTGGGACTAGAACTCGAGATGTTTACCATTCGCGGGCAAGTGCGAAAGGCAAAGGTCCCGAGTTCGAGTCTCGGTCCGGCACACACTTTTAATCTGCCAGGAAGTTTCATATCACCGCACTCTCCGCTGCAGAGTGAAAATTTCGTTCTGGAAACATTTCAGGGATGTTACGTTCCGCAGATTATTGTCTCGCAGATGCTGCTTTATGACAAGCTACATTGCCGTGCTGTCACAAACAATCGTCATTGTAGCATTTCCAAAATGTCTTTGCAGCAGCTGCTTCACTGGTTCTGCAATTTGTGGAGGAGCACCATCTTGCATAAAAATAATTTTATCCATACATTCACGCCGTTGAAGGGTTGGAATGAAGGTGGTGCGCAAAAACTCCCATAACGTTTATCAGTGACTGTACAGGTAACACGACCAGTAGACCCCATCAGCCTTGAAACCACACACATCAAAAAAGGTTTTGCAGCTCCCCGGTTCCCAGAACTCGTGAAGATAGACGTTGACTGTGGGTATTGTATCACAGACACAGTCGCTTTGACTGTTCACAGATGTCACTAAGCCCGCCCAAAGATGTAAACAGCCATGCTTGAGCAGCGCCTGTTAGAGAGAGGAGGTCCGACAGCCGATCACTTCCAGTCATTCCACCAGGAAGGAAGTACATGGCTCTTGCTGTCTGTAGTTCAACCATGCCTAGACGGTCAGTACCGCGGTTCGATCGCGTCCACATTGCTACATTGTGTCAGGAAGAGCTCTCAACAAGGGAAGTGTCCAGGCGTCTCGGTGTGACCCAAAGCGATATTGTTTGGACATGGAGGAGATACAGGGAGACGGAGTCGATGACATGCCTCGCTCAGGCCACCCAAGGACTAATACTACAGTGGATGGCCGCTACCTGCGGATTATGGCTCGGAAGAACCCGGACAGCAACGTTACCATGTTGAATAATGCTTTTCGTGCAGCCACAGGACGTCATATCACGACTCAAATTGTGCGCAATAGGCGAATCACGGAAAACCTAAATCAGGATGGCCGGAGGCGGGATTGCACCGACGTCCTCCCGAATGCGTGTCCAGTGTGCTAACCATTGCGCCACCTCGCTCGGTGAGTGCAGCAAGGCGGAGATTCTCTACTGTTTTGTGGTGGCATTATGTGGGGCCGACGTGCGCCGCTGGTGGTCATGGAAGGCGCCGTAACGGCTGTACGATACGTGAATGCCATCCCCCGACCAATAGTGCAACAATATCGGCAGCATTTTGGCAAGGCGTTCGTCTTCATGGATGATAATTCGCGCCCCCATCTCGTGAATGACTTCTTTCAGAATAAGGACGTCGCTCGACTAGAGTAGGCAGCACGTTCTCCAGACATGAACCCTATCGAACATGCCTGGGATAAATTGAAAAGGGCTGCTTATGGACGACGTGACCCACCAACCACTCTGAGGGATCTACGCCGAATCGCCGTTGAGGAGTGGGACAATCTGGACCAACAGTGCCTTGATGAATTTGTGGATAGCATGCCACGACGACTACAGGTATGCATCAATGCAAGAGGACGTGCTACTGGGTATTAGAGGTACCGGTGTGTACAGCAGTCTGGACCACCATCTCTGAAGGTCTCGCTGTATGGTGGTACAAAATGCAATGTGTGGCTTTCATGAGCAATAAAAAGGGCGGAAATGATGTTTATGTTGATCTCTATTCCAATTTTCTGTACTGGTTCTGGAACTCTCGGAACCGAGGTGATGCACAACTTTTTTTGATGTGTGCATATGGCCCAACGATAAATGATGCCGTCAACCCGCACCACACAGTTGCCATTGCGTGTTGAAGCGGTACCGGTTGATGTGGGAGCGGATTTTTCGTTGGTCATATTCTGTAATGTACTTGGAGATAGTATCGCGCTTCACCTGACCACAGAATATTCCATGTCATTCATTGTCCACTTCCAAGCCTGCAAGAAATTCTGTTATAGCGCAGACGTCTTTCTTATTGGAACGTCAGCATGTAGTAACTTCTGAACGTAGATAATTTTGTATGGATAGCAATGTAGGATGTTTCGCAGAATTATGTGCACCGTACTCACACGCATGTCCAAAATTCGGGCAATTCCCCGTGCACTGCATGTTCGCACACAACCGCTCGACCCCCTCCTGCAGCGCAGTGCCCACTTACCCTACTGACGTCGGATCAGTTGTTTTCCTCCCTCTGACACACTGCACTTCAAAAGAGACTGTCTTTTCGAATTTCGTAATCGTTTCTTCCAGACTCTTGGCCTATATCGAACCAACGCTTTGTTTTTCATACCCTTGCACATCCAGACACAATCACCATTCTTGTAAATGAGTTTTACCAGCTGCGCACGATTGTGCATTGACACAGTAAAGCCGAGCGTCTCAGACGCAAACTGATGCGTCTTTTATTTTGCTTTTTTCACTACTTACACCGCCATCTAGTGTCATAATTGTCATTAACTTTATTTGTTTCCATAACGTTTCCATTTTCGATAATCTTCCGTTCAAATTTGACATCGTTCTGAGCAGTGATTCTTTTAACAGCCTTTTGAAACTGGAACTTTAATTTAATCACACTATACAAAAGCGTATGGACATATGCCCTATTAAGAATTAGCATGTTCCACAACCAATTTGAGTGTCCCAGGGGTCACGTTCAGAATGCGTTGCGCAATGTTTGCCTTCAGTTCAACTTGTCACATGTACATCTGGTCTCCGAGATAGAACACATTTAATGGCCCTTGTTATTTATTTTCTGTATTATTCAGTACAGAAAAATGATTTGTAAAGTGGAGTTTTACGTACCCATTCGATAGAGCGGTCCCAAATTAGTGTAGTGCGACATTTGTTATTCGAGATGTATTAGCAGGAACAGTGAAACTCGATGACTAACCAGCTGCTGAATGGCGGCAGGAGTCAGCAAGGGCCAAGACAGTGCTGTCGCCGCTGGAGTCCTGGTTATTCTTCGTGTTTTACTGACCCTGCCAATACATATAGATAAATGTTTTTGATCCCTTATGGTTCTAGCGGTGCACTACGGTGCTGAGTCGCGGGGATGTCAGTGTGTATCAAGAATGAAGATATGTACCCTGCAAACAAACAGAAAATAGCTTGTCCTTGGGGAGGTGAAACCTCAAAAATACAAATAATTTTGCCAGAAAATACTGTTATTTTCAAATTAGTTACCCACCCAGAACTAATGAAAATAATTCCGTGGTACAACACCGCACATTTTGTCGGTTTCTGCATATCACAAATTACGTACTAACAAACTTCGAACAACATTGTATCGCCGGTCGAAGTGGCCGTGCGGTTAAAGGCGCTGCAGTCTGGAACCGCAAGACCGCTACGGTCGCAGGTTCGAATCCTGCCTCGGGCATGGATGTTTGTGATGTACTTAGGTTAGTTAGGTTTAACTAGTTCTAAGTTCTAGGGGACTAATGACCTCAGAAGTTGAGTCCCATAGTGCTCAGAGCCATTTGAACCATTTTTGAACATTGTATCCTTACGCATTGGATACTTCATGTTAACTGCTAAAAAGCATCCAGCAGAACCCATCGTAATACTATATTCTAGACGTGTGTTCAAGCAGTTTATCATAAAAAGTAGCACAGATACATATGTAGCTCGTCAGTGGCATAATGTGTGTGCTTCACGGTGCCTGCGGGAGTGAAATACACTACTGGCCATTAAAATTGCTACACCAAGAAGAAATGCAGATGATAAACAGGTATTCATTGGACAAATATATTATACTAGAACTGACATGTGATTACATTGTCACGCAATTTGGGTGCATAGATCCTGAGAAATCAGTACCCAGAACAACCACCTCTGGCCGTAATAACGGCCTTGATACGCCTGGGTATTGAGTCAAACAGAACTTGGATGGCGTGTACAGGTACACCTGCCCATGCAGCTTCAACACGATACCACAGTTCATAAAGTGTAGTGACTGGCGTATTGTGACGAGCCAGTTGTTCGGCCACCATTGACCAGACGTTTTCAATTGGTAAGAGCTCTGGAGAATGTGCTGTATCCAGAAAGGGCCTTATAGGACCTGCAACACGCGGTCGTGCATTATCCTGCTGAAGTGTAGGGTTTCGCAGGGATCGAATGAAGGGTACAGCCACGGGTCGTAACACATCTGAAATGTATCATCCACTGCTCAAAGTGCCGTCAATGCGATCAAGAGGTGACGGAGACGTGTAAGCAGTGGCACTCCATACCATCACGCCGGGTGATACGCCAGTATGGCGATGACGAATACACGCTTCCAATGTGCGTTCACCGCGATGTCGCCAAACACGGATGCGACCATCATCATGCTGTAAAGAGAACCTGGATGCATACGAAAAAATGACGTTTTACCATTCGTGCACCCAGGTTCGTCGTTGAGTACACCATCACAGGCGCTCCTTGTATGTGATGCAGCGTCAAGTGTAACCGGAGCCATGGTCTCCGAGATGATAGTCCATGCTGCTGCAAACGTCGTCGAACTGTTCGTGCAGATGGTTGGCCTGCCGGTGTGGCCGAGCGGTTCTAGGCGCTACAGTCTGGAACCGCGCGACCGCCACGGTCGCAGGTTCGAATCCTGGCTCGGGCATGGGTGTGTGTGATGCCCTTAGGTTAGTTAGGCTTAAGTAGTTCTAAGTTATAGGGGACTGATGACCTCAGAATTAAGTCCCATAGTGCTCAGAGCCATTTGAACCATTTTTTTGCAGATGGTTGTTGTCTTGCAAACGTCCCCATCTCTTAACTCAAGGATCGAGACGTGGCTGCAGGATCCGTTACAGCCATGCGGATAAGATGCCTGTCATCTCTACTGCTAGTGATACGAGGCCGTTGAGATCCAGCACGGCGTTCCGTATTACCCTCCAGAACCCATCGATTCCACATTCTGCTAACGGTCATTGGATCTCGACTAAGGCGAGGAGCAATGTCGCGATACGATAAACTGCAATCGCGATAGGCTACAATCCGACCTTTATCGAAGTCGGAAACGTGATGGTACGCATTTCTCCTCCTTACACGAGGCATCACAATACGTTTCACCAGGGAACGCCGGTCAACTACTGTTTGTGTATGAGAAATCGGTTGGAAACTTTCCTCATGTCAGCTCGTTGTAGGTATCGCCACCGGCGCCAAGCTTGTGTGAATGTTCTGAAAAGCTAATCATTTGCATCCTCTTCCTGTCTGTTAAATTTCGCGTCTGTAGCACGTCATATTCGTGGTGTAGCAATTTTAATGGCCAGTAGTGTATAACATATTGGAGATGCTACGTTGCAGCAGTAGGATTAATGTTTTTGGCATGCAAGTGTCCATCGCATTCGTTCACAAGATTATCACGCGGGCTGCTGAGACAACCAGTATATTGCTGCAAGCGTGACGACAGCGGACAGCTGAGAATCATAAATGTCAGATCTTACGAAACGCGAGCTCTTAATGACATAACAGAAGAAGAAGTTTCACATATCTGTCCAGTCGCAACTACTTGTCCTCTCAGCGCCGCACTTCTCTTAGCGATCGTATGTCTGCTAGCAATGATGAGCACTGTATGCTGCCCCACAGTTGTTTTCTAATACGGATTGGGTTGTTCCGTCAATCAGTTCCGCAAATTGCATGTGTAGCTTGAGTTTTCTATGACAAAGGAAGCATCCAGTTGGGTCGTGCATTTTCCACGAGCGGTTACCATGTAATAGTGCCCACTGCTGGAAGTAAATATTCGTTTTGCCACACTGTTTCTCATGTCTACCTGGCTTCAGTCTGGTTGCTTGTTTAGTCTCCAAACTCTTTCGCTTTTTCTGCAGTCACTCACACAATTTTGTTGTTTAGATGGTTGTTATTTGCACTGTTGTACAGAAGTTATGTGATAATTTCTTCATACATTTTCATAGTTCTCTGATAAGCAGCCAGTGTATTCCATTTAACCCTTTTAAGACTGTTACCTTTTCTCAGCTAGTAGGGCAATATCACCTATGAATCTTTTCATTGTAGCCTCTAGCCACAGCATTTTTACTACCTTTTTGCACTTAACGTTCACGAGTCTTGTTGCTTCTGCATCATAGAATTTACGTGGTTTAAACGATAAACTACAACTCAGGTTTATCTCCTTTTAATCTCTCTTTCGTTTTATTGAGGATCCGTTTTTATTATTGCCTTTCAGCTTTTGTAAATATTCAAAAATGCTCATTTGTCCCTATATACTAACCTTATTCTCATTTGAATGCCAAACATATGTTTTACATAATATTACTAGAGGCCCAGCTCCAAGTCCACGACTGCTTGAAACAACCACTAGTTTTTATTAAACTTTCCTTCTATTATTGAGAGCTCTGTAATAATGGGTGCCCTCATCTTATTTAATGTATAACTAATCGTAGTATAAAACCTATTCCATGTTCTTGTGTTTAGTATTAAGCAAAAGATTTAGATGAATGAATTACAACCATGGTTTTGCCTGAAACAGCTCTTGGGAAAAAAAAACACTGGCCAGGAATTTAGAGACCTTAGGTTTTTCGTTGATCCTAAGAAAGCTTAAGATAGCATTCCCTTCTGTAAGATGTGGACTCCAATGTTAGAAAGTGGCGTGAGCCGCTCATAACTTCACGTTTTCAGAACTTTATATAGTGGCACAACTTGGAGAATTAAAGTAAGTCCAAAAATATCAGGAGTGGTTTTCGTGACCAAACGGCTACGCCAAGGCTGCTCGATAGTTCCTCCAGTATTTAAAATGTAGTTGAATTCTACTGTAACGTTATGAAAACGTTCATGCCGTAGTATGAGTGTGTCAATGAATGACGGCAAACTATTCATTTTACGTTCTGATGATGACAAACACAGTTTTCCAGAGGATGAGAATGATATAATTAGAAAAGTGCGCATATCAGAAACGAGGTTTATCCATTAATTTAGTGAAAACAGAATATTTGGCCACTGGAGGAGTGAGTCAACATCTGACGTTAGATTTTGGGATAGTAAAGTCTGTGGAGTCTTAAAAATATTTTAGATCCGTTATTAACAAAAATCAGCAGAGTAAAAGTTAAATTAAGAAGACAAGCAACCAAACAAATAAATGGGTTTTTATGGAGCACACTTATTATGTCAGAAACGAAGATTAGGATATTGTAGAAAGGATACCAACGTAGGGAGCAGAAATATGGGGAATAAATGAAATAATTAAATGGAACTTATTGTCACTGAAGAAGGGAATTTGGGCGGCGCTGCTGAAGGTTGGCACTGCGTGATGAAATGAAAAACTAAGGTATTCGTAAGAGAATGAACCTGGGCGTTACTGTAATGGGCACAGTCGAGCCAAAGCCACTGAGATGGTGTGTACATGCATGCTGTTCGGATAAGAACATATGGTCTTAGATGGTAGGAGGGATTCCAGCTAATAGAAGAGCAACGCCCGAAAACAACGTACGGACGAGGGTGAAAAGAGGTGTACAGAGACGAATTTGGAGGCGGATTGTGGGAAAGATAGGAGACTATGGGAGAGCTATGATGTGAGGAACAACTATTCAAAAAATGGTTCAAATGGCTCTGAGCACTATGGGACTTAACATCTATGGTCATCAGTCCCCTAGAACTTAGAACTACTTAAACCTAACTAACCTAAGGACATCACACAACACCCAGCCATCACGAGGCAGAGAAAATCCCTGACCCCGCCGGGAATCGAACCCGGGAACCCGGGCGTGAGAAGCGAGAACGCTACCGCACGACCACGAGCTGCGGGCGAACAACTATTCTTTGAGGTCACAAAGGTCATGGGATAGCGGATTGGGAGTCGGCATCTAGGTGTACGTCTGGAATTCATGTCCCCAAACAACGATGTCACCTCACCGCGCCACAATTGTTCGTGATTGGTTTGAAGAACATTCTGGACAGTTCAAACGAATGATATAGTCACCGAGATTGCCCGACATGAATCCACTTATGGGACACAATCGAGACGTCATTTCGTGCACAAATCCTGTACCGGCTACGGTTCCGCAATTATAAGCGCTTATAGAGGCAGCATGGCTCAGCATTTCTGCTGTAGACCTCCAACAACTTGCTGAGTCTATGCCACGTCGAGTTACTGCATTACGCCGGGCAAAAGGCGGTGCGACACGATATTAGGAGGTTCCCCACGACTTTCGTGAACTCAGTGTAATGTTGTATGAAATGACTAATATAAAACTAAACTCCGCCTGAACAGCCATGAAGGCCCAATGGTACTGACCGGCCGCCATGTTCGAGTATAATGACTTTTCTGGAGACTAGAAATCTACTCTGTAGGAATCAGCATGGGTTTCGAAAAAGACGATCGTGTGAAACCCAGCTCGCGCTATTCGTCCACGAGACTCAACAACCGAGTTAGAAAACTGCTTCGGAAGCAAAGGGAACTTCACAGCAAACATAAACATAGCCAAAGCCTTGCAGATAAACAAAAATTACGCGAAGTGAAATGTAGTGTGAGGAGGGCTATGCGAGAGGCGTTCAGTGAATTCGAAAGTAAAGTTCTGTGTACTGACTTGGCAGAAAATTCTAAGAAATTTTGGTCTTATGTCAAAGCGGTAGGTGGATCAAAACAAAATGTCCAGACACTCTGTGACCAAGATGGTACTGAAACAGAGGATGACAGATTAAAGGCCGAAATACTAAATGTCTTTTTCCAAAGCTCTTTCACAGAGGAAGACTGCACTGTAGTTCCTTCTCTAGATTGTCGCACAGATGACAAAATGGTAGATATCGAAATAGACGACAGAGGGATAGAGAAACAATTAAAATCGCTCAAAAGAGGAAAGGCCGCTGGACCTGATGGGATACCAGTTCGATTTTACACAGAGTACGCGAAGGAACTTACCCCCCTTCTTGCAGCGGTGTACCGTAGGTCTCTAGAAGAGCGTAGCGTTCCAAATGATTGGAAAAGGGCACAGGTCGTCCCCGTTTTCAAGAAGGGACGTCGAACAGATGTGCAGAACTATAGACCTATATCCCTAACGTCTATCATTTGTAGAATTTCGGTTCAACAGTGGTTCAAATGGCTCTGAGCACTATGGGACTTAACATCTATGGTCATCAGTCCCCTAGAACTTAGAACTACTTAAACCTAACTAACCTAAGGACATCACACAACACCCAGTCATCACGAGGCAGAGAAAATCCCTGACCCCGCCGGGAATCGAACCCGGGAACCCGGGCGTGGGAAGCGAGAACGCTACCGCACGACCACGAGCTGCGGACGTAGAATTTCGGAACACGTATTATGTTCGAGTATAATGACTTTTCTGGAGACTAGAAATCTACTCTGTAGGAATCAGCATGGGTTTCGAAAAAGACGATCGTGTGAAACCCAGCTCGCGCTATTCGTCCACGAGACTCAGAGGGTCATAGACACCGGTTCCCAGGTAGATGCCGTGTTTCTTGACTTTCGCAAGGCGTTCGATACAGTTCCCCGCAGTCATTTAATGAACAAAGTAAGAGCATATAGACTATCAGACCACTTGTGTGATTGGATTGAAGAGTTCCTAGATAACAGAACGCAGCATGTCATTCTCAATGGAGAGAAGTCTTCCTAAGTAAGAGTGATTTCAGGTGTGCCGCAGGGGAGTGTCGTAGGACCGTTGCTATTCGCAATATACATAAATGACCTTGTGGATGACATCGGAAGTTCACTGAGGCTTTTTGCGGATGATGCTGTGTTATATCGAGAGGTTGTAACAATAGAAAATTGTACTGAAATGCAGGAGGATCTGCAGCGAATTGACGCATGGTTCAGGGAATGGCAATTGAATCTCAATGTAGACAAGTGTAATGTGCTGCGAATACATAGAAAGAAAGATCCCTTATCATTTAGCTACAATATAGCAGGTCAGCAACTGGAAGCAGTTAATTTCATAAATTATCTGGAAGTGCGCATTAGGAGTGATTTAAAATGGAATGATCATATAAAGTTGATCGTCGGTAAAGCAGATAACAGACTGAGATTCATTGGAAGAATCCTAAGGAAATGCAATCCGAAAAGAAAGGAAGTAGGTTACAGTACGCTTGTTCGCCCACTGCTTGAATACTGTTCAGCAGTGTGGGATCCGTACCAGATAGGGTTGACAGAAGAGATAGAGAAGGTCCAACGGAGAGCAGCGCGCTTCTTTACAGGATCATTTAGTAATCGCGAAAGCGTTAGGGAGATGATAAACTCCAGTGGAAGACTCTGCAGGAGAGAGACTCAGTAGCTCGGTACGGGCTTTTGTTAAAGTTTCGAGAACATACCTTCACCGAGGAGTCAAGCAGTATATTGCTCCCTCCTACGTATATCTCGCGAAGAGACCATGAGGATAAAGTCAGAGAGATTAGAGCCCACACAGAGGCATACCGACAACCCTTCTTTCCACGAACATTACGAGACTGGAATAGAAGGGAGAACCGATAGAGGTACTCAAGGTAACCTCCGCCACGCACCGTCAGGTGGCTTGCGGAGTATGGATGTAGTTGTAGATGTATGTGGTCGGCACACTGCTCTCCCGGCCGTATGTCTGTTTAGGAGACCGGAGCCGGTACTTGTCGATCAAGTAGCTCCTCGGTTTTCCTCACAAGGGCTGAGGCACCCGGCTTGCCAACAGCGTACGGTAGACCGGATGGTTACCCATTGAAGTGCTAGCCCATCCCGACAGTGCTTAACGTCGGTAATCTGACGGGAACCGGTGTTGCCACTGCGTCAAGGCCGTTGGAAATGGCTAAGATACATACTCGTATAAGTCAAAGTAATTGTACAGTCGTTTCTACATTTATTTGGTCACTCCATTTTCGATCTGTTTGGAAATCTAGGAAGTGTAATGGGAAAGATGGCGAGAATGACCCTGTACCAAGCTTTTGGAATAATCAGAGTGGAAACGACAGGTTTAATAGTGCCAGCTTTGCGGGAAATGGAAGACTGGCTACGGTGTTTATTTTGGGAGACGGGAGAAGGGGAGGAGGATTAATAAATTCGTCCATGAACCGATAAACGTGTACAGAAGACAAGGCGGAATGCAGGTGTTCAAATATTTGGAGACACTGTTACAATTTTGGGGGTAATGTGAACCAGGCGGCTCTGGCATTAGAGAGGATTTGACAGATTAATGCTTTGTAGGTCTGGAGGGACGGAATCCTCATATTGCAAAAGTTAATAATTTTAGCATAGTCTGCTGCGAGCAAGAAAGGCTTTTTTTTTTCTTTTTGGTTTGTGTGTGGTGGTCTATGGACGACAAATAGTAGAGGCAATGAGGCAGTAGAACAATAGAATCTTTTTAGATGTGGTGCAGTGGAATAATGTAGTGGTTTAAATGGGTAGACTGTACAGCTTATAGTGTGAATTGTGTCAGAGAGTAAAGATCCTTATTGCACGACTTGAAAAGAAGCGATAGATTGATGAAATGTATCCTAAGGCATCAAGAAATAGTTAATTTGGTACTGGAGGAAAGTGTGGGAGTAAAAGCGGTTACTAGAGACCAAGACTTGGCTACAATAGGCTGGTTAAAGTAGATATAGTTTTCAACAGTTATAGATAGACGCAGAGACTTCAACAGGGTAAACTTTCGTGGAGAACTGCATCAAACCATTTTTTGGAGTGAAGACTGCAACACCAGTTGTTGAGGGTTTTTTAGTTACGAGGTTTTTAGGTGCGATTTTTGAGTTTAGGATGAAGGATAGTTGGAGGTATTTTGGTTACTAGTTGACTGGGTAGGCTAGTTATAAAAGAGGAGGTAGAAATCAGAGGAGCGGAAGTGTAGATGGTTCGTCCGATAATTATTGCCTGAATCTTGATGGGGCTGCTCTTAAGAAGATACTGGTTGCACCAGTAAACTGATTGAGATGGAGTTGAAAGAATGCTGGAATTTCAGGAGGGTTAGGTACACGACTAGGAAGGCGGTGTCGTCATTATACCAGAGGAGATGAACAGGAAGTGTGGTTTAGGAATTCGGCAGTGTAGAGGATAAGGAGGAGTGGAGGATTGACAGAGCCTTGAGGCACACTTGTAGTGGGATGTTAAGCCTAGTTTGCGCGATGACACTAGGTTGCAGGCAACTGCACCACTGGCCACTGCGCATGAGCACCCCGCGTTTGCGCAACTACTTGGTGAAACTAAGAACTTTCGGCGTGTTCCAACATTGGCGACACTAGTTGCATGCGTTTTTGAGGTTATGTGCGTTCGTAGAGTTTAGACAAACTGAAATATGAAGTGGGGAACGGAGAATAATGTTCGCTTTTGGATATCTATGCTTTGCATAGGTGTTTATAGGGATTTCAGTGATGCTGATTACAAAAATAAGCAACATATTGCTGCAGCTAAGACCGTCATGTGCGATCATAACATAGTTGGTTTGACAATATCTGAGCTGCAGGGCAAAATTTATTGAGTTAGGAGCACATACACTTCTGAATTAAGAAAAATACAAGCAAGTGTAATTCTAAATGTGGCAATGCTCTCGCCTACAAGACCGAAATCCCATCGTTCGATTTGGCCAACTCTTTGTTAAGGAATATTGTTGACAGGAGGGAAGGCTATACAAATTCAAGAAGCTGCATTCTTTATTTAATATTCATCTATTTAAAACGTCGCTGCAGTGCTCCCCATCGCCGCCCGTGGTGGCCGTGCGGTTCTAGGCGCTTCAGTCCGGAACCGCGGGACTGCTACGGTCGCAGGTTCGAATCCTGCCTCGGGCATGGATGTGTGTAATGTCCTTAGGTTAGTTAGGTTCTACGTTCTAGGGGACTGATGACCTAAGATGTTAAGTCCCATAGTGCTCAGAGCCCTTTGAACCATTTGAGTGCTCCCCATTCACATATGTTGGAATTTTGAAGTATTGGCACTGTTCAGATCTATCTTCAAGAGAGTAGCTTGCAAACCATTCTCTTCTTAATGTGGGCTGCTTCGAATAATTATTGCTGTAATGTTAATAATTATTACTGTTAATGTTAATAATAATTGCTGTTAATGAAAAAGCGTCATCGCCAAGTTAAACCGCATCTTATAGCATGCCGAGTGTTCTCGATTGTAATGCACGCAATATGGTATATAATTTCAGCTTTGGCTACAGTGCTTCATCCATTACAGTACCTTTATTCCTTATCGCATAATTAATTCTATTTAGGAGAAACGTGAACAGTTCTGGTGACATTCTAAAATAATTAAAAGAACTTCTTGGATCTTCCGTTATAAATTATTTCAGTAAGGATGCTGAGCAACCGAGATGACGTCTTTTCTTCACCCAGTTACGAATAGAAACACGTCTCTTATATTTTTTCTTATGCAGCGATTCCACGCAACAAGCTTTAACTCCATCACAAATCGTGCGACGTGCAGCTGCCAAAACTTTCATTTCAGATACGACTCAGGGACCCACAAAACGACGAAACTGATCTGTATACTGGTGTCGCCGTGTCTACAGTCATATATGAAACCACTTGCGTGCACCCCATTCCACGCAACGAGTGACGCAACCCAATGTCGTCGTGTGAACTAGGCTTAAGAGATTGGAACTAATGTGGGGTTGGCAGTTTTTTTTCTGATATCTAGAGGTTTTAATTAGGATTACAACGTGTTGCCCTTACTATTGTAGACACGAAAGTTGAGAGATCCTGAGGAGGGAGTGGTGCGGTGTTGTGTTGTGCCAGGTGAACAGCAACGATGACCGCGGGCTGCTGTGGGGCCGGTGGCGCGGGCCGTACGCGGAGGGCACGGCGCCGCACGCTTGGACGGGCAGCATCGCCATCATGGAGCAGTACCTGCGCTCTGGTGGCCGGCCCGTGCGTTACGGCCAGTGCTGGGTCTTTTCCGCCGCCACCGTCACAGGTGAGTGGCAGATGGCGCTGTCTGCCGGCTGCCCGCGGCTGCGCGTGCGGATCGCGTCAGAACGGCTGCAGCTCCGCCTCCTGATTGGCTGCTGGGTGGCAGTGCAAGTTAACCTACTCACGACACGTTGACTCATTTTGTATTAGTGCATCTTGTGCCTTTGTGTCTTCTTAATCCTCACATGTTGCGCCGTACGAAAACACGCTCGCTGGCTTAACGGGGAGTTCTTTGGTTTGTTCCGGGAGGTGACTCAGACTTTAACATATAAAATATTGGATAAAATATTACATCTCTTTGATACAATACATAACTTCGTGCACGCTATTTCGACAGGAATATTCTGAGTATTTACAACTACTTCTAAATATTAAAGTATCATTTGATACAGAGAAATTTAAAAGATCTTCACTTGAAGAGTATCTGACAGTGTTCACATTAGTGTCTGCCCAAGACGTTAAATACCCTGATGGACTGTCTAAGATGATGGTGTCATCTTGATCATTGACTGCGAACTGGGCGAACGTCCCTCTGCCCAGCCGTAAGTAGATGAGCCGTTGCGGTGGCGTAACAAAGCTCTAGGAGGGGTGACTACGCCGCCGTTTCTCATTCGTCGGTGCGGCATGCAGCGACTATGCTCTTCAGTTGTTTTGGTGTAAGGTGCCCCACTCTTCGGAAGACGCCATATTATTGATTACTTTGTTTTCGTCGCCTGTTGCGGACATTCCATGTTGCTGCTGATATTTCTCACCCCAGTGCTCTCCACAGTGAACTCACTAAGTTTAAATGCAACACAACTTCCTAAAGATGAAAAAGAAATTCGGGAAAACATTTTACACTGTCGTGTTTCCATTTTAAGCCTTGGAGCGTTTTTGCTAGACTGGTCAAATACCGGTTTTCGGATCGTCAGTTGTTTTGCACAACACACATGCTCCAACCCATCCACCCTCACACACACACACGCACGTAATTCGGACGGCGTAATCGACCTGGAGTTGTTCTGGTGTTGTTCGGCCTCTTGGAGCAAGTGTTACTATTTGACGCCACTTCGGCGACTTAGGCCTCTGATGAAGATGAGACGAAATAATGAGAAGTACACAAACACCCAGTCCCGGCCGGAATTCGAAGCCGCATCGAAGCTGACCACTTTTCTAAAAATTTTTATTTATTTTTTATCAACAAAAAGGGACAAAGCGGTCCGCCAGTGGATTTGGGGCCAGGGTGGGTGGGAGTCGAAAACCCGAGGCCTTTGTGCATGTCAGTGGGACGTTACACTAACGTAACCAGAAAAAAGACATTTTTGATACGGGAGAAAAAGTGAGCACCATTCTTCGTGCGTGCCTCACATCCACGGAGGACGTTGTACTTCGCCAGTTATGGGGAAGCTTCCGCTTTTTGGTCTGTGGGGTAGAAGTCCACCGCGAGCCCGGTTTCCCCCAACTGTTGGGAGGGGAGGGGGGTGTTGGGAAGAACACCTCTCAGGTAGTTGGCGAAGTAGGATCGGTGTCGGCGTGTATGATCGAGGGTGTCGCGAGTATCCTGGACATATTGCCAGTAACGAAGTTTCCTTTTTTCCTCATGCCGGAAGAGATACGCAACGGACGCGGCCTTAAACCATATGAGTCCGCCGGATAGAGAAACTCCGCGGTTCAACAACTGCTGGTGAGGCGCGAACGTAACATGCGGGAATAACTGTCACCAATTGCTGTAGTGGGTAGTACGTTGCGCACGTGAACCACATCGGTGTCTGGACGAAGACAACTCGGTGCAAAGGGGATTCGGTTAGTCCAATATCGTGGAGGCGGAGCATCGTCGCAGACTTGTGACTGACAACATGGTAATACAATGTCCAGACTGCGTCAGAAAGAAGGGACATGTGGATCGATAGCCACACTGTCGATTATCTAACTTCTGGGTGCTTGGCTTTTGTGACATCGATGGCAACGTGTCGCATTAGCATCTGGGAAAAATCCTTCGACCTCTGTAGTCGTGCGGTCAATCACTAGGCTACATACTGCTGGTTGTTTTACACGAATGGCGCTGGAAATCAGCTATTCCGGTTTCTGATTTAGTCAACACAACGGCTGTATCTTTCAATTAAATACTCAACATAGACAAGTTCAGTCTAATATTTCTGCTTCTCCTTCACTGCACAAAAGGTCACTCCGTCCAGATTACTTGAAAGTATTTGGAAATAGGACGTAGCCTGACAACAGAAGCACGTTTCGGAAACGGTCGTACATTTATGTGGGAGCGAAAATCGATTGTGGAGAAAGAAATGCGACAGCTATAACCGCATTTCCAGAATCTGCTGGAATATCTACGTGACCAACCGGAATCGGTACTGGGATATCGGTTTACGAAATCCGATTTTGAGAGTCTCATGTAAGCATAGCGTATCTAAGCTCGAACCCTAGCTCTTTAAGCGTGCCAGTCGCAGATCTTCATATCTTGTCCAGCTACAGCATGGTAGCCACGGAGTGACACTAGAATGCAAAAGAAAATCTTTTCTGATTCAGTGCTCACATGATGAGTCAATTATATCGCATGTTCCAGACTTCTGGAAGACGACAAGATGGACTGTTCCACGACTAGTGGACATACAAAAAGGTAATAGTTCTGTATAATTTCGAAAGCCTCCTGTGATTCACATATTGACAAGATGATCAGAAAACTCATTCTGCTTTATTCCAGTTATGTGTTATTCATACACGTTCCTTTCGAGCAAAAGAAAGACATGTGATGCAGCAGACATAAATAAATTAGGCATTATATTACAGAAACCTTCAAATATGTGTAATTCGTAAACGCAGTGCTGCAAAATGCAGACGCCTCTTGAACAAAATTAAAACCGTTTGTTCAGACATGCAACTACTAATAAATATTATGTTTGAACAATGCAAGTACTTCTTAAATATAAGCTGGTATTAAAAAGTGGAATGCCAGCTACATCTCAGCCTAAAACGAAATACGTGTTTACACACGTGGCATCTCAAATGACGCCTTACCTACTGATGTTTGTTGCTAATGTCGTAACATAGTTCTGTATATGATAATGAATGCAGACCGAAGCAATGAATTAAAATTTGAACCAAGGTGAGGATTAGGACCCGGGTCTCTTTGATACAAAATTTAATTCATTGGTTCGGTCTGCATTCATTATCATAGATAAAATTGAGTCTTAATATATCTCTGGGACGTACAGTTTCATCTGGTTAAGTCGTACTATTGATGCGACAATATATTTCCTTCCACAGGTCTTAAATAAAGAGTTTTCAGGAAAATTTTGTGCACTTATGAGTGCTACATGTGGCCTACTTTGACAACAGAGATACATGTTCAAGCTGACAGATTTCGCTAATAGTGATGCAAATAGTTATCAGCTTCCCGCAAGATACACACAGTAAGATACAAAACAGGTAAAATATTTCTAGAGCATTAAATTTTCCATTGCCATTTGCAAGAACAAATCCATTATGGAGATTGTAAAATTCCTGGCATATACGAAGGAAACAATTATTGTTGTTACGTAGTCTCTTTTAATGAAATTCTCCAGCACCCCGCTTACCTAAGAAGACTCTCCTTCAGTTTCAATCGTAGTCGACTACATACGGTTTATAATCTAAAATTGGCAAAAATAATCCTCAGTCAAGTAAGACCGATTGAAACTTTTTGCCAAACTACAATATGGCGGACGAAACAAAGCATAGGAGTCAGCAGACGTACGTGAGCTCTATGCACAGAAACCATATACATCTAGGTAGGGTAGAGATCACTGGTTCTCTCACAAGAGACCCAATCAAGATCTTTTACAGAAACTGAATGCTACTATCTGCACTATAAGAACAATCTCCATTATCTCGGACACTGAAATGCGAAGGCTTGTTTACTTTTGATAAATCCCAATCCCTGTTTTCCTCTACAGTTTTTGCTCTGTATAACTCCCTCTAGTACCATGGAAGTCATTCCGTAATGTCTTAACAAATGTCCTATCGTCCTGTCTCTTATCCTTGTCAGTATTTCCACATATTCCTTTTCTCTCCGATTCTACGCAGAACATCCTCTTTCCTTAACTTACCAGTGCATCTAACTTTCAACATTTGTCTGTAGCAAAAAATCTCGAATTCTTCGTTTCTCTTCCGTTTCAGTGCTCACATGTTTCATTACCATACAATGCTGTGCTCCAGACGTACGTTCTCAGAAATTTCCTCCTCAAAACAAGGCCTGTGTTTAATAGACTTCTCTTGGCTAGGAACGCTTTTTTTTGCCAGTGCTAGTCTACTTTTGATGTCGTCCTTGCTCCGTCCGTCATTTGATATTTTACTGCCTAGGTCGCAGAATTTCTTAACTCAATCTACTTCGTGACCATCAATCCTGATGTTAAGGTTTTTGCTGTACTCATTTCTGCTACTTCTAATTACTTTCGTCTTTCTTCTATTTACTCTCAGTCCACGTTACATACTCATTACAATGTCCAGCCCATTCAGAAGATCATGTAATTCTTCTTAACTTTCACTCAGGACAGCAATATCATCAGCGAATATTTTCATTGATATCCTTTCACCTTGAATTTTAATCCCATTCCTGAACATTTCTTTTATTTCCATCATTGGTTGTTCGAAGTACAGATTGAACTGTAGGGACGAAACACTACATCCCTGTCTTACACCTTTTTTAATCTGAGTACTTACTTCTTTGTCGCCCACTCTTATTATTCTCTCTTGGCTCTTGTGCATATTGCGTATTACCCGTCTTCCCTATAGCTTACCCCTATTTTTCTTAGAATTTCGAACATCTTGCATCATTTTACACTATATTACATCGTCGAACGCTTTTTCCAGGTCGACAGATCCTATGAACGTGCCTTGATTTTTCTTTAGTCTTGCTTCAGTTATCAACCACAAATTCAGAACTGCCTCTCTGGTGCCTTTCCTTTTCCTATAGTCAAACTGATCGTCATCTAACACATCCTCAATTTTCTTCTCCGTTCTTCTGTATATTATTCTTGTCAGCAACTTGGATGCATGAGCTGTTCAGCTGATTGTGCCATAATTATCTCCCATGATATTACATTTCGGTGTAGCTCCACGCACTCACTAAGAAGATTCTTAGGCCATAAAGGAGCGGTAAGATAGATCTTCATTGTCAGGCTGTTGTTCAGGCGTTTCGGAATTCTCTGCAGTTCCTGTACATACACCCCAAAATGAGATTTGTTGTTGGCAAAAGTGATTCATTTAGAAGAAACTGCAATATTCATTCGGTGAAAACTAGACAAAAAAATTGGCTAGATGCGAGTGGAATGAATAGACAGTCTATCCATTCCAGGAATCGAGAATCTTGAGGATTTTTCCCTGTTGTCGACATCGATAATGGCAAGTTATCAGTCCCAGGAATTCCAAGACTTTCGAGAGTGTTTTAATTTTAAGTTTGAATGCTGATAACAAAAGAAATATTTTTGTATAATATAATAACAAATTCGGGTTTCTTCTTTACTTATGCTGTGAAAGCTGGTTGACTGCCAAATTTCATTATTATAGCTGAACGGAAAATCCCTTACTACAGGTTTTGATGAGTGAGTATGCTGGTATCAAAATGTGTGACATAAATAGCAGTATCTTTCGACCGCATCGACTTTGAAGCTTACATCTACTACACCGCCACGTGGCTATAGACCTTAGTATGTGACATAAACTTCAACGTGATACGTCTAAACGCTCCTGAGAAAATGGGTCTTAACACACGGAGAGACAGACACACAGTCGTATTAAAAAAAATCAGATTTTATGTTTTAATTGTACTGTGAAACCCTGCATACTGCCAAATTTCAGACCAAAGTCAAGCTCCCTGTAGGTTTTGATGAATGAGTTACCGAGCATCAAATTGTGTGGCATAAATGGTCGTATCTTTTGGTTATACTTAGGAGCTTACATTTATTACATCGCCAAAGGATCTTGCATCTTAGTGACATGAATTTGAACTTGGTTTAAGTAGAATTATATAAGGTGATGCTGAGAGAATCGGATTAGTAAATGTAGTTAGACGAATATTGCTAACTGAACAGTAAAATAACTGATGATAGCAGAAGTGGAGAGAATATGAAATGCAGACGGGCAATAGCATCCAAAGCGCTTCTGAAAAGAGAAATTTAAGTAGTAGTAAGTCTTTTCTGAAGGTGTTTGTCTGGAGAGTACTCTTGTACTAGAGTGAAACTTGGACGATAAACAGGTCAGACTACATAAAGATAGAAGCTTTTGAAATGTGGCCATACAGAAGAATGTCAGTTATTTAATGGGAAGATGGGTTACCTAAGGAAGAGGTAGTGAATCGAATACGGGAGAAAAGAGATTTACGGCACTACTTGGTAAAAAGGCAGTATCAATTGACAATGTACATTACCTGAAGCACCAACGAATAGTCAGTTTGTTAGTGGAGGGAAGTGTGAGGCGTAAAATTTATAGAGGGATACCAAGGGATGAATACAGTAAGCAGATTCATATGGATGTAGGTTGCAGTGGCGGTGCGGAGATTAAGAGACTTGAATAGGGTAGACTAGCGTGGAGGGCTGCGTGGAACCAGGCTGCGGACTCAAGACAACGACGACGACAACAACAGCAACAACAACGACAACAACAACAACAACAACACAATGTGTCTATTTTAGTAAACTCTCATCCACACAAAACATTGTGCAGATTGCTTCCGAGTTGCAAAGTAACGGAAGTGCTGAGTAATAGAGTCAGCCGTAAAAGGAACAGGCCGATGTGTGATTCATGATAGATCTAGCATTTTGCCATAAATATTTGTGGTCAGAGTTTCATCTCATTTCATCCTATGTCAGTGTCATTACTCAATTTTTAAACGTATCCACCTTGAATACCATGTTTTTTTTTCAGTATACACGTATTCCCATTTAAAATGTTTACTACACGATGTAGAATTAGTGCCTTAATTACTCTGAATTTCCTTGCAATCATTCAGCGATTGTACTTTCCATCTAACCAACCAGAATTAGATTTCCTGTGTTTCTCGCTATCTAACCTCTAATGAGTGAGGTTTAAGGTTCCTTAAACAACGCTGCAGCCAGTTTCCATCCTCACCCTCGTCCAGTTCGAGATGTCAAACTCTTACAAAGGAATGTTCCTCGTAAAACGTCGGTGATTGGGCGTTATAGGCCTCAGAAACGGGAGCGACGAGACTGTCGAAAAATATGTACGTCCACTCAGCCGCACCAAATATCTTCCGTTAGTTGACGCCCGACTCAGCGAGGCACTTCACGACGCTTGTGAATTTCTCAGTAACGCTTTCTGTCGACGTAGCTTTGGTTATGGGCTTTGGACCGCTGCCAAACGCTATGTGCCTTTTACTTATGTTAATGAACTTCCTGCCATAAAATCTACACAAGGCTGTGGGCCACACGTGTCGTGCCGGTTGCCTCACCTCACGAAGCGACACACGTTCTCTTATGCTTGATGTCATCGTGTTACACCCGGCATCAATTTTTCTCTGCGCTTATGACCCCTCAAATAATATGTCTAATATTTCTCTCATAACTAACATGCAGCGATCTGTCAGACCTTGGGAGTTTGCTTGAAATAAATCTGAGCCTTCACTGCTGACAACCATTTTAAAGCAGTTATTATCGAGATAAAAATAATACTTCTTGAGAAAAAACGTGCACTTTGAACTTCACATTGAAGTCCGAAGAAAACCTCACTTATTTTTTTGTTTCAAGCCAAATTTTACAGGTTATTCGTGCATATCCAAGACAAATTGCACGTCCATACTGTTGCTAAGGATTTCTTTATCTTGAGTTCCAGAGGGCAAAAGTTACAGATTATTCTTTTACAAAATGTCTCTTCAAGAAGTGGAAGTTCTTCATCTGGTATGTGCTGTACGTGCATGATTGAAAAATTGAGTTCAATTGGGAGACTATCTGCAGTAGGCGTGTCGTAAGGGGATATGTTAGCGTCTTTGCTAATGACATCAAGACGTATTATGCCTGGAGCTTTCTTGAAAGATCTGTATAGCCAAAATCTATCAGTCCAAAAGAAATTGCTACAAGCCATGTCCTAGTCCTCTCGCTTACGCTGTAAGTTGCACATTTTGGTCCAGGGAATCCACGCCGCCTTTTGTTACATTAAGGAAAGAAATAATCTCTGTTTTGCCAGTCTCTGGATCGAGGATCTCAGAATGATGCATACTAGAGACCAGAATTACAAGTTTCTCCGTCTTCGGAACACCAGAGAGCAGTAACATCTCTTCCGTTTAGCTGTAAACAGCTGTCTTCTCTGGCTCTCCACTTTGAAGAAGAAAGTTAGTAGGGATTTCTTGCCTACTCTCCTTTACAGTGAACACGAATGTCAGTCCCTTGCAAAGAAGTTGTTGAATCAGTTCTGTGGATCGAATGTTCATAAAATGGAAGCGATAAGAAAATGGTGATGGTCCACGAGACCTTGCATGTCAGTTACGGGTTAATGATTTCAACTACGAACTTGCACCCTTTCACAGGTCATTACTGTCGACCTGTAGTTTCGAAGTGAATGTTCTTCTCTCATTAGAATCACTGAGAGAGTCACAAAGCTGTACTTCCGATATGACGTTTAGGTTTCCTACTTTTGATGTTTCTGTGATGTTCAACAAGTTTTGTGATCACTAGTGCAGTATTCTGAAATAAAAGTTTCACACTACGCAGTAGTTCGTATTGGAACGGAACTTCTTTGTTACGCAAAGCCGTGTACAAAACGAAGACTAGTATGTGAATTGCCTTTCGCAGATATTACTGTACGATCGTAGATCTGAAATAGCTATGGTTGAAAATTTTTATACACACAAGATAATTTTTGTATGCAGCATAGATTGTCCTCTGGTCACCCGACTTCGGGACGGTGTAGATTTGTACATAAACTCCTGTGCAGAACTTCTGTTGGATTTAGAAGGTAGGAGAAAAGGTACTGGTGAAAGTGAAGCTGCGAAGCATGGTCGAGGGTGGTCCTCAAGTGCTCAGTATGTAAGAACACTATCTGTGACAAGCAAGGTTTCAAATGTGAATCTCGGTGCGACACACTGTTATAATCTGTAAGGAAGATTCAGTATTATCTTATTTTTCCGTAGCCAGTCTATTATACTTTTTCCATGGCTTAATGAGATTCAGAACACATTTACATGGAAAATGCTATATCGCACAGGCATACCACCTCAAATAAGTCCATGCCTATTAAAGTATTATGGTATTCAAACAAATTACTGATACTTTTCCATATTTACCGGTCCTAACCTCCTTTGGCAGCGTGACAATGAGTCTTCTTCTGACTGAAAGTCATCTACCAAATAATTTTGCCGAAAGTCTTCTGTTTCATCGATTTTAGGTATCAGCATTTTTCTAGTTCATGAAATTCCGAGGTGCTGTATTCAAACAACACAGTTTAGCTCTTCCCTTCAGATTTAAGATCTCGTAAATGGACACTCAAAAAACGTCATCTGTCCTTGTGATGACTATGTGTTAAAAAGTTCTCTGGAAATTGGAGGCAACTGAAAATTCCCTTCGATAAAGGTAAACATTTGATGAGAATTCAATAAACACAGTGGCTTCTATTATATAAAAAATCATTTTATTCTTCCAAGTACAGAAATGGCACGTTTTCGACCATTTTTACGTTCATGTAGTAATACAGTCACAACAGAAGTAAGTCGTTTCTTGTTTCCCTAATTTTTTCCAGCCAAAAATTTTATAATATCTCTGACAGGAGTCGGCTACATGAATAAAACTTGAATGATCTATCTAAACAATTTAAACAGCAGAAATCTGCAGAGACGTTACCGATGCGAAGTAAGTTTATTGCCTTAAGCTCCACAGCGGTGGTGACGTCATACTGATCACATTTCTGGTCAGCTTATTTCTTCCGTATCACACAGTGGTAAATCTATTTTCCGTATTAGAGACTCCCAGTATCTTCCAGCCATCTATTTGCTCTTTCTTCTGCATTTGACAGGAATTTTCGATCTCCTGCTCGTGGGTTAACCTCTGTAGTTTTTAGTGCTCCCACATCAAACATTCCCGTACCAAGCGTTTTATGACCTCCTCTTTAACATCTCCTGTGGTGTCCTGTGTCATCTACTATAACAGTGCTTCTTCCTATTTATTGTTAGTGTCCCTTCTAAGCGACTCGTATTAGGCAATGGACAGGGCTGCGTCTATCTACATCTGAAGAATTAACTGAGGCGACTTTATCAGAGCTCGCAGCCATTTAAGTGCCAGTATTGGCTAGACAGTATGTTTTATCGCCCTGCTTAAACACTGAGCTTTATAATGCTGACAGCGTAGTCGCCATTCCTCAACTGGCGTTGTGCGGGTTGCAGTGTGCCGGGCGCTGGGTCTGCCGTGCCGCTCCATCACCAACTACGTGTCGGCGCACGACACGAACCGCTCGCTGACGCTGGACAAGTACTTCACCAGAGACGGCGAACAGATGGCGTGCGGCCCTGGCGGCTGCCGGCCCGACATCTGCTGGAACTTCCACGTCTGGAACGAGGTCTGGATGCAGCGGCCCGACTTGCCGCCAGGATACGGCGGCTGGCAGGTCATCGACGCCACTCCACAAGAGAAGAGCGACGGTAAGCGCTTCAAACCTGTAATACCTAATCCACAAACCCGTCCCAACTTACCCAGTGCTACACACTTTAAGCAAAATTGCCATCCCCTACACCAAATATTGGCGACCCTCATTCGCCACATACACTGATGAGCCAAAATATTATGACCAAGTGTTTAACACATTTTGGTCTACCTTTAGAACGCACTATACCAGCGATTGTATGTAACACTGATTCGACAAGTCCTTGGTAAGTTTCTGCAGGTACGTGGCATCTGATGTGTCCACAAATGTTCAAGCAATACCTGTAAATTAGTGGCCTGTTGTTCATAGATGCTAAGTTGGCGCCTGATAGCGTCTCAGATGTAATCCACCGAGTTAAGATCTGGTGAACTTAGTGTCCCTTGACGAGATTTCACTGTCATGCTCCCTAGATCATTGTAGCACGATTGTGGCCTTGTGACTTGGACTGTTCGCTTGCTGGAGGATGCAATCGCTCTTGGTATAGACATGTAGTATGAAGAGAGGCTGGTCGCCCACAATAATGTTCTTGTATTCGACAGCTGTCAAGCTGCCTCCGACTACAACCACAGGTCCCCTGAAAATCCAAATGTATGTCCCCCCTAGCATAATACTGCCCTAAGTGGCCTACGTTTGCGCTACAGAACATGTTTCGGGCAACCATTCGCCTGGGTGACAGCATATCCAGACATCGGTTTTCTGTAACATAATGTGATTTGTCTGACCAGACGACACGTTTCCATTGATACATGGTCCAATTTCGATGATCCCGTGCATATTGGAATCGTAACTGACGATGTCGTTCGCTCACCATTGGGACATGTAAGGCTCGTCTGCCGTGGAACTCCATTTTGAAAAACGGTGAACGAAGTGCTCCTTGACACTTGTGCCGGTACTACCACTGTACTATAGCGTCAGATCTGCCACAGATAGTTGTCTTTCCTGTTTTACAAAGCAGGCAAGCCTCTGACCTCCACGTTCTGTGACGAGACGCTGTTGTCCAGAACTTCGTCACCTACTTGTGGTTTCACCGCCCCTCACCCACTTACCATACATGCTCATGACGTAAACAACCGACGAGGTTCGCCGTTTGCTAGGTGCTCGTTCCAATCGCGGGGGCATAAAAATATGCCCTTTATCAAAGCCGCTTGATAGGTGGTTTTCTTCATTTTCGGCCCTTTGTCATAGCTAGGATGATTCCCCATTCGCCTCCTTTCCCCTTATACAGTTTCCTTACATCATTACTCGCTCGCAACACAACAAGGTGAGATTCAACCTTGCGGTCGGTAGTTGTCATAACGGTTTGCATCATCAGTGTAGCTACAACACTGCTTTTTAACAACTCTTTATGTTCCCACTGCCGAAGATATTGCAACCGACCTTCAAAATTGAGGAGCTCACATGTCGTCCAAGAAGTCCTCAAAAAGATTCATCCAGTTTTACAAGACTATATTTTCTACATGAATGAAGACTGAAACTTGGGATAAAATTTTCCTTACGTAAGTGACTACGAAAAGAACAATTTGATTTTATAACAGGGTTTCTTTTAAACATATGCATATATAACCTTCGGGTATTTTTTATAATTATGTTACGATAAAACTTTGGATCTAACTTTCACAATTGTTCACTAGACGCACGAGAAACATGCAGAAAACAGTCAAACTCATGCCGTAATTTTGCGAGCATTTTTGCAATCACTGTATTGACTGCTGTTTACTGAGAGGCGGCTCAGTTCATCGGTAGTTGTTGTGGCAAGGAGAAGCTCCATAAAAAGCCACTGTTGTAATGCCAGATCCGTATGTTCCGTAGTGCCGATCCGTGGTTCAGGTAGCTCATTGTTAAGAAATGCGCTTGCGAGCAGGTGCGAGTGCAGAGGTTTCCCGTTCTGTTGCAAAATGTTTTCTGCGTGTTCTGGCAATTATGGAAACCTCCAGATCTCCAAAATATCCAGGAAGGTGTTTACTGTAATGAACAAGCGAGCTTGCTGCACCAGCGATACGCTTACTGACACCACATGAACCGGCAACTTACACCAGCTAGCAAGGTAAAGTTTTAGTTTCGATGCATAAGTGAAAATGTATCCCAAATGTCTCTATCTTCATTCACGTGGAACATACACTCCTGGAAATGGAAAAAAGAACACATTGACACCGGTGTGTCAGACCCACCATACTTGCTCCGGACACTGCGAGAGGGCTGTACAAGCAATGATCACACGCACGGCACAGCGGACACACCAGGAACCGCGGTGTTCGCCGTCGAATGGCGCTAGCTGCGCAGCATTTGTGCACCGCCGCCGTCAGTGTCAGCCAGTTTGCCGTGGCATACGGAGCTCCATCGCAGTCTTTAACACTGGTAGCATGCCGCGACAGCGTGGACGTGAACCGTATGTGCAGTTGACGGACTTTGAGCGAGGGCGTATAGTGGGCATGCGGGAGGCCGGGTGGACGTACCGCCGAATTGCTCAACACGTGGGGCGTGAGGTCTCCACAGTACATCGATGTTGTCGCCAGTGGTCGGCGGAAGGTGCACGTGCCCGTCGACCTGGGACCGGACCGCAGCGACGCACGGATGCACGCCAAGACCGTAGGATCCTACGCAGTGCCGTAGGGGACCGCACCGCCACTTCCCAGCAAATTAGGGACACTGTTGCTCCTGGGGTATCGGCGAGGACCATTCGCAACCGTCTCCATGAAGCTGGGCTACGGTCCCGCACACCGTTAGGCCGTCTTCCGCTCACGCCCCAAACATCGTGCAGCCCGCCTCCAGTGGTGTCGCGACAGGCGTGAATGGAGGGACGAATGGAGACGTGTCGTCTTCAGCGATGAGAGTCGCTTGTGCCTTGGTGCCAATGATGGTCGTATGCGTCTTTGGCGCCGTGCAGGTGAGCGCCACAATCAGGACTGCATACGACCGAGGCACACAGGGCCAACACCCGGCATCATGGTGTGGGGAGCGATCTCCTACACTGGCCGTACACCACTGGTGATCGTCGAGGGGACACTGAATAGTGCACGGTACATCCAAACCGTCATCGAACCCATCGTTCTACCATTCCTAGACCGGCAAGGGAACTTGCTGTTCCAACAGGACAATGCACGTCCGCATGTATCCCGTGCCACCCAACGTGCTCTAGAAGGTGTAAGTCAACTACCCTGGCCAGCAAGATCTCCGGATCTGTCCCCCATTGAGCATGTTTGGGACTGGATGAAGCGTCGTCTCACGCGGTCTGCACGTCCAGCACGAACGCTGGTCCAACTGAGGCGCCAGGTGGAAATGGCATGGCAAGCCGTTCCACAGGACTACATCCAGCATCTCTACGATCGTCTCCATGGGAGAATAGCAGCCTGCATTGCTGCGAAAGGTGGATATACACTGTACTAGTGCCAACATTGTGCATGCTCTGTTGCCTGTGTCTATGTGCCTGTGGTTCTGTCAGTGTGATCATGTGATGTATCTGACCCCAGGAATGTGTCAATAAAGTTTCCCCTTCCTGGGACAATGAATTCACGGTGTTCTTATTTCAATTTCCAGGAGTGTATATTCTCGCTAATTTCGATTAATCTTTTTTATACACCTTTTATTATTACTGCCCACTTCATTTCCCACTGCATACTCCCAACACCTTGCCCATTCCCATTTTCCTGCTAACTTTTCGTGCCTAACCTAATGAGCACAACTAGAACAGAATATTCCTCTCTACTTATCATTTACATATTGCACGACTTTCTGATTTGACCTAATTTTCCTTACTTTTTTGTTTTGCTCTAGGAAGCAGACACAGATTTCATGTAGTGGCTAACACTGATTCAAGTTTAACTATCACAAATATATTCATGAACACTTTCAAACACAAACTGACATAAGTCATTCACACGTTATAGTAGTATGTGCCACAGTGTAGTTAATGTGTTCCTTAATATAAAATGCCTTTCTGTCGCAGCGCTAAAATTACTTTGATAAAATTTACGTCGCATATTTTCTAACTATAGCAGTCGAGAAGTTCGCCGGTCTTGCGGGAACAGGGGTCAGGGAGCAACTACAGCACTGTGCGGTACCCCAGCCAAACAATTTTGCTATAAAATATGCGTGGTCACAAATGCATTGTTTATACTTTCAACTTGAATGTGCCGTTAAACCTCTTTGATTGCTCTATTGAAGTGAATAAAAGTGCAAATAAATAGTATTTACTTATAAATAAAATACTTGTTTGGGAACAGGATGCTCGCAACGTACACACAAAGATCCTTTCTCATTATCCAACTCTAGGATTGCTGATTTAAGAATACTAGCCTCACCGTCTCAAGATCACAAGCTTAAATGGGTGACAAACATTTAAAAAAATATTTTTGGTGTTTTAAGACTTCTCCAATATAACAATGTGTTTGACTGAAAAGCCACAACAATGCTGCCGCTAATTCGCTAGCGATGTAGAGGAATAAAATTGAGAAAAATTGTTGTGTCTAGACCATACAGCCTAGACACAATGCTGTAGCCGATAGGGCACGCAAGGCTAACGCAGACGGGCGTGAAGTCTTGAACATGAGAACTTATAAATGAATAAGAAGAAAAGTACGTAGATGCTTGTTACTTAACTTTTAATTAGTCCTTGGAATACATCTCTCTTGAATATTAGTAAGCTATAGGCACTGATACAAATGGCGCCTTGCTAGAGGGTCGCCAGTTAACTTAGCAGAGGGCTATTCTACTGTCTATCTCTCGGCAAATGAGAGCAAGGCTTAGCACGTCCAATCGCTAGCTATATTGTCCGTACAACTGGGGCGAGGTCTCCTCAGTCTCTCGAGACCTGCCTTGTGGTGGCGCTAGGTTTGCGATCCCACAGTGGCGACACGCGGGTCCGACATGTACTACAGGACCGCGGCCGATTTAAGTTACCACCTAGTAAGTGTGGTGTCTAGCGGTGACACCACAAAAATGAAACGACATAGTTCGCTTCTACTGTATGAGACTTTGCACCGTTAATTGTGGCTTTCCTTTGGTAATCGCTATGTAATGCAAAAAACCTGTCTTTAAGCCTCGTGCCTCCTCTAATCTCTCTTATCTTGTTCTTATGATCAGTTTACGAAAAATAAGATGGAGACAGTTTCGTGGTTTTGTAGTGGGAAGTATCCCAAATGCTTTTCGCGAAAAGGAAGTCCACTTTATACATGAAGAGCAAAATAAACCTGTCCCAGAAAATATTTTATACGCCTTAAGAAGGCAACCCAACTTACATCATCCACGTCTAAGTAAGATGATGTAAGTAATGTTGCCTATCTTAAGGCGCATACAATCTTTTACAGGACAGTTTTATTTTGCTCTCCCTTTGTAAGCCTGAATGTTTTCGTAGTCATTGCCATTGATGGTAATGTCTTCTGATCTGTTACGCCACGTCATATCTCTTTCCAATCATATTTCTTTCGAAATGTCCGCATTGGAGATGTGTGAAGAGGAATATGACGCCACTTAACTAGTCAGAAGATTTTACTATCGAAGTTTTCCTTCCTTCAACGATTTCCATTTAAGATAACTAAGCATCTGTCGAACTGACCTAACCAACCAGTTGAGAATCTAGTGCACCTCTCTGAATCCTTTCATTAACCTTCTTTAATTAGACGTGATATGCATCGCAAACACTCAACCTATAATCGAGAATAACTCTCATACTATCTTCTTGGGTGACCTCCTTTGTAGTTTTTACACTCTTTCAGAGAATTCTTCGAATCATCATCATCATCATTTCCTTGGGCCATTGTCCTGCTTCAACGCTGGGTCGGCCCTGTCACTATAGATTTGGTAATGTTAGTGTCAGAGGGTGGCCGGATGCCCTTCCTGTCGCCAACCAGGCGTGCGGCAGAAGTTATATTGACAAGTGAACTGAAGCTGATCAAATTGTGCTGACGAAACTGATTTACATAAAAACTCAAACTAGTAGCTTGTATGATGAATTATATGTCGAAAAGAACATTTCTGTTGAGATATGCAATGTTGATTTACGATACGTTGATGAACTGCAACCACTGTTCAACGTACGGTTTAATTGAACGATTTGCCTGTATTAAAATACGATCGGCAGATAATTTCTGTGGAGGTGATTTCACTGCGTGTGCTGCAGAGCGCTACCGCTGCGGCCCGGCGTCTGTGGAGGCGGTGAAGCGCGGCGAGGTGGGCTACCAGTACGACGCGCCCTTCGTCTTCTCGGAGGTCAACGCAGACCTCTGCCACTTCATAGAGGACAACAATTCCGAGTGGGGCTTCTCCAGGCTCTCCATCAACCAGTATCAGTTAGTAGAATAGTGTACTAATCTTAATACTTTACAGACCACACCTGGTATATAAAAACAAAAAGTTTCTACACTCAATGTTCCAAATGCGATCACCACTAAACAAATTCCCGTTCTGCCATCCAGATTTAGTTTTGCATGATACCCGTCTCAGATGATTCCTAGTAAAGGGCACTACCGCTTTCCTTTCCCATCTTTTCCAAATCAAGCTTGTGCTGCCTTTCTAATGTCCTCGTTGTGGACGGACGTTAAACCTTTAGCTTATTCCTTTTCTCTCTCATTGCAGACAATTTAGCATCCTAAGCATTTTTTTAATATGCAACCAGAAGTCAGCAAAGAAAATTTCAAGTCACTATGAGATCTTCAACAAGCAATGAATACAAGCCTACTGTTTTTAAAGTACGTATGTTTCACAAGAACTGCCTGACGCTTCATTTTTGGTTGCGCAACTTCAGAAAACAGCACAAAATCGACTGTGATGCTTGCAACCTGCTCGTATAGCTTAAAATAGTGCTTATTAGCTAAACTGTGCAACAGAATTAAAGGAATGGATTGGATTGGATTGTTTGGGGGAAGAGACCAAACAGCGAGGTCATCGCTCTCATCGGATTAGGGAAGGAAGGGGAAGGAAGTCGGCCGTGCCCTTTCAAAGGAACCATCCCGGCATTTGCCTGGAGTGATTTAGGAAAATCACGGAAAACCTAAATCAGGATGGCCGGACGCGGGATTGAACCGTCGTCCTCCCGAATGTGACAGAATTAAAGGACCACTTGTTCTAAACCCTGCAAATCCTACTCATTATGATGCATAAGTTTGAAATTTCGTTCGAATGTGCGTACAGCCTTGCTCTCTAATTGTACAAAAGCGTGTCGGGCACCCTGTGCATCACTCTCGGGCTCGACGATGCTTTTCCTGCCACTGATCACCTTCAAATTTCGTACAGTGGTTACAACCCGCACACGAAAGCGAAAATCACGGTCGCGCTAGCTTCAAAGGGGTTACATCACGTTTAATAGGGATACAGCCGCAAAGTGTCCTTCGAAAAGGGTGGAAACGTCCGAGGCTGTCAGCACTATCAGAGTTCGTCAAGAAGTCTTCCATTTGCTCATCGCACAACACATGCGATAACCATGGTCAATACCAACGGACAAACTAAACGTCACGCTTTACATATATATCATACACTCTGCGTATACTCTTCCACTAACGACCAACTTCCTCTTCTAGTACTACAACAGTGTTAAACATTGTGCACTGTGACCAAACACTTTTAACTGAGAGGAGTTACCATTGCTACTTCATTCATGAGACGGGCGGAAGACAATTATATCAAATGGTTCAAATGGCTCTGAGCACTATGGGACTTAACATCTGTGGTCATCAGTCCCCTAGAACTTAGAACTACTTAAACCTAACTAATCTAAGGACATCACACACACCCATGCCCGAAGCAGGATTCGAACCTGCGACCGTAGCAGTCACGCGGTTCCAGACTGAAGCGCCTAGAACCGCACGGCCACACCGGCCGGCGTTATATCATTTATTGCTTTTTATGTTTGTTTCTTTGGCACGGAGACGCTACGTTTCCAAATACTACTCACTACTCCTCAGTACAAAAAGTTTCGAGACTGAATTAATAAACAGTAGATGAAAGTTATGATGCTAGTTGTAATGTTTCAGTTGCTCTACGTAGCCCCCGCCCCCTCCTCACTTGAGTACAATGCACAGAACGTTCATACGGCCGTGTGAAATAGTCAGAAAAGTCCTTCTTTGGGATGCTGTTGAACTAACGTATCACATCGGTCTGAAATTAAAATTCTGAATGCCGGTTATGTCATCAACGCGTTGACCCTACATGAGAATTTCTGCACTGTTTCGTTTACCTGAGGGTTCGTATTGATGACAGCAAGTTTTGTCACTGGTGTTGATTTTTCCAGAAAAGCATTTTCCTCGTTTTGCATTTCATTCAAGCCACGGCAGGTGTACACGTCTCATTGCTTTTTTTCGGGAGACAAGGTGCGTGGGAAAAACTTTGCACGGACTTTCTCTTCTTCGAAAACTGAACACTTGCTTTAGAGATGTTGCTCCATTGCGATGTGTGACACAACGATGTTGATACTCTACTGCCACACGTCCATGACTTAACACTTCCAGCTCACAACTGACTGGTCGAGTGAACATCTGTTGTTTACAGGTGCCAGCTGAAACTGCCATCGTAGCTATTACGCTGATGCCGCTGACGGGCCGCAAATAATGTCAGTCTTTGAAGCTTTTGCACGGTCCTAATCAGAGCGATACCTACCTTTGTTCTCACTAGAGACCCTGAAAATTCATAACGATAATTTACCGCTGTAAGCCTCAAGAGCAGCAGTCTATCTGTCGCCAGCCCTCCTCGATGCTGATGAAGACCGCTGAAAGACGGTCGGAACTTCGGTTACCATTGTTTTTTAGCATTTCGGATATTTTGCAAGATTATGTAGTTTTGTACTGCCCTGTTCTGGAATCAAGGCGATGTGATATCTCCATTACGTCACATTTTTTGATATTTTGTGACTTTTGTTATTACCATGTCAGGAACGTGTTTTTTGTTAGCGAAAGTTACCATCAAATGCTTCAAAAGTTTTCACAAATGCAATAGTCTTTCTTACCAAATAGTTACGAAGTTTTATCGGCCTAATTCCTTCATTCATGGCTTAAGTCCTCTATCCTTGTGTCCTCCATTTTCTATTTGCGAAACAACTGAAAGTTAATTAAGTAATTTTTCTAGTAATACGTGATATATGGATTACTCGACAAGTACTTGTACAGACATCTTTACAAATTAGATTACAACAGTACCAAAATAAATTAAGTGCTCATTTTAGGTGCTTTAGTGCAGATAAAAAGGAAGGAACGTCCACGACAAGATCATTAAAGGCGTAAGCCAAGCTCAGATTGAAGAAGGAAGTCGGCCTTGCCATTTTACGGGAGGGGGTCTGTGGTGCCACAGCGGTAAGGCAGTGGACACCTATTCTGGAGAACAGCGTTCAGTTCCCGTTCCTGCTATACAGTTCCAGGTTTTCCGTAATTTCCCTTTTCGCTTAAGGCGAATGGTGGGACGGATCATTTGAATTGGAACGTCTGTTTTCTTTTCCAATTCTTCCCACATCGGAGTTTCCATCTCTAATGACCTCTTTGTCGACAAGATTTGCCTCAAGCGATTAGAGAAATTACTGCTGTTTGCAGAAATACAACGTGTTTTTTCGTTACTATCTTGTACGGATGCAGGCCTGATGGTTGACTAATTACATAATTGAACTATAAATTATTCATAAATTATTCATAGAATTATTCTCTGAATTTCTATTGCAGCTCCACAAGATCATAAGACAAAATTTGAAGACTGCGTCGGTTATAGGTAAAGGCAAAGGGCGAATCATGACGTACGTCTTCAGAGATCAATAGACAGAATTTACCGGTTGCTAGACGCAATATATCAGCCTCGGTCTCAAAGCTATTTGGCAGTCGTATTTGCACACAACGCCCTCACAATTCAATGCGCTGTCACTGTCAACAGTCATATGAGGCGGTGGGGTGAGTGACATTCCTTTGTACTACGCGATACGCATGATCACTCCATCGCTCACCTGTTCGGCATTTTGATGTGTGGTGGGTGACATCACCACGCCCTGAACAGGAGCTGTTACATTGTTGAATATTGTGCTCTCATCTGTATAATCTCTTAATGCAATTTCAATTAGCTGTCTGCCACTGGAGTAGCAGTAAAACGTAACTGTAGAACAGATATAGAGTCAACTGTGAAACTGGAATCTCTTGGCTTCTACATGTGGCTACCTACAGCCGCGACTTTATTCATGTACTACGTCTTGTGCTACAAAACTATACTAACAATTGCGGAAACGAGGATATCAAGGTGGATGAAACGGACAAAATCAAGTTTATGCCAAACAAATGATTAGAATTGCAAAAGTAAACATCATATCCGATGAAGAGAATTCAGTGCAGTATGATGCCCCCTTGGTCTGCAGTCACATGTTTTGAACTTCTCAACACGGAACCAAAAAGAGCGTAGATACGTACCTATACAACAGTTTATCCGTGTGTGGTTTTTATGTGATGCTACAAAGCATCAACGGTGGTTGGTGTACGATCGTGACGATCCAACTGTGCACAAAACATGTTCTACGGACAACGTATCAGCCGAACATGCAATCGTTCTTCCAAGAAGGCTTACACTTTTGTTGCTTCATATGGCTGAGCAATATCCTGTAATAGTTGCTTAAGGAATGGGCTGTACCCAGGCTCTAAGTGCTGCCAGATGTAGCAGTTACCGTTCAGGTATTAAGAGCCCAGCTCTCGTGCCCAATGGCACGCCGAAGCATCACACTTCGACTACATTTTATTTTACTGACATTTGGTTTCCATGACTACGCAGATGCTAGTGGATAGAGAGCACAATTTTCAGGGCAAAAACATCAGAAATTAGGAGTTAAAATGAACGATAATCCCATTCACTGTCTAATTATATATTTTTTAATACATTACCTTCAAAGCTGTCACATTTTCTAAATTTGCGACAGTTATAAAAACGTTTTAATTAAAAAGTAGTATTCAGAAACAAGAATTATGTTATGAAGCAAATTCAAAATGAGAAGCCACCTGACATTAAAATAGAAACAATTGAAATATTAGACGTGCATACAGTTAGTTATTTACAGAAGATAACAGATACTGCTTGGAAATCAGAAAAAAATTGCAACATCAAAACGTACTTTTAATTAAATTAGACAGTTAGTGTTGCACAAATCTTTTAATCTAAAAAAATCAACAATTCGTCAAGAAGTTAAGCTAGAGAGTGCTTCTGTATGACTGTGAAAGTTAGACATTGTTGAAGACAGGCAGATATACACTCCTGGAAATGGAAAAAAGAACACATTGACACCGGTGTGTCAGACCCACCATACTTGCTCCAGACACTGCGAGAGGGCTGTACAAGCAATGATCACACGCACGGCACAGCGGACACACCAGGAACCGCGGTGTTGGCCGTCGAATGGCGCTAGCTGCGCAGCATTTGTGCACCGCCGCCGTCAGTGTCAGCCAGTTTGCCGTGACATACGGAGCTCCATCGCAGTCTTTAACACTGGTAGCATGCCGCGACAGCGTGGACGTGAACCGTATGTGCAGTTGACGGACTTTGAGCGAGGGCGTATAGTGGGCATGCGGGAGGCCGGGTGGACGTACCGCCGAATTGCTCAACACGTGGGGCGTGAGGTCTCCACAGTACATCGATGTTGTCGCCAGTGGTCGGCGGAAGGTGCACGTGCCCGTCGACCTGGGACCGGACCGCAGCGACGCACGGATGCACGCCAAGACCGTAGGATCCTACGCAGTGCCGTAGGGGACCGCACCGCCACTTCCCAGCAAATTAGGGACACTGTTGCTCCTGGGGTATCGGCGAGGACCATTCGCAACCGTCTCCATGAAGCTGGGCTACGGTCCCGCACACCGTTAGGCCGTCTTCCGCTCACGCCCCAACATCGTGCAGCCCGCCTCCAGTGGTGTCGCGACAGGCGTGAATGGAGGGACGAATGGAGACGTGTCGTCTTCAGCGATGAGAGTCGCTTGTGCCTTGGTGCCAATGATGGTCGTATGCGTGTTTGGCGCCGTGCAGGTGAGCGCCACAATCAGGACTACATACGACCGAGGCACACAGGGCCAACACCCGGCATCATGGTGTGGGGAGCGATCTCCTACACTGGCCGTACACCACTGGTGATCGTCGAGGGGACACTGAATAGTGCACGGTACATCCAAACCGTCATCGAACCCATCGTTCTACCATTCCTAGACCGGCAAGGGAACTTGCTGTTCCAACAGGACAATGCACGTCCGCATGTATCCCGTGCCACCCAACGTGCTCTAGAAGGTGTAAGTCAACTACCCTGGCCAGCAAGATCTCCGGATCTGTCCCCCATTGAGCATGTTTGGGACTGGATGAAGCGTCGTCTCACGCGGTCTGCACGTCCAGCACGAACGCTGGTCCAACTGAGGCGCCAGGTGGAAATGGCATGGCAAGCCGTTCCACAGGACTACATCCAGCATCTCTACGATCGTCTCCATGGGAGAATAGCAGCCTGCATTGCTGCGAAAGGTGGATATACACTGTACTAGTGCCGACATTGTGCATGCTCTGTTGCCTGTGTCTATGTGCCTGTGGTTCTGTCAGTGTGATCATGTGATGTATCTGACCCCAGGAATGTGTCAATAAAGTTTCCCCTTCCTGGGACAATGAATTCACGGTGTTCTTATTTCAATTTCCAGGAGTGTATATAGTCACGAAGAGGCAGAAAATGCGATAAAAATGTGGCCTTACAGAAGACAGCTAGAAGCTAGACAGAAATCTAATCAAGATGCTTTGAAAGAGATCAATAAACAGAGGAAGCTGACAACAACCACAAAAAAGGAAAGATTTGGATATTTATACACAATAAATTTGTAACAAATATTTTGGAAGGGAAAACTTGGGAAAAAGACAAGAGCAGATAAATAAAACATGATAAAAGGTGTGTTGTGAATAACAAAGAGTCAAATTTTCAAGAAATGGAGAGTGGAGTTGAGTACTTGCACCAACATGGCGTAGCCTTTAGAAAACAATGATGATACAGGCCACACAGTAGCTAACAGCAGATCATAGAAACACATCACGGTAATAGGTTACAAAAAATAGTGAGGAAAGCAAAACAAAGGACTCTGTAAGTGTATTAAGTTGTCGTACACTGATGCTGTGCAACATTACACGTGTCTAGTAAAATCTATTAAAAACTCCGTTATTATATTATTAGTTATTGCATTTTCTAATACTAGGATTATGATGATACTTTTGGGAAATTAGTGTTTCAGTTCTCATGGTCGTCTGCACAAAAGCTACTTACTGATTGTCATGTTATTCACACGAAAGGGTATGATATTTAACTCGCCGTCTTACGCTGATTCCTCTAGACAAGTGGGGCGTCATCAGTATTCATTCTCTGGAAAAGATATTGATAATATATATCGTGTGTCGCGTATCCTCTAGCTAAGCCACAAGCTTTAATGGAGGAGAAGATTGCACATGTAAAGATTTTTGAAAAGAGTACTATGTGGGATGGTCGGATGAGAAACTGTTTGGACAGGGGTGGGGCATATGATATAGGTGGTGACATGGACAAGATGCTTCCTGGATAAATGTACACATTATCGAGCTGTTCTTCCGTCATGATCGGTCAAGCCTTAGTGGTGCAGTGAGGCAGACTGGTGTGAAGTTGTAAATGGCACTGCCAGCAGCCGACTTTGCGTATGTTGCTCTGGCACCAGTCGGGACTGTCTATCAATGGGGTTCCACTAGGCATGATTTATACCTAAACAGGAGTCGGAACGGAAGTCTGGTACAGCTGATTCATGGCAGTGTCATGGGTAGGAGAAGTAGGTCTCTTTAGGATAAATCCAGACAGCAGGTTCACCTGCGTAAAGATTATCTCTGATAGTAAAAAAAAAAAAAAAGCTCTAGAAAATGCACTCACAAGAAATATACTAACACACCAAATGGAACAGCTACTTCAATTGGAATAAGTTATATGTACATTTCAAGAACTTAACAGTCCTTCAACAAAACATGCTATCAATAAAAAAATAAAATCCTGTTGTTCTCCAGTCTTTGAACTGACGTTAGTTTGTGCCACTGAGTGCTGGTGTAGAGACATAGAAATATAACGTCTAGTGTTAGTGTTGTATCAATGAACAGACTATTACTATAGGAATACTTCAAATGTTGGAGGATCATGCATTTATATCAGAAAAGTAACGCAGTTTAAGTCAATATATGCCCTTATTTCTTTCAGTAAGTAAAGAAAATGAAGACGAACGCTTTGAAATATCAGCTGTTGAATTAACAGGGCTTGATATCACCAAGAAATTATTCATTTTATATATGTATCAATCACACAGACGTAGTGTGGATGCTTTTTTCAATAAACTAAAATAGGTACTACATAAAGTCTCAACTATAAAATTCAACACAGTTTTGTGTGGAGGTATAAAAATAGACACAAATATCATAAATGAAATTAATGACACCTTCATAAATATCCTTTAGAGTTTTGGCACGTCCCTGTTGGTCAATAATACAACTAGAGTTACAACATGACTACATCAGCAACGATTATGTGGCCACAAATATGGACAGCGAATAGTGTGATGTAGCTGTAAAAGAGCTTCGACGTTCAGACCATGTCTGCAAATACTAACAGTATAATCAGATATGGAAAAAGTTCCCAAACTGCAGACATTTGTCAGAAATCGAAATACAAGTACCCTCAAGAGAACTAGCAAACCAAAATTGTGATGAAAATATGGAGAAATCAATGAAAATGCTAAATCCTCAACATAATTTGAATTGAACTTTAGAAAGACATTTCCGAAGTACCCACGTCGGTATCAGTGTGTCACAAAAACAAAGGTATTAGGAAGTCCTCCAAAACCATTGAGTACCTCAGTTCCTTGGAGAAAGGTTCAATAATATTTACAGGAAAATGCTGGTGGCTTTAAACAGGTCATTTAATAACAAAAGATATATAATGCAGAGCTCGAAAGAAAAGCACTCCAGGCTATCATTAAATGGGAAACTGTGGGAGACGAACAAAAGCATATTAAAATTGCGATGAGAGAGGGGGATAAAATAATAAATGTTCCACAATACCTACCAAACTATGTAATAGAAATTACAACAAAAATTCCGAAAAATTAATATAACAACTGTAAATAATTGTCAACTAAATACACTGATGTTACAACCATCCACAAAGCATGAAGCCAGTAAAATTACACAAAAAATTATACACAACATAAAAGGTAACATGTCAGCAGGTACACATGGAGTACTAATGTGTGTGCCGAAACATTGCAAACAAAGTATACAGGTCCCCCCCCCCCCCCCCCCGAAAAAACGTAATAAACGACTTATTCACATTAGGAAATTTTTTCAAAATATTTAAAACAGGCGCTGCTAAATGAAAGTAGTGCAAAACACATAGAAAACTACTGGCCGAATTCCCTGGTTTCATCATTCTAAAAAATAATAGAATTAATTATGAATTACAGATTAATGAATTACTTCAACAAATATAAGCTTCTAAGTGAATCACAATTTGCTTTTCGAAGTGGTAGAAGTACAGAATCAGCCATAGTAAATTTTACGAAAGAGGTACTTGATGATTTTGTCGAAGAGAGTATGTCACAGGCATATTTTTAGATTTTTCTGAGACTTTTGATACTGCTGAACATAATGTTCTGCTAAATAAGCTACAGTCATTAGGAATAATAATGTATGGTACTAGTCTTACTATGCAGACATGGTACAAAGAGCAGAGGTAACACATATCTCAAATAAGGGAAAAATTTTAGTGAAACACAAATCCTCAAAATACATTAATATAGTAATTCTTCAGGTTAACATATTAGGACAAATACTGTTCCAGATATACATCAGTGACATTCTCTACAGTGTTACTCATAGGGAAAATATTCTCTTTCCTGGTGGCAACAGGGTTACGATCTCTAAGAAAACAAGAAAAAGAAAATTCCTTGCAGAGAAAGCAAATGAAACCCACAAGGAAGCTTTGTAAATGGGCAATGTACAACAAAAGTCACACTGAAAATAAAAAAAAAGTGATGCAACTGCCATTTGAAAATTCCACTGTTAAATGAAAAGTAGGTGCCACCTCTATAGACTGTGTGACAAACACCAAATGTATAGGAATAAATATTGATTTTCAGCTGAATTGTTATATAGACACAAAGATACCTGCAAACAGAATAACATAAGTAGTTATGCCCTTAGAATGCCGTCATCAGTGTGTAACAGCCACCGATCTTTAGTTACAATTGTTCATATAACTGAATTCTTAGCAATAACATTCTTTCAGGGAACAAGTGCACGACATATGAACACAATTTTCAGTCTACCGAAAGGGGCCATGAAGAATAATAATCAAGAATAATAGCCCAGCTCATTGTAAAGGTCTGTTCAAAACTCTGAGCATTTTAACCACACGATGGGTCAGTATGTAACATGTACACCGGTATAATCGTGAGACAGCTTTCAGAGGCGTCCATGTCCCTATTACAGTTTGAAGCGTCTATTAGCTGACTAGCTGTCAGTTGTGAACATCGAAAACAACAGCGATAACTTTGTAAGTGACCATGGATCAAGATTTTTAATGAACTTATATTTACTGAGAAAGAATAAACAAATAGCATAAAACTGCATAACAAATTGCCCAAGGAGATTAAAGAGATTACTAAAGTGAACTCATTTAAAATAACATTTAAAGAGTGTCTGTTAAGAAATACATTCTATACAATGTAGAATTACTTAAACTAAGCAGAGTTTGGTAAAAAATGTAACACAAATAAATAATAATAATGATAATAAAACGTGTATGATTTTACATTACACTTTCACACTAAGTTTCTTTTTATTTTTTTCTGGGAAATGTTACTATGCTACGTATAATAACATTATACACCATCTGAGCTAAATATCGCACTTACTACTGAGAGATCCTGACTTAACTTTTCAGGCTAATAAATGGGAAGCTGCAGTAAACAAAATGGAAACCAAGCTCCCTCGCTATGGTGCTGACGTCAGTTGATAGTATGTGTAGTGTTACGTTATGAAATAATGCGTATATAATGTGCGTGGCGTGTGTAATGACTGTCAATGAGCAATGTATGACGTATATAGCACTAGTCTTTTACATTATTACATAACGTCTTTGTTAAACAATATTGTACACTAGGGGTAGACCTAATAACATAGCACTCTTTTACACAGAGGAGGATGTGTAGTGTTACGTTATGAAATAATGCGTATATAATGTGCGTGGCGTGTGTAATGACTGTCAATGAGCAATGTATGACGTACATAGCACTAGTCTTTTACATTATTACATAACGTCTTTGTTAAACAATATTGTACACTAGGGGTAGACCTAATAACATAGCACTCTTTTACACAGAGGAGGATGAACCCTCCAATCTTCATCCGTCCAGCCTGATTTAGGTCTTCCGCGGTTTTCCTATATTTCTTAAGGTAAAAGCCAGGATGGCTTCTCCTTTAAGATCACTGCTGAATACGTGTTTCATCCTTGTCAAACTAGACCTGTAATTATTTAAATACCAGCATATGTGAACTGCGTTATTTTTCCTGGTTAAATTGTAATACCACGCCACAACCAATAGGCTTGTAAAAGTGATCTACGAATGCCTAAAACTACTACTACTACTACTACTACACCGGGTCAGTATGTAACACGTACACGGCTATAATCGTGAAACAGCTTTCACAGGCGTCCATGTCCCTATTACAGTTTGAAGCATCTATTATTTCCGAAAGTGGAGGCCGACATAATGGTGTGGGTTCTACCAGTCCAACCTGCAGCAGACGGTGTCGACTAGTACAACACAGTGGACGGAGGAATGAAGTCTGTTGTGGCCCCTTAAATAGTTTAGTGGTCATATTCTATGTTCATATTTCGCGGTCTGGTACCGCTAATATCGGGGGACAATCCTGTTTTATCTACTGTTTTCACACCCACGTCTCTGACGTAGCTGACATGTTGGACACGAAATATCACGGTATGGCAAAAGGACTTTCAGGAGGGCGACTATTCTCCCCTTTTCGGATTCAAAATGATGCTAAAATGTATACTGATAGTTGATTTCTCCTAAACGAACATTAACGTTTCCTTGCGTACGGGACAGGGTGTTGCTGGGTATGCTGAAACCTGGCTTATCTTCCACAACCTTTCATCCGAAAGTGTACGATGTTTGTATATGATTATCACTGCACTGCACTCTGCCTTTTTGCGGCCGATTATTGATACAAAAATACATACAGAGGAAAAAAAATAGAAATACCAAAAACCCGTTACCATACCTATTACGGTGTAGGAAAACAGATGGCATTCAAAACGAATTCCATTCGTCTCGGAATGGATAAATACGGGCCTTGTAAAGATTTTAAGGGAATATTCTACCATTCTTCCTGCAAAATAGTGATAAGTTCAGTTAACGATAATTGGATGGCGATCACGCACCATTTTCTCCAAAGTAGTAGATTGTAGTAGCCAGTCAAGGTGCTATAATTCAACCTCGTGCTCACAAAACCAGTCCTGGATGATGTGAGCTTTGTGAATAGGGGCCGTATAATCTTTGAACATAACATCACCATTGGGAAACAAACATTTATCATGGTATGGACTCGATCAGCCAAAATGACATATCACAATATGGCTGTCCAAATCATAACTGAACCACTGCCGTGTCTCAGTCTTGGGACGTAAGCTCGGCTAGCAGTTGAAAACATTGTGAAATAAGAGTGATTTGACCAAATGACATTCTTCCATTGGTCCATACTCCAGGTTTTATAACTTGAGCACCACGTTTTCCTGTTACAGGCATTTGTGTCACTGACGAGCGGTTTGGAATTCCAGCTTTTCCGGCAGTTCCCTCCTTCTGGAGCTCCCTTCGTGTTCTTTTGGTGCTGACAGGACCCGCGCGTGCTACATTCAGTTCTGTAGTATCTTTAGGAGTTATCGCCCTTTTACTTTCCGTCACAATCCTCTTCAATGGCCGTTTGTCACGATCACGCTTCACACATTTTTGTCCGTCTTGTGTCTTATGGATTATATTTTCCGCTTTTAACCTGTATGGGGTTAAATATTCGATACGGAGCTTCTGGAAACATCAAACACTTCCCATACCCTGGTTACGGAAGCGCCCACCATAGGAGCACCATCAATTTGCCCACGTTGGAAGTCACTTGGCTCCGACACGATACACTCATAACTACAAGAATTCTGTTCTGACCACGACTGACACTTACAACGTATTAAGGGCATAACACAGGTGCCATTCGTGCTCAAATACAACAGAGCAACATGCAGGCTGGGCTGGCATCTGCATTTATGTTCAAGCAAGCGTTTCTCAGGGTGTTTCCATGTTTCTGACCAACCTCTGTATGCTGCCTGTCGGTGTTAGTTGCTCCGCTACTACTTTTGGATCGGGCCTGATCTCTACCGTTTTCCTTCTGTTCTTGGGACACAGTTCCACGAAAAACGTGTTCCTAGAAAGCATTTTTGAAAACAAAACAGGTAGAAAAGTCTCAATGAGTTCTTTGTAAAACGCGATACCAAGTCAGCAATGTTACAGATAACCTGTATTTCAGTAACCATATGAATTACATACGACCAGAATTTATTGCCACAACTATCGTTAATATAAAATGTTACTATATCATTCTGCAGTCTAAGTCAGTTGCTTTAACAACTATACTTTTAGTTGAAAAAAGTGTAAAGAAAAAAGGTATTTTAGAAGCATGATGAAGTTTATCAATATTTTTTGCACGAACAAATAATAGAAATCGCATTTAATGTCAAAATGGAATAACTGTACATAATTAATTTTAATTATCTGCATCTGCGTTTTTATAAAAGATACAGCGGCATTAGTGACACCTTACAAGAACCCATCGTCGATGAAACAATATGTGCAGCAGGTGTTAGTCTGCACCTGTCGTTTCTTGTAAGTAAATCTTCAAATTGGACTGTATCAAATTTTAATAAGCGTAATTCCTGAACTGACACGACGAAACAAATCCTGTACGTTACCGGTGAATACAGTAAGGAGACATTCATACAAATTCACTCAGTGATTTCTGTGTGAGTATACAAAAGTAGGTGAACATGTCTCCGAAAATTGGCTAATTTACTTTATTGCTCCTTGAGGGTTTCTTTAACTTAAAGTAACTTCTACAGTTTTTGTTATATTAGCAGACTTTGACTGGCGATATCTGTTTTGCAGTGTTGGACAGCGTATTGTGACGAAAAGTGCAGAGAAAGACGATGACGAGGGTGACACGGATCTGGAGGACATCACTAGTCAATACAAGGACCCTGAAGGTAAGCAGGTCGCAGTCACAATCACTATTTTCATAACATACTGTAGCAATTATATATTGTCTCTCAGTTGTCTCAGTTAATTGTGAACTGGTTTCTTTGACAACTTGTGATCGTGTATCGTATCATTGATTTGACAGCATTTTCATGAGTGAATGTCGAAAATGTGGTCCGAGAATACCTACAGTTTAAATTAGGATTTCGAACTTTATTTTAGAATCTGATGTGGATAACTCTATTTTGATACACTGAACAAAGTTGCGTTCTGAAAATTTTTACCAGATAATTTCTTAAATATAGGTTTTCTAGAATCAATTTATGATGCTGATTTTGAAAATTACCTCCATTTTCTTTATCACGTCAGAATTCTTCATGAAATAAGATCTCATATTTTAATGATAGAGGTAACTAAACCACAAATATTAAAATTCCAATCAAGGTTTGCTTTTTTGTAAGTATTTTTTTTATTCCTTTAGGAACAAGTTGGAACCACAGCTGTATAAAAGTCTTCTCCAAAATTATCCATGCATTACGGATTTCAGCTGTAGCTTTCCATGTTGCTCTTGAAGATTTTCTAACGTCATTCGTCTGCCTTCCATCAGGTCGTTGTCTTGGGGTTTTCTTATCTCTCTGAATCAAAAAGAACGTCTTTGGTGTATCTACAGTCCATTCACCTGGCTTTAATTACCGTGTACCACCATTTTATTTTTATTCAAATCACAATTACGTCATCGATTGCACTCTGTTCCCAGTCCCATTTATTAGTTTTCCTGTATCTCCCAGTAGTTTCCAACATGCGTCTCTCCATTACGCACTGAACAACTCTCATGTTCATTCGTTCTGTGTTGAAAATAAACTTTTCATTGCCGTGAGTGAAAACTGGTGAAAAAAAAAGAGTTTAACCTTTCCATTTTAGTCATGTAAGTATCTTCACTTTTACAACAGTATTTAGTTTACCAAAAGCAATACAGTTTTACTGTCCTGCGATATAGAGACATTAGAAAATTAATCAATATACTTGTCGCTGCTGCGAACTACTACACTCCTGGAAATTGAAATAAGAACACCGTGAATTCATTGTCCCAGGAAGGGGAAACTTTATTGACACATTCCTGGGGTCAGATACATCACATGATCACACTGACAGAACCACAGGCACATAGACACAGGCAACAGAGCATGCACAATGTCGGCACTAGTACAGTGTATATCCACCTTTCGCAGCAATGCAGGCTGCTATTCTCCCATGGAGACGATCGTAGAGATGCTGGATGTAGTCCTGTGGAACGGCTTGCCATGCCATTTCCACCTGGCGCCTCAGTTGGACCAGCGTTCTTGCTGGACGTGCAGACCGCGTGAGACGACGCTTCATCCAGTCCCAAACATGCTCAATGGGGGACAGATCCGGAGATCTTGCTGGCCAGGGTAGTTGACTTACACCTTCTAGAGCACGTTGGGTGGCACGGGATTCATGCGGACGTGCATTGTCCTGTTGGAACAGCAAGTTCCCTTGCCGGTCTAGGAATGGTAGAACGATGGGTTCGATGACGGTTTGGATGTACCGTGCACTATTCAGTGTCCCCTCGACGATCACCAGTGGTGTACGGCCAGTGTAGGAGATCGCTCCCCACACCATGATGCCGGGTGTTGGCCCTGTGTGCCTCGGTCGTATGCAGTCCTGATTGTGGCGCTCACCTGCACGGCGCCAAACACGCATACGACCATCATTGGCACCAAGGCAGAAGCGACTCTCATCGCTGAAGACGACACGTCTCCATTCGTCCCTCCATTCACGCCTGTCGCGACACCACTGGAGGCGGGCTGCACGATGTTGGGGCGTGAGCGGAAGACGGCCTAACGGTGTGCGGGACCGTAGCCCAGCTTCATGGAGACGGTTGCGAATGGTCCTCGCCGATACCCCAGGAGCAACAGTGTCCCTAATTTGCTGGGAAGTGGCGGTGCGGTCCCCTACGGCACTGCGTAGGATCCTACGGTCTTGGCGTGCATCCGTGCGTCGCTGCGGTCCGGTCCCAGGTCGACGGGCACGTGCACCTTCCGCCGACCACTGGCGACAACATCGATGTACTGTGGAGACCTCACGCCCCACGTGTTGAGCAATTCGGCGGTACGTCCACCCGGCCTCCCGCATGCCCACTATACGCCCTCGCTCAAAGTCCGTCAACTGCACATACGGTTCACGTCCACGCTGTCGCGGCATGCTACCAGTGTCAAAGACTACGATGGAGCTCCGTATGCCACGGCAAACTGGCTGACACTGACGGCGGCGGTGCACAAATGCTGCGCAGCTAGCGCCATTCGACGGCCAACACCGCGGTTCCTGGTGTGTCCGCTGTGCCGTGCGTGTGATCATTGCTTGTACAGCCCTCTCGCAGTGTCCGGAGCAAGTATGGTGGGTCTGACACACCGGTGTCAATGTGTTCTTTTTTCCATTTCCAGGAGTGTATTAAGAAAGAGAAAAAGGTATAAAGTAGTTACATGAAAAGATTTCTCAATAGTAATTGCTCAATTTCCTAATATACGAGAGCTGTGAACGTCGTGTGCAAGGACAGGCAAAGTGAAAAAATTCATAACTCAAGAAATTCTTCTGATGATATGCATCTGTTTTTCAGGAACTGCTTTTAATGTTTCCTTAAAATTAATTTTACAGTGTGACTGTAATGGAAAATATCTTGTTGGTGCTTACAAGACGCCTCGGAAAGTCCTGTAAGAAAAGGAAGTCTGTTTGTTATGAATATGCCAGAAAAAAGAAAAAGAAGATCGCATTTCATTGACAATAATAATAAAAAAGTGGTATTAATAGTTCTGTACTTAAATATCAGGGGAGAAAACTCTCTCTGTCTCTCGAGCAAGGTCTTAGTGATTATGAATTTCCAGTCCCTTCCTTCTAACATATTTGTCACGACAGAAGGTGCGTAACTGTATCTTTTATCTGTCTGCAGTTATTCTTGCACGATAGTTAGTTACATGTTTCATAGATCATTTGAACGACTTTTTTTATCGAAATGGTGTGGAACTAGTCGGCTTACAGGATATGTATACATGGTTAGTGTTAATATTAATGATCATATTATATTTTAGTTCTAATATGCAGTTACACTTAAAACTAGTTTTTTACAGTATACCAGTTATTAGGTAATTATTCGTTTACGGAAAAGAAGGAGTTGTCCAAAAGAAATGATTTTAGGTCAAATCTGAAGTTTGCTTTACTAGGTTAGACATTTTATGTTATTCGGTAAATGATCAAAAATTTTCGTTGCTGCATATTGACCTGTTTTCTGAGCCTCTGACAGCTTTAATAATGGATAATAAAGGACTTTTCCCCCTTCTAGTGTTGTAGGTATTGACATTACTATCCTTCTCAAACTGTGATGGGTTATTTATGAAGGATTTCATTAACGAATATATGTATTGTGAAGGTACAGTTAAAATGCCTAACTCCTTGAAGAGATACGTACTGTGCCGGTCACGGGTGAACACCACATATTATTCTTACTGCTCGCTTTTGTTTCTGAGCAGTGAACTGCCCCAGAATATTAGTCCGCAAGACATTACTAAGTGAAAATATGAAAAATATGTCAGGAAACTGATTCAAGACTAGCAGTTATACAAAGAGCAAAAGTAGCTGGACTTAACTGTCTGAGAAACTCAGTTACATGCTTTTCACAGTTCACGTTTTCAGGAATACGTGCAGCGAAGAATTTGGAGCATTCTCCTCTGTTTATTGACTCCTGTTCAAGTGATACATCAGTTGTTGGTATAACTATATGTTATACAGATCTGAAGACAGCGTATTTCCTCAAAATTTAGGGAGAATCCATTTCCAGTGAACCACTTAATAATTCTTTGAAAAACGTTGTTAGCAGTATCTTCTGCTGATTTTCTCTCTAAAGGGATTTATTGCAACACGAATATCGTCTGCAAAAAGTACCAATTCTGCTTGATGAATAGTAAGCAGAAGGTTATTCACATAAATAAGGAAAATCAGTGGACCCAGAGTTGAATCTTGCAGAATACCATCGTGATTCATTATTCACTAAAATTTTCTCTCCTTTGAATTATTCAGCACAACTTTTTGCATTCCGTTTTTTTAAATGTGGTTCAAACCAGTCGTGAGCAAAGCCACAGAGTCCATTAAAATTTAAGTTTTGTTAAGAGAGTAACATGATCTACGCCATCGAATGTCTTGGAAATATAACAAAAATGCCGACTGGCGATTTTTACTATTTAATGCTTACAGTATTTTCTGAGTATATGTAATAATACGTATGTGATGATGCAGATGAGTATACACCTGGAGAAAGGGGAGGAGTGAATAGCAGAAGCGTTACACTGCCTACTCTTCGAGAGAAAGTCGGGATGTCGTCGGGCTTTCCTCCTCTGTCTGACGGAGATATCATCATCAACACTTTTATATGTCGTTTCCTTATAAGGCACTGCGGAGAGGTTTTGAGTTATTCGAAGGCAATGGCACATAATCTGGTGACCCTGAGCTAGAAGGCTCCACTTTAAGTGGGTTGCCATCAGAACTCCAGAGCTGAATGTTCCTTCAGTATATGCGTGCAGGATTCTTAACAGCTACCTCTTGACTGCGTTTGATTAGTCGTGATTTAGCGACCTCAAACGGGAAAGCTGGTACTGCGTTCCAGGAAGAGCACTAAGTAAAGTGTATTTTCTCAGTTTTTATTGCGTTGCCTTGTAGGTTAATATTCTTCTTGCTGCGACTGTGGTAGAAGTAACGCCACTGTGACAGGCCGTTTTTGCTCTAGTGTCCTTGTTCAGAGACTGGTAACGGTACTCAAAGACGCTCCTTGTGTTGTGTTGAGTCCGTAATGCGATCCGGGTGGCGTGTCGGCTCCAGGATGGTGGGCACAGGCTGCGTCTGCATATACATGTACATTTCTCTGCAGATCATATTTAGTGTTTGTCAGAGGTTTCATCGAACCACTTTCTCTTTATCGACTTTTCCGCTATCGAATAGCACGTGGGAAAAGTAAACACCTAATTATTTCCGTGTCAAACACGGAAATATAGAATCAACTTGCGATCCCCTGTTGATAGCACTCTGACTAAGAGCCAGTTGTGTTTTATAAGGACGATATTTTCTGAACCAGTGATATATTTGTGTCAGTAGACAGTTTTCTTCGAGGCATTTCACAATATTGTAACGCAGTATATCACCCAAAATCGTTATTTACAGCCAACTTATTATCACATAAATGTTGGCAAGGAACCATCGTGCATCACTCGGTAATGACAAAGGGAGATACTGTGGTATATTTGCTTTCGATGTGGGATCCATTTGTTGTTACAGTAGGTAACTACAAGCTACCAAAATAATTTTACATGAGCACACTATGCCGCAATCTCGACTGCTCACACACCGACCTCAATATTAAAACGCTAAACTATACCACTTGAAGTGAAAATTCCAGAAATACACCTATATGATATTTTTGTAAATGTCAGTCTTCAGACGGATTTTATTGCATCCACCACATTTTACTGTGATTGATCTCTTCAACTATTCTTATCTGTTACACCCCTTGCGCTTTACGTATTCAATTTCTGTATTTTAGATTACTCTCCACAACTGCTCTTTCCAGGAAATGGTGGTTTGGTCTGTTGTAGGTTATCACTGTTGTTCATTCCTAATTTCAGTACCGTGTGATTCGGTATTGTATCTTATACACTGCCAGCAAAAAATTAGTACACTCTTTTAGAAGGTTCCAATTTACTCAAGATTTATTCTTGCAACAGTAGATATGAGGTACGTGAAATAATTAAATCTGCAGGTCAGTAGCACAAGCTATTCTAACATACCCGGTATCGACCCATGCTGGCCGGCTGGAGTGGCCGAGCGGTTCTAGGCGCTACAGTCTGGACCTGCGCCACCACTACGGTCGCAAGTTCGAATCCTGCCTCGGGCATGGATCTGTGTGATGTCATTAGGTTAGTTAGGTTTAAGTAGTTCTAAGTTCTAGGGGACTGATGACCTCAGATGTTAAGTCCCATAGTGCTCAGAGCCATTTGAACCATTTCTCTTCTTCCTTATAGTCTTCATGCTATTGCAACCCTTTTCACACACTCGCCTTCCCCACGCCACGCCGTCTAATCTGTTTGTAGATAAGAGCACTACGTAGCATGCTTTGACAATGAACTACAGCTATCATTTCATGCATGTTTCTTACGACTGCCTTATTTTCCATGTACACGCTTTATACATCACAGATTATGTAAACGATAACAGATAAAATATTAGGACCACAGAACTGCAAACGGTATCGTGGAATCGAAAAATAATTTAAAATCGTTCAACAGTGGAAAGGCTGCGGCACCGGATGAGAGATCTGTGATGTTCTACAGAGGTTATTCGACAGAACTCGCTCCCGCTGTAGCAGCAGCTTATGAAAGTTTAGAAATGCAAAACTTTATCTTTTTTAAAAATGACAGAAGGTAAATAATATTTAGCTAACATTCAAACAAACTAACCTCATGTGTTTTCGCATTTCTTTCATTAAGCCAAGAAATAACGAATCAGTGAGATGATTGGTACTGAATATCTGTGTCTATTTTTTAATCGGTTTGATGATGGCAGATGAACATTGTATCTTATGCTCTAAGACCATTCGATTGCTTGTTTTTATTTGTCATTGATAATGTAGAAAAAGATCTACTTTCATGCTTGCAGGTGGGGGCGATGGAAAAAGTAATCTTAAGGGATTTTCTGATAGTAGTGTATACCAACCAGGAACTTTTCACCAGTATGTTGTGAAGCCTGTTTTGTGCGTTGCATCCGCGGGGAAGTAGAAAGTAGTCTTACAACCAAGGCATTTAGTTGGTCACTTTCCAGATCAGGAAAAATGTGCTAACGAGTTTGTTACTAGGTGCTGAATAATACAACTGGATGCATAGGAAAACAGATAAACAAAACAATAAAACTGGTCTGGTGTTTTCGGTGAACTAAAGAGTTCCCAGAAAGAAGCTTTCAATGTTTCTAAAACTGAAATTTTACAGTATCTACTATGGTGGTGAGAGGTAGACTTCAAATGCGGAAAACATTCAAAAACTAGGTTGCTCAGGGAACTGACTGGAGTGAGACGTAATTGTGACCGTAATGAAACTGAAACGCAAGTGGGCGGCACATGTAAATGAGCAATAGATGTTCGTTGGTGGATTCCAAGAAATAAGGCAACGTCGAGAGATGACAGAGTGTGGAAGGTGGGTAGATGAGATCAGGAAAGCTGTAGGAGCAGCATGGGTGCGTTACATGTGAAGATTGTAATGTGCGGGAAAGACTAGAGATAGTCTTTATTCAGCAGTAGATGTTCTGACGATTACCGTATAAATGTAAAGAAATCGTTATAATAAAAGACGTTTAAAAATATTTCAGGCATGGCTAAGTCAATCCGTACCCTTATTGTTTTTAATGCTCAGAAATTTTGATATTTACTCCTGGAGGTAATCACTACTGTAGAAACTGAAGCGGAAATAGCCCGAAAACACTGACCATTGCCACTTAGCATACCAGTAAAACCGTTCAACTATGGTTTTAGTATGTAGTTTTTGGACAATGGAAACAGAAGCAGTGGTTTGCGTGCCACCAGCCCAGTGCCCGAGGAGTCGACGCAGGCAGGTACACACCTGTCTTGGTGATCCATTGTTGAGCCGAAAATGGTCGGTCCTTTACTAAACTGAAGATAATGTCGTAATCATCGTGACGCACCCTTTCTTGCGCATGATCCTCTTCTGTCCACGTCACACACGGATCACTGTTTTAGCAACATGCTCCGTTTGCGCTGCAATTTCATTGTAACAGAAACCCCTTTTTTCGGTTAACTACCACGAGTTTGGCTTGCGATCCGATACTGCCACGAGGTGTACTGTCACTTGTTTTTACATTTTCGCCTCGTTTGAGAGCACTGTTTACTTATGAAGTAAAGAGGGCGGTGCTACACTTTCGTGTACGCCGTATCGCGTGTAATCTTCACCGTCTACTTCCAGTCTAGTGTCGGCACATCCTACGAGTTTTGATTTATTCGTTTCGTTGTTTTTGGGGGTTGCAGTTTAGTAGTAGCAGTAGTGGTAGTAGTAGCAGCAGCAGCAGCTTTATTCATCCGTATATCTCTTTTTACAAGGATATAGGACATGTCAAAGTATTTACAAGCTTAGACCAATTTAAAATAAACTAATTCGTATACACATATATTTACAGACTTCTAGTTAGAGACAATCATTAGGTTTACTCCTGATATACAATACTTTTTTTTACAAATAAATTATTAAATAATATAACGCCACACCATTCACTCATACCTCACTATCAGTCACTGCACACACTATATACACATTTTTTCATAACACTTCACTCACTACACACGCAAACACACACTGGTGATCTCTAGGCCATTTTCTGTACCGCAACTTCCCATTTGCTATCCTAAAAAACTAAGTCGGCATCCCTCCATAATGAGTGAGATATTGAGGTCAGAAAGAGGAAGAGGTATTAGTATTGTGCTATGCATAGCTTGGGGGTAAGTATTTCTAGAAAGGAAAAAAGAAGGAAGAAAACATAAAGTAAAGCTGATATGTGGAATGTTGGATGTTTTATAATCATTATTATTGTTATTTATTTGTATAACTTTTTTTTATCAAGCCCCTCCTCTGTTTCATCTAAGTAATCTTTCAATGTATAAAATGTATCGCATAACAGGTACATTTTAGCTGCCTTTTTAAATAAGTGTATTTTCGCAAGTTCTTTAATCTCTTTTGGTAATTTAATGTACAGTTTTATTCCTTGGCAGAACATGCTGTTTTGAGCTTTATGTTTATTTTTTCTTGGTAAATGTAAGTTGAGTCTATCTCTTGTTGCATGGTCATGGAAAGAGCTGTTTGTGCAGTAATTACCAGTTATTTTTGATGTGTATAACTAAGTGGTAAATATATTCACATGGAGCAGTTAAAGTCCCCAGTGTTTTGAACAGATCTTTACAATGAGCTCGACTGGTATTTTTGGTTATTATTCTTATGATTCTTTTTTGGATTTTGAAAATTGTGTTCATATTTTGTGCATTTGTACCCCAAAAATGAATCCCGTAGCTAAGAATTGAGTATACATATGAATAATATGTAACTAAAAGACACTGCATGTTACACACTGATGATAGGATTCTAAGGTCTTAACATGCTGATGACATTCTGTTTGCAAGTACCTTTATGTGTTCTCACCACTTCAACTGAGAATCAATTCATTCCTAGAAATTCTGTATTTGTTACACAGTCTATAGAGGTGCCATCTGTATTTAATTTAACATTGTCATTTTTCCTCTTCAAACTGAAATTCGTGGCATTAATTTCCTTTATGTTCAATGTCACTACATTGCTTATTGACCAATCATAAACTTCCTTGAGAGTTTCATTTGCGTTTTCGGCAAGGAGTTCTCTTGTTTTCTCAGTGACTATAATATTGCTGTCATCAGCGAAGAGAATTTTTTCACCATGAGTAACACTACTGGGAAATGCATTGATGTATATCAGGAATAGTATTGGTCCTTATATGCTACCTTGCGGAACACCTATATTAATGTATTATGGTTTTGATAAGTGTTTTACTAAATGTTTAGGTCTATTTGAAGTATGTGTTATCTCTACTCTTTGTACCCTATCTGCTAGGTATGATCAAAACCAGTCATTAGCTACCCCTCTTATTTCTAATGATTTTAAGTTATTTAATAGAATCTTGTGGTCGACTGTATCAAACGCCTTAGAAATATCCAAAAATGTGCCTGTGACACACTCATCTTTAACAAGAGCATCAAGTACAACGTTTGTGAATTCTATGGCTGACTCCGTATTTTTTCCACTTTGGAAACCAAACTGTGATTTGCTTAAAAGATTGTATTTATTCAGGTAATTCATTAATCTGTCTTTCATAATTGTTTGCACAAACGTTAAGTGTTCGTTAACTACTGCAGTTCAACATTCATGTCTACTGTAAGTAGGTATTTCACAATCCCCATCTGGCTGAGAATTTGATGTGAGGTTGCTCCCGCGTTTGCCGCAGGTTCGCACGAGGAGCGCCTGGCCGTGCTGAACGCGGCGCGCTTCCTGCCCATGGCGCGCTGCCACTACGAGCTGCCGTCCACCGAGAACCACGACGTCGCCTTCGACCTAGTCGAGATCGAGAACGTCCAGCTGGGGCACGCTTTCAGCGTCACTGTCCACATACACGTAAGTCTCTACCCACTGCACTCGACCTTCTACTCTAAGAAACTAGAATTAAACTAAACTCCGCCCGAATACGCCATGAAGATCCAACGGTACCAAGCGGCCGCCGTCTCATGCTCAGCCCACAGGCGTCACTGGATGCAGATGTAGAGGGGCATCTGGTCAGCACACCGCTCTCCTTGCCGTACGTCAGTTTACGAGACCGTAACCCTCTACTTACTGCACTCAAACTGCACGAAAGAGCAAGATTTCCATTTTAGTCTCAACTTGTTAGATGAAGTAGTAATTGAAACTCTGTACTTGCCTCTAGCATCAATTAGGAACTGTACCGGTTCTACAACATAGTCCTCAATTCATGAAAAGGTAGAAAAGTCGTTACTGTCGAGACCTTTTTTTTCGGCGACGGCTTGATATCTGGAGGTACTTGAAGGCTTTTGACTTGTGAGTTAGTGTTAAAAAGAAATTATACTATTTGGTCAGCCTCACACTTTAGTTACACCACGTCCGCTATGAAGATATACATTTTTACACGTAATTCAAGCAATTTGATCTTTGATTTTCTCCTTGCCATCCATACAGTAGCCAAACTTCTGTCAAATTGTCGATTTCATTTTGGTTTGTTGCATTACACAGTCACCTTGCTTATATGAATTATGTACTGAAGCACTCTTCTAGCTGTATCCCCAACGCTCAATGTAGCTGATCATTCAAGCATTACAGGGTGCGGCGCTTAAATCCGGACAAATTTCATTATGAATTTCCCGCCATATCGTAGTTCCGCCGGAGGTCGCGACTGGCGCTCTTGAGAACCATAGGCAATTAGTAAACAGCCAGAACCTCAAAATGGTCGAGATGTTGCAGACAAGTGCGCAGTACAACCTAAGAGCAACGATTATCGTTCGCCCACTGAAATAGTTCGAGTCTTCGAGTACCCGAGATCAACTGTTTACGATATTGTGGCCAAGTATAATGCTTCGGGGAAGTCTGGGGTTCACGTCCTAGGTGTTGTGTCCATTGAGGGTGATATCATACCGCGACGTTTCTTTGAAAAGGGAAAAACTGTGACAAAAGAACTTTATCTGAATTTCTGACGAATGTCGTGAAACCGTGGATGGTAACTGTGGCCTCGGGGAAGACAATATGTCTTTCAACAGGACGGTGCACTGGCTCATACAAGCCATTTAGCCCAAAACTGGCTCTCGTTGACATGTTATGGTCAAAGAGGCACCCTAACGTCGCATCGCTGCGCACCGCTATCGAAGCAGCATTCGCGAACATGGACAGCACTGCGATCACTTCAGGACAAGATTGGAGGCGTCATCACTGCTGAAGGGGGTTACATCGAGTGATGTTACTCTTAAAAGATACCACCACTTATCTGTAAAAGGATTTTCATTTTTATTTATATTTTGTTTTAATATATTTGCTTTTACAAATGTTTCATTTGTCCATATTTAACCGCCGCATCCTGTACAGTACATTAACCGATAATACAAACAACTTCATAAACGTGCATGGCAGATAGGCAGCGGTCAAAAACGTCGTCCATGCGGTGCTTCACAGACAGCAAGACAGATCTGGTCTCAGCAACACACAGTCAGTAGTTTCAGACAAGGTGGTCGCCGCTAGATCAGGATGAAAATATACTTATAGAGCTCCTGGTCCTCGAAAACATTCCAAAGATGCAAATAGACTACCAGTTTTTAACTACCATTACAACCGACGTGTGGTGTCACTTCATGCAGTCACCTTCGTGGATAGCAAATAATGGAAATAAATGAAGAGCGTAATATTGGCTCTGTAATTGAACTTTCCTCCCCTCATGAACCATGGACCTTGCCGTTGGTGGGGAGGCTTGCGTGCCTCAACGATACAGATAGCCGTACCGTAGGTGCAACCACAACGGAGGGATATCTGTTGAGAGGCCAGACAAACGTGTGGTTCCTGAAGAGGGGCAGCACCCTTTTCAGTAGTTGCAGGGGCAACAGTCTGGATGATTGACTGATCTGGCCTTGTAACACTAACCAAAACGGCCTTGCTGTGCTGGTACTGCGAACGGCTGAAAGCAAGGGGAAACTACAGCCGTAATTTTTCCCGAGGGCATGCAGCTTTACTGTATGGTTAAATGATGATGGCGTCCTCTTGGGTAAAATATTCCGGAGGTAAAATAGTCCCCCATTCGGATCTCCGGGTGGGGACTACTCAAGAGGACGTCGTTACCAGGAGAAAGAAAACTGGCATTCTACGGATCGGAGCGTGGAATGTCAGATCCCTTAATCGGGCAGATAGGTTAGAAAATTTAAAAAGGGAAATGGATAGGTTAAATTTAGATATAGTGGGAATTAGTGAAGTTCGGTGTCAGGAGGAACAAGACTTCTGGTCAGGTGAACACAGGGTTATAAATACAAAATCAAATCGGGGTAATGCAGGAGTAGGTTTAATAATGAAAAAAAAATAGGAGTGCGGGTAAGCTACTACAAACAGCATAGTGAACGTATTATAGTGGCCAAGATAGACACAAAGCCCATGCCTACTACAGTAGTACAAGTTTATATGCCAACTAGCTCTGCAGATGACGAAGAAATTGAAGAAATGTATGATGAGATAAAAGAAATTATTCAGGTAGAGAAGGGAGACGAAAATTTAATAGTCATGGGTGACTGGAATTCGACAGTAAGAAAAGGGAGAGAAGGAAACATAGTAGGTGAATATGGATTGGGGCTAAGAAATGAAAGAGGAAGCCATCTGGTAGAATTTTGCACAGAGCATAACTTAATCATAGCTAACACTTGGTTCAAGAATCATAAAAGAAGGTTGTATACCTGGAAGAATCCTGGAGATACTAAAAGGTATCAGATAGATTATATAATGGTAAGACAGAGATTTAGGAACCAGGTTTTAAATTTTAGGACATTTCCAGGGGCAGATGTGGACTCTGACCACAATCTATTGGTTATGAACTGTAGATTAAAACTGAAGAAATTGCAAAAAGGTGGGAATTTAAGGAGATGGGACCTGGATAAACTGAGTAAACCAGAGGCTGTACTGAGTTTCAGGGACAGCATAAGGGAACAATTGACAGGAATGGGGGAAAGAAATACAGTAGAAGACGAATGGGTAGCTCTGAGGGATGAAGTAGTGAAGGCAGCAGAGCATTAAGTAGGTAAAAAGACGAGGGCTAGTAGAAATCCTTGGGTAACAGAAGAAATATTGAATTTAATTGATGAAAGGAGAAAATATAAATATGCAGTAAATGGAGCAGGGAAAAAGGAATACAAACGTTTCAAAAATGAGATCGACAGGAAGTGCAAAATGGCTAAGCAGGGATGGCTAGAGGACAAATGTAAGGATGTAGAGGCTTATCTCACTAAGGGTAAGATAGATACAGCCTACAGGAAAATTAGAGATACCTTTGGAGAAAAGAGAGCCACTTGTATGAACATCAAGAGTTCAGATGGAAACCCAGTTCTAAGCAAAGAGGGGAAAGCAGAAAGGTGGAAGGAGTATATAGAGGGTCTATACAAGAGCGATGTACTTGAGGACAATATTATGGAAATTGAAGAGGTTGTAGATGAAGATGAAATGGGAGATACGATACTGCGTGAAGAGTTTGACAGAGCACTGAAATACCTGAGTCGAAACAAGGCCCCGGGGGTAGACAACATTCCATTGGAACTACTGACAGCCTTGGGAGAGCCAGTCCTGACAAAACTCTACCATCTGGCGAGCAAGATGTACGAGACAGGCGAAATACCTTCAGACTTCAAGAAGAATATAATAATTCCAATCCCAAAGAAAGCAGGTGTTGACAGATGTGAAAATTACCGAACTATCAGTTTAATAAGTCACAGCTGCAAAATACTAACGCGAATTATTTACAGACGAATGGAAAAACTGGTAGAAGCCGACCTCGGGGAAGATCAGTTTGGATTCCGTAGAAATGTTGGAACACGTGAGGCAATACTGACCTTACGACTTATCTTAGAAGAAAGATTAAGGAAAGGCAAACCTACGTTTCTAGCATTTGTAGACTTAGAGAAAGCTTTTGACAATGTTGACTGGAATACTCTCTTTCAAATTCTGAATGTGGCAGGGGTAAAATACAGGGAGCAAAAGGCTATTTACAGTTTGTACAGAAACCAGATGGCAGTTATAAGAGTCGAGGGGCATGAAAGGGAAGCAGTGGTTGGGCAGGGAGTGAGACAGGGTTGTAGCCTCTCCCCGATGTTATTCAATCTGTATATTGAGCAAGCAGTAAAAGAAACAAAAGAAAAATTTGGAGTAGGTATTAAAATCCAGGGAGAAGAAATAAAAACTTTCAGGTTCGCCGATGACATTGTAATTCTGTCAGAGACAGCAAAGGACTTGGAAGAGCAGTTGAACGGAATGGACAGTGTCTTGAAAGGAGGATATAAGATGAACATCAACAAAAGCAAAACGAGGATAATGGAATATAGTCGTATTAAGTCGGGTGATGCTGAGGGAATTAGATTAGGAAATGAGACACTTAAAGTAGTAAAGGAGTATTGCTATTTGGGGAGCAAAATAACTGATGATGGTCGAAGTAGAGAGGATATTAAATGTAGACTGGCAATGGCAAGGAAAGCGTTTCTGAAGAAGAGAAATTTGCTAACATCGAGTATAGATTTAAGTGTCAGGAAGTCGTGTCTGAAAGTATTTGTATGGAGTGTAGCCATGTATGGAAGTGAAACGTGGACAACAAATAGTTTGGACAAGAAGAGAATAGAAGCTTTCGAAATTTGGTGCTACAGAAGAATGTTGAAGATTAGGTGGGTAGATCACGTAACTAATGAGGAGGTACTGAATAGGATTGGGGAGAAAAGAAGTTTGTGGCACAACTTGACTAGAAGAAGGGATCGGTTGATAGGACATGTCCTGAGGCATCAAGGGATCACAAATTTAGCATTGGAGGGCAGCGTGGGGGGTAAAAATCGTAGAGGGAGCCCAAGAGAAGAATACACTGAGCAGATTCAGAAGGATGTAGGTTGTAGTAGGTACTGGGAGATGAAGGAGCTTGCACAGAATAGATTAGCATGGAGAGCTGCATCAAACTAGACTCAGGACTGAAGACGACAACAACAACAACAACAACAATTGAACTTTTAACTATAAAGTAATTCTTATCTCGGTCACTTGTGGACAGGTCCGCGCATCGGCACAGGTTTTTATCAACAAAGTAGTTACATTAGTATCTCCACAGAGGTTTAGCCTATTGCTGTTTTCCACGCTGTGTGTTGCAGAACAAGGCGGATGAGCATCGCACCATCACGGCCATCCTGTCCGCGTGCTCCGTGCTGTACACTGGCGCCACCGCACACAGGCTGAAGCGCGCCAACGGCGAGTTCATCATACAGGGCGGACAGCGTGAGTGTTCCCTAAAGTCTACTAGAGCCTCTGCAATGGTTCATTTATCGTCCTTGTCAGGTAATACAGGCATGAAGAAACGATTAGCATCATTGAGTAATCTGCCTACACATTCCTTTAGTCGAATCAAGCATTTCGATGTCTGATAACCTAGCACACACTATGATCTTTCGTACATTGCATCTCACCAGTTGATTGTGACACTACATTGGTCATCCTTGCCCACATCTCGACCTTTCGCACCAGTACCTTAGAATCCGTGCTGTTCACGTCAACTGACAGATGACGTAAAACTGATATATCAAGTCATTTATCCTGATTCAAAATCCTAGAATTCCATTAAGTATAGCCTTCAAATAGCCTTTTTCTTCGGCAAATATCCACTTCTTAAGTCCTTAATTACCCGCAAAATCTCTCTAGCAGTCATGATTTTTCCGCACTGCTCCTATGTCTCAAGAATTCGCCCAGTCAGATGTCTCTTCCCCTTTTTTTTACTACTTCTCAGTGTCTCGAGTGGAGGCAGTCAGAATTTAGGGGACTGGCGGCAGGTGAAATACAAAAAAAAAAAGTTCAAATGAAATGTGTGTGAAATCTTATGTGACTTGACTGCTAAGGTCATCAGCCCCTAAGCTTACACACTACTTAACCTAAATTATCCTAAGGACAAACACACACCCATGCCCGAGGGAGGACTCGAACTTCCGCTGGGACCAGCCGCACAGTCCATGACTGCAGCGCCTTAAACTTCTCGGCTAACCCCGCGCGGCTAAATAGAAGTGAGTATGAAATATGAGGTGAGTAAGGTAGGGAAACGCGGTGACGAGAGGAATATTAAATTGTGCTATGTGTGAAAACAAGGGGGGTGATTAAGGTAGTGGCTCAGGTAGTTAAACTTAACAATAGCATTTCAATGGTAAGAAGCAGCAACTGTTGTACACGACGATTCATCTAATTTTCGATGATTTTCATGGGGAACAATCCAGAATTACTACAACTGTTCAAGTCGATATGCTTGTCAAATAAACTGTATCTATATTTACGAGCATTGCTGGTACTGAGCTACTGAATATTGACTCTTGACATACTATTGACTATTTGAATTGAAGTACATAATAAAGCTCACACAGTTGTTATTTGCTGTCTATACCGATTTCAACTATTCAGTGATTATCAGTAATGGCCGACAGCTGCGTTAGAGTGTGATATGTGTGAACATAACCTCAAGGCTACTACTAGAAGCACTGAGCATTTGTTCACTCATGCCGGCCGGTGTGTCCGAGTGGTTCTAGGCGCTACGGTCGCAGGTTCGAATCCTGCCTCGGGCATGGATGTGTGTGATGTCCTTAGGTTAGGTTTAAGTAGTTCTAAGTTCTAGGGGACTGATAACCTCAGATGTTAAGTCCCTTAGTGCTCAGAGCCATTTGAACCATTTTGTTCACTCACGCCATACTCTAACGCAGTCATAGGACAAGAAACATTATGTGCTATTGACGATGAATGAACATTTGAAACTTTTATAGCTAGTAAATAAAAAAGGTGTGAACACTGACTGATGTAAACTTCATACGGAAATTTAATGAGCCCACAGACGCTCTCCGCTTACAAAACTGAAAATATGAACAAATACATTTACCTTCGTAGACGAAGTGAGTAACTGCTGTAATAAGATACAAACATATTTTCTCTTCTCCCGCAGGCGAGATACTTCGTATCCAGATAATGCCCCAAGAGTACTTGGACAAGCTCGTGGACCACAGCCTGGTCAAGATATACGCCATCGCCAGTGTGAAGGAGACGCGCCAGACCTGGAGCGAGGAGGATGACTTCCCCTTCATCAACCCCAAACTGAGCATACAGGTGAGTCGGACACCAAGTCATCCAGTAAGAACGCTGCGATACAGTGTGAAGACAAGTCTGCATGAGCCACGTGTACCTGTCACTGCAGATCCGCGGCAGCTGCCAGGTGGGCCAAACGAGCCAGGCGACGTTCACGTTCCAGAACCCACTCAACAGGCTGCTCACCGACTGCACCTTCACCATTGAGGGACCAGGCCTCAACCGACCAAAGGTCATCCCATTTAGGTGAGCACAACACATGTCAAGTGTATTGTCAAAAATGGTTCAAATGGCTCTGAGCACTATGGGGCTTAACATCTATGGTCATCAGTCCCCTAGAACTTAGAACTACTTAAACCTAACTAACCTAAGGACAGCACACAACACCCAGCCATCACGAGGCAGAGAAAATCCCTGACCCCGCCGGGAATCGAACCCGGGAACCCGGGCGTGGGAAGCGAGAACGCTACCGCACGACCACGAGATGCGGGCTCAAGTGTATTGTCGCCGAGCAGGACAGATAATAGTAGACGAATATTTTTAAATTACGAACTTTATTACGATCTCGCTCACTTGTTACTAATCTCACAAAACATATAAATTTGAACCTGCAATCTGAAGAAAAAGTGTCAGTAATTAAAGTTCATCAAATTTATACCGACATCTACGTGTAATGCGGAATTGACCACTAGATGTCACCAGAGACGGGCCCTCCAGTATAAAAGAAGTACTATATTGTCAGTAGAGAAGCAGTAACAGCTCAATGGTTAGGTCAGGAGAGCTCAGTGGACTCGTCATTGGATGTCATCTGAATAACACATCAGTCAGGGATATTTAAACCCTTTTAAAGCTGTCCAAGTCGACTGTTGGTGATGAGCCTCTGAAGTGGACACGCGAAGGAACAACCACAGCTAAATCAAGACCAGGCAGGCCACACATTCTGACGGAAGTTCGTTGTAAGAATCGCATGAAATCGGAGGAAGTTCAAAGTGTTACCAGCAATTCAGCTATAACAAAGACTGTGCATAGGGAGATAAAAAGAATTGGGTACATTGGTCGAGCAGATACACATTTCTGAAGTCGATGCTAAACGAGTCTTGAGTTGATGTAAAGAGCAACGCCACTGGATAGTAGATGACTGTAACCAAGTAATTTGGAGTGATGAATGAACGCTGCACCCTGTGGCAGTCCGATGGAAGGACTGGATTTGTCGAATGCCAGGAGAATGTTAACTGTCGTTATGTGTAGTACCAATAATATGGTCCCCGTATTGCACTTAAGAAAAAACGTTAAGAATATGAAAACAGTTTGCAGCACTGTGTACTGCACACAGTAGAAGAACTGTTTCGAGAAAATGATAGTTTGTATCAGCAAGACAACGCACCGCCATAAAGCAGCATTTGTGAGGCAATGACTCGTGGAGAGTGACATTCCTTGTCCATGGTCCCGGCGTGAATCCAAAGGAATACCTTTGAGAATATCGACTTTCCCAGACTCCAGCGTCATAAAGGCGACGGGGGGGGGGGGGGGGGGGGGACATACCTTATATTAATGTCCACTAATAAGTGTACGGCTACTTTTCATAAGATAGTGTGTTTACCTTAAATATACTGCAAAGTCTAGAAATTTCTCAGCACGTGGGATTATCACAAACTAATAAAGGAACATGATTTAAAGAGACAACAAGATTTTATTTCTTTTGACTGTGTACTATGTTCGATGGGGGTCAAAAATTAATTCTTCCTCAACCACTTCGTCTGAAATCCAGCCTATTATTGAGCTATCAGCAACGAAAATCATAATATTTGAAGTGAAAAATAATTTCCAGTGCTCTCAAATATTGTCGTATTGTCAGAACATATTTTTCATTGAAACTGTAACAGACGTAACGGCGATTCGGTCATGATAATGCTGTAATACGTGTGGGATGTGGTATACTCTTCTCGTCCTCCCGCCACAGAATGAGCACTATCAACTACTATAGAGAAATATACTCCTCAATATAGAATTCGAACCACAATACAAACTGATTACATCATATATCCAGAGTACTGATTGAGGTGAAAGTCAAATTAATTATGATGAAAGATTCTTGAACTGATCATAATTACGTGGAAATGTATTTTAAATTGATGAAAAGTACTAGAAATGCCTGAAATGGATTTATATGAGCTTATAGAGATGTTTTGTTATACATGAACATACCTATTCGATTCACTTAAGAGAGATGTAAGAAGTAACATTCCGCTTTTAGATCACCTCAAGTCGACCAATGTGACAAGAAATACGAAAACGATGATTTAGAAATGTTTATACAACAAAGGTATATTTCAAAAGCCGTTTATATACGAGCACAATATACTTTACCATTGCTAATGTGAAGAAGATGATTATAAAACATGTAATACACACTAATTTCATATTACTGTTGATTTTTCAACAAACAAACTCAGTTAATTTTTTTATATAAACAAATAAAAGATGATTAATGTTAATGAATAAGAAATAATCATGTAAGAGGCTGTACTAAGTTATACACATACGAATAATGGTATAAATGTGCATCGTTCAATCAAAATAAAGGCAATTTGTGGTATAATTGTAAACATGAAGTACAAATGAATGAATTATACACTAAGAAGTGAAATATTAAGAACATAATGTTCATTCAAATTAAACAGCAAGATTTCAAAAGTCATTTAGGAAATTTAATGTTACATGATTCTGTTTACTCTTCTAGAATATAACTCAAGATGGTATTCTTGAGAGTTTAATCGTGATCCCTTCCAGTAAGCTTATTATGCTGCACTTCACTTCAAAGCACAAAGTTTGGATATCATTTTCTGCAATACTAGTAACTGTATGTGTATTTCCAGCAAGATGAGGAGCAAATGCATATTCAGGTCTGCTTAAGTTATCAAATCGTTTGAGATAGAAGTCGTCCTTAAATATTGTTTCGAAATTGGACAATGTGAAATCTAAGATAGCAAACATAGATTAGTGAATAAATTCAAGACGTTATAAAGGAAATACTAATGGGGTGAAAAATTGTGGATGAAGTTTGTGAGTGGGGGAGAAACTAACTGCAATATTCCTACTTTTGAATAGATTCCAATTTTATTTGAAATTATGTGTAGTAAGTTTGTACAAAAAATCTCAGGAAAAAATACATTGTTGTTCTACGTTTAATCTATATTTCACATTGTTTGCTAAGCAATGTTCTTTTCGATAAACTTTCACAATGTAAGTCACAACGCTAAATATTTTCAGAAATTTATTTATGTGCTTACACATGTAAAACAAATATTTTTCGTTGTTGTAATAGTTTTTACATACTGGGTATAGCCTCGTAACAGCTTCTAATTTCAGCGCTCTGCGAACCAAATAGGTTTTATTTTTTATTGCCATATCATCTCCAAATCTTTACTAGTAACTTAACATGTTAGAAATATGATATACTTGGTCGACTACTTTCGGTCGAATCTTGGTCACAATAAGAAGTTTAATATAAACAGTAAGATATGTACCTGAAAATTAGGCTAACATACATCCATAACAATAGTTGTTTGTTAACCATGTTCGTCATTATTTGGCTGCATGTTGATGTGAACCGTATTGTAGAGCAACCCAGAATAGTTTTCCAAACAAAGTACATATGTGAAAGTGCCCCTCTTGTTGCAACAACTGCGATAAGTGTGAACAACAAATAAACATTTAAAAACACGAGTTTTCAATAGAGAATAATTGCTCGTCGTTCAGTCATTAGACGTCATTAGCCAACAGCTACATCACGAATAACAGCAGTCAAACATCACAGCAACATGCTGCAGAATCTCATACATTTTGACATTTAGATTAATCTTAACAGAACAATATATTAAATCCATGCTCGAAACGGGTAGAATTGTTAAATCATGGGCATAGCGCAAATGACTACATTTTTTACTGGTTTTGGCATTTTAAAAACAACACAATTAGAACTAGCTCTATCAGCGTTGCCATACTCTTCTATGGCAGTACATTTTTCTGATAACTGAGATTATGTAGGTAAGACTGCGTTTTTTTCCATATAATATCTTTAATTATGGATCATTGGGAATCTCGCCAGATGCAGTTGTCGAAGTGGAATGTCGTTTTAGCGTCTGGCAGAGACGCCATCATAATTATTCTGCTGAGATACTCGACAAATCTGATAATCTTGAAAATATCATGCCATTTTGAAGCTTACACAAGTTAATTTTTATTGTTTCATCAGTCTTCTGACTGTTTTGTTGTGATCCACCACGACTTCCACTGCTGTGCCAAATTCTACTTAAATCTCAGAATAGCACTTACAACCAATGTCCTCAATTATTTGATGGCTATATTCCAACCCCTGTCTCCCCTTACAGTGTTTAGCATCTACAGTTTCCTCTGGTACTATGGAAGTTATTCCCTGATCTCCTAACATCCTATCCCTTCTCGTGCCAGTATTTTTCATATATTCCTTACCTCGCCGACTCTGCGAAGAACCTCCAGCTTATCAGTTCATCCTTCTACAGCGTCCCATCTCAAACGCTTCGATTTTCTTCCTTTCCGGTTCTCACACAATCCATGATTCACTTCCATCTATGCTGTGCTCCAAACAACATTCTCAGAAAGCCACTGGAAGTATGAATTAAGAAACGCCATCAGTCACAAATTTTCTTGTTTTGCTAAATAAACGATAGATTTCGGATCCTGTGAGTCCATCATCAGGTGTAATTTGTCTTAATACATGGTTTATTTTTTCTGCTGAATGGGATGAAATGCATATTCAACATAATACAAGAAAAGCGTTTTTAACTTTTTAGTACCGTCATACAGTCTTTTCTCCATCCTGTTAATATAAACCACTTGACTCAAGAGGCACATTTGCGTACACATGTTTGTAAACACTTCTCAGAAATTTCTGTCTCAGATTAGGACCTATATTTGATACTAGTATTCTGTTAGCGAGGAGTCCCTTTTTGCCTGTGCTATTCTGCTTCTTATATCATATTTGTCTCGTCCGTCATGTAAACTTTACTTGCGAGGTAATAGAATTCCTTCATTTAGTCTCCTACGCGGCCCCCAGTTTGTATGTTAAGTTCATCGTTGATATAGTTTCGGCTGCTCCTCAGGACTTTCCTCTTTCTTTCGTTCATTCTCAACCCGTATCCTATACTCGATGACTATTCATTCTATTTAACAGGTCATATGACCCGTGCTCATTGACAGGGAGAATAGCAATGTCATTATCGAATACTGTCAATGATATCTTTCGACCCTGAATTTTAATCCTACTCCAGAATCTTACTCTTATTTCCTGCTTTACTCCTCGATGTTCAGATTGATCCATAGGTTTTACATTCGTTTTAAGTCAAGTTCTCTAATTATTCCTTCCTATTATTCCTTCTTGTCTCTTGAATATCTCCCGTGTTTCCCTAGAGCTAACCATTTTTTTCTAATAATTTCATCCATCTTGCTCCATTTTGTGTTGAACACTTTTTCTGGATCGATAGATCCTATGACGGCATGTTGATTTTTCTTAAGACTAGCTGCATTATCACGTCCACCGTCAGAAATGCCTCTGTGATACGTTTATCTTTGTTAAAGCCAAACTGATAGTCATCAAGAAGATACTTAATTTTCTTTTACACTCATCTATGTGTTATTCTTATGAAAAACATGGGTACGATTGTGCGTTAGTACTCGGAATTATCTGCACTTGTATACAAAACGTTGCTGATGACATTTTTCCGAAAGTCTCACAGATTCTACACGTTAACCTGAATAGTCATTCGGTTGCCTCCCTCCCCCCCCCTCCTCTCCTCCCCCTCCGCCCAAGGATCTTAGTAACTCCAAAGAAATGTTATGCATTCCTTATACCTTATTTGATCGCAAGCCTTACAATACCCTGTCAAACCCTGACTCTAATACTTTATGTCTTCCAAACTCAAATCTACCAGTCAGTTCCTCCCCTTGTAGATGCCTTCAATAAAATCTTTCCTTTGCACTCTCACTATTGATTCTTTTGCTTTTCATTTCAATGAACGTTATTTTCACTTTTCTGTATACTTATTCTGTCTTTCCATGCCTATTTTCCTTAAGAGTTTCTCAGATTTTTTCCGCAGCCATGACGGTTTACCTTCCCTGCATTCCTAACTGACTTATACTGCAGGATTACAGTCTTTAGCTGAACGATTTTGTACTTCCTTCTATCGTAGATGTATTGCATTAATTCTTTGTTGCGCAAGAATCCTTTAAAGTCCAATTTCTTTGACTGCCATTTTTAGAGCTGCTCGTTCCGCTTCAGCTGCACTACCTAGTGTTCTATTCCTTACCGCAGTATCTACTGCGTTAGAGAACTTCAAACGCACACCATCATTGCTCCGTAGTTCAGTGTTCCATTTCTTTCCACACTGATTCATCCTGACGATTGTATTAGCTCTTTGAGTAGCAGTGGTTTCTGCCAGAAACCACCATATTATCAATTTTTTTTGAAGTCCTAGTGCCCTTCGCATGAATCCACTATCGCTATTGCAAGACAGAGACCTCAAGTGGTACACTGTGGTACTCCTACGAATGTAGTGCGTTGTAGGAGTCACAGCGGTCAAAGCAATAATCGGTGCGGAGATTGCACACTTCGTGTTTGTAGGAGATTGTGACATGTTGACATCTTGGGTTGTCGGGTGTTCTGCCGGATATCAGCGTCGTACTTGCACGATATTTCGGTCACGTAGCTCGTAACCTTGTGACATGTTGTTTTTCTATGGTTATGATATTGAAGAGATCATTGACGATGAAAGTATGTATGTTTGAAGGTACAGTAACGTACGTTTGTACTGCTGCTTCTGTGAGTGGTTTCGAAATGAAACCACTGGAGCAGTAAGTGCTCTTGATAAATTTATTAAATTTTAGGCTCATTTTTGCTTGCTGTTTAGGACTATAATTTGTTTTAGGCATCATGAGCTTATGGAAGTTTCGACGTGTGGGATTGTGCGTAGGAAAAACGGGAAACTGGTTTCAAATATATCTCATGAAACGACAGGTGGTTGAAAACTGTACGTCGCAGTGGTTCCCAAGTGAGACTACGTCCTTAAAACAATCGATTCTTCACTTTTTGCCAGTTTTTGTTTGTATTCATTGCTTAGTATGATGATAAAGGATAATGTTGTGACAAACACTAAAATTAATTTTTTATGTTGTTGGGAACTAAAGGATTAAACTTAAGCCTATTATTCATCAAATTGCGATCTGAATTTACCGCCTTCTCTTGTGACTGCTTGGGATGTGTTTGTTATTAACAGTTGAAATTTATTGCAGACTCAGTTGGTCTCTTTCCTCTCTGGTTTCTGTTACTGATCCCGTATTCTCCCTCAGCTCTTTCCGCTCCTTACGCAACAACAGCATTCCAGTTCCCCACGCTTATCGTTAGCATGACGTTGCTTTTACACTGCTAGCCATTAAAATTGGTACACCACGAAGATGAAGTGCTACAGACGGGAAATTTAACCGACAGGAAGAAGATGCTGTGGTATGCAAATGATTAGCTTTTCAGAGCGTTCACACAAGGTTGGCGCCGGTGGCGACATGAGGAAAGTTTCCAACCGATTTCTCATGCACAAACAGCAGTTGACCGGCGTTGCCTGGTGAAACGTTGTTGTGATGCCTCAGGTAAGGAGGAGAAATGCGTACCATCACGTTTCCGACTTTGATAAAGGTCGGATTGTAGCCTACCGCGATGGCGGGGTATCGTATCGCGACATTGCTGCTCGCGTTCGTCAAGATCCAATGACTCTTAGCAGAATATGGAATCGGTGGGTTCTGGAGGGTAATACGGAACGCCGTGCTGGATCCCAACGGCCTCGTATCACTAGCAGTCAGGATGACAGGCATCTTATCCGCATGGCTGTTACGGATCGTCCAGTCACGTCTCGATCCCTGAGTCAACAGATGGGGACGTTTGCAAGGCAACAACCATCTGCACGAACAGTTCGACGACGTTTGCAGCAGCATGAACTATCAGCTCGGAGACCGTGGCTGCGGTTACCCTTGACGCTGCATCACAGACAGGAGCGCCTGCAATGGTGTACTCAACGACGAACCTGGGTGCACGAATGGCAAAACGTCATTTTTTCGGATGAATCCAGTTTCTGTTTACAGCATGATGATGGTCGCATCCGTGTTTGGCGACATCGCGGTGAACGCACATTGGAAGCGTGTATTCGTCATCGCCATACTGGCGTATCACCCGGCGTGATAGTGTGGGTTGGCATTGGTTACACGTCTCGGTCACCTCTTGTCCGCATTGACAGCACTTTGAACAGTGCATGTTACATTTCAGATGTGTTACGACTCGTGGCTCTACCCTTCATTCGACCCCTGCGAAACCCTACATTTCAGCCGGATAATGCACGACCGCATGTTGCAGGTGCTATACGGGCATTTCTGGATACAGAAAATGTTCGACTGCTGCCCTGGCCAGCACATTCTCCACAGCTCTCACCAACTGAAAACGTCTGATCAATGGAGGCCGGCCGGCCGAAGTGGCCGTGCGGTTAAAGGCGCTGCAGTCTGGAACCGCAAGACCGCTACGGTCGCAGGTTCGAATCCTGCCTCGGGCATGGATGTTTGTGATGTCCTTAGGTTAGTTAGGTTTAACTAGTTCTAAGTTCTAGGGGACTAATGACCTCAGCAGTTGAGTCCCATAGTGCTCAGAGCCATTTGAACCATTTGAATGGTGGCCGAGCAACTGGCTCGTCAAAATACGCCAGTCACTACTCTTGATGAGCTGTGGTATTGTGTTGAAGCTGCATGGGCAGCTGTACCTGTACACGGCATCCAAGCTCTGTTTGACTCAATGCCCAGGAGTGTCAAGGCCGTTATTACGGCCAGATGTGTTTGTTCTGGGTACTGATTTCTCAGGATCTATGCACCCAAATTGCGTGAAAATGTAATCACATGTTAGTTCTAGTATAATATATTTGTCCAATGAATAACCCGTTTATCATCTGCATTTCTTCTGGGTGTAGCAATTTTAATGGTCAGTAGTGTAGATAACTGAAAAAAGAAGCTCTGAAATTCTTGCCTCGCGCCACCTCCTCTGTTCTCGGTTTCTGCGCCGGCGCCCCCCAGGGACGTGAAGCCGGGAGAGCTGGTGTCTTTCACGGAGACGTTCCGGCCGCGCAAGGTGGGCGACCGCAAGCTGGTGGCGACGTTCTGCTCGCAGCAGCTGCCGGAGGTGAGCGGCGCCGCCACGGTCAGCGTGCAGCCCTAGGGCCGGCTGCCGCCGCCGCCGCCGCTGCCGCCAGGGGCGTTGCGGGCGCGCCGCGCCGGCCTCTGCCGCCACGGCCGGCGCTACTGCTCGCTGTACGACCTGACGCTGCTCTGGAGGGACGCCGGCGCCGCCGCCGCCGGCCCCGCCGACCTCCGCGACGTCGTCGCCTCCAGATTCGCGAGCAGCCTGTCGCTCGACCACTATCACTGACGAGACGCGGCTCCTCCGCAGCCCTGCCAGCGCCAAAACACCACTCCTTAACTGGAGCTGTCTACACCAAAAAAAACCAGTGCTTCAAGCACTATTGTTATAGTCATATTACTAACAAAGTAACACAAACATATAAGACTAAGCTGATATCACGAGAAACGACCTCTGCAGTGTAAGGTGCATGTTGTTCGCCTAGGAAGAACTAATAACTAATACGGATAAATATCGCTAATGACGTGGGCGAAGTGATTTCTAACGTGAGACGGCTGATTATGACCACTGAGGCACACAATACGCTCACCAGCACTCGCATTCCTACGCTAATTACAGAGTTTAATCAGTAGTTCAGGTCGTAAGAATCGAAGTAGGCGCATCGGTGAAATCGATTTCACATAAATAATTCAGCTCTCTCTCTGCAGAGCAAATGATTAGAATGCTTTTAATATGTTATTCAGAACCTCTGCTCCCTCTTCGTCCTACTTTTTATGCTATGCAGGCTCCACCTTTTCACTTTTTATCTTTATTCCTTCTAGTTGTTGGTTTATGACGTCCACTTCTCATTCAGAATTCGTACGAGACTTTTTTGTTACTGCGACGTGTGGTTTTTTGGTGAGGACTTCACTAGTTTGTAATAAAATTGCCAGCAAACGCATAACACATCTCAAGTGTGGGGTGCACGACTTAATATCAATTAATAGTCTATAAAGATCGGAAGATCGCGCTATTATACTAGTAGCTAGAGAGGAGAACATTCATTTCATTCATCAACGTCAGTAATGAACTGACGAAAGAGAATGTAGAATTAACGGGCAGAATGTAACATACATTTAATAAGTTTTAGAAGTTGTTATACATACGTCGAAATCATAAAATATGCACAGTTTTATTAGAAACGTCGGAAATTCTGTGTCAGAAAACTGGTATGGTTACAATGCCGATCAGCTGCCTTTCAATTCGTAGCCGTTACAAACACAGGACTTCATACGCGGCTTTTCATTAAGTATGTTCTGCTGCACTCTACCTCCCAGACATACCAGGATATTGTGTTCAAATGTAGTGACGGGCCGAAACAGAGACCTAAGTTCTCGACCCGACTAGAGACCCAAGAAATTTAACCTAGAAGCCTTCATTCTTAAAACTTCCTAAGCTGCTTAATTTTATTTCTCGCAAGATATTTACATATGAAGCTGCGGAATTATTCAGCAGAACCTCGTGTTACTGTAAAGATGGACCCTTATACAAAGTCACTGTTCTGCATTTTCACGTTAAGATAAAACAATATTACGAAGCTATTACTGGGACGACTATAAGCTAAATTGTTTCTTGGACACTTGGAGTCTCCTCTACCTGCTAGTGTTAGTTTGTATAAACATGACTTTCCCGTCACCCCTTATGAGCTTCTGCAGTGGCTGCACTATATTCTGTATAATCTAACCAATCTGTATATCTGGCTATGAAATTACACTTTTATGTTGTGTTTCGGAGAAGAGAAGCTTTTCATGACTTGAGAGCAAGTTAAAATCGGAACATCGAGTATAATTTTTTACAGTTCGCCTTATTTCCACCATCTGATAAGGAACGGAAAACAAGAACGTCCTATGCACACTTAATTTCGAGGTATTCGAATTTCGCAGTTTGCATTTCGCCGTACTGTTGGTGGAACTCAAGAAACACCGAAGGCTCTCTGCTTCTTTTATATGCAGAGTAAAGTGCCTTCAGACAGGCGCGGCATGAGCGTGTTTAGTCTCCTGCTTATTGTTGTTTTCCTTCATTTGATAAATAATGTGGTCTGTTATCAGGTAGTAGAGTTATTTTAAAAACTGTTAGCCTTTTGTAACTGTAATCCTTACCAGAGAGTCTCAAGAATGCCTCATTCGCGCTGGAACTAGTTTACGTTCGTTTTTCTTTAGGTATGAAATCGCCAATAGATAATCGAACTTAATTGTCACACAAACGGCTGGACAGAGCAATGACATAAAAAAAAGCTGTGTTAAAGCAGTGGCAGGATACGGTTCTATTTAAAATTTTCTTTCACGTTGAGATAGATACAACATTTTTCAGCAGACAAGCGATTCATCCGCGTAAGAAAATTTTTTCATTGCATGAGACGTTAAATATAACCTTTACACAATTTATTAGCAGTACACTCATCTAGAACGTTTTTGTTCGAATCTCTTAATAACTTTTATCGCCACAAGGAATTAATTTATGTGAAAAATAGGTGAGAGTAAACTTCGTCCTAACTTCACAGGTAGGTCAGTAGAGATGACGAAAGACATTGGTTGACAACATGTACTTACAGTCAGGTGCAAACAAATCTATTAATGAGGGGTAGTTTTTCATTATGCAGAACTTATAATTCTTGATGTTCTATATTTTCTATTATAATTGCATCTCACAACATCACGTTCCCGGCGACCAGAAGCCAATAAAACGCTGAACAGAGGGGTAAGTAGATATTGTAAGTCATGTGTTTGTTACTAAGTTTTTTCCACTACGATGCAATGAAATTAAATTTGCGGTGTGAAGCAGAGACAGCAAAGCAGATATTCCTGTGTGAATTCAGTATCCAGGGTCACGAGATGGACGCTAATTTTCTCAGACATCAAAGAGTGAAGTGGAGTTAACATGTGTCACACAACAGTTTTTGGGGTTTACAGGGATACCCACTTACTCTTAAGTGATGAAACGCCACGAAGGGCCTTCTTGCGATAGACTGATAATTCATATACTAAACTATGACACAAACAAATGTGATATTTAGCATGCACTAGTGGCTGAATAATTAAAACACAGGAAACATCAGTAGTTCGAGAGAGAGATGTACACTTTGAGAGTTCTTCACACACCATTCGACTTAAGCTGCACATAGAGCGAAAACGTGATGGAAAAGGACACATTTCATCGATGAATTAGCTTATATCTAATTTTGTAGAAACGTCGTTAGCGTTTAACAGGCAATTAATCACTGTCGCACAATTACTGTTAATGTTTAGAGTTTGGTACTAATTATAGACGTGTATATGTGTAAATTAGGCTGAAATTTGTGTATTAAAACAATATCGTAGATTAGAGTTAGAGTTGCAACACATATCTCATGCTATAAGTGATATTTTTATCAATCATTGTATCAATTATAACACTGCCATTAACATTTAAGGACCTGCTTTCCCAGTGATCTTCAGTATGGTATTAATATCGCTGAGTAATAAAAGCAGCGTGTGTATAGACTTTATAACATAGGATTTTTGAAACATGTATTTTATCTGTATAATCTAGTTTAAGACTGTCACAGTATTTTGTGATTTTTGCAACATTTATAAATGTTTAACCTGTGATCCAGTAAAATATGTTCACACCAGTCTTTATATATTTCTCTTAATGGCAATTTTGTGATTCTTTGTGTAAAACCTGAACTTTGCTTGTATTACTGTTACCACATTTAACTCAAAAACTCCTTATTTTAACATTGGCCATTTCATTTTCAAAGTCTCCTAACTGAAAGCACTTTTGCTCTTTCACTTATGATTCTGACTGCTTTTCTTTATCAATACACCCATTTTAGCATTATACACACAAGAAAGAAATGAAGACCCCTCTTCAATAATATTTGTCCAGTTCAGCAACTTTTCTCATGCAAAACTACGTGACTAGCGTGCTCATACTTACTAAATACTGGGTATGATTTCAGACAGTAATGAAATATATTTCGACCACCCCATTAGAGCTGTACAATATGCATTTTATTTTAGGTTAGTGTTATTCAGATAGCTGGTCACTTGGCAGCTTCTAATCAATAACTCCAAATCGGTATATTTACTTTGCACCTTATAGGCCAGTATTTAATCTCATATGTAATGTGTAACAGAATTAATGGATCACTTTTCCAAAAAATCCTAATTATTTCTCACTGCGATGTATATGTTTGAAATTTGGCTCAAAGGCACCTAGAACCTCCTTCTGTGAAGAAGCAAAATCGTGGCGCTCTGTGACGTTACCCTCGCACTCGGCGACCCTTCAAACAGCAAGCTGTCGACACATGCGAGAAAAGACTGGAGTTCAGCTGCAAGGTGGGTTAATGATGTCACATTGACACCTACTTTCACAATTCTGCTCAACGCCTGCGTGTACGCGTCACATGATGGGAAGGTCATTTTATCCCTTCTCTTGACGCTTGCGCGATGGAGTGCATAACCGCGACGCCCAGCGTTGAAGGCAAGCGGTTTTCTTATGTTGTAACCCACCTACAATACACAGTTTTCCATTTACAGTCTAGTAGTCAATAATTTATTGTCCGTATTGTTATGACCAAGTATATGCGCTAACGTATTTATTAATAAAACTGAATTAGTTATTGTTATATTATTACAGTTTGTCGCTAGTTTCCTCTTTGATTTTAATGTATCTTAATGAAGCAGCCCAAATGACAAATTTTCGCATTAAGGCCTCCTGTTAACAGTCACATAATCATTCTTTAGCTGTTTGCAATTTTGTGTTTCTTCTTAACCCTTAACCCGAAACATCTGTGAAATGTACGTTACTAGAAACATGCACTCTCTCAGACTACCTAATATTTTATATCACAGAACAGCACATATGTTGACAGAAATCAAGTAAATAGTCAGTTAATTCATGTTATAAGTAAATTTAATCTTTTCAGCCCATATAAACACTTTGTTGTTTAAGTTATATAAAATAAACGCGAAATATCTCAAGTACGTGCAGTCATTGAGTGTCAGATTTCATATGATTTTCACCAGTGTTATACCGGACAATGTATGCTAAATATAAATAAAATATTCTAGAAAATATATAAAAAAAGATAATAATCAACTGAACTGAAACATTAAATCACATCTCTTTTGCACAGTCGACAAACATCTTTCTGTTGCATTCCAGGCAAACTGTGTGATCACATTTAATGCACGTATACGCCGTTTTCCTCTTCTTGGACGCAGGGCACTTCATACACGTCTACTTTTTGTCCATTCTATCACTTGGTATGCCTTCGCTTGATTGCTGAGTGTCTCCCAAAACTTTGTGGATCATTTGCTTGATATTTGTAGGTAAATTTTGAATTTCCAGGCGTCTTCTTAGATGTGGCTCTATCAGCTCCATGGCCAGACTTTTGGTGAATTTGAGACGAATTAGCATGTGATTTCCTCTGTAGAACAAATACAGAACAAAACTGTTCACGAAACTGATGCTTACAAGTGTGTAAAAGACTGCCATTGGCCAGCGCCTTGATGAATAATTGGCACATTTCATGTCGAGCAAATCTACTCCAGATCTAGTTGCATTTCTGGCTTATTTTTTATGGCGCCATTTTCAATGGAATGATGCATTGAAGACACAAGGATTACTGCCTTGCTTCTCTTAGGAACAAATGAAACCAGTGTTGTATTCTCAGAGAATCCGTATAATTCTGACCCAACTGGCCTATTCGTATCAGCCAAAAACTCCTGGGGAATTTCGCGTTTGTTCTTTCTGACCGTTCCAATGCATGTTAGTCCTTTCTTTCTCAGATCACGAGTGAGTTCTATAGATGTAAACCAGTTGCCAGCGGTAAAGTTTCTGTTACTTCCTTCTATTGGTTTGCACAGACTTAAAACAGCCTGAGTTGGTTTGGCAAGCTTTTTCTCTTCTTCTGTCAGGCCACATATAACACTATCTTTCCCTGAATATATGTAGGCATTGAAGAGGTAAGTGCTTCCAGAGTTTGCCAGGCACATAATTTTTATACCGTATTTGGCTGGTTTGCTAGGTGTATAAACGAGGGAAGGACTTTTCCCCTGAATGGTACTAACATTTCATCCACTGTAACATTGCCCTTTACACAGAATAATTGCTGAGAATTGAAAATGAATTTCTGCCGGCCGAAGTGGCCGTGCGGTTAAAGGCGCTGCAGTCTGGAACCGCAAGACCGCTACGGTCGCAGGTTCGAATCTTGCCTCGGGCGTGGATGTTTGTGATGTCCTTAGGTTAGTTAGGTTTAACTAGTTCTAAGTTCTAGGGGACTAATGACCTCAGCAGTTGAGTCCCATAGTGCTCAGAGCCATTTGAACCATTTTTTGAAAATGAATTTCTCAAAAACGTTTGATATTGCAGCTGCGTGATCTGACTTCTTTCTTTCGTCTCTGGTAGTAGCATTGTCAAGTCTCAGGCTGCTTAGAAGTATTTCAAAGCGCTTTGCCGATATCGTCACAACAAATATAGGACGACTGGTCAGGTCCTTTTCGAAAAGAGACAACATATCTTCATGAGACGATTTGAATATTGATGTCATCATTAGAAGGCCAATAAAAGCTTTGATTTCAACGTTGTCAGTACCTCTGTACTCGGACGGATTAGTTGTTTCCTGCAGCTCTGCCCTTATTGTATTCAGTTTCACGTTTGTATGTAAAACTATTTCATCTATCGTGTCATCATCAAATAAATTCTCCCATATTTGAGATTTAGTAGGACTTTGTCCCAAAATTCGACTTTTGGCTGTTAGGCCAGGCATTCCTCCTTTCAGAATGTTGTGCTCTGGTGTTCTTCTCGTTCTAACAGGCTCAGAACGTTCCCAGTGGAAATTATTTTTACCATAGAAGTACTGTGTTTGCTGCGAGGCATTATCTGTAGTGTAGACCGCTCCAGACTCTTCTTCCAATAAAACATTTTCTTCACTAGTATCATTCTTTGTTTCATGGTGACTATCACCTATCAAGAAATCTGTATCACCATAAGAATCGTTAAATGTGTCGTCATCGATCCCATTTTCCTCTTCATGTAAATCCCCTAACTGCGCTTGCATCCAAGCTTCCAAATCTGGATTAGCTGCAGACATGTTACTCTTCTTAGAAAGTCCATTCATGTTATATCTGAAATACGACATAAATTCACGCATAGAAGACGACGCTATAAAATAACAGCCACTGAAAGCAGAATATGTCGTAATTACAAACATGCGGTCTATTGGACGTACCAAATTCATGTACGTAATACGAAACATGCGGTATCTGGTATCTCAGGTACACAACTTAGCGCACTCCTCTAAACAATACTCTGTATGTCTTCACTGACGAAGTAAAACTGATTGTTGACTGCTGCTTTACACGCTGCAAGTATTGCGGCGAAGGTACTGGGAAAGTGAAGCCGCTCTTTTTTGCAGTGCTGCCATACTCGACATTTAAAATAAACGAGGGGGTCTTAGAGACCGATGTTTCGGGTTAAGGGATAATCAATTTCGACTGATCCGTAGACCACTATACTGCAGGACTGTAACAACGGTCTCTACTTGTTTTAATTATGGTAGAAATAATTCGTTCACTAATCAAACAATTCTGTGCTCTATCATACTTACAGTTGCAACCTTAGTATCTTTTTCTATCTCAGAATAACTATTTAAATGTTGTGAGCACCTGTCGTTTTCTCATCCTTACTGTTGCCCCTAATACGCCATTTTAACTTTTCTCAATTTCATTTCCTGCATCTGTAATTCCCCTAACATTCCATTTTGCAACTGTTCACGTAGTTCGAACTTTCGTTTCGTGCTGTTGTTGTCGTGGGCGGCTTCTTCTACCTTTGCCATGTTGATATACCGCTATTTCTAAAACAGGAAAATGGTCTATAGCTGGATATTCCAATGATGGGGCTTCCGTCAATGCCTCTGAATCAGCATAGACATTATTTTTATTGGATACATAATCCTTTGAGTTCCTCTCTCTATCTGCACGTTAGAGGTTTTTGGTCTATCTCCTTCTCTGGCTGATGGGATGGAACTCCGCCCATAAGCTGCTGAAAATAAAAGTAATGCACAACACGGCCAGAAGAGGTCGACTCATCTATTTGCTATAAAAGATCTTTAAGGAGGGTGTAAACCGCCTACAGGCAGCGTCTTTCAGTTCTGTAGTCTTGGAACTCGATGTTACGTTACCGTTACTGCTTCGACACCATACTCTCTCTTTATTGTCAGATACGTTGTGGTGTTTCTCAATGCGTGGCCAAATTATACGCCCTTTAATTCTTGATCTGGAGGTGAGATTTATTACTCATATATTGTCACTAATAATGATTGTTGGTTGTCTTCTGAGATGGCATTAGAATGCACCAACATTTTTCCTGTCAGCTTTATTCAAGGTTCATGCTGAAATATTTTAGCAGTGATTATATATTCATTTGTTTAATTCCTTGGATTTACGTGCTCTGCGTATTATAAAGTGGATGTTTTTCGGAGTTACACAGACAAGGGGATCGTAACAAATTCGAAGTAAATATCGTGAGCTGATTTCAGTAGTAAATTATGTAACCTCGTGTAAGGGTTATAAGCTGTGGCAATTAGCCACGTAGTTAGTTGTAATCTGTTCTAGGGAAGTTTCAACAACATCAGAAGGCTTCTCGTAAGTAAATTACTAATCTCCAGCGAGAACGAGAAGTTTTAGGCAATGACATAATATTTTATACGATTATGAAGTATGCTTAGAACCCATGAACTAAAGAGAACCAGGTGAACCTAAAATCGGTCACAACTCTGCAAAATGTAACGACTCCTTGGAGAGAGACGCTTCATCCCATCTGAATTATACTGAAATCCTCAGGTGAGTACATGCTGCCTGATACAGCAATGCCTGCAACAGAGCTCGATGAATTTTGTAGCGCTGAGGACTGTGTGCTGGTATTAAGTCATGGGATTACCGTAGAACCATCACCACCTCAAACTAAATGCCCATACAAACACAATTAACTGCGTTCAGGTTACCTAAAGCAGGCGTTTGCTAATTTTTGAATGGATCTTCCCTATATGTTAGCGTTTGCGATCCACAGAATCGTACTATCGCACGGACTCAAATAGTCAACATTATAGTTCATGACACAAATTCTCTTTAATTATTATTGAAGGAAGTTTTTGTGCCTAATATCGCCCTATTAATTTACGAAACTATATAGAGGTTAATTCTATTTTTAAAAAATGAAAAAAACCACGAATATTTTACTCTGGAGGGATCCATTTCAATTGCAAAAGAATTCCGTGAAGAATTTTTCGTCCTCATGCCAGCATCAGATTATAAGGACGCACGTAAATGGGAAACATTTCACTATTACAAAACAATTTAATTTCCTATTTTATTTCACTTATTTTTTAATGAATTTAACATATTATCAATTTTTAGTTTCTGAAACCACTACAAATGAGTTTAGGGATCATGAAAGCAATCTCCCTGTACAAAATTTTATTATACCATACAAAACAAATGTGTCATTTGATCTTTACTGACAGATACAATGAAATTAGAAATACTATAATCTCTAAGAAGAAACTGTCAGATATATACAGCGTTAGGCAATGAGTGACGGCAAACGGTTGGAACATCTAGTTGTTCTAATCAAACTGGCAGAGGTAATGTACGTATTTAGCTTTCGTAGCAAGGCACATACATTGTTACAGTTGCGATCAGGAAACAAGTCTGTATGTTGAATTACAAGCTGTGACAGCAAATTCAATTTTCATATTGCGGCCTATCAGCGAAATTTAATTTACACAGTGAAATCGGTCTGTGTCCTTATGAATGTAACTAAGAGTTTGGATCATGTGGTACTGAGGTACCTACCGTAAGCAGAATTTCTCAATAAGCTTTCTGCTTCGTGCACAGCTGATACGGAACTGACACAGGCCCGCAGGTGTGGAGACTTTCAGAGCAGTGTAAGGCTCTCTTCCGAGCCGTTATTTGTGGTTGAGTTAGTTCACACTTCTCCATTAGGTGTATCACAAATTTTCAGGATCACGGGCAAAACTTTGGAATAAAATAAAGCCGGTCGCTGTGGCCGAGCGGTTCTAGGCGCTTCAGCCCGGAACCACGCGGCTGCTACGGTCGCATGTTCGAATCCTGTCTCGGGCATGGATGTGTGTGATGTCCTTAGGTTAGTTAGGTTTAAGTAGTTCTAAGTCTAGGGGACTCAGATGTTAAGTTTCATAGTGCTTAGAGCCATTTGAACCATTTGAATAAAATAAGTCAAGAAATATTCCCAACACTGTATTCGCATTAAAGCTATAAGTGTTGCTGACTGTTCTCTCAACTACAATAAGCTCATACTCTTAATCTTTCCGTGTGCTTTACTTGTCTCGTTCACTTCCTCATAGTATTTAGCAGCAAAGAGCGAGAAAAGAGACTACTGCGTCAAGTAAGTTTCGTAAGGTGTTGAAAGCTGTGGAAATAGACCATCATACGCCTTAGGTACAGGCGTCATGGTCGCCTACTTATAAGCTGCAACATGGCACAGTGAGCGATATTCGCTCCGCGCTGACTCAGTTTCTCTGCAATATCGCCGACTAACTACAACCCGTGTCAGCGTCAGCGTTGCGTTAATGTATTCAAGCAAACGGCATTGATTCCAGCAAGTACACAAATATTAAAACTAAAACGCAATTTCTTTCCAGACTAGAATATTTCTGAGCATTGTCTTTATATTTATATTTATTTTCTCATTACGTGCATTATATTTGTACCAATATTTTACTTCACTTAATGTTTTATTTTTAATTGTGCTGTATTTTATGTGTAATAGATATAATGACAGAGCTGTTCTTATTTTTTACTGAAGAGAAATTACTTTTTCTGAGATGAAATCCAAAATGGAAGTGAAACAGAATTATCGAATAGTCTTTTGAAAAACTACCGTTTGGGCAAACCTTGTATGTTACATAGAAACAAACAAACCACAGGTTAATCAATGCAACAAACGTTTGGTGCATCAATGTAATCATTTCAAATGTCAGCACGCCATACATCATGTCATATCGGAACAACAAGTTCTGCATATTCTCAGTAAGATACTTATTTTTTAATTATAACTGTCCATTCAAAATTGTGCCCTACACAAAATGTACCTGCGAATTTGGATTCCTTCCAGGATGTCTAACAAACTTCCTGTTTCATTGTATGAAGGATTTTCAAAGACAATGGCAAATCAGCTGAATGAATTTCCTTCATAGATGTGCACGGCAGGTGGAGATTTCATCAGTGCTTGATGTGGTGTTACGCTCATTAATTCTAAATCTGTATCTCCTTCTTTCTCCGTCGAATGCCTTATCAGTTTTTTTGAGTCATCAGTCTTCTGGCTGATTTGATGTGACCCGCTACAAATTCCTTTCCTGTGCCAACCGTTTCATTTCAGATTAACACTTGCAACCAACGCCCTCATTATTTTCTGGATGTATTACAACCTCTGTCTTCCTCTACAGTTCACTCTAGTACCATCAAAGATATTCCCTGACGTTTTAACGTATGTCCTATCATCCTGTCCCTCTTTCTTGTCGGTGTTTTCCATATATTCCTTTCCTCTATGATTCTGTGGAGAACCTCCTCATTCCTTACTTTATCAGTCCATCTAATTTTCAGCATTCTTCTACCAACACATCTCAAATGCTTCGGTTCTTTTCTGTCCCAGTACTCCCACAGTGCATGTATTACTACCATCATTGCTGTGCTCCAAATGTACATTCTCAAAATTTATTCCTCAAATTAAGACCTATGGTTGATACTACGAGGCTTCTCTGGCGCAGAAATATCCCTTTCTTCCTTGCCACTCTTCTTCTTATGTCCTCCGTGCACTGTCCGTGAAGGGTATTCTGCTGCCTAGGTAACAGAATTCCTTAACTTCGTCTACTTCGTGATCCCCAATTCTGATGATTAAGTTTCTAGCTGATCTCATTTCTCTTATTTCTCATTGCTTTCGTCTTTTCTTCGATTTACTCTCAATTCATATTCTGTGTTCATTAGACAGTTCATTTCATTCAACAACTCTCTAATTCTTCTCCGTTTCCTCTGAGCATAGCAATGTAACCAGCGAATCTCGTCATTGGTATACTTTCACCTTGAATTTTAATCCCACTCTTGAACCATTCTTTAATTTACGTCATTCCTCGATGTACAGATTCAACAGTAGGGGCCACAGACTATATCTCTCTTTTATATCCCTTTTAATCTTCAGCAGTTACCACACTGTGTATTCCAGACCACTAGAATTTGAATGCATCCTCAAGCGAACAGCATAAACGTGCCACTTAAACTCCGACTCAGCAGCACGTCTTTTGCTACCACAATCGCACTGACCTACCATTCCAGTTCAAAATGGTGTTCGAAGTATATGTGCAAGAGAAATTTAGCAGGAAGAAGGTTATTTTAACATTCAGTTGTTCAGATAACATCAGCACAATTGGTTTAAAATGAAATGCAATAATTTAACTCAAATATTGTCCTATACTGGAAGCCAGTCAATTGCAGCAAAAGGAGATGGCATACGAAAACAACTACGAACAGAAAACAACTGCGAACAGTCCATTGTTCACGTCGACAAACATCATGCCATATTTCATGAAGATGGATTATAGGTGCGAGAGAAAGCCAAATAATTTCTTATACACGGTGAATACGAAATCCACCGACATCATTTCGGAGGTTGTAAAGGAAGCCCATTTTTATTTCAGTTAGACTGAATCGTTCGCTTTAATGCTATCGATCGCCTGATTCAGTTTAATTCTGAACTTAAGTACTATTGAAAATACGGGTCACATCTTTCGCCATATCTACTGTCCTCCTTATCAGAGCAGGCACTCCCTTTCGATTAGTAAGTCCCACTGTCTTCGGTGTCGCCTGAAGTCTGAAGAGTACAATGAGATTTGGCCCAAAGATTTATCTACAATGCGCAATGGAATTTGACTAAACGACTTCAGCACGACTGGTTAGGGAATGCATAGTATTACCAATTTAAAAAGACGTTTCTCAAGCAGAGCAGCCATTCTCACCAACCGCAGGACGTGAAAAAGAGGAGTGAATGCACGAAAAGCGATTAACATTTACCTTACATGTGGCCCTTGATCACTGAATTTGGTTACTGCACGGACTAAAGTCTAACCCGAAACCGAACAAAAATGTTTTTCCTAAGTGCACTCGGAAGCAGCACGCTTCATTCAAGACACGGTAGTCTGGAACTGCATTCGCCGAGTGGAGATGGCGGGTGGCCAATCGTCACGAAAACGAACCACCGGAGTCAAATATTTCATCCATTCGGTTGGATTTCAGCGAGAGTTCAGTGGAATATCCACAGTTCGCACACTGGTCTGACTGACAAGTCGCAATACGAACTTCTAAAAAAGGCCTCTGCCTGTCACGCCACCAGCGAGCTCTGAAAGCTAAAATTCAGCGCTCGTTCAACACTTCACACACATTCATTCCAGTCACCTACACTTAACACATACACTTACTTACACCGCTCGTAGTTCGCCAAGGAAAGATGTCTGCGGGCCGTTGAACCTGCCCTTCGACGTCTCCCAGCCATTCATTCCGTGCGACTTTACAAACGGACTTCCTCACACTCCTGCAACCAGAACCAAGAAAGCTACTCTGATTCTACGATCGCAGATGCGCTTTCAATGAAGCACTAATTTATACATCGCAGAGCTTACAATGACTGGGTCACGGATAAAGGGCAACACAGGATGCTGATACGACATAAGAGGAAATAAAATCAATATAATTGGTTTCCTACCCAATCCTTCTCTCAGGCACGGATATAGGATAAAATTAGCGGAAAGGTAGCCAAGTTAATTAGTGCAAATAATATTTTCATGAAAGTTATACGAAATAGAGAATTGGGAAAGAAAACGAAGGCATGGGTGGGAATTCATGGTTTCCAGCTGCTCAGGACAATATGGTAATGAAATGGTGGCAACTGAAAATTTTTGACGGACGGGGACTCGAATCCCGAAATACCGACTCTCATGAGCGGTTCGGCGAATGTATATTGCATGATTCTTCACTACTGTGAAAGAAACCAAGGTAACAAAGTGAATTAAAGGTAACAACATTGCTACTCTACAACGAACCAGCGGAGGCCATGAGTCCCTTCATAACAACATAACATTCATAAAATATCCCTGAACAGTATCAGAAATTTTGTTGATGGCTTTCGGGTTCACTGTGTAGATAACACTCATAAAACCGATATGGTAACATTAAAAGCATTGCTAACGTTTGGAAAGCTAAAATCTAGAAAACAGCCGGCCGGTGTGGTCGTGCGGTTTAGACGCTTCAGTCTGGAACCGCGTGACCGCTACGGTCGCAGGTTCGAATCCTGCCTCGGGCATGGATGTGTGTGATGTCCTTAGGTTAGTTAGGTTTAATTAGTTCTAAGTTCTAGGCGACTGATGACCTCAGAAGTTAAGTCGCATAGTGCTCAGAACCATTTGAACCATTTTTTCTAGAAAACACAGTTATGCTTGCAAGCAACGGTTCTGGTTAACGTATAATCTCTATATACAGAGTCTTTGCGTTAGAGCGTGCAAAAATGTGACAGGACATAGAGAATGCTCCACTGAACAATTTGAGGCAGGGAACCTGGGGTCGGAGAAGCCGCCTTAAGGAGATATGGAAGTAAACTTGTCTACTGCTTTGTCTGGCATTACTGTTTTCCAACTTATTTACAACTAGCGTGCGTACAAGTTTGCACGTACTGTGCTGTTTATTTACATATACATTGTTTACTTCCTATAAGAAAAAGAGGAGAACGAGCCTGATTACTAGGAAGTTATGATGCAGGTTTTGTTTACTTTACTTCTTTCTGAGGTGGCTCTGTTGTATTTACATTGTCCCATGACAGAACGTGCTATGAAACAACAACAGGTCCATTCATAACTCACAAGGGGAGGCTACGACGTTTGGAACGCAGATTTACTGCAAACTTCGCTCGTAGTACTCCATGAGGACAACAAAATGTGTAAGCAGTAACGCGTACTTCTCAAGCGTAGTCCGCCTTCGGCAGTGACACAGTGCGGACCGTGTTGCCCGCCGGCCGCGCTGTGGTGCGCGCGCCTCTTAGTTTACGCCGGAGCAGCTTCGCGTTTGCGGTGTTGAGAGTCTAGAACGAGATAGAACACTCGTACAGAAAAACGACTTTGAAGTTCAGTTTTGCGAACGACTATGCACGACCAAAGGCACACGAAATTGAACATTTTTTAAGAGAAGAGGTAAAAATCGATCCACAGGAAATGGTGGGAATACATTTATCGATCGTTTCAAGCGTCGTCTATGTCAAGCTTCTTGACGAGGCTGCTTCCGAAAGACTTCTACAACGATCACCGAACGGGTATCGTTTCTGTCATGCCGACGGGAATGTTGGTGCTGTTACAGTCGACCACACGGGAATGGGGATACGCACCATACGGGTCTTCGAACATCCGTTTGACGTCCCGTCTGAACTTGTGGCGGACGCCTTTCGACCATACGGTACAGTTCTATCCCATGTGGCCGAAAAATCGACGAGTTCTACCACATACCCCGTCCTGCATGGGTTGAGACAAATAGAGATGCGAAAGCACGTCCCCTTTTATTTGTACATAGGAGGTTGTTCGAACGATTATAATCTATGATGGACAACCTCGCACTTGCTCGGGGTGCGGGAAAGAAGGTCACGTCCGCTCGGAATGCCTCTTGCGACGTTTAGTGCAGACCCCACGGGATGCTGTTCAGGCGCCACAGCAGATGACTGTATTACCGTTGACCTTTGTGGAGGTCCTGAGAGAAGAAGTGAGGGAGATTCGCGATGGGCACCAGCAGCTGCGCACTATAGAGAACATGGACACCAACAGACTGGAACTCCGACCGCCGGTTCAGCCACAGCAGACACAGGACACCATACAAGAGATCCAGCTGACGGCCCCTCCAGGCTCAACCGTGGTGGCTGCCAGTGCTGCCACAGAGAGCGTGATAGACCGGGCCCAAGACGGAGGATACGCAATCCAAACAGCCGATGCGGAAGCAGGGCAACGGAAACAGCGTTCGCCGAAGAGAAGAAAGAAGCGACGACTGACTTCTGCTGACGATAGCCATAGTCCCGAGGGGACAGTGGACGACAACGACAGTATCGACCTGAGACCAGTGGATTCAACAGATACCGAGATGACGGTTCAGGAATTGCACAGCGACGATAACTTGAATTCTCCTTCTGGTTACCGGAAGGCAGAAGTGGAGATGGCAATTGTCCAGCATCAGAGCGGTGACACCGTTCGGCCAGTTCCGGAAATATGCTGGGGGACTGGGCGCAAGAAGTGGACCAAGAGGAACAGAATGAAGATACGAGCAAGACGATTGAGGATAGTCCCGGCCAGGCGCCAGGAGGGGCCGGGGAATGTTGAACAACTTGGTGTGGTGAGGAGCGCCGGGGGTGCCGACAGCCGACAGCAGTTCGGTTTTCGCACCATCGCTTGATGACACACCCCTACAACTGATGAACACACGCCAGGTGTACCGCATTGCAACAATAAACATTGATGGCATTCGGACACCGCTTAAAATTCAATTGCTGAAAGATATGTTACACGCTGCGGACGTGGATATTGTACTCCTACGAGAAGTGCGTTTCGCATCGCCGCCGGAGTTCTACGGCTACGAAGCACATTATCCAGTGCACGATGAGGGTGGATGCGGTATGGCGATCCTCACCAGGGAAGGAATAGGATTGGAGGAAGTCATGTCTCTCCCTTCGGCACGTGGCATAGCGATCACTTCAATTTATACGCGCCATCTGGCTCCACAAAACGAAGAGAAAAGGCGACCTTTTACACCGAAGAGATAGCACCGTTCTTCGCTGGACACTATGATAATTATGTAGTGGGCGGTGACTTTAATTGTGTCGTCGAACAAAAGGACCAAGTACCTCATTACGTGCCATGCATGGAATTGCGTGCTTTGATTACCGAAATGGCGCTTCTGGAAACCTGGGAACTGCAGCATGGCGACAGAACGGGTTATACGTATGTAACGGGACACTCGGCGAGTAGACTTGATAGAGTGTATGTGACGCAAGCTCTACGGACGATGATACTGGATGCCGAAATCTGGCCTGAGGCTTTTAAGGATCATATGGCGTACGTCTGTACGATTTCACTAACGCGTCAGAAGATGTGGCGGAGTAAGGGTCACTGGAAAATGAATAGTGCACTTTTACGTGACGCTGCATGTCGCCGGTCGATAGAGGTGGTCTGGGAGACCTGCGTTCGCCACCAACGAGCACACACCTCGGTTCTCCAGTGGTGGATCAAATGCGCAAAACCAACGTTACGGAGAACGTTGATACGATACTGGCAGGACAAATCGCAGTGGAACTGCACGACGGAGGATTTTTATTTTACAGCTCTGAGGGAGCAGATGACCCAACAGCCATCGCCGGAAAGGCACGCGGCCTTGTGCAGGATAAAAGCCAAGTTATTACAGCTGACGAGACTAAGAATGGAAGGGATAACGGTCGGGGAGAAATTGGCGGACTCGGTTGCTGCCGAAGCCCCCTCCATGCACCACGTAGTACGTGAACACCAACGACGACGAAGGACATTGATCAGGGAACTACTCTCTGAAACTAGCCAGCAAGTTGTGAACCAGCGTGATATTGCGCAGGTGTTTACTGTCTATTTCCGCAAGTTATATGGACCTGTACAAGTGAACCACGAGACATTACATGATGTCATCTCCGAAATGCCAGATAAAGGACCACCAATGGATGCAGAGACTTTCATCACAGCGATAACAGAGGACGAGCTGACAGACGCAATTGCCAGGTAGGCTCCGAACAAGTCCCCAGGACAGGATGGCTTCCCATTGACTTTTGACGCGCCTTTGCATACCTCATGGGACAGACGTAGATTGAGATGTACAACGAACTCCTTTTATCGCAGACTGAGATACCTGCCGAACTCACGGAGGGTATCATCATCCCACTACCCGAAGGCCAGGATATTACAGACCACTAACTCTCCTGAACTGCTACTATAAGAGTTTCGCGCGCATCCTTGGGGCTCGCCTGAAGTCTTCAATTTCTGATAGTCTCCTCATAGATCAAAAATACCTCGGCGGTGAGAGAAACGTACATGCGGCGCTCGGTGACTATCGAGATATCGTCACATTAGCAGCGGCATGCCGAGTGCGAGGGGCACTAGTCGCTATTGACTTCGATCATGCGTTCGACAGAGTGGATCATATTTTTTTTTTTTTTTTTTTTTTTTTTTTTTTTTTTTTTTTGCTGCAGTGATGGGCAGATTGGGAATCCCACAGGCCTTCATTCTAGTGATCATGCGACTGTTACATGGCGTGCAATCAAAGGTCTCGGTGAATGGACGGGGCACTGACTACATTGTTATTTCAAGGTCAGTTAGTCAAGGTTGCCCCCTTTCGATATTTTTTGGAACCCTGTCTATATGGCGGATGGAGGGAGTGCCGTTGTCACAACTGACCTTTCATTGCCGCGCTTATGCTGCCGATGTGATGCTGATGGCAAGGACAGGCAACGAAGTACGTACGGCGTTGGCATGGATACAGCGATACGGGATGGCGGCAGGAAACATGCTTAATCTAGAGAAGTCACGCTGCATGAATGTCGGTCGAGGATTACTACCGGGGAAGGAAGGCCCGCTCATGTTAGTTAACACCATAAAATGTCTAGGTGTTACGTTCCACACGGATGTGCAGCGGACAACAGCGGATAACTACCGACGCATATTGAAGCTGATGCGGACAATGATGCTGTTACAGAAATTAAGAGCGTTGGATATGATTCAGAGGGTGACCTATGTTAACGTATACCTAGCACCGAGACTCACTCACGTAGCGCATGTCCTGCCTTTGACTCGCACAATGGCATCACGGATACAAGCAAGTTTCGGAACTTACGTGAGTGTGGGACGCCTGTTTAAGATCCAATACACAACGCTTACGCTACCACCAGGAGAGGGTGAACTTGGTCTGGTGAACGCATGTGAAAAGCCACGGGCGTTATTCGTCAGTACGATTTTACGACAGTGGCGCGGTCAATTTCGCAATATCTCAGGTGCGTTGGCCGATGTACTAGCGCCCATGAAATTTTGAAACTATAACTGCGATAACTGGAATATGGTTTCCCAGTCAGAAAATAAGTAATTCGTGTTTCAGCACTTTTGGAAATTCAACCAGAAAGAGAATAAAATATTGGATGAAAGTTTTTCGAAAAATAAATAATTACCAAAGATGTACCAACAGATTTTTAAGGCTGCATCTATGATAATTAGGTTTTTGACTAGAAATTTAAAAAAAAATGTGTTTTACTGTTTATGGAAATTCAACCCCCAAAGGATGGCAATAGGGGGATGAAAATTTTTGAGACAATATTTCGTTACACTAAAACAAAAAATTAAAGCTTAATTTTTTGAAAATTGGTATTTCACTTCTCAGTTAGATGTAAATAAATATTTGTTAGAGGATGAAAGTTGCTACGGAAATATCTCCACAAGAACGCGAAGGCATGATTAGCAAAACCTTTGGACTCCAGCTACCAGAACCGGTTTTTAGTGAGAAGTACATTCGTAAAATACCGTGCTTATATGGCCTTAATTAGCGTGAAAAGCTTAGGTGTTGTAATCTGTGAACAACATAAAAATTCGATTAAATAAAAACAAAAAATTCTCTTTATGCAAAGCAGCGGGCGCTGAGCCAGTAAGCATATAAACGTAATATAAACAATGTATCTAATATTTAGCCACAATTTCGGATTTAAATCAAATGTGTGATTCGCATTTCCACAGATAATTTCTGGGGAAGTTTATATAATTACACAAAATGCTTGCTGTTTGCAGGGAACTGTTTGTGAATATAGGCTTTCCTGGCGTATGTTACTAACCATATGGTCTTCGGTTTCATATTCTGGCGATGATGAGTATGACACTCGTAGAAATGTCGCGGTGCGGTATCGCAGCACCGACATCTGCCTGAAAACCGAACTTTAAATCAAAAACGTTTTTTTAACTTTCGTAGTGATATCATTAGTACTCTTATTTCGACAGATTTTGCCATAGCTGCTTGCTGCAATACACTAGTAGCGCTGTGATGCACCACGATGACACACACACACACACACACACACACACACACACATCGTGTACTTCAAAGAAACACTGTTATGAAAGACGTGTTGCGGCCGCTCCTTATCGGGCCGTGTGACGCGTCGCATCTTACCAACCGAACTGCGCTCACAGCCTTGACACAGAAAGCGGAGTGGGCAGACGCTTCGGCCGGCGATGATTCCGCTTAACGACGTCGATCTGGGGCCAAGGGCACATCTGTAGGGCCGGAGAAGTTAGGTGACTAACGCTTACGGAAAAGCCGACAGGCGATGATGGGATTTCGCATTGTATTTCCTGGAACACAAACTCGTACTGTACGGACATAGATGGTTATGGACGTTCGATGTTTTATCTTGTTGCTAAATTTGTTTATATAAATGACGGATATCTACGTGTGTATCTCCAGACTCACACTTCACACTTTGCCACATCGCGATATTTGACTTATGATGCATTGAATTACAGAATAAACATTAACAAACGTATTTTTTATTCTCTAGGACCTTCAGTGTGGTAGATTTCTTGTAAAGAGATTTTATGTCTATTATACCAGGAGGCTGCCTTTTTTTGAAGTGTTATTCAGGAGTGTTACAGTTAGGCGATAGGAATATTCGGGCTGCATCGCCATTTTCAAGCGATTTGCAATTATATAGCGCTAATAGTACATACAGTTTTTACGTTACGTATGTGGCTGGTTATGTAACAGTGTGTCGAATACTTACTTCCATATCTTACTTCTGTGTATTGCATTTGTAGTGCAGATTAAGTTGTTTACATAAAGATGTTGTTGTTGAGTTACCTTTTTTTAAATTTTGTTTCTTATAAATCTGACAGGTTTACTTGACAAAAGTCAACGATATTGTATGATTACACATTTATGTATCCATCTATGGAACTGTGTGGTGATTACTGATTCTTTGTATAGGTATCTGTGAGTAGTCTTTGGTTATCATTTTATCTACTACCGTGTTCTGAAGTTTCGACGAAATTTTCAATAAAATTTTTATGCTTTCCGCAGATGAATGAAATAAATATGTAACCATACAACATCGTTGACTTCTGTCAAGCAAAGTTGTCAAATTTGTAGAAAATGAGAACTGCAACAAAAATTACTCAGCAACAACATCTACTGTCAAGAGCAAAATCTATAATTGAAAACAACTCAGCCAGCGCTGCAATATAATACGCAGAAATATTTGACAGCGACAACGTCAATGATGAGATATGAAAGTAAATATTCAACACACTGTTACAAGACCAGTCACATATATAACGCAAAAATTATAGATACCAATAGCGCTATATATCTGCAGATCGCTTGAAAATGGCAATGCAGCCGCAATAAACTTATTGCATAACTGCATAACTCTTGAATAAAGCTCCAAAAATAGCAGCGTCCTGGTATAAAATACATAAAATGTATTTACAAACGTAGATACTGGATGTAAGGAAACATTACAAGCTACGAGTGTGTTCAAACTTTGACGATATACGTGTAACACGAAGAGAAAAGATACGAATAGAGCCAAACAGTTTCGACAGATCACACACTCAAGAAAAAATAATGATGCCATGAAAATCCTCAGCCGGCAACACTATTATTGAAAAAATTTGAGACAGCTATTACATTTTAAAAATCTGCGAATCGCAATTTAATCAAAACATCGTGTTAGTAACTGATCAATAGGATGCATGCTGGAGCCTGTGGTGTCGTCAAAGATCATGTTTGGAACAAGAAGGTACCATTGATGCATAAAAGAAAGGTCTGTGACATTTATTACACATCTTTCTGACCAATGAATGTGGCATATGAACCATGAGGAAGGAGAGGTGCGAAAGGTATACAAGCATTTGAGATATTTGTTAGAAGTGTGACTCATAAGATGAAACAGTGAAGGTTCTTTCTTGTTGACAAACTACATGATACAATAACCGTACGTAAACTCACGTATGAAATTCTCCTCCTGATTACCAACCGACGCATAAAATAATTCGGAAAAGCTCACTTACCTTGGTAAGTACTTATTCTATCGCTGTAATTAAGAAATATGAGTTGAACGTCATGTATTATTGGGACAGAGCATTTAAATATTAATAAACAACGCGCCGGACCGAGACTCGAACTCGGGACCTTTGCCATTAAAAGAAAAATAACTATTTCAAATATTATGTCATATGTAATTGGGATTTTTATACTTAACCAATCACTTTTCTTTTCATACATGAATTTTATTGGAAGTCGCATAAATGACCATAGTTTAGACAAAGATCCATCATTATAAAGAGAGTGCGTAACAGACTAAACCAGCACATCACAAAGACAAAAGCAAAAACTTCACCACTACTGAGACGTTCAATCACTTACTCCATGCATTTCAGAGTTTTCTTACATAACTACCTTTCAACTCTTTGCTATAACATCATTTTACAACAGATGTAACTATATAGAGCTACTTTAAACAGTTTTCATGAGACAGATTATTTAGTATTCTGTATTCAGACCTAAAATTAGTAATACATTAAATTTTTTTGATATAACACCTACTAATGAAAACTAGTCTTCTATACAATCAAGTATTAGTATGACAGTCCTTCTGATTGAAGGTTTGAGGAACTTCGACCATTCACGTATGTGATAAAATGGAACACCTGCAGCCTTTATGTTATTTATTATATAGCTACTAGTTTCGGTGATTCAGTACACCGTCTTCAGACCTTAAAAATGCTGAGGGGTGAACTCCAGTCGTATACCCCGATGCCATCGGTGGCTAACATCTATGAACTGGCTTCCATAGACTGCAATAGCAATGTTGCGACTGCAACCATCAGCTACCAAGTTAGGTTGGTAGGAAAATGCTGATTATTCATATTACTAGGGATTTACTTTGGTGTCATTAAAAGGACGGAAATTTCAACGCATTCCCTTATGTCATTCATAAATATTTCGCAAAGCATATCCTCACCGCTGAATGAAGCTCGGTAAAATTTTCATTGCCACGCTTCTCACTTTTTCGTGAACAATAATTAAAAATTTTGAAAAAAAAAATTAAAACATCCAATAGGCTAAAACATCAAGTTAAAACGAACTAAGAATAAGAAGGCAAACTGCAGCACAGTGGTTTGTTTCAGATCATCACTTTATCCGTGAAGCCAGAGCAGAGTCAAGTTATTCGTTGCAAGGTAAGGATTTGTTGTAGGCATAAATGAGAATTTTTAATAAAATATTAGGAACAGTTTTAAATCAGTGAAATTTCATGTAAATTCAGCAGATGTGTTTTTGCGATAGGGTGCATTTAAATTACGTAACAGTTACTCATTCTGGATATTCTAGTGGATTGTTCTTTTATTCAGTCTGATTTTACACAGTCGGAAACATTTTACACTAATTAAAATCACATTGATAAAAAGTAATTTGCATAAAAAAGTACATGTTAAAAAGTAGGATAGGTACGCCAATTCTAGATCTTAATCTGTAATCGGAAGTTTAGAAGTCAGACAGTTTTCGGTTTGCTAGCAAGAAATTCAGTTAAACACCATTTCAGCCTATAACTCCCAATTACACAACTCTCATTCGAAGTGCCTGGCATTTACGTTACGTTTAATTTATATGAAAGTGATGATATTCTTTATCTGACGTTGTTCTCTGAATTTTAATCTTAACTCTCTGCAGTGTCCCATAAACAAAATTACCGTTACACCAGACAAGTCACCCAACCGTAGATATTTAATGATAACCCAGAGAATCCAGTTCAACACAGGTACCAATACACAGATGTAGTTAAATAATAAAGCAGTGTCTCCTTCACAGAAACAATTCTAGAATACATTTTTACCTTTGTTGTGAAGTATCTATGCAAAGTTTCTTTCATTATCTGCTTCACTGTCTTTTATTGTCTACATGATTTCTTGAAATAGTTAAGTTCCCTTATCACATCCTCGACTACTTTTTGCCATAACACTTGCTCCCCTCTTAGAACGGTGACAGTCTCCTTACAGCAACTGTCCATACCTTTTAGAGGAGGCTGTTTGCTGAGTACACACGCTACTCAGAGGTTAGGCAGTGGCCAACAACTGTATATAGGGATTTCCTGTGTTTGTATGTTGCTTTCCTGGTTAGCAGAATGAAAAGAATAACAGCTCGTGTTACAATGATGAGTGGGGTATACCGGAGGCGTATACAGTCACCGACCTTGAACGTTTCTGCTCTCATTCACACTTGACACTTTTTCTGTCGACGTCTGGGTGAGACTGTACCTTAAACAGAGCACTGCGCAACAGATGACTGAAAAGATGAAAATGCAATGCCCTTCAACGCTTGACTTGTATGAGAATCACGGAGGTGGTGTGTACTCTTGATTATCTCATGCCGTCAAATAACTTCCTTCTTTAGAGAAGCATTCCCAGAATGATGAAGCCACACGTTAACAATATCCGCTGTCTCAGCAGAAAGCGTTGAGCATTGTTTACAGAAAACAAGATCTCCTACAGGTGTAATGAAACAGAGTGCATACAGTTTCTTCTTCGCGATGGCATTCATATCAGAGACGGATGACAGAGAAAAGGCCGAAATAATGAATTTGGTCTTCCGAAATTCTTTCACTGTGGACGTTCGTTATGTGGTTCCTCCTTTTAACTGTCTCACGAATGACAAAATGATACCAACTAAGGTAAATGGTCGTGGAATAGATAATTAAAATCGCTCGACAACAGACAGTCATCTGGAGCGGACGAGGTACCTGTGTAATTTTACGTAAATTATGCGAAAGAACTTGTTCTCCTTCTAGAAACAGAGTATGGCTAGTCTTGGTACAACGTAGCCTATCAAGCAATTGTAAAAAGGCACACGTCATTTCCCTTTACAAAAAGGGGCATCGCACAAAGCGCTGACGTCGATTAGAATTATTGGAGACGTTTATTGCTCATGCATTATGATCTTTTTGGAGAATGAAAATTTCTTCTACAAAAACCAACATGGATTACGTAAGCAGGGACGTGAAACTCAGCTTGCTCAGTTTGTCCAAGATATTTACAGCGCCATAGATACGGAGACCCAGACTGCTGCCGTATTTCTTAACTTTCGGAAGGCATTCAGTTGTTCTTTAATGAATGGAGTTCGAACTTACCTACAATTGGACCATGTTTATGACTACATTCATGACTTCCTGGCAGATGGGACGAAATCGACGAGTCAAAGGAGTTTTTTTGGAAGCAGTCTCCTTTGTAGACTAACTACACTATCTCAGTATCATCTACGACTGAGCGTACATGATCAGTTTCTCATCCCTACAACGTCTTTTATTCAGATATTTGTCTGAGTTGTGACTCACTGATACTGTATTCATAAGATATTTTTCTTCGTTTTATGAAGATCACAGTTTTTCATTTACTAACATTTAAAGCAAACTGTCACTATTTTTAGCACTTAGACATCTTATGAAGATTTTACCGGATATTTGTGCAGCTTTCGTGGGATAGTAGGTTATTGTAAATAACTACATCATTTGCTAGAAATCTGAGATTGTTAGTAATCTTATAAATGGAATGGCTCTACCACTTTGCAGTAATTGCACCACGTCCTATTCGAAGAGAAATAGTAGCAAATAGGGAAAGAACGAAACTGGAGCAGAAAAAAAAGGATCCCATGCATATGCAAGGGCAACAACCCTACCCACAAGACTAAGCTCAAGGAAAAGTTTTCTCAGAACACTGGAGAAACTAACAACAACTGATGAAGAAGCCAGGCTGCAACTATGGAGTACTGAGACATCTCATTTTCCTGTTTGGAAAAGATTTTCAGAATCTTCACCCCCTGGTCATGATGAGAATTCGCCAATTTGGAAGTCCTTGAATAGGCTGAGGTCAGGAGTGGGCAGATTACCGGTTAACCTGGCAAAATGGGGATAACGAAATAAATCTCGGGTGAACAGCCTGGTATGAGTGTGCATAGGACACAATATTTCGGCAATCGACCACGTTGCCATGATCAGCCACCTGCACAGAAGATGACCTTCACCAGACAACGGAAAATGCAATGGAAGTGGCCAAATTTTGATCAAAGATTATATAAACCATGTTGATCTATCAACAATTGTATAAAATGTGTTTATGTATGTTTCTGACACGATAATAATAACAATCAGGTCTTTAATATACAACATTAGTACCTATAGCCCCAATACACTTCCCTGGACCATGCCTGAAGTCCTACATTTGTCCATGACTCTCCATCCAATACAACGTTCTGAGTCTTCACTAACAAGGAAGACTTACTCGAGACACAAATTACGTTTGATACTTCATTTGACGTTATCCGTAGTGTAATGTATAGAGTAAAACTCTTCTCTGTAATGGACGCAAGTAGGAAAAATCTGTAGTTGTGGATGGTTTTAGCTTACTGCACCGATGATAACCAGCGACAGCTTAGAGTTAACCGATACTTTAGAATACTGTTATTAAAGATTCTAGAACGACAAGGAGTGAATGGAGAAGCCGTTCTCTCGGCAGGCACGTTTGTTCTGCGTGAGTCCTACGCACTTGACAGAGTGCCACGCGCGTGGCACACATGCACGAAGGAGACTGCGCAACAGGTTCCAGGGACGGCGCGGGCGACCGTTCCTTTTACATCCTAGTCTGCGTTCTTTTACCGTAACGGTCTGTAGCAAAAATTCCCCAAACTACATCTGTTACGGGGAACTCTTCGTTTCTGTTTGCTGCTGTGCTTGCAGCTGAACGAATCTGGGCTGTGCAGCGTAATATGTACTTTTCGTTGCTTGTGCGAGGGGCGTTTTAAAAATCCGTGCAAAAATAAAAACTACTTACGTGTTTGGGGTAAAGCTTTTTTTCCAGCCGGAGTGGCCGAGCGGTTCTAGGAGCTACAGTCTGGAACCGCGCGACCGGTACGGTCACAGGTTCGAATCCTGCCTCGGGCATGGATGTGTGTGATGTCTTTAGGTTAGTTAAGTTTAACTATTTCTAAGTTCTAGAGGACTGATGACCTCAGAAGTTAAGTCCCATAGTGCTCAGAGCTATTTGAACCAACCTTTTTTATTTTTCGACATAGTCTCCTTTTAGACTTATACACTTCGTCCAGCGCTGTTCGAATTTGTTGACCCCTTCCGAATAATAGGAATTGTCCAAGACTGAAAAATAGCTATTAGTTGCTGCAATCACCTCCTCATTTTAATAAAATCTTTGTCCTGCCAGCGATTTCTTCAACTTGGGGAACAAACAGTAGTCCGAGGGAGCCATGGGATGTGCAACGAGCTGGAATCCTACTTCCATTAATTTTGCGACCACAACTGCTGAGGTGTGTGCTGGTGAATTGTAGTGACGGAAAAGGACTTTTTTGCGGTCCAATCGCCGGCGTTTTTCTTGCAGCTCGGTTTTAAAACGGTCCAGTAACGATAAATAATATGCACCTTTAATAGTTTTACCCTTTTCCAGATAGTCGATGGGGATTATCCCTTGCGAATCCCAAAAGACAGTCGCCATAATCTTTCCGGCCGAAGGAATGGTCTTCGCCTAATTTGGTACAGATTATCGCTTGGTAACCCATTGTTTAGATTTTTGTTTGGTCTCAGGAGTATACTAATGTATCCATGTTTCATCCACAGTGACGAAACGACCCTTAAAGTCTTGCGGATTCTTCCTGAACAGCTGCAAACCATCCCTGCAACACTTCACACGATTCGGTTTTGGTCAAGCGTGAGCAATCGCGGAACCCATCTTGCGGATAGCTTTCTCATGTGCAAATGTTTATGTAAAATATTATGTACCCGTTCATTCGAAATGCCCACAGCACTAGCAATCTTACGCACCTTAACTCTTCTGTCATCCATCACCATATCATGGATTTCATCATTAATTTCTAAAGTCGTAACTTCCACAGGGCGTCCAGAACGTCCAGCATCACTTGTGCCCATATGGCCACTCCGAAAATTTTGAAACCACTTATAAACTGTTCTAACCGAAGGTGCAGAGTCACCGTAATGTTTATCAAGCTTCTCTGTAGTCTCCTCAGGCGTTTTGCATTTCATAAAGTAATGTTTAATCACCATACGAAATTCTTTTTCGTCCATTTTTTGACAATCACTCGACTTCCTTGATTCACACGAGTGCCAAAACAAAGAAATAGACAAATATGGCTGAAACTTGGTGTGTGTTCCTTCCAAAGATGCTACTAACTAAACATGACCCCGATACGGCCGGTGGTGCCATCTCTCGGACTTTGCACGGACTTTTCAAACGCCCCTCGTAATAACGCCCTTAGTCGGAGGTGCAGCAGTAGACACTTTGAAAACTCTGAGTAGGGGATTATCTGATGCTTTGTATCAGACACAGTTCTCTAGTTCTTCAAATGTATTCGACTTACTCCAGAGCAGCAGTGTACCAATCTGAAATATACTGCTTACCATATGTAGAGGAAGGATCATAAAAACACTGATGAGAAGCAAAGGCGTTGATACAAAATATGTAACTACAGACTTACGCTGTACGTTGATTTGAAGCCGGCGTCGCCATGTTAAACACCACAAAACATTCGCAGACTACCGTTTACGATTGATTCCTGTTGTTAGTTTCTGTCGTGTGTAAGCAACGGTTGTTTTAAACAGAAACTGTTATAGTGCTTTCGTGAATAACACAGAGTGAGTAAGGCATGGTCTTAAATGAATATTTTATCCTCGCCTAGTTAAAAAATTTCTTTTCGTTGCACGTTCCGAATTATCAAGAAGAGAAGTATGTGATATAAAACCGCTGCTTCTGTAAGCCAGCATTTCCTTAATACGGATTGACGAAACTGATGTTTGGTCTATGCTGCCTTTCCGATAATGTTGATAACATATTTTTCTATTTTTGGTTGTTTTCCAATCGTTCCTTCTCACATTGTTCGCCCAAAGAGCTTTTCACGTTGGACTGATAGGAAATATAAAGTAAAACGACAGAAATAAAACCGCTACCGTAAATAAAATGCCTCAACCAAACAGTAGATATATATAAAAGAAAGTATCGCTTGAATGACTCCACTTACGAACTAAATGTGATTCCTTTACACTTTAGCCTATAATCAGAATGATCACTACACCTGGAAATGAGGCAAGTTGGCATCTTTATCAAAACAATTCCACGAAAAGCTAATTTTGCAGGTAAGAACATGGTGGACGTCGGCTTCAAGTTTACGACTTCTTGGCTACTCCTCTTATTATACCTCCATGTACAAAAGATAAGTACCTAGTTAGCACAGCAGCCCTACATTACACTACTCCATTTATATTACTTATTTTCTCTGGGCAGGTACCAGTAAAAGACACAATTTACCTTAATTATTGTCTATTTTCCACTTTTTACCCCTTTTCGGCTCTTATGCCATTTTCAAGAAGTAGCTCCAAATAACGGACAGCCATTACGCACAACACTGACAAAAGACGACAAAATTACGAGAAGTGACGGTTATATGAGTATACTGAACTGGTGGGAAACCGAATGATTTTAAATGTCTTGAGGCCCAATGCCTATCACAGACTTACATCAACTGATTGTTGATTTCGTTATGTGACTGCCATCTTCTGATCTGAATGTCAGTCTAAAAAAGGCCATGGAATAAAAACCTTTCATACCATTAAAATCTGATGCAGATACACCCAGATGTCCAGAAATAAAAACCATGATAATACGTCCATCTTGTTGAAACTGTTTATACAGACTACCGACTGGTGCCACAGTTGACAATGTTTTGGTGGACTTTTCACGTATTTCCAGTCGGAATTTAATATGGTCATCAATTGATGCGCGTTTGCGATCATTCACAGGGCCTAAAGAGAACTAAAATAATACTTCCTGGATCAACTGTCCTCTTCCTTGCGACCATGTCGCCACACATTAAAAAATGTTAGTTAATTGTCACGCGTGAGCTCAAGCCATCAAGCTGTCCAGTCACCACCGTATTGCGGGCAGACAAAACGTACGACAGGGATACATGTTTTTTTCTTTATTGTTGTTTCAGCTTCTTCGCCCCACGTGGGCAGGGATGGGCTATGAGAGGTGCAATACCAAGCTCTTCAGACAAAAGACTTTACGATATAAAGGAAGATTTAAGAATGAAAATTTAAAAATGGTTTCGAAATCTATAAGAAGATGATTTTATAAATCTATGTACACAACATACGACGTTGTTCTTCTTCGTGTTTTTAATCAAAAGGACTGACAATTATACAAGGAAAGCTTTCGTGATCTGCAGGGGCTAAGAGGTATGGGTGTCAGTATATAGACCATTGGGCGGACTCTGTGGAAATGAAGGTGTGTGATAAGGTGGGTAGCGAGAAGACAAAGAGGAAGAAGTTGGGTGGGTGGACTGGGACATGATATCAAGAGAGGAATGGATAGGGATAGATGAAGAGGGAAGAGGGAGTGGGAACGCAATTGTGGTGTGGGATATTTGGGGAAAAGTTATAGTTGCTAGGATGGATAAATGTCGGGGCGAATTTTATTGCTTGAGAGAGGGCAACGGTTGAAGCTGCGACTGAATAGGACTTGGAGTAATGTTTACTGGTAGGGACGGTGGGATGTGTTTTTCAAGACACGGCAGCATACCAACCTGCTGATCAGAAGGGAAACAATAGCGTTACTGGTAACTAGTTCGCTGAAAGCGAACGATATGAGAAGGTGAGGACGGTTGAGAATTTAATAGAGCATCCACTTGGGAGAGGGAAAACGGATGCGACAAGCAAGACGAAGCATTCAAGCGAACAACTGGCATGAAGACACTCTACAAGTAGTAGCTGTAACTGCAGTTACCGCTTATAATAGTGAAAAATATACTGTATTTGCCGTGAAAGACGACAAATGTTGTTATTTCCGACATTCATATGGCGGCGCTGCAGTCGGCTTGATGCATAACCTTTAACTGGAGACAGGACAGCTGCGACAGCCAATATGATTGATTGGCGTCTACGTATCATTTACCACACGATGTATCATGGATAAAAATTACAAGCAGGTTAAAGGCAGAGAGACGTGGCCGTAAGGTTGTAGCATTCTGTTCCTGTTATTTGTCGACTTTTTTCCGAGTTATCAGTTTTTGGACTGGTTTGATGTTTTCCGCCAAGAATTTCTATCTTGTGCTAACATATTTTTCTCAGAGTAGAACCCAACGTCCTCATTTACATGTTGACATTCTCCAAGCATTGCCTTCCTCTATAGTTTTTACTCTCTACTGCTCCCTCTTGTCCTATGGAAATTGTTCCCCGATGTCTTAACACATATACTATCGTCTTGTCTCTTCTTATTGTCAATGTTTTTCTTTACCGATCCCCTGTTTTATCAGCCCACCTAATTTTCAGCACCACATCTCAGACCCTTTCATTATCTTCTTTTCTAGTTGTCCTACCGTCCATGTTCACTGCCAGACAGTGCAGTGCTCCAACCGTCCTTCTTCAAATTTAGGCTGATGTTTGATATTGTAGACTTATTTTGATCAGGTATACTCTATTTGACAGTGCTGTTTCGTCCTGCAAGTGTTATTTTGCTCCAAAGGTAGCAGAATTTCTTCACTTCGTCTCATTTCAGTTATTCCTCATACTTTCGTCATTTTCCCGTTTACCCTCGACACATATTCTATACTGATTAGAGGGTACATACCGCTCAATAGGCCCTACGATTCTTCCCCACCTTCACTGTGGCTTGCAATATCAGCGAATCCAACCATTGATAACTTGTGACACTGAATTTTAAGACCACTCTTGAACCTTCCCTTTATTTCCTTCATTACCTCTTCGATGCATACTGTGAAATGTAGCTGCGAAAGACTGCAACCGAACCTTAGATTGTGTTTTACATGAGACCTTCGTTCTTGTTCTCCTAGTCTTACTGTTTATTGTTCCCTCTTGATCCTTGTACATATTGTATACTATAAGGAAAAAAGAAACGACGAACCATGAAGGAATTATCCAAATGGAAAATCGGTAGACTTGATGTACATATACAGGCAAATAAATGATTAAATTTCAGAAAAATTTCTTAATTTATTCAAGAGAAAGTCAATAATGAGATTGACCACCTTTGGAACTTACGTAAACAGTTATTCAACTTGGCACTAACTGACAGAGTCACTGGATGTCCTCCTAAGGGATACCGTGCCAAATTCTGAGCGAATGGTGTGTTAAATCGTCAAAATCCCAAGGGCCCTGCCCATAATGCTCCAAAAGTTTTCAGTTGGGAGGAGATCCGGCGACTGTTCAGGTCCAGGTAGGGTTTGGCAAGCCGAAGACAAGCAGTAGAGATTCTCGGAGTGTGCGGGCTGGCATTATCTTGCTGAAATGTAAGCCTATGCTGGATATCCATGAAGGACAACAAAAAGGGGCGTAGAATATCGTAGACGCAGCGCTGTGCTGTGAAGCTGGCACGGATGACAACCGAGGAAAAGAAATGGCACTCCAGACCATCACTCCTGGTTGTCGGGCCGTATGGCGGGCGACAGTCAGGGTGATACCCTACTGCTTCCCAGGGCATTTACAGACCCGTCTTCGCTGGTCGTTGGGGTTAAATTCGATGCGGGTCTCATCAATGAAGACAATTCTGCTTCAGTCAACCGCCGTAAACGGATTTGTTGGTGCGCAGGAGGCCAATGACAGTGCTTGTGGTTACTTAAGCACCAGCTGCACATCGGATCGATGATAATAATGAATGCTGGGCTCTGAGTGCGTCTCTGTCGATTGCTCGGTCCTCGCTTTCTGTCGTCTCACTAGGTCGAGGACCCTCCCGCCACATGTTCGAGTCCTCCCTCGGGTATGGGTGTGTGTGTTGTTCTTAGCATAAGTTAGTTTAAGTAGTGTGTAAGTCAAGGGACCGATGACCTAACCAGTTTGGTTCCTTAGGAATTCACACACACACACACACACACACACACACACACACAAACACACACTAGGTCGCTACCTCCTTCTTGACGCTGTGTTCGGCCATAGATCGCTCATTCCAGCCAACAACGTCGAATAGTGACAGCGCTCCTACCCAAATGTCGAGTGAATCGTTAAGCCGGCTTCTTTCAGCCTAACAATACGTTCTCTCGCAAATGCTGACATCTGTGTATATTGTTCACGCTCCTGTCTACGAGGTCTAATTACTGTTTTACTGAGTTCACAGAATAAAATTCGCTGCAGCGTTACACACTCAACCATCAACCGCCAAACCACTTTAGCAAGTTTCGAACATCTTGTAACATTTTACATTGTGGAACGTTTTTGCCGGCCGATAAACTTATGAACATAACTTGATTCTTCTTCAGTGTTGTTTCCATTATCAGCAGCTTTGACGCTTGAGATGTTACGTAGATTGCGCAATAGTTCTCGGCCTAATCTACTCTTGCTTTCGTCGGAATTGTGTGAATGATATTTTTCGTACGATGATATGTCTCCAATCTGATAGATTCTACACGCCAAACCGAATATCCGTTTGGTTGCCACTTAATGCTTTTAGAAATTCAGATTGAATATTATTTGCCCCTTGTGCCGTATATGATCTTAATTTTTCCAAAGCTGTTTCAAATTCTGACTCCAATACTGGATTCCCTACGTCTTCCATATCGACTCCAGTTTCTTCCTTTATCACATCATCAGACATTTCCTCCTTGTCACAGACCCCTCATTGTACTCTTTCCATCCATCCGCTCTCTCCTCTGAGCTAAACACTGGAATTCCCATTCCTCTCTTGCTTTTAATTTAATTGAAGATTGTTTTGACTTTTCTCAATGCTTCTCTTTCCAACGACCATCTCTCTTTCGATTTCTTCACAGTTTTCCTGCAGCCATTTGAATTTGGTTTCCTGCAGTTCCTATTTATTTCATTTCTGAGTGTCGTATATTGCTGTTTTCCGGTCTCTTCTTGAACAATTTCGTATTTTCTTCCATTGTCGATCAGCTGAAGTACCTCCTTTGTAGCAAAGGATTCTTCGCAGTTAGCGTTCGTATATCTGTGTTTGTATGTCCATTACTCTTCAACTGAACTACCAGCTTCAATATCCACTATTGCATTGTGTACAGCCTTACAACGCTTCAAGCGGATCTCATCATTCCTCGGAACTTCAGTATCCCACTTCTCTCCACACTGATTCTCTTGAACTTCAATCTACATTATTTTCAAATAGTGATCTGATTCTATATCTACTCCTGGGTACACCTTAAATCCAATACCTGAATCTATGATATGATGTAATCCAGCTGGAATCTTCCCATGTCACCAGACCATTTCCAAGTACACTGCTTAGTCATATCATTTTCGAAAAATGTATTCGCTTTTAGTAGACTCCGTCCAAACAGGCATCGGAAGGTCCAAACGGTACCGACAGACCGTTAGGCTTCTGAAAGAAAAAAATCGAAATAACTGTAGAAGAAAAAACTCAAAGATGAGGAGACACCAAAGAATATAGCAAGTGCCTACAGAAAAGAAATTAGTTGGAGAGTACGTAACTCGTTTATTCTAATGGTTAAAGGCGAGGGAAATGCTTGTACGAAGAAATTGTCCAGTGATGAACTGGTGTCGACTTTCTGTAAATGCGGTAGTGGCTGATGAGACATTGCAGAATGACGTTGTGGTACAGCTAACAGCTGTATGCGAGATAGTCGTGGCAAGAGGATTTCCAGTCAGCTACGCTGTGTGGCAATTTCTTTCTGTGGGAATACCAGGCTCAGGCAGATGGTCGGTCCATTCTCACGTACGGAGGCGTTTCTGTGTTTGCCTGAGCTGTTGGTCTTCGGCGTCCGTGTCAAACCGTGACTCACAGACGAAGGCCACAGCAGAAATTGCTAGATATTACCTTCCGCAGAACGGAACAGCCATCAGCAGTCGCGGACGACTCTCTGCGAGCAAGTGGAACTTGCCGCAGTGGTCTTCTGGAATACCACGCTAATCGTTCGGCGGGACTGATCAGCCGGAGACCGTCACGATGTCCCTCGTATCGCCGTCGCAGAGCAATGGTATGTAGAAACTATTTCGTATCTGGTTTGGTATTTCAAGAAAGGAAGATTTGATTTAACGTCCCGTCGACAATGAGGTAATTAGAGACCTAGCAAAAGCTTGGATTGTGTGACGAATGGGAAAGGAAAACGGCTGTCCCATTTTAAAAGGAACCATCCCTGCATTTGTCTGGAGCGATTTAAGAAAATCATGGAATACCTAAACCTGGCTGGCCGGACACGGGTTTGCGTCGTCGTCCTCCCCAATGCGAGTCCTATGTGCTAACCATTGCGCCACCTCTCTCGGTTTGGTGTTTCAAGTCAGCAGCAGTCGCGGCGTAGTAACGCCGAGTTGCGGGTAGCATGGGACTCACCATCTACTATATTCTCTGCCTATTATTGACAAATATTACTAAATTAAGATGAAATAACTATACAAGTGGGGTCCTTATCGAAATGGAGTGCTGTTTCTTTCCAAGTACAACTGATGGTTGCAGGGATTTGTGAAGTAGGTGATATAATTACCATACTCTAGATTCAAGAGTTTTCAGTTAAAGATGTTGTTTTCAGCAGTGTACTAGTGTTTCACATAAAATGCCATATAGGCAGTCTAAAAGCAACAAATCTAGTTTACGTTCTTTACAACGAGGACTTAAGCTGACAATAATACTGAAGGTCCAAGTAATTTGTCGAGCTCGAAAATTTTATAATAAATCAGAGCCCCATAATTTGTCTAAATAATAAGACGTAGCTGTGAGATTTGGTTAATCGCTATAGAGATGCATCTGGTTGTAGGTATGTATGTTGTCAACTTTTCTGAAATGAAAACATCTTGTTTGATCTATCTATATACTGTACAAAACGGTTTCCGTCAACCTGAAAAGCTTTTAGTTTTCGTTCTTCAAAGAGAATAAATTTGTGGTACCTTCTCTTGTAAGTTCCTAATTAAATATTTTCTTAGTGTTATTTAACCTCCATTAACCTTACCCAGTCTTCCACTTCTCTCGGGAACCTCCACTGATGTTAACTGATGCTTAAGTTTCGTTGTGTACATTTATCTACTTTTACTCATCGCTTCTGATCCGCAGAAAGGAAGAGAGCCAGTGTGCACTCCGTGGGCATTCCGGGGGGAGTCACTCTGGATGTGGAAAGGGTGCTTCCGGATGCCATGAAGAGTACAGGGTGCAGCCAACTGCAGGTGGTGGCTCATGTCGCTACCAATGACGTGTGTCGCTTTGGATCAGGGCAGATTCTGTCTGGTTGCAGGCAGCTAGCGGAAATGGTAAAGACTGCGTCTTGCTTCCGAGATTAAGGGAGAGCTCACTACCTGCAGCATCGTCGAAAGAACCGACTGTGGTCCTTTGGTGCAGAGCCGAATGGAGGGTCTGAATCAGAGGCTCAGGTAGTTCTGTGACCGTGCAGGCTGCAGATTCTTTGACGTGTGCCATAGGGTGGTGGGTTTCCGGGTTCCGCTTAATAGGTCAAGAGTCCACTATACACAGGAAGCGGCTACACGGGTAGCGGGGGCTGTGTGGAAGGGACTGGGCGGTTTTTTTAGGTTAGAGGGTCTCAGGGAACCACAGAAGGGACGTACGTCTGAAATTGGGCAGGTAGAACACAGTAAGGCAGTTGTAGAAACGATTGGTATTGTAGTTGTAGAGTGTCGTAACTGTGTTGGGAAAGTACCAGAGCTCCAAAACCTAATAGAAAGCATTGACGCTCAAATAGTTGTAGGTACAGAGACATGGCTAAAGTCGGAAATAAGTTCAGACGAAATTTTTTCAAACGATCTAGGAGACGAGGTACTGGCGGAATTAAAGCTGTGAGGACGAGGCGTCAGTCATGCTTGGGTAGCGCAGTCGGTAGAGCGCTTGCCCGCGAAAGGCAAAGGTCCCGAGTTCGAGTCTCGGTCCGGCGCACAGTTTTAATCTGCCAGGAAGTTTCATATCAGCGCACACTCCGCTGTAGAGTGAAAATTTCGTTCTAGAAACATCCCCCATGCTGTGGATAAGCCATGTCTCCGCAATATCCTTTCTTCCAGGAGTGCTAGTTCTGCAAGGTTCGCAGGAGAGCTTCTGTGAAGTTTGGAACGTAGGAGACGAGGTACTGGCGGAATTAAAGCTGTGAGGACAGGGCGTGAATCGTGATTGGGTAGCTCAGTCGGTAGAGCGCTTGCCCGCGAAAGGCAAAGGTCCCGAGTTCGAGTCTCGGTCCGGCACACAGTTTTAATCTGCCAGGAAGTTTCTATCTAACAGTGTTCAAAAAGGATAGATTAAATACAGTTGGTGGTGGAGTATTTATTGCTGTCAGAGGTAGTTTCCCTTGCAGCGAAATTAAAATAGATAGTTCGTGTGAAATAGTGTGGGTAGAGGGTATACCTGACAATCGAACTAAACTATTAATTGAATCGTTTTACCGACCTCCTCGACTCAGAAGATATAGTTGCTGAACAGTTCAAAGAAATCTTGAGTCTCATTTAAAATAAGTACCCCGCTCATACAATTATAGTCGGTGGCGACTTTAATCTACCCTCGATATGCTGGAAAAATTATACGTTTAAAGCCGGCGGCAGGCATAAGACGTCATCCGAAATTGTACTGAATGCTTTCGCAGAAAATTATTTTGAACAATTAGTTCATGAGCCCACTCGAAGCGTAAATGGCTGTGAAAGCATACCTGACCTTTTAGCAACAAATAATTTTGGACAAACAGTGAGTATTGTGACGAATACAGCGATTAGCGACTACAAGGCAGTTGCTGCTAGGCAGAATACCGTAACACCTACAACCATCAAAAAGAAACGCAAAGTATATCTATTTTAAAAATCTGATAAAAATGCTCTTAACGTCTTTTTAAGCGACCGTCTTCACTCCTTCCTATCTGATCGTGTAAGTGTAGAAAAGATGTGGAATGTTTTCAGAGAGATAGTATCGCCAGAAATTGAGAGATATATACTACATAAATTAATAAGTGATGGTACTGATCCCCCCATGCTACACAAAACGGGTCAGATCGTTGTTGCAGAAGCAATGAAAAAAGCATGCCAAATTAAAAGAAGGCAAAATTCCCAAGATTGGCAAAGTTTTACAGAAGTTCGAAATATGGCGCGTAATTCAGTGGGAGATGCTTTGAATAATTTCCACAACGAAATTATATCTCGGAATCTGGCAGAAAACCCAAAGAGATTCTGGTCATACATAAAGCATACCAGTGGCAAGACGCAATCAATACCTTCACTGCGCGATAACAAGTGTGACACTGATGACAGTGCCACCAAAGCAGAGTTATTAAACACTGTTTTCAGAAACTCCTTCACCAAAGAAGACGAAGTAAATATTCCTGAATTCCAATCAAGAACAACTGCCAAGATGAGAAACATAGAAATAGATATCCTCGGAATAATGAAGCAGCTTAAATCATTTAATAAAGGCAAGGCCTCCGTCCAGATTATATACCAGTCAGGTTCCTCTCAGAGTATGCTGATAAAATAGCACCATATTTAGCAATTAATATACAACCACTCGCTCACAGAAACACCCGTACCTAATGACTGGAAAATTGCTCAAGTCACAGCAATATCCAAAAAGGGAAGTAGGAGAAATCCGCTGAATTACAGGCCTATATCACTAACGTCGATTTGCAGTAGGGTTTTGGAACATATACTGTATTCGAACATTATGAAGTACCTCGAAAAAAACGATTTATTGACACATAGTCAGCACGGTTTCAGAAAATATTGTTCTTGCGAAACACAACAAGCTCTTTATACTCATGAAGTAGTAAGTGCTATCGACAGGGGATGTCAAATTGATTCCATATTTTTAGATTTCCATAAGGCTTTAGACACAGTTCCTCGAAAGCGTCTTCTAACCAAACTGCGTGCCTACGGAGAATTGCCTCAGTTGTGCGACTGGATTTGTGATTTCCTGTCAGAAAGGTGACAGTTTGTAGTAATAGACGGAAAGTCATCGAGTAAAAGAGAAGTAAAATCCGGCATTCCCCAAGGAAGTGTTATTGGCCCTCTATTGTTCCTGATCTATATCAACGACATAGGAGACAATCTGTGGAGCCGTCTTAGACTGTTTGCAGATAATGCTGTCATTCAGCGTCCTGTAAAGTCATCAGATGATCAAAACGACTTGCAAAATGATTTGGATAAGATATCTGTATGGTGCGAAAAGTGGCAATTGACCCTGAATTAAGAAAAGTGTGAAGTTATTCACATGAGTACTAAAAGAAATCAGCTAAATTTCCATTACGCGATAAGTCACACAAATCTGAAGGGTGTAAATTCAACTAAATACTTAGGGATTACAATTACAAATAAGCTAAATTGGAACGGTCACATAGATAATATTGTGCGTAGAGCAAACCAAAGACTGCGATTAATTGGCAGAACACTTAGAAGGAGCAACAGGTCTACTAAAGAGACTGCTTACACCACGCTTGTCCGTCCTATTCTGGAGTATTGCTATGCGGTGTGGGATCCGCATCAGGTGGGACTGACGGATGACATCGAAAAAGTACAAAGAAGGGCAGCTCGTTTTGTATTATCACCAAATAGGGGAGACATGTCACAGACATGATACGTGAATTGGAGTGGCAATCATTAAAACAAAGGCGCTTTTCATTGCGACGGGATCTTCTCATGAAATTTCTCCTCCGGTTGCGAAAACATTCTTTTGGCACCCACCTACATAGGGAGAAATGATCATCACAATAAAATAAGAGAAATCAGGGCTCGCACAGAAAAATTTAAGTGGTCGTTTTTCCCGCTTTCCGTTCGGGAGTGGAACGATACAGAGACAGCTTGAAGGTGTTCATTGAACCCTCTGCTAGGCACTTTATTGTGAATAGCAGGGTAATCACGTAGATGTAGATGTAGATGTCAGGGGCAACGACATGTAGTAAATATGCTCGGAAAATTGTGATAACTTCAAACTAATAACTTATGTAAAATTGTTACAGCAGTATGTGTGCATCACACCTGAGGTTGCGACAATAAGAATAATAAAGATTACGCAACGTGAATTGGAATCACTGAAAGTAAAATGTATAGTACGAAATCATGAAATCGACGGCTTTCGTACATGTAAACGAAAAAGCCGAACTCGGTACATTTTTAGGGGTTACATGTTGTCAAAGATAAAATACATCTGTACAATTTGTGCTGTCAATCACGGCATGTCGTAATTGCCGCCCGCTAGGTACCTGCGGGCAGTGCATCACCGGGTCTAGCTCGCCGAGTCCTTGGCTAGCGAATGGAGATTGGAGTTGACACACGGCGGTGAAACTAATGCTGGGACTTCTGGTAACACGCCCTTGGTGCACTGCCACGCCACTTGGAGTACTGCAAGTTCATCAATCCATCGTCTCGCTTTCCTATTGTCTCAGTTTTAGTCTCCCATATTTGTTTTCATCTCATAATTATGTTCAAATATGTGTGAAATCATATGGGACTTAACTGCTAAGGTCATCAGTCCCTAAGCTTACACACTACTTAACCTAAATTATCCTAAGGACAAACACACACAGCCATGCCCGAGGGAGGACTCGAACCTCCGCCGGGAGCAGCCACACAGTCCATGACTGCAGCGCCTTAGACCGTCTCATAATTAAAAAAATTGATTTTAACATAGTGTGCTTCAGGCTACGACTTCTCGTGTCTATTGCACTCTTTGAATTGCCTTGTAAATACATTACGTGTATTCTGATTCCGCTCTTCTTGCATCCGTAATAATGGGTCGGATAAGTGATTCCAAATTTGTTTTTGTTTCACATAAAACAGAAGCTGCTTTCGTTGCACGGTGTTCTGTGGACTTACGTGTATCTTTTACTGCTCACGAGTCTGAGTGATAACTTCTCGATTTAAATACATTGTTCGTATTCTACGTTATTTTCGTTTGCATCCGTTTTCCATACTTTCTCGCATTTAATGGGGAACTCCATGTTAGCGCATTTTACAGTATTGGTATTCAGCTTTATTATATCTTACCACGGAATGAGTATATCAGTCTGGTTTGAATGATGTTACTTCTTGCCTCTGAGTGCCATGCGCGTCACACTGCCTTGTGGAGTATGGACGTAGACGTAGATGAGAAGGCCCTTTGCTTTGTAGTCCTGGTGACTGGAACATTCTTCCTTTAAAATGCTAAAAATGCGACAGTAATTATGCAAATGTTTGCACACGTTATTAACAGGTGCTACAAAGAGTACATTTTTAGCAGAAGACAATGAAAATTTCGGTAGCCTCCATTAAATGGGAGAGTACGAAAAGCGGATGGTAACAAAAATAATGTAGAATACGAGCAATGTACTTACAGTGCATTTAAATGGAGCAGTTCACGTACCGATTTATAAGCACTAACAAATAAATATGAGTCCACGGAATACAATGAGACGAACCCAGTTTCCATTTCAAATTAAACAGATACAAATATGGAATCAATTACCCCACGCAGTATTACGGATGAGAGCAAAAAATAAGCAGAGTAAGCAGAATTAAGTTGCATATTCATAGAATGAAGTACGCACAGGGTGGTCGTAATCAGGAATTCAATTTCCAGGTGATACCAACCTAGGGGTCGAAATTCCAATATTGAGTTTTACAAATAAATGCACTTTACCACCAGACTACCAGATCCATCCATAAAGTATAAATGAAAAGCCGGCCGAAGTGGCCGTGCGGTTCTAGGCGCTGCAGTCTGGATCCGCGAGACCGCTACGGTCGCAGGTTCGAATCCTGCCTCGGGAATGGACGTGTGTGATGTCCTTAGGTTAGTTAGGTTTAAGTAGTTCTAAGTTCTAGGGGACTAATGACCTCAGACGTTGAGTCCCATAGTGCTCAGAGCCATTTGAACCATTTTGATTTATAAATGAAAAATATTATCATCCTGTACTGGTATTTCGAAAAGCAACAATACGGATTTCCTCGCCATGTTTCTCATATTGAACGTTCACTGCCACGTCACTTGGAGTGGTGCTGTCGTTCTCTGTTATCGTGTCGTAACACGGGTCTTGCACTTCTGATATTTTCGTGTTCTGTGGACTGACAAGTGCACGAGCTGGACGCTACAGGAGGGCCGCGAATGGCGAGCGGCGACGTGTGGTGGTTTTCGTTCCGGTGGCAGCTATGGACGGCCACCCAAAGGGGTTGCTTCTGGTGCCGTCAGTACGGTAAGCAGGGCCGACCATGCAGCCTGGCGTTTGCCCGCGGAGCAGCTGGAGGATGGCAGGCAGTCGGTGGAGAGCCAGCGAGTAAGAAATGAAGCAGCGAAAGCAGATACGAATGACTGTTGCCCGACAAGGATGGAGCTGCAAGCTCCGTAGCCAGCAGTGGGCCAGCCTGGTGTGGAGGCCGAGCGCGAGCTACCAGCAAGCGGCTACCGGCACCCCGTCATCAACACGCCGACATCGGTCCCTACACCGAGCGGTAAGACGGTGCCTGTAGTCTTGGTTTCTATGCCAACTGGACTGGCTGGACAAAAGAGAGAGAGAGAGAGGGGGGGGGGGGGGGTACGTGCCGGTGGTGTTAGAAGGGAATATCGGTTGTGCACTTGGGCTGTGCTACTCTTTAGTGATGTCCTAGCAATTGTATCATTCAGTGTTTGTCCGTGTATGTGGGTCTTCAGGGGCAATGCCACTGCAAGTTCAAGTTGTGCTATACTGAAACTATGGCGCATTTGCATTTGATAGTTATCCTTAAGGATATACGACCAAACATCGACTGTGTTACTTTTGCAAACCCACAGTTGGTCACATGACAATCCAGACAGGTTGCAAGGACAATGAATCTCATAAATGCAATTTATCTTTTAGCTCTCGCAGTTGCTTGGTTGGTTAATACGCGGAACATCACATAAGACACGGTCCAGTTACACTGATGTGACCACCACCTGTCTTCGACGTCAACGTGCAAAACCACACACAGACGACAGCATTGGCAGTGGAGGGTATATAGAGCGTGTCGAGGGGACGCAGGCAACGGTGCAGTTGTTGGAGAAATGCGGAAACGGAGCGTGATTATTGCCTTTCGAACCAAGGGTGGAAGCATTTCCGAGATGACTACGTTTGTAAACTGTTCGCAGGTCTCCGTGGTTAAAGTACACCGTGAACGGCAAAATGCCTTCTCACCGTTCAGAGTGCTTTCAACGTATTCTCACTTCCACAAGGCATGTAAATTCTAGTTAACAGCAAAAGAGTGACAAGATTGCATTAACCATTTATCGAACATCACTAGTAATGCTGTTTATCATATTCCTCGGTGACAGTTCAATATTCTCATCAAATGGAATTTTCATTATGAATCTGCATTTGTTATGTGACTTTACCGGAAAATAGAAAAAAAAATGTGTGTGAAATCTTATGGGACTTAACTACTGCTAAGGTCATCAGTCCCTAAGCTTACACACCACTTAACCTAAATTATCCTAATGACAACCACGCACACCCATGCCCGAGGGAGGACTCCCCCCCTGGTGTCACTTGTACACCATCTGCAACACTCCAAAGCGAGCAGTGTCCTCTTTTGAGGAGATGACCAACATTTTTGACGAGCATATGGGGACCTGCAATAGTCTTTTATCCAGCAGTAAAACCAAAGTGATCCAGAAGTGAAACTGAAATGGGTACTTCTAATAACGGTGGTGGCATAAGAAACATTAACAGTGTACGATGTGTGCTACATTTTCGAGCCGAGATAAAGGTAATTATAGATGCGCCTGGGCGCGCGGCAGTAACCGCAGGTGCAGGCTGTCGGCTGCAGGCAGTAAACCGATAGGCGAGTAGCCGCGGGGCAGGACGGGTTTGCTCCAGCGGGCGACAGCCGTCGGCGCCTGCGGTAAGGAGAGCGCTCGGCTCGCGCCGGTGGCTGCAGCGGCCGGAGACGGCGCTGCTATATTTGCAAGTGGGAGAACAGGTACCGCGGCGGCGACGCCTGCGCGCCGGCCTGGAGCGTGCGCCAGTATCGGGCAGCCAGCCGCGCCATGAGGAGGGCCTGGGACGACTTCTGGAGGGCGCGCAGCGTGCGTGCGCCGCACCACCGCCGCCGCTTCCTGCACCTGCCCAAGCCCACAGGTACCGTGCCGCGCTGCCGCGCAACCGGCTACTGCCACCAGACATCAGTCTCCTACTGCACCCAGAGGGTAAACTGGAATCCACATAGTTCTGCGTGCACAGGATATGGTACGTAGGACATCCGTACCTGCAGGAGTGATAATTAATTTGGAAAGATCCGCTTCACTTTTGCTAATTATTTACTCAAACCACGATCGGTTTCGGTATTTTAAAATTCCATCTTCAGGTGTATGTAACTATAGTGTTTGGTAACACGTAACATGCTGCCGGGCCAATCAGTGTAAGAGTTCCAAAGACTGCATTTTGGCGGAAACTGTTCGCCGTCGGTGAGCCGCATGGTAGGAACGCAAGCTAGAACAGTAGTAGTAGGAACGCAGACGATTACGGTAGGGGTAGGAACGCCAACCATTACAGTAGTAGTACGAACGTCAATCACTAGAGTAGTAGCAGTAACGTCAACCACAACAGTAGTGGGAGGAATGCCATCTGCTACAGTAGTGGTACGAAAGACAACCACTACAAAGTGGTAAGAACGGCAGCCACTACAGTAGTGCTACGAACGCCAACCACTACAAAGTGGTAAGAACGCCAGCCACTACAGTAGTGGTACGAATGCCAAACATTACAAAGTGGTAAGAACGCTGGCCACTACAGTAGTGGTACGAACGCCAACCACTACAAAGTGGTAAGAACGCCAGCCACTCCTGTAGTGGCAGGAATAGCGACCACTACAGGAGTGCCGGCCGGAGTGGCCGTGCGGTTCTAGACGCTACAGTCTGGAGCCGAGCGACCGCTACGGTCGCAGGTTGGAATCCTGCCTCGGGCATGGATGTGTGTGATGTCCTTAGGTTAGTTAGGTTTAATTAGTTCTAGGTTCTAGGCGACTGATGACCTCAGAAGTTAAGTCGCATAGTGCTCAGAGCCATTTGAACCACTACAGTAGTGTAAGGAACGCCAATCATTGCTGTAGTGCAGCTGACTGCCGGCGGACGGTTTCCATCAACATGCAATAATTGGAGCTCTTTCACTGACTGGCCCGATGTCATGTTGTGCGTTACGAAATACAATAATTTCACACACCTGAAGATGAGATTTTAAAATCCCGAAACCGGTCTTGATTTGAATAAGTAATCAGCACAACTGAAGCGGATCTCTCTAAATTAACTGTCATTTCTGTGTGCTTATTGGCCAGTTTACACGACTGCACCGGGGTCTGGTCGCTCGACGAATCGTTCATTTGTCGTGCAGTTTGAGCGTTAGTACACTTCTCGGAATGAATTACTGCACTTGTGCTGCCCTTGCATTACGAGACAAGCACTGTCTACGCTATCCGGAGTGATATTGCTTCGACTACCGCTTTGAGCATAGTGTTTATTTCTTTCCTCTACGCCTTTTCTGATACCGAGATACGCCACAAATAACAACGAGGCTAGTTATATTGTGTATTTTCTCAAAATACCTCAAGATTATGAAGGCAGTTTTATTGAATTTTAAGATTTTATTCCATCACGTAAAACAGTATTAATTCACGATATATTTAGTCGTCTCATCACCACGTATATGAAATGCGTCTTTGCGTTCCCGTAACGCACTTTCTGACAACGACTATCATTTACTGTCTGCCACGAATGTCGACCTCAAGATTAATTTATAACAGCCGTTTTTGATGGATGTACTTACTGAAATAAGTCACTTTCCCGCAAAAGGCTGTTTTTATACAACTTTTAAACTGTTCTATGGTTTGGCGTACAAACCGAGAACTAAATAGTAATTTTTTACTGTTGAGATCGCTGAAGCTCCGTATGTTAATCGAGCACTACTTCATTTCACATGACGTTCTACATAGTAATATGGACACACAGTAGCAAGAGGAGAGTCTTTAATTTAATGAGCATGACTAACCGAACAAAGATGAGAAAAAGGTTGGTCGAAATGTCGGCTCTGTTTCCTTTTATAGGAGGTCGTGATCCGCTTTTTAATTGTTTTATCCCAGTAATATCTGCCAGTTCATGCAAGTTCATCTTACAATTTTGCAAAACTAAATGAAATGAATCCCATTAATAGTGCACTGGTAGTAACGTTTTCATTATAGTAGCCGCTTCCCGCTTCCCTGTAGCATACGAGAATTGCTTAGTCTAACATCTTCTTCTTGTTTTCGGCGTTTATCCCGTATCTTCCCAGGGTCGGTGTGTTAATTTGTATTGGCTACGTTATCTTCATATGGTCGGAATTTTAATCTAGATGAGGGTACCAGCCCGGCATTCACCGAGTAGTACGTGGGAAAACGCCTAGAATCGACATCTAGACTGGCCAGCATACCGGCCCTCGTCGTTATCAGTCGGGCTGATTCGATTTGGGACCGCCGCGCCTCCCTGAATCCTGGTAGCGGCTATCCGGAAAAACCCAAAAATCTCTCGAGGGCCGACAGATTTTTCGGCGACACGAGTTCACACTCTGCTCAGTACTCCCTTATGGGTCTAGTAAATAGAGCGCATCCAACGTCCACCCTTGTCAGTCAAAGCACTACAAACTAACATATTTAATTGCAATATATTCATGTTGATATTTGCAAAGATTTGCACGTTAACGGAAACTGAGAAACAGAGATTGCAATTAGTTCGCACAGCCACATTTTACCATCTTTCCTATCACGTATTATAAAAGATAAATTGTACCTACATTACATCGCTTCTTGTGGAGAACTGTCGAACACAGGCCAGATACTTGTATGTATTTTCAGTTACCGGTTTATTCCGTCTCTCCCACTTCAAGATAGCGAAGCACTTACAGCATGATTCACTTTCGTGCACTGAATCTTCCGAGTGTAAGTGCTCACTGCCAGCTGCACACCATCCATATATCTCTTTCGCACTTGGGGAAGATGGTGTAAGAAGAGATTCACAACCACTTCTACTGATACTCTATAAATGCAACGTGTTGATAAATTTTCCATATAAGCACCATTCTTATACAAAAATCAGTTACCAGCATTCCTTATGGTCATGAATTGCCTTCCAAGTTCTTCTTCAGTGGTCCGGTGAGACACAAAGAGCTGGATGTCTAATAGGAGCAGAAGGCAGGACATTCCAGAGTAAGAGATGTTGGGTAGTCTAGACAACAATCCTGACATGGTATCCTCTTACATTAATGGACTGTTAAAGAAGAATGTGGAATATAGAAGCTTAAGGCACGATACCGTGACGTAACAGTAGAGGCATCTCGCAGTTTTCTCCCATCCAATTACAATGTTTTGGTGGATATAGGTGGTTCAAATGTTTCGGTAAGAATTCTGATGTTTTCATATAAATGATTACATCGACGTAATATGTATGTATATATGTATCAGAAGCCATTTTACTGCGCATGGCGTAGATTATTTCGTATCGTAGCCATTTTATGGCCCATTGATATCCCTCAAAAAGGAAGTATCAGCGTAGCACTCGAGAACACCATGTTACACAAGTTCCTCATAGTTGTTTTAGGGAACGCCATGACACTATTTCGAAGATCTACCAAGTTGTAACTGCTGAAATGCATCGATACGGGCCGCTGTTTCTAACGGAAAATTTATCCAGAATGAGATTTTCACTCTGCAGCGGAGTGTGTGCTGATATGAAACTTCCTGGCAGATTATAACTGTGTGCCGGACCGAGACTCGAACTCGGCACCTTTGCCTTTGCCTCTGCAGGCAAAGGTCCCGAGTTCGTGTCTCGGTCCGGCACACAGTTTTAATCTGCCAGGAAGGAAAATTTATCACCTACAGACAGCCCTCTATTAACTTTTTTCATTTTGGAGGACGGCATCATGGAACCATCAAAAACTGCTGTCATGTATATTTACTCGTACGTAATAATTTTTGGTGAACCGACCAACTACAAAACACCGGTCAATTTAAAGGAAGGCTCATTGCCATCAAATACATAACTGCTGTCAGTTTCAGCGTCTGTCAGATAGAGAGGTGGACGAAAATATGGAAACACCACGACAAATGCTCAGTTCCGAGCATGGCGTCCCGGGTTCGATTCCCGGCGGGGTCAGGGATTTTCACCTGCCTCGAGATGACTGGGTGTTGTTGCGTCATCTTCATCATCATCATTCATCCCCATTGCTGTCGGAGGAAGGCAATGGTAAACCACCTCCGCTAGGATCTTACCTAGTACAGCGGTGCGGGTCTCCCGCATCGTCCCCTACGCTCTGTCAAGGAATATGGGATTTCATCATCCTCAGACAAGCCCGCAGGCTGTGCTGTTGTATTTAGTTACAAACAATAACTGTACAGTGTCCTCAATACGTTGCAAATGTCAGTCTTGTTCAGAACAGTTTTGTATGTAGTTGTGAGTGCATTATCTTGGGGTCAGTGCATTCAAAGTGGCAAATTGTTGGTGCTCTTAAGGTGCTTCTCTAACCAAGGAACCCAAAGTGTATTTAAAGGGACACCGTATCAAAGCTCTATACTGCATACGGAAAAAGCGGAAATACATCACCCCGTAAGTCAAAACGGTGACGAAAGTGGGTTTTGTGTGGTAGAGACGAACAGCCATTCAAGAGGATTGTGACGAAAAATAAGACGAGTTGGCTGCAAAAGTCACCGCAGAACCCTGTCGTACTCGAGAACCCTGTCAGCACCAGAGCAGCACGAAGAGTGCTCCGTAAGCAGGGAATTGCAGGGAGCGCTGCAAATCCAAAACAAAAACTTTACTGATGCAAACGCCCGTAACGTCAAAATATTTCGCGAAAGTCACAAAATCTAGACTGTAGAACAATGGAAGAAAGTCATTTGGTCTCATGAGTATTGTCTTACACTGTTTTCAACCTCTTGCCGAGGTTGTGCCTCTGGCCGAGTATGTGCCACAGGAGTGAAACATAGCGGGGCTTCGGTGAGTATTTAGACATCGATATCGGGCTATTCCATGTGCTGTGTGAGATCGCATTACTACGAAGGATTAGGTGATCATTTTGATTGGTCAGGTCCATCACATGGTACAATGTTCCGCAGTTGTGATGCTATGTTCTAAGGCAACAGGGCCCCTATTCACACCAACCAGGACTGCTTTTGTTGGAACGAGAAAGAATTTTCGCATCTCTCCTGGTCGGCACAGTCGCGAAGTGTAAATGTTATTGAGACTTTGTGGTCTACTTTGGAGAGAAATATGCGCGATCGCTATTCACCTCCATCATTGCTACCCAAACCCTCGACTATTTGGCATGGAAACGGTATAAGATTCAGTTGAAACCTATTTACGATCTTTATTTATCCATTCCAAGACGACTGGAAGCTGTTTTAAATGATAATGGTTTTCCCATACCACAGTAACATGGTAATGTGTCATGTTTTCCCATGTTTATGCTACCCTATGTACATAATTCCGGACAACGTCAGCATTTGGCACATATACTCGTACATGAACGTACTATCTGTGACTGGTGCTGCAATTGAAAATAATTATCTATTTGATGCCGAGGCCAATGCATTTAACTTGGCGTAGTGTTGTACTCTTTATCTGTAACTAGAAGATTGTCGCTTGATCGAGACTGATTGTGTGTGAAGAAATACACTAGTATTTATAACAGCTCTTCGTTGTCCCATTATACCGTTATCGAAATACACTCAAAAAATAAAACAAAAGTTAAGTAAAAAATAAAAATGGGATGGAAATAAGTAGATGTGCTGTACATGTACAGACAAAAAAGAATCACAATTTCGGAAAAATTGGATCGTTTGTTCAAGAGAAAGAGCTTCACAAACTGAGCAAGTGAATAACGCATTGGTCCACCTCTCGCCCTTATTCAAGCAAGGTTCTTGGATGCCCTCCTGAGGGATATCGTGCCAAATTCTGTCCAATTGACTCTTTAGATCATCAAAATACCGAGGCGGTAGGGTGGCTCCTGCCCATAATGATCCAAACGTTGTCAACTAGGTAGAGACCGGCGACCTAGCTGATCAAGGTAGGATTTGGTAAGTACAAACACAAGCAATAGAAACTATCGGACTACGCGGACGGGCAATATCTTGCTGAAACGTAAGCCCAGGATGGCTTACCATGAAGGGAAACAAAACGGGGCGTAGAATACCGTCCACGAACTGCTGTGCTGGAAATATCGTCCACGAACATCTGTGCTGGAAGGGTGCCGCGGATGACAGCCAAAGGGGTCTTGCCACGAAATAAGTGACACCCTGGAGCATCAGTCCTGGTAATCGAGCCATGTAGCGGGCGAAAATCATGTTGGTATCCCACTGTTGTCTGGGCGTCTCCAGACATGTCTTTGCTGATTATGAGGGCCCAGTTCGAAGCGAGACTCATCACTAAAGACAACACTACTCCAGTCAATGATATTCCAGGTCGACTTTGCCCGACACCTCTGCAGACGTTGTTGCTGGTGTACGGAGGTCAACGGTAGTCGGCGCATAGCGCACAGTGAACACAGCCCCCTTCCTGTGGGCCGCCTATTAATTGTTCTTGTGGCCACTAAAGCAGCAGCTGCAATTCGTATTGATGATACTGATGGATCCGGGGCTCTGAATGCCTCTCTGACGATTGCTCTGGCCTGTGTTCTGTCATCTCTCTGGGTCTACCACGTCCTTCTTGACGCTGCGTTCAGCCATTCCTACCAACTTGGTCGAATTGTGCCATCGATCCTATTCAAATGTCGACCGATTTTCCTATTACTCAACCGGCTTCTTTGAGCCCAATCGCACGTCCTCTCTCAAATACTGACATCTAGCACCTGTCTGCGAGGCATAGTTACTATCCAACTCAGTACTCGGAAGAAATTGGTAAAGAATTTATGCCCCGATATCGACACACCACTGTTTAAATACTTGACACCGCGCGGGGTAGCCGTGTGGTCTGAGGCATCTTGTCGCGGTCCTCGCGGCTCTCCCCGTCGGAGGTTCGAGTCTTCTCTAGGGCATGGGTGTGTGTGTGTTGTCAATAGCGTTAAGTTAGTTTAAGTTAGATTAAGTAGTGGTGGGTAAGCTTAGGGACCGATGACCTAAGCAGTTTGGTCCCATAGGACCTTACCACAAATTCCCCCCCCCCCCCCCCCAAAAAAAAAAATACTTGCCAGCTGCACGGTGAAATATCGTTGCTGGATCACAGATTCATCCATAGGCCGCCAAAGCTTACAGTTTTGCATTTTTCGTTGATACCTGAATGAATATCAATTTGTGAGCAATTTGCGTAACTCCTTTTTTGTCTTAGTGTGCTCACTGAAGCTGTGCTGAAATGTTTAGAGAAAAAAATGTTTCGTTCACTTGCCTTACGCTAAATTATCCCCTACAGATGGTTTTAACTATGAGCTCCTTTTCTTGTGGCGTTAATACATTTGGCGTCACTGCGTTCTATCAGAACGGTTTTTGTGGAAGCCCTTCGGAACAACTGGATGCGTCACAACACACCACAGAGTTAAATCAGTCATGTCACCGGGAGCTGCGTGCTAGAAAGACTGGTACGTAAGGTGACGCAGCAGTTTCTACCTGTGTATTTAACATTCCTGAACAAACGACGTTACAACGTAAGGTACGCTGTGGCACTTTTTTCTTTCAGTTATCTGAGTCGTGGCAGTCACTGATGGTGGTGTTAAGATGAACGACAGTAATAAGCGCCCTCGAGAAAAATTTCTTCGACTGGACTTTGACATCAATAAAATTTAATTGAGTCTAAATATATTTTTAAATGAACATGCCATATAACTGGCTTCGTGGCATATGTATTAAGTGATGTAATGAACATACAATACTCTCTGTTATGTTTTTATAAGATTTTATTAAAAAATTTAAAATTTCTTAAAAGAAATTATTTTTAAGACTTCAAAAATTTGAAACAAAACTATTTGTGATGCACTCTAATTTGGATTACTTCTTGATACATGTACAGACGAATGGTATAAATGCATTGTATAATTCTAGGATGGTGTTTTGCCCTTATGCTTTATATGATACGATGTATTTCTGTCCATTACTACTACAGTGCCAGATGGTTGATCGTAACATTTGTGTTGTTCACTGCAGAATCTCAGTCTTTATTCAGCTCTTGCATGAACATGAGCATATATTGTCGATGCAGTAAGGGTCGCATTTTATGTAAAGGTGGCTTTATATTTGACATGCCGATATACTACGGTTTTAATGTTCTTATAACGTCTGTTTATGAAGTAATACGGAATAATGTGCACATGATCAAAACTGAATCAAATGTATTGCTTAAGGTATGTGGTATGTATCCGTATCATGTAAAAATGTATCACTCCCCATTATATCTGACTCCTTTGTGCTTACAATTTCAACCCAATGCGTCACAGATCCGAAGATGGCAAATGGTTCAAATGGCCCTAAGCACTATGGGGCTTAAGATCTGAGGTCATCAGTCCCCTAGACTTAGAACTACTTAAACCTAACTAACCTAAGGACATCTCACATATCCATACCCGACGCAGGATTCGAACCTGCTACCGTAACAGCAACGCGGTTCCGGACTAGAACAAGGTAACATAGTTTTTTGAAACCAGTAATCAAAATAAATGCTGAAAATGGTTCAAATGGCTCTGAGCACTATGGGACTCAACTGCTGAGGTCATTAGTCCCCTAGAACTTAGAACTAGTTAAACCTAACTAACCTAAGGACATCACAAACATCCATGCCCGAGGCAGGATTCGAACCTGCGACCGTAGCGGTCTTGCGGTTCCAGACTGCAGCGCCTTTAACCGCACGGCCACTTCGGCCGGCCAATAAATGCTGAACCAGTAATCAAAATAAGTGCTGTACTATAACAATCTTGGCTGTCTGAAGTTTTTATTTCTAATTTCATAAAATTGTATTTTTGTTATTCAATCTTTCTTCTGAACATAACACGTCATTATCATCATCATGTTGACACAGATTGAAGAGTAATGTAAGTCAAGTGTTAACTCGATCTAGGGAGTCGTTTCGTTTATGAGTCTGTTGGAAAATGTCGTTTTTTTGCCAGTGGAAATCCATAGATGGTTGGTGAAAGTTTCTAAGGAGTCCACTTCTTCACTGTTGACAGTTAAGAAAAGAGTTACTAAATTGAAACTCGCCGTTCTTCCCTTGAAGGTGACACACATGAATGACGTTCCAAATATACAACCACAGATGAAAATTTCGATGAAGTTACCATACGGTTTATATGACCAACACTTAAAAATGTATGAAATAGCTGGTTACATACGCATACTATGAGAAAGAGTTTGGTCCATTTTATATGATGAATTAGCTATGAGAAAGCTTTGTGCGCTTTATGAATTTTATTCGTTCAACTCTATCTGAAAGCAAGTAGTTACACTATTTTACAAACTGTATGTGGATACTTCTAGAAAGAATCTGTCCAGATCCAACAGTTTGTCATCATGGAGTCGTGGCTCCACAAATTCAGGCTAAAAACTGAATAAGCAAAGGCACTGCACCGAAAAAAAGGTGAAGTCGATTTCATCTAGGATGCTAAAGGATTTTTTTTGTTGATTACCTTGCAATAACAGAAGAATACTATACAACTCTGCTGGGTGGAAGAATGAAAAAACTAATGACAAGCCTGGACTGAAAAAGTAAGAGAAAATCAACTTTGATTCGGACAACTGCTGTGGCAGCGAGAGAACTTTGGTCAATACATGTATGAATTCTTGGCATCTTCTCCCTATTCTCTCATATCCAGCTACTTCTATATCTAAATATAATTGTGGCTACAATTTTTGTTCACAGAATAGACATATTGCAACAATCTAGTGACGGACTCTGTCAAAACGATAAGACCATTTCTTACTTAAAAAGAACAACCTTTTAATGTCAGGCCGATATCTTTTCGCCTTGTTCTCGTAATGTCCAGAGAATTTGGGAGTTATCTCTCTTCTGAAGCGGTAATGTGCAGTCTTGTGTGTTCTTGCGTTACGAGATTTCATGACAACATCGTTATTGATGATTATTAGTCATTACCTTCTGATGTCATCTGCGTTGCATCATTTTCACCTCGTTACGAGAGAGAATCGCTGAACTGGAGGACATGCGTTCGTGGGAACTTCCAGAAAGAGGTCCCCTTAGCTTCGTGAGTCAGTATGCGAAACTGTTCGAACTACTACGCAGCAAAATGACAATGCCATTCGCCCAGGTGACGTCACTTAGAGAGGCTTGCACCATTCAGGGAACGTCCCAAAATTTTGTAATAGTACATTCAAGTCCTTTTGTGGCCAACTACACTGACGGGAAATAACCTCAACACCTAAAAATAGTTCATGTAATGACATTTCACGAGTATATTTGTGTAGGTAACATATATAAGTGATTAACATTGCATGATTATAGGTTAAATGTAAGCGTGAGATAAACCATTGCAAATGTGAAATGCTGGTACATTAACCAGACTGTAACAGCCAGACTGTTGACTGCAAGCAAGCAAACGTGGATGCATTGCGTTGCAAAGATACCGAATGTCAGTTTATGTGGTGGAGTTCCATGTCTGTTGCATTGGTCGGTCAATACAGGGACGGTAAATGCTGGTTGTAAATGACGCTGGAGTTGTCGTCCAATGATATCCCATATGTGCTCGACTGGAGACAGATCTGATGATCGAGCAGGACAAGGAAACATTTCGACACTCTGTAGAGCATTTTGGGTTACAACAGCGATATCTGAGCTAGCATTGTCCTGTTGGAAAACACCCCCTAGAACGCTGTTTATGAAGGACAGCACAACAAGTCGAATCACTGGTCTGACATACAAATCTGCAGTCAGGGTGCGTAGGATAACCACGGGAGTGCTCCTGCTGTCATAGTAAATTGCATCCCAGGCCGTAACTCCAGATGTAGATCCAGTGCGTCTAGCACGCAAGCTGGTTGGTTGCAGGCCCTCAGCTGGCCTCCTTCTAGCCAAGACACGGCCATCACTGGCGCCTTGGCAGGATCAGGCCTCCACCCTGCCCTTGATGTGCTCTCGCTTGACACCACTGCAGTCGCAAATGGCGGTGGTTTCGGACCAGTGGAATGCATATTACAGGGCGTCTGGCTCGGAGCTGTCTTTTAAGTAACCGATTTCTAACAGTTCGTTGTGTCAATGTGGTGCCAAGTACTGCTCAAATTGCTGCTGCTGATGCAGTACGATGCGCCAGAGCCAAACTCCGAAAACAATAGTCTCCCTCTTGGTAATGCCACGTGGCCGTCCGAAGCTCGGTCATCTTGCGCTGGACACCCTCACGAACACCGCTGTCAATAATCATGTACAGTGGTTACATTCCTGCCAAGTCTTTCTGTAGTATTGCAGAAGCAACATCCAGCTTCACTTAGTCCTATTACACGACCTCAATTCAGTAAGGTGCTGATAATGGCATTCTTGACGAACATTAACATACCACTTCCAGACCCAAACGTAACTTACGCTCACAACTATTACTGCGTGTATTTGAAGCAAACCTGATTTGCATCCCCATAGTGGCGCTATTAGCGTGAAATCTGAATAGAAATCAAGCTTACCAACTTTAGCTTATGTCACGCAACTCCTTCTTGCCGTTACGATTTTTTTCCGGTTAGTGTGGATTCGCATTTACCCGGTATCCATACATATCTCGATGTGGATTTAGCCTGCTTTCGTCATCAGGGCTGTGGACGATTAACTTCTCCATCCTTTTCCATTCTAAGTTAGTGCTTATCCTCTGATGACCTTGATGTCGGCATTAAACTATAACCTTCCCTGTGTAAGGCCGCGAGATTTTGAATTTATGAATTATGATATTTACAGGGAGTGAGCATGCATACTAGAAGCTGTGGTGACGTTAGCTGTCTTAAGACTTCCACGAAAATAAGATTCTCCATCTAGTTATCACAGTGAAATAAGCTCCTTGACAGTTTTAGAGATAACTTTTGAATTGATAAACCTTCAGTAGCGCGTCTTCATATCGAATACAGCATCATTTCGCTGCCACTAATCGCTGACGTCATCAGTCTTGCATTTAATCGACCGTTGCATGGACTTCACCTTTTTTTTAATCTTTGTGATTAAAAACGAGATACGGAATAAATAAAGCATGCAATTTATCATCCGTTATGGTTGGGCGGCGTTGTCGGCTATCTCCACAAGACGTTTCCTCTCACCTTTCGGCGGTTTCTTCTGGAGCAGATGCCTTCCTGAAGAGACGAGAAATGTTTTTCGACTGGAAAAGCTGTAATAAAAACTACAAGCTCTGGCCAGTCACAAAATGAAAGTCGTTGGTTGAAAACTCCGTTGTACTGTAGCTTTAAAGGACGCGTTTACCTACCGAGTCCATTCTATACATAGCTGACAAGACGTTAATAACACAATGACTCTCAGTATCCGGTTTAAGATTCCCCCCCCCCCCCCCCCCCCCCTGGCTCTAAGCCAAAGTCTACACGGACTTGATTGATGAGAATGCTCGCTCAGTGCTTTGCACAATTGGCTTTCGACTGTCAGTTTTACGTTATGATTGGGCAGTACGCAATGTGCAGTTCAAGTTATTCGAAATAAAGTCACAGTTCACAAATAAAAAATACGGAATTTGTACAATAGTCATCTACGTCCGGTCAGTAATCCTTTAAGACACTCCACAATATTTTAAACCTCAAGTTACTGAAAATTAAAAGAGTTTTTACAGAGGTCAGTGCTGTCTCAGTGTTGAGTCTGATCGTCACCAGTGAGTCTCTCCAAGCCCCAGGTACACTATGTGATCAGAAGTATCCGGACACATGGCTGAAAATGACTTACAAGTTCGTGGCGCCCTCCATCGGTAATGCTAGAATTCAGCATGGTGTTGGCCCACCGTTTGCCTTGATTATAGCTTCCACTCTCGCAGGCATACTTTCAATCAGGTGCTGGAAGGTTTCTTGGAGAATGGCAGCCCATTCTTCACGGAGTGTTGCACTGAGGAAAGGTGTCGATGTCGGTCGGTGAGGCCTGGCACGAAGTCGGCGTTCCAAAACATCTCAAAGGTGTTTTATATGATTCAGGCGAAGACACTCTGCAGGCCAGTCCATTACAGGGACGTTACTGTCGTGTAACCACTACGCCACAGCCCGTGCATTATGAACAGGTGCTCAATCGTGTTGAAAGATGAAATCGCCATCACCGAATTGCTCCTCAACAGTGGGAAGCAAGAAGGTGCTTAAAACATCAATGTGGGCCTGTGCTGTGATAGTGCCACGCAAAACAACAAGGGGTGCAAGCCCCTTCCATGAAAAACACGACCAAACCATCACACTACGGCATCCGAATTTTACTGTTGGCACTACACAGGCTAGCAGATGACGTTCACCGGGCATCCGCCATACCCACACTCTGCCATTGGATCGCTACATTGTGTACCGTTTTGTCACGGTCCATGCGGCTCCCCCCGTGGGAGGTTCGAGTCCTCCATCGGGCATGGGTGTGCGTCTTGCCCTTAGCGTAAGATAGTTTTAGATTAAGTAGTGAAATTAAAATATTTATTAGCTGTTGACCTAATAAACGGCTGTACAGAATTGTATCCCATATATTGTATGGAGAAGATGGAATTTAATTAATTATCACGTACGTAATATTTCGCCGCCTGTAAGGCAGTGACATCTCTCGGCAGGAGCTTAAGCAAAACGCGGCTGTCACGGTGAAGCTATGACTCACCGCATGGATGCAGCTACCCGCAATCGTTGAGCATATAATGCAAAAAATATCAAAAGATGGACGAAACCATGAATAGTGTAATTCATCAGCAGTCTTTTACTAATTGTAATTAACTGCGAACATATTTGTTTGAAAAATATGACAGAATATATGTGATGTCTTACGACAGTGAAAGAAGCCTGTGACCACTTTAGACAGTGCCACAAGTTCCTCCAAAAAATCGCAACACAACACACACACACACACACACATCACACTAACAAATGTAAATCAACCTGATGATGGAGGTTTAAACCTATGAAACTCGACGTGGAGATAAATAAACAGTGCCTGGTAAGAGTAAACTTGTCGTTTCACTTGTTGTTAATTAACTACAAATCTGCGGTTCATAACAGTAAAATCATACGTTACAGTTAGTTCCTACAGCGCAGGTCAAGTTCGTGCTATTACGGAAGTATACACAATGTGTCACAACCAGAACACTTTTGATATTGTTGCTACAGTATGGTATATATTACCCACATTTCGATATACTCGACGTTCAGATGATAGCATATTCCTTCTGTCACCACATTTGTATTTATGATCTTCACTTAGTAGCAGTGTATCCTACTGAATCCACTGCTCTATTATTATGCATAGTGTAAATACTTTATGAAAAGTCATTACACCTAGACTGCAACTTCCTGTTATACTTAAACGGCGTCAGTCTAATTACGTTTCCATCGGTAAGTAATGATAAGTGATGAAGCCTTCTTCGATGTTTCCTCAGTACTATACACCAATGTGTTGTCAGTTACTACGATGATATTATCTGTTATTTTGTGCTCTGTGAGATTTTACACTGCATTTCTAACCTTCTCATGTACCACCTACATAATAATGTGTTGGTACCACTGTATTATAACATTATTTGTTCATGGTTCATTTAAATTTTTAGAATTTTTTTGCTTTAAAATTTTCGAATATTGGTACCATTTTTTCTGTAGATGTAAAGTACAGTGTACTACACTCGAGATTGAAGTTCTCTGCATTGTATGTGGGTAATGTGTGTAAAATACTATGTAAATTGCTTTATAACGTTAAATAATTTTCTGATGACATTTGTATTTAAAAATATTTGTTTGTATAAATTATTCATGTTGATGTAAATTTGACAATTGTAAGAAATGGTCACGCTTAGGAACATTGTAAGAAATAGGTGTTAAGTAACAGCCAGTGTGCTTTTGTGTGAAACGAAAGTGGCTCTGGGGAGTGGAAAAGGTGGCAAGGGTGAATTGGCGCGCTACCTAGAGCAAGCGTGGCAAGTAAGCCGCACAGTATGTAGGCAGCAGTGATTGAGGCAATACCCTTGTGGAGCAGGAGAAGCTTTGCCTGCAAATTTGCACAAAATTGCCTCAGATGAAGACTGAAAACGGATTACGGCATACCTGCGAGTTGTTGGGCGACTGTAAGTGAAATTGAACGACGCCAAGAAGAGAAATTGAGCCCATACAGCAAGATACTTGCTGGCCATACTGTGCTAGTGTAGCCATCATAACTGTTCGCCACTCCCAAGTCAACAGCCACCAGATATTTATTTGTATTTTACTTTTGTACAGCGTGAACCATTAATTTAAACTGTGTTTTAATAGAAATTCTTGAACTTTAAAGAAACTGGCTCACCCTGTTATTTCATCCTAATCATAGAGCTATATAGGGTTCCTTCCTGGTGTTTGATTAATCCGATTATCCTGTTTTACTGACTTCTGAAGTGCCAAGTTAATACAAAAAGACACCATTAAAATGGTTTTTGTTTAAATGACGAGAAAATTTTCTTAACTAGTGCAAAGTGTTATAGTAAAAGTTTGCTTATGTAAAATTCAGAGTGAAGCCAAGTTACTAGAATCTGTTACATGAGTATACAGAATTAGTTCAAAGAATAACAGCTTTTGAAAGTAAATTCCAGTATGAAAGAGGTTTTCTTGAGGTGAAATGTTCAGTATAAAAAGTGTGTGTTTTAGTTCATAAGTATTTTAATATTTTACTTTGTTGGTTATGAAAAGTGCTTTTCTAAAGGTCTCCCCTGGCCAATTTTTTTTAGTTTCTTTGAAGTTATCTACTGGGATTTTTCTCTTTTAAAACCGTAACGTACAAGGCTGTAGTCCATTATCGTGTATGTTGAGTAATATTTATTTGAAGAAGCAACTTAAACAGTAGCAAGAAAATAGGTAAAATTCGTACTTCTGCTTTTTCAATACTTCACTGTCTCATTGCCTGTATAGGCTGGCGACCTTTAGTACATATTTTAAACCACTAAATAAAATTGGAACTGAATTGTCCTAGCTTCAATATAATACTATTCATACTGCAGTTTCTTTCTAACTGCTGAGTAAAATCTTAGGAAAAGAACTGAACAGTGTGATTTACTTATCCATTAGACACAACACACCGTCAAATCCTGTAAGAAGGGGTAACTCTATTGACTAGCTTTTCCTATTAACAAGAGTACCCTCCCTTAGTCTAATTTATTTGGAAACTAAGTTTAGTAAGAGGGTTATATTTGGCAACTTAGAGACAGGGTTTTCTGTTATTTAGGTAAAAGCATACTAAATTACAGTAGTAGCGGTAGGGTTATAGTATGAACACAAACGCAAATAAAAGAATAAGAAAATTATATTATTCCGGCTATTGTCAAATTTAATTCTGGATGAGATATTTGAGAGATTTCTTCCATGTGTTTAATATCTTACCGTTCAGTGCTTGATCCGCAAATAATTACCCCCCGCTTAGATGCGATGTTATGCGCTAGATGGGAAGTTTCAGAAACTTCGCTCTTGATTCTAAACCACCGAAAGACACTGTTACTGAAGACATATTTCGTCACAAGACATTCTGCTTTTTCCTTTTCCCTTGCCTAGCCCATCTTTTTCAGTAACCTCATTTTTATCTTCGCCTTTTTTTGCGTCATCAGTCTTCTGACTGGTTTGATGCGGCCCGCCACGAATTCCTTTCCTGCGCCTCTCTCTTTATCTCAGAGAAGCACTTGCAACCTACGTCCTCAGTTATTTGCTGGATGTATTCTAATCTCTGTTTTCCTCTACAGCTTTTATACCCTATACGACACCTTGCAGTACCATGGAAGTTATTCCCCGATGTGTTAACAATTTTCCTTTCTTCCTGTCCCTTCTTCTTGTCAGTCTTTTCCAAAAATTACTTTCCTCACCGTTTCTGCGGAGAACCTCCTAATCCCTTACCTTATCAGCCCACGTAATTTTCAACGTTCTTGTGTAGCACCACATCTCGAATGCTTCTATTCTCTTCTGTTCCGGTTTTCCCACAGTCCATGCTTCACCATCATACCATGCTGTGCTCCAAACATACAGTCTCAGAAATTTCTTCCTAAAGTTAAAGCATATGTTTGATACTAGCAGACTTCTCTTGACCCGGAATGCCTTTTTTTCCCAGTACTAGGCTGCTTTTTATGTTCTCATTCTTGCAACCGTCATGAGTTTCTTCTGCCTGGGAAGCAGAATTCCTTAACTTTGTCTAATATGTTAACACCACTCCTGTTGTTAAGTTTCTTGCTGTTCTTACTTCTGCTACTTCTCATTAATTTCGTCTTTCTTCGTTTTGCTATCAATTCATATTCTATACTCATTAGACCGTTCATTCCATTCAGTAAATCCTATAGTTCTTCCTCATTTTCACTAAGATAGCAATGTCATCATTGACATCCTTTCGCCTTCTATTCTACTCTTAAACCTTTGTTTTATTTCCGGCTCTCTACACTCTTGTACATATTGTATATTACTCATGATCCCCCATTGCTTACCCCTATTTTTCTCAGAATTTCGAACATCTTGCATTATTTGACATTATCAAACACTTTTTCCTGGTCGACAAACTTTATGAACGTGTCTTGATTTTTCTTTAGTCTTGCTTCCTTTATCAACCGGTGTCTTTACCTTTCCTAAAACCAAGCTGATCGTCATCTGACATAGTCCCAACTTTCTTTTCCATTCTTCTGTATATTATTCTTGTCACCAACTTGGATGCATGAGCAGTTAAGCTACAATTCTCGCAATTGTTGTCTCTTTCAATCTTAGAATTCTGTACATGATGTTTCTCCGAAAGTCAGATGATTTATCACCAGACTCATACATTCTAGACACCAACTTGAATAGCTGTTTTGATTTCACTTCCCTCAACGATTTTAGGAATTCTGATGGAATGTTGTCTATCCATTCTGCCTTATTCTATCTTAAGTCTTTCAAAGCTCCTTCAGTTTCTGATTCTAATACTGGATCGTATATCTTCTCTATACTGACTCCTGTTTCTTCTTCTATCACATCATCAGACGTCTTCCACCCCATAGAGCCCTTCAAGGTACTCTCTACGTTTGACAGTGGAATTCTCATTGTGCTCTTAATGTTACCATTCTTGCTTTTCTATTTGCTGTGTCAATCATTACGACAATCATTTCAATTTCGATTCCATTATGACAAACAGCCAAAGTTGCAAAATACCTCATTGTCACTGTAGGTTTGCTGTTGATTCTGATAAGATGAACCCTCTCACTGAACTGTTCATAGTAACACATTCTCTGCCCTTCCTTCCTGTTCATAAAGAATCCTACTCGCCTTATACAATTTTATGCTGGTGTTGATACTCGCCTGATCAGAAATTCTTCTGTCTTCATCTATATAGTGATATTAAGTGGGCTATTATTCTCGCTTCGGTCATTTTAAATTAATTTCACCTGCCCTTATCTTCAGTTCTTTGTAGGTTTTTTTTATCTCATTCAATCGTCTTTCTAAATCATCCTATCAGTTCGATAGGTAGTACATCTACAGACCTTAGTAGTCTAAGCTATTACAGTGTAATGTTCTGTTTTGTTCTAAGCCCTTCTTTGAGTTCATTATCTCAATGGATACCAAGTGTACAACAAAGACAATATAACGTATACCTATTAAGTTAATTTATGGCTCGAGTTAGCTTTATTTGACTTTATACTTTGATTTTAGCCGATTCATTTTCCTTATCTTTCTGAACTTCACCAATGCTCCTTAGGATTCTGACCAACTTATGTTAAAATGGGAAAGTCATTTTTCTAATTCTACTTCCCCATTACCAACAGAATTTCTTCTCCTTCCTCTACAGTTTTACTTATTCGTCGATCTGCTCGGTATCACAAAACCCTGTAGTACTTAAAGTTCAGAATTAGGCTCCCAGATCACATTTGCAACAATATTTATCCATAGATTTGAAGAGGGGCGAAAGTTCCTGAAACCTTGAATTTTGCAAAAAGAAAAGACCGATCGTCAGACAAAAAAATGTTTACTTTAGAATTAAGAATCGGGAATCACCTTTTACTGGCAAACCTGTCCGGTTTCGAGAAACTAACGTGTTAAGGCTTGTAGCTTAATGCCCCATCCCACAGAAATCGAAAGATCTCTGGTAAGTTTGCGATTTATCAATAGTATTACAAGATAAGTCGCACCAGAAAATTGGTAACACATTCCGTGGGATAATGTGACAATTAACAAACGGTTACAGATTAGCTTTATGATCCGTCACTAGTACAGTACAGTCCCCTGCAGTTATTGTGAAGATGCTAAGGGTCTGACTTAACACAGCCTTGCTTCTCAGTTTCGGTGTCATTCATCTTTGGTATATTATGGCTTCATGCTCTTTTTTCTTTTTCTAATTCAAGTTGTACTTTAGCTTCGTATCACGAAATCTTAAGAAAATAAAAAGATATTCAAACAATTGCGAGCTTACAGCCACTCACCTTTTCGGTTTTTTACGTGCGCAGAAGCTCTCTCCAAAACAACATTCGCTACAGACGGATCGAATAACTGTCCAATGACATGGGGTCCTCTTTGTTGACATGTATGGTGAATACACTTTGCAAGCATGCAGCTCACTACTCCACAAGTAGTGGAACGATGGTAGCATAAATTTTCATCCTGTCCCCCCTCCCCCTTTTTTTTAACTAAACTGACGGAAACACAAGGAAAATACACATCGACCAGCCAGTCACATTACTGCAGTTCCCGTTCTGCTTACACTGTCCATAGACGAGTAGCATTTCTACCTTCTCTTCGTTGAAGAAAATGTACTCATGTAAACCTTCAACAGATGCCTGACCATCCGCCTCGGTAGGCGCGTGGTCGGTGCGGCTGATTGCTAATCGAAGGCGCCCGGGTTCGGAGATCTTCACCACTCAGGACCTGGGTGTTGCGTTGTTCCTACATCCATATGGTCATCACTGATACGAAAGTCGCTTCAAACGCTCTGTCGAATGGTATTTCCACTGTTGAGGTGGCTGCATGGTCAGGAACTTGAAGCCAATAAATTGAAATAAAAGAAAGGCTGTTGACTGAATGACGGGAGTGCATTTTCCTTGTGTTCTCATTTTTTTACTGTCAACTCCAGCAGGTGGACAGTTTGTGTTATCCTGCGTACCTGCACTGCGTACTAATACAGGAATGCCAGAGTCAGTTTTGTGCTAAGTTTTTTAATAATACCATAGTTTACGTGACTGGTACATTGGGATACCTTTTTGAACAGAGCTTAAGAGGAAGTGGATCATCAAACAAAAAATATAGAGTTGTATTTAAAAAGACAGACTGCTGTTCGTAACTTCGTAATGAACGAAGTTACAAAAAAAAGAAATCATGATGGATAATGCCCATACAGGCGAAAAAGTTTTGCTGGGTGGGTACGCTGTCTATAAGCATCCGTTTTCACGCTGTGTTTGAATTTGAGAAAAACCAATTTTTTTCTGCTTTGTGCCTCTTGCATGACCATTATAACTTTTTGCACGTATTATGCTTTGCGTGTTACGTCTTCTTATAGATATCAATGTCCTCCCATCTGGTTTTGCATCGCCCTACATTTCTTCGTACTGTCAGTTACCTTCGGTATTCTGCTATCCATCCTGTAACAGTAAATTCACGGTCGCGCACGGAATTTCAATTGCAAACATTGTGCATTACTAAACTCCAGTCCAGCAAGACGCTGCACTTAATAGTTATATCATGATATACATTATTTCTCAAGTCAAAATCCCATTTTCTCAACAGGGATGAATGAGATATCCTTAAAAAGGTTTTTTAACCGTCTTCTGACACTGAATACCGATTTTGCGCTAAAACTTACTGTCTGTGGAAAATTTTTAAATTAAAGAAACTTTTAACTATCATAGGCAAAAATGCATCATTGACGCATGGTTTCATTCCTACATTTTACGAAGCTGACTTTTTAACCACGAATAAGAGAGAGTTTGTCATGTTATTTATTACAAATAACATTTTATTTGTTTTTATATACTTATTAACTGGATCTCTGATCCTGTGGTAGAAGATCCAAAAATGGCTCTGAGCACTATGGGACTCAACAGCTGAGGTCATTAGTCCCCTAGAACTTAGAACTAGTTAAACCTAACTAACCTAAGGACATCACAAACATCCACGCCCTAGGCAGGATTCGAACCTGCGACCGTAGCGGTCTTGCGGTTCCAGACTGCAGCGCCTTTAACCGCACTGCCACTTCGGCCGGCCGGTAGAAGATCGTTCCAAATTTTGTGCTATGGTAGAGTTTTGAGCCCCACCACCTAGAGTCCCTAAACGTCGGAAGCCCCTTTCACAGGAAAGGAAGGAGAATTTACCAGCAGGGCTCAAGAGATATTGGTAAAGGAGGAGAGTATCAAAGAAGAACTAGTCATAATCGCTCCTTAGTGGGTTTAAATCAATAATAAAAAATTAACTGGATAATTCGTATACAGCATTGTCGTAGATAACAACAGTGAGCACTGCGGTAGCCCGTTATCTCTGCCCCTCGTAGAAGTTGCTTTTCTAAACGAATATATTTTCTGGAACTACAAACATTTTTGTCATTGTCGCCTTGAATTGTAATTTACCTATTGTTACCACGGACTAACGTGCTTACTGTAATTGAAAATCTTTGTCGAGTTAAAGCTAGAGGTTATGTGGCCCTACTGACACACATGAAAGGGTACGATAACAGAAGCCAGAATGTCCAAAGAAACATGGGACCTCATCTAGCTGCTTAGCAGATAATTGCAAATGTGTGTTACCAGCCTTCACTGACATATTTGCACTTGTTAACACAAAAGTACATCATACACTGAAGAGCCAAAGAAACTGGTACACCTGCCTAATATCGTGTAGGGCCCCCGCGACACGTAGAAGTGCCGCAACACGACGTGGTATGGATTCTACTGATGTGGTAAGTAGTCCTGGAGGGAACTGACACCATGAATACCGCTGGTCTGTCCATAAATCAGTAAGAGTATGAAGGGGTGGACATCTCTTCTGAACAGCACGTCGCACGACATCCCAGATATGCTCAATAACGTTCATGTATGGGGAGTTTGGTGGATAGTGAAAGTGTTTAAACTCAGAAGAGTGTTCTCAGAGCCACTCTGTAACATGTGGGGTGTCGCATCGTCCTGCTGGAAATGCCCAAAACCATCGGAAGGCAGAATGGACATGAATGGATTCAGGCGATCAGGCAGGATGCTTCAGTACGTGTCACCTGTCAGAGTCGTATCTAGACGTATCAGTGGTCTCGTATTTCTCCAATTGCACACGTCCCACAACATTACAGAGCCTCACCATCCTGAACAGTCCTGTGCTGACATGCAGGGTCCACGGATTCATGAGGTTGTCTCCATACCCGCACACGTTCATCGGCTCGATACAATTACCAGTCATCAACAGTCCAATGTCGGTGTTGAAGGGCCCAGGTGAGGCGTAAAGCTTTCTGTCGTACTATCATCAAGGATACACGAGTGGGCGTTCGGTTCCGAAAGCCCATATCGGTGACGTTTCGTTGAATGGCTCGCACGCTGACACTTGTTGATGGCCCAGGATTGAAATCTGCAGCAATTTGCGGAAGGGTTGCACTTCTGTCACACTGAACGATTCTCTTCAGTCATCGTTGGTCCCGTCGTTGCAGGATCTTTTTCCGGCCCCAGCGACGTCGGTGATTTAATTCTTAACCGCATTCCTGATATTCACGGTACACTCATCAAATGGTCGTACAGGAAAATCCCCAGTTCATCGCTACTTTGGAGATGTTGTGACCCATCGCTCGTGCGCCGACTATAACACTTCGTCCAAGCTCACTTAAATCTTGATAACCTGCCATTGTAGCAGCAGTGACCGATCTAACAACAGCACCAGACACTTGTACTACATAGGCGTTGCCGACAGCAGTGCGGTATTCTGCCTATTTACATATCTCTGTATTCCAATACGCTGGCCCGTAACAGTTTCTTTGGCGCTTCAGTGTATGTTACGTTATCTGTTAAGTCCCCATCTAACTGGTCTCAAATTTGACTGGTTCTAGTTGTAAAATCACGTTTTTACACTTATGTGCGTTAAGAGCTACTTACCAGTCTCTTCACCGGGATGTCTTTCTCTTTTGTCAAGATCTAACTGGATATTACTATAATTTTAGCGGGGTAGAATTTTCACGTAGATAACGGCATCATCTGCGAAAAGGCTATAAATGCAACTAATACTATTCGCTACGCCATTAACGTATGACTTAAACAGAAACGGTCCCATTACATTTTCTTCGGGCGCGGTAGATATTATTTCAGTGTCTTCATCTATGCCAAAGTGCTGCACCCTACCATTCTCAATCCACTTGTTAGCGTGATTAGATATGCAAAAGAACGTATTTTACTTAGAGTTGTGGTGGATTAAAAGCTTTTCAAGTTCTAGAAACTTCTGATCAACTTGTTTTCCTTTATCTGCAGCAGTGAGTGAGGATATCATGTGAGACAAGCGCATGTTAAGTTTCGCATTATCAGTTTTTTTTTTTTTTTTTTTTTTTTTTTTTGGAACGCTTACTGATTTACATCGAGATCATTTCGTTACAGGTAGGTTAAATCACTTGATCTCAGAATATGTTTCAGTGTAGAGGTGTAAGAATAGAGCAGTTTACTCTCTCTCCTATAGGTGGGTGTGATTCGTGCTTTTCTCCAATCATGGGAAACATGTCTTTCTTCATAAGTTATACGCTAATTTGTGTTCAAAACAGGAGCTAATTCACTCACAAAGTCTGTATGGAATTTGTCAGGCACTCCATCCGACATTGTGTCCTTGTTGAATTTTACCCGTTTAATCTTCTTTTCAGCACCATTCGCATTGATTACTATGTCACTCATCTTAAGAGCGGCACGGCTGTTGAGTGGTGTCAACAGCTCTTGAGTTTCCTTTGTGAAGAAGTATTTAAAGAGAACAGTTTTTCAGTTTTTGTTTTTACATCTTTTGTTTATGTAGTGATTGTGTCATTCACAAGTGACGAATCATTGCTTTCTGTAATTTGGGGGTTTTTGAGACAACCCTTGTGACTTTAGTTTGCTGAAGTAGTTATCGAAGGCTATATGCATTAGCCTTCAGAAAGCTGAACTCGTTTCAGCTAATGTCTGCCCATTTATGCACTGTTTCTCACATACTCTACAGTAGGTGCTGTCTCTGTTTCCATATGCAGTCTGTAAACCAACGGGGCTGTCTGATATCTTTAATTAGCCAGCGTTATCTCACCTTCATCGACTGTTAGTTTGGACTGTGGGCTATTACTATGTATAAAACTTCCTAAGAGTTCTAGACACCATGAATTCGATAAATTAAGTTCTATAGCGGAGGTTTGGAGGCCACACACTTTCCAGCGACTTGCTTTTAACCGCTGAAACTACTTTTAAACTCAGAAATTTTATTGATCTCCGAAGGACACACTTAATTGGACATAAAACTGTGTTCACGATGATTTAAATCCGAAATTACCATTCTGGTAAAGTTTTTATGCATGTTACACCCCGCCATTTTGTATCAGGAAATTGTTGCGAGCAGGCGCAACTACTACCATCCGGCCACAACTGTGTTTTTTTTATTACTCTGGGAGAAGGCTCATCATGCTAGAACACATGAAACATTAGTTCATTTTATTACATACTGAATACAAGATTTACTTAACTTTGACACACATCTCTGCCACAGCAGTACTGGATAATTTACGACTGTGATTTACTAGCAAAGTATCATTCGATGCACTAGTTGACAGACAGTTCTCTTGATGCATAATGTTCAACATCAACAACACTACAAGTTCATCTGAAACTCTAGCTACACGTTGATCCTAGACGCTGGTTATGACTGGTGTAGCTCAAGTCTCGAACTGGGGCAGAGCTTTTGCTATCTCAACACTACATTGACCTCAATGTGAGGGCGCTGGAGAGCCGATAGAGGAAGAGTGATACTCAGGAGCGGCTCCCATACATCGGGCGGATTTCTGAGATTCCTCGTTAATGTCTGTGTATCGATTTGTGTTGCCAACTTTGAAGCAGAGAAATTACATAAAAATTGCCTCCTTTTTTTTTTACTGACCTATAATTTGACCATAACTGGAAATTGTTTCTTTCCTTTCCATTGTATGGATGTTATAACATAAAGGGAACCTTATCTTCAAAATATTGAGATAAAACATGTTAGGTATGTCCATCAGCCAGTGACTGCACAGATGACCGAGAATTATTGCTAACTGCTAAATGTGACAAGTGATGTGGAAAATTAACTGTTTAGCCTATTCCAAAATTGTAACATGCACAGCAGACCAAAAAAATGCCGTTCAACAATGCAGGGTGACTGTATTCTTTTTTCATTAAGGTTGGTAGTGCGAGGACAAAGAACACTAACGGTCTGATATCATACTATTTTTACCGATTCAGAATTATGGAGTCCAGCACTCACGAAATAGTTCACGGCCCCTCATAGAGATGAGGCAGCGGTACTTAGTGTGACATGAATTTTTCAAGTTCTTCAGTGATCCTGGGTGATACAGAACACAGCAAAAATTTTTTTCGGGTTCACTAAGGTCATACTATATGCATTGGGTCTATGCAAATGAATTACCTGCGTTATTAACACTTAGATTAAAATATTTGATATTTCAGAAAAAAAGGACATACTGATTTCTACCTACTGTTTTCTCAAACTAAATTATGATGAAAAGTTATTTTAAATTTTGTACCGAAGCAGAGAAATAATTTAGTTTCTTCAGTATCACGGAAACATTTATGTTCACACTTAGAAATCGTCAACATATTTTAGTAATTTATAGCACTGGAATAAAGTCAAAGAGTTAACGACTGTTTTTTAGTGACAAAGGTATAAGAGAAGTTGTAGGTAGCGGACAGCAGATGAAACGAAAGAAAGCATATGTTAATGATGTGTTACCATTTTGTTTTTGAATATAAACTTTATTGTCAATACAATGTGAAAGGAACATATACTACAATGAAGAGCCGTCCATGGAGATTTGTTCTAACTCAGCACATACTCAATATGTCCACCATTTCGTTTCCAAACTTCCTTCAAACGAACACTGAAGTTAGTGATTACCCTACGGCACATGTCTTCCGTAATTTCAGTGCAAGCTTGAAGAATAAGTCCTCTGAGCTCCATTAAATCACATGGACATTTCGGGAAAAATTTTTCCTTTAGGTACACCCAAAGAAAAAAGTCACATGGATTGAGGTCTGGACTATTGGGGGGGCCAATTTTATCCGTCATTGAAGCGACCTGGAAACCTTAGTGAAATGATCCGCATGTCGAAATGCTCGTGTAAAAACTCCAACACAGTGTTTGCAATATGTGGTCTTGCTCCATCTTGCACGAACCACTGCATGTTGAAGGGCAAGGCAGTAGCAAGAAGCTGTGGAATTTAATGGAGCTCAGAGGACTTATTCTTCAAGCTTGCAGTGAAATTACGGAAGACATGTGCCGTAGGGTAATCACTAACTTCAGTGTTAGTTTGAAGGAAGTTCGGAAACGAAATGGTGGACATATTGAGCATGTGGTGAGTTAGAACAAATCTCCATGGACGGCTCTTCATTGTAGTACATGTTCCTTTCAGATTGTATTGACAATAAAGTTTATATTCAAAATCAAAATGGTAACACATTTCGTGCGCCGCCCTGTATATTGACACGTGTGTGTGTGTGTGTGTGTGTGTGTGTGTGTGTGTGTGTGTTTGGCTGATATACTGACGAACAGGTATGAAGTATATTTTCTAAAAAAATGCGTTTTTCATTAAGCACATGACTTTAACATAAAGTGTAGTAATTATTTTATAATTATAATGACATTTAAGAGAGAAGAGGACAGTAACTTCAGATTTTGCGTACAGTAGTATCGAGAAAGACGCTACAATTAGGGACATATCGCAACACCTGAAAAGTGCGTCATTACATTAAAACGTGTTAGAATTTTCAGAGCTGTCGCTTGGTGCTAATTTTCCACAAAATAACAGCACTGAGTGTTTCAGCAGTTGACAGAGTCCACCGAAGCGGGTGGGGGCAGGTGCGGTAGAGACACACTAGAGTGTTTCATTCACCAGGAGTCCCGTGTCACTGCCACCACCGGATGTGTGGGTCGACATACGACTAGTACGGAGACCGGCAACGGCCGCACGCTGAGTGAATTAAGGCGGCAGACAGAGATCCCGCGGCGGGCCATTAATCATGTTCTGGCAGCGGCTCTGTGTTCTACAAGCGCGTTCGCCTATACATAGCCTCGCGTAAACCGCCGCCTGTTTGATCAGTGACGTGGCCGCGATCAGTTTTGTTTTGAAGGCCGTCGACATCGGAAACTCGCTGTTTTCCCATCGTCTTCGCGTCTACATTGTACGAGCGTATTTTTGGGGCCTCCAGAAGCTAACATGCCGAATTCCTAGTAAACGCTGCTGCCTTACGTCGGGTCTTCCGCGCTATAAATCGCCCGCAAGCCTTTGGTGGTTCTTCGCACCCCCTAATTCACTGTAACTAAAGCCATGTAATCCAGTTACATCACTCAGATTATAAGCAAACTCACTGCGTGTTTGAATTTAAAGGAAATGCGATTTCAATTTATCCATAACTAAGTAACTAACTTTTTAGGTAGTTCTCTAGAAAGTTTTACTAACTGCCGATGCTCGGCAACACTTTGATGTGCAGTTTTGCCAAATGCAGATGCTTTATGATTGTACTATTTCATAACCAGGTCAATCACAAGATATTAAGCAGAACAACGTTTCTTCTAGAGTAAATTGAAGGTGAGAATCCTGTCAGCGCTCACTTTGACCTAGATGATCAGATTGCCGCACTCGTTATACATATTCTCCATTTACCCTTGAATCCTAAAGCATTTGTGGTATAATGAGCAGCACTGCAGTTGATCATGGTCATTTGGTGTTCTGAATCCATACATCGAAGTAGTTATACATTGTCAGTACAGTTTGTCCTTGCTAGCACGCTCGTCTCACTGGATTTTATTTCATGATCACCGTCTTTAAAAACATGTTCTGCTACAGCTGATTTGTCGGTATGTCCCGGTCGACAGATCCTTTTGGTTCGGTTAAGAGGGTATTGACACTTCTTTTCGTTGTTCCAATATACACCTTCCCACAGCTACACGGAATTTTACACACCCCAAACGTTGCTAAGGAGTGTCGAGCGTCTTTGCCGATCTTAAACATTCTCTAATCTTCTTTGTGGGTCTAAAGTGCGGAAGTATATCCTAATAGGCAGAAGAAGAAGTTCGAAAGTTTACAGAATGGCAGACAAAAAACACCATTTACAGATGATTCCAGTGTGGTTATTAATGTCGCGAAACGAATTATCTAAGGAAAATATTTCTGTTCTCTCGAAAGAAGGAAATTTTGCATCAAAAGTTTCTACGGAGAAACTAACATAGAGGCGGGGATTCGTCAGTTAGCACCACATTCTGCTGATGAAATCAGGATGGAAACAGCCAGGATACTACGTAAAGCTAAGCCACCCAGCAGTAATTTGTCTCAAGGAGAAAGGAAGGCGTTACGGGATGATAATGCGGACAGGTATATTATTGTACTTACTGCTGATTGGGGTAATGCTACCGTCGTGATGAAGATTGAGGACTACCATAGGAAGACCTTTTGGATTCTAACACTTATAAAAAGCTTCAAAAGGATCCTACAACGAAAGTGTTAGGACCTACCAATCGATTAATAAAAAAAGTCTTCCATTCCTACAGAGGATAAACAATATCTACGCAAAACGAAAGCTTACCCTTCTAGATTATGTGGGCTACCGAAGGTACATAAGCCCAATGTCCCATTGAGACCGACAGTGAGTGCTATTGGATTCCCTACTCAAGAGGTGGCTAGAGATCTCGTCTCGTTGCTACAACCGCTTATTGGTAAAACTAATTATCATATTAAAAATTCTATGCACTTTATTCAGAAACTGAAGAAGATTACTATCAGCCCAGGTGATATCCTTGTTAGTTTTGATGTGGTATCGCTGTTTACCATGGTTCCTGTTGGCGAAGTTCCTTCATACATAACTGATACCTTTCCCACTATTATAGTAGCTCTGTTTAGACATTGCCTGTCCACGACTTATTTCCAGTGTGATAATGAGTTTTACGAACAAACAGAATGAGTGGCCATGGGCAGCCTTCTGAGTCCAGCTGTTGTTAATCTATTCATGGAATTATTTGAACAGCAGGTGCTGCGTTGTGCCAGTAAAAGCCCTTGAAGTGGTATCGGTATGAGGATGACACTTTTGTGGTATGGAATCGCGGTGAAGAGGAATTCAATGGTTTCTTGGTGAACCTGAATAGTATTACTCCAAAGATACAATTCACTATGGAAAGAGAGAGCATTGGACAACTAAATTTTTTGGATGTATCGGCAGTTAAACGGGCAGATGAGAGTATAGGGCACAAAGTGTATAGAAAAGATACTCACACCGACCGTTACCTCCACAAGGATTCGAACCATCATCCCAGGCATAAGAGAGGCGTCATTAAAAAACTGGTGGACAGAGCTAATAAGATCTGTGAGCCAGTTTATTTGCAAGATGAACTAAATCATTTGCGAACGGCGTTTAGGAAAAATGGATACGCTGACAACGAGATAGGTCGAGCACTTCATCCCAGAAGAAAACATTCAGCAACAACAACTGTCAGCTGGAAAAGTTTTTCTTCCATTTATTCGCAATATGACGGACGATATTGGGAAAGTTCTGGCCAAGTTTCAGTTAATTAATAATCACACGGGAATCATCTGTAAATGGTGTTTTTTGTCTGCCCTTCTGTAAATTCTCGAACGTCTTCTTCTGCCTATTAGAAGACACTGCACTTTAGATCCACCAAGAACATTAGTGAAGTTTAAGATCGGCGAAAGATGCACGACATCCCTTAGCAACTCCTGGGGTATATAAAATTCCCTGTAGCTGTGGGAAGGTTTATATTGGAACAAGTAAAGAAGTCATTACCTGTTTAACCGAACACAAAAGAAACAGTCGACTGGGACATGCCGACAAATCAGCTGTAGCGGAATATGTTTTTTAAAGACGGTGATCATGAGAAAAATTTATTGAGACGAGCGTGCTAGGCAAGACATCGCATAATTATGCGCGCATGTATAGAGAAGCTACAGAGATTTAGAAACACCACAATAATTTTAATAGAAAAGAGGAAGGCTTAAAGTTAGACAAGATATGGTGGTCGACTTTGCACCAGCGATGTGTCAATCGGTTATCTTCAGTCGAGATAATGGCGTCAGTCATAGATAGACTTACAGTTGGCTCCACGTGACAGATGGTGGTGCCCTCAATGCGCTCTATATAAATGGGACCTTCAAGGCCCGGCAGCCAGCCGTTGATTGACCTCGGAAGCTGTTGCCCGCAGCTGACAACGAAACGTCAGGAAGAAGAAGTTTTTTAGATCGACCACGGCCTCTCAGTGACATGATGACACACAACACCGCCGGTGCCACTCACGCACCTTTCTTAAGCAGGTTAAAAATATACCTGTCAGAAACTTGGACACCAGCCACGAAACTGCTCTAGCGAATAAAGGCTAGGCAACTCCTACACCCTTAAGTGGAGTTTCCCTACCTTCAGGCAACAGAACAGCCGCAAGATTGAATCGGTTTCGAACTTTCTGAAAGGTAAATTTTTAGCGTGGTCAAGGAAGGTGCCTGGGTGACAGCTAGGGTGTTGCCGGACTGTGTGGTCCTAGAGGGACACTTTGCCATTTTATTCAGGCTTGTACCAATGTGTAACCCTCCTGAAATCACGCCACAGGAGAGTGCTAAAAAAGGAGGCATGAAACAACATAAAAACACTTTTCTGCTTCGGATCACTTTCAGATTTCCACAAATAACTTGAGCGATCGCTGGTGATTCCTCCCTATATTGCACAGCAAAAACTGTTGTCACGCTACACTCCAAAGGGATGCGATCACGTTCAAGTTGTGTTGCAGTCTGCAGTGTCCACAGAGCAGGGCTGAAGCGACCAGCAGCTGGCAGCAGTGGCCAGATTTATCGAGAACGTTCAAATGGTTCAAATGGCTCTGAGCACTATGGGACTCAACTGCTGAGGTCATAAGTCCCCTAGAACTTAGAACTACTTAAACCTAACTAACCTAAGGACAACACACACATCCATGCCCGAGGCAGGATTCGAACCTGCGACCGTAGCGGTCGCGCGGTTCCAGACTGTAGCGCCAGAACCGCTCGGCCACCAGCGGCCGGCTATCGAGAACGTCATCCTTTTGCTCATCGTACTGCAAACTATCGTGTGGGAATCAGTACCGCCAAGGGAAGGAGTGGTTTCATTGACTTCCTTCATCCGGCCTCCTGAGGCCTATTCGTGTCGATTCTCATTCGCGGTGTGTCTGAAATGATTTCAAATGCTGGTTGTCGCAGTTCTGACCATCTTAGAGGCGTCAAAAAAACTGGTGAAATTGGGTAAGAGGGGGTGTGGCGACCTTCTCATCATGGGACACATTCACGCTGACGTTGAACGGAATTGTGCCGAAATTCCGTGCCAATGTAACATCATTAACCTACCTCACAGCTCACAAGAACTTCTGAGATGTGATCTGCTTTCGCTCGTGTCTACACCTTGCTGTCTGAAGTGTCGACGAGCCCGACGGTGAAGCCGTAGGGTGCCACCCTCTCTCACTGTTACAGAGGAAGTTTTCAGGCACCTTTGAACCAAAAATTAATCTTTTGTGTCGCAGAGGGAGGTAATTACGGCGTTTAGAAAAAGTGATCCTCTTATTTTGTTGCGTAGTATATTTGCTTGTTCACTCAAAATCCTTCCGTAATGAAGGCCAGGTATTGTAGCTCCCGTACGTGAAAACGCATAGTTGACGAAGCTCAGAAATAATTTATCGGTAGTGTACGCGTGTACCACTTATGTCGGATATGAACTTATTTAGGACTATTTTCGTGTGCAGCACTTTTAGGAAAAAAAGATCGTTGACGAAAGTTTTCCTGTGGTTACGATGCTGCCACTTCCCCATAAAATTGATTTGATGCTTAGAGCCTACGTCTACACAAAGCTGAGGTTGTAGTATGAATAATGAGCAGACTTCGAAGAAAATAATTTCTATGAAATCACCGTCAAATCTTGGTGAGATACGGATACCAGAAGTACCCTCATCCACGTACCGTAATGTGGACTGCGGAGTATATCCACTTTACCAAATCGAGTATTCTTCAGTTATCTGAATGGTCAAAAAAGTTCTTGTTTCAGATGTCATGCAGCGCACTTTGATTCAGCCTTTAAACAATTCGATCAGTGTCATTTTTAAAATTATATGCATAGTCATGGGCTGCTGATGTTGAACTGTCACAATGAACGGATTTGTACTATAGAAACAGCTGAACATAGTTCTTAGACTACTGTTTCGCCTGGATGTACACGTTACTCCTGTATGTACACGTTACTGCTGACGTCATTTACTCTTTTATCCAGTGTATGTCTTTATTTAACACGTCTCATATTGTTTCAGGAAGGTAAGTATTTGAAACTGAATATGATCAGTAGTGTTCAAATAATCGCCACACCACTACTTATTTCTAGTTACTTTGGTAGTGTAACTGTTTCGATGTGGCTGATGAGCTAGCCAAAACATTATGAGCACCAGCTTAACCCTCGAGCAGGCGCGCTGTTGTAAAAAGTACAACAGCAGCAGATTTTATGCCTAATCGACGCCTTAGTCTTGAGTTATTGCGCCATTGCTGCCATGTATTCCCTTCTTGATGATTTCTCGACAATGTTAAAGTGGTTTCAGTTCATTTGGTTAGCTTTCTCAGTTTGTTTTCGGAATTGTAACCAAAGACGTGTCGAATGTTGTAAAAAGAACAACGCGCGACTGCTGGTGTAACAGTTGCAAGCTTTGTTCCAGCAGTCAACGTTCAAAGGAAACTGCACTAAAAAGTTAACTATACTTGCTCGTTGTTTTTTTAGTTTTTATAGATGCACATTAAACGTTACTTTGGTGACACAGACATGTGAACGTACTTATTCAAATCACTTCTTTGATGTTTTGTTCCAATTCAAAGGGTGTATCAGACGAAAAAATTCGCAAACTGCTCGAAGAAGGTGACGATAAAGTTCATCCAGACTTTTCAGATTTGTAGGAAAGCAAAGTAGATTTCAGCGATGAAAACACTGCGTAGGACCATGGCAGTGAATCGATCTTGAAGGTGAGGATAGTGATGATCCCGAAGAGACAGCAGATGTACGGGGGTTCTTTATTGGAAAGACAATGTTTCACGTTGGTGTAAAGGAGAGTGTGCTGTTGTTGTTGTTGTGGTCTTCAGTCCTGAGACTGGTTTGATGCAGCTCTCCATGCTACTCTATCCTGTGCAAGCTTATCATCTCCCCGTACCTACTGCAACCTACATCCTTCTGAATCTGCTTAGTGTATTCATCTCTTGGTCTCCCTCTACCTATTTACCCTCCACGCTGCCTTCCAATACTAAATTGGTGATCCCTTGATGCCTCAGAATATGTCCTACCAACCGATCTCTTCTTCTAGTCAAGTTCTGCCACAAGCTCCTCTTCTCCCCAAATCTATTCAATACCTCCTAATACCCATCTAATTTTCAGCATTCTTCTGTAGCACCACACTTCAAAAGCTTCTATTCTCTTCTTGTCTAAACTATTTATCGTCCATGTTCCACTTCCATACATGGCTACACTCCATACAAATACTTTCAGAAACTACTTCCTGACACTTAAATCTATACTCGATGTTAACAAATTTCTCTTCTTCAGAAACGATTTTCTTGCCATTTCCAGTATACATTTTATATCCTCTCTACTTCGACCATCATCAGTTATTTTGCTTCCGAAGTAGCAAAACTCCTTACTACTTTAAGTGCCTCATTTCCTAATCTAATACCCTCAGCATCACCCGACTTAATTCGACTACATTTCTTTATCCTCGTTTTGCTTTTGTTGATGTTCATATTATATGCACCTTTCGAGACACTGTCCATTCCGTTCAACTGCTCTTCCAAGTCCTTTGCTGTCTCTGACAGAATTACAATGTCATCGGCGAAACTCAAAGTTTTTATTTCTTCTGGATGGATTTTAATACCTAATACAAATTTTTCTTTTGTTTCCTTTAATGCTTGCTCCATATACAGATTGAATAACATCGGGGAGAGGCTACAACCCTTTCTCACTCCCTTCCCAACCACTGCTTCCCTCTCATGCCCCTCGACTCTTATTGCTGCCATCTGGTTTCTGTACAAATTGTAAATAGCCTTTCGCTCCCTGTATTTTACCCCTGCCACCTTTAGAATTTGAGAGTATTCCAGTCAACATTGTCAAAAGCTTTCTCTAAGTCTACAAATGCTAGGAAAGTAGGTTTGCCTTTCCTTAATCTTTCTTCTAAGATAAGTCGTAAGGTCAGTATTGCCTCATGTGTTCCAATATTTCTACGGAATCCAAACTGATTTTCCCCGAGGTCGGCTTCTACCAGTTTTACCATTCGTCTGTAAAGAATTCGCGATAGTATTTTGCAGCTGTGGCTTATTAAACTGATAGTTCGAAGAGTGTGCTAAAACATAAAAAACCAACAGAAAAAACATAGTGCAAATTCTACCAGATTCTAATAGAAGGGTGGTGGGTATAACTGACAAAGTTAATGTTTTTTTAAAGTAATTAACTTTGACTTTATTGATGAAATCGTAAACTATCCCAAATACCTATACAAATAAACAGCGAGACACACATCAATTCTCGCGCATAAGAGGTGACAAAGTGACGAAATAATGGCTGTTTTCGGGATTTTTTTAAAGAGGAAAGAGAATAAAGTGCCATCAAGCTAATGTACTGGAACTCTGGGCAGCAGACGGAAGAGGAATGCTACTGCGTAGGAGTCAGGTTTCTGTTTTTTCTAAGCTTGGTTTGTGGATATGGAAGCGAGAAACGACAGAAGAAAATCTGATAAGTTGGTTGCAATCCGTACACTATTGGACCCTTTTGCTGTCAATGTTCTTACAGCTTGGTGAATTCACCACGACAGACGAAATGCTTCTCCTCTACGGAGACCGCTGTAGATGGATTCAGTACATATCCAGCAAACCAGCTAAATATGGGACAAAAATGTTTGCTCTGTGTGATGCAAAAACATTTTATTGCAGTAATCTCGAGGTTTATTGCGGCATGTAACCATAGAACAATATTGTGTATATAATGCTCCTGAGGACGTAGTGTAAATATATGTGGTGCCTATAGAAAATTCTAACAGGAACTTTACAACTGACAATTGGTGTACAAGCGAACTCCTTTCTGAATATTTGCTGCAGAAGATTGTCACTTGCATTGGTACAATGACGGAGAACAGACGTGAAATCCTTCCAGAATTTCTCCCAAACAAAAGCAAGGAAATTGGAAGTTCAATGATTGGATTTCAGTAGGATAAGAGCTCAGTTTCATATATTCCTTGTACATACTGTGCTATCATACTTTCGTCTGCTGTTCAGGACATGGCGACAGTGGCTGTAGAAGCACACAAACCTGAAATCATAATTGAGTACAACATGACAAAAGCAGAAGTTGACGTTGTAACTAAAATGTGTGAATGATACTCCATTTCAAGAATTACAAGGTGATGGCCATTGGCTACTTTTTCATTTTTCTGAGCATTACCGGAATTAATTCGTAAACAAATTGGCTGTGAAAGGTTTTATGAAAGTGATCATATATCAGAAAAACTGGCTAAATTGTTATTTGAAGACCTGAAAGAGCAAAAGCTTTTGTTATAAATCTTGAAGATAGTAAATATGAAAACCTTTCTTCAGTAAACATAATAGTTTGTTTAAGACAAGTTTTTTTACTGACAAATGACCATGTTGTAAATTTTACAACCCGCACCTGCTAGTGTGACAACAGTAGGCGCGTCTGCTGGAGGGTGCTGGTCTACATTCAGAACGCAATACAGCATCGTGGTATGGAATCGACAAAGCCTTCGCTGGTTTCCGGAGCTACGTGGCACCAGATGTTGTAAGGTGCCTCTTACGTGAGGAAGACATTTTTACCAGTTTTAATAAATTATTGTCTCTTATTGACGTATTCACGATAGTTAGGAAGTGCTGTAGTCCGTAGCCAGCGATGAGTCGGAGAGCATTTCTCACGCTGGCTGGCTAGGTGACGAAGCGACCATAAGTCGCCCGTAGTGGGGTGGGGCTTGGCGCTGGACCGTAGCAACAAGCGTCAGCTTGGGAAATATACATGACGGGAAGTACCGCCATCTTGACGCCAAAGTCACCAATTTTGTTTATTTATATTTAATAATTAAAGTCATTTATGACAACATGAATACTAGGAGGGGCCTGTGGATGTTTAAAACTATTTATCATAACTTTGCCTCTTTAAAATTCACACTCGTTCATTAACAAGTGCATATGTTAGTAAGCATGAACTTGATCGGAAATCCACGAACTGTGACGAAACTAGTAAGAGATATGGACTGCGCGCCAAAGTCGGCAGTCGGCGTTAAGAGCTCTTCCTGTCTTGTCCGATGGTAGCCATGCTCTCGGTTACGAGTAGTTTGTGACATGAGTGTTTCATTATTGATCTAATAGGAATAAAAGTGATATTACGGCATTCTGAATGTTAATTTCGAGTAAATATATACCCCAAAATTGATCAAAAAAATGGTTCAAATGGTTCTGAGCACTGTGGGACTCAACTTCTGAGGTCATCAGTCCCCTAGAACTTAGAACTACTTAAACCTAACTAACCTAAGGACATCACTCACATCCATGCCCGAGGCAGGATTCGAACCTGAGACCGTAGCGGTCGCGCGGTTCCAGACTGTAGCGCCTAGGACCGCTCGGCCACCCCGGCCGGCCCAAAATTGATCGGCAGCAATTTCAGATAATTAGCTTTCCCCGACAGAGACATGTGCCAATGACGAATCTGCACGGGACGACATTTACGGGAGCTGCACCGCGCACAGGTAGGAGGAAATCCGACGACACGACCCACCAAGGCGGGTCAAGGAAGGTCCGACTTACACTCGCAAATTCCGGGTGGAAATGCTGACCAGTTATACTGTACGTCACATATACCACCCTCTACGGACTCGCGGCTAAGCTGAGTAATAACAGTATCAGTTTAGAAGCGAGGGGATCTTGCAATGTATAGCCACTGGTCACGCAACTGCCGTGAAATAAGGGCCAGTGCTATGTGGTCACCGAGCTGGCGCTTGATAGCATTCTAGATGTCGTCCATCGGATTCATATCAACCGAATTTGGTGGCCAAGACATCAACACGAGTTCACTACCATACTCCTCAAACTGCTGCGTCACGATTCTAGTCTTGTGATCAGAACAGTTGTCCTGATGGTTGATACCATCGGCGTCGGAGAAGGCTTAGGCAGGGGATGGAAGTGATACGTAATAATGTTCACGTAGTCCACAGATGTCATGGAGCCTTCTATTGGTATCACAAATCCCTTTGATGCTCCTATAATATTCAAGCCGCCAGCCTAAGTTTGTGACGGGAGACGAGTTTCGAACAGCTGTCCGCCTGGATGACGACACATCCAGATACGACCATCGGCCTAGTGTAACAAGAAACATGATTGATCCGACCAGGAGACCCGTTCCCATAGATTCAAGTTCCAATCTCGATGACCCTGTGCTTACTGCAATATATCGTTGGAGTTAAAATGGGAAAATGTAGTGACCTTTGCTTGAGAGCCCCACGTTCAAGAATGTGCGCTAAACGGTGTGCTCCGAAACACTTGTGGCTGCACCAGCAATCTGCTCTCCCGTCAGATTTGCCACGTACCCCCCGCCTGTCGTGCTTTAAAGGCGGAACTGGGAAGCCTGCGACTTCCACGTTCTGTGATAGGGCGTGGACGTACAGCACCTAGTCGCTTACTCGTGCTTTCATCGTCCTTCAACCGCTTTACATAGACGCTCACATCAATATCACTCGAAGAGCCGACCATCTTTGCTGTTTGCGAGATGGTCGCCTCCAAGCGCAGTCATAACTACCTCCACTTTATCAAAATCTCCTGTCTCAGTATATTTCCCAATTTGCAGCACTTTTTTCCCTCTCTACGTTAGAATGCAGTGTGTAGTTGTTGTAATGGTTCGCTTTATGATTCACTTTAGAGATTCGGCCTGTGGTGCTGAGTTCCTTTCGTTTACGGCCTCTTCCGGTATAGTTTTTGATAGGTGTATCTGTGCTTCACTTGAGGTCTCGTTTTTCCAACATTATGCTGTTTGTGCCTTCTCATAGTTAGGCAATTTCGTGGAACACTCGCGGAACAATTCCTCTGATTATTGTTTTTTAGTAGTGGCACGTTACGTCCTTCATGTAATGCCATATTCCTTGTTAGTTGGAATGCTCGTAGGCTCCAGCGTAGGGCCATTTTGTATTCGTTGTAACGCCCGCATACTCATTTCCCTGACGGTAACCCATGCAGAACAACCTTACGTAAGTGGTGGAAGGATCACCGATCTTTAGGGTCGCAATTTCATTTCCGGTCCTAAATATTAACTTTCGAAGATGGTATACTGTGCCTGCGACGGACATAAAGCTATAGTCAGTAGGCGTGTTTGTATTTCTGTTCAAATTTCGCACCAGTACAATAAGAGTGGTGCAAGTAGAGTGACTAATAGGACGCAAATTACGGTTGCTTTAAATACACGCTGTAACGGTCGTGAGCATTAGTTATATCTGATATTGGACGTTGTGAGCTGATGTTAGTCAAGAAATCCTTTAAGTCGACAAGGAACACCATTATCAACAGCTCACCTAGTTTATGCGAGGTTGTGTAATAGGGGTGTGAGAAGCTGGACGTTTCTATTGCGGTACTGCAGAAAGACTTGGCAGGAACGTAACTACTGTACGTGATTGCTGGCAGCGGTGGCAAGGTCACGTGGCAATATCGAGAGGGAAGATCATCGCGAACGGCATATGGCTCTGTCTCATCATACTGCATCTGCAGCAGCAATCTCATCACCAATTGCCACCACAATGACACAATGAACTTGTACAAATTGGTTACTTTAAGGACAGTTCCGATCCAGACTGCCCTGTAGCACGCATTCCACTGACCACCAAACTATCGCCATTTGCGACCTCAATGATGTCAACTGAGAGCTCATTGGAGCTGTGCAGTGTGTCGACATATTGTCTCGGTCTGTTCGGTCACCAGAGGTATCTTTAATGAAGCACATCTGCGACATCATTGGAAGACAACTCCAGCATCATCCACAAACTGCATTAATTGTCCCTGTGTTGACCGATCCAGTGCAACAGGCATGGAACTTTTCTTTGCGGTAAGTTCCTACGGGGCCAAACTTCTAACGTCATCGTTCCCCAAGCTTACACACTACTTAATCTAACTTAAACTAACTTCCGCCAAGTACAACACTCACATCCATGCCCGAGGGACGGCTCGAAACTCCTACGTGGGGAGCTGCGCGGAGGCATGGAAATCCATCTCGCAAACTGACATCCGACACCTGTAAAAACACAACGAATGCACAATCTCATGCCGTTCTAGCGGTTATGTAGGTTGTTAATGTACCAGCAGTTTCACATTTGCAATGGCTTATATCACTCTTATGTTAACCTGCGATCTTCCAATGTTAATCACGTAAATGTGTTATTTAGACAAAAGGCTGTCCGAAATTTCATTACTCTACACGACCTATTTTGTGGTGTTGCGGCTTTTTCCCATTAGTGTATTTTGTATCGCTTTCCATAGATTTCTGACACTACTGACGGCGACGTCTCACAAGATAAATTTCCTCTTCGTAGAATATACTGCAGTTGTTATTTATGCAATAAGTCTAATTTTGATCGCCCTACACCACTTTGCAGTTCTTGTATTCACTAAATACACTTGGCGTCAAACATAAAAAAGTGGCAGGAAGAGAATCACCTACCACCGAAGCAGATTTTGTAATGAAGTAGCTTGTTTGCACGCAGCAACAATACATATTAATCACAGGCATAAATAGGATTACGCAACAGCCATGGCAAAAAAGATGGCAACACATATTAGCAACAATTTAAAATGATTTATTGATAGAAGTTTTACACTACTTAAATAAAAACATTCTTTGTGGCAATACAGTTCAATGTTTACATGTAGTCATCTGCCTTTAAACTCTAATACAGTTTTAAATTCAGTGAACGATCAATAACATCGGCTGACGTCGCGGTGGGCTCATTATGGTGGTGACCGTAGATGAGTCCTGAAATACTCCCTGACGCACAGTCCTGTTACTATCTGACGACTGTCTTGAGATACCGCCCTCTGAGGGGAGCCATTTGTCAGCTTATATCCACATACGGTGAACGGATGCACACTTGGGAACTATTTATGTGACTTAAAGCAGGGGCGTAACGCAGTACTTGTCGTGTGTACACTTTCTCGGCCACTTTCTCGGCCACCAGATCTACAATCGAGCACATCGGGGACATCATCGGACGACAACTCCAGCATCATCCACAAAATGAGTTAACTGTTACTGTATTGACCGATCCAGTGCAACAGGCACGGAACTAAACATTGACTGTATTGCGCCTGAGTCGCACGCAGCTCTGCGCACTTCCATGTAGGTTGTGTCCCGTATCTTCTAAGGGACACGCCAACTGTCTCGTTGATTTATCTTTGCACGCGATTCGCATTACACCAGGGCTTCACAACATACGTGCTCGCGGAGCAAGCTGTGAGCAGCAAGGCGCGAGCACGGAGCAGCGCGAGCACGCTACCTCCACTACCGGACCAGAGCGGAGAGTGGGGAAAGTCACGTGGGGCACACAACAGCTGCCGCCAGTCAGTGTAAATCCGCGGCCACCTGCAGGGATATCACTCACGAATTATTACTGCGACAAATGAAACAAATATAGGAGAATGTACACGTGCCACATAATTTTATTAGCTTAGTGTATGCCTCTACCATCTGTAGACACTGAAACTAAAGAATTCCACGACAATCCTATATTTTCAACACTTTCTTCAAAACTACTTAAAATATCACCTCCGGTTGTAGTGTTCTTCATGGCTACTACATCGAGGAGCTCCTCCCTCACATGAAGATCTCTATTAACACCTCTAATAAATATGGCAAGCTGCGCTGTTCCTGTGATATCAACACTTTCGTCCAGAGCTAGAGAAACGCCATAAAATCGTTACAGATATTTGCAAGCTGGCTCTGGACGCCGTCTGCCATGTCCTGTATGCGACACATAATGGTCATGTTAGATAATGGCACAATCCGAAACTGTTCAATTTGAGATGGACACAAATGTTCCGCTGCAACTACCAAACATTCTTTTATTAAATCGCCATCAGTTAAGGGGCGCAGGGATTTTGCTAAAAGCAAAGCAATTTTGTAACCCACTCTGAGAGCTGCATCAGTTGATTTTTCTTCGTCGTCCAGATCTTCTTCGGATAGCTTCCTTTTAAGTTTAATAACTTCCTGTGCACGATCTGGTCAATCAGATTTTCCACGTCCGTAGTCTTTCGCGTGGTACGACATATAATGTCGCTGCAAATTAAATTTCGTAAAAGAATTCAGCGTTTTGTGACATACTAGATATGTTGCAACACCATCTTTTTCTGTAAACAGATACAATTTCTCCCAATGGGGGTTGAACTGCGAAAGCGTGGTTGGGGTTACACAACGGCGACTTCACATGATTCTTAACCAGCGAAGTGACTGTTAATAGCTGATTGTAGTACTTTAAATGTTACACAGTCGGCGCGAATTCAATAGGCACGCTGCGGCCCTATTCAAACGTAGCGCGCATTTCCCCTCCCTCCCCTGCCTCCCTCCTCCATGACCTTCCAGCTGCTCGCGAGCATGTGCCTGAGCAGACGCGAGTACTCGCGCTCAAAACCGGCCAGTTGTTAAGCCCTGCATTACACTGATATAAAACTTAACGACGAAAGCATGATGTGGTCCTGTCAAGTAACACAGCTCGATGAAACTTGCACCATACATTAAAAAAAAATGCAACTATATGGTACAGAAAATAATTTAAAGAAATACGTAAGGAGGCGAACAGAAATGACACTTTTGTTCAAAGACAATAATTACACTGAAGTCACCGCGGTTTATGATGGTCTCATGGACATTGCAAAAGGAGAGTTGTGTGTTTAATCACCATGGATGGCAACGCAGGCTGTGCAACGTGGTTCCATGCTGACCATAACGCTGATACGGGTTGCTAAGATAGGTCGTTCCATTGCTCCACCAGCGCCGTTGGCAATAGCTGGATGGTCATTAGTGCATGTGGAAGTGCTGCAACAAATCTCCCAAACGCATCTCAAACGTGCAAGATGGGCTTTAACGTGGAGAAACTGGCAGACCAGTTCATTCCACGAATATCCTTTCTCTCCTCCGCCTGATCAATCCAGTGTGATCGTGCACTGTCTTAAATACACAAATCAAAAAATGTTTCGCATCACCTCGGTTCCGAGAGTTCCGGAACCTGTACAGAAAATTGAAACAGAGGTCAACATAAACATCATTTCCGCCCTTTTTATTGCTCATGGAAACCACACACTGCATGTTGTACCACCATACAGTGAGACCTTAAGAGGTGGTGCTCCAGATTGCTGTACAAGCCGGTACCTCTAATAGCCAGTAGCACGTCCTCTTGCATTGATGCGTGCCTGTATTCGTCGTGGTATACTATGCACAAGTTCATCAAGGCACTGTTGATCCAGATTCTACCTCTCCTCAACGACGATTCGGTGAAGATCTCTCAGAGTGGTTGGTGGGGCACGTCGTCCATAAACAGCCCTTTTCAATCTATCCGGAGGCATATTCGATAGGGTTCATGCCTGGAGAACATGCTGGCCACTCTAGTCGAGCGATGTGGTTATCTTGAAGGAAGTCATTCACAAGATGTTCACGATCGGGGCGCAAATTATCGTCCATGAAGGCGAATGCCTCGCCAATATGCTGCCGATATGGTTGCACTATCGGTCGGAGGAAGGCATTCAGGTATCGTACAGCCGTTACGGAGCCTTCCATGACCACCAGCGGCGCACGTCGGCCCCACATAATGCCACCACAAAACAGCAGAGAATCTCCGCCTTGCTGCACTCACCGAGCGAGGTGGCGCAGTGGTTAGCACACTGGACTCGCATTCGGGAGGACGTCGGTGCAATCCCGCCTCCGGCCATCCTGATTTAGGTTTTCCGCGATTTCCCTAAATCGCTTCAGGCAAATGCCGGGATGGTTCCTTTGAAAGGGCACGGCCGATTTCCTTCCCCATCCTTCCCTCACCCGAGCTTGCGCTCCGTCTCTAATGACCTCGTTGTCGACGGGACGTTAAACACTAATCTCCTCCTCCTCCTCCTCTTGCTGCACTCGCTGGACAGTGTGCCTAAGACGTTCACCCTGATCGGGTTGCCCCCAGACACGTCTCCGACGATTGTCTGGTTGAACGCATATGCGACACTCATCCGTGAAGACAATGTGATGCCAGTCCTGAGCAGTCCATTCGGCATGTTGTTGGGCCCATCTGTACCGCGCTGCATGGTGTCGTAGTTGCTGAGATTGACGTCGCCGACGTCGGGAGTGAAGTTGCGCATCACGCAGCCTATTGCGCACAGTTTGAGTCGTAACACGACGTCCTGTGGCTTCACGAAAAGCATTATTCAACATGGTGGCGTTGCTGTCAGGGTTCCTCCGAGCCATAATCCCTAGGTAGAGGTCATCCACTGCAGTAGTAGCCCTTGGGCGGCCTGAGCGAGGCATGTCATCGACAGTATCTCCTTCATGCCAGAACAACATCGCTTTGGTTCACTCAGAGACGCCTGGACACTTCCCTTGTTGAGAGCCCTTCCTGGTACAAAGTAACAATGCGGACTCGATCGAACCGCGGTATTGACGGTCTAGGCATGGTTGAACTACAGACAACACGAGTCGTGTACTTCCTTCCTGGTGGAATTACTGGAACTTATCGGCTGTCAGACCTCCTCCGTCCAATATGCGCTGCTCATGCATGGTTGTTAACATCATTGGGTGGGTTTAGTGACATCTCTGAACAGTCAAAGGAACTGTGTCTGTGATACAATATCCACAGTCAATGTCTGTATTCAGGAGTTCTGGGAACGGGGGTGATGCAAAACTTTTGATGTAAAAATAAACGAAATCAGTTCCGGAAGACCGCTGGAAACATGCTCACGAGAAAAAATACAGTTTCATAGTAACGTTGACCGGTGAGTGTACCGTGTTCAATGATTTGGAGGCCAGTGGACCCATGCAGTATTATGCCTCCCCACACCATAACACTTGGACCACCAAAACAACCATATTCGTCAATTTTCGTGAGTGCATTACGAGTTACCACCTCTGTCCAGAATCACTGCTCCGAATTTGTTGTCATCCGAGTAGAGTAAGCGAAAGCAGTCGCCGTTGGTCGAACCCATATGCTCTTGGCATCATCGCAGACGACGCCGCCGTCTCGCGGCTGTCAACAGAACACAAAGTACTGGTCGTCAGGCAAAGAGATCGTCGCCGTTCTGCCGTGGAGCGTGATATTGCGTGCTTGCAGTTCTGTTAAATGTGGTTGCAAATACAACCTTTGGCAACATCTTCAGGGATACATCTGTCTGCAAATAAAAGTAAAACGCGAATAAAGATCATCTTTCTGTCAAAATGTAGTTGTGCTATACACGAAGCTATAGAGGAAAAATCATGTTCTCACATTTATAATTTATTTCAAGCGATAAGCAGTAGCCGGCCGTTGTGGCCGGGCGGTTCTAGGTGCTTCAGTCCGGAACCGTGCTGCTGCTACGGTCGCAGGTTCGAATCCTGCCTAGGGCATGGATGTGTGTGATGTTAGTTAGGTTTAAGTAGTTCTAAGTCCAGGGGACTGATGACCTCAGATGTTAAGTCCCATAGTGCTCAGAGCCATTTAAACCATTTTTACAACCATTGTTTGACGTGGGTGCCTTCTGGCCTGTTACATAACGTAGTTGTCACCTGCTGCTGTAGCTGGCCAGAGAGGCGATCACCCTCTCTCCTTCGGGCAATAGTGCCTGTGGTTCGCAACACTCCCCACCCACGTTGAACAATGTTGTGAACAATACCAAACTTCTGGACTACTTTCGTCACACTTCGTTCTTCTTCCACTTTCCCGATGATTCTTCCCCGTGTTCAATCATCCAAATGTTATCTCCGGAGCATGTTGTAATGAAGAACACATGAGAGTTCACTGTAAATGACCCACACTCTCGTTCTCAGTTCCCTCAACTGCTTCGTCTTACGGGCCAAAGCCATTCGCTGTAGTGACGCTGAGATCATGCCATGTACGTCCTGCTTTCTGAGCACAACTTGGAGACCTCCTGCAAAATCATACTGCACTTTCATTCATTTTCGCCAAGTTGTGTCATGTTATGTTACTTCATCTAAGTTTTACAGAGCAATTTATTTTCCTTACAGCGTCACTCACCTGCTATGCCGCCAGGCGACATTCTGTCTCATGGTGGCCGCCGATCGTAATATTCTGGATCCTCAGTGTAAATACGAAGATGTTTGACGACACGTACAGACAACAGCAGTAAGACATCATATTTGGATGGTGATTACTGGAACGAACATTGCACATCTTGGACTTTGTGATTTTATCTCCTTAGTGCTTACATCTACTCGACTGGGCTTGTGATTCCTTTGAGACCGAAGTCGGATTTGGTTTCGACATTTATGATCCTCTTCAAACGTCGAACTACTTGTGCCTGACGTTCTGTCCTGCTTGTTGATTACTTTTCGCAACTACATGTTAACCGAAATATGTCATATCGGTGCCTCATAGTTCCTGTTTAGTTTGTAGGTAGTTTATCTCAATAATGTCTAGCGAGTAAGTTATAAAGTGACCTTCGTTACTTTTCGCCATGTGTGCTGGTATTTTCCTTCATCCGTTTGGTACAGTCGGCACTCTTGAGGTTTGGCGGCTTCCCTCACAGGGGCCGGCGTATGTGTTTATGGCAGATGCGTTGCGTCGCGGGGCGCGGCTGACAATGAGAGCTCCCAGCTGACCGTCCTTCCGGGCCGCGGGTCCGCGGCTGCAGGCAGACGCAGGACGCGCCGCTGGCCCAGAATAGCGGCGGAGTGCCACTTGCGCAAGTCGCTGGTGGAAGTGGCTCGCAGGGAGCCTCCCGCATCCACTCAGAGGTAGTGTCGCTGAACTTAAGGTAGGGCATAGGCCTAACACGCTAGGGACGGAGGAGTGTCTAAGGTACTGTGGTTCTGTTGGTAGTGAATTCTTCGAGGTTTTTGTCCAGCCACTACGCCTCTTCATTGGGTTGACCCTTGACAATGCATTGTTATCGTCCATGTAAGAGCCCAGATTCGAACTTGTTGACTCGCATTTATCGATTTTAAACACTAAACTCTCTCCGAAAGGGCCTCGGGAAATCGAACGGTACCGACCGACTGCCGCGTCATCCTCAGCGGGCAGGCGTCACTGGAGGCGTATATGGAGAGAGTTTTCGTGACAGGGGCCGATATTTCTCAGTCAAGCAGCTCCTAACTGGCCTCACAAGAGCTGAGTGCGCTCCGCTTATCACGTAGGGAGCACACTGCTATTCGGCAGTCCTGGCCGGCCACCCACCAAAGTGCTAGTCAAGCCCGACAGCACTTAACTTCGATGATTTGACTGGAACTGATGTTACCACTGCGGCAAGACCATTGACCAGTCAGCGATCTCTGCATCTGAAATACACTTACCTAAGACCGTGATGATGCAGGTCTCAAGGCTTCGTCACCGTTGTTGTCTTTAGTATGCTGGAACTTCAAATATTCAAATTATATGAAACTCTAAGGAATAAAATTGTCATCTCTACCTTAATCAGCTATAGTCTATTGAAACAATACAAAGCCAATTTACAGACCAAAGGGAAATCGAAACCATCTCTCTCTGCTCAATATGGAAATCTATAACTACACGAGTGCAATGCCCATTCCAGTCTCTGAATTTCCAAGGGAAAGATCGTTGAGTTTGGACCCTGTGGAGAACGAAAAGGCCTAACCATGGTAAAGTTGTAGGACGCTAAGGGATCTTCGTATCTCAGGCAAGACTGAGAGAAATAAATTTGCTCGTAATGACTGACGTAATTCACATAAAATTCCACAGAGCAAAGTTCTCCAAAACTGAAATGAAATTGCAAAATGACGTTAATACTTTGGGGAGATACCGAATTATATGGAAGACTTTACGGAGAACCATAAAAGATCTCCTCATCCGGGTAACGCACGAATTCAAAGTTAACGAGACAAAAGGAGGCCAGGAACTACAGTATAATCAATCAAGCAACAGGAGTCGCATGGCAAAGTAAGGAAGTAGCGAGTTTCTCGGAATATGGATCACGTTACCGCAATTGCGACACTTACATTTCCCCAAAAAACGAGGTAGCATGCTCTGGTCAGTACCAGACGGCTGGTAAAGAGATGGATTGCAGAATCTTAGTTCAGCACCATCAGCTGCTCGAGTCAGTCGATTTGATGCACCAAAATTTTGGAGTGAAAGCAACCGACTCTTACACACCGCTTTCCTCTCCTTTGATTTACATACAGAAAAGGAAAAAAAAATGTTATTCTCAGTTATTCTCTGGGGAGGCAATGGCCACACGACGTCCTCTGCCCTGAGCAAGGGCAGGTGCCGGCTGTGGCAAAATCACGCAGCAGGCGCAGCCCAACTTCCGCGTAAACTGCCCAACTCTCCGGGGATGCTCAATGCTCCTAATGAAACGCAATGACTGCCTCCTGCCGACAAACAGGAACTGAGACCACACTTCAAGCGTATCTTCCTAGTGAGAGAAATGCAAACTTTCCTCCGGTTTAAACAATAAAATAACCACGAAACAGTGGCAGAAAACGAAATAGTATCGCATAGCTATAAGTGACAGTCAAGCAGAGTATGAAGAGTCCTAAATCAATTGCTGCATTGTTCCACAAAATACACACACTTCTTCTATTCAGGAATGTAGAACACAGGGAGCATCACATAATACTGCATTTAAACACATGTTCAGAAAAAACGTAACAACTTGAACAACTAGAGATATTACGTGCATATTCACAAGACATACACATTAGTTTGTTCTGCAGAAATGATTAGCATTTGAACCGTGTCGGCCCGCGGGTTCAGGGTCAACATCGATATCGCGGCGCAACACTGCCTACCAGTAAAATGTGCCTGAGCCTCTCCTCGTCGCTATAATCCGAAGGTGATGGGTCAGTGTGACTTGAGCAAAGGTGCGTGAAGTCTTTTGGACGTAATCGCGAACCGTACTTTCAAATCAGTGAGTTTGTAAGACGGTACATCATTGGCATGAGAGAATGTAATGCATCCATCCGCGAAACAGCTGCTAGTGTGGGAGTAAGTGTTTCGCCAGTGCAACGGGTGTGTGCAGAATGTTTCACGGAAGGCCGTACAACACGACGAGAGGGGTCAGATCGTCCAACCAGATGGATACCTCATCCGAATGGCATTGCAGGACAGATCTGCATCCTCCTCGCTCTGGCGCAACAACGGAACATTGCAACATATCGTATACTATCAGGGGTGACAATCCGTCGCCGTTTATTGCGGCATGGATTACGTGCGCGTCGTCCACTTCTCCGCCTACCTTCGACAAATGTGCAGAACCCAAGTTCTGTTTCTTTGAAAATGAAGGTCACATTTTGGTTCACGGCAGATAGGTGGAGCGGCATCACAGTGACTGCATTCGCACAAGACATACAGCGCCAACTCAAGGCCTTACGGTGTGGGGTGCTACTGGGTACAACCACAAAAAACAGCTGGTGCGTGTGCGGGGCACTGTGACCAGTGTGACCTATGTGAATGATATCCTGCGACCTGTAGCTATGCACAACACCCGAAACGCCATTTTTCAGCAAGACAATACACGACCATATGTTGCCGCACGAACAAGTGCCTTCTTGGTGTCACAGGATGTCGGCCTTTTACTATGGCCTGGCAGACGACCAGATTTTTAGCCAATCGAAAATGTGTGCGATATGGTGAAACGACGGGTGCAGCGCTGTGAGCCAGTGCCAACCACCACAGGTGAATGTAGCATGGATGGCTATACCACAAGACGCCATTCGCGCCTTGTACCCGTCGATGCCATCACGCATGGAACAAGTCATCAGGGCCCATGGCGAACCCTGTGCCTACTAGGCAGCAGCACACACGCTCAGCCGAGGTGGCTGAAACGCTAGTTATTTCTGCAGAACGTATTAACGTGATTGTCCTGTGAATATAAACGTCCTATCTCTAGTCGTTCAATGTGTTCTGTTTCTTTTTTTTTTCTGAACGTGAGTGTATAAGATTTATGTGTCAATTTGAGAGCTCAACGCTCTAAATGCAAATGAATACATATTTAAGAACTATTCTTTTGTTTGTTTTAATCGTTTTTTTCCTATTATCATCATTGGCTTTTGCTCCAGGGCTCACGTGCTTCTCTGATCTGGTGCGGTCATCAATGGAGCGTGCACAGATACCACCCCCGCAGGCACGTCCGCTTGCGTAGTTAATACCATTGTCATGTCAGCTCGAAGACATGCATGACCTTTCTAGATTACACGCTACATGCAAATATATATACCAAAAAATGCATAATAGTTGCGCTAACGTTAAACTGTGATGTGTTTTTATAGTTTGTTGGCATCATTCGTTGGTAACGTAGACGTAGGGTTACGCATCATTTCCATAGTGATAAACTATGTGATCAAAAGTATCCATACACCCAAGAAAACATTTGTTTTTCATATTAGGTGCATTGTGCTACCACCTACTGCCAGATACTCCATATCAGCGATCTCAGTAGTCATTAGACATCGTGAAAGAGCAGAATGGGGCGCTCCGCGGAACTCAAGGACTTCGAACGTGGTCAGTGTAGTGTTAGCAGTTAGCCAACACTACGCACACTACTTGGTTGAGGAGGCCGAATGCACGCGTTAACTCATGCAGGCTGGCGTGAGGTCTGAAACAGGATACGTAATGAATGCTATAAAGAAAAGTACGTAGCTTCTGGAATACTTAACTTTAATCCATCATTTGTATACATCGTTCTTGATGAGACATGCTTCATACGATAACTATCAATTGCTATGGCGCCTTGCTAGGTCGTAGCCATTGACTTAGCTGAAGGCTATTCTAACTATCTGCTCTGCAAATGAGCGAGGCTTCGTCAGTGTGCATCGCTAGCTAAGTCGTCCGTACAACTGGGGCGAGTCCTAGTCCGTCTCTCGAGACCTGCCGTGTGGTGGCGCTCGGTCTGCGATCACTGACAGTGGCGACACGCGGGTCCGACATGTACTAATGGACCGCGGCCGATTTAAAGCTACCACCTAGCAAGTGTGGTGTCTGGCGGTGACACCACAGTCAGGTGATTGGGTGTCACTTGTATCATAAGTCTGTACGAGAGATTTCCACAATCCTAAACATCCATAGGTCCACTGTGGAAACGTGAAGGGACACGTACAGCACAAAAGCGTACCGGCCGACCGCCTCTGTTGACTGACAGAGACCGCCGACAGTTGAACAGGGTCATAATGTGTAATAGGCAGACATCTATCCACACCATCACACAGGAATTTCAAACTGCATCAGGATCCACTGACAGTACTATGACAGTTAGGCGGGGGGTAAGAAAACTTGAATTTCACGGTCGAGCGGCTGCTTATAAGCCACACAGCTCGCTGGTAAATGCCAAACGACGCCTCACTTGGTGTAAGGAGCGTAAACATTCGATGATTGAACAGTGGAAAAACGTTGTGTTGAGTGACTAATCATGTTACAGAATGTGGCGATCCGAAGGCAAGGTGTGGGTATGGCGAATGCCCGGTGGACGTCATCTGCCAGCGTGTGTAGTGTCAACAGTAAAATTCGGAGGCGGTGGTGTTATGGCGTGGTCGTGTCTTTCATGGAGGAGGCCTGCATCCCTTGTTGCTTTGCGTGGCACTATCACAACATAGGCCTACACTGATGTTTTAAGCACCTTCTTGCTTCCCACTGTTGAAGAGCAGTTCGGGGATGGCGATTGCATCTTTCAATACGATCGAACACCTGTTCATAATGCACGGCATGTGGTGGAGTGGTTACACGACAAAAACATCCCTGTAATGGTAAGGCCTGCACAGATCGCTGACCTGAATCCTATAGAACACCTTTGGAATGTTTTGGGACGCAGACTTCGTGCCAAGCCTGACCGACTGACATCGATATCTGTACTCAGTGCCGCACTCTCCGTGAAGAATGGCTGCCGTTCCACAAGAAATCTTCCAGCACCTGATTGAACGTATGTCTACGAAAGTGGAAGCTGTCATCAAGGCTAAAGGTGGGCCAACACCATATTGAATTCCAGCATTACCGATGGAGGGCGCCACGAACTTGTAAGTTATTTTCAGCTAGGTGTCCAGGTACTTTTGATTACATAGTGTATGTGACACCATCCAACCTCCACAAAGAAAGACTACACAACTTTTTCATCCGACCTTACGTGGTGATAGGTTAAAGTGATTTCAGTCTATTACATACAGGCATGGTTAGGCCTTGTAAGTGTAGAACATGCAACTGAAAACTTTAATGTAACTGGATTCTCCCTTGTAGGAATCATCTGTGAAAAGAGCATATCGTTGCAATCTATGTAATGTGCAAACCTATGTGAACATTCCGAAAATCAAACAAAAGCGGATATGTCACTGACTGCCAGATGTAAGCGTACTGATTCAGCATCTGATGAGAGGCGACTTGATTATAATTCAAAAAAATGTACTGCACATGGTCACTGGATACCCCCCTCGTCGACTTACCTCTAACGCTGAAAATTACAGGTGATCATAAGAATTAGCTACACAGCCACTAACATAAGACAAAAGGATAAGAACTTCAGCATAGCACCTCTTGCTGTAGTTTATGAGGGCCTCGGATAGTTGGTAAGAGAAGAATACCGAAATAAATCTCGGGGAAAAGCAACCACTCCGGGACAAGGTCCTTTACTATATTTAGCTGGTAACATTTTGCAAACAGTGCTGACGCGTAAGACGGCGTCGCTGAGTAGCGGTACACAAAACCCACTAGAAGTGCTCTAGCAACGGAAATATTAAGATGTGACAGTGTACGTTCTTCGTGAAAAATTTGCGCAAGATGTAAGGAAATAATAGCATCCAGTAATTCTAAATGTGTGCTTCAATTCTGTAAAGAAGAGATGAGAAAATATGACGAAAAATTGGTTGGATATTCAAACCCACATGGGTACGAAGCTCAAACTCTTTCGCAAATCACAGAGTTCCTGTACACAGGATTCATCAATAAAATGAGTGAATTTATCGTGAGTAAAAGAAACATCAGAAGTAGAATCACTTGTTGCAAGTCAGTGGAGAAAATTATAATAGCAATGTATTCCCAACACGAAAGAGCAAGCAAAGCAGCGTGTGTCTCTGCCTAGATTTGCACCCATTCGGTTCAGAATTCGACGGCAGTGCTAAAGCTAAAACTGGGTCTTTAAAACTTTCTCCATCCAAAACGTGACTGTGCGCCGCTGCAAAAAGTGTAAGTAGGCTGTTTATGTTTTCTTATTGGCAACGTTACATAGCGCACTGTAGAAAATCACTGGCTGTGCTGTGTGCAGTCTGTGGCTAGTTTGTATTGTTGTCTGCCATTGTAGTGTCAGGGGGGTACACGCGTACTTTGTGTACCACGTGTTTGGCAAGCACAAGGAGCCCTAGCTAATATGGTATTTGCTTATACAACTTTACACTTCGGTACCATATTTCTCTAACACATAAATTACACAGCTATCTGATCATTTAACTGAGAGAGACAAACTTGTTTTTTTACTACGTCAGTGACAGATGTTTACGCAATTACACAGTTGGATAACTTCACACTTAAGTAATTGTACACTCCTGGAAATTGAAATAAGAACACCGTGAATTCATTGTCCCAGGAAGGGGAAACTTTATTGACACATTCCTGGGGTCAGATACATCACATGATCACACTGACAGAACCACAGGCACATAGACACAGGCAACAGAGCATGCACAATGTCGGCACTAGTACAGTGTATATCCACCTTTCGCAGCAATGCAGGCTGCTATTCTCCCATGGAGACGATCGTAGGGATGCTGGATGTATTCCTGTGGAACGGCTTGCCATGCCATTTCCACCTGGCGCCTCAGTTGGACCAGCGTTCGTGCTGGACGTGCAGACCGCGTGAGACGACGCTTCATCCAGTCCCAAACATGCTCAATGGGGGACAGATCCGGAGATCTTGCTGGCCAGGGTAGTTGACTTACACCTTCTAGAGCACGTTGGGTGGCACGGGATACATTCGGACGTGCATTGTCCTGTTGGAACAGCAAGTTCCCTTGCCGGTCTAGGAATGGTAGAACGATGGGTTCGATGACGGTTTGGATGTACCGTGCACTATTCAGTGTCCCCTCGACGATCACCAGTGGTGTACGGCCAGTGTAGGAGATCGCTCCCCACACCATGATGCCGGGTGTTGGCCCTGTGTGCCTCGGTCGTATGCAGTCCTGATTGTGGCGCTCACCTGCACGGCGCCAAACACGCATACGACCATCATTGGCACCAAGGCAGAAGCGACTCTCATCGCTGAAGACGACACGTCTCCATTCGTCCCTCCATTCACGCCTGTCGCGACACCACTGGAGGCGGGCTGCACGATGTTGGGGCGTGAGCGGAAGACGGCCTAACGGTGTGTGGGACCGTAGCCCAGCTTCATGGAGACGGTTGCGAATGGTCCTCGCCGATACCCCAGGAGCAACAGTGTCCCTAATTTGCTGGGAAGTGGCGGTGCGGTCCCCTACGGCACTGCGTAGGATCCTACGGTCTTGGCGTGCATCCGTGCGTCGCTGCGGTCCGGTCCCAGGTCGACGGGCACGTGCGCCTTCCGCCGACCACTGGCGACAACATCGATGTACTGTGGAGACCTCACGCCCCACGTGTTGAGCAATTCGGCGGTACGTCCACCCGGCCTCCCGCATGCCCACTATACGCCCTCGCTCAAAGTCCGTCAACTGCACATATGGTTCACGTCCACGCTGTCGCGGCATGCTACCAGTGTTAAAGACTGCGATGGAGCTCCGTATGTCACGGCAAACTGGCTGACACTGACGGCGGCGGTGCACAAATGCTGCGCAGCTAGCGCCATTCGACGGCCAACACCGCGGTTCCTGGTGTGTCCGCTGTGCCGTGCGTGTGATCATTGCTTGTACAGCCCTCTCGCAGTGTCCGGAGCAAGTATGGTGGGTCTGACACACCGGTGTCAATGTGTTCTTTTTTCCATTTCCAGGAGTGTATTTTGTCTGTACTTTGTGAACTGTTCATATTTTTTTCGGAGCCATGTGATACTATGAGAGCTTTGAATGATGTATTTGGTATGAGATCATGATTTTTATATTACGTTTGAGGTAGGTGACACTATTGAAATGAGTAGAGAATTTTTTTAGGTTTTGAAATTATTGGAGGAAGCTACGACGATTTTGAGATTTGATTGATGTGCTATGATGTTATTATTACGACGACAATGTGTATTATGCTGTTGAGGTATGTTTATGATCAATAAGCTGATGCTATATGAGGAATTTGATTATACTATGTATTTATTATGATGAAATATTGAAGTGTCGTCGCAAGATTGACGTGTCGACGAATATATATATGTGTAATAAGGTAAGGAGTAATGAATAGTGGTTAGGGACTCTGACTTGTGAAAATGGATGTTGGAAACCAAGAATCGTACTTTAAGAGTTATGAAATGTGTGTAAATGCGTGAATGTATCACAATGCCGGCGAAAATTTTTTGGACACTGTTATATTCATAAGATTTTGTTTCTACACATTTGCAACGCAAATTCTCGACCCGTGAAATTTTGTATACGAGACTGCCACTGTAGTGCAAACTGGTGTTGTCAATATTTCAGTAAGAAAGTTAAGTGACCTTCACGTAATGTGTTGTGGGCACGACACATTACGTGGGCAGCTGTGCGACAGTTGCCTGGAAAAAAGCCATTAGTGTGTGCCTTTCAGAGGCACAGGTGGAGAAAAAAGGAGGCCATTATCCTCGCTATTGACATTTCTTTGTAGAAAGCATCGCAAATACGACACGCTCAAACTTGAAAACATATGATTACACTGTGGAGCTAGTAATTTATGATGTTTACTAAAATGCCTAATGAAATGATGAGAAACATTTCACATCTATTGCCTTGCTAGTTGAAAGATTGTTTACTGCATTATGAAATGCCATATGGCTAGTGAATGATGTTTCACGCCTTGCTTTGCCTGTTTTGTTTAATATCTAGTTTCTAGCTGCACTGTAGCATTGGTTAAAATAAAATTTAATAGATGTACTAATATAGATATTTTATGCCTACAGATCCAGTAAATAACCATTTTATAATCTACTTCAAAAAATACGAGGGAGCACAAAAAGACATTTTCCTTCACAGGAATTGCATACATAATTTTTGTCAATGACTGGGTAACTCATTTAGTAGTGTAAGTTAAGGTGATGCATCACCCTAGTGTTAAGATGTGACATACGTATTAAACATGGCCATTTTTACTGTAATATTTTTTCTGCTTGAGCTTTGTCATGTTTACGTATAAGTTATTGCATTTGCTGCTGCTGTGTGCCAGGCATATTGCTACTGAATCTCACTTTGTATTACTCTGTTAAGCCAGCTTTACTACTGCTTTATTTTTCTTTTTGCTGCACATTGGCTCATATTAGTGATAATGTTGCATTTGCTTTGATAACTTACACATAACTTATATATATTGCTGCTTGCTTTGCCAATTTGCATTTTTTTGTCCTTGCGGTTTGTGTTAATTTGTTATGTGCTGCTGCATTGCCTCGTCCATTGGTATATATATCTGAGCTCAGTAGATTTAAGTTAGCTTAAGAGGGGGTAGACTATATAAGAAACTAACTATGATGGATTGGAAGAAATGCATTGAGAAGCTATAAGAAAATGATTTAGCCAAAAAGTATTTTGAAAGAGGATATGAACAAAAAAAGTAGGGTTTAGGGACAACAGGTTTAGGTAGGATTTTCTTGGAAATAAATGATGAGGTAAGATAATGGAAAATAAATAATGAGGTAAGAAATATGTGAACATATAAATACGTTTTAATGTGAGTCAAGTACCTCTCAAGTGAGACCTACTACATCATGCAGCCTGCCTCCTACTCATCGTCAGTAGCCATACTGATAAGTACATTTCAGCTTGAACCGTCAACGACTCTCACATGAGTTTTGGATCATTACATGGGACGAACCACTGATGTGATGCAGCTGTGCGATGTCGGTCGTCATTGACGAGATGGAGCTTTCCGGTAAAAACCGCAAAGGAAATTACAGACGGCACGTTTTCTGAAATTGCAGAATTTCAGTTCTGAACTTTTCATGAAAGAAAGAGTTTCTGGTATCTTCTCTTTCTTTGTATTTCCCTTTATTAATGGATACAAGCGTTTACACAACGTAATTTCTTCTACGTTTGGCCGCACCTTTTTTGCTGTTCCTGTATTGTTCACTGCAGTGAAAAATGCTCACAGCAGGACTGCATTGTGACGTACCCTAGAGCAGAATACTGTGTTATGAGCGTAGCAAACCCAGAATAGTCGTTATGTATTGCTTCACTTCTTTGTTATTTTATTTATGTCTTTAGTCATGTAATGGCAACGGCCTTGCCGCAGTGGCTACACCGGTTCCCGTGAGATCACCGAAGTTAAGCGCTGTCGGGCGTGGCCGGCGCTTGGATGGGTCACCTTCCCGCCGCCACGTGCTGTTGCCATTTTTCGGGGTGCACTCAGCCTCGTGATGCCAATTGAGGAGCTACTCGACCGATTAGTAGCGGCTTCGGTCAAAGAATACCGTCCTAACGGTCGGGAGTGCGGTGTGCTGACCACACGCCCCTCCTTATCCGCATCCTCCTCGGAAGATGACACGGCGGCCGGACGGTCCCGGAAGGGCCACTTGTGGCCTAAAGACGGAGCTTTTTTTTTTTTTTTAGTCATGTATGCCTGTTAATGTTACGAACGCACAATATTACAGAACGACAACGAAATCCGAAACCCCTTCGTAGAGGGTATTAATATGGAACATCTCTCTTACGTTAGTATGACACAGTGTTTTCTCTTTGATATTGTTTTGACAGAGGATAATTTTGATTGTATCGACATGTCTCACCTATAATAGCTTTCGCCATTCAGACTACAGTCTTTAATAGTAATCACCCGAACCCTTAGGCTTTAGTTAGTACTGATTAAAACTGAGTTGCAGTTCAGCGATGCTAGCCGCGGTTTTGAACACAAGGAAAGGGCGAGAAAGTTAACAGCATCCCGTTCCAAAAACAGTTTCATGGATGCATTTACGTCACCACTGTGACTGTTGCTAACGTTACGAGGTTGGAGCGACGTAAATACACTCCTGGAAATTGAAATAAGAACACCGTGAATTCATTGTCCCAGGAAGGGGAAACTTTATTGACACATTCCTGGGGTCAGATACATCACATGATCACACTGACAGAACCACAGGCACATAGACACAGGCAACAGAGCATGCACAATGTCGGCACTAGTACAGTGTATATCCACCTTTCGCAGCAATGCAGGCTGCTATTCTCCCATGGAGACGATCGTAGAGATGCTGGATGTAGTCCTGTGGAACGGCTTGCCATGCCATTTCCACCTGGCGCCTCAGTTGGACCAGCGTTCGTGCTGGACGTGCAGACCGCGTGAGACGACGCTTCATCCAGTCCCAAACATGCTCAATGGGGGACAGATCCGGAGATCTTGCTGGCCAGGGTAGTTGACTTACACCTTCTAGAGCACGTTGGGTGGCACGGGATACATGCGGACGTGCATTGTCCTGTTGGAACAGCAAGTTCCCTTGCCGGTCTAGGAATGGTAGAACGATGGGTTCGATGACGGTTTGGATGTACCGTGCACTATTCAGTGTCCCCTCGACGATCACCAGTGGTGTACGGCCAGTGTAGGAGATCGCTCCCCACACCATGATGCCGGGTGTTGGCCCTGTGTGCCTCGGTCGTATGCAGTCCTGATTGTGGCGCTCACCTGCACGGCGCCAAACACGCATACGACCATCATTGGCACCAAGGCAGAAGCGACTCTCATCGCTGAAGACGACACGTCTCCATTCGTCCCTCCATTCACGCCTGTCGCGACTCCACTGGAGGCGGGCTGCACGATGTTGGGGCGTGAGCGGAAGACGGCCTAACGGTGTGCGGGACCGTAGCCCAGCTTCATGGAGACGGTTGCGAATGGTCCTCGCCGATACCCCAGGAGCAACAGTGTCCCTAATTTGCTGGGAAGTGGCGGTGCGGTCCCCTACGGCACTGCGTAGGATCCTACGGTCTTGGCGTGCATCCGTGCGTCGCTGCGGTCCGGTCCCAGGTCGACGGGCACGTGCACCTTCCGCCGACCACTGGCGACAACATCGATGTACTGTGGAGACCTCACGCCCCACGTGTTGAGCAATTCGGCGGTACGTCCACCCGGCCTCCCGCATGCCCACTATACGCCCTCGCTCAAAGTCCGTCAACTGCACATACGGTTCACGTCCACGTTGTCGCGGCATGCTACCAGTGTTAAAGACTGCGATGGAGCTCCGTATGCCACGGCAAACTGGCTGACACTGACGGCGGCGGTGCACAAATGCTGCGCAGCTAGCGCCATTCGACGGCCAACACCGCGGTTCCTGGTGTGTCCGCTGTGCCGTGCGTGTGATCATTGCTTGTACAGCCCTCTCGCAGTGTCCGGAGCAAGTATGGTGGGTCTGACACACCGGTGTCAATGTGTTCTTTTTTCCATTTCCAGGAGTGTAATAATAACAATAACATTAATAATAATAACAAGAAGAATACTTAATATAATTACTACTACTACTTCCGCGCGTCTGGATGCAACAGTTGGTTTATTCTTCTGTTCCGATTGTTTATTCTGTGATACTGCGAATGTACTCTTATAATTATGTTGGCTGCTTTCAAATACACGAAGCGAAAGTGGATTATCATAAAAGCATTACTATAAACTACTAACAGTTCTTTTACACGCCAGGAACATGTCATCCGACACACTGCAGTACACAAACTGGTACGACAGGGGCTCGAACAGAGGACACTTGGTACACCTATAGCTACGAAGATACGCCGAAAGCCACCGTAAGGCGCATCGCGGAGGGTACACTTTACCACTACTTGTCATTTCATATTACTTGGCAACGTTACGCTCAGATATTTAAACGACGTGACTGTCAAGCAGGACACTCCTAATGCTTTAATCCGAACATTACAGATTTGTTTTTCCTACTCTTCCGCATTATCTTACATTTTTCCACATGTAGACATAACACCCATCCATAACATCAACTAGAATTTTTTTCAAAGTTACCTTGCACCCTCCTACAATCCCTCAACTTCGACACCTTACCGTACGCCGCAGTATCATTACCAAACAGCCGCAGATTGCTGCCCACCCCGTTCGCCCAATCCATTTATGTATACAGAGAATAACAGCTGTTCTATTACACGTACCTGGGGCACTCCTTACGACAGACTAACGCTCTACCGACTTCCCCACGGGAGCTCTTAACAACAGGCGCTCACAGTTATGCTTTTCCTCTGCTCCGTAGCTCAGCTGTTACTTATTACTTACCGTCTACGCTCTTTCTCCTGGGGGACAACGTAGTACAAACTGCATCGAAGGTTTGGTTAATACTCCGTCGATATACTACGTCTGGTAACGATCTGATGTCTGACATCTGGAGGTCTGGGTGTAAGTGCTCTCATTCTCAAATACTGGATGAATATAGTCTGGGTAATTTGCACGCCATGAGTTACACTGTCTCAAGAGACATGCACTGTTTCCTACATTAATACATGACTCATTGTGCTAAACCTTTAACGTAAATAATGAGTAAATAATAACAACGTTCTCAGTTTTTAAATTCTGTCAATAATTGTATGAAACTAGCTTAGCGCCTGCTGCTTCGCTCGCGTAGACTGTACGGTGTGCAATGATTTTCTTTGTTTTTGTTTAATTGAATGTTTATGTTGTTCACAAATAGCAAGACCTTCTACACTTTTCATGTTAATTAATACCACAGAAACATGGTCTTTTCCGAATGTACTTGTGACCAAAAAGCGAATCTGGTATCTGGAGTCCAAGGTTTTTGTTAATGACTACTTCTGCGTTCATAGGGAGATATTTTCATAGAAACTTTCATCTCCTAACACATATTTGTGTATATCTAACCGATAAGTGAAATACCAGTTTTCATAGATTTTGCTTTATAGTTTTTTTTAATGTAACGAAATATTCTCTCAAAAATTTTCATCCCCCATTTAACTCCGTTACATGTCGAATTTGCAAAAACACTGAAACACATAGGTTTTTTAATTTCTAACAGAGTCAAAAACCAATTTTCATAGCCGTAATTTAAATATGCTTTAGTAGTTGTTTCATAACGATTTATTTTCAAAAAATTTCACCCACTATTGAACCTGCATAGTGAATAACATTTCAAAAATGCTGAACACGTATTTCTTTATTCATTGACTGAGAAACCAAATACCAGTTTTCATCCCCTATTTCACCCCCTTAGGAGTGGAATTTCAAACAGTTCCTTCTTAAACGATAGCTACAGTAAAAGATCGAGACCCTCTCCAAATTTCATGCTTCTATTCTCAGCAGTTTGGACTGGTTGATGATAAGTCAGTGAATCAGTCTGGCCATTTTTCATCCACTTAGCGGTTGAATTCCCGAAAACAGCGAAACAAGTTTTTTTTATTTCTAGCAGAGAAGCCAAACACCAATTTTCAAAGGTTTAAAAATTCTTTCGCAATGAAATATTTTCTAAATACATTTCACCCCCTTATGGGGTGAATTTAAAAAATAGTGATATGTGTATCTTTTATTTCAATTAGAGAAGCCAAATACAAATTTTCATAGCTTTAGCTTAAAAAATGTTTGCATAATAAAATATTTTCGTAAAAACTTTCATCTTCTATTTCACCCTCACTGGCAATGAACATTCAGAAACGCAGAAATACGTTGTTTTTTTTTTTATTTGTAACCGAGAAGTGAAATACCACTGTTCATAGCTGTAGCCTTAAAAATACTTTAGTAGCACTTTAACAATGATATATTTTCAAACAAAAAAAATACTTTGATCCACAATGCAGCTCCCGCAAAGGTTAAATTTCGAAAAATGCTGAAACATGTATTTCTTTATCTCCACCTGGAAACAAAATACAATTTTCGTAGGTCTAGCTTCATAACTGCCTTAGTAGCGAAATATTTTCAAAAGACCTTCATCTCCTATTTCACCCCCTTAAGGATGGAATATCGAAAAATGTCTTCTTAAACCCGGGTTCCCGGGTTCGATTCCCGGCGGGGTCAGGGATTTTCTCTGCCTCGTGATGGCTGGGTGTTGTGTGCTGTCCTTAGGTTAGTTAGGTTTAAGTAGTTCTAAGTTCTAGGGGACTTACGACCACAGCAGTTGAGTCCCATAGTGCTCAGAGCCATTTGAACCATTTTTTTTTTTGTCTTCTTAAACGACGCCTGCAGCATAAGATCAACACTTTCTGCAAATTTCAAGTTTCTAACGTTAGTGGTTAGGCCTGGGCGATGGTGAGTCAGCGAGTGAGTAACTCAGTCGGGACATTGCTGTTTGTGTGTAGAAATACTGAAAGTAAAATTTCTGTTACCCTTGGAAGCCATGAGGTAGGCATCCTGCAACAGTGACTGTGCACCGAGCACCTGTTTAGCCGATTAGTAATACAGACTGTTGAAGCCACAGAGATGAATGGAGATTGCTTTCATTTCGAAAGTGCTTCAAGTTCCCTTCATGTGTATGATCAAAGGGGAGGCGAGATTCCATACAGGAATCTGTTGATAATGTGAGGTGTTTTATGGAGCGAAGTGGATCTCCTTTCTCTCTCTCTGTCTCTCTCTCTGTTAGCGCCGTCGTGAAGCCACGCCCCCTGTCCCAGAATAACTGCCGCCGTTTGTGTGGTCTGCTGGAGCGCCGAGGCCGCGGCCTCGCCACCGAACTGCGGCAGGTTCTCTCCTCGCCATTGTGACGTTTCCTCTGCAGAGAACCTGTACCGATAATGGTGGATGGTCTGGAACATCGTGAGGAGTACAGTAGCCAGGGAGCGACCGCGGTCGGCGTTTTATCATCTGTAATGGTCCGCAGTTGGAAGCCTGCAGACGGTGGTGAGAGAGTGGAGGTGGAGGAAGTGCGGGTGGAAGGCGACAAGTTGTGACGTGAGCAGCGCTATATTAGCAACTCGATACCTCTGAGTAGTGGAGCGCCGTTTCGACGAAGTCAGCTCCAGTCCTCTTACGCCCCACATTCGTCGAAGCCATGATGAAATCTGTATCAAACGGACCAACTGATGCCCAGTTGGCTGCAGTCAGGCCGTGAAGTAAAGAATGTGGAGGAGCTTCAGTCTGCGTCGTTTCAAAGCCCCTTTTCGTCTTGAAAATGCTCGCTAAAAGGCGGTTCCCTGTGCACAGCGGCGGTTGGTCAAAAGAATCTGTTCCCAAGAACTGTCTGTATTTCGACTTCTCGTTTCTATATTCGATAGATACGCCATCAGCACTTTAACTATTATTCTTCCTGTCTTGACTAGTGAAGCAATCACACCTTCGATACGTTATGTTCTTATCTAAATGTAAAACCACATGAGCGCTAGTAAACTACAGTGCTGTAAAATAACTGCTTATTGTGAAAAATTTCTTCACTGGTCCCTCATGCTGAAACTCCTCGATATTGTTTGCATTTTGTTGTACACATATCGTCAAGTAAGTAAGAAGAGAACACTGAAAATAAATACTATACGTAACCAGTGATATTCGTTTACAGAAGTTCTACTCTACAGACAGTGTATGAGGTGACATCACTATGGGTTCTCTAATTTCTCATAATCTAAAAGTATTATTTACATTTTCAAAATAAAAAAGAGAAATGCAATTTTTAAACATTTCAAAGTAGACGATGTAATGGTGTGGTTTTTACAATTTTTTCATACTGTTCGTGAACCGTAACGGACTCGTAACTGCCTGCAATCTCGTCCTGTTTGCAAGGGATACTAGAACTTATTTTACTAACACATTTAAGTAGTATCATCAATACCTGGCCCAGTGACTATAAATGAGAGCAGAAAATGGGCAGATGACCTTATTTTATTCAAATGTGAATTGACTTGTGGGAAGCAATAATAATTTCACATTATACCGAGCCCGCAGGTAAGTGAATAATGGCACTCCTTCATTCTATAAATACACTGAAGCGCCAAAAAAACTGGTATAGGCTTGCATATTCAAATACAGATATATGTAAACAGGCAGAATGCGGTGCTGCGGTCGGCAACGCCTATTATGACAACAAATGCCTGGCGCAGTTGCTAGATCGGTTACTGATGCTACAATGGCAGGTTATCAAGATTTAAGGGAGTTTGAACGTGGTGTTATAGTCGGCGCACGAGAAGTGGGACACAACATCTCTGAGCTAGCGATGGAGTGGGGGTTTTCCGGTACGATCATTTCATGTACCATGAATATCAGGAATCCGGTAAAACATCAAATCTCTAACATCGCTGAGGCCGGAGAAAGATCCTACAAGAACAGGACCAACGACGACTGAAGAGAATCGTTCAACGTGACAGAAGTGCAACCCTTCCACAAACTACTGCAGATTTCAATGCTCGGCCATCAACAAGTCTCAGTGTGCGAAGCAGTCAACGAAACATCATCGATATGGGCTTTCGGAGCCGAAGGCCCTCTCGTGTACGCTTGAAGACTGCACGACGCACAGCTTTACGACTCGCTTGGGCCTGTCAACACTGACTTTGCATTGTTGATGACTGGAAACATGTTGCCTGGTCAGACGGGTCTCGTCTCAAATTGTATCGATCGGATGGACGTGTACGGGAATGGAGGCAACCTCATGAATCCGTGGACCCCCCCAATGCGACACTCCCTACGTCCAGATTTGCTACAGTGTGGCTCCAGGAGCACTCTTCTGAGTTTAAACACTTCCGCTGGCCACCAAACTCCCCAGACATGAAAATTATTGAGCATATCTCGGATACCTTCCAACGTGCTGCTCAGAAGAGATCTTCACCTCCTCGTACTCTTACGGATTTATGGAGAGCCCTGCGGTATTCATGGTCGCGAGGGCCCTACACGATATCAGGCAGGTGTACCAGTGTCTTCAGCTCTTCTGATTGGGAGAAAATCTGTTCGACCAGGTGCGTAACATCAAGCAACACAACCAGATGTAGATAAACTGTCTAGTCGAAGAACAAGATAACGCTGAACACACAGATCAGATGTGTAAATGGTTCATTAATATAGAGAGGATACTTTGGATTTAAACAGATAAAAGATAACTCGTATTTTTCTTAGTAGAAATTATGTAAAAAAAGGTTATTTAGAATTCACTGTAAGTTTTACAGCCCTTCCATCGATTTTATTTCCAGAATCGCAAAGTTCTCATTAAATATTTACTTTATTTTAGAATGTTATACAGTAGTCTGTATTCTAACTGTTACATGATTAATTATGCTGCCTGTCCTTACAGTACTAATTTAATACGTTAGTACATGCAAAAGAAAATTAAAGTCGTTTCGAAAGTGAACGTAGTTGTCTACCTTTAGCCTGATACGTTAGCCGACAATAGTGGTGGGTTTTGGGCAGCTTTGCATGCTGTCCTCCCGCTTCATATGAAGTACATTCCTTCACCTCAGCTTGTTTGATAGCGTTCGTCCATTCTTCTCGTCTTTTGCAAACCACTTCTCTGCATACGTGGTTCGCTGAAAGTCTTCGGAAAACAGTATTACGTTTCCCAATCTTTTCCTACTCTCAATTTTTTCTTCTACTTCTCCATACATCAAGTTCACATTTCCTGAATGTCGTATGACATACCTTTCTGGCCTGTCTCTACTTATGGTAAAGTTTTTCCATAGATTACGTACATCGCCTCTTCTTAGTGTCTTTTTACTGCCAAATTTGCAAATGTGCGTATATGGTTTTTTGAATATTGTTATAGTGTAATTCTTGTTGAACTCTCACCAATCTACAACTTTAGTCACTTGTCTCTTAAAAAACTTTAATACTGGTACGAAAGACATCTCTGACGTAAGCTCAAATCAACGATCTGCATTATTATCAACAACATCAACATTCACAGACAACTAAGTTCGTCAACTTTATTATTACTATACTTTTGAGCCACCAAGTATCAAATTTTGTGAGATTTCCCGTTTTGCCTACAGTCTGATCATAATTTTCCAACAATACTGCTCTCTAGACAAACGCTTCAAAAACATATTTTTCAATTGTGTATTTGATACCACTGGACCTTTTCCAAAAAATGAAATAGTGGCCGGCGACAGCGTGGTTCTGATGTATTCCTTGCTATGACTATGTTGTACAGTTTTGTTTTATAAATAGCAAAAGTCTTTCACTTTTTCTACTACGCTTTTTTACTTTGTTTTGCAGGTCTTTAGTGTCCTTTCTATTACTGTTAAACGGTGAGATACGGTAGAGGTAAAGGGGCAAAATATGACTGCAAACAGAAAACCGTGTAATAAACAAATATATGGTTTGGAAAGCCTTCTCAGGATGTTAGAGGAATGTGAAATAGTTGTAAAGCGAGAGCCTAAAATCCTATTGTATCGTGAAAATTGCCTTGGTACGAAGAAAACAGAGAGATAAATTATGTGAGCAGCTTGCATAAAAAGCATAATTGTGATTAGGTTGCTTAGGCGCCAGCACTTCTTTTGATTTTAGCAACATAAAAATTAACTTTATTAGTATAAGGCCTAAATTACAATCACACGTTAAAAGGTTATATAATTTATTTGTAAAAACAATACAATGTTGTAAAAATTACAATGTTGTGTAGAAAATAGACTTTAATGTAGAGTGTACCTCTCTACATACAAGTCTATTTTCTCTATGCACAGTGTGCACATAGGCGGACAAAAGTACAGGCGCATCGTACAGTGGAAGACGGTCGGTTTGAGATATATCCAGCGTGTACTGCAAGGGTTGTCTTTTTTTTTGCTTCAAAAAGTGGTAAAAGTCCATTCCTCAGCAGTGGCACCTGCCATTTAACATCTGTCTTCCACTCTCCGGGAAAGGTAAGTCTCAGATTTTCATAACAATCTCTCACCAGTTTCGTCGTGTGGGTCAGAGAATCAAACATCTGCTTGCATTTTGATATGTTGTGAACATTCCTTTCCTTTACGTACAAGAACAGTATCTAGTGTGAACGTATCCCTTTCACAGACGTATGATCAACGACAATGAATAGAGTTTGATAGACACGTGGATGCACACACGGATCTTCGATGTTACACAGGATCGCGATTCTTTCCTTTAGAGTGAATAACAGGTAATAACAGGCATTGGCACACGCCGTACTTCTTTCCTATCATTTTCTGAACCATTAGGATGCCAAGCCTACATTTCAAAGAAAAGAAGACTTTACCTGAAGCTGCTTTGCTTCTAATCTGACAATGGTCGTTCATCACAGTCCGTTAGATAAATAACGCCACGACTTATTTAGACAGATTGGCGATCCGTTTTGTGTTGTTTCATTACCACAACAGCTGCTGCTCTAGTCTCAAACATACGATGTACAGATGCCAAAGTAGATGACAGTGTGCTAATTTTGTGCTACACCATTGTGATAGTAGAATAATCAATCTTCAAGTCAAGTCTGTTGCTTGACGTACTTCAGAGTCATTACAGTTATTGGTGATTTTGTCCACTTTAAGTACCAAACAAGCACAATGTTGACGCTCTTGTCCTGCAACTTTTCATGTACACATATAAGGAAGGAGGAGTAGTGTGAGGTCAGTTGAGTGGGACGAACAGCTCGGATTACGGACGGATGGAGAACAAATCGGCTAAGTCCTTTGCAAAGGGAACATTCTAGACATTCTGGCATCTGCGTAAAGCGATTTTGGGAACGCACACAGAAAATCTGGAGAATCCGAAAGGATTATGAAACAATGTTCGTTTCACTGCAAGGCCAGTGTTTTAAATACAGGGGCACGTCGCTCGGTAAAGTTTAACCATTTCGTGGATTTAAACGTTTCACAACCAAGTAAAAAAGCACTTCGTCTTCAGGCCACAAGTGGCCCATCGGGACCATCCGACTGCCTTGTCATCCTCAACTGAGGATGCGGGTAGGAGGGGCGAGTGGTCAGCACACCGCTCTCCCGGTCGTTATGATGGTTTTCTGTGACCGGAGCCGCTACTATTCGGTCGAGCAGCTCCCCAAGTGGCATCACGAGGCTGAGTGCACCCCAAAAAATGGGGAAAGCGCATGGTCACCCATCCGCGTGTCGGCCACGCCCAACAGCGCTTAACTTGGGTGATCTGAAGGTAACCGGTTTTTCCACTGCGGCAAGGCCGTTGCCTTCACAACCAACTAAAGGCATACCGTAATAGACCTTGAGTACCTACATGGAATAAATTTTCATCAACCGATCCAGTGACCATGCGAATTAATAAACTAGAACACATGTTACCACAGTTACTTTCTCTCAGATGATCTCTCTGTTCTGCCAGCATAGTCATCTTGTCGTCATACGACCCATGATCTGTGCAGTTTATCTGTCTCGCAATTATCATTTGTAATTTTACTCTGCCTTGTGGATACATGAACTAGACTTTGTACCAAGAATAGCCTAGGCTTGTCCGAATATTTATGTTTGACTCTAAAGAGCTACTTTAGAATAAAAATGATTCAGTTTGACTCATTTCTTGTTCCCAGAAGGAACTTCTTTGTGTCAGAAACCTTCTGCCTAATCTTGTGGGAACCACAACGAATTGTCTCAGGACATCACATGCACCTGACGTCCTCAATTGTTTGCTGAGTGTATTCCAATTTCTGTCTTCCCCTGCAGTTTATACCCTCTAGGGCTCCCGCTAGCACTATGGAAGTTATTCCTTTATGTCTTAACACATATGCTATCATCCTATTCGTTCTCCTTGTCAATATTTTCCGCGCGCTCCTCACCTACTCGCATCAAGTAGTGTAGCCCACGACGCACGAATACCCAGAATTAATTTATTCAGTATATGAAAATGGTTACACTTAGTCACTTGCAACAAACTTTACACATAATTTTAAACCTTTACGAAAGTTTTTCTCCCTGATGTCTCCTATAAAGGAAAAAGATTATTGCTTATTACATCTGTGCTGTTCATGTAATAAAGCTGCCGTATCAAGCATGGCGTTCTAATTTATTATTTCTTTATTACTAGCTCTATTCGTGACACGTTTTGTAGACAGTATTCGCATGTACCACTGAGTGTACCTACAAAATTATATCTGTGAACGACACATAATGCAGGAGATAAGACGTCATAAATATTGAGCTGCGCGAAAATGAAACTCCGGGGCAAAATGTGCTAGAGATACTTGTGGAATACGTGTACAAACATGTGTTAAATATATGGAGCATGTGTGTGCACGAGTGAAACAGCAGGTACAAACCTTCTCCAAGACCCCTGGACCAATTTCAACCAAACTTAATACACATGTTGCTTACTATCTGTAAAGAAATACTTGGATGTAAGGACCATCAACCCGCTCTTGGGTGGGGATGATGAAGGGAGGAGTGTGAAGGAGGAGGAGATGGAGAGACATAGAGAGGAAGGAGGAAATGGAGAGACAGAGGGGGGTAGGACATAAAGAAAGGGGAGAGGAGATGGGCAGAGACTGGTGAAATAAGGAGATGGACTACCTAGAGAACGCTGGTTGCTCAGCTAATTACCTCTATAAAACAAATCATGGTTTCCGCAAACAGCGATCCTGTGTAATTCAGCTCTCTCTCTTCGTCCAGGAGGTCCAGAATGCCGTAGACGACGGCGCCCGTGTTGATACCGCGTTCCATGAGATCCGTAAGGTGCTCGGCACAGTTCCGCTCTGTCGTTTAGTGAATAAGATTTGAGCCCAGCGGCTGTGGAACCAGATCTGTAACTGGATTCAGGACTGCCTAGCTAATAACACGTTGTACTTAAGGAGACGAAACCGACAGATGTATAGATAATTTGGGAGCTATCCCAAGGGTCTGTTATAATGCCGTTGCTGTTCAAAACATATATAAACAATCAATAGTTCACTATTTACACTGAAAATGCATATCGCAGATGGAACTCTTGGATAAACACTGAGGTACAACCAAACAATTCGGTAAAGCTAAGATGACTCCTCTATACTGATGACGTAGCATTCGAGCATTCGTTTCTTCTTGAGGAGAAGACGATTTACAAAAAGGAATTTATGAACCACATAAAATATGTACAGAATATAATAAGAAAATATTCTCTAGTAAATCTAACTCAATGGCACTTTGTCGAAAGTATTCAGTGAGAACTAAGATTTTAGTTGAAGGAAAATATTTTAAATGCGTTGAATTAGTATGTAGAATATTTGGAGATTAAGTTGAATAGGTTTTGAAGTAACTGTTGAACAATTAACAGAACTTTATAACGTGAAACACGGAAAGGAACGTGACTGAAATTTAATAAAACAGTCGCATTGTCGTTCCTATTGCATGGAAGTAAATCGTGAGTATAGAACAAAAGGCAAGAAAAAGAAATACAAGGAGTAGAAATGAGGTTTCTTAGAGCAGTGAAGGGATGCAAATGACCCACCCGGAGAGCCGTGCGTGTTAAGGCACCGCTACCGGGATAGGAGAGGTGCGTCGGTTGGCCGCAGATCGAATGCGCCCGGCAGGTTAAAGACGAGGGTCGGTGTGCCGGCCAGCCTTGTTGTGGTTTTTAGGCGGTTTCACACATTGCGCTAGCGAATACCGGGCTGGTACCCAATTCCCACCTCTGTTACAGAATTCGCAAACATTTAGAAAATTTCCATTCTATTTCACGTGAATAACACTACACGCAGACATTGGTGGCACAGGTATTCTTCCTCCAATGGGGGGGGGGGGGGGGGGGGGGGTAGGGGCTATGGGGTGGCGACAGAAAGGGCATCCCACCACGTCTTAAACTGACCATGGAAAATACGTTAATAATCATGCCGACCCTGCGCCGATGCGCGTCAAAGGCATAAGAAAAAGAAAAACTAAAGATATGTAAAAGAACAGAAAAAATCGAAATTAAAATTTTCGGCAGGAGCTGAAGATTTAGAATATGAAACAAAAACTGAACGGAAACGAAAAGAAATGGAAAGAACATCTACGGAGTATGTATGTAGAGGGACTACCATGTCAGATAAAGAAATTTAAATCAAAAAGGAAAAGAGATCTTGGCAGACCGAGAAGAGATGGGGACCGTAACATGCCACAATTGGCGTAATATGGGAAGTGCAGAAGAAGAAAATACATAACCTAGTGGATAACATCGGTTAGCTCCATACTAACATCAGGTTATACAATTATCTATAGGAAATTTTGCAATGCCAGAAGATCGTAACGAAACGCCGGAAGACTTGCACAGGGTCGACAACGTGTGTAGGAACTGGCAGTTGACCCGGAACGTCAATAAATTTAGTGTATTTTGCATAAATAGGCAAGGAGATCATAATCTTTGGATTACGCTAATGACTCTAAATCAGAAGTAACAGTAACAATGGAAGAATACCAATGAGTAACCGTCTCTAATGACCTACTCGTAAACAGGAGTGACCGTAGAGAACTAGCTGTAGATGCCACGTTCAGATTCAGTGGAAATGTAATTTCAGAAAACATTCGTTCGATGAATTGCTGGTCAGTCTGGGACCATCGTCAGGCAGGACTGACAGAGTGAAACGTCCCCTTAGAACAATTTTACACGACTGTGCTTAACCTGATACACAATATTTTTTTAGCGCAACACAATCTGACTTTCAAAATTCCCTACAAAAGAATGGCCCTGACTAACATTAAACTATACCTTTCACAAATCACTTACCTCACAAAAATCTTCGCTACTCAAGCTACTGCAATACAGCGAGCGCCACTACTGCCAGCTAAATAAAAGATTCAAACTATGGAAGGCACTAACTACTGATAGGGATGGTTAGCAAATGAAAGATATTAATAGAGAACAAACGTTGTATTTACCTTAATAGTCATCATATATATATATATAGCAGTTCATGACAAATTTCAAAACTCCGCCATCTCTCTCCCCACATCCACCACTGCTGGCGGCTCACCTCCAACTGCGCAACGCTACGCGCTGTTCACACCCAGCTGCCTAGCACTACAATGGCGAGTATTACAACAATGCAAAGCAGCCACAGACTGCACACAGCACAGCCAGTGATTTTCATACAGAGGTGGCGTTACCAATAAAAAAAAAACCTAAACAGCCTACTTACATAGCCCCCATGCTCCCCACAAAAAAATTTTACAAATTGGTTTGGGCAGTGGCCAATACAGATTTGAAAAAAATTTTCATAATTACAATAACAAAGAAATCAAATGCACACACTTATTGATACAATGTTGGTCAAAAGCTAAACTTTCTCACAGTCCATAAAGACAGTCCTAATCATTCATCATGGTAAAATAGTAGTGTTTTTCTCAAAGTCTGAGCAGTAAAAGAAAATGCACACGGAAGTAGTGGATTTCCATGCAGTCTTGAAGAAGTAGCGTTGTCCTTCCAACGGAAAGACAGTGCTGACTCTTGACATGCTGACAGGTAATGGGCCACAACAGAGCAAACCCACAGCGGAGTCAATCGAAGTTTTGAAGAAAATCGTTTGGTAGGTCATCACAGAGCAGACCCACTGTAGTCCTGGTAGAGATTACGGTATTGGTGGGCCACCAGAGGCGCAGACCCACTGCAGTCCTTGCAGAAATAATGGTACTGGTGAGTCATCAAAGATGCAGACCCACTGTAGTCCTTGTAGAGATAATGGTACTGGTGGGCCACCAGAGGTGCAGACCCACTGCAGTCCATGTAGAGATGGCCAGCAGCCATCTGTTGTGACTGTGCAGTTGCACAATCACCATTGAAGAGTCTTGCGGATAATATAGCAAGTCCATAACCACCACTTGTGCACTCACAGAGTTTTTGGAATTGTCCTTAGAACCAGCAATGCTGTTATCCAGTCCCTTGCTGAATTATTAACACACGTGCAAACACTAACAGTCCCTACTTCTCACATATTGTCCATATACTATGACTAACAGAAACGTGTGCAGTGAAATGGAACTTACAAGTTACTTAATTTGATGAACTGGTGTCAATTACAATTTTATAACATAAGAATACAATAACAAAGGTACAAAATACATCATTAAAGAACATAATAATACAGAGAACATTTGTAATACAGGCTTTACAAAAGAATCGAAATAACATATACATCAGTGTCACAGGAATTATGACATAAGTACATACATGAAAGATCAGAATAACTTTTGGAATATCAACTTCACACATGAGCATTAACACAAAACAGAATAAATAATGTCTAAACATCTTTACAAAGTAAATAACATATTATTAGTGCAAATTATATTTGAGGATAACAGTATTCCTCATCATAGTGAATGTAGCTTAGTATTAGAAAAATTCTACAACATAAGTCTTATCAGATAAACATATAAATACAGGAAAAACATAAATACACAAGGGAACACAAACACATAGTGGGATAACACAGGAAAGGACAGGGTTTCTTTTACTGCAGTATTTTGCAAACAAAACTTTCTTTACTTCTCGGAGATCTCTCTTCGTTCCTCACTATTTCCAAAAAGTCCTATCTATACCTATTTTCTGTATTCTAACCATATTTCTTTCAAAATAATTATGGCTCATTGTACAATACTCATTTTGGCCCAGATCTTTTTTTATATACCTTGTCAATGCATTGCTTCCAATTCATCATAGTTAGTTTCTTATATAGTCTACCCCCTCTTAAGCTAACTTAAATCTACTGAGCTCAGATGCTAAACTAAGGGAGCACAAAACAATTAACACAAACAGCAATGATCAAAAATACAAATGGTGAAGCAAGCAACATAAATTACAACTAACATAAGGCAATGAGCAGCAAACAAGAAAAATAAATCTGGCTTAGCAGAGTAACACAAATTAAAATCCAGTAGCACTATGCCTGGCAAACAGCAGCAGCAAAAAAAAAAAAACTTATCTCTAAATATGACATAGCTCAAGCAGAAAAAATATTACACTAAAAATGGCCATGTCTAATACCTATGTCACATCTTAACACTAGAGTGATGCATCACGATAACTTACTCTACCAAAAAAATTACCAAGTAGTTGAAAAGAAAATTATGTATGCAGTTCCTGTTACTAGTCCCTTCTTATTGTTCTTTCCATTCCAAGAGCTCCTTTTTCGAAGAATATGGATCATAAAGTAATTATTTAATAGATCTGTTGTCAGAAAGTGTTCACATTAGCAAATGCATTTAATTTTATAAAAGCAATGCTGCAACACAGCTCGAAACTAGATATCAAATGAAATAAGCAACTATGTACAAAGCAAAGCATAAGAACATCGTTCAATAGCCATGTGGCATTTCATAAGTAGTAAAAAAATCTCTCATCTAGAAAGACAGTAGTCATAATCAGGTGTGTAGACAAACAATTTCTTGTCATTTCATTAGGCATTTCAGTAAATATCAGAAAGTACGATATGTTTCCAAGTAATTAGCGTGTCGTATTTGCGATGCTTTCTACAAAGAAACGTTAATAGCGAGGATAATGGCCTCCCTTTTTTTTCTACCTGTGCCACTGAAAAGGACTCGCAATAATGGCTTTTTTTTTCAGGCGTCTGGCACACCTGGCCGCTCAGCTGGGTGCCCACGACGCATTACGTGCAGGTGGTCACTGAACTTTCTTACCGAAATATTTACGACACCAGTTTCCGCTACAGTGACAGTCTCATATAAAAATATTTCACAGGTCAAGAATTTGGGTTACAAATCTGTAGAAACAAAATCCTATAAATATAACAGCATCCAAAAAATTTTCGCCAGCATTGTGATACATTCATGCATATACACACATTTCATAACTCTTAAAGTACGATTCTTGGTTTCCAACAACCTTCTTCACAAACCATAGTCCCTAACTTCTATTCATTATTCATATACATATAAACACGTAATCACATTCCTTATATAGCATCAGCTTATTGATCATAAACATACCTCAATAGCATAATACACATCGTCGTCGTAATAATATCATAACATCTCAGTCAATTCTCAAAATCGTCATAGCTTCCTCCAATAATTTCAATACCTAAAAAAATTCTCTGCTCGTTTCAATAGTGTCATCTACCTCAAGCGTACTTTAAAAATCATAATGTCATACCAAATACATCATTCAGAGCTCTCATAGTATCACAATGGTTCCGAAAAAATATGAACAGTTCACAAAGTACAGACAAAATACAATTTCATAAGTGTGAAATTACCCAACTGTGAAATTGCGTAAACATGTGTCACTGATGTAGTAAAAAAAAAAATGTTTATCTCTCAGTTAAATGATCAGATAGCTGTGTAATTATGTGTTAGAGAAATATGGTACCGATGTGTAAAGTTGTGTAAGCAAATACCATACTAGCTAGGGTTCCTTGTGTTTGCCAGACACATAGTACACAATGTAGGCGTGTACCCCCTGAGGATTAATGTAATTATACCCTCAGGTGTTACAGATTACAGCAATGGAATGAAATATATCACGGAAAACCCTTGTATCATTGTACTTCAAATATCTTTAAAAAAAATGTTTTAAGTGCGAAATTAATCACTCAAATACGTGTACTGTAGCGCTAAACTGTGCGTCATGTTGTAAGATAACCTCTGTGAAAGTCTCGTAGTTATCGTCCTCCGAAAGCTAAGTTCTGCAGAAGTCAATGTACTTACCTCATGATAAACAAAAGTGAAATGCTTTGTGTATAGATATCTTAGTTATTACGCTTATTGTTGTGATGAAGAAAGTACTGTGCTGTGACGTATTGTTGTGCCACGGAAAAGGCTGTCTCATTGTAGCTATACCACAAAAGTTACTACTAAAACATGTTTTACTTTCCAGAAGAATTCAGAAAAATTGTGCAGATATAAAACAGATACACTGCAAAAGCAACATTGTAAATTGTCACTCATTAGTAGCGTCGTGATAACATCGTGTAGTTGTCACATAAACTAACCACTGTGTCCTCTGGTATCTCACAGAAAGTACTTTAAATCCAGAATGTATTTTCAAGTGAACCAAAATGTTGCATTAAAATCTCAAGTTAAAAAAGCACATTATCTCTCAATAAACGGTTTTACGTGTGAAATGTGGTGTAAACCTTTGCTCTTCCTAGTACGCAGAGTTTCAACTTTAACGCAATTATCAAGTGGTATACGTCGGTAAAGAATACTGGAATTTTTCTCAAGGTTAGCGTCTATGTTATTTTTCCCTGAGCCAGCTGGCGCACGCGGCTGCCTGCTGTGCGGGTCATTGTCTGTCTCTTTGTTGGCGCGCGTCGTTATTGGGGTTTGGAGACCTAACTTCTACAAATTCACCGTGACGAGAGGGCCCTGCCCTGTTTAAATCCCGCCAATTCTGATGCAATTCAGGTCTGTCGTTACGATCACATCGTCTGTCGTCATGTTGGTAGTTCCTGTAGTTTCTTTCTTGTCGGTTAAGTGGTGGAGAATTTCTCCCTGAATCGTAACTGCGCGCTGGACCGTTGCGTCTAAAGTTATTCTGTCTCCCTTGGTAATAATTGTTTTGGTACCAATATTGTCTGTTTCTATAGTTATCTCTGTCTTATTCATTACTACGGAAATGCGATCTTTCTCTGTAACTATTATTCTGCCAACGGTTGTCATAAGGGTGGTGTCTGTTTTGGTCACGATTTGTGTTGTGAGAGTAGCCTTGTCGTGTCCATTTATTATTTCTGTCGTCACGAAACTGTGACGTGTGTGACCTGTAGTGATTGTTTTCCTGTTGTCGCATCCGGTGACTGTCTGTGTCAATTTCTAATTCTTGTAGGAGTCCCTGAAAAGCTTCAATGTCGTCTTTGCAACGTCCTGCCAAAATAATATTTCTTAAATGTTCAGGCAATTTCATTAAGTAAATGCGGATGAGTTCTGAAGGGCTGTATGGGTTTGAAAGATATTGATTCTTATGCAACATGTCTTCAAAATATTTGACAAGACTGGAAAATTCTGATTGTTCAAAGTGTTTCATCATCATGATGCTATGTTTTACTCGGTCTTGTGTAGCTTGAGACCAATATGCTGAGAGGAAGGCATGATAAAATTCTCCTTCACTGTGACAATCGTGAATGACCGATCGCATTCTTACAGCTGGTTCATTCTCTAAATAGCCACACATAAATTCTAATCTGTGTTCTAACGACCAGTTGGGAGGAAAACAATGAGAGAATTGATGGAGCCATGCTTGTGGATGAATGTCGTTGCCGGAATTCTTAAATGTTTTGAATTTACGTGTAGTAATGAACAGCTTATAGTCAAAATCATCGTGTCGGCGAGTAGCATATCGGTCATTGTTACGTCGTGTCGGCGGTTCCATCTCAAAATTCGGTGTGCCTTGCCAATTTCTTTCATAATTTCCGAAGTGTCCTGTGTTATTATTTTGTGGCTGTTCCGTATTTCTATGTCCCTCTTCCCGTATTGGAGCGCGAGTGGCCTCTGAAATACGTAATTCTTGTATTACCTGAGTCAGCTGATCTTGTACTTCGCGGATTTCTCTTTGGTGTTGCGTATTAATTTGATTCTGATTTTGTTTGAATTTTCTAATTTGTTCGCACTCTTCTGTGTCATTAAAGACTACCGGTTTTGTGTCATTCAGATTATCATCTACCTTCGTAGATAAATTATTTAGCTGATCCGAAAGTTCAACTACTTTCTCTGATAATGTACTAATTTCCTCCATGTGCCTTTCTACTGTGTCCTTTAAGTTTTCCTGAGTTTTTGCAAGTTGCGTAACCGAATCGGTAGACGCAACTGAGTCAAATTTAGCTTGCAAGGTCTCATGATTTTCATGAACAGTAGTTTGCAGTTCTTTTATGGCTGCTTCGTGATTCTGTAGTGCATTTTCATGCCGCGAAAAAATTGGTTGGAAATGCTCACAAATTTGTGTTTTTACGTCATTACAGACTTTTTGACATTTCGATTCAATGTGATGTAACTCATTAGTTAAATCCTCACGTGTTTGTTCAAGAGTTTGCTCCAATGAGTCTAACTTTTGAAGATTTTGTTCCATTGTGTCTAACTTTTTAAGATTTTGTTCCACTGTGTCTAGCTGTTGCTGTGTTTGTCTCTGGTGTTGTTCCATTGTGTCTAACTTTTTAAGATTTTGTTCCACTGTGTCTAGCTGTTGCTGTGTTTGTCTCTGATTTTGTTTCATTTGTTGCATTAATTGCAATAATAATGTATTAGTGTCTGGAATCTGTTCCTCTATGCTTTTCGGCAATGCATTTGCACCGGCAACATTCTCATTTTGACAAGCAGAAATTGTGTCTTGACTTATTTGAGAAAACGGTGAGGACCCAAAACCTGAATCTACAGTATTTGCAAAATTGTGTCCTGTCATTCCCGATTCCTGAGACGAGCTGTTGCCGACCGATCGATCGATAATGCTTCCCTCTTCACTAATTGTTTCACTGTCCACGCCATTGTTTGCCACCCGCTCCATTTCCCTATGCACAGTTACCAAATTACTACTTTGAATATTAGTTAATTCATTACATGGTGGCGCTAACACACTGCTTTCGTCTTCGCTGTCATTTCTCAATTTACTTTGGAGCCTAGTGTTACGTTTTTCACACGCCATTATTGTCACAATATTTCACATGACAACACAGAAAAACACAATTTGAAGAGCAAAAATAGGGGAACACATTAACATAGCACTGAAAATAATATCTAGTTAATTGCAGCTGCGAAATACTTGGTGCAAATCTACATGCGTGCCACACCTGTTTTACTGTACAACAATGAAAGACTGCAACTACAAAGGAGATTCTCTCTACAATTACGCGCTAGCAATAAACAAAAGCTACAACTAATTACACAAACTACAAGAAAAAATCAGAAGATTCCAGTGAGGTATCCTAGGCTAAGGGTCGACATATGAAACGTCCCCTTTGAAAAATAGTACACTACTGTGCTTAACCTGATACACAATATTTTTTTAGCGCAACGCAATCTGACTTTCAAAATTCCCTACAAAAGAATGGCCCTGACTAACATTAAACTATACCTTTCACAAATCACTTACCTCACAAAAATCTTCGCTACTCAAGCTACTGCAATACAGCGAGCGCCACTACTGCCAGCTAAATAAAAGATTCAAACTATGGAAGGCACTAACTACTGATAGGGATGGTTAGCAAATGAAAGATATTAATAGAGAACAAACGTTGTATTTACCTTGATAGTCATCATATATATATATATAGCAGTTCATGACAAATTTCAAAACTCCGCCATCTCTCTCCCCACATCCACCACTGCTGGCGGCTCACCTCCAACTGCGCAACGCTACGCGCTGTTCACACCCAGCTGCCTAGTACTACAATGGCGAGTAAAACAACAATGCAAAGCAGCCACAGACTGCACACAGCACAGCCAGTGATTTTCATACAGAGGTGGCGTTACCAATAAAAAAAACCTAAACAGCCTACTTACAAGAGGAAACGGAGGTCCAGTGAAGAGAGGCGTATTGCATCATGGGTTCCTTCGGTAATAGCGAGAGCTTTACGGCAATGCTCTACAAAACAAAATCGTAGTAGCTGCAACAGAAGCGTTACGCATAACGGAAGGATTTACTGTTAGATTCCCAAGACTATACTTTACAAGTAGTTGGACACATTATTAATTCCTGTCACGTACGTGTAGCCAATGACTGCGGCGAGAAAATCAGAGAAATTACGGTTCATACTGATATTTACTGACAATCGTTGTTTCCACGGCAAATGAACAGGGATTGGCATACCAGAAGTACACGTCGTCACGTACCGCAAAATGACTTGAATACATACATCACACCCAAACAATTCTGCCGCATTGAAAGTGACTGATGCTGTAATTTTTAACACAATAAACTGTCTCGGACGTTTTATCTATCTCCTAATTCATGTGCAGGATATAACGTTTAGTTATCCAAGTGCAAGCAAAAACTAAATAACATTTCTCTTTCGAATAATTATGTAGTCTCTAGCACCAGAGAACGTTCCTAGGAGGTTTTTACCCCCGCGCTACCATCACTATCGGTGACGTGGAAATTAGTATAGCACAAAGATTAAGAAGTAACAATATCATGGAACCTACCAACGAAAGTAGCTCGCCATCAGATCTGATAGACTAGATGACGTAACATGGCGTTGTCATATCGTTCCGTAGATTGTAGTTGTAGTTTGTTCAAAATTACTATAGGACTGATAGCTATGAAGGAAGTAGTGGTTACAGGCAAAGGGAGAACAAACATTTCAGCAACCGCCCGTGGTCGGCAAAGCTTCACCCCCACAAATGGAACACCAGACTTTAAATTTCGGTAGCTTGCTGTCCTGTATGATCGATTGTTGCTCGCTGTGTCTTTGTTTTCGTTTGTTACGGTTGCATATGCCATAATTTTATTTGTTTTTAGTCGTCTGTTGTGTGATACTACTGACCCGAAAAAGGTTCGACAAATGATTTAAGTAGAAAAGTTTGATGTCTTTCTCTTGGCCAGTGCATTACCGTACTATACCAAACGAGAGAAATGATTTCCACGTTACGAGCCTTCTTCGAGAAAGAAAAACATAATGGTGTCCCGCTTCTTTCCATTAATAATATGATCGAAAGAACTGCTGCAGCTTTGAGTGTAAATAAAAACGTTGTTATGAAAATTGACAGGGAAATGTTCGAGGAAAACGGGGAAGTTAGAAGATCTTGGAAGCAGGAAGAGTATTACATATTAATCCTTATAATTGTATAACAGAAAAAAACTCTGACACTTATCAAGTCACTCTTAAGGTCTTTTTCGAGGCAGCCGCACGTCGTTACGTAAAATACTATAGAACCTGAGCTTTCATGGTGGACATATCTGTGTCCGTAAGCTGCTGATAGAAACAGAAGTCGTATCTGATCAGAAAACTCAATAACAGTTTAGTTGTAAGCCTAGTGATCTCTTTCTCATGCTGAAATCACACTGGCAACCGCGTAGTTCTTCATACCCGAATGGAATACTATGCGTTTCATCAGCTCGCTTTGGTGTCCTCTGGCAGAGTTCCTCTTTTGAAAAGATGAAAACGTATTCATTTTCAAGATTTCATTAGCATAATATTTCCTCCCATTTTCAGTAACATGAAATATGCTCGCTTATCGAAAATTCGGTAACATCATTAGGAAATTCATTTTCGTAAACTATCCTTATGTACCAAAACTGGACATATTTGCAGCAGGGAACCATCTGCGATCCATATTTGTACAAAGCAATCTTATTTTCTCTGTGTCGACCACTGTTTTTATTTTTAAAAAAATGGCTCTGAGCACTATGTGACTTAACATCTGAGGTCATCAGTCCCCTAGAACTTAGAACTACTTAAACCTAACTAACCTAAGGACATCACACACATCCATGCCCGAGGCAGGATTCGAACCTGCGACCGTAGCAGTCTCACGGTTCCGCACTGAAGCGCCTAGAACCGCACGGCCACCACGGCCGGCTTTTATTTCAAAGTGAAGTGTTTTCGAGCAATGTCGCCCATCATCAAATAATTATTGTAGTTACTGAGTGACAAATCTTAACGGAATTGTCAGTTTCCATGTGACGATGGAACTGACAGCTACGTTAAGATTCGTTACTCTTTAAGTATGAGATTTGATCTGAAGATGGGCAACATTGCCCGAAGCCAGAGATTTGGAAACAGAAACTACGACTAACAGACAAAATAAGCTTACTTTCCTTATATATCCTTAAAATTTGTTGGCGCAAATAAATATAAAATGAAAACACTGTAGCTCTTCCAGAGCTCAATTACGCCAGTTCCATCTTTGTACGTTGAATAGTCTGCGAGTTTGCGCATTTTCAGTGAAATGTGCGGAATGTGGCAATCGCAATCCTCACTCCACGGTCTCCAGCCCAAATTTCAACCCTACAGTGATTCTGAACAGAGTTTAGTTGGCACCGTTTGAAATGCGCTGCGGAATGTTAAGACTCTACATGAATTGCCGGCCGTTGTGGCCCAGCGGTTCTAGGCACTTCAGTCCGGAACCGCGCTGCTGCTACGGTCGCGGGTTCGAATCTTGCCTCGGGCATGGATGTGTGTGATGTTCTTAGGTTAGTTAGGTTTAAGTAGTTCTAAGTCTAGGAGACTGATGACCTTAGATGTTAAGTCCCATGGTGCTCATAACCATTTGAACCATTTTTGAACTACACGAATTGCGCCCTGTGTTATCCAGTGCAATGTAACTTCTTTGAGAAAATGAAAATTCCAAAGGCATGGATGTGGGAGAAAAAAGAACGACAGGGCTCAAGTGGACTGTCTAACCTTTGTGACGACATAGCATTAGAGGGACCAAAGGCGTAAAGATAGAATTCGAAAACTTAAACAATATAGCCAGTTGAGTAGGACTAAGCATCGCTTACAAGAAGACGAAGACACTGGGGATTGGAAACCCCAGAAGGCTCCGTGCAAAAGATGGAGAAACGTAAGTATCCGGAGGAATGTACAACAAAGACACGAAGGATTGGGAAACCACAAAAGGCATGGTGCGAAAAGTGAAGAAATTAAAATACCTGGAATAATATATAATAAGAGAATGGAGCAATGATGGAGTAATTGGGAGGATGAGGTAGATGTCAGACGTCAGTATGAACAGAAATATATACCTAAAAAGATGGAAAATGCGAGAGCGAGCTGAAAAGTGATGACACCGAATTTCTTATGTGAAAACACTTAAAGCTTTTCAAATAAAAGCAATTTTATTAATATTGCGTTGTTTCATAGGTCGCAGCTCTCATGTGTTCTGACATTGTCATGCTGAAGGAGAGGTCCTCCGCGTGTGGAAGAACTCTTCGAATTCGTGCTTTCAGTTTTTGGGGGTCCCGAAGTACCTTGCAGCGTTTATGGTGGTTTCGTCAGGCACGAATTTCAAATGCACCACACCTTGAACATCGCAGAAGACTATGAGCGTGACTTTGTCTGCTGGTGGCGTGGTCTTGACCTTTTTGGTGTTGATGGTCCTATGTGTTTGTGGGGTCAAGCTGGTGAACCCAGCTTCCATCAGCTGTCACTTTGTTGTTAAGGAAACTGTCACCCTCGCTCAAAACTCAAAAGAAATTGTTCATGAATGTCCAAGCTCTTGTCTGGAGTGAGTATTCGAGGCACGCACCGACATAGTTGTGTCACACACCGCCATGTTATACGCTTCAAGTGGAGCCCTCCAGCGGCAGAGGATTGTAACTTGTCAGCGAGTAATATGCATGACATGTAACACATCAACCGATGGTGAGAAGAGAATAAAAAATTCGGATATATTACTTTTCAGCACGTCCTCGTTTAAATACAGACGCATAGATCAGTTACTATAAGGCAACGGAGAGGAATGCGGTACTGTATGCGGTTGAGAGAATAACAGTGGGAAGAAATGGTGCAGAACAACCAGAGAATGAAGAGTGAAGAATTACTAGGAAAATATTAGACCCTAGAAGAGGTGATAAGAGGTGGGTGCGAAGAGCTATGGAAGAAAAAGCCGAGGATATAGAGGAAATCAGATTGAAAGCGGCAAGGTTTGCCGGACATGGGTTCACGATGACTATGAACAGAATGGCGAAACCAGTACGGCAAACAACTGGAAGGAACACAGGAAAGACAGGAACCGGAAGCATTGGTCGGAACTGGGGATCAAGGTGGAACGAAGGCGAAACTAGAGAAGCAAGTACACCCTACTGATATGCTAGAGATCGATGACAGCGAAGTATGCGGGGAAGAGATACTGTGTCATTGGTGGGGCACACAAGAGGTCAATGAAGATCTCTTAAGAACAGAAAGGATGAAGAGGTCCTGGGAGGAGAAGAGCGAAATGCGATCTATGAAGCGGCTACCTGCGATCCTATAGAGGCGGTAAAGCAAAAAGAAGGGGAAGAACAACAACTTGGTAGCGCAGTCCCTGTTGAGAGCTTTCCCTCCCGGCTCGCCTCTGCTGCCCTGTTGGCCACCGTGCCTTTGCAGATGGGACGGGATAACTGTGGCAGACTTGGGCCCGTCGCGCTCCGCCCACAACAGGGACTTCCGGCTACAAACTGAGCGACCACCAGCGGAGCACTTCCGCAGCTTTAGCGCCAACAAGGCGACGCTTTTAGTCTCCCCGTCCCTCAAGCTAAACAGGAATGCACTTTAGCAACTTTATAGGCAGTAGAACGCCAGAACTGCCATCGTAGGAGGGAAGCTCCACTGTAACTGCAGCACTGCACAAGCTGTGTATTTCGTGTTGGCAAATAATCTATATTCCATCATAATGTAAGTTATAATTAAATCGCCATCATTTTATTTTGAAATTCCAACAGTAGCCGTGTTTATAATACTTCAGGTTAGTTAAATGCAAAAGTAGTCTTCCGAGGTAGTTGACATTATCAAAAAACTTCCCCAGGGTATGTTACCCCATTGTAAATATGTAAAATTTCCGATGTTTCGGTCACTATTTCAAATGGACTTCCTCAGGGAAATTTTCTTACAGAACACCCTGAGGAAGGCCATTTGCAACATTGGCCAAAACGTAAGAGAATTTTGTATACTGACCGTGCGGTCACATTCCCTGAAGAATTTTATTGGCTATGATAATTATGGTTCGTCTATTAAGCAAACAACCGTTCTTTTTAATGGAAAAACGTATTTCAGCATCCTTATGCCACCGTCTGTGTCTAATTTTATTCATATTTCTATAGCTTACCGTATGCAACGAAATGAAGGTATCGTGAGGGTAGATGGAGAGCTGACAGAACATATCTATCAAAGTCATTTTGTTACACGAAAAATTTCGTGATTATGTTGTGCTATTACTTGCTGCTGTTTTCGTGGTACCCGTAGACCTGTGCGTGCTCATTCATAATAACCTTCCACTTCTTCGCTTCCCACCTTGAAGTTGCTCCTACTGATCCCAATGTTTACCAACATGTCAAGACAATATCCCGTCACATATTCTAGGTTCCCAAGCACACAAAAAAAATCTAAATACACGCTTTACAGCTACACGTGAGTAGTCCCTACCGTCCGAAGTGGCCGAGCGGTTCGCGGCGCTACAGTCTGGAACTGTGCGACCGCTACGGTCGCAGGTTCGAATCCTGCCTCGGGCATGGAAGTGTGTGATGTCCTTAGGTTAGTTAGGTTTAAGTAGTTCTAAGTTCTAGGGGACTGATGACCTCAGAAGTTAAGACCATGGTGCTCAGAGCCATTTGAACCATTTTTGTAGAACCTGAACAAAATTGTAATGGTAGGAGCGGCGAGGAAATGGCAAGCTGCTGAGCCGAAATTACGCTACACATTTTACCAAAAAATAATTTATTACACGAGGAATGGATTTTAATATTAGGCCTCAAAATTTATTTTTCCTTCGCAATGAAACGCCACTTCATATTACAGTATATAATGTCACCATACTACAAGAATAACTGCTTAAAAGTTTGACGGCAGTGCACATGAAATCGAACTCAAATTACAAATTTTATACACTGGCAGTAAATCAAGAGAAGACCATTGACTAGCTTACAGCATATCCGACTGAAAGAGTGACTAGTTTACAAGACGACAAATTAAAACCCGGTTTACATAAGAGCCTAGGCAACGGCCTTGCCGCAGTGGATACACCGGTTCCCGTGAGATCACCGAAGTTAAGCGCAGTCGGGCGTGGTCGGCACTTGGGTGAGTGACCATCCAGGCCATCATGCGCTGTTGTAATTTTTTCGGGGTGCACTCAGCCTCGTGATGCCAATTGAGGAGCTACTCGACCGAATACTAGAGGCTTCGTTCTAGAATACCATCATAACGACCGGGAGAGCGGTGTGCTGACCCCACGCCCCTCTTATCCGCATCCTCCACTGAGGATGACACGGCGGTCGGATGGTCCCGGTAGGCCACTCGTGGCCTGAAGACGGAGTGCTGCTGCAGCTTCTGCTGCTGCAGTACTATTCAGCAATTTATTATCTTTCCTCATCCACACATACCTCTGTTTTCGGAAAAAACCACATGTCTTCTCATTAAGGGCAGATCAACTTCCTGAAACCTTGACATTTTACGTCACGTTATGTACATTGTAATACTTGTAGTATGTTTGTTTATGAAAGAAGGGTGATTTAAATGCTGGTCGTCAATACATCGTTTCAGGTATCAATATGTAACAAAGTACTTCGCTTCACATTGAAAAGTGATCCCGCGTAACTAATTCGTAATTTTTACTACCAATAACGGCATATCTCAGCGAATCATATTAACTTTGTTCAACAGGCGTCTGCGTTGTTCGCGACACTTTATTTTTCGAATTACATGTACCTGAAGTTTGACTAATATAGCATCTAATTCATCGATTTCTGCTATATCTTATAGCTTTGTCTTCAACAAAAATGGAATGAATCAGGAAAAAAAGAGAAATAAAGAATACTGGCGGGCTGTTATCCAATCAGTTTTTCAGTGTCTGGATCACACTCGAATCTTGAAATGATACTGCAAACCTCCATAGCTTTTTGTGCTTGATTTTAAATTCCTTTACAGAAATAAGGAACATTCGACGTCATACACACACCTTCCCGTACTATCCTTCGACGGATACTTCTTTCGGTATTTGATCATTTGCGAAATATTGTAGAGGTATTGATGCGTGTTAGTATGATAACATACGTTGAGTGGTTCTACAGGAATTTACTCCACTAGCTCTCGGATTTCACTAATGGCGTAATGGTAATGACTGCTCTAATAACCTACCACATCCTGGTGCGTATTTTTTTCGCTTGATTTTATTTTCGTGACAGCATTATTGACTGTCACATTTTGATTGGTTTCGAGAATTTTTCTTTTTAATTTATCGTATCTATGATTGATAGTAATTCTAACATATCGTCGGTAAATCGGTCGTTATACTTCACGATAATTTCCTTAATTCGTACTGTGTACCGTGATCTATACTAGACTTGCGGAGTTTTTTTACGGTAGGGCCTACTCGATGCGTCTTCTTTCCTATAAACGGTTGAAATCCTTCCTGCGATAACCGTTTCGATATACCACTAATACATACATAATGACTTATGGTAACTTGACATTTTTATTTTTCCGATGCAGTAAATTCTCGTAATCAAAACCTTTGTATTTAGATATCAAAGCGTAGACGGGTATGACGTTATAGTCGCCATGCTGTTTACTCGTTACGTCGCCCAACGCAAGTTCACTATGTCGCTGTTCAAAGCTGACTGCTAGCTTATTTTCTATATTGTCTAACAAAGCTTACCGCATATATCGAGTAGTTGCCAAGGTTCTCGAAAAAGTCTTTTCAGTGATGAGATTCGTAGGGTACGATTGATTCTGGTAACTATTTTCTCAAAAACGAAGGCCATGTAACGAACAACAATGTCTGCCACGCGTTAGAAGTTCTCTGGTTTGTTTATAGACTGCGGAACAGCCGTCAGGCTGATTTGGCGTGTGAGTGGGCTTTAGTACCATCCTGCCCGCAGCCTCCGCCCGTGCTCCTTGAGAAACCTATGACCGAGACCAACACGGAATGCCTGCGCGCTCGCGAAGCCGTCACCGCCATTGCGGACATCATCCGCACGGCGGGCCAGACTGTCACACTGCAGGTACTTAATTGCTCCTTCACGTCTGTAACGAACAGCTTAGCGGTACTGACGATTCTTCATTGAGTGACCAACACTACACTCACCTTCCGCAGAGCCCAGCGTCCAGGATGGTCGCCGACAGGCCGGAATGCGCACGCGCCGTCGATGTCGTAGCGGCAGTTAGCGACATCATCCGCTGTGCCGGGCAGGGCAAGGCTGCACAGCAGGTAACATCTCATGTTGTCACCCTGTAGCGCGCTCCGTAATTGAGTCAGACATCAGCATCAGCACACACATTCGCAGTGAAGCGGACATCGTGGGTTCAAGTTCCGCCTTGGGCAAGCACGTGTTTTAACACGTACTAGGGAGGCTATGTAGAGATGAGGCACCTCTTGCGGAAGTATATGAATTCGATGGGATTTATTGTGACGTCATTCAGTAAACAAAGTGATAACTTTTGATTTATAGGGAGACATTATGAAGTGATGCATAGCGTACGGTTTTATTCGGAATACGTCACGATTTCCAACATAGCTTTTTGATTTAGACCTAATAGTACAGTTTAAATTTATTTACACTTTTCACTCTGTGGAATGGCTCACATGATTGTATTTCATTACGCTTTCACGAATCTCCACATGTAATGTGATGATGTTCGTCGAATGCATTTTCCTCATTGGTTCCGCCATCTTATGTAATTACTCAATATCACCTCCTGCTGTCCTCTTTGCTCGTAGTTTTTTAAAGTAATTTTCAACGTACGGTGTGACGAGTTTTATAGTATAAAGTAATTATATTCTTATTCGTAAAACATTTTTACTGATTTAGGAAGGAGAAACGTTGTTTGCAATAATCTTGAAAAGTCCTTGATCGATTTACTTCAATTTTTTCATGATACGCTAACGAACGTTGGGACTGATATAGGCTACATACTTAGTTTTAAACAAAAGCGTAAAGGTTTTCTGTTAAAATTGACTGCGAGAAAGAAAATTCGGCTCTGTGATAGTCATTGATACGCAAGGTATAGTGTGGATTTCTTCAGTTTCTGGATCTGTGAGGATAGTATCTTCAACGATTTTGTTTCGCATAATTGTAATCTGCGAACGAACGGGTATCTTTACGAAGTTTCTGGCTGTTCAAATTACGTAAGTAGTTCAGCGACCAGTTCAAGGTCGGGCCCGTTTGAAAATCATTGTTTTGTTCAGCCAAATACCAGACAAGCTGATAGTGGGGTAAATGGGAATCTTGGTTTGGGAATACAACTTTTCTAATACACAGTTTTTTTCTTAAACCACTTTGTTATATAAACAACAACGAACAATACGAGATGGAATAGAAGGGAGAACCGATAGAGGTACTCAAATTACCCTCCGCCACACACCGTCAGGTGGCTTGCGGAGTATGGATGTAGATGTAGATGTAGATATATGTATGGAAATGTCCAGAATGTAGCAGCACAAGCTGATTTTACTTATGAAGGTATTTGTTTACAGAAAAATTAGAGCATGAAACTAGAGGAAGGTAACGTTTACAGCTGCAACGACAGTCAACTAAAGCAGGCGCTGAATCCAGAGGTGGCTGTTTTATTTACGAATTAATGTAGACAAGGATATGACGTTATAGTCGCCATGCTGTGTACTTATTTACATCATCTGATGCATGTTCACTACGTCACTGGTCAAAGCTCATGACTAGCATCGCAACACTGACGTCATCTGACAAAGCTTACTGCATGTATCTTGTAATTAAAAAGGTCCCTTCCCAGTTTGCTTGAAAAGTCTTTATAAGTGGAAAAATACCTAGTGTGGTTATGTTGATGGTACCAATTTCTCAGCAGCGAAGGCCATAAAGGACAACAAAGTCTGTCACGCGGTAGACGTTCTCTGGTTTGTTTATAGACTGCGGAACAGCCGTCAGGCTGATTTGCCGTGTGCGTGGGCTTTAGTGCCTTCCTCCCTGCAGCCGCCGCCCGCGCTTCTTGCGAAGCCAATGTCCGAGGGCAACACGGAATGCTTGCGGGCGCGCGAAGCCGTCACCGCCATAGCGGACATCGTCCGCACGGCCGGCAAGACCATCACGCTGCAGGTACTTCCCCCTTTACCTTTAATAACAAGTAGCAGTACGGGTGATTCTCCATCTGAGTGACCGGAACCACACTTACTCTGGTAGAGCCCAGCGTCCAGGGCGATCACCGACAGGCCAGAATGCGCACGCGCCGTCGATGTCGTAGCAGCAGTTGGCGACATCATCCGCTGTGCTGGGCAGGGCATGGCAGCAGAGCAGGTAACGTCTCACATTATCTCTCCGTAGTTCCCTGTGTAATGTAGTCAGACATCTGCATACGCTGTTAATTACTGATTTTTTTTAAATAGCACAGTATAGCTTTTGTTTAGTAATCGCCTTCCCCTCCTCAAGACATGATCAAAAACGTATCACCGCGTACCATTTATGTAAACAGGAAGTTATTAAGAACGTAGCACCGAAGCTTCTCAGTGTGAGCCGTTTCTCTATGTGATCCGTTCCATTGGCTCTATTGAGCATAGTTTGGTCTTTCTATAGTGGACAAATTCCCGGTTTGCTTCTGTCTCACGTTCTTCAACCGACGTTTGTTTGATAGTTTTTCTGATGTTACTCCAACACGAGTGGCTGGCACGGTCGAAGCTTCACCGTCCACTGCTGGTGAAGCTTTGACAGTGCCAGCCACTCGAGTTGGCGTAACATCAGAAGAACTATCAAACAAACGTCGGTTGAAGAACGTGAGACAGAAGAAAACAGGGAATTTGTCAACAAGTGGTGATGAAAGCCTTGACAGTTTCGTACATTCTGTAATTCTTAGCACCTCTATCTGCCGCTGCATTTATGCTTTTGACTCTGCGAAGAAGGGTGAACAACAAAGTGTTTAATTAGATATCCACAGCGGCACTTTAATTCTCAGATATCGTAATTTTTCAACTGAGATTTTACATTCCACACATCTATGGCTGTATTAAGTACACATTGTGTCAGGAAATTCCCGTTACAAACTTCTAGAACTTATAGAGGGGAGTGAGAGAGATAACATTTTGAGTTGGAACCCATGTCCAGAAATGTACCGTTTCCGTGGTGTATCCATTTTAAAACATGCTGGTTACGCGACCACTTTTACAAGTAAGTGATCAGGCGTGACCCAGTACATCACTTGTTTTACCATTCTACTGATTAACAGTCAAAGAAATTTTTCATGTCCTCGTCGACGGACTCTCTTCCAATTCGGGGGTGCGACGTCTCCTTGTACCACCAATGACGATACTTTTTCTCGAAACCGTTGCGTAATTGTGGCGAAAAGGGTATGCAATGGGGTCGGACATTGTGGAGAACGGTATTGATAAAATCGACGAGCGGCTCTTTTGTTGCCGGTGTACCGGTGAATGAGGCTCGAACCAGATTAAAGAGGTAAGACTGACGTCAAATGACATCAGACGATCCGACGTAATCCCCCCCACCATGACAACCCTGTTACATACCTACCTAGAAAATATGTTTCACAAACGGCTGTAGCACGCAAACCGCACGTTTCCGGACATGGGTTCCTATTCAGAATACATTCTCCACAAATCCTATAAGTTTATAACGGGAATTTCCGAACATCCTGTGTATGTGTTCCTATAACAACCATGTGTACTGCATATCCACACTGTATTTCTATGTTTCGTGCTATAGTTCCGTGTTCCTTTTCCTATTCCTTTCCTCGGCTGCTCGAGATAGTGTTTGTCTGTGTGTGATGCTTCATAGTCTGATGCTTCCAACTGTTTTGTTTTACGGGCACGGGCTCTTAGAATGGTAGAGGCAGTTTAGCCAACTTTTGTGTAGAGCTTAAGTAATGCTTTATGGACCAAAGGTATATTAGGGGACACTGGTCAGCAGCTATTGTATAGTTTGGCACAGGTAGCCAGGGCGTATTTTCTCTGACCTTTCCCGCGGCTACCTGTGGACTAGCCCCGGTAGCGTGGAACAGCACTGTGTTGTTGGTCTTCGTTAAGTGACGGTGTCTGTTCAGGTTGTCTCTAGTAACGTGAATTACGAAATTTGACTGTGTAAGATCTTGATTTACTCTGAGTTGCTAATGCTTTCTTTCAGATGTAGCCATGGTAAATGATACAGTATAATTGTCTTCAGTTAAGAAGTGAAATATTGTTTATCAACATTTCTTTTTTTCTTAATTCAGTTCTTTGCCCTACCGCAGCTAGCGATGGGAGAGTTCTTTGCCCCGTCTGTATCCAATTTCATTTAGTGTGCGTATTTTATATCTGAATGTGTTGTGTTTGTTTTCTGTATGTGCGTGTTAGAATTCCCTTTTTGTGGTTCAGTTTTATGTCAGTTTCGTGAATTTCGTATTGTTGGGCCGTGTGAGACGGTGATGTGCTTCTGATATGGTATAGCAACGCTTCAGCCCTGGCTATTTATCTCCTCTTCCTGTGATTTCTTTTAATAATTTTCCGTGTGAGTGTAATTTTATTTTATTCGAATATCTTTCGTGAATTATATGCTTTACGTTGTGTTTGTTATCCGAAGTAGGCCACGTACATTCCAACCACATGGTGTGCCCTCAGCTCAACATTGTCATTTATTCAAGTTCGTTGTTTCGCATGAATTTCAAATAGCTTGCTCATTTGCTTTTATTCTAAATCTTTCCGTATTTTTCTTTCTTTTGCAACGGAGAATGCCTGTGCCAGTTACTGACTACGTGGTTGACCGTTGAAGCCAGCTACTCTCTGGGCCAACGTGCATCAGTTTGGTGTAAGGGAATATCCTTATAGCTTCTTCTTTCTGTGTGTGGATTACTGGTATGAATGTGCGTGTACATTTTATTTGACGAATCCTTCCTTCTTACTTATCTTACATTCTTCCCGCGTGTTGAGATACGATTTATGAAGTGGTTACTGTAATGAGTATGAAGCATTGCTTTGCGATTACGATCCTTAGTTGATGCTTTTACTGTTATTTAAATAATAGATAAATGATTAATGGTTTCTAAGTTGTGATCCAGTTTTTCTGTCTGGATTGCTCAGAAGCATCTGATTACCGATAACGAATCGATTTTTTAATATTTTATTTGATGTATTAATATGAGAGGTTTTTATTTTGAATTTAATCAAATGCTATCAGGGACATGAATTTCCAGTGCTTCGGTTTAATCGAAATTGATTTAATTGTTCAGCAACATACAAATTTAATTGATTGATAATTACTCCGCGCTAGCTTTCACTAGACTCGCCTTCAGTCTGACCATTTAGTAGGATGCGTGGCTGAAAAGTGTAAGAATCAATCAATAGAAAACTGACTTGGGTCTCCCACACTATCACATACCGAGGTAACGTAACTCATCTAAAGCAGTAGTAGACAGTAAACAAAATGGAAACAAGAAAAATGATTACTGTTCATTCCATCAACTGCCTTCAGTTGAAATTTTGCGTCAGTATTGTGTACAACAACGACAATATCCGCCTGGAAGGTGGATTATTGTTGGAGTACTGCTTTTTGTAGAGATTAACTATCTGAGTAGTATTACACCGATCTTCAACCACAGTAAAAAAAGTAGTGATGGTGTATTTTTTAATCAAGGACTGCCTTAACTGTACACAATATATCGTTCAAAAGTGCTACAGTATTGTACTACATGTACCCATATTGTAACTAAGAAAACATTAACGCATGAGTAGCGTTTGTTCATGAGATGGTAGTGAGCGTGGAGATTGGATATGAAACGTGCTGGAGTTACTCTAGCCAAGTTACACTTTTAAAAAATTTATTAATAAAAGCCAAATCTAAAATTTTAGACATTGCTCCAAGATTCCGTTTACAACATTCAAGTTTGTACACGTTAATAATCAAAATTATTAAGGGAACAAAATAACTATGCAATTAATATTGCTCAGAACTAGAGACGTTTGCTACCGACATAAAACTGGTTCAACATACAAAGTACATGTCAATAGCATGCTCCTCCATTGCTTACCCAACTTTCTGCAAGATTTTTTTTTTTTTAGACTTCAATCATCCTGACGTAAAAGAAGTTTTTTTTATTGAAACAACATTAATAAAATGACATATATATATATATATATATATATATATATATATATATATATATATATATATGTGTGTGTGTGTGTGTGTGTGTGTATAATAACCAATTAATGAAATCCTAATGCACTCGGAAGCAATCAGAACAGAGCAGAACCATTAAATCTCATTATTAACCAACCAGAGAATCAGTGAACTTACACTCAACACGAATGCAAATAACTAAACGGATAGATCTTATTATTCTATTCTAGGACACAACCTACTTACCACTTGATAGCGATCAGAAAAGAGTAAAACCTGTTACTCTTGCTGCTAGCCAATCAAAGAACCAGAGAATCAGTGAACCGATACTATACTAAATGCAATTAACAAAACATAGAACATAATATTCTGTTCTAGGACAAAACGTACTACCACATACATAAATATGAAATAAAGGCTGGAACCGCAGCTAGGAAACTGAACGCTGAGACGAAACCAAAATATCTGCAATACAGCACTGTTCAAACACTGCTACAACACACTCCTGTGTCTCAACGTAGCAAAAACGAGACTCTCTGAAATGGCCTTTACCGAGACTTGGAGTCCACAGAGCCGTTCACTCGCAAGAAAGTTCACGTTGGCCTCTGCTAGCGGACATGTCTTCTTGAACCAACTGCCAATCCAACTAGCTGTAACTCTCGCTTCCGCATGGAACCTAATCGACAGTCACTCGAAACTCGCGCCAGCGCTCCGTCCTCGGTACACAGCCCAACTGCCGAAAGAGAGAGCCGCGCGGTTAGAGGCGCACGCCGGAGGTTCGAGTCCTCCCTCGGGCTTGGGTGTGTGTGTTGTTCTGTTGCTCTTAGCTTAGGTTAGTTTAAGTTAGATTAAGTAGCGTGTAGGTTTAGGGACCGATGCCCTCTGCAGTTTGGTCCCTTAAGAACTGACACACAATTGAACACTTGCAGAAAGAGAGAGAGAGAGAGAGAGAGAGAGAGAGAGAGAGGAGGGCGGGACAGCCAGAGCTGTATGCTAGGCACACTATAACTGCCCGTCTTCTCGCTCTACAGAGTTGCTTCCTTGTTGGCCCTACGCTCATTGCCTCTTTACAGCTCAGTGTGCATGCCTTACTTGAGGCCCTCACACAAGCACCAATTTATCGGCCAACCGACAGATGACCAATTTCGTGACAACACACGCCCGACTGCCCTCGGCGATTACAGAGTCGCCCTGTTGTTATGATTTGTTCATCTTAAGTTCATTGAGTTTATGTTGTACGAGGTCCCGCTTAGTTTCACACAGAAACAAAGAGTGGGGTTTGCCTTGGCTGCGTTAGAGGAAAAAAAAAGCGAAGTGTTCAAAAATTGTTCAGATGTGTGTGAAATCTTATGGGACTTAACTGCTAAGGTCATCAGTCCCTAAGCTTACACAATACTTAACCTAAATTATCCTAAGGACAAATACACACACGCATACCCGAGGGAGCCACACAGTCCATGACTGCAGCGCCCTGGACCGCTCGGCTAATCCCGCGCGGTTAAGCGAAGTGGAAACTGTCGGTAAAGAAGTGGCTTTCGCTCTCTGTTAGGCGATGATTTTCACAATCCTCTAAGAATGGTTGGAGCACGCATTTCAGAGATCAACAAAAACAGGAAAGCAGTCTTGAGACAGGCTATTAGCTGCATTTCGGTTTCTAGTCACTGTCAGAAGCTAAGAGGATCTAAAATTCTACGCAGTTGTATCTTCACAGTTATTATCTAAGTGACTGCCGAAACCTGCAGCATGACTTTAGTTACCCGAGGAAATAATCCTGGTAAAATGAAACAAAGATATTCGTGCGAACTATATTAATTTATTTATGTTACATAATGAAAGATGCCCCTGTAAGCCCAAGAAACTCATTTCAAATTAGAAGAAGAAAGACTATAGATGGTGGCGGCGCTTCATTACCTAATAGACGAAACAGCAGATACATATGAAATGAAGCATTTGGCAACTGCTGGAACTGTGAAAAAAGTCCTACACTTCGCTCTTCATACAGAAGGCTTGGATACAGACTGGAGTTTTTTTTAACACTTACAAGAGTAAAGCAAGTATATTTTATGAATAAACTTCTATGGACTGTCTGTATTTTGGTTTTAGATTTTCTATCGACACGTATGAGAAATGAAATCTAAGATCTAATGTGTCTGTACCTCTGGTTTTGGATTTCATTTCCTGTAAGCATTGGAAACCCAAATACGTCGACGCGCTTTGATTCATAAAATATATATCTTTTGCTTTCTCTATATGCCACATGAAAACATTATGGATTCGTTAAAAAAATGGGACAAGTGCTTCATTTCTTGCATCTGTACGCTCCTCGCACGACATGTTCCACAAACATTTGCAGTCTTTAAATTCCTCCAGAAACTGTGTCATTAAAGTTCTGTTTGCCTCGGGTTCTGTCGTGTGTACTAGAACAGTATTTAATTCCGTATAGTAACAAATTTCCGTGTGGCGATTGGCGCGATAGCACTACACACAGACGCACAATTTATTGGGTGGATGGATGGGTTGAGGAGAGGAGGGTGGGGATATTTGGCAGACGGGTGATCCTATACGACTGATGTCGCGACAAGAAAAGTTGGTCGGTCAGTTGCCAAAGCTTCTGCACACGTCCAGTTTTTCGCCCGGGCGGTCGGTCCTGTCGATTCGTGTGTAGGAGCCTTTAGCTGTTGGTCAAGGAGGTGGCTCGTCGATCTCAACACTAGCTGCAAGACCTCTCTGAGATCGATTAGCTGCAGCTGTTGCAGTAACGATTCACTTGGTGAACATCAGGGGTAGCCAAAATTTCAGCTCTCGAGTAGGGGGAAGAGGGGAAAACAGTGAACATGCCACATTTAAATGGCAGTACAGTCGCACTGCATATGACTCGGTTTTATACTTCACATTTCTCAACACCATAGGTCATAAACAAAATAAATTTTTAGTATTAATTAATTAATTATTATTGCCGAGCTAAAGACGCAATATAATTTTCATCTGGTACAAACTGTCGACATACAGACAGACACAGACAATTTCACAGACTGGCCGTGTAATCGTGACTTATTATTATCATAATCGAAAAGGGTCTTTCACGCAAATATGTCGATCGAAATATTGTAGAACTTTTGCAACCTCATTATGGAGGCTTAGCAAACCTATCTGCAAAAAGCAATGTAGATGTGCAGGACAGTTTTAACATAAAAAGATTTGTAATTAAAACTGAAATTACCTTACAGGTTAGTCAGTTACATTAGCACATGCATAGGGGTGCTTTCAACGAAATGGCAACCGGCCTCGAAAACACCTCGAAAATAAATGTAAGATTGACAATGTCATAAAAACCTGTATAAAACTATCGTTATAATTCTTGCAAGGCCACAATGAATTCTTCAAACCTCGCGCTTTCTTTAATGCCAGTGAGTGTAGGGAATTGGATTTTCTTCTTAGATGCACCTCCAACGAATCAGAAAGAAGTTACGTGGAAGTGTCTTACTCTGGCAGTGTGCGGTCAAATCCACTTAAAAAGTGAAGTCTGCATTCCATTCCGGATGTTCTAATTTTTGTTCGTGCTCTCCTTTTTCGTTTATAAATTCAGTAATAGCGAGTTTTAAATCGAAAACCCGTTCCTCGCAGCCCTTTGCTTAACCAATGTACTTTGGAGGAATATACATCGTGAGTCACTAACTATTGCCATCTAGAATAACTCCGAAAATATGATAGGAGCTGAATGTCTGTGGGCAAATGTTGCATGGGACAACGGGGGCCATAATATGACGTCGGTATTTTGTTGCTAGGTGGGCTCACTTCAGAGATATGAAGGTCAACTTTGTTTTTTAAATGGGATGCTGTAGTTTAGTATTTATTTTCTGATGTCGGCTGTCGAGACGAATCGAATGATGTGTAACAGTAATGTCTTTGAAGGTCAACGAAGGTCACAAAGGTGGCATGAACGTCCATTTACAGAAGCCGTTCGAAGTGATGACCTTTGGTATCAATGCAGTGCTGCAATCTTCTTATCATGGATTGAGTAGTATTTCTTATGACATCGACACTTATCAAATCATATGCTCTGACAGTTCTCTCTAGCATATCTTCAGGTGTAGCTGAAATGTCTTTATAAACAATGTCTTTACGAGTCCCCACAATAAAAAAACCAGAGGCGTCAAGTCTGGCGAACGAGCCGCCCAAGACACGTCTCCTCCGTGTCCTATCCAACGATTTGGGAATTATACCAGCGAAAAATGTGCCTGACACCAATCGTGTTGATACCACATTCTGTTCCTTGCTCCTAAAGGTATTTCTTTCAGTAACAGTCCTAATGTTTCTTGGAGGAATGTGGTGTGCTTCCTACCTTTAAGATTTCCTTCGATGAAATAGGGGCGTATAATTCTATTCTCCAGAATCCCACACTATACATTCACCGACCACGGTTTTTGGTGTGCAATTTTCCGCTGCGAACATGGATTTTGAGTTTCCCAATAATGCATGTTATGCAAATTAATATTTCCATGGTCGTGAATGTAGCACTGTCAGTAAGTAAAATCAAATTAATAAATGTGTCATCCCTCTGAATCTGAAATTGAGCCCATTGGCAGAATTCAATGCAACGCATACCATACGTACCAGGTAATTCATGGTGGAAACTAATACAGTAAGGATGATATTTATGGCGATGCAGAACACGAACAACACTATTCTGGCTCATGCCAGATTCCCTTGTGATTTGACGCGAATTAACACAAGGACCTCGAACCACAGTGGCAAGAGTACCAATTTCCGTTTCCTCGTTAGTAAGCTTCCTTTTCCGGATACGTTTCCGATGCGTTAAAGATCCAGTTGTTCTCAATTTAGTATACACATATTTAAATGTACGACGTGTAGGGTGAGTACGTTAAGGATATCATTCAGCGTATAAGTCTCTAGCTCGCAATGGATTTCGTTGGCATTCTCCGTAAATGAGAAACATATCGACTTGTTCTTCGAAGGAATACATCACATTCGCTAGATTCGACGATACTAGTCTTACCGTTCCTATTAGTGTTGTACTGCGAAACTGTCGAATGGTGTTTACATGTCAATGGCACGTTAGATGGATACGCCGTATTCGGCGAATATTTACTATTTGCACGATATACGAGAGAGAATTGTCAGAGGACGTTCTTCGATGACTACCGCAGTGATAAGGAATACCACTCAATCCATGATAAGAAGACTGCAGCAGTGCATTGATACCAATGGTCATCACTTCGAACACCTTCTGTAAATGGACTTTCATGCCACCTTTTTTACCTTCGTTGACCTTCACAGACCTTTCTGTTACACATCATTCGATTCGTCTCGATAGCCGCTATCAGAAAATAAACACCAAACTATAGCATCCCATTTAAAAAACAAAGTTGACCTTCATATCTCTGCCGCGACCCCACCTAGCAACAAAAAAACATCGTCGTATTATGGCCCCCGTTGTCCCATGCAACATATGTCCCATAAACTTTTCAGCTACTATCATCATTCTGGAGTTTTTCTAGGTGGCAATAGTAGGTGACTCATCCTGTGTATCACTTCATACTCTTAGTTCAGTTCCACTGAAAACACTTTGCAACTGACAATCGAATAATGGATGTGAATTCAGAACTTTTAATATTTGTACCATTAATTTCTTCCAGTGCTCCATGCCCGCAAATTTAGCACAAAATGCTTCTTGGTATACAGAACAAAGAATACCGTCTATCAATCATTGTAATTTTTTTCTCTTTCATTGTCATCTAAAAGTTTAAATTGTTTATGCATGGTACTGTAATGTCATTTCGTAGCAAATAAGCAGTGCCCGTTGCTTGTGTGAAATGAGACTTCTCAGTCCTCTCTTCTGTCGTTCCCATTCATTTTATAGGATTGTGACTATAGATCGCTAGATTGCCTCTTTCAGTGCAAACAGCCATTGGACCTGTCAACATCCTTCATGCCACGAACACGTAGCGCTGACACCACGATTCTGTCGAAATCAGAAAGTTGTGCCCACTGCAAAATGCGGCACCGCGATGCTAAATCAAATGTCGAGCTGTTCCGGGTGATTCCGAGAAGGACCAAACTAAGCCGAGTGACAGGCTGCCCCATGACCGGCACACGCAGCATGCGTGAAGTTTGGCAAGCCATGGCCGGCCCTGGTGTACGTCGTGTTCACACAGGCCTTCGGCTGAAGACAGTTGATGGACTGGCCAGTGACCATCTTCTTTGTGTTTCCATTTGCTTACTGTCAACGCCAGCATGTGAACCAGTTACGATGTCGCAAGTACCTGATATGTGCGCTAGCAGAGGACAATCAAAGACAATTTTGAGTTATATTTTGAGTACCGTCATGTTTACATGAGTCGTACGTTGTGATACGTTCTCGATCAGCTCTTGAGGAGTGAAAGTGGATTAACGATTAAAAGGTGTACTGTGATTTTTGGAAATGATATGCTGTTGTTCATGTCTCTTCAAGAAAGGAAATCATCCTGACTGATGTCCTCCTGTAGCTAAACAACATTTGCTGAATACATTTTTTTTATTTTGCTTGTGGAATAAATGTTATTTGTGGTGGTGAAGATAAATGGGCACACTGTATGCTAGAAAGACTACACAGGGTGTAAATGACAACTGTTTGCAATGTGCCACAGTGGTATTGATGAAGTCGAGCCGAACAAATTGACGTGGGACGCTCGTGGTCTATTAAACCGGGAAACAGTCTCCAATTCACCCATAAAATCCACCTAAGATACAGCGTATCGGCGCCATGGAAGATTTTGGCTAAAACTGTCCTTGAATATTAAAAAAAACCTTGTTCTTGCACTTACAAAATCTAAAGTAGACAATTGTGGAAAATTTCCCTCAAAATATTGTGTGCTACAACAACATAAAATTGAGAATCAAATAGTTTCGTCTGTCTGGCCTTCTTTCGAAAACTACATGCTTGTAACGGTTTAGACCAAACTGTAAGCATTATTTTTGTACGTTTACAGAAGTCTTTTTCTTTCGTTACTTTCATGGGTATGTTTAAATTAATAATGTTAACGTCACCTAAGCCGGTGGCATAACAGAGCGAGAGGATGTTGTAAATCTCACGCAGCATACATGCGCTGTGGCTTAAATAACATTACACATCTAACCGCTTGGTCTTTGTAATTCAAATATCCAAATCACATGTAATCGAACCGTTTTTCAACTTTATTTAACAGGGAAAGAAATGATTTTAACTGCGAGTCTGAAAATATTCAGCGACATTATCCACTAATATTGCTGAAAGTGGACTTAATAATGCGCAGAATAATTTTTGTATCGCTCCAGGATTGAAAATACGGCGTTGGCCGCACTGCGCGAAGTGAACCAGTCGAATTTACGACACCTCGCGCGTGTACTGCGAGCCACCGGTACATCCTCATAAAAAAGAAATTCGTCTCTCCCACGCCGCTTACGTGCCGTTTCTCCGAAAGATATGGCTTTTAGTGACCCCTAAAGAGCATTTCCATTAAAACTGCACAACACTACACTGTTTCTACTAACATCAACAACAATCTCTAACAAAAATTTGGGCACGTTTTACCTAACAGAATACTATAAACAGCAAGGCACATACTTATGATTTAAACTTGGCTCCAAGGCGAGGTGTGGATAATAGGGCTTGATTTTCAGGAATGATACACCACACAAGTTATTACACACACAACACTTCATACGGCCTAGGCGGATTTGCTTATCCGCGTCCCCGAAGCAAACATCTTGCACCTATGTAGCTTTATCTTACGACAGATCTACTGAAAGAAAAAGTGCAACTACGAAGACTGTTTTGGTCACCAGCTCTGGAGGAGCAATTTAAATACTTTCTTTCAGTTTATGTTTTTGAATTGGCCAGAAGTAAATTTGCGTTAATGACTTTTGTGGCAAAAATTTCACTTGGATACAAATGGAGGCAGACTGAGACAAGCTGAAGTAACTTAATGGCCGCTGTTTTTACTTCGAATAATTACGTAAAGTTAATATTACGGTAAAGCAAATTTGGAGGTAAAAAATCTCATAAAATTGAACTTTACAATGACATATCAAAGCGACCACACTTCTTATCTCTTCAAAATGAAAGAAAAAATTATTCTTGGAAACTGCATTTATACAACACTGAAAGATTGTCATAACACCAAAATTAATCAGTTACAATCTTTTGACCATACAGAATGACACAAAATGTTTAACAAACTGGACAGGGAATTTTGGGTCGGTATATGACTTTGTGACAATGATTCTAACAAATACTTTTAACAAAGCTATATTAAAACTTTGGGAAACTATAGAATGACTATAAAATCCTGATACACTGCTAAATACGCATAATATGAAAATGTTTTGCCTCGTTGGTTGCAGCCGTATCGGCGCTGAAGTTGTTGCTTGCTGAGTGAAATTAGGATAGGCTTTTCACGATTCCAGTGATGGAATTAATATATAACTACTTCGCGCATGCGGTAGCCATGTTAACTTACTGTATCGTTGGCTCCATATTCCGTCATATAAAACCAGTCGTATATTCTTGCTTTCCAACACAAAATAAACTGGAGACGGCTTCAGGATCTCTCTGTCAGTCACACCAAATATTAAGCATTTTCACATCGAATTTTTACTATTTCGCCAGACTAGGCACGCCATGATACGTATACTGCCAAGGTTCGACTGCAACTGATCTGGTTTTCCGTTCTTTTGCTCCTTTGCGCTGCTCACGCCAAGGTCATCCAAAAGACTAGCGGTCTAAAGCCCACAGGGATTTCCTACTTTCTGATTTCAATTTGTTTAAATGAATCACTTGTTCTAGTATCCTTAGTATGTTACTGTCAGTATATTTACAAATTGGATTCATTTCCATATTTTATTTTCCATAAAATTATTAGTGTTTTCACAAAATACACTCTCCTTAGAACGAAAATTTATCAGATAAATAACACTTTCACATCTTTACATAGTTACAGAGGTTTCCTTGACACTAACCTTTAGTATAAGATCGATAATTTTAATGAATCGATTTTCATTTGATACCATTTAAATAAAATTTTTTTTACGAATTTAAGTCTGAAGATTTCAAAAAAGTTTGTGAAGGAATTGCATGCAACATTCGTGTAAAATATAAAGGAGATGCTATTTTAAGACGTACTCCATTACTGTTAATTTCTAATTCTCAACCAATTGTGTGCAATCATCCAGATTTCAACAATGTCCGTGTGAGAACTATTAGATGGAAAAAGTTTGACGAATTGAAAAATGCAATAAAAAAGCATTATCCTTTAGCTTTCTTTTCATTATTGCAAATCTATAACATTCCTTTTTAAGGCCAACGTGAGGCTGCTTCCCTGCTTGATTGACCGCAAGTGCCCTATATCAAACGGTTCGCCTCGAGTTTTCCCATACTACCGTGGTACATTTTAAACAGTTACCGTTTACAACCTGTATCTGATCAGCCAGAACATTATGATCACCTACCTAATAGCTCGCTGCAGGAAGCTGGCACCACATCTGCGCACACAATTCACCTAATTCCTATAAATTATGAGGAGTTGGGCGATGAGCTCTGACCTCACATTCAAGACACGCCCAGATGTGTTCGGTCGGCTCAGATGTGGAGAGCTGGGTGGCCAGAACATGAACTGGAACTCGCCACTGTGTTCCTCAAACCACTCCGTCACACTCCTGCCCTTGTGACATGGCCCATTACCTTCTTGTAAAATGCCATTGTTGTTGGAAAACAAGACCAACACTAAGGAATGTACGTGGCCTGCAATCAGTGTACAATACTCCTTGGCCATCATGGAGCCTTGCACGGGCTGTATTGGACTAATGGAGGCCCACATGAATGTCCCCAGAACATAGTGGAGCCGCCACCAGCCTGTCTCCCTTTCATACTACAGGTGTCAAGAAGTTGTTCCAGTGGAAGACGAGGGATTCGCACCCTCCCATCGGCAAGATGGAGAAGGTTTTTTTGGGTTCATCAGACCATGCAACGCTGTGCTACAGAGCCAACGTCCAGTGCCGATAGTCTCGTGCCCATTTCAGTCGTAATTACCGATCTTAAGGTGTTAACATTGGCACATGCATGGGTCGTCGGCTGTGGAGCCCCATCGTTAGGAGTGTTCAGTATACTTTGTGTTGAGACACACTTGTACTCTGCCCATCATTAAACTCTGAGTTAGTTCCGCCACAGTTCGCTTCTTGTAAGTTTTACCGGTCTGCCTAGCCTAAGGCGGCTGACTTCTGTAATGAGGGTTGACCGTCCAACCCCACAACGTCTGGATGTGGTAAAGACACCCACCACATCTCACCTCGAACACCTGGTAGGTTCTGCCGTTTCCGAAATGCTCGTGCCGAGCTGCTCAGCCATAGCAATTTGTCCTCGGGGAAACTCAGATAGATCCCGCGCCTTCCCCATTCTACTTATGGACAGCACATTCTCGGATACTGTATGTACCATGCATGTGTCTGTCTAGCAGTCATTCCTGACCAGATGACGCTGCTGTCGTCTGGATTGGTTTATATGTATAGTATATCGGTGGTCGTAATGTTCTGGTTGATTAGTGTACAAGCTGTCTGATGACCAATTAGAATGTAAGTTTTCAGCGTTAACTGAGATAAATTTCCATTCTCATACCTAAAAGTTTAGGCAGAAGGTCAGACACAACACAAAATCTAAAAATCCGCACCATACACACACATTGTTGTGGCCTAAAATTTAGTGTTCGGTTGTCAATAATCCGGCTTCTGCCCTCTTTTCATGACACGAAATACAGTCAGTTAAAATGTTTTTTACTGCAATCAGTATTCCACAAGTATCACAATCTGGTGCGTCGTCACTTCTGAGAACGAAGGTGTGCGTCAGAGGTCTGTCCCGTACTCGATCACCTTTTATCACGTCTCACTGACCCGTGGGAAGTGCGTGATGTCATAGAGCTACCGTTTATCAGTTTGTTATCTGTAGTCTCCTGTCACACTTAGTTCCATACATGCATAGCGCACTTCGTGAGAAGTGGTTTAGAGACAATAAAGTGGATCACATTGTGTGAGAGACAAACCTTCTCGGCGGCATTATTGGTTGGATCATTTCACGGATCCCAACATGTACCGGCACCCAACAGAATGACATGTTCTTCCTCTGTCCGTGTAACTGGAAATGACCGTAATGAATTTCAGAATTCTTTTATCTGTGAGGTGTAGATCCTAGATTGTCTGCAAAGCACTTAGCAAATCAGAGCAGACAAGTAATCTGGCCTACAATTCTCAGAATCACATGGACTTCAGCGCACGAAATACATCAGACGTATTCGGGAGCAGACGGTCGGGAAGAGCCTCTCTGTTTGGAGACCCAGTATATATTATTTTAAAATTATGATGCTCATTTAAAGCGCTAAGAAACTGTTCTTAAAAATATGATACTGAGTAACTAGTTTCTTGGACTCTTGATGGGGATCATCAGCAAGTAGTTATAGATATGTGCTCTTGCACCACAGAAGACATAATACGAACGTAAGGCCTTGTTCGATATGGTTTTCAAGATACTTGAAAGCATCAGAAATGGAACCGGTGGAGGTGACAACGAAGTGACACACCGTTGTTTGTTGTTATTGACTTTTAGTTTCCCTTTACAGCTGGTATTAATGTTGGATAACTCACACCTCTTGTGAAATTTCCATTTATGTACATACATTCTACGTTATCAATTGGATCTAATGTCTAATGGATCTTAAAAGTTCGCAAAAAATTTGAAGCTTGAGCAAGCAACTACTGGTTTATTTACACATACGTGGTGGCACAGAGATAACAGTAAAAATTGAATCGATAGTTTGAAGAAAGGAACGAGATAAAAAACTTTGTCCTGTTCTTATTTTTAATTTTGTCTTAACCAAATAATTATATGAGATTCTTTACATTAACTTCGTGTCTCAGTACCTTGGAATGATGAAGTGGATTGTCCTGAAGGGCGCATTAAGATATTAAAAACAGAGGATTTGTTCCCTTCTTGAGACTGACTATGAATTAGGCATTAATACAGCTTATGACAAAATCGGAAACAGCTATATTTTCAGATAACATTCAAATGCGACATATAAAAAAAAATTCTGTACTAGTCACAGGTTTTGAAAGTGTTATCTATGAAATTTACTCTGAAAAATCACTGCTGTCCTTCATAGTCACCATTTTATGTTGTAGCTGTTGGTCTCATAGTCTCCTCCTCATAAATTGCCCTGTACTCATATGGAATGTATCTATCTTGCTTACATCCTGGATCTTCTTGTCTTGTATCGGAATTTTTCTATTGTACTCTAGTTCTGTTGGAATGTGGGGTACTTCTGCTTTGTTCTTTTGCAGCAAGATGATGTTTTTCACCATACCATCAATGAACTCAGATGCGGTTAAATAACCGTTAGGTAAGAAGTATTCTAAGTGCCTGTATTTGGAAATAGAAAATTGAGGACTTAGTTGTTTTTGTAGAACTTAGGATACCACTTCTTGAAATTAAGGGTATTTTCAGCAGAGATCTGTGAAACATTGAAACTTATCTTCCTTGAGAATTGAATCAAGTCAGTATACTGTTACATTGAAGAAAAGAGTGCCCTTGCAGTGGGAAGTACTGATGAGTCTTCGTAAACTGTCCAGTAGCAACCAATTTAAGGAGAAAGCGCACCGAAGTGTTGTTGCGGCTTTGACTCCCGCAGGCACTGAAAAGGTGAAGTTCTTTAATCACAGGGTCCGCAAAGTTTATTTTCAACCACAGTATGCTATATATTTCGCCAGGCCCATGTTAGCCTATCCTTCCGGATGAAGATAAAAATCGGTAGAATCTGTTTTCGTATCGTGTGTACAGAATTGTTATAGCCATTGTTTCCTCAGATACAACATTTCCTGAACACGCAATTTTGGTGAAGGGCGGTTTTACGTACATTCAAATACAAATCGGGTCACTGGAACAAAGATTTTTAATTATTTCTGTTTGTCATACAACTTCTGAGCCCGATGAACATGAATGATCTTGACATCGATGTGAGGATCTCCAAATCTACAATCATAATTTTCGTGGATGTACTTTCTATAAAAGCCCTATTTTCTTTCTTGAGAAGACTTTTTTTTACGAAATAGTTTCTGATCTGATTGCTGTAGTTTGTTTCTTTAACAGAAAATTCATTAACTTGTTTATCAGTAAAAGCACGAATGTTGTTCGGTATTGCATTACTGTCATGTCCAAGCTTTCCTGTATTAACTATTTGAACTTGGTTTGCATTTATTTATTACTTTGATCGAAAGATTACTTTATTCATTATGCAATACAAAATATTAAATGCATTTTCACACACAGTCATGCTTGCCTGTCATTACATGATAAACGAAAGTCCTATGTCGTTTGAGTGGTGTTTCTCTTTGATATCGCCTTCGAAACCTTTTTTACTATCGCGGAGTGACGATCACCTTCAGAGGTGGATGAAGAAGTCGTATCAATAACCTACATATCAAACAATTGAAGCGTAGCTTAAAAAAAAATAAACATTACATCACATCAGAAACGCCAAACTAATGCACTTTAACGCGCTTTTAAAACATCTAGAATAGGTACCATATCAATAGCTATTACTCATTTACCTTTAACGAAGAATATCTAAACTTAGACGTCAGACATTGAATACAAAACAATACTCTGATGCATAGCAAAAACGACGTTTGAAACAACTGAACAGTAGATACGAACACCAGCTGCTAGTGCGACCACAACGTTAAGGGTGGAGGAACTCGAAACTGGGATATGATCATTTCTTCAAACTAATGAATCTTTAAAAGTCCTATTCAGACGGTACATGAGTCGTTTTCGTTTCTTTTTTATAGCTCACAACATATATCTATATGCTAAAACACGTTTGATGAAAAAAATCAATCTTTTAGGCTCTTGTTTCCTTCTTCAAACTGTCGAGTCAGTTGGAGTTGACAGGGTCAACCGTGCATCGGTATGAGAAACGGGGAAAAGGCATCGAACTGAGTCTTAGTAACGGGCGATTAGCTACCATTGTGCACTGGGGAGCTGTGGGGCGAGCAGTCGCCGTGCATGCCTTCTGCTCAGGTGCTAACTGTCTGACGAACAGCTGAAGGGCGAGAGTAACAGCACCTCTGTAAAATGTCGCCCAGCGGTCAAATGCCGTCTTTACTCACAGATGCAACGTGGATTCAGCATTCTGATGAAAATATGATGATAATTGCTATTTTTTGGGACCAAACTGTTAGTAATCAGACCATGCAGAGGATTGTAGCATCTCTTCCTGCTAAAGCACGAACTAATTTCGTACCGTCGCAGATATGGCTCCTGTTGAGTAAGATATATGAAGTCGATGGGATTTATTGTGATATCATTTCACAAACAATGCAAAAGCTTTCGACTTACAGTGGGATTTTATGATGTGGTGTACAGCGAAACCATTAATTCCGAATTCTAGCGATTTCTAAGGTGATTTTTAGACTTGTACCAGACAGCACAGCATAAATGTATTCGAATATTCCACGCTATAGAATGGGCTACGGAATTACATTTCATTAAGCTGCCGTGCATCTTCTTCACACAGGTAACGTCATGATGTTGACCGAGTACAATTCTTTTATTGCTCCCGCATCTTGTCATCACCATTTGACAACTGCTTTCCTGTATTTCACATATTCTACTAAAAGAATAATTTTCTAGGTAAGGTATGCCGAAGATTTATGATTTAAGTAATAGATATACCTGTAACTGTTTTTTTTTTTTTTCAGTCCGGACATCTGTGAGTAACACTTTGATGGAGCATTCCACGCTACTCTATCCTGCGCCAGCCTATTCATTTCTGAATAACTACAGTAACCTGCATCTGGTCATTTTTCGAAAAAAAAGTATATTTTGCCATCAGATGTACAACTGTACGCTATTCTCCACTGGTTTAAGTTATTACAACCATCTCCACAGGAGAAATACTGGGTACATCAATGAACCACATGGAGATGGTTGTAATAACTGAAACCGGCAGAGAATGAACATACAGTTATTCAAGTGATGGCACAAATATGTTTTTTACAAAATATTTAACAGTCGTAAATAGTCACCTACAAAAGTTTTACATTTATTCATCCCTTGTCCTCTCTCTACAACTTTTTTTCTCGCACACTACCCTCCATTACAAACACGACGACTCATTCATGCCCCTTGATGTGTCCTATCAACCTATACCTTCTTTTAGTGAAGCTATGTCGTATATTTCTCTTTCCTACGTTCGATTCAGCACCTCTTCATTAGTTTTCCGGTCCACCTAATCTTCAGCTTCTTTCTGCAGCACCGTATGTAAAAACTTTTTTTTTCTGAACTCCGCATCCTCCACATTTCACTTAGATACAGGCCTACACTCCAGACAAATATCTTCAAAAAGAACTTTTTAACACGAACATATGTATTCTGTAAGTTTATTTCTTCTTGTTTAGAAATGCATTTCTTTTCATTGACGGACTACATTTCATATCCTCTCTACCTCGGCTGCAGTCAGTTATTTTGCTGTCCAAATAGCAAAACTCATAACTTTCAAGGTCTCATCTCCTAATTACTTCCCTTATGATCACCTGATTTAATTCGTCTACACTGCATTAACTTTGTTTTGCTTTTGTTGATGTTCATTTCATATCGTCTTTCAAGAGACTGTTTATTCCGCTGAGCTGTTCTTCCAAGTCCTTTGCTGTTTGTAACAGTTCTCACTTCCCGCGCCCGGGTTCCCGTGTTCGATTCCCGGCGGGGTCAGGGATTTTCTCTGCCTCGTGATGACTGGGTGTTGTGTGGTGTCCTTAGGTTAGTTAGGTTTAAGTAGTTCTAAGTTCTAGGGGACTGATGACCATAGCTGTTAAGTCCCATAGTGCTCAGAGCCATTTGAACCATTTGTTTGTAACAGAATTACAGTGTCATTGGTACACCTCAACATTTTCATTTCTTCTCCCAAAACTTTAATTTCTCCTACAAATTTGTGCTTAATTTCTTTTACTGCAAGCTAAATGTACACATTGAATTACATCGGGGATAGCTTACAATACTGCCTCACTCCCTTCTCAGTTACTGCTTCCTTTCCATTCTCGTGGACTCTGTTAACTGCTATCTGGTTTATGCACAAGTTGTAAATAGCCTTTCACTCCCGTAATTTTCCCAGCTACCTTCAGGATTTCAAAGAGAGTATTCCAGTCAACAGTATCAAAAGATATCTATAAATCTACAAATGCGAAATGCGTAGGTTTGCCTTTCTCTAACCTATGTCGTTGGCTTAGTATTGCCTTGTGTGTTCCTACGTGTCTCCAGTATCTTAAATGATCTTTTCGAAGATCGTCTTCTACCAGTTTTCCATTCTTCCGTAAATAATTCGTGTCAGTATGTCGCGGCCGGGGACTTATTAAACTGATAGCTCGGTAACATTCACACCTCTCACCAATTGACGTCTTTTGGATTAGAATTATTAGATTACACTTGAAGTCTGAAAGTATTTCGCCTGTCTCATATGTCTTAAACATCAGATGGAGTAGTTTTGTCACGGACGGTCCTCCAAAGGCCGACAATAATGCTAAAATACTCCGAGCGCATTGATTCGGATTAGATCATTCAGTGTTCTGTCATATTATTCCCGCACTATCATATTTCAACCTACTTCTCTTTATATAGCATTATCTTCAAGTTGATCCCTCTTGAGTAGCTGTTTTGTATATTCCTTCCATCTTTTAGCTTTCCCTCCTTCGCTTCTGACCTCTTGATATTCATATAGCCGCTTCTCTCTTCTCCGAAGATTTCTTTAACTCTCTCACCTATCTTTCCCTTAGCTACGCATGCTTCCTTTTTCCTGCTTCATATGTTGAATTTGTTCGTTTTTCCTTTCATCAATGAAAATCAACATCTTACATGATTTCCAAGGATTTCTACTAGGCTTTGTCTATGTTTCATCTTTCAATGCTATCCTTTCTCCTTCTATTGCATTCCTTTACTCTGTTTCAGTCAGTTTCTGTCTAATGTTCCGTCTAAATCTCGAATACCTCAGGGTCTTTCAATTCATCCAGGTTACATCTCCTCCGGTTCCTACCTTTTCGCAATACAGATCGAGTTTTTTATGTATATAATGCATCTCCAGGCTATTTAATCACAGTCGGACTTCTGTTAAAGTTTTATCTGGGTCCGTTCTACGACATCGTTCTAACGCATATGGATCGTAGCACCCAAGGTACCATAACCAACACGTGGTTATTTTTTTTCCTGACCGAGGGAGAGAGGTGGAGGTCCTCGGTCAAAAACTTTTTGCGAGAGATCACATACCTGGATGTGGAAGACAATTATCTTTAGAAGTTAGCTGTTTTGATTCTAAGCCTAAGTGTGGTTTAGTAATGATTGTAGTTATTGTGTAAGGGTCCGGAGCGAGCAGGGAATACGAATTGTTTGAGATGATGCACCTCATTAAGTATTACATTGAAAAAGGGGTAATGAACGAAAACCACACCACACTACCTTTCTATGCTTTACCGACGCCTTTGTGAATCAGAGTGTCTCCATCCAGAGACTGTTGGCGGCAAATGACGCGGTATGAAATCACTGGATTTTCATTATGCCTTGGTAGAGAGCTTCAATAAGGCACTTTCAGTCAGTAAACGCCATGTGTCGCTTGTCATACGGACAGGTGAACTAATAAATTGTTGGAGATTGCAGGGATACTGCTTACACGTGCTGCACTTTCAAAACATGCAGACACTAGCATAACCCAGTTCGGCTCCTCGGATGGAATTTGTGCACTCGATTCTTCATCAAAAAGATGTTGATACAGAGTTCCATATACATGTGTTATTTACAGATGCGAATTAAGTTAGGCGCGCACACTGTTTTATCGGTGTGTATAGTGATGTGAGAACCTACAATCAAATGCTCTTAAGATTTCAGGAACAACGGTTTTCCCGTTAATACTTTGGCTGGAAAGGTTGTGGAGATGTTCAGCCCCTGGAAGAAGGAAAGGTTATTAACCGTCTTCCAGGGCTTGTACATCTCCTTTCACGTTTACAGGGAGCAGATATACAGGTACGACTCAATGTGAAACTTCACAGTTTAATGTCTGCTTGTAATTGAAGATGATGGCACATTCTTTAAACGCCCCAATGTTCTAACAGCAATGACTAGACAAATACTTTCACCGAACAATAAGAACTCAGTCCGATGGTAGCTCACACCGCCAGTTCGTTTAGGAGCACCTATAAACCGACCAGCGCCGAACTGAATTAACTCCAGCTCGCGGACGATAAAATTGCATTGATAAGACCATGTGTTTGTTAGAATAAGTTATACACAGAAGCGCCAAGGAAACTGGTATAGACACGCGTATTCAGATACAGAGATATGTAAACAGGCAGATTATGGCGCTGCGGTAGGCAACGCCTATATAACCCATGTGTCTGGCGCAGTTGTTAGACCGGTTACTGCTGCTACAATGGCAGGTTATCAAGATTTAAGTGAGTTTGAACCTGGCGTGTTAATCGGCGCACGAGCAATAGGATACAGCATCTCCGAGGTAACGATGAAGTGGGGATTTTCCAGTACGACCATTTCACGAGTGTACCATGAATATCAGGAATCCGGTAAAGCATCAAATCGCCGACATCGCTGCGGTCGGTAAAAGATCGTGCAAGGACCGGACCAACGATGACTGAAGAGAATCGTTCAGTGTGACAGAAGTGCAACCCTTGAGCAAATTGCTGCAGATTTCAATGCTGGGCCATTAACAATTGTCAGCGTGCTACAGCATTCAATGAAATACTATCGATATGGGCTTTCGGAGCCGAACGCCCAGTCGTGTACCCTTGATGACTGCATAACACAAAGTTTCATGCCCCGCCTGGGTCCGTCAAACCGACATTGGACTGTTGATGACTGGTAACATGTTGCCTGGTCGGACGAGTCTCGTTTCAAATTGTATCGAGCGGATGGACGTGTACGGGTATGGAGAGAAGCGGATGAATGCATGGAACCTGCATGTCAGCATGTGAAGGCTCTGTAATGATGTGGAACGTGTGCAGTTGGGGTGATATGTCTGATACGTCTAGATACTACGCTGACAGGTGACACGTACTTAAGCGTCCTCTATAATCACCTGCATCCATTCATGTCCGTTGTGCATTTCGACGGACTTGAGCAATTCCAGTAAGACACTGTGACGCCACAAACGTCCAGAATGTGTACAGAGTGGGTACATGAACACTCTTGTGAGCTTAAATACTTCCGCTGACCACCAAACTCCCCAGACGTGAACGTTATTGAGCATACCTGTGATGCCTTGCTACGACCTGCTCTGAAGAGATCTCCACCCCCACGTACTCTTACGGATTTATGGACAGCTCTGCAGGAATCACTGTGTCAATTCCCTCCAGCACTACTTCAGACATTAGTCAAGTCCATGCCACGTCGTGTTGCGGCACTTCTGCGTGCTCGCGGAGGCCATACACGCTATGAGGAGATGTACCAGTTTCTTTGGCTCTTCAGTGGATGTCCCCCTTTAGCTAACGGCCTTGCCGCAGTGCTAACACCGGTCGCCGTCAGATCCCAGAAGTTAAGAGCTGTCGAGCTTGGTTAGCACTTGGATGGGTCACAGTCCGGGTCTGCCGAGTGGCACTGGTCTCAAAACTGACAACGGCTAGGAGACCGGTGTACTGACAAGACGCTCCTGCGTATCCGCATCCGGTGATGCCCATGGGCTGAGAATGACACGGCAGTCGGCCTTCAAGACCTGTCTGGATGGTATTTATTTGTTTTTATGTTCAAGGCCTGTTCGAACGGTGTTTGTTTGTGTTTGTTTTGTTATCATGTCCCCCTTTACCTGTGCTGCTACAGGAGAAGAGCAAGAATATTTCTGGTGTCCCCGCCCATCGATTCTGAAAGCCCGCCAGAGGACTGGCACTCGATGACAGCCGCTTGGTGGCACTGCCACACCTGCCGGCGCTGGTCTTGCCGCTACAGCGTTGGCCACAGAGCCGTGACTACTCGTATCCTGCCGGCCCATTAACGCTCCTGTCCGCGCTATAAGGATAGCAGCACAGCGGCTCTCTCCTCAATCGTGATTTGGCTGCGATCTTGTATTGTTTTCACTATACATCGCTTATTTTGTCTCTCGATTCACTGTGTGTAAACTTTCGATCTTGGGTAACCGTTCGGGCTTCTTGTTTGTTTTGCCGTCTCTGTGGTCCGTCTTCTTCCTTTGGTTGTCCTCCTATCCTTACTCGATGATTCACTGTTGATGACTCTTGGTCGGTCGGCCAGTTTTGCGGGTTTTACAGTCGATCTCGGTTTTGTTAGATTTCAGCCAGAATAACTGGCGACGAGGTAAAAGCTTAGCAGCCTCTTGTGGACGCAAAGCTCATGCAGCTTTTCTAACTGCAGCAGCAGTTGTAACTGCAGTTCCAGTAGCGGTTTTTGCAGTAGCAACAAAGACAGCAGTCGCAAAATGTATTGCTTCATCAGGAAATTCAGGTTTTAGAGGATCAGCTGCATGATTAGAGTACCAATCCCATACACGCATTTGTTATGTCACAGGTGGACAGTCGCCCACCTGCGATTCTGCCTCTTAATGATGCCAAGGAGGACTGTGGCACGTATTTGCAGCGGCTGAAACTGCACTTTGCTGCTTTTCGGGTCTCTGATGCTCTCCAATTGTCGCTCTTCCTTTCATGGGCTTCCTCAGAGACGTTTTTCTTACTGAAGAAGTTGGCTACCCTCTCCAATACAGTGGCACTCACTTTCGAGGAGAGTGCTCGTTTATTTCACATTATTATTCACAACGATTTCATGTCGTCTCACTGTGGCTCGTGTTTCATCAATGTCACTATCAACCTAGTCAGTCGTACCTTTCGTCGGTGATCGATGTGCAAGTTTCCAGGCGCCATTGCGATTTCACTTATGTGAACTCAGCTTGCAAAACCTCGTATGTAGATTCCTTGGTCCGAGGCGTAGTGGTCTAATTCGCTCTTGATCCTGAGGTCTGCGCTGCAGCCCTCAAAACTTCCTTGGACGATATTTTGAAACACGCATACTCCTTCAAAATCGCGCAGGGCAGCAAATGAGCGCCTCATGGCATTGTCCACAAATAGCAGTGGTTCCGACGCCACAACGCGCTCCAAGGGGGCGGATTAATCGTAACTGATGTCTCAGACGAAGCATCGTGATTCATCAATTTCTGATGTATCGACGGCGTCTATACAGCCGCATGCCATCAGTGTGGGCTGTGGGGGGTCTTCCTTCAAGTCCACATTGCATCATGCCAGATCCATATGCAGACTGTTCAGGTCGCTGGGAACACTGTACGAAATGAGGGAAACATGGGCATCTCTGAACTGTCTGTTATACACCATCAGGACAGTCGAACACTTTCCCACATGCATCGTGAGGCGGTGCATGAAATTCAGGCAACTGCTCCCTTGAGCGATCCTTTCACTACCAACTTGTTTACCTTCCTTCTAATTGTGAAACAATGTCCATTCCCAGATGGACGCAAAAGCTATCATTTATTTAGTAAAGCTCCAAACTTTTGCTCGTCTGGGTTCCTCTGAACTGGCCATAACTGCCTGCCATTGGTCGCGTACGGTGATATTTCACAGTCACAGCTGCCTACTAAACGACTGCATGGCGATAACGCTGTTTGTAACGCTGCTTGTTGTCGATAGACACTTGTCTGGCAACTTTTCAGCTTGAATTCCTTCTTCTTGCTTGTATTCACCATTGTCAACAAGGTTCAAGTTGTCTCTGGTATGTTTCCGTGCAAGGAGCTTGACGATATTTGTTTCGCTTTCACAACCATTTTCGAACCTGTCCTGGAGTGTACCATAATATTCCAGGCTCATATCTGTCTATTTTCCAGTCTTCTTACAGACGGCTGTTAAGCAGGGACTTAACCGTTTTCATGAAGCTGGAGTGATTGAAACTGTTAAAACCAACGCTTGGACTGCACCCCAGGTTGTGGTCAAGAAACCCAGAGGCTCCTTGTGGATATGTGGGAATTTCATATCGACAATCGTTGCCCAGACACACCTGGAAACTTACCCCATACCTCGACCAGAGGACCTCGTAACAAAGTTGGCTGTAGATAAATAACTTTGTATGACTGACCTTTCTGATGCATACTTGAAGATCCCACTTGTTGCGGAGTCACAATACATCATAATTACTAACACTCATTTCAGCATATATTAATACAAGTGCTTGCCTTTTGGGGCCTCTTCCACTCTAGAAATCTTCCAAGAGATACTTGAATTGGTAGCATTCTTTAGGCCTTGCTTCTCGCTTCCAGAGCAGACAGAACGCAACAGCTTCAGCATTGGGCACTTTTCATCAATTTCTACAATTTTATTATTAAATACAAGCCCACGGCACAATATGCGAATGTGGACACACCATTATGCCTACCCTTGGGACCAGACCCGGCCTTGAACAACAGGAACTGTCATGTTTCCACATAGACATGAAATGACACACACTTTGGTTGGATTTCCCATTACAATTGCTTTAATCGCGTCGCTCCATGAATGACCTGTTATTTTTCACAGGACACCAATCGAGAGCTGTAGGCCTGGGCTAGCTTCTCCTCTCTCATCATTTCTCAGCCATCACCGGTGCTCTGCTATTTGATACAGAGGCAGATAATCACTGTGTCGTCATCCTGCAGTCTCAAATTCCGCAACTCCTCCACTCTGAGCATTGGTGTATGTAACATATGAAAGCACTCACGAGACGACATTACTACTGGCCAGGACTGAACGAGGTCATGGAGGCCATGCTGCAGAGCTATTCCTCTTGCAACTGCTACCAGGATGCTCCGCCACAATCTGTCGCCCCATGGCCTACCACTGTTCTACCTGGAACTACATTCATCTGGCCTTTCCAGGCCCCTTTCTGAGTTCTGTGTGGCTCATTGTCGTCAACACTTTCCCAACCACCCATATGTGCCCACCTTGCGTCCACCACAACTGTTGACATGCTTAACGTGCTCATCCATAGTATCACCATCAAAGGGTTTCCTCAAACAAACGTGTTGGACAATGGACTCGAATTTACAGCGACAGCTTACGACCAATTCTGTACCTCAGACAGCATCAAATACCTATTTAGTCCCCCATTCCAACTGCCCTCCAGTGGCGAAGTAGACGATATAGTGCAGACATATAAACAGCAAATGTTAAAAACGGTGGGCACCACCACCAAAGCTGCAGTCACGATATTTCTGTTCACATATAAGAAAACTTCTGTTCATGGACGTAGCTTGGCAGACCTCCTCCAATTGACAGCAACCATGTATTCTCCTCCTCTTCATCTCCTAGCCCCACATCCCCACGAATCCCAGACTTGAAGCAATGTGGGAATTCTCATACGTGACAAAGGACACTTCGACGCTGGCTATGGAGGTTACTGCTTATCGGCAGCATCTTATGACAGTTAACATTCCAAGGAGTTTGGAGAGCTATCATATGAACCAAATCCATCCATAGCTACTGACTGCACCACCGCTAGTGGTTCCATAAAACCTAGAACACCTGCCCTTATCGGCCTCTCATGTGTGCAGATATAAAAACTTGCACTCTGAGACTCCAGCTGCAGTTCTTATGGTCATAGGCATGGAGATGGGAGCCTGCTGCAGCTTCCATAACATCGTGTATTATGGTCCCCAGCACTGCACCCCCATATGTTGATGGATCCCCATGTTCCTCCCACCAGCTGATGGGCTTCAGTGCTGGGACACCTGCTATACTGTCATTTCGCCTTAAAAAGTATTGTCTGGGATTCTTTGGGTCTGATACACACATTTCAGGAGGGAAGGATAAGGTATTCTGACAGAGCTTTTCTGAAAGACTACTACAGATCGTGTCACTCGATAGCGGCCGTTATATGGCAATGCCACATCTCTGACGTCGACCTCACCACTGCAGTACTGTCTGCAGATCCATTCGTATTTTGCAGGACAATTAATGCTTTCAGCTGCACTATAAAGCTAGCAACATATCCACTCTGTCCTTGGTCGTGATTTCACTGTCGTTTTGTGTCGTTGTGCCTGCGCATCTTTACTTTTGATTTCTGAATTTGCTACATCTAAGGTTTGACTTTTGGATACTCATTTGGACATTTTTTCTGCAGTGCCATCTCTGTCGTCCATCTTCTTCTTCTTGTTGTGCTCCTGTCCACACTCAGCGACTCACTGTGATAGATTTTGGCTGGTTGGCCAATTCTGTAGGCTCCTGAGTTATTCCTGGTCTTGCCAGATTCCAATCACAAAAAAAATAAACCACCTTCATTCAGTTTCGGCACGGAGCTGCCACTTGCTAGTTCCTCTACCCTTGCCTAAACCCTCTCCATACTCCAATCCCTCCTCCCCCTCTCCCCGATCGCATTAGTCCATCACTACGCTGCTCTCACATCACTTGAAATAGCCAAACATCAATTCTATCGCCATGAATGTCAGACCTAACCAATAACTGCTACCACAACTCGTCGCCTGAAACGGGAAGCAACCATTTCTTTCCTCCGCATCATCGATTAATCTGAACATTCAATCCTCGAAGGTACCGATGACCTACAGGTTAGTTCCATCATACAACAATCATCATCATAGTTTCTTCAAAATTGCACATCCACATTAAAATTGGGTGTAACGACGGCAGTCGACCTTGGAGCATAATCTTATTGCGGCGCTGAAACTCCCACCATACACCTGTTTGTCAAACTGTCATCATATCAGTAGGAGGCACATCCGGCGACTGACTGCACCATTCCACTGCTCAGTGGTGGCTAAACGTCCATTACTGCGACAAAGTTCGACACTTTTCCCTAATTCTCATACCGATGCTTGGCTGACATCATCAACTCCAATGTTTCCTTTCCGTCTGCGCCACCAATGAGCAATCGCTTGCTCACCTTTCTAATTTTTATGCACAGGTTAACTATAAAAGGAGACATCAGGACCAATTGATAACTCAGAATATATGTAGATGAACTGCGAAATGGACAGCAGTTTAAGGTATCTTATTTCCTTACCATCTGTAAAGGGAAATTAAAAGTCAACAGCAAGAAGTAAAGATGTGCCACTCTGTTCCCATTTGCAGTGTTACGGTTTCTGATGGTTTCAAATACCTGTATCTTGAAAACCGTATATATGGTCCAATCAGATTCGTATGACCTACCGTTAAAAACCTGAATAACTTCCTTTTCCAGGTGGACGTACAGGGAGCGAATCAGTGAGGCTCTGGAAGGTACCGACAGGGATGTGGAACTGTGCCAACTCCAGTGCCATGTCCAGCTGCGCTAGGTCTCTCAGTAGAGGATCCATGGCGCGAACAGCCCGATCAAGGTTTCTTGTTGGGTTTTAAATCTGGGGAGTTTGGTGGCTAGGCGAATACGGCAAACTCATCCTGTGCTCTTCGAAACCATTCACGTACACTGTGAGCTGTGTGACATGTTGCATTGTCCTACTGGTAGATGCAACTGTGCCGAGAAAAAGTCAGTCTCTAAGTATGGGTGGACGTGGTCCCCAAGAATAGATGCATAATTGTGTTGATCCACTGTGACTTCCAGAATGACAGTATCACCCAGTGAATGCCAAGAAAACATTCCTCAGACCATAATCGTCACTCCTCTGGCCTAGACACTAACAATGATTTTTGCTGCGCCATGCATGCCAGCGGCCATCTGTCCAATGTGGTGCAAAACGAAATTCTTTTGAAAGGCCACCTATCGCCACTCACTGAACGTCCATCTGCGACAGTGGCGTGCAAATTCCAGCCTTCGTCCCTAATAAACAGCAGTCACCATGAGTGCATGAACCAGGCGCCTGCTGCAGAGACTGTACACAGTAAAGTTTACTGATGGTCGTTGAGGAGTCACTGTTGGTAGCCTGTTGTGTTCATCTTTGCGGCCAGGTGCTCAGCAGCTGCACGACTCTGTAGCTGTTGTCCATCGCTCTCACATATGGCCAATGGCGCAACAATGTTGCCTCGGCGACGGCTCCATTTTGTCATACACTGAAACCATGGTGGCAAGTGGACAGTTTGCAAACTTACCATTTCGGAAATGCTTCTACCCTGGGCCCTAAATACAATCATCTCGTCCTTTTGGACATCAGGTAAATCACTCTGCTTCAGTATTACCACAATGACTGCACTGTTTTCTGCGACCGCCCAACACGTTTTATAACCCTCCACTGCTAGTGCTGCCACCTGGCATTCTGTGTGTGTTTACTGCACGTTGACGTCCAACATGGATGGTGGTCACATTAATGTGACTGGATCTTGTAGAACTGAGCCATACTTTCATATTGCAATTTGTCCCAGAATGGCCCACCAGTTGCTAGCACTGAACATAAATTACTGTCCCAGTTATTCATATTCAAGGCTATTCAAAAAGAAGGAACGGATTTCAAACATTTATCGCTTCCGAATCACAAAAGACAGAAACAGAATTCCAACGTTCCTGGAAAGAGTAAAGTTCAAATTTTTATAAGTTCAATGTGAGCACCATGTGTTACATGACAAATATCAAAACGGTGGCTCATTTCCTGCAACAAACGACTCAGCTGGTATCTCGTTATCGAATTCACAGCTTCAACAATGCGATGTCGCAGGTTTTTAACGGAATGAGGCATAGGGGGGATAAAAACGGTTCTTTTATGTAACCCCGCAGATAAAAGTCACAAGATGTGAGATCTGGAGACCTATGAGGCTATCGTCTATGAAGGTCATCTTCTGCTGCTGCTTTTCCAATCCAATGCCCTGGAATGGACTCATTCAGGTAACGTCCGACGTGCTTAGAGAAATGAGGCGAGGTACCGTGTTGCATGAAGATGAAGTCATCTGAATCATCTTCAGGTTAAAGAAATAACCGGTATTTATCCATATCTAGATAGGTTAATCCCTTCACAACTTTCTTGATGAAGGAGACAGCAACAGCGCCAATATTTCCGTGATTGGAACGTCTATCCGGACTGTTCAAATTTTAAACTGTCGTCTGTATATATATATATATATATATATATATATATATATATATATATATATATATATATGGTTTTACAAAAAGGTACGGCCAAACTTTCAGGAACCATTCCTCACACTCCAATAAAGATAAGATGTTATGTGTACATGTGTCCGGAAACGCTTAATTTCCATGTTAGAGCTCATTTTAGTTTCGTCAGTGTGTACTGTACTTCCTCGATTCACTGTCAGTTGGCCCAATTGAAGGAAGGTAATGTTGACTTCTGTGCTTGTGTTGACATGCGACTCATTGCTCTACAGTACTGGCATCAAGCACATCAGTACGTAGCATCAACAGGTTAGTGTTCATCACGAACGTGGTTTTGCAGTCAGTGCAATGTTTGCAAATGCGGAGTTGGCAGATGCCCATTTGATGTATGGATTAGCAAGGGGCAATAGCAGTGGCGCGGTACGTTTGTGTCGAGACAGATTTCCAGAACGAAGGTGTCCCGACAGAAAGACGTTCGAAGCAATTGATCGGCGTCTTAGGGAGCACGGAACATTCCAGCCTATGACTCGCGACTGGAGAAGACCTAGAACGACGAGGACACCTGCAATGGACGAGTCAATTCTTCGTGCAGTTGACGATAACCCCAATGTCAGCGTCAGAGAAGTTGCTGCTGTACAAGGTAACGTTGACCACGTCACTGTATGGAGAGTGCTACGGAAGAACCAGTTGTTTCCCTACCATGTACAGCTTGTGCAGGCACTATCAGCAGCTGATTGGCCTCCACGGGTAACTTCTGCGAATGGTTCATCCAACAATGTGTAAATCCTCATTTCAGTGCAAATGTTCTCTTTACGGATGAGGCTTCATTCCAACGTGATCAAATTGTAAATTTTCACAAACAACATGTGTGGGCTGACGAGAATCCGCACGCAATTGTGCTATCACGTCATCAACACAGATTTTATGTGAACGTTTGGGCAGGCATTGTTGGTGATGTCTTGATTGGGCCCCATGTTCTTCCACCAACGCTCAATGGAGCACGTTATCATTATTTCATACGGAATACTCTACCTGTGCTGCTAGAACATGTGCCTTTACAAGTACGACACAACATGTGGTTCATGCACGATGGAGCTCCTGCAAATTTCAGTCCAAGTGTTCGTACGCTTCTCAACAACAGATTCGGTGACCGATGGATTGGTAGAGGCGGACCAATTCCATGGCCTCCTTGCTCTCCTGACCTCAACCCTCTTGACTTTCATTTATGGGGGCATTTGAAAGCTCTTGTCTACGCAACCCCGGTACCAAATGTAGAGACTCTTCGTGCTCGTATTGTGGTCGGCTGTGATACAATACGCCATTCTCCAGGGCTGCATCAGCGCATCAGGGGTTCCATGCGACGGAGGGTGGATGCATGTATACTCGCTAACGGAGGACATTTTGAACATTTCCTGTAACAAAGTGTTTGAAGTCACGCTGGTACGTTCTGTTGCTGTGTGTTTCCATTCCATGATTAATGTGATTTGAAGAGAAGTAATAAAATGAGCTCCAACATGGAAACTAAGCGTTTCCGGACACACGTCCACATAACATATTTTCTTTCTTTGTGTCTGAGGAATGTTTCCTGAAAGTTTGGCCGTACCTTTTTGTAACACCTAGGAATGACTGCCAGGCAGGCACACCCATGCTGCATCTAGTATCAGAGAGCATGATGTCCAGGTGTAGACTGGGGAAGGCGCGCGATCTATCTTGAGTTTCACGGAGGGTAAATTGTTTGGGCAGCCACCCCTCTTTAAAGATGTTAGACGTTGTAGGCTTGGCAGACTGGTAAAAAAGGACAGGCGGCGAACTGTAGCGGAACTCACATCAGACTTTAATGCTTGGCAGAGTACAACTGTGCCTGAACACACAGTGCAATGAACATTTCTAACGATGGGCCTCCGCAGCCGAAGACACATGCATGTGCCAATGTTAACAGCACAATATCGGTAATTAGCCTTGAAATGGGCACTTAACTATTGGCAACGGATATTGGCGCTGTAGCACAGTTTGATATTTTTTGTGGTATTCAAAAAATTTAAAAAACCTCTCTCACACCGGCCTGATTTAGCTTCACTGATCAGGATAGTAAAAACATGCGTATGTTAAGGGAATTTTCATTCACAAAGCAGGCTTATCATATTCACACAGTTCAATACTGTTCTATCCTCATTAAATTGAGCTTAACTTAAATTCCATAAGGCAGTGAAGCAATTTCGAAGTCTCGGTGCGACGAAAATTGTCAGTCGATCTCCTGAAAACATTTGTAATAATCATTAACTTTCGGTGATCTCATGGGGATGACCGGAGATCTGCTGGTAAGACCGTGTTATCCTATTTATTTGAAGTAACTGGATATTTTGAGCATACAAAACGGCAGGTTCGTCCAGTGTAAATCAGAAGTTCCCCACTGATCCCGTGCAACACAGCGTAGTGAGCAGACACTGTCAATAATAATCAGTTAAATAATACGCGAACACACTTACTTTAGTTTAGTTCATGTATTAAATTCCTTCTCATACAGATTCTCATCAAGATGGCGACTAGCTCAACAATACATACATATACAGCCTCCTTCTTTCACGGCTAATCGGCAAGATCTCCTCATTCTTTTCATAAGAGAAAACATAGATAGCAGAGAAGCTATTCCATGGAGTAAATGGACGCTCCAAGGAATAATAGGGCTTGAAACTACTTTGCATTGATAATCATTGTATATTAAAGTTTAGGAATCGGTAAGATAAGAAGAGATATTTCGAGATATGTACTGAGTTATATAATTTATAAAATTTCTGAAAATATCGCGGAAAGACCGCTGCAAGAGACATTACAATAGCACTGAGTCGTCATATGAATCCCAATACCTTTTTCATCTTGCCGATGGGAGGCGCGAATCCGTCGTCTTCCGGGGGAACAGCTCCTTGACACCTGGACAGCAGGACGGGCCTAAGCTGGTGGTGGCTCCATTATGTTCTGGGAAATATTCACGTGGGCATCCATGAGTCCAGTGGAGCTCGTGCAAGGCACCATGCTGGCCAAGGAGCATTGTACACTGGTTGCCGTTCACGTACAACCCTTCATGACGATCTTGTTACCTGACGCCAGTGGCATTTTTCAACAAGATAATGCGCCATGTCACAAGGCCAGGAGTGTGATGGAGCGGTTCGAGGAACACAGTGGTGAGTTCCAGTTTATGTTCTGGCCTCCCAACTTGCCAGATCCGAAACCGGCAGAACAAATCTGGGATGTGATTGAATGTGGCGTCAGAACCTATCGCCCCCATCCCCCTCCCCCCATAATTTATGGGAATTAGGTGTCCTGTGTGTGGATGTAGTAGTAACTCCCTCCAGCCACCTACCAAGGCGTCATTTCTTCCGTGCTATTAGACAGGGGGTCATACTGAGTTGTTTCCGCATGCGTGCATGCCTGAAGGACATTGTTTAGTAACAGACGGACGTTGTATAACACACACGTTGCAAAATAAGTATTTCATGAACAGACGGTCTAAAAACTACGATGATAACATTCTCTCTCTGTGTTGCGGGAATCACAAGCATTCAAGAATTATGGGATTGGACAGTATGGCATATGGAGGTTTGGATTAGTCACGGGAAGCTTGCACAAATAGCTGATGTGGTTAAGGCGATGGCTTGCAGTAAGCGGGAAATACGGGTCTGAGTCCCGGTTCGTCACCAGTTTTTCAGCGTTTTAAATGAGCACGATGATTTTAAAATAGTATATACTGACATCTCCATGCATGGGGTCAGTTACGGCTGCTCCATTGTTTACCCGGAACGTATCCCCTGAATCCGACTCCCCAGTTAGCTAGTTTTATTTAATGCGTTGATGTCTATATGTCTATGCGATTCTGAGAGTTGTAGATCAACTGCCTATTGGCTTTTGTCTCGGGTTCTTCGGCCGACGCTCATCTAATGATTTTTCTGACGTTTCGCCAGCACGAGTGGCTGGCATCGTCAAAGCTTCACCCTCCATTGCCGGTGGTGAACTGCAATGGAGGGTGAAGCTTTGACAATGCCAGCCACTCGTGCTGGCAAAACGTCAGAAAAATCATTAGATGTACGTCGGCCGAAGAACCCGAGACAGAAGCCAATCGGCAGTTTGTCAACAAGTGGCCACGAAAGCCTTAACAATTTTGTAGTTGTAGATCAAATGAGACATGTACAGGTTAATGTTCCTCATCCGCTCCGAGTGTCTAAGTGCTTTGCAAATAGTCTAGCATCTACACTCCGCATTAACCACTACGCCAATTTCCAGTTTCAAGGACAAAGGAAGAAGCTGTCATTCTGCTAGGTACCAGTATACGTTGGAATCTATGGAATAATCCAACCGATACCGCCGCCAAGAAGGTTTTCTCCTCACGGAATGTGATCCACTGCTACTATGCGTCATTTCTGAGCAATCCTTAATGCGTCAGGGGATTAAGAGTGGCAGGAGATAACGAACTGCAACAAATAAAATCAGCTATACGACAATCAAGCATCTTCTATCGATCAGTGAGACATCATAAAGTCTGCTCAACACGTCTTCGAATGGGCCACAGCCCTCTAACACCTACATTCAGTCTAAGATGCGACGACCCACCAGTTTGTGATAGTTGTGGAGTGCTGATTGGAGTTAGCAACATTTTAGCTGACCATATTGTGTTTCACGACAAGAGAGCAGAAGTTCGATTATTAACAAACTAACACTGAATTTTAGGTGACAATAAAGTGTGTGTGTCTGTGTGTGTGTGTGTGTGTGTGTATGCGTGTGTGATGTGTATATTGAGATTTTGAGTTGAGTCTGATCTTCTGCCTAAACTGTTAAGTAGGAGGATGGGAGTATCACCTAGTTATCATGAAGACTTATTTTATAAGTGATCATCGCACCACAATATCAGAATTTGCTGATTTGTCTTTTGTGGTCCTAGATACATATTTTAATGGTACATCTGCACCCGAAGACTGTTAAAACTTTTCGATGTAGTATGCTTGAGGCCGATTGCGTTTACGGATGTGAGAAACAGTCTGTGTATTTTAGCCACATATCTCTCATAATGGATTTGTAACAATGCTGTTAACCGTAAGTATCCTAAGCAAAAAAAGAATCCATTACTTCCTGATCCATCCTGTATTACTCACGCTGTGGGGCTCATGCTCTGTCCCTAACAGGTGTTTATGATTGTTTTCAAATCATATAATATTAAATATTTGTGATACCTCACGTTTTCTCAGTGTGACTAATTAGTGTTTTCTTTTGGGTGCCCAGCCCAGTTGCTGATTCCATTTTATGCAGTGCTCTGTGTTGTTAGTCGTAGCTATTGCCTGGGCTCCAACCAGACTATGATGTATTTTATTATCCACTATCGTCAAGAAATATAAAATGCCTTTAAAAAAAAATGTTGCACATGATCTAGCTTCCGAAGCCTGTTTGGTAGGGCTTTCCATGCATCCATGCATCCTTGCATACATGCGACGTCTTACTTAGGGCTGACTATTAGACCAGTTAATGAAAGGTGCAAGGAATACCATCGACTTACTCCACTAAAACAGCCAAGCAAATTACGTAAATTGAACGGAAATCGGTACTTGTGCTGTACATGTACAGACAAGCAAACAGAGCCCAGCCTGAAGCACAAATGATATACTATGAGACCAGTATCGTAATGCTAACGCCATGTATCTGGAACAGGGTGATAAAGATGCTGGAAAACCTAATCAGTCGGCATGGAGATTTCATTTTAACCAAGGCTTGAGATCCAGCAGACACTATGCAAAGATCCGCCTAGCCATCACATCGACCACAGCTGGTAAATATTGCATCGATGAGCGTTCCACAGATTATTACCCAGTCTCTGGAAAAAAAGAAAAAAGTGCATTACAGCATGTATCAGGCGCCAGGAGTTGAACTCAGGTAAAAATAGCCTTGCGACACCAACAGTTCTTCAGAGTCAGACTGGAGACCAGGCATCTAGTGCGCATAATAACACAATCTGGGAATATTATTTCATCATAATATTATGCGTAAAATGGAATCAACAACTAGGCTGAACACCTAGAAGTGCGTCATCAATAAATAACTACACAGGAAGAGAAGTGACAAGTATTAGAGTCACTGTAAGGTAATTCCACCACTTACAGTGAAAGTACTATTCGAGAGGAGGTCGCTATCCTGTTGTATGATGCAGGTGACACCCAGCATGGAGGAGAAGACCCCAGCCTCCGAGGAGGAGGTCCCAGCATCAGAAGAGGTTGTGACATCAGAAGAGGCGGTCCCAGCCTCAGAGGAAGGGGTCCCAGCCTCAGAGGAAGAGGTCCCAGCCTCAGAGGAAGAGGTCCAAGCCTCAGAAGAACAGGTCCCGGCCTCGGAGGAGGAGGTCCTGGCCTCGGAGGAAGAGGTCCTGGCCTTGGAGGAAGAGGTTCCGGCCTCGGAGGAAGAGGTCCCGGCCTCGGAGGAAGAGGTCCCGGCCTCGGAGGAAGAGGTCCTGGCCTCGGAGGAAGAGGTCCCAGCCTCAGAACAAGAGGTCCCAGCCTCAGAAGAAGAGGTCCCAGCCTCAGAAGAAGAGGTCCCGGCCTCAGAAGAAGAGGTCCCGGCCTCAGAAGAAGAGGTCCCAGCCTCAGAAGAAGTCCCGGCCTCAGAAGAAGAGGTCCCGGCCTCAGAAGAAGAGGTCCTGGCCTCAGAAGAAGAGGTCCTGGCCTCAGAAGAAGAGGTCCCGGCCTCAGAAGAAGAGGTCCCGGCCTCAGAAGAAGAGGTCCCGGCCTCAGAGGAAGGGGTCCAGGCCTCAGAGGAAGAGGTCCAGTCTTCAGAGGAAGAGGTCACAGTTGCAGAGGAGGAGGTCCCAACAGCAGAGGAGGAGCTCTCTGCCCCAGAGGAGAGGGTCCCACCCATGGAAGAGGAGGTTACAGCTGTCAAGGAGGAGGTTGCAGTGTCAGAGGGGGTCGTTCCAGCCTCGGAGGAGGAGACCCTGGCGTCCAAAGAGGGGGGCCCAGTGCCAGGAGAGGGGGCACTGTCAGAGGAGGAGGTCCCACCAGCGGTGGAGATGGAGGTCGTTCTGGCAGCCAAATTTGGTGTGAAGGGCCCCTGCAAATGTCAATATCGAAGACTGCCTGCATCTGATCAGGTGGCAGAGGCAGAGGACCGTGGGCAGGAGGTGCCAGTGGCAGCAGAAGAGAGGGCCCCAGCAGCAGAAGAGGGAGCCCCAGCATCAGACGATGGAGCCCCAGCGTCAAGCGAGGGAGCTCCAGTGACAGAAGAGGGAGCCCCAGCGATGGAAGAGGGAGCCCCAGTGGCAGAAGAGGGGGCCCCAGTGATGGAAGAGGGAGCCCCACCGATGGAAGAGGGAGCCCCAGAGATGGAAGAGGGAGCCTCAGCGACAGAAGAGGGAGCCCCAGCGACGGAAGAAGGAGCCCCAGCGACAGAAGAGGGAGCCCCAGCTACGGAAGAGGGAGCCCTGGCTGCAGAAGAGGGGGCTGCAGCAGAGGAGGAGGCCCCAGCAGCAGAGGAGGAGGCCCCAGCAGCAGAGGAGGAGGCTCCAGCGACAGAGGAGGAGGCCCCGGCTACAGAGGAGGAGGCTCCAGTGACAGAGGAGGAGGCCCCGGCAACAGAGGAGGAGGCCCAAGCGACAGCGACAGAGGAGGAGGCCCCAGCGACAGAGGAGGAAGTCCCAGCGTCAGAGGAAATCCTGGTGACGGAGGAACCAATTCCAGCAGTGATGGTGGCAGCTGCGGGCCTCATCACAGACGATGAAGCCTCTCTGGCGCTTCTGCACGTCGCTGTCAACACGGAGCTCACTATGGCAGACCGCTTCAGCCTCAAGGTGCCATCTTCTGAGCTGCCTTATCTCTCTAAGATCATGTTTCTCTCTCCAGAAGAACCAGCTTCAGCTTCACTAGGCAGTCAAACGTTAGAGTACAAGAACCCAACTTAAATCAACCTTCCTTCATCTAGTTTCCTAATAAAATGTGCACTCTAGGACAAAAAAAGAAACTGTGCACCATGAAGGAATTATCCAAACTGGATGGAAATCTGTACTTGAGATGTACATGTACAGACAAACAAACACAATTTCAGAAAAAATTGAATGATTTATTGAAGAGAAAGAGCTTCACAAATTGAGCAAGTCAGTAACATAGTTCTCCACCTCTGTCTCTTATGCAAGCAGTTTCTTGGCTTGGCATTAAATGACAGAGGTGTCAGATATCCTCCTGTGTGATATTGTGCCAAATTCCTTCCAATTAGTGCACTGAATCGTCAAAATCCCGAGATGGTTGGAGCGTCTTACCCACAATTCTCCAAACGTTCTCGATTTGGGAGAGATCCGGTGACCTCACTGGCCAAGGTAGGGTTTGGCAAGCATGAAGACAAGCAGTAGAAACTCTCGCTGTGTTTGTGGGCAGGCATTATGTTGTTGAAATGTAAGTTGCAGTTGTGTCAAGGATGACAACCAAAGGATCCTGCTTTGAAAAGAAATGGCACTTCAGACCTCCACTCATGATCGTTGGGCTGTACGGTGGGCGACAGTCAGGTTGGTATCCCACTGTTATGTGGGGCATGGCCAGTCAGGTCTTCGCTGGTCTTGGTGGTTCAATTCGAAACGCGACTCTCTGAAGACACTCATACTTCAGATTCCAGGCCTAAGGACTGTCTGCATACGTCCTGGACAGCGATGGGAAATCAGCCTGACTTTCGTCCCCCATACAGCACAACAGTCTGTGGTGATGGTTTAAGCACAGCGGAACGTCGATGACATTCTATTCGCCATTTTGGTACCCTTCACGGCTAGCCACCATGTTACTACATTTCAGCAAGATAACGCCCGCCTGCACACAGCGAGTTTCTACTGCTTGTCAGCGTGCTTGCGAAACCCTGCCTTGGCCAGTAAGGTTACCGGATTTCCCTCCAATTCCTAACGTTTGAAGTTTTATGGGTTCGAAGTTCAACCATTGTGGGATTTTGACGATGTAACACGCCAATTGGACAGAATATGGCACGATATCCCTCAGGAGAGCATCCAACAACTCTGTGAGTAAATGTGAAGCCGAATAACTGCTTCCATAAGGACCAGAGGTGGACTAATGCGCTAATTCTTCGTGTGTATATTTTATACAATGTGACTGCCTAACGAAACGTGCCTGGGTTGCTTCCCTATATCCCTGCAGAGACGTTTCTAATTGAAGGTTACTTAAATTTTTGCGATAGCAAATGCAGTTTCTTAGAAAAAATTAGCACCAAGTAAGAGTAAAACAAGTAAATAAAACGCCGAAGTAAGGTTGCCTGCCGTTTTCCAGACATTAATGGAATGTTGTCAAATGTAAACAAGTAAGCACGTAGAACTAAATTACCCTCAAGCTTCCTTATATAATTACATATAGAATGTGAATAATTTCATTGCAAACACGATGGTACAGCGCTGCTTTAGTAAAACTAGACCAGTGTTACGGTTTTCGCGATTTTCAGTTTCAATAATTGAGTACAAGAGCGTGGCATAACAGGAAACAGTGAACATACAAACCTTTATGATAGAGAAAGACGCAGAATCACTGCGGCATGTGAGACACTCGCCGAGGAAAAGTGTGTCCGTATGCCCATTTCTACTAACCACCGAGAATCCGTTTTTGTGCCGGCCGTTGTGGCCGAGCGGTTCTAGGCGCTACAGCCTGGAACCGCGCGACCGCTACGGTCGCAGGTTCGAATCCTGCCTCGGGCATGGATGTGTGGTGTCCCTAGTAGTTCTAAGTTCTAGGGGACTGATGACCTCAGATGTTATGTCCTATAATGCTCAGAGCCATTTGAACCAATCCGTTTTAGTGTTAATAACATTTATGTTGATAACAGTAACAATCATAATTTAAATAAAAATGAGTTAATAACGCAAATAATAATAATTATTATTATAGTATAAATAGTAATTGTGTATAAAAAGTTATAGAAAGCTACAACATTACCGCTAAGAATCTGTTTTTGGCAAAAAAGTTAATAAAAATAATAATAATAATATTATTATTAAGTATGAACTTATACAGAAAGGTCTATCCAAAACTCTCTTAAACAGAGCTGGACAGCAAACAGATCATTTGACTGACGAATACCAAGTGCGGTTTAGGAAAGACAGATCGTGTGCTGAGCAGAGTTGCTTTTTGAAGACAGTACTAAGGGTACGTCGAAGTATCAACACATACTTCACCTTTGCGAAAATCAAGAAGGCGTATGACTCTGTTGAAAGAAAAACCGTTTTGGACACTTTAGATAAAATCAGGGTTGACAGGAACATTAGTGAACTAATCTACCAGACTCTCACAGAGACAACATCTCAAGTAAGTCTCTGAGTGAAATGTTTGATCCTGTTGAAGCTCATATAGAAGTTCCACAAGGAGATGACCTCTCCCCGCTTGTCTTTAACATTGTATTAAAATAAAATCATCAGGGCGTGGGGGGGGGGGGGGGGGGGAGAGAGAGAGAGAGAGAGAGAGAGAGAGAGAGAGGGAGAGAGAAATCCAGGGACCTCGAGACAGAGAATTAAAGTGAAGTCACTAGGTTTTGCTGACGATCTAACTGAGAGAAACCAAGCACGCCAAGGAGAAGTTACATGAGATAACGACAAAGACAGCCTTTCAAATATGAGGAGACTCACTTGATGGAAAATTTACATAAAAATATCAGAAGATCACCGCTACAAACGAAACAGGGAACATTGTCACATGTGTCTTTTTTCAGATATCTAGAAGAAATCGTAGAGCCATCTGGACTATAATGTAATGTCAATTTTTTTAAAAAAAGAGCCGCTAAACTCCAGAAAGCTTACACAATAACATGGAATCACTACAATGAACGAGTGATATCCCGTAATGCGAAACTTCGGCATTGCAAGACAGTTGTCCTGCCTGAAGCATTACATTCCTCAGAAACCAAACTTTAGGAGGCCATTCAAAAACTGATGAAACTGCAAAGGTAGAGCGAAAAATTCTACGAAAACTTTATGCCCCACTAATATAAATGGTATATGTATTAAAATGAAAAATCACGGTCTTATACACAGCACTAGACAAGTTCACTGATGCGATACGTACAAGCCACTTCTACAGAATGGACAACACTAGATTTAAAAAAATTAATTTACATGATAAATTCAGAAAAGATAAGAATTTATTGGTTAGAAGAAGTTAAGCAGCACTTGCGAGAAATGAATCCCACAGAAGATACCATAAGAGAACGCGAGTCTTTGAAATCCTAGTTACAAATCAAAAATTCGCAGGGAAAGCTTAAAAACCATTTGAAAAAGCGAATTCATAAAGAGATTTTGGGAAGAAAAGAAGAAAAAGAAACTGTCAGAACATCTCACAAGATAAAACGTGCTCTTTAACCTGGCATGACAAAGAGACAACAACGAAGAAGAAAAAGCTTGCGGTATTTGAAATCTGCGCTCAGTATTTCAGATTTTGAAGCGTGCAATAAGTCCCACAATACAGGGTGAGTCAGGAGGAAAGGTACAGTCTTCGAGGGGTGATAATACAAGAAATTCTGAACAGAAGACTTCCTAAGGTCAAGTAGGAAATTTAATGTTGGTTGGTTTTGTACGGCGTCACGTTTTCGCTGGAGGGTATGGTTTCCGAGTTATTCAAGAAAAACGTACAAAAGTGATATGAAATGTGTTATATCTCGGAGACTATTCGGAATTGGACATATGTTCCATATGAAATGTTCCGTTCAGAATCACTAATACTTTGATCCCTCAAAGCGTATGCCTTTCCTTCTGATGCTCTTGACTCTACTGACTCACCATGTGTGCTCGTAATACTCACTTGCCTTCCATATTTTTTGTATTTTACTTACAACGTTGGGTTAATAAGTGAAAAAATGAATAATTCAATATTTTAAAAACAGATTGATGCCTTTGCTATAATTGAAACAATTTCATTAATGTAAGATTTAAAATACAATGATTTCAAATAGCAAAAGTAATCAGAAGCTATAATACTGAAATCGAATTCTGAGCAAGTGCCATCATTATTGACTGACTGTCCCTTTATTATTTTTCGGCAAGGAGGATCCAGTCTGGTGTAAGAATCAAAATCGATCTACACTTTCAACGTCGATTTTTATCGGCTGAACCCCGTGGACTTGACATTTAAATGTCTTGGCTAATGTGGATTTGCCTGTTTGTACCATTTCACCAATACACAAGGAAAGCGCCGGTGGAATTGGTGCTAGTGGAGATGGGGAGGAGTGTTTTCCATTTCTTAAGGTCAATTGCGACTAGACGACCAAAAACTTCTAATTCCATCTTCAGTACTTCCTGTTTATCTTTGTCAGAAACCGGATAGCTAAGTGGCACCGCTGTTGCTGTCGTAGAAGCAAAATCGTGACAACCCGAGGATATCCTACTTTTGCTAAGACAACTCTATACCATCGTATTCGCAACAAAATTATCCATATTTTATATATAAATATGTAACGAAACTTGATGAGGTAATTTAACCTACACGCTTCATTTCACTGGATATCCTTTCGTTAATGCTTGGAAAAAATGTAGGCAACCTTACTTTGGCGTTTGATTTATATCTTTTACTCTTGATTGAAGCTAAGTTTTTTAAGAACCTGGGTGACAGTAACCGCCGAAGAAATTAATTAAATAACTTTTAGTTACAACACATCTGAAAGGGCCGACCGCTGTGGCCGAGCGGTTTTAGGGACTTCAGTCCGGAACCGCACTTATATGGTCGCAGGTTCGAATCCTGCCTCGGCCATGGATGTGTGTGATGTCCTTAGTTTAGTTAGGTTTAAGTAGTTCTAAGTTTAGGGGACTGATGACCTCAGATGTTAAGTCCCACAGTGCTTAGAGCCATTTGATATATCTGTTAATCATTATCATAATTGATTTTCTGTTTCAAATTCGATCTTGTTCTATTAGATTGCTCTAGCAGTTGCTGAATTCTATGTGATCTCGAGGCAAACAGTTCGAAGTAATCATGAAACGAAGCTAGTTGAGAAACGTTTCATTAACACATATTCCTCCTCCATTTCCCCCATTTAAGGAAGCTTACTCTAAGAATAGTTTTCATGACACAGAATCTCCTTGACAGACTCCTCTCTCAAATCCATATGTCTCCCTATCCTAAAGAAGGTGTAATGGGAACTGCAGTAGTGACACGTTCACTCTTTGCTTTACTTTCACTACCTGACTTCGTGAGGAGTTTAGTAACTGATGTAGCAGAAATTGATTCAAAAGCTTTTTTTTTCAAAATCAACGTATCCCGGGCATGGAGGCAATTCGGAATTCAAAATCATAGCTACGTTATAGACTTTCGTTTAGGACATGCAAAAGTTCTACTGTACATTTCACTTCTACAGCCAATTTTTTATTTTTTTTTTTTTTTGCCTGATTACAATCTGAGTTTTTTCTATGTGATTGGTGATCATTTGGGTGAATACCTTATACGTATCTCGGAGGAGAGTGTTGGTTTCTTTTATGTTTATGTGGGTTTTTTTTCCTCTTTTCTAAATCAGATTGTGTTGTTCCTGTTTTGTGGATTTCTCTTCCTCGGCAGACATTCTGTAAACTAAAGTTCCTTTAGTATTTCTTTGCCTCCACCTTTCACCATTTCTATTGGAACATCATCATCTTTAGGTAACGCTTATCGCGTTATCATTACTACTGTTCTGTGTTTTTGCTCATTTCTTAAACTATAGAACTATTCTGAAACTTTCTAAAGTGCCTGTACATTTTATCTATTATGTTAGTTATGGTTGCACGATAGAATAAGTCTAGTTAAATGACAGACAACTCGAATCTGCGGAGCAAGTGTAACGTATCGTGCTTGAAGCTGCAAGAAATGAATCATGATGAATAAGACCGCTTCAGTGATAAATCTTTTTTTCTGGTCCAAATAGTTTCACGGCGTTAAAGCAACATCTTCAGGGAAACATCTCTCTGTAAATAAAAGTAAAACGCGAATAAAGATCATCTTTCGGTCAAAATGTTGTTGTACTATACACGAAGCTATATAGAAAAAATTATGTTCTCACATTTATAATTTATTTCAAGCGATAAGCAGTAGCTGGCCTTTGTGGCCGAGTGGTTCTAGGCGCTTCAGTCCAGAACCGCGCCGCTGCTACGGTCACAGGTTCGAATCCTGCCTTGGCCATGGATGTGTGTGATGCCCTTAGGTTAGTTAGGTTTCAGTAGTTCTATCTCTATGGGACTGATGACCTCAGATGCTTAAGTCCCATTGTGCTTAGAGCCATTTGAACCATTTTTGATAAACAGTAGGTGACCCAACATGTTTTGTTCAGTTGTGAAAAAACTATTTAACCGTAAAGAGGTCATCAGTGCAATTTAAAATAGAGCACAAAGTAGGGAACACCATACCGATACAGGAAAACTGGAATAAGAATACGGTGGCAAATCAAACGGATGTCAAAGATAAAACAAATTATAGTGGAAGCGGTGAAAGGTACATCCACAATGGCAATGTAAAATAAATATGTAAAAAAATATGATTGTTCGATAACGCAAGTTTAAATAAAATATTGCATACAAAATAGATCGCCATCCAAATAAAATTACTGGTAACGATGCTACCAACTTCGCGTGTCACTGTTTACAATTCTATTCCCACGTCGCCTTCCGTTGCACACATTCTTATGTGCATGCGCCCGTTTTCTTTACCGCCATCGGCGCCGTGTCTACTCCGTTCATCTAGGCGCCCACTGCGGACCTCATGTTGTGACGACGATGTTAAGCTTTACGCATGTCTGTATAAGATATTATGTTTTCCTTTCTCCAGTCCTTTTCTTTAGATCCATTTGGTTTACTACTTTATATTTTTCCCAGTTTTCCTATATCGGGATGATGTTCCCTACCCTCTGCTCTATTTTAAATTGGACTGTCTACCTTTTCACGGTTAAACTGTTTTCTCACAACTAGACAATCAATTCTGCGTCTTCTACTGCTTATCGTTTGGAATAAATCATAAATCATCAATAATAAATAAATTAATAAACAAATAACAAATTAATAATAAATAGCCGCGCGGGGTAGCTGCGCGGTTTGAGCGCCATGTCACGGTCTGTGCGGCGCCCCACGTCGGAGGTTTGAGTCCTCCCTCGGGGATGGGTGAGTGTGTTGTCCATAGCGTAAGTTAGTTTAAGTTAGATGAAGTTGTGTGTAGGCTTAGGGACCGATGAGCTCAGCATTTTGGTCCCATAAGACCTTACCACAAAAAATAATAAATAAATAATAAATCATAAATGTGAGTACACAATTTTTCCTTTATAGCTTCGTATATAGTATAGCTACATATTAACCGAAACAGGATCTTCATTCATTTCTACTTTTGTTTGCATACGGATGTACCCCTGAAGGTGTGGCTCTAACTCCGCGTCCGCAGCGTGTGGTCTCACGGTCGCATTCTCGCATCCCGAGCACGGGGTCCCGTGTTCGATTCCCGGCGCGGTCAGGGATTTTCACCTGCCTCGAGATGACTGGGTGTTTGTGTTGTCCTCATCTTTCCATGCTCATTCATGAAAATGGCGAGCAAAGATTGGGAATTTGTACGGGCGCTGATAACCGAGCAGTTAAACGCCCCATAAACCAAACATCATCATCATCTTCATCTAACGCCGCGAAAGTAGCTCGATCAGAAATAAAGCGATCTTATACGTCATGGTTCAGTTCTACAGCTGTTGTTCCCCACAGTACAAAATTTGCTTCAAGAAAAGAGTTCATTGCTCTTGAGAAACCTCCAGTTCGGATTCTAATCGCCGAAGAGATTTTGCAGACGTTTAGCTATCTCGGTAGATAACGGAGGGAGAGATCTGCTGCAGTGGTTAAGTCGCTGTACTGGCATTCGATAGTAGCTGGACTTAAATCCCCTTCTTAGATGATAAGGTTGTCACGTGAATGTAGGATCTGTGTTTTGAGAAGGTTCATACTCGGTGTCATCGCAACCGCCGCACGTGACCACCGGCTGTTCGCTCGATCGTGCAGGATCGTATAACCACGTCATGTACGTTCAAGTATGAACTGGGTTAGTTTGCAGCCAGTCTAGCAGTTAGAACGACGACACCTGGAGCACGGCGGACTGTGAGCATGGCGACCATTGCTGCGACTTCTCCTGATGCAGCTGCAGAGAGAACGCACAGACAGCGGTGGGCTCGATAACACCACACACAGGAGTTGCGCCCCGTCGTCTTCAAGATGTTCTGCAGTTGTGGGCACAGCTTCATGATGATCGTACCTGTGCGTGAAGGCTCTGATGTTGCATTCGTCCTTAGCTTACGGGTCCAACGTCTGGTGTGATGGTATGAAGTTCCACTGGGTTCAAGATACGATCACCTCTGGTTTGCGTAGCTGATAGTGGAGATATCAGTCATTACATTTCAGGATGAGATGTGATAACGCCATTAGTTGCGTCCTGTTTTCGAGGCCTCCGTGAAGTTAATAATATAAAGCAAGACGCTATGTTGCTCATGTGTCCTGACCTGCCACGATACAGAGTGTGTATGACTGTTGTCCTAGACAGGACGTTTTCGTGGTCTCTCTCACCCACTGGCAACGTGTTGAAGCACCATGGAATGGCATACCCACATTGCTCATCCAAGCTCAGTGCAACTCGGTACCCATCTGGGTTACAGCCAGCATTGCTGCCAGAAGTATCGCCAGTAGTACTAAAATTGGCGCCACGTGTGTCCTCAAATTAACTATGAGGGCTATTTTTTCTGCCTCTGATCGATCTCTAAAATAAAACCACACTGAAAAGCTGGTCAAATTTTGCGCAGATGTGTTGCAGAATGTCTCTAATACACCTGTACATCGCGTCACGTCACAATTTTTAGTTATGACGGCACAGTGAGCACGTAAATTTATCTTCTAGATAACGTCTCCCACGAAGTGCGAAGTCCTAGTGAGAGATTTCGCCTATTTTCATGCAGCCCACATAACGTATCTGTGATGCATTTCCTTCTCCAAAACTGTTCTTGGCCACAGGGGCAACGAAAACGCTCCTGCAGCGTTCTGTGGGAAGCATTTGATCACCCTCCATACAACCCGGATTCGCCTCCGCCTGATTTTCATCTCTTCGCTGACATGAAGCGCTGGCTATGTGGACAGCATTTTGGCACAGACAAGAAGCTGGACACCGATGTCGGAAACTGGTGGAAGTCACAGGCGGCTGCCTTCTATGACGAGTGTATTGGAAATTTCGTCCCACGCTACGACAGAAGTCTAAATCGAAGTGGCGATTATGTAGAGACATATCTGAAAGATGTAGCTATATGTTGCAAATAAAATATTTTTGAATTTCACTGTAGTTTCCATTTCGCGACCGATCAGAGGTTGAAAAAAAAGTAGCCCTCGCATAAACTGAATAACGTGCTCTTTCTACTATATGGGTACAGTACGTAAAATTTCATTACTTGCTACCCCTCCTGGTGTTGCAGCCTCAATGGCGAGCAGTGTAATTTCTTTCTCATCCAGTGAGAGCAGTATTCCTGGAAGGCGATGGTTCCGAACACACTTTTAACCTGTCATGGCGTTTCTCAATTTGGAATTCATCCTCCAACCTTAGAATGTTTCCGGAGCGATATAATGGTTGCAGTAGTAGATGGGAACCAGTGTCCTTCATGCGAAATTAACTGTCATTCACTTTTTGCACCGTTGCGAAGATAACGTCCGACCAGCCACTTGAAAAAGATGGAGTACAGTAGAGTCCCTTCTACTCCATCTGGTGACAAATGAGTGGTGTGGCTAACGTCGGCGTGCGTGACGGAGCGGGTGACAAGTGCCTGTCGGCAGCTGTCTGCCGAGCGGGCGTGCTCCTGGCCTCTTGGACAGCGCCCAGCAGTCGCGAGTCGCCAGCCGCACGTGTTGCCTGCTTTTGGCGTCAGCGCTGCAGCTGTCCCGGCCCGCTGCACGTACAGCGGTTGCTGCTCACTCACTCGGTGGCACAACTGCTAGCGAACTTCTGCTGAGATATTCTGCGGCGTCTTACTTTCTCTTTACCAGTATACAGAGTGTTCAATAATTCCCGTTACAAAATTCTAGAACTTGTAGAGGGGCGTGAATGCATAATATTTTGATTAGGAACCCATGTCTGGAAACATTATCCAACGACGCTACCGACCATCAAAGTTATAGATGCCGGCGCCTGTGAATGTATGTATATACAGGGCGATTCCGTGATGATGTCACAAACTTTCTAGGCTGATGGAAAAGGATAAATGTATCAATTTGAGGTGAGGTAACACGTACCGGAAACGAACGAGTCGAAATTTACAAACGAAAATCATTCTGAAACTTCTGAAAGTGGAATATATGTATCGGTACTGCTGTTGATAAGGTTGCTTGGGTATGAAACCCTTCAGAGGTGGTAGTATAGACCAAAACAAGGAAAAAATGTCGAGTAAACATGGGCTCTAAAATGCATACCTAAGAGCTATGAGCACTTGTTCAGTAGAGGGGATGTTTTTCACACTAGCGAAGATGAACAAGTGCTCATAGCAGCAGCAGTACCGGCACATGTTTTCCACTGTGAGATATATCAGAATGATTGTCGCTTGTAACTTTTCACTCGTTCGTTTCCGAACCAGGGACCCTTACCTCAAATTGATACATTTATCCGTCTCCATCATTCTTGCCGATCTGTAACATCATCCCGGAATTACCCTGTATATACGTAAATTTACAGGCGCCGGCGCCAATAACTTTGACGCTCTACAGCGTCGTCGGATGACGTTTCCGAACATGGCTTCCTATTCAAAATACTAAGGCGAATGAAGCAAAGGAAGAATGAATGCTGGTAACCCTCCTAGTGAGCTCGAATCTTTCCAACTTTACATTTAAGGTCTTTGTTTGAGATACACCTAGGATAATATATTGGATGACTCTTCTAGAAACGTAAGGTGTTGAAATTTTAACAATAAATCACACTATGTTGCAAAAAGCCTTCTCTTACAGCGTTTGCCACTGGGGTTGTCTGAACACCTCCGCACTTACCAAATGAACTTGCAACGAAACACGATGTTCTTCTTAGGATATTCTCTATTTCTTCTACCAACCCTGTCTGGCGCTGATCCCAGACTGAAGAGCAACGTTCACGTGCTGGTCGAAGGAGGGTTTTGTAAGCTATCTCTTTTATGGGAGGACTACACGTCCCTGGGACTCTTCCAACGAATCTCTGGCATCTGCATTACCTGCGATTAGTTTTATATGGTCGTTGTACTTTCAGTCGCCCCGTGTGCTTACTCCTAGGGGTTAATGGATGTCACTGCTTCCAGTGATTGTTGTTGTACAATTGTGTTATAATACAATAACAGGTCTTCCTGCCTATTTATGCGAAAAACATTGCACTTGTTTATGTTGACGATCAATTGTCCCTACACCAACCACCACCCTTTGCTGGTTCCCTTGCATTTCGCAATATTTTTGTAGTGTTGCGACGTCTCTGTTTACAATAGTAAACGAAAAGCCTCATGGAGCTTCCGATGTTATCCACTTGCTTGTTTAAATACAGGGTGCTCAGAAATAGTCTGGAAAGCTTGAAGGGTCTAGCAGGGTAGGTTGTGCTGAGAAATAATAGTTAAGAAAAAAATTCGATACGTTGCGCCGTTTCCGAGTTAATTAATATTGAACATAGTACATAAGGCCGGTGAGCGCTTAAATTCAAGCGGTCCGCCAGAGACTCTTAGTGTCAGTTGTTCTCATAGCGCACGAGACTGTTCACCGTTTGCCTCGGGTTCGATTCTTACCACCATCCCATGCCCAATTTTTGTATCGGTCGCTTGTTGGGTCTTAGGAAACCAAAAGAAGAACTCGTTTGGCGACATTGTCTCTGGCGAACCGCTTGAATTTGTGAGCGGAACGGCCTGACTGGCTGACTTAAATGTTAATTAACTCGGTAAAGGCGCAATGCATCGAATTTTTTTGTTAACAGATATCTCACTCACAACTTGCGATGCAACGTCCTCACAAGCTTTTCAGACTCTTTCTGGTCACCCTGTCTTTTGTGAAATGTAATGGTCCTGTAATACTCCTTTGGGGTAAGCCAGAAGTCATTCTTATGACTGAAGCTTTGGCACCATTAAGAATTGCATGCCATTTCCTGAGTCAGATGATGTAGCTGCACGATGCTGCACGGCCGAGAGGATAATATATCTTTCCTCTCGAGCGTTAGTCGCTTGGGTGCTTTGAGCTCCTCAGAGGCAAAGAGTGTGTCCGTCCTGAACCATATTCGCATGACTAGTCGCACGATCCCGACCGACGGTAGCACCAAGTGGTGGAACGATAAACTGCAATGCCAATGGCGTACAGTCTTTCAGTTGTCGTATTTAGACGCGTGCTGTTAGACGTTTCTCTCTCTTACACAACGTACCACATAATTTCCTCACAAACAAACAACATTCATATGCAATTTCTGCATGATAAATGCTTTGCGTAATCTTTCCTTGAATACAGTATGTAAATGACGCTACTTCAACCTACTTCGTACGGTTGAGTTGAAACGCTAATCATCTGCATATCCAAGCACGTTCTATACTTCATGCTAATTTGACATTTGTCGCATGGCTTTGCAATTGTAATGGACAGTAGCGTATTATCACCGCAACTCTCTGGGTCTCTCTGCATATGCGGATGCCGACAACTTATTTTCCATAATTGAGTTCCCTACACGGACTTTAAGCTCAGCAGTAACATTCACGGCAGCGGTGTTCCTATAAGATGCAACAATCGAATTTTTTATCCTGTCTGGATATGATTACTTTCTTTTACCATCGCACTTTTAGCAGACGAGGCTTTCTTGAGAAGTGTTTATGCTGTCGCTACCGTAGACACACTAGCTAAAGCAATGAACGTTGTTGTTCGGGATGCTCGAGCTAAGCGAACTACGGTGATTTACCTTCCACCAGGGGTCTGTACTGCCGGACATGAGCATAGAGCAGCACAATAACTCAACAGCCACAGATGAACTAACGGCTCTGAAGACTTTCAGAGACGTTACGATGTAAAATAACAAAAGAAGATAGTAATTACAAATTGATAGATCAAAAAACAGACTACCGACATGTCAGGTTTATATCCAGATGTCTGTATTTTGTTTTCTTCAAATCCTTATGAACTGACATACGTTTACGTAAGTCAAACCAATTTCTTGATGTACGTACGTACACACACCGTTTCATGACAAGTACTGAAGGGAAATAAATCGGAGAGTTATTTAAATTTTCTTCGTTTCATTCAATATTATATACGCATTTGTAATTAACGAATAATTAAAGCATCACCTTTTAGAAAACCCATAATTGCCTTGCATTGCGACGCTTAAGTTAGAAATTTGGCTGAAAGGTGCCTTCAAGTTTTCTCTGTAGTGATGCAGAAACGTGGCGCCCTGCGACTTCATCCTCGGGTTCGGCGACGCTGCAAACACCAGGGTGTCGACACATTCGAAAAAAAGGCCAGAGGTCAGAAGATGACGTGACGTGTAAGGTGGGTTAATGATATGACATTGGCACCAAATTTCAGCACAACTCTGCGCAACACCATCGTGAACGCGTCACACAATGGGGAGATCGTCACACCACTTCTTACCCACATTTCACCCCTTATTTTGTTGCCATCTGCGATAGAGGTCAGAACCGCGACCTCAAGCGTTGAAATCCCGCAGTGTTTTATGGGTGACCGAGGAAACTACCGCAGACACACCGCCACTCACAATTGGAACGAAAAGGCTTCAGGGGGTGGCATAAAGGTGTCAATGAAGCAACCACTTTCCCTGTCGCATACATTCCCACACATTTCGCTCTCAAAAACGACAGTTCGCAGTGTGATAAGCAATATTTGACACTGGCTACACCTCCCACCAGGAATTCGTGGCAGGCCGCTTCAAACCAGTCAGAAGACTGTTGGAGGGAGAGGGAGAGAGAGAGAGAGAGAGAGAGAGAGAGAGAAAGAAAGAGAGAAAGAGAGAGAGAGAAGAAAGAAAGAGAGAGATAGAGACAGAAAACCCCACTGAATGTGATCGCACCCCTTTGGAATGTAGCGCAAGTTCAATTTTTGCTCTCGTGTACAGGCTGGAAACACTAGGGACCGTTCAAATAACTCCGAGGAAATTTAAACCTGATCCGAAGCAGCAGAGCGTATTTAAGGTTTTGGAACCCTCTTATTTTCTGCCCCCCCCCCCGTCTCCCACCTGAGGCAGGTGCATCAATAAAAGGAAAAAGGATCCCTCTAAGACCCACACTCTCCTTCTCCCCTCCCCCGCCAGTTCAGCAACACCCCAGTGCCACCTACACACCTTTGCTGAGCATCAGAAATGTACCTTCAGAAATTTCGACACAGAATCAGCGTGGCTGTTGCTCTAGCGCCTGAGAGTCATCCCTGTTTTACACCCCTACACAGCCGCCAGGCTAGTGTCGAAGTTTCTGAGAGATACATTTGTAACGTGCGTAGCAGTGTTGTATGGTTGGCACCGAGGGTGTTGCCGAACAAGGGGCTTAAAGGGTCTTAGGTTGTGGAAAACGTCTTCCTGTTTCTCATCTCAATGCCAATTGTCGTTTTCGACCTCGCAATGTGTGGGAATCAACGCGCCAAGGGAAGGGGTGGTTTCATTGACGCTGTTTATGCCCCTCTCTGAGGTCTTTTCGTGTCTGTTCAGAGCCGCATTGTGTATGAAATGTTTTCTTCGGCCACTGATAAGGAAATGGGGTGATTTCCATCACAGAAGCGTCAAAAGAAGGAATGAAGTATGAGTAAGAGTGGCTGTGACGACCTTCCCATCGCGTGACGCATCCACGGTGGCGTTGGACAGAACTGTGGTGAAATTTGGTGCCAACGTGACATCATTAACACACCTTGCAGCTCATATGACTTTTTAGCTGTGGCCTTTTTATCGCCTGTGTCGACACCTTGCTGTAGGAAGCGTCGTCGAGACCGAGGGTCACATCGCAAGGCGCCACGCTTTTAGACTATTACACAGGAAAGTTGTAGGCCAACTTACAGCCGAATTTCAAACTTATAGGTTGCAGTGGGAGACAGTTACCTCGTTTCGAAAAAGTGATGCTTAGTTTTAATGCGCAGTGTTGATATCTCTCTTCCCTTCACCTTGTTGCGCATGTGCAAGCACACGAAGTGAAAATTATGGTAATTTCTCCGTGGTTGCACCACAGTTTTGTTCTGCTAGCGTATTTGTTCTGATCTACTAATTGCATGTTGTTTGTCTTGTAACGTGATAGCTTTGTGGTGACAATGCTTCGATTTGCCAAGGCTATAACTGCTGAAACAGCGGATATTGTTGCAGACCTAAGCAGATGCGGTGATGCGTCGTGGTGGAGAGTCCCAAAATACAATGGCGGTCGCGCCTGGGCGTCGCTTGAGGCTGTGCGGCTTCCGCGGTCAGTCCTGGACATATAATGTAAAATTCATGTGACAGTAAAATTTCTTTTGTAACAGAAATCTATTGTGTCACTAACGATCTCTACGTGCGTTAGTATGTTGCTCTGAGGTATTTTTCACTAAATTTATTTCCAGGACGTATGAGAAATGATTATCATTTCGGCATTTCGCCAAAAAGAAGAAGAAAACATTGTGTCAAGTAACTCTAGAAATGCAATTAGACAATCTATTATTAAGACTGTTGTCTTACATGCGCGCGCGCGCGCGCGCGCGCGCGCGCGTGTGTGTGTGTGTGTGTGTGTGCGTGTGTGTCGAAGTTCACCTTAACGCGATTGACGGAGGTGGACCAGTTTCTTTGGACTGAGCTCGTATGACTGAATGTCAGTGGATTTATTTCTGAGGTATTAAATCACAGACTGTTCACTCATCACCTTTGTATAATGAATCACTTCGTCTTGAGAGAGTTCTGGGAATATTTGAGACACTACCACTACATTTTTTCTAATTGAATTCTAGCGTGTTCCGATCTCAGTTCCGCAACGAACTGGAGACGATTCAGGCGGAATTTGTGAGATATCATGAAACATTAATTAACTGTAGCAAATGATAAACGCTGATGAACAAAAACATTCTGACCATCTGATTAATAGCGTGTTGATCCACCTTCGGAATGCAACACAGCATCGATTCTGTGTAACCATCGGCTCGACAAGTTCTTGGTAAGTTTCCGGAGGTATTTAGCATCAGAAGTCTACGCACAAGTCACGCAGTTTCCTTAAATTAAGGGCCGATGATATGTGGTCGCTGAGCTGGCGCCCGATAGCGTCCCAGATGTGTTTTATACTGGGGTGACAAAAGTAATGGGATAGCGATCTGTACATACACAGATGGCGGTAGTATCGCGTGTGCAAGGTATCAAAGGGCAGTGCACTGACGTCATTTGTACTCAGGTGATCATATGAAAAGGTCTCCTTATGGCTGCACGTCGGGAATGAAGAGACTTTTCACGTGGAATGGTAGTCGGACCTAGAGGGATGTAACATTCCATTTCTGAAATAGTTAGGAATTTAGTATAGTGAGACGTACAGTGTCAAGATTGTGTCAAGAACACGAAATTTCGAGCCTTATATCTCACGACAGACGACGCAGTGGGCGACGTCCTTCACTTAAGACCGAGAGCAGCGATGTTTGCCGCGCGGGATTAGCCGAGCGGCCTGTGGCACTGCAGTCATGGACTGTGCGGCTGGTCCCGGCGGAGGTTCGAGTCCTCCCTCGGGCATGGGTGTTTGTGTTTGTCCTTAGGATAATTTAGGTTAAGTAGTGCGTAAGCTTAGGGACTGATGACCTCAGCAGTTAAGTCCCATAAGATTTCACACACATTTGAACGTTTTTGAGCAGCGATGTTTGCGTAGAGTTGTCAGTGCTAACAGGCAAAGTTGGGTGAAATAACCTCAGAAATCAACGTAGGACGTACGATGAACGTTTTCAGTTAGAGCAGTGTGGTGAAATTTGGCGTTGATGGGCTTTGGCGGCAGATCGACCGACGTGAATGCCTTAGATCACAGCACATCACCGCCAGCAGCACCTCCCCTGGGCTCGTGACCATATCGTTTGGGCCCAAGACGAGTAGAAAACCGTCACCTGGTCAAACGAGTCCCAATTGAAGTTAGAAAGCGCTCGTGGTAGGGGTCGAGTGTGGCACGGACCCAACGAAGCCAAGGACTCAAGTTGTCAACAAGGCACTGTGCGTGCTGGTGGTGGCTGCGTAATGGTGTGGGCTCTGCGTACGTGGAATGAATCCATCATTGGAAACAGTTATGTTCGGCTGCTTGGATTGTCAGCTATTCATCGACTTCATGTTCCCAAATAATGATGGAATTTTTGTGGATGACTATTCGCCGTGCCATGGTGGTACAGTTGTTCGCGATTCGTTTGAAGAACGTTCTGGTCAACTGGGGCCAATGATTTGGTACCGAGATCTCCCGACATGAATCTCATCGAACGCTTATGGGACGTAATGGAGAGCTCAGTTCGTGCACAACGTTCTGCACCAGCCACACTTTCGCACTTATGGAAGGTAGTAGAGCATGGCTCAATATTTTTGCAAAGCACGTCGAACGATTTGTTGAACCCATGTCACCCCGGGCAAAAGGAAGTTCGATACGATAGTAGGAGGTATCCCATGACTCTTGTTACATCAGTGTATCGGGTTCAGAGCGGGCGCATTTGGTGGCCAAGACATCAATGTGAGTTCACTATCGTACTGCTAAAATCACTGTAGCACGATTGTAGCTTTGTGAGATGGACAGTTATTCTGCTGAAACGTACCATCGAGCCCGCGGAAGATGTCAAGCGTGAACGGACGCATGTGTCCGCAATAATTTTCACATAGTCCGCAGCTGTCATGGTGCCTTCGTTCACTACTAAGTGATCGCATTTCGTATGGTTTCTTACTCCCATTTACCTCTGTATCTGTATCACTAAGAATGTCTGCACAACAGTGCAAATGTCGACGGTATGCGCTGTAAATGTTGTTTGCAAACTTGTACAGTTCAGTGACGGTACTTTCTGTTGACAGCACGCCCACTTCACTCTTCGCCCTCAAGCTTGCATTTAGTGTACACGGTTCTGTCTCGTATTTGTTTTTCAAGCAGTAAATTGACAGTGATATGTATCAGTATGATATACAGGGTGAGTCAGGAGAAAAGGTACGTGTTTTGACGGGTGATAGCATTAGTGATTCTGAACAAAGAACTTGATGTGGACATATGCCCTATTCCGAATGGTTTCCGAGATAGAACACTCTTAATGTATATTTCTATTTATTTTCTGGTTTATTCATTGTCATTGTTTACAACGTACCACAGTAGTATAGAGGAAGTTGAGACGTGCACTTTGATAAGGACGCTTATGGTCAATCAATTCGGAAAACTATCTGAAACTGGTCTACAAAAAGTGCCTAAGCTACGACGCACGCGCGCTGCGCGAGATTTTCAATATTCTCGCGATCTCTTCTCGCAAACTGTGAATCCTAGACAAAAAATAAAAAGGACTTTTTTGTAGCAAATTTAATTTAGTTTGATTGTATACTGAGACACGTTTTCGTTGGAGTATGGGGTTTTAGAGTTGTTAAAGAAAAACGTACGAAAGTGATATTAAACGTCTTCTATCTCGAAAACCTTTCGCAATAGGGCATAAGTCCAAATGAAGTTTTTTGTTCAGAATAATTAATACCATCTCTTCTCAAAGCACGTACCTTTCCTCCTGATTCACCCTGTGTATTGGTGTGGGTAGGTTTATTGATGAAGTATTCCCCCATAAGCACCTCATGAATGTATTCACTGAATGCTGAGCTGCAGTGTTCCCTCAGCGGCACCCACCACATGACAATACTTTCGCATGTGACGATTGTTGCCTTACCCTGTGTTTCACGATGTACATTCTTAATGATTGCATATTATTGGTGCTTTTACTTCTGTGAAAATATTTTCACAAAAACAAATCGAATAATTACGACGTAACTCTGTAACGAGGCACTGGAGACTACGAGTCCTTAACCCAAAAATACTGAAAAATATAGTCGATGAACTTCGGGTTCACTATGTAAACTTGCCCGATGGTGAAGAACTACAGAAGCTGGCTTCTAGTGTGTTCTTTCTATAATAAATGTATTTAATTGTCACCGTCCGCCCCGATAGCTGAGTGGTTGTCGGCACGGTAGCTCAGCGTGTTCGGTCAGATAGCTGGTTGGCCTCTGTAATAAAAAACGGAGTGAAAGGATCAACAACGAACTTGAACGGATGGCGTGTGATGTCCGCAACGACCAAATACAACGATCAAGAAAGAACAAATGCAAAAAAACAAAGTGGTCAGCGTGACGGATTGCCGTCCGACGGGCCCGGGTTCGATTCCCAGCTGTGTGGGAAATTTTCTCCGCATAGGGACTGGGTGTTGTGCTGTCTTCATCATCATTTCATCCCCATCCGGCCAGCAGGTCGCCCAATGTGGCGTCGAATGTAATAAGACCTGCACCAAGGCGGCCGGACCTGCCCCGCAAGGGGCCTCCCAGCCAATGACGCCGAACGCTCATTTCCATTTTGCCATTGTCACCGAATTCTGTTTCTGTCGGGTTTTTAACCTGTCGAAACTTTTAACTGTGAGTCATTTAAGTCTACATCATTCTCATTGCAATTATAGACCAGTGCATTAAGTTTTCGGAAAATATTTACAGTGACACTGAAATGACATTGAAACTCGTTAATGAACATCACAGAAGATCTGGAAATTTCCACTGCTGACGTGGATGCAGCGCTATGGTCGATTTTATCAAACTGCGATACAAGCGTAGCAGCTCTGTCTGCGAGGCAGCAGCAATGGCGTTTTCAGTGATCTGTTGACGCTCTCAAAGCGTGTGAGGATTATTAGAATATACCGGACCCTTCAGTTTTCCCACGCGTAAAACAGGGAGAGAGATCAAGCGACGGGGGTGGCCAGAACATTGCACTGGTTACGCTGATTATTCTCACCTCACTGTAAACCTCCTGCACTCGCTACGACTTTGTCAAAAGGGTTTGGTGTTGCTCGGACTTGCTGAATTTTTCCATGTAGTCATTCATCTTCTGCATCCAATATAGCAATCCTGACATTAAGCTACGCCTCTTAGAAGAACCTCTGTATATTTTCTGATGGATAGTGGCTCATGTTCTGTGACTTCACATACCCTGACAGGCTGAACCAGGCCTCAATTGAATAAATGCAAAACTGAGGATCCAGAACTCCTGAATCCCATCCATTCGGAAGCCACTGGAAGAACTCAAAGCTGCTGGATTTGTCCTCTCAGCTTCAATGTCAGCACTTTTTGCCATGGGCATTTCTTATATTCATTGACAAGTATCAATTTCGCGTTAGTCTTGTAAATATTTTCCGGGCCAGTTTGACTTTTTCTACCGTGTGTATAAGACGCGATGAAAGAGTTTCCATTTGAGGGCGTTGCTGCTCGTATATGTAGCGTAACGCCACTCAGGTGCGGGCATGTAAGCACCGACATGTAAGAACGTGATTAGTGTGTCATCTTCTTCCGATGTGCGTGCCGTAAATTCGAAAACATGAACTATGGCGACGCTATTACGACATGCGTCCACACAGGACCGACGTGCTGTTATTCTTTTCTTGGCTGCCGAAGGACAAACACCCTCAGACATCTATCGAAGAAAGAAGAATATGTTTGGGGCAAAATGTTCGCCGAAAACTACCGTTGTGGAATGGTGCGCGAAGTTCTGTGCTGGTCGCCATTCGACACAAGACGCTCTTATATTGCAAATGTCGCAACGTAAAAGTTACGACAACTCAAGTGAGATACACTGGAGCATCAGCCCTACAATACCGATCTCTCTCCACGTTATTATCACTCTTTCGGTCTGTTAGAAGAGGCCTTGAAGGGTCGACGACTGATATCGGACTAGGATGTGCAGAAATTAGTGACGGACTGCTTCAAATAGCAGGACACAGTGTTTTTACCAAACGGCTATCTTCAACCTGTTGTGTCGTTGGCGTGATTGCCTCAAGGCTCACGGTGATATTTCCTGATTGGCAGACAGATTCTGGACTGTACGGCTTTAGAACGGAAACTTTTTGATGACGCCTTACACAACGTGTTTGACTATCACAGGCACAAATGAAAGGGCCCCGTAGAGCACAATGAAACAATTAAATGATCCTGACAAACGTTGGTCCGGAAACCATGTACATAAATACCTTGTAACAGAGTCCTCGAGGACCCAAACTGCTGATATGCACCTGAGGACAAACGCACTACGAAAAGTGTTCCACATGGGTACAGCTCGTGCGAAGGCAGCTTCGAGCACGTCTCCTCTTCCATGTCCATACACGTTCAGACATCCCAGGCGTGTCCTGAATGTAGTGACAACCATGCACAATACTTCCGGAATTCATCGATACTGTCAACAGAGCTGGAAAACACGAAAGCTTTCAAGTGCCTCTCATACAAAAAATACCCAACGAGTTCAAGTCGGGGAACTTGGGAGACCACGTTGTTGTCGAGCCACGACCAACACACCCGTTGTCGAAACGTTACTTACCACCAAGTCACACGACAGCCGTTTATCACTTCATTATTTGCGCCTCACTTGAGATGTTCCGAAATAAACGTCACCGTAGACACTGTTGTAACTTTCGCATGACTGCACTTGTGAATATGTCTATCAGGGAAACCATTGGTTTCTGGACGGATGTTTATTGAGATTATTTGTTTGTTTCATTGCCCTCTGCTCGCATGTTTTATTTGTGCTTATAATAGTCAAACACTGTATGTGTACTCCGTAATAATGATGCTTTTTAGAGGAAGGCGTAGCATACAGTTTTCCATGTAAACCAACTCAGGCTAAAATGGTAACACCAATTGAGGCCAGTGCTGTTATCCGCCGCTTAACAGGTACTTATAAGGAAATGTTAACGCCGAAGCTCACCGTCCAAGAGTGTTCGCTATCAGAGGTTCTGTCTTGAAGGTATTGCGGCCCAGCAAACCGCGCGACGTCGGAAAAAACTGACAGAATGCATGTTGTTCGCAACTCACTAGTTAGCTTAAGAAAAAAGTTTTCACTTGACCGAGTGTCGAATTACAAAATGTGTCAGGAAAGGTAATAAAAAATTTCACTATTGTTTGTGATATGCCTAGCAGGAAACGATCATAATTGTATTGGTGTGTACGGAGAGCAAGAAATGTACTGTAATATGTTGACTGTCCACAGGAACAGTGATTTTTTTCGAAATAAAACGTAATCTATGTGTTAATTAAGGATATAGTCTATTTCCATTCCAGATTTCTTTAAAGTCCGTCCAGCCGCTTCAGCGTGGAGTATTAACGAGTACGCAAGCTTGACGAAGAAGGAAAATAAGCAATTTCTACATCGGTGCCGCGCAAATTTTATAATATTTGTACGTGCAAAAACGTCATCTGCCCTCACGTGAGTGTCTGTTACGAGCTAATATGCTCGCGTATAACAATCAAATCCAGTCTCATTAAAAGTGTGCCACGGTCTACATGTGAAGACAAGACGTCTTTCTGTCATACGGAATTTAAATGACACTGTCGTTGTGAGTCTTCAAAGGTCTCAGAAGCTAAAAGGTACGCCTGACGCTCAGCAGCTAAAATGGAGTTGGCTTGTATGGTAGTATGGATTTAATACTTTTGAGAATTGTATAAGCGTTGTATTCATTTGTTGAATCGTATTTTGTAAGCAAAGAGATTTTTCTGATACTAATTAGTGTTCCACATTTCATATTATGTTCTTCAAGTCAGTAAGTATCTTGTACTACATGCTTTTAAAAGGAACCTATGTATTAATTCAGGGTATAAGTTAATTCCATTCCAGATTTCTTCAAAATTCATTAGTCATTTCGGCGTGAAGGAGTAAAAAGAAAAACAAACTCGCACACATACTTTACTATTTGTAAGATACTGGCTCTAAAGGGTAAGGGTATAAGTTCACATATTTCTGTTGGTGACTGAGGACGGTGTACTTAACAACATTACATCATAATTTACGTAATTTACAGACTAATAATTATAGCCATTATAAGTCATATGGTTTTAAGTTGTTTAGCACCTCCAAGTACGTGTGGCAAGAGTAAGCCTTTAATGCTTATTTTCCCATCGGCAGCAGGTCAGATGTTGAAGTGTGGACGAGTGGACGCAAAATGGTTAATCTGTACTGACAGGCGTAATCCAGTTAGTGGTCTCCTTTACACGGACGTAAAAAGTTTTAATTGGTCGAAAGGATTTGATTTGTCGTCATCCACACGACAAATACCTACGAAGGAATGCTGCTGAAACTAAGAGCTAGAAGAATGCAACGAAACAAAGAAAAAAAGAAGAAAAAAACTAGAACAAAAAGCTGCAGGTACTAGTTCTATTATGTAATCTAATGAAATATGACATTGTCAAATCAGGCGCTGTAGGCAATCGCCTTGCACTTTATTCGGTCTGTATTTCGTCACTACGGTGGAAGTGGCGGAAAAAAAAAACACCAGTGCCCGCCGCACTCGTAATGGTCACAGCCACGCGAGAACGTTTTCGTGTCACAGGAAATATGAACTATTCTTAGAAATAAATAATTATAATCTTGTCTCTGTAAAGTAGCAAAAAAGAAAAAGAGCCCAGACCAGTTCCAGAGAGAAAGAGAAAGGGCGTGGGAAGCTGGAGCGACTTCCCCGCGGCCGAAGGACGGACGCAATTACGCGCTTCCGGCGTTGGCGTGGCGTGGAGTGGCACGCGTGTAATTTGTGCGCAGGTGCGAGGGTGCGTACGCTGCCATCTCCGCGCACTGATTACTGCCAGCCGCCGCTCTGAACAACAGCAACAGCTACAGTCGCCCGCATACGTGCTAGCACTCGCCGTGTTATGTAAACGTTGAACGGCGCGGAAAAAGTCTCTTACAGGAAATTACTGTGTACCGTTTTGTGCTCTCCTTCTCACACCCTTTTCTTTTGTCTTTATTTACTAGAACTAAAGAAGGCAATTCCTTTGTTAAGATACTCGCATTATTTTCGGAAAGAACACGTTTCGAACCCCAGTTTAGTCATAATACACAAAGGGAAAATGAATAAATTATCAATTCTATTGACCTGACGTTCAAGCACCAGTTTAGTAACGCCCACCAAAAGAGGACGGTAAAGGGAATGATTCAAATGCCGTATAATGGAGATTGCGCGCAACAGTTGCTGCGAAAAGTTTTTCAAACAAGGCCAATGAAAGCTGGATTCACATTCCACTGTCGCACCATCGTACGGTATGGACGGAAAGCCGTTCTGGATTGCTAGAAATGAACTCATAGATGCCGCAGCAAAGCAGGCATCACCGCATGGTGCCATTAAATCTCGTTAAGTCCCTCTAACAGATATGATACCCATACTCAGAAGCCATTGTCCTCGGACTGGCAAGAGGAGTGGTCGCGGACATCTAAAATCAAAGGCAGTCACTAAGCAGTAATTCTTCCCACTATTCCAAGAATAAGGCAAACATTATGGAGCTTCATGACACCTATAACACGGCTAAAATATAATCACTGGAAATGCTACAAACATCTCTATCGGCTCAGCTTAAGGGCCACACCGCTCTGTGTTCGTGGAGAGGAAGAAGATCCAAACAATATATTTCAAATTCAAATGGCTCTGAGCACTATGGGACTTAACTTCTGAGGTCATCAGTCCCCTAGAACTTAGAACTACTTAAACCTAACTAACCTAAGGACATCACACACATCCATGCCCGAGGCAGGATTCGAACCTGCGATCGTAGCGGTCGCGCGGTTCCAGACTGTCGCGTCTAGAACCGCTCGGCCACTTCGGCCGGCAAACAGTATATTTCTACAATGTCCCAGCAACACGTATCACGAACGTAACTGAATTTAATCTTCGGACTCTTAGTCAGCCGTTCCCAAACAGATTCCAAACCCTGTTAGCATCCAACGGTGTAGCAACATGTAAAATACTGCACGAGTTCGTCTACAATGTCAATAGTAGTACTTGCAACCTACGTCCTCAATAGTTTGCTGTAGTATTTCAATCTCTGTCTTCCTCTGCAGTTTTTACCCTCTACATCTCCCTCCACTACCATGATCAGCCGGCCGGGGTGGCCGAGCGGTTCTTGGCGCTACAGTCTGTAACCGCGCGTCTGCTACGGTCGCAGGTTCGAATCCTGCCTTGGGCGTGGATGTGTGTGTTGTCCTTAGGTTAGTTAGGCTTAAGTAGTTCTAAGTTCTAGGGGACTGATGACCTCAGAAGTTAAGTCTCATAGAGCTCAGAGCCATTCCCTCATCTATTTTCCATATATTGCTTTCCTGGGCTATTCTGCGGAGAACCACCTCATTCCTTACCTTATAAGCTCAAGTAACTGACTATATTCCCACGTGTTACACAGCAAAATATGGAACGCTCAGCTTCTAAATGTATATCACCGTGTACCTCCCATATGTATGTGTCTGAAGACTGGTGCAACAATACCTGTAGCTTCAATACCCAAATCTGGTTTTTGTAAATTTTTCTATTATATCTAGATGGTACTTATAGACATGTACAAACGAAGCTTTTGCAACTGTTTTTGTAGGACATACAAAAAACATTGTTAGTTTATAGATATAGTCATTAACATGGACTGAATTGGGAAGATACCAAAAGTGTACCAATGGCTATTGATCATTTCGTATTGTGTTACCGGTAGGACTTTTATAGCGTAGTCATACTACCTCAGCGTATCCTGCGTTATATTTTAGTATTGTTTACTCGTTTCAATATACTGTCGCTGTAAAATTTGTTTTATGTCGGACTTAGTCCTCTGATAAGCCTATGTAACTTCATACCACTGTGCGACTTAAATTAATGTCTACTTTGAATTGTCAAAACAACAAAATTATATAACATTTGCAGTGTTTGGGTGGCGGTATGGGCACGTTACAAAACCCAGTAAATTAAAAGAGAGAAAGGGAGAGGGAGGGAGGGGGGGGGAGAGAGATAGAGAGAGAGAGAGAGATTTCAATGAATCAGATCTGATGGCAGCCTATAATGGCTAGACCTGGATATCAAAAATAGACAGTATACTGTTCTCGATGCACTACTCAGACAACTGTATTTGATTGTTGAAAAAATTATCGGCTGTTTCTAGAATCATACTGAGGTATTAAACACTTCAGAGGTACCATAAGTTCGTCAACGAGAACAAAAGGAAGGTAGAATTAAACGTCCCATCAACAACGAAGATAGTTATTGTCAAAGACACCGTACCGGAATTTTCATTAAGAGATTTAGAGAAATCTCGGAAGACCTAAATTTGGATGATCAGACAGGGTACCAGCCTAGGTCGTCCTGAATTCGAATCTAGTGCTTAAGTATTCCTCGGTTTATGAGAACAATTCGTACGTTAAGCTTAAATTGAGCTGCTGAAGGTTTGATGACGTTTTCAATGATTAGGGCTTCACACTGGACGTAATGCACCGTCACTGAAAGTGTGTTCGTGTTAGTGTTCCAAGGAAGATACCCACGTAGTCCTGATTCAAGGTATCAGCGCTATACAAATATCTGCGCCTCTATCGCAGTATCAGACGAGCAACTATTGCTGACTATACGGAGACTGCAGCACAGATCACGACGAATGGTGCTCGCCGAGAGCCAGGAACCATTTGATGGAAGATGGGTTACGAGGAGAGGAGGGGGTTTCCTCTCGCGACTCATCCCTGTCTACAGTTATGAAGGGAAACTCGTAACTACTGGCGTGAATGGTGCGAAGATGTGTGGCGCGATCTCAGATAGCGTCGTATTTTGGGGCAATTCCATGCACTCACAAAGAGCATTTTTATCCCAGGTAAGGCCGGTCGGGCAGATCTGCGCTGTCAGGTCGCGAACTTCGTGTAGGTCATTGCTCAGGTGTCTCGGCATTCTGTATCTGCCATTTCTGTTCATTTAATTTGTTGTTGAAAGTGCTGACTCATTCAGAAGAAACTGCAGTATTCATTCACGAGACGGAATCATGGATTTACTTGGATAACGCCTCCCTAAGCATTGCACAGGAAAGTGTGCACTATTCAGCTAGTTTCATTTTCAATAGGCTTCCAACAGAACTGAAATATGAGAGATAAACTCTTAAGTCAAATTCAAGTTGCTAAGTTCTGTACATGACTTCCTCGCAGTAGTTTTGAAGTTTTCTCTGTGCTTTGTTCTCATATAAGCCAATGGCCTTGCCGCAGTAGTAACACCAGTTCCCATCAGATCACTGAAGTGCTCCTTGGGTAACACTTGGATGGGTCACCGTCCCTGGCTACCGAGTGCTGTTGACAAGTGCGGTGCACTCAGCCCCTGTGAGACCAATTGAGGAGCTACTTGATTGAGAAGTAGCGGCACCTGTGACTGCCGGGAGAGCGGTGTGCTGACCACATGTCCTTCCGTAGACGATGACGCCTGAGGGCTAACGATGACACGGTGGCCGGTCGGTAACGTTGACGGAATCATGGATTGTATTTGTGTGTTTGTTTGAATTGATATTCTCTCCAACCAACGCTTCTTATTAGTTCTTTACTTCCTTTTGTTTCCAAATACTTGGAAACAGCCTTCTGTGAACTACGTTCCGATTCCTTACATGTTCAAGAAGCTTTGGCCTGCATAGTGCCATGGACCCTGATACGTAAATGAAAATAAATAAATAAAAAATAAAATGGGACAATTTTTAAAGCATGATTTCCATGCGTAGGTTGTCCATTGATTTTGAAATAAATGCTTTATTTCATTATTTAGCAAGTTCTCAATCTAAATCACAATGGAAACTGTTACGCTTAAGCACATTATATAAAAAATTAGGTTTTTATTTCAAAATAAAAGAACATCCTACCCTGAAAAATGACTTCCCTGGAGATGAGGTTCCAAAGGCGCTACAGTCCTGAAAAGCGCTGTTACGGTGAATTCCGCGGTTCTGTAGTGTACCTTGGCAGCCGTACGTGATGGACGTCCCCCTCGCTTCGCCCCCCAGGTGTGAGCTGCGTTCGGTGATCCGTTTCCTGTCTGAAAAAAAAAAAAACATTGTGCCGGCAGAAATCCATTCCCAGCTATGCATAATCTATGGAGACAAGTGTATGAGCATACAACACGTGCGCAAATGGTGCAGAGAGTTCAAGAACGGGCGTACTGACGTCTGTGATGAAGAGCGTCCTGGACGGCCATCTGTTTCTGACGAAACAATCGCAAAAGTGGAGGCAGCGGTGCTCTCAGATCGAAGAGTGATGGTTCGTGAGCTCTCCGAAATGATCCCTGATGTCAGCAAAACCTCTATTGTCAAGATTTTGACGGAGCATCTAGGTGGGTGCCAAGAATGTTGACCGAAGACCACAAACGTCAACGCGTTGAAGCGGCCCAAGAACTTCTTCAAGATCACGGAACTCATGGAGAGGAATACCTCGACTCCACCGTCACTGGAGACAAGACTTGGGTGCACTATCGCACACCCGAAACTAAAGAACAGTCCAAACAACGGAAGCACCCAGAGTCGCCGAGATCGCGAAAATTCAAACAAATACAAAGTGTCGGCAAAGTGATGGCAACAGTATTTTGGGAGAGGAAGAGGGTATTACTGTGCGAGTTCTTGCCCACCGGTACAACAATCAACGCTGCCGGGTACTGCGAGACACTGCAAAAATTGCGCCGTGAAATTCAAAACAAGAGGAGGGCTAAGCCGTCCAAGGGGTTGCTTTTTCATCAGGATAACGCTCGACCGCACACCGCTAAAGCCACCAACGAGCTCATCGCAAAATTTGGGTGGGGTATTGTCAAACACCCACCCTACAGCCCGGACTTAGCCCCAAGTGACTACCATCTCTTCCCTGACATGAAGAAACACCTGGGTGGAACGCATTTCGGCGACAGAGAGGAGCTGGAACAAGAGGTTCTCAGGTATTGCGCAGCTTGGCGGCAGATTTTTTTGACTTGGGCATGCAAAAGTGTATTGACCTCAGTGACGACTATGTAGAAAAATAGGTTAAAGTAACATGTTTTACACTGTGAAAAAAAAATTAAGAACCTTGTTTTACGGACACCCCTTGTATTTACATCAACTGTCCACTCATACATAAAAAACCGGTGAAGTGAGGGCAGGACTCGCGCTCAGTGGGTTCTGTATAAACTCAATTATGTATGTAAATGATTCACCTATAGATTTTGATGAGTGAGTTTGTGAGTATCATAATAAGCGAGATAAAGAAATTTATTTTTAGATTTGCAATGGCTTAGAAGCTTATGTTTTTTACACGGTCAGAGGACTCTAGACCTTGGTATTTGATGTGAATTTCAACTTGACATACGGCCGGAGGAGCGGTGTGCTGACCACACGCCCCTCCAATCCGCATCTAGTCACGCCTGTGGGCTGAGAATGGCGCGGCGGCAGATCGGTACCATTGGGCCTCCATGGCCTGTTCATGCGGAGTTTACTTTACTTCAACTTGATGTCACTACCGGTTCCTGAGAAAAATGGGCTTTAACAAACAGAAGGAAAACAAAGTGATCTTATAAGGGTTCCGTTTTTAACGACCTAAAAAAATACTAAAATGTGATAAGTAATGTGAGCAGAAGTCGTCAGTGATGGTCGTCAATAAATGTGGTGTCGACCAGCAGGATTTGTAACGTTCCCTGGCATTTTCACAATTTATTTGTAACATATACGCCGATCTGGGCAAGTTATATATATATATATATATATATATATATATATATATATATATATATATATATATATATATCTTAATATTACTGAATGTGGTATGAAATATGTTTGTTATTTTTATTATATTTTTTGTAACATTTCTCTGTATTTAGGATAGGAAATTTCTATATTTATTATGTGAATGTAAAAGTGTCAGTATTTGCGGTATCAGCGATATTTGCTGGAAATCGATTTACAAAGAAATGTTAATAATCGTAATAGTCGTGCCGTTGTTTATCTTTGGCATGTGGAGACTCTCTGTCGTTGTATGGACAGAGCAGCTAGTTGTGTGGACAGAGCAGCTAGAGTGAGGAAGGGTCAGTTGTGGACAGAGCAGCTAGTTGTGTAGACAGAGCCGCTAGAGTGAGGAAGGGTCAGTTGTATGGACAGAGCAGCTAGTTGTGTGGACAGAGCCGCTAGAATGAGGAAGGGTCAGTTGTGGACAGAGCAGCTGAAGTGAGGAAGAAGTGAGGAAGTGTTAATCCTTGATCGCTCTAGCAGACGCGATGTGCAGCTACGCTCGCGCCCATTAGACGCGCCTGTTTCATTAACCCGCATTGTGGGCACTAAAGGTTGTGTATGCATCGTGGTTATCCAGCAGAGTTAAGATGTACTTCTTTTGTATCTGTCGGGACTTTGCCGCCTTTAATCAAAGCGTACGAATTAATGTGAGTTGACTTGTTGTTTGGGCTAAATATATTAGTATTCATTAAAAGTGTGAATTATTTATGTAAATGAGCATGCCCACGTCATCTATAAATCACATGCGTAATGTAGTAGGTTTGATCAGTGATAAATGTCGGCTTGGCAATAATTAAGACATTTTCTGTTAATTAAAATATTCTTGTGTTCTATGGCTAGTGCCGGGATAAAAGTCAGTAAAAATATTTCACAAAAAGAAAAACCCACTGCATTCTGGAAAGTGTATGCCAAGGCCGAATGATTTAAGAGACTCAGTTCTTATCCAGATAGTACTATCCAATTAAAATGAGTGCACGTAATAATTTCCTTTAAATGTACGTAATCCTTAAGAAAGTAAAATTTGTTTTTTTATTACCACACGTAATAAAGAGAGTGGTTCTACAACAAAGTTCGCACTAAGGCAAATTAACTTTTAAGCAAGAAATAAAATTATTATTCCCTTTTTTATTTTTACGAAATTTCAAATCATTCATTCCAGGAATTTCGTTAAAGATTACAACGCCAGGTAGCAACATACAAGATCAAATCTGGGTGTTACGGTCGGTCATAACGTACCTGAAGCTGTCTTCAGCCCCCAGTTTGGTTTCGGTACCACAGAGAATTACTAGGAATGGTCCCATTGGACTTGGTATGACCTTCCCTGCCTCCGAATTCTCAGCTGACTTAGCCGGCTACTTAGAGGGCTGGGTATGGAGTTTAACGGAGACTACGAATCACGATGCAACTCGGGATTTTTCGCACCAGATCATTGCCTGAGCTTAAATAAGAGATAACCGTCAGAAAAAAGCTCAGGACGGAGTGACGATTGATCCCTGGGCGTTTGAATTTATATTAGTTTCGATTTATGATGTGGCACATCCCCGCTTAGCCACCTAGCTACACTTATCAAGAGAGAATAGCGCAGGATATGTCCAGAGCATCAGCCTGCGATCTAGGAGAGCTGCAGTAAGCTACAGGCTAGCCTGAAAAAAGGTGGCCCCAAGATGGATTAAATTAGCTGACAAACTGTCACGCTGTGAAAGAAGTTGGGATCTGTGAACCAAGGTATTAAGTTCCTCTTCACGCTGAGCCGGATGGTGACAACTATCAACGTGTAGATACAGGTTATTGTGAGGAGGCTTCCTAAGTACAGCATCTTCGAACGTATCATCAACCTTCCTCTTGAGCATCACATCGAGGAAGGGAAGGCAGCCATCCTTTTGTAACTCCATCGTGAAACGAATATTCGGGTGGATTGAATCCAGGTGTTCAAGAAAGCCGTTGAAATTGACACTGTCATGAGGCCACAAAGTTTCACCTACATAACTGAAAAATACGCAGTTTTCAATGCTGCGCTTTCCAAGACACGTGCCGCGACGTCGTCCATAAACAAGTTTGCAATAACATGTGACAACGAGCTTCCCGTCGCAGCTTCATCTCCCTGCTCATAGTAATGGTCATTGAATAAAAAGTTAATGGATACCAAGACATCTTGCATAGGGCCCTTTTAGGTTTTATTGATAGAAAGTAAGTGGAAGTCAACACATCTAAGATGACGGCCCTTTTATGTTCCATTACTAAAAAGTAAGAGGAAATCAACACATCTGAGGTAAGGGTCCTTTTAGGTTCCGTTTAAGAGGAAATCAACACCTCTAAGGTTAGCGCCCTTTTAGTTTCGGTTAAAGATGACGCTGGTTTGTGTAAAACGTGTCTATCCTATTCCTTGTAGTTGTGCAGTTGTGGCATGCCATATATTGTCAGACTATCAGTACCGTAGACAACCAGTGTACTGAGCATAAACTTCACGCACGCGTCCTTCAGTCGAGCAAGTCTGTTATTGACGAACAATGCCTTGGCGCCGGTCACCCGACGGAATGTAACACGAGATTCTTTCCTGCACTTTCAGCTATTGGGGTAATGTTACTAAGAAAGTATATCAAATTAAATTATCAAGTAACCGTCTAAACAGAGACAGAGGTTTTCATCTGAATTCTGCGTGCAGTCCTAGTCTCTCTCTCTCTCTCTCTCTCTCTCTCTCTCTTTCTCTCTCTCTCCCTCTCTCTTGTCAAAAAACGAAAGACCAGATTTAATGCTACTTCACCCGCTGTTTAGTAATTTTCACTATCGATAATATCTGGCGTCGGTCTCTTTGGTTGCGTGGTGATATTAGGTTTTTACTGTGTGTGTGTGTGTGTGTTTTATCTTTTCGGAATTGCCCTTCAAACCGAGGTTTTAAAGTCCTTACACAGTGCTTACTGTCTGCTGTTTTGCCTTGAAAATGACAGGGTCTTCAATGGTCACCTATCGAAATAACTGTGACTGTCGACGACGTCACCCGGCTGCATTCTCGTACATTATCTGGACACTTACACGCCAAGAGAACTCAGGTCTCACATTTCAAGATCAACCGATTGTATTCCCGTGGCCTAAGTACTGTATCTTCCCAATAATCAGCTTCAGTCCCCGTTGCTATATCCTTTTAATGTTTTCACCTTGTAGGAGATATCTTCTTCTATGAATCACACAAAATGTATCTATTTTAACTATTTCCTTTCATTATTCTTTTATAGCTCAGATCTAGGATCTATTTTGGGTGGAGCGAAATTCGAACTCCCGTCTGTTCTTACTGATTAAGTCTTTCTTAATCAATTTAGACGAATACTGAGATGGTTCGACTTCTTGTCCCAACCTTGACTAACTTGGATTGTGGCTCGTCTGTGAAAGAGACGTTAAACCCTGATCTTTGTTCCTTCTAGGTGAGCAAGAGGCTTTAAATTCATTTGTCGCGGTTCACTCCAACCAATGTTTCATTTACTGCAATGACTTTCAGCTAGGGTGTTCGAGATATTTTAACCTCTTCTTACCGTTCCTAAAACAGCTGTATCTTTTTAAATTTATTCTAATCTTATTTGAAACAGATGACTGGGTTATAGGCAACACACAAGGCATACACTAAACTCAAACAAATACTTCACGCTGCTATCAGAGTCAATGTTCTTCTTCACCCAGTGCACAACTTTGAAGGGAAAGAGACGAAAAACACACTGTTATCTTGTTACGCTGTTCCCAGATACGGTTTGGTACATTCTGCCTCCGAACTGTGAGTTAAGTGTCATGTGTGAGTACAGTAAAGATGGCTATGATGAGCGTCTAGACTGAATAAAGCTGCGCATACGTTCTTTTGCTTCAAAACGATATGACAGACTGAATTCCGATGCTCGTACATGGCATGATAGTATCGAATACCAGCAGGGTCGACCATAACATACTCATAAGACTTATTAAGTTACAAGTACTCATTCCCTGAGCCACCCTACGGAGATTTGTGGTTTATCCCATGACAACGGCGTATTTCCTTATGCTAAATGCCCAGGAGCTGAATTCCGCCACCTCTGTTAGTCTGTCAATTTATACTAGGTGTTTCAAAGTCTCTGCACCAAACGCCCGTGGGTGACAGACCACATCTTTTGGTATGCTCCGGCGCTTGGAGGAAGAGATTTCACTGAACTAGCAGGGTCTACTAACCAGCTGTGCTGCATACCACCTATCCCAGTAAATTGGTAGACTGATTTTCAACAAGAGAACCAGAAGAATGAGTGTCTATAAGTGGAGGAGAATATTTTAGAAGCGATTCAGGAACTTTAATTCTACTCGACCTGTCCCCTTTCACAGGAAGCAGATGACTGGTTACAGGCAACGCACAAAGCAAACACACGCTGCAGAATGCCTACACCCTGCCGTCTCTCGGGGGCATAACCAATGCAAAAGGACCTCAAGTGTCGCCGGGAAGACTCAGCGAACATTTTGTCTCTAACAAATGTTGTTCCCCATGACGTGATCTCTTACCCATACACATTTGATGCAAAGACTTTGAAACATCCTGTATACTGGTCATGAAGATCTTCTCCTGTAGGACCATTCGAATCGTTACCACTTGATGGAGTGACTGCACATTAGCAATACCAGTTATGCAGGCAGTTTGTTCAGACATTGCGACTGTGTGTTTGTTAGTAGAGAGTTTCAGTTCCCCGTTGGGTCGTTCTGAATTAGGGTTCTCAAGGTATGCCTCAAAGGTTGCTACGTTAACTGTAAAGGGCTGTAATATTAAGTAAGACTGCGGTTGCAGCCTGAATAGTCTTGCCTCTAGTTTGGTAGTTAAGGCCGTGCGTTCAAAAACGTAAGTTCAACCTATCTAATCTTGGTCTAAGTTAAATAATTCATAATTCACAAAAAACAATAGGCGGATTTAATTATTGCGCAAAGCAGTTCTGTATGATACGCCTTGTATCAGAGATCGATGGGTAGTGGGATGAATTTCGTTTATGGAAAGTCTGAATGTAATTACGGGTAAAAAAAAAATTACTGACTTCGATAACTTAACTAAAACCACTATTGACTATAATAAAATGTGATGACTGCTGGTGCCTGATATATATTACGTTCTACACGCGATAAATCTTAAACCTTGGTTCTGAGTCCGCCGCTAAACTCTTGAACTCTTGGTTTGTGGCACTGGAATAATCAAAGGATGGGTTATCCACACACGCACTTAACACCCACATGTAGTTGATGAGGTTTACACAAAGGAGAAAAGAAGGGAACAAAGACTCTCCACCACTACCGCACATGGTTACCAAAGAGAGGCTGCTCAGGCGATTTACAACGCGCGAAATGAATATGTAAAGTTACCGTTGAAATACGGGAACGAAGGTCAAAACATGAGCCGAAAAACACATTTAATTTAAATCCACAGTGTATGAGAAGGATTACGGATTCTACAACACAAAAACCAACACGACCACGTGGTCATAACGAAACGAAAATAAGTACCGAAAACCAGAACTTTCAGGATGGACAGATTAGAAATGCACTGAGTTTATCGTAAGGTAACAAGACGTGAAATCTGAAGGCTCTTAAACGTGAACGCTAACACCTGGTCCTAATGTACAAAGCAAATACCGAACATCTGGAGGTACAGAATAAAACGGACTCAAAAATCAGTGGCACAAACACATTGATATCGCATAATGCACACGGACTCGCAGTTAGAAAGATACGAATCTGATTGAACTGAACAATTCACTACACCTCCACAGTTCAAGTGACTGATTGAATCACACAATAGCCTACGAAATCATCTAAATTTCAAAGTATTCAACACGTGTGATATTAAAATAAAATTCGTCCCACGAACAAATAGCCTATCATGCTGTAGGAGAAAAGTGTTAGGGCTTCGGTCAGACTGAAAACTTACGTGGTTCAAACATTAAACTATCAAGGAGAAGCATTAAACAGCAACAAATCTTACTTTATTCTCAGCGACCAGTGACGATCTCACGATACCAGAGTTTATCCTTCCAACGGAAGTGACCAGAGAGCAGGCCAATTGTATTGTGCCAACCTACACAAAAGGTTCGACCGAGACAAACAGAAACCAAGTTTTTTGCCGTACTGTCGCACTAGCGGACAACCCCACTTTCACGGTTACACACATAGAATTCGTAACTGCACACACACACACACACACACACACACACACACACACACACACACAAGCGCGCGCGAGCTCACACACATATATACGTACATAGGTACATTCGTTTTATTATTTCAAATGAAAGGACAGGTACAGTGGAATATGACGCTGAGACGTTGTTGACATGAATGTGGCACACATAGACGTAGCAAAAACTTAATGGACATTGCACAAGCGAGTCTAAATCGGACAATTATCACACAAGTTTAGTCTAAAACGTGAAAAAATGTTAACTGTGGCTGATATGAAGCCACTTAGCTGCTCACTCTTTTTTGTACTGAGGGGAAATTTACTAACTGCACGGCTAATTGAGGTCTCCGATATGCCGGGATGAGTTTACTTTAAATATAATCACAGGAGATGCTCACATAGAGACCCTTCATGCCTAAGTTCTTACTGTCGAATACAAGTATGGTTCACTTCGAATACGAATCCAATACCTTAGCCATTACTTCATACGGCACCTCATATAGTTTTAGTCTCCATTCGGAAATTATTTTCGGAGTATACTTGAAGTAACTCTGGAGGAGAAATTATTACCAAATTAAGATTTCGCCCGTCAGGGAAAAGAATTTGGGTGCATTTCCCCTCTGTTAGTAACGCGCTGTCTTAAGAGAGAAACCACTACAACTCGAACGTTCCAGTGCGCCCTTCTTCATATTACGAATGATATCCACAGCCAACATCAGTTCGTTCTCTACACATATCTAGCCCTCAGTTTGTGCCCGTCCCTCGCAGCAGTGACTCCTATCCGAAGCTTTTGCTCATATAACGATTAGCTGCAAGTTGGTGGTGAATCAAGCTGCAGGGTCTGACGGAGTTCCTATCACTTTCTATACAGAATGTTCGGCTAAATTAGCCCCTGTTGACTATAATCTATCGTAGATCTCTCAAATAAAAAAACCGTGCTCAGTAGTTGGAAGAAAGCACAGACCACATCTGTCTGTAAGAGAGGTAGCAAAGTGATCCAAAAGACTACCATCTGAAATAACGTTGGCATTCTGAGCTCAAAATTAACGAAGTGCCCAAAATTAACGAAGTGCCTCGAACAGAATGACCTTTTTCATGCCAGTCAGCAAGGATTCCGAAAACATCGATCATGTATAACACAATTTGCAGTTTTGTGACATGTCCTGGGAGCCATGGATCATGACAGTCAGGTAGATGCAGTATTTTTCCATTTCACAAAAGCATTTGACTCAGTACCACTCTTACGCTTGTTATCAAAAGTACGGTCGTATGGGTATAAAGCAAAATTTGTGATTGGACTGAGGATTTTTTTTGGTAGGAAGAACACAGCATGTTGTGTTGGATGAAAAGTCATCGACAGATGTAGAACTAACTTCGGCTATGGCCCAGGGTGGTGTGTTGGTACCCCTGCTGTTCATATTATACATCAATGATCTCGCAGACAATATTCATAGTAACCTCAAACTTTTCGCCGATGATGCAGATACCTATAATGAAGTAGTGTCTGAAGTAAGCTACACAAATATTCAGTTTGATCTTGATAAGATTTCAGAGTGGTGCAAAGATTAGCAAATTGCATTAGATGTTTAAAAAAAAAAAAAAAAAGCTCCGTCTTTAGGCCACAAGTGGCCCTTCCGGGACCGTCCGGCCGCCGTGTCATCTTCCGAGGAGGATGCGGATAAGGAGGGGCGTGTGGTCAGCACACCGCACTCCCGACCGTTAGGACGGTATTCTTTGACCGAAGCCGCTACTAATCGGTCGAGTAGCTCCTCAATTGGCATCACGAGGCTGAGTGCACCCCGAAAAATGGCAACAGCACATGGCGGCAGGATGGTGACCCATCCAAGCGCCGGCCACGCCCGACAGCGCTTAACTTCGGTGATCTCACGGGAACCGGTGTAGCCACTGCGGCAAGGCCGTTGCCTCATTAGATGTTTAGGAATGTAAAATTGTGCACTTCACAAAACGAAAAAACATAATACGCTATGGCTATAATATCAATAAGTCGCCGTTAGAGTCTGTCAACTCATGCAAATATCTGGGTGTAATATTTTGTAGGGATATGAAATGGAATGATCACATAGGCTGAGTTGTGGGTAAAGCAGTTGGTAGACTTCGGTTTAGCAGCAAAATATTATATAAATGCAGCCTCAAAGGAAATTGCTTATGAATCATTCATGCGACCCGTCCTAGAATGTTGCTCAGGTGTACTGGACCCGTACCAAACAGGACAATCAGGGGATATTGAACGTACACAGAGAATGGCAGCACGAATGGTCACAGGTTTGTTTGACGTACGGGAGAGTGTCAAAGAGATGCTACAAAAATTGTAGTGGCAGAGAAAGCTTATCAAGTTTCAAGAACCAGCGGAAAGTGAATCTAGGAGTATACGGCAACCTTCAACGTATCGTTCCCTTAGGGATAGTGAGAACAAGATCAAATTTATTACGGCACGCACATTCCATGCACTTCCCTGTGGTTTGTAGAGTATGAATGTAGATGGTGACTGTTGTGACACGCCGTTTCGCAGAGAGCGAATTGTATGTCGGAGTTCTGCGTTGTTGCAGTGCTCCCCAAAAACGGGGAAGTGGCTCGTTTCGCCGTGTACACAAACGCCCACGGCGCGGCGGCGAACAGATTAACGGCTAAGTAAAGGCGCGCTGCTATGATGTCATGGGGGAACAGAGAGCATTAGCGGCGTGTGCTGTGGTGTGGAGCGGGACGTCACCGAGCTGCGTCCCCCCTTCCCCCCGCCCACGCCTCTTCACATAAACATCTCCCCTTCCTCCTCCTCCTCCTTCTAAGGAGGCGTGGCTGGCGTCTCGCCGCAGAGGTTTAACACGCCGCAGAGGTCGTTGGCCTTCCACCCCTGGGTGGTCTCTTTCATCGCTGTCCTCTTCACTAAAATAGGACAGCCCCCTCGTCCAGTCAAGCTGTTTCGTACACTACATCAACATTGTATTCGTTGATATTCGTCTTCATTGTGTATTGAAAAGATATACTGCAAAGGAAAGCGAATCAGCGTATTTGGCTTTCGAGGGAAATTCTCGAAGAAATTCTCTAATTCTCGGACAACACATTTGAGAAGATTGAAGGAAAGAAGAACCGGCCAAACCAAGCTGTAGAGTGGGCCGCACCATATCTGCGAAGTACATCGCCTAGGGAGTCGCCGTAAATCAGATTTCGAATCAGTTCTTTACGACTTGGACAGCTTAATTTTCTTCTCCAGCAGCGGTAAACGAAAAGCGAACAGCATGAAACAATGTAATTCGCAATCATGGTTGACACATGGACAGTGTCCCTTAAAAGGAACGACATGCACTGAAGCACTTTATAGTGAGATGCCACTTGATATTGGCACAACAACCGAAATTGCTGTCTTGAATAAACACATTTAATAAAGTTCAGGCAGATATTTTGTCCTTTCTAAAGGAAATTAATATTACATATAATCTTTCTCAAGGAAGCCGGCCGGTGTGGCCGTGCGGTTCTAGGCGCTGCAGTCTGGAACCGCGAGACCGCTACGGTCGCAGGTTGGAATCCTGCCTCGGGCATGGGTGTGTGTGATGTCCTTAGGTTAGTTAGGTTTAAGTAGTTCTAATTTCTAGGGAACTGATGACCTTAGAAGGTAAGTTCCATAGTGCTCAGAGCCATTTTTTTCTTCATGGAAGCCTTTAACATACAAAGTGATAGGGGTGTTAATGCAGAAACTTTTATTGGTGATTGACGACAGTGTACTGAGCAACATTACAGCATTATTTACTTCATCTGAAGACTGTTGGGCGTAGTTTGTTTTTAGGATGGTTAGTTCCTCCAAGTACATGTGGCAAGAGCAAACCATTAAGGCTAACCCATGGGCAGCAGGTCAGGTGTTGAACTGTGGATGTGTGAACGCAAAACTGTTCCTGTATACTAACAGGCGTAGTTTACTTTGTGGTGCAGTTACGACCACGGAGAAAACAGCTGGTAGTAAATTGTTGACGTGTTTGTTAGAAGACTGACCAAGAGAAAAACAACTAAAACACTGGAGAGGGCACATAGTAAGGTATCACACAAAAAATATCTGCGCTTATGCCCCTAACATCCTATTTAAAGTACTGAAAAAGTCACAGACTTCGGGCTAAGAATTTAATTTTTCCGTCTAATGCTACGTGAAACACAGAGAAATGTCACAAGTAGAAGATTAAGGATTCCTGATAGGTAAGGGCAAGATAGTATAGTAACAGAAATGGTACCATTTACCTGTATAGTTCGGAAGACTTTTCTTTTCGATAGTCGTGTAGTCAGCCACCTGCGACTTTATAGATACCGATGCTGTGTTACTCGTCGCGCTGTGGGTGACGCCCGTCTAGGAAAGCGCGCTATTTGTTAAAGCGCTGGGCGCGAAACACGCTGACTTGGAAAGGTAAGACAAAAAGATTTTACGTCCACACCTCCAAATGATGTGGTCCATTCTTACCACGATCTGGAGTTTTCCTAAGACACCCATCGATATTTCAACACTGTTATTTCTGGTAGTATCATCTTGTAACAAAATCTCAATTTCGTCCAAAAACCCATCACGTTTCTACATTCCTGGAAATGGAAAAAAGAACACATTGACACCGGTGTGTCAGACCCACCATACTTGCTCCGGACACTGCGAGAGGGCTGTACAAGCAATGATCACACGCACGGCACAGTGGACACACCAGGAACCGCAGTGTTGGCCGTCGAATGGCGCTAGCTGCGTAGCATTTGTGCACCGCCGCCGTCAGCCAGTTTGCCGTGGCATACGGAGCTCCATCGGCATGCTACCAGTGTTAAACTGGTAGCATGCCGCGACAGCGTGGACGTGAACCGTATGTGCAGTTGACGGACTTTGAGCGAGGGCGTATAGTGGGCATGCGGGAGGCCGGGTGGACGTACCGCCGAATTGCTCAACACGTGGGGCGTGAGGTCTCCACGGTGCATCGATGTTGTCGCCAGTGGTCGGCGGAAGGTGCACGTGCCCGTCGACCTGGGACCGGACCGCAGCGACGCACGGATGCACGCCAAGACCGTAGGATCCTACGCAGTGCCGTAGGGGACCGCACCGCCACTTCCCAGCAAATTAGGGACACTGTTGCTCCTGGGGTATCAGCGAGGACCATTCGCAACCGTCTCCATGAAGCTGGGCTACGGTCCCGCACACCGTTAGGCCGTCTTCCGCTCACGCCCCAACATCGTGCAGCCCGCCTCCAGTGGTGTCGCGACAGGCGTGAATGGAGGGACGAATGGAGACGTGTCGTCTTCAGCGATGAGAGTCGCTTCTGCCTTGGTGCCAATGATGGTCGTATGCGTGTTTGGCGCCGTGCAGGTGAGCGCCACAATCAGGACTGCATACGACCGAGGCACACAGGGCCAACACCCGGCATCATGGTGTGGGGAGCGATCTCCTACACTGGCCGTACACCACTGGTGATCGTCGAGGGGACACTGAATAGTGCACGGTACATCCAAACCGTCATCGAACCCATCGTTCTACGATTCCTAGACCGGCAAGGGAACTTGCTGTTCCAACAGGACAATGCACGTCCGCATGTATCCCGTGCCACCCAACGTGCTCTAGAAGGTGTAAGTCAACTACCCTGGCCAGCAAGATCTCCGGATCTGTCCCCCATTGAGCATGTTTGGGACTGGATGAAGCGTCGTCTCACGCGGTCTGCACGTCCAGCACGAACGCTGGTCCAACTGAGGCGCCAGGTGGAAATGGCATGGCAAGCCGTTCCACAGGACTACATCCAGCGTCTCTACGATCGTCTCCATGGGAGAATAGCAGCCTGCATTGCTGCGAAAGGTGGATATACACTGTACTAGTGCCGACATTGTGCATGCTCTGTTGCCTGTGTCTATGTGCCTGTGGTTCTGTCAGTGTGATCATGTGATGTATCTGACCCCAGGAATGTGTCAATAAAGTTTCCCCTTCCTGGGACAATGAATTCACGGTGTTCTTATTTCAATTTCCAGGAGTGTATTTCGTAACAAGAAATCGCCTTCGAATAGCAGACAATTAACAAAGTACCTGTTGGCTTCTATCTCGAGAGACAGAAGCCAACGGGAAATTTGTCAACAATTGGCCACGAAAAGTTTTGATCAGGCAACTAGTTGCGACGGTAATAGCTTCGTGTAAGAGAGAAAAAGTCGAGGTGCTTCAAGGAGAACATGGCGATAGACTTCATACAAAAAATTACAGAATACTACACTCTTGATGTGGTGTCACCGCCAGACACCACACTTGCTCGGTGGTAGCTTTAAATCGGCCGCGGTCCATTAGTACATGTCGGACCCGCGTGTCGCCACTGTCAGGATCGCAGACCGAGCGCCACCACAATGCAGGTCTCGAGAGACTTACTAGCACTCGCCCCAGTTGTACGGACGACATTGTTAGCGACTACACGTACGAAGCCTTTCTCTCATTTGCCGAGAGACAGTTAGAATAGCCTTCAGCTAAGTTAATGGCTACGACCTATCAAGGCGCCATTAACCATTTGTAACGTTGCATGTACCTCAAGATAGAGTCTCACTTGTATCATCCAGAATGCTGTATACCAAAGGACAATATAAAAGTTAAGTGTTCTAGTAGCTACGTTCTTTTCTTTATCACATTCATTACGAATCCTGTTCCAGACTTAACGCCAGACGGCGTGAGTTGACGCGTGCCCTTTCGGCTACTTCACTGTGGACTGGCTGCCTTAACAGTCGTTGAATCTGCCACAAGTTGCTGCCTTTGCTACTTTACAGAGTGAACAAGCCTCCGATCGCCACGTTCTATGATAAACGTCCAACACTCTCCCCGCCCTTTAAATACTTTTCATAGAGTGTCACTATATTAGCACTCGAATAACTGACCAGCTTAGTCATTTCTGTGATCCCCCTTCCTAAGTGCTGGGCCCTAACAATCTGCCGTTCGTCAATGCAGTATATTTCCCCAGTTGAGGGTCTTCTCGCGTCTGAAATGACTCCCCATTCGCCTCCGGTCCGCTTTTAGACATCCCTTAAGTCGCCACTTGCTCACAACGCTACCAGGAAGCAATAAGTATCGCAGAGATCAATGTTTTGGTTCATTGGTGTATCTGTGACACTGTGGCTGGAGAAACGTTTTCGCAACGCAAGTGGACCTCGTAAGGAAGAGGGCTTAACGCACGTGTGTGAACAGTGGACCGAAGATACTGGAACAATCAAGAATATCGCTATATGTCACTCAATACTGCGGCAGCACAAGATGAAATACACATCATGGCGTAACTGTCACTAAATGATTGGATTTACGGATATAGCGCGGCTCTATCTCTCTGTTTGACGTAAGGGAGATAGAACAGGCTTCAACGGACAGTCGACATCAAGAGCGAGCACAAGCTTGGAATAGACAAATGTGGGGAAGAAAATCGGTCGAGTTCTCTTCAAAGTGACGACTCCGACATGTGTGTTAAGCCATTTCGAGAAAGCACTGAAATAAAAACAGCGGAAGTATTTCTTGAGAAAATATTTTCTAGCGAAATGGAGAACGTACAACGATTAAACATGACTTTCACTGTTATTTGACTAAAATGACGTTACTTCAATGGAAATAATTATCAGTGTGTTGTGTGAATATACATTTCATCGCAGCAGTCCAGTTAGTGCATTAACTGGACTGCAGTTCGTCTCCTCTGAGAATACAGAGCAGATTATTATTCCGTTCGTTTGTTTGCTATCTTTAAAGTCCATCCGTGTTCGACAAAATTCAATGAAAGTTGATGTTTCTTTCTGACGTTAATATAATCGAAGAAATAGATATCTCACAGTACATTTATGTAAATCGCCGCCAGAACATTTGCTTAGATAACTTTTTTCCCCTTTCTTTCGAGAAGATATTCGAACAGGTCCGCACATGGCAACTTAATGATGTTAAGAGCAAGCTGCCACAAATTTCGTGACTTTAAAAAACAGCAGGAGTTTCATCAGATTTGAAAACAATGCCTTTATTACACTTAAGGAATCAAGAGTGCACTGGTGTGAGAAATGCCGCACAGTGTCTAGTGTCGAATATAATAAGTAAAAAGATTTACTTAACTCGTTACAATCCTTTGCCAAAGGAGTGCGTAGAATATTTACAACTGTCACTGATTATTAAAGCATTATTTGATGCACTAATTAACAAACTGTTCTCTTGAATTACAATGTTCAACATTTACAAAAGTACATGTCTCTCTGAAACTTGACTGTCACTGGTCCTACTCAATGCTGACTGCTTCAGCTGAGGTCACAAACTGGAGCAGAGAGTTCCATGCTCAGCTCTACACTATGTGATTAAAAGTAAGCCGACTCCTTCAAAACTACCGTTTTTCTTATTAGGTCCATTGTGCTGCCACCTACTGCCAGGTACAGCGACCGCAGTAGTCATTAGACATCGTGAGAGAGCAGAATGGGGCGCTCCACGGAACTCACGGACTTCGGACGTGGTCAGCTGATTGGGTGTCACTTGTGTCATACTTCTGTACGAGAGATTTCCACAATCCTAAACATCCATAGGTTCACTGTTTCCGATGTGATAGTGAAGTGGAAACGTGAAGGGACACGTACAGCACAAAAGCGTACCGGCCGACCTCCTCTGTTGACTGCCAGAGACCGCCGACAGTTGAAGAGGGTCGTAGCGTGTAATAGGCAGTCATCTATCCAGACTATCATACAGGAATTCCAAACTGCATCAGAATCCACTGCAAGTACTATGACAGGCGGGAGGTGAGAAAACTTGGAGTTCATGGTCGAGCGGCTGCTCATAAGCCACACATCACGCCGGTAAATTCCAAACGACGCCTCGCTTGGTGTAATGAGCGTAAACATTGGACGATTGAACAGTGGAAAATGTTGTGTGGAGTGACGAATCACGGAACACAATGTGACGATCCGATGGTAGGGTGTGGGTATCGCGAATGCCCAGTGAACGTCATCTGCCAGCGTGTGTACAGTAAAATTCGGAGGCGGTGGTCTTATGGTGTGGTCGTGTTTTTCATGGAGAGGGCTTGCACCCCTTGTTGTTTTGCGTGACGCTAACACAGCGCAGGCCTACAAAGATGTTGTAAGCACCTTCTTGCTTCCCATTGTTGAAGAGAAATTCAAGGACGGCGATTGCATCTTTCAACACTATCGAGCACCTGTCAATAACGCATGGCCTATGGCGGAGTGGTTACACGACAGCTGGCCGGGGTTGGCCGAGCGGTTCTAGGCGCTACAGTCTGGAACCGCGCGACCGCTACGGTAGCAGGTTCTAATCCTGCCTCGGGCATCGGTGTGTGTGATGTCCTTAGGTTAGTTATGTTTAAGTGGTTCTAAGTTATAGCAGACTGATGACCTCAGAAGTTAAGTCCCATAGTGCTCAGAGCCATTTGAACCATTTTATTTGTTATACGACAATAACATCCCTGTAATGGACTAGCCTGTACAGAGTCCTGACCTGAATCCTATAGAACACCTCTCGGATGGTTTGAAACGCCGACTTCATAACACGTCTCACCTACCGACGTTGATACCTCTCCTCAGGGCAGCACTCCGTAATGAATGGGCTGCCATTCCACTAGAACCATTCCAGCACCTGATTGAACGTATGCCTGCGATAGTGGAAGCTGTCATCAAGGCTAAGGGTAGGCCAACACCAAACTGAATTCCAACATTAGCGATGGAGGGCGCCACGAACTTGTAAATCATTTTCAGCCAGGTATCCGGATACTTTTGATCACGTAGTGTATATTGACCTCACTCCGAGGCCGCTGCTGTGGTGAGAGAGAAGACGTGTCTTCTTTACCCTCTCCCATTCGTCGTTGCGAAAGCCGTTTTAGTATTTTATCCTCGCATCGTAGTTCGTCTACCTTGTGTTCACTGAATTAATCTGTTGTTCCTTCTAAACAAATTCATGTTACGAACAACAAACCTCGTAAGTAATGTCCTGTGCTTGGAATGCGCAGATCCCCAGGTACTTAAATGAAGAGACCGCTAAATGAAGTTTGTCTCTATACTGGACAAAAGTGTCATATACAGCTGAAGCCACTTATTGACGATTAGATTACGTACAGCTATTATTCTGTGGGGATTTTCATTGCTATTACGTTTCATCCGCAGTTCCAAATGGTCCTAGACATTTTTTGCGGGATTTAGATTTGGTGTTGCAGCAAGTCAGTCGAATTGCGATAGGGTCCTTAGTTGTTTGTCAAACCAGAAATGTGACCACGGCTGTTGTACTCTTGGAAGACCGGAATGACCGCAGCTTTCTCATCACAAAGTTATACACTGTTCAGTCACATTAGTACGAACAGCTGCCACATGCCTGAATAACCACCATTTGCAGTGCGGACCTCTGTGAGATGTGCAGGAAGACAGTCAATGAAGTTCTGGAAGGTACCGACAGGTATGTGGGGCCATGCTGACTCCAGAGCCGTGGCCAACTGCGCTCCAGTAAATAACCGACTGGATCTATATCCGTGGAGTTGCATGATCACTGGACTACGGTAAATTCATTCTGATGCTCCTCAAAGCATGCACGTACACTGCGAGATGTGTGTCATGCTGCATTGTCCTGTTGGTAGATGCCATCGCGCCGAGAAAAAACAAAATGGTTCAAATGGCTCTGAGCACTATGGGACTCAACTGCTGTGGTCATCAGTCCCCTAGAACTTAGAACTACTTAAACCTAACTAACCTAAGGACATCACACACATCCATGCCCGAGGCAGGATTCGAACCTGCGACCGTAGCAGTCGCGCGGTTCCGGACTGAGCGCCTAGAACCGCTAGACCACCGCGGCCGGCGAGAAAAAACAAACAGCGTGTATAAGTTGACGTGGTCCACAGGGATATATGCATATTTGTGTTGATCTGTTGTGCTTTCCAGAATGACGATATCACCCAGGGTATGTCACTAACATATTACCCAGACAAAAACGCTCCCAACTCTGACCTGGACCCTTCTCCGATTATTGCATGGTGTTTGCTTTCAGATGTTTCATGCCGTACACGCCAGCGGCTATCTGTCCGATGGAGCATAAAGCGTGATTTATCTGCGAAGGTCACCTGTCACCGCTCAGTGGATGTCCAGTTGGGTTATTGGAATGCAGATGAACAGCAGTCAGCGTGGGTGCATGAACCACGCGCCTGCTGCGGAGGCCCATACGTAGCAACATTCACTGAACGGTCGCTGAGGAGACACTGTGTGTGTGTGAAATCTTATGGGACTTAACTGCTAAGGTCACCAGTCCCTAAGCTTACACACTACTTAACCTAAATTATCCTAAGGACAAACACACACACACCCATGCCCGCGGGAGGACTCGAACCTCCGCCGGGACCGCACAGTCCATGACTGCAGCGCCTCAGGCCGCTCGGCTAATACCTCGCGGCTGAGGAGACACTATTGGTAGCCCTCGATTCATCTAGGCGGTCAGTTGCTCTATTTCCCCCACACATCTTTGCAACTGCCTTTCACCCATGTACTTTATGGCCCTTGGTGTACCACAGTTGCCTCATCACCTGTTCTGGATAGTGCCATTTTCCCATGCATGGTATACTTTAACAACGGCGGCACACGAACAGTTTCGGGAATGCTACCACCCTTGGCCCGAAAGCCAATGATCATGCCCTTCTGGACGTCAGATAAATCGCTTCTTTCCGTACTACGATAACGACTGCACTGTTTTCCGCGTGCTCCGGACGCACTTCATATACCCTCTACTGTTAGTGCTGTCAGTTGCCGTCTGTGACTGGTTACTGCACATTGACGTCGAACGTAGGTTGTGGTCACATTAATGTGACTGGACCGCGTAGAAAAATGGGCAACACTTTCTCACCAAGAATGTCGAAAAGATATCGTAGTTCAGGATGATGATAATCTGAATGAGTGGGCCCTACGTCATGGTGCGAAAAACAGCCCGAACACATCATAAAACCTCCTCCACCCTGAAATACACCTCGTTGGTCTGCCGGTGGCCTCAGCGCCTTGCGTCAGTTGAAACCAGGTAAAATCGAGATTCGTCGTATCGTACCACATACGTGCAGTCAGTGTCTGTCCAGTTTCTATGTTGTTTGGTCCATTGCAACCTACAGTTTCATGTACTACTGCGAAGAATGGCCTTTTGCGAGGTACCCGACTGGAACTCCGCAATGCATGCAATTGCCTTTGCGGTGTTCGGAAACTGAGATGGACCTCCATTCACCGGTAGCAGCAGCTCTTGTTGAGGTTGAAACTGATTATCACTGGCATGGCACGATACTCCCCTCCTGTTTTGTCCCTCAGGATCCTGCTATGATAGCTGTTCTAAAGCCGTGATACGTGGTTGCGAGTGGTACACTCCTCCTTGAAGAAACCCTGGATAGTCCGAACGAAAAAATGTATGTGAATTCCTAAGGGACTAAACTGCTGAGGTCATCGGTCCCTAGACTTACACACTACATAAACTAACTTATGCTAAGAACGACACACATACACATGCCCGAGGGAGGACTCGAACCTCCGGCGGGGGGAGCCCTGCGAGCCGTGGCAAGGCGCCTTAGACCGCACGGATACCCCGCGCAGTCGACACCCCGTATCTATCGACGCTGTCCGCCGAATATTCATGGACGAGCTGCTATAACGAAAACTTTAGTGACGATAACCAGTGCAAAGAAGCGTAAAACATAGTGTCAGGAGCATAAATCCTGGATGGCTGATCAGTGGGAACACGTCATATGGTACGACCAGTCAAAATTTTCGTTAATTTCCAACATCGGGTCTGATTTGCGTCTCGAGAACGCCAGAAGAAGCCCACAGTCGTCATTACTTCATTCCAACAGTTAGGCGTGGAGGTGGAAGTGTGATCGTGTGGGCGGCCACATTCTGCTGGTCTCATCATTACTCTCAGAGACCGTTTTACAGCCGACGATTATGTGAACATTTTAGGTGATCAGGTGCACCGCATGATTCAAATGTTGTTCCCCAAAAATGATTCCACATTTCAGGACGATAATGCGCGCATTCACACAGTCAGGATAGTGCAATCGTGGTATGAGAAGCATGCAAAGGAACTGCAGCGTCTTCCCTGTCCAGCTCAGTCTCCGGACTTGAACATTATCGAACCCGTGTGAGCAGTATTGGAGCACACTCTCTGGAGCAGATTTCCGCCTCCCTCGTCACTACAGGAGTAGAAGAGATTCTGATCGGAGAGTGGCATAACATTCCACTGGAGACTATACAATTATTATATACCAGTATTCCAAGAAGAGCTGCAGCTGCATCACGGGAGAATGGGGGTCCAATCCCTTATTAATAAACGATTCCCAAGTAAGTACAGGTGTTCACATTATTTTTTTCTATCCCCTGTATGTCACTGCGGTGACCCCCATCCTACTCACTGGTGCACACACACCACTTCATTGCCACAATTTAAGTCAGTGGTCGACGTGGTTCTTATTCTGCAGCATGCAAAGTGCGCTAAAGCGACTAACGCTCTACTTTAAGGACTAACTTCAAAATCGAATAGGCAGAATCTTTTCACCACCTCACTATACGATGTGCAGTTTTGATACTGCGCTAGTGCGTAAATCAGTTCTTGAGGTGTACCTGCAACACAGGAAGATGACGACTAGTTCCCCGGCAGAGTGTTTCTCAACTGGTGACAAAGCGGACCAGTTCAGCTGACATCCCGACCGGAGCGCTCATACGTCAGCTGATAAGAGCACTCCAGCCAGCTGAGCGAGGCCAGCGGACCCCCGCTGTTACGCCTCGCTTCCCGGAAGTCTCGCGCCGCCGCAGCTGCGAGCACCGCCGTACTCGAGACAGCAGACGTCACGGCTGTTAGCGCAACACGTATGCGTCCGCCCACGGTACTCCTGCAACGGCGGCAAGGGCATAAAATAGCACTGCTTGTACTCGTGTTGCAGAGACACGGGAAACAATTTCTGCCTCAACTTTCATTCCTGGGAGCTTTTCCGCATCTACATAAATATCCCGCAAGCTATCGTAAGGTGCGATTTACCATTACTAGTCATTTCCCTTCCTGTTCAACACCCAAACGAAGTGAAGGAAAAATGACTCTCTGTATGCCTTCGAACGAGCCCCCGTTTCCCTTATCTTACGTTCGTGATCCTTACATGAAATGTACGTTGGCGGCAGTACGAACGTTCTGCAGTCAGCTTGAAATGCTGGTTCTCTAAATTTTCTCATAAGCGTTTCTCGAAAAGAACATCTTCCCTCCAGGGATTCCTATTTGACTCCCTGAAGTATCTCTGTAATAAAATGGTTCAAATGGCTCTGAGCACTATGGGACTTATCATCTGTGGTCATCAGTCCCCTAGAACGTAGAACTACTTAAACCTAACTAACCTAAGGACATCACACACATCCATGCCCGAGGCAGGATTCGAACCTGCGACCGTAGCGCTCACGCGTTTCCACACTGAAGCGCCTAGAACCGCACGGCCACACCGGCCGGCTATCTCTGTAATACTTGGGTGCTGATCGAACCTTCCAGGTAACAAATCTAGCAACCCGCTTCGAAATTGCTTCGATATCTTTCTTTAATCCGACCTAGTGCGTCTCCCATACACTCGAGCAGTATTCAAGATTTGGTCACAGTAGTGTTCTATAAGTGGTCTCCTTCACATGAGCAACACTTCTCCAAAACTGTCCCAATAAACCGACGTCAACCAATCGCCTTCCCTACCATAATCCATACCTGCTCGTTCCACTTCATACCGCTTTGCAACGTTACGCCTAGATATTTAATCGAACCGACTGTGTCAAGTAGTACACTACCGACGCTGTATTCGCACATTATGGGATTGTTTTTCCTACTCATTTTCATTAACTGTTGTTTTTGTGGTCTTCAGTCTTGAGACTGGTTTGATGCAGCTCTCCATGCTACTCTATGCTGTGCAAGCTTCTTCATCTCCCAGTACCTACTACAACCTACATCCTTCTGAATCTGCTTAGCGTATTCATCTCTTGGTCTCCCTCTACGATTTTTACCCTCCACGCTGCCCTCCAATACTAAATTGGTGATCCCTTGATGCCTCAGAACTTGTCCTACCAACCGATCCCTTCTTCTAGTCAAGTTGTGCCACAAACTCCTCTTCTCCCCAATTCTATTCGACACCTTCTCATTAGTTATGTGATCTACCCATCTAATCTTCAGCATTCTTCTGTAGCACCACATTTCGAAAGCTTCTATCCTCTTCCTGTCCAAACTATTTATCGTCCACGTTTCGCTTCCATACATGGCTACACTCCATACAAATACTTTCAGGAACGACTTAGTGACAAATCTATACTCGATGTTAACTAGTTTCTCTTCTTCAGAAACGCTTTCCTTGCCATTGCCAGTCTACATTTTATATTCTCTCTGCTTCGACCAACATCAGTTATTTTCCTCCCCAAATAGCAAAACTCTTCTACTATTTTAAGTACCTCATTTCCTAATCTAATTCCCTCAGCATCACCCGACTTAATTAGACTACATTCCATTATCCTCGTTTTTCTTTTGTTGATGTTCATCTTATATCCTCCTTTTAAGACACTGTCCATTCCGTTCAACTGCTCTTCCAAGTCCTTCGCTGTCTCATTAACTAACTTTCTTCTTTAATCAGCTGCCATTCATCAAACCAACTAGAAATTTTGTCTGAGTCACGCTATATCCACCTACAGTCACTCAATTTCAGCACGTTGCCGTACATCACAGCATCATCAAGAAACTACCGCAGATTGCTGCTCAGTTTGCCCGTCAGATGATTTACGTACATAGTGAATAACAGCGGCCTCGTCGCCCTTCTCTGGGACACTCCTGATGATGTCCTTGTCTCTCATCCCTGTTGTACACTCGCCACAGATGACAACGTATTGGATCCCATTACTTAAGAAGTGCTCGCGCCGCTCACATATCTAGGAACTATCCAATATGCCTGCACCTTTGTTAAGAGTCTGCAGTGCGGCACGGTGTCAAATGATTTTCGGAACTCTAGGGATATGGAATCTAGCTGTTGCCCTTTATCCATCGTTTCGTTTGCGGCATATCAAATGAGAAAAGGCAAGCCGAGTTTCGCACGTGCGATACCCTGCTGATTTCTGGACATAAGCTTTTTGCGTCTCTAGGAACTTATTGTCAGAGAGTGTTCAAGAATTCTGCAGCAAACCCATGTTAAGGACATTAGTCTGTAATTGGCTCTGAGCACTATGGGACTTAACATCTATGGGGATCAGTCCCCTAGAACTTAGAACTACTTAAACCTAACTAAGCCGGCCGCGGTGGTCTCGCGGTTAAGGCGCTCAGTCCGGAACCGCGCGACTGCTACGGTCGCAGGTTCGAATCCTGCCTCGGGCATGGATGTGTGTGATGTCCTTAGGATAGTTAGGTTTAAGTCGTTCTAAGTTCTAGGGGACTGATGACCACAGATGTTAAGTCCCATAGTGCTCAGAGCCAGACAGCCAAACCTAACTAAGGACATCACACAACACCCACTCATCACGAGGCAGAGAAATTAGTCTGTAATTTTGCGAGTCTTCTTTTACCCTTCGTATGCAGAGGAATCAGCTGAAATTTTTGTCCAGTCGCTTGGGACTTAGCACTGTGTGAGATATTCGCTACAAAAAATACCACCATTCACGAGGCGCAGTCAGAAAGTTTTAATTATCACCACGAAAAAATCAAGATGCAGCCTTTTAAATTTGTTATGGTGTTAGTTCTGCTCTACGTAGTTATGCTTTACCGTGGCACATTCTTTTCCATCGATGGAAACACGGCAGAGTGCTTGTTTCTAGAAACCCGTATTTTGTCTGATCAGGGAACGTCCCATCATCAAAATCGCCTCGTCGTCACTCTGGCAATGTCTGCTGCGCAATGGTTTCCTGATTCACGAAAAGAGGTCCAGGTTGCTGGTTGCCATGTCATGACAATACGGGGAAAGGCATAATTTGATGGTCCAGCACCATGTGAGACTGTGTCCAGTGCGGAATGAGTTGCGGCGTTATCATGAAGGGAAATGCCCACTTGGGTAGCTTACCTTGACTCTTCATCCTGACACACTCCTGACATCTCCTCAGGAGATTTCGGTCAAAATTTGACCCTTACGACCACAATCTGTTAGCACCACACCCTACTAGCCGCAAAAAAAAACATTGAGCATCACTTTGCCCGATCATAGTTCCTTCTTCGCCCATTACAGCTTTGGTGAATACTTATATTCCCGCTGCTTGCTTTGCTTATTTGCCTCGGGGTCTTCTTGGTACACCCAGGACTCGTCCATGTGACTAGGCGGCTAAATAAGTCATCTGGATTCTTTTGAGACAGCTGTAATATTTTTGCTGCTGCCTCATTTAAAGGCCGCTTCTAATAACTGCGAACAATCGTGGAACCTAATAGGCGACGATCTTTATTAGGTTCTGTATGTCGTCCAAATGTTAAAAACTGATTCATGACTGACTTTCACTTTTTTTAAATATTGCAATGATACTCCGGTATTCTAGCACCAGACTCTCCATTCCTCATGCGATGTCCAGTTTTCCTCAGAGAGATGGTCTAGCACTTCGTTCTTCGTCTTTCAGACCTGTCTGACCACACTGGAAGAGTTTGCACCACTTAGACCCTGTGTCTTACGATGGTGCACTGTTTACGTACACCTCCACCAACTTAGTACGAATTATTGCAGCGCTGTTCCCCTTCAAATGCAGAATGAGAATTACCACGTGAATTACTGCTCCGTATCAGTGTGCTGCGTCGTTTACTTTTGACTCCCGTAGCGGCGTACTACAGTACTGTACACTAGGTTTTCAGTGCAGCCATGTACCTGCAAACGAAGACGAATTACGTAAGCTTATTTATCAAGGTGATAATCAAATCTTCATTACTACCCCTCAGGCATATACATACATGTCACGAAAATCACGCTGAAATACATGGCAAAGAGCAGATTTCACTGCATCATTATTTCATTTTTTGCATTTTATTTATTAACTGTTACCCACAGCTGTGCTCACATATCGTTAGTTTAGTTATGAGTGATGTAAGTAACCTACTGTACGTGCAATAACGTCAGCTGCCCTCACGTGTCTGTATGTTTGGGTAAGCACTGCTCTTGATGTGTGCTCTTGTCTCCCCCCTCCCAATGTGTCCCAACACACGATGCGTCGGCATGCAGAGCGTCACCGCCGAGCAGCGCGTGCACAGGGTCATTGCCAGGAGCACACATACCGGGTGATCAAAAAGTCGGTATAAATTTGATAACTAAATAAATCACGGAATAATGTAGGTAGAGAGGTACAAATTGACCACGTGCTTGGAATGACATGGGGTTTTATTAGAACAAAAAAAATACAAAAGTTCAAAAAATGTCCGACAGATGGCGCTTCATCTGATCATGATAGCAATAATTAGCGTAACAAAGTAAGACAAAGCAAAGATGATGTTCTTTACAGGAAACTCTCAATATGTCCACCATCATTCCTCAACAATAGCTGTAGTCGAGGAATAATGTTGTGAACAGCACTGTAAAGCATGTCCGGAGTTATGGTGAGGCATTTAGCGTCGGATGTTGTCTTTCAGCATCCCTAGAGATGTCGGTCGATCACGATACACTTGCGACTTCAGGTAACCCCAAAGCCACTAATCGCACGGACTGAGGTCTGGGGAGCTGGGAGGCCAAGCATGACGAAAGTGGCGGCTGAATACACGATCATAACCAAACGACGCGCGCAAGAGGTCTTTCACCCGTCTAGCAATATGGGGTGGAGCACCTAGTTCTAATAAAACCCCATGTCATTCCAAGCATGTGTGTCAATTTTTACCTCCCTATCTACATTATTCCGTGGTTTATTAAGTTTTCAAATTTATACTGACTTTTTGATCACCCGGTATATGCATCAAGCTACTGAAATAGCTACACATTACAAAACGCGTACAACGTGCAACAAATAATGTGGAATTATGGATTAAACAAATTCTAGATTGTATAAACATTGAATTAATTGCTTTGAATAGCATCACATAGCACACATCAAGCAATAAAAGCATTTTCACAGATACGACAAAGATCACAAATGTAACAGTACATATTTTTCCCTATTTCGCGTGACATTCTTCGAATCAACAAGTATCTTATGTGTGTGTGTATTCAACCGGGGATCTAGATACGAGCGAGAGGCTTCGTCCCGCCGTAGCCCTCAGTGGTTCACAACCCCACAACAGGCCACAGCAGTCCACCCATCTCACCGCCGCCCCACACCGAACCCAGGGTTACTGTACGGTTCGGCCCCCAGTTGAACCCCCCCCCCCCCGCCCCCCCCACCAGGAACGTCTCATATCAGACGGGTGTAGCCCCAAATGTTTTGTTTGCGTGGTAGAGTAATGATGATGTACACGTACGTGGATAAAGTGTTTGCGCAGCAATCGCCGACATAGTGTAACTCAGACGGAATAAGGGGAACCAGCCCGCATTCGCCGATACAGATGGAAAACTGCCTTAGAAAACATCCACAGCCTGGCCGGCACACCGGACCTAGACACTAATCCGCAAGGCGGATTCGTGGCCGGGTACCGGCAAGCCTTCTCCCTCGCGAAGCAGCGCGTTAGACCGCGCGGCCAGCCGGGCGGTAAGTATCTTGTACTACACACTCTCTAAATCAATGTATGTTCTTCCTGGCGGTTCAAGCTATTTCCATACAAATTTCATCGAAATCGGTTTTTTAGGCTGGCTGTCAAAGCGTGAGAGAGTTTCTTTCGCATTTATAATATTAGTACGGATAAAACTTTAAATTACATTATCTTTTTCGGTGATCCCATTTTGATTATGCCCCAAGCTATGCTAAAGTTACCTGCAAATGCACCATGAAAATTCGTCTAGTAGTTTTGGATAAGCGTGTTCAAACAGGCACGACAGTTTTACAGATATATTGTTAGTATAAACAGTAAATTACAATAACAATCTGCCACCAATTCTAACTGCACCTTTTTGATCCCGCTTCTCTTAGAGTGTCAGTATCATCAACCACGGTACTTCAACTATTGGATAACGGTTGCTTGTAGAGGTCTCAATACGTTAAGATCTGCAGATTCACGGTTGGACGTACGCCTGACCTCTAATCTGACGTCGTCCGCTTATATTCTGGGTCACTTCTTTCCGAAGGAATCCAGCAAAAACTTTCTAGATGTGTGTTCACATCCCCATTCATCTCGCTGGCAGTGGCCATTACTATGACAGTGCAGTATAGTTTTCCAGTTACGACACGTTTTCAAGAACGCACTGGCACAATCTGACAAATGCGACACGTGCAGAAATGTCCGTCCGTACAACAGTTGTATGTACCTCTGCAGCCGGTTGTGTAGTCCAGAGTTCTAGATCATTTCGTTAATCGTTCACATATATTTTTGGTTCAAAATTATGCAAGGCAGCTCATCGATTAAGTGAAATATCTGGACTACATTATATGCTTATCTTATAAACAAACAGACGTTTGTCTACTCATAATAATAGTGCTTAATTAACCTTGTCTCAAGGGTCAAAGCAAGGCCGAAATCATTTTAAAACAATTTCACAAATTCAGCAGTCTAAATTGTTTCAGTGTCAGCCGATATTTTCTTTGCCAACCGTGCAGACATTACGACATGTAGTGAAACCGCTGGTATTGCGCATCATCCGGACCACGTGAAAAACAACAGCGGATGTTCTTTCGGCTTCGCGGAAGGAGCAGAGGACGTCACAAGATCGTCACTCGAATGCCGTGGGCAGTGTACTGTCCGGAAGTCACTCCTATTGACCATCCATGGTATTCGCTTGGAACAGGAATGGCGGGTAGGTCATCCTCCCAACGAGTTTCCAGATATCAAGACTATTCTTCCCAGACGTTGACAACTGTGTCTCAGGAGCCTTTTAACAACCTAAATGAACGCAAGCCGCGTTGGTTTTACAACAAGTAGGCTGTTCGCTATGACCGTACACCATGTCGGGTGTATTAATTCCGGCTGCTTCGACAGCCATTGAGCCCTGTTGCGCGTTTCCGTTTTCACTCATGTCAACAAGAATGAGAGAGATCCTTACCAATATACAGCAAGATATTATGCTGCATCTGACATTATATCAAAGAGCTTTAAAAACTAAATTCTTCATTTGCGTGGCCATGTTGTCCGTAGTTGCTTTACAATTCTGGAAGGTATTTCCGTTCTGTCGTTGCAACTACAAAAATGCATGTTTTTTTCGCCAGACGTGTTTCGCTTTATTGAGGTAAAGCATCATCACTGGTCTGTAATTAAACTGTTTACACTTTGATTTGCTTTAAGATCGAAAAAGAGTTCCTTAACAATATGTTGGTTTGTACTGACGTAAGCGAGAAATCAAGCGAAAATCACCGTAAGTACAAACCAACATATTGTTAACGAACTGTTTTTCGATCTTACAGCAAATAAAAGTGTAAATAACTTAATTACAGACCAGTGATGATGCTATACCTCAATGAAGCGAAACACATCTAGTGAAAGAAACATGCATCTTTGTAGTTGCAACGACAGAACAAAAATACCCTCAAGGAATAAAAACTAATATTTACATAATCTGTGTCCGCTTCCGTAGCGCAGCGGTATAGTTAGCGCCTACCACCCAAGGGGGCCCGGGTTCGATTCCCGGAAAGGGACTGGGTGTTGTGTGTCCTTCATCATCACTGACACTCAAGTCGCCGAAGTGGCGTCAACTAAAAAGACTTGCAGTACGGCGGCCGAACCCTGAAGGGGATATCCCGGCCAATAAATACCATACGATCATTTCAAAAAAAAAAAAAAAAAAAAAAAAAAAAATGGTTCAAATGGCTCCGAGCACTACGGGACTCAACTGCTGTGATCATAAGTCCCCTAGAACTCAGAACTACTTAAACCTAACTAACCTAAGGACAGCACACAACACCCAGCCATCACGAGGCAGAGAAAATCCCTGACCCCGCCGGGAATCGAACCCGGGAACCCGGGCGTGGGAAGCGAGAACGCTACCGCACGACCACGAGATGCGGGCGCGATCATTTCATTTCACGTAATATGCGACTTATTTTCTTAAACTTTTTCACCAGTTAGTTCGGAAAATGGAAAAGGACAAATATAAACGGGAGCTTCCACGTAAGCGTTGAATACATTCATTACTTTCATTCAACAAATATTTGGCCCACTGAACCAATCCGTCAGAGTCAGTCACTCCTGTTTTCTTGCCTGTATGCATACTCTTCCAAGCTAGATGAGCCACTGGCTGTATCTGCATCTGACTTCCCTTCAACAGATTTTGGAAGATCGCGGAAAACATAAGCCTAGAACATCTGACAGAGGCTAGAACCTCCTGTCACTGTATCAAAAACTGCATTAAATCAAACGCTAACATTCAAAGTAGGTTGGTTGGTTTGTGGGGGTTGAAGGGACCAGACTACAAAGGCCATCGGTCCCTCCACAGTAGGCCTGGCACACAGTTGTAGCAGAAAAATTCTGTTTAAACAGTGAAGAAGGAAAAGAAACCCGTCGACCTTTTTTAAATCACAATGTGTTTAGCGGCCTATTTTCGATTATTACGTAATGTGTAATGCATAGAGTTGTTTTCTGGAGTTTCTCTGCTTCAGTTTCGAGCACCAAAACATCTCTGTTTCCCTCTTGAACTGAAATTTCTTTTTTCTTACTTACGACCTTATGTAGACGCCCTTGACGTATTTCTTGCACCATTGCTAACAAATTCATACTTTCGAGATGGAAAAAAATCAGTTGGACTGACTATGCACTTATGCCAGAAATGAGGATAAATATAACACTATCATTAGAGTCAGCTTCAGAGGATGTAACGTCTGTTCTCCATTACGTCTTCCTCATTCTTCACACACTCCTGTTTACCGTATGTTCATTATGATGAAATATATATTACCGCCGGCCGCTGTGGCCGAGTGGTTCAATGAGCTTCAGTCCGGAACAGTCGCAGGTTCGAATCCTACCTCAGACATGGATATGTGTGTTGACCTTAGTTAGGTTTAAGTAGTTCTAAGTATAGGGGACTGATAAATTCAGATGTTAAGTCCCATAGTGCTTAGAGCCATTTGAACCATTACCGAACGACTACACTGTCACAGGTGCAGTGAAGTAGTGGCTGGATTATGACAATGTTGGTTGTTGAGAGTGCATTTCTTTGCGCAAAGCCACTGGAGGGAACACTGTCGAGACAGATTTTCCGACAAAGCCCCGTAATGCCAAATAGCGTTACGATTCACCTCACATTTTGTGTTAGGTTATATAGTAATGAATAGGAAGTATTACTTCCGAAGCAGCCTTCACATATTCCAGTCATCCTCCTAACCCGTTCACAAAAGGAATCATCACCAGCAATCTGTCTCATACGATCAGAGGCCATTCCAACTCTCATTTCTTTTAATGGCTCCATCGCCAACGAAGACAGGTCAGAAAAATCAGTCTCTGCTTTGCGGAAGAAACCGTTCCGACGTGTCAGCAGCAGCTCTAAGTGGGGTAGTCGGCAAGCATTCACAACCTGACCCTGGATGTGATGAACGTAAGAGTAAAAATAGTCTTAGAAGAGACCATTTGTCATTAACGATGTAATAACGCATTGTAATATGCCTAAAAACAGAGGGCAAGTTGTAACTGTACACAGGGAAGCTTACTCTATCACTTTGTGACCTGCTGTATAACTAAAAAGAAGCAACTCAAAACTGTTACACATTATACAGTTAAAAAAATTGGCTATACCTACACTAACATAATTCCTTATATTCCCGAGCAGCTTTAAATATCACGGCAACATATAGAAATCTCCTGTAAAATTAGCTTAAACAGAACACGTAAAAAAAAGAGGAAAGTAACTGCACACTTTCATGCATTTATTATTGAAGGAATCCACGCATGGATACTCTGTGACTCTGTGAAAAACAAGAATATCGTAATATTCTTGTTACGATATTTGACAACGAGTACACAGAAGCCAGGTATTTCTTGGGTCTTCAATGAAGATGTAGTAGAAAAGATACGGTACTCAAAATCGATTTCTAAAGTTAACAGTAGATTAAGTAAATACGAAAGTTGGTGTACAAAATGACGTGGAAAAACCTCTGTTCCTATCAGGGATTGAACTGAGGACAGCTCTTCTGAGAAAAATATTCTGTTTGTAAGTAGGTTGTTTAGGTTTTTATGGTGGTAACGCCATGGAGCGCTCTATATGAAAATCACTGACTGTGCTGTGTGCCGTCTGTGGCTGGTTTGCATTGTTGGAATAGTCGCCATTGTAGTGTTGGGCAGTTGGATGTTAACAGCGCGTAACGTTGCGCAGTTGGAGGTGAGCCGCCAGCAGTGATGGATGTGGGGAGAGAGATGGCGAAGTTTTGAGAGCGAATGATCTGGACGTGTGTCCATCAGAGACAGTAAATTTGTAAGACTGGAAGTCATGAACTGCTATATATATTATGACTTTTGAACACTATTAAGGTAAATACATTGTTTGTTCTCTATCAAAATCTTTCATTTGCTAATTATGCCTATCAGTAGTTAGTGCCTTCAGTAGTTTGAATCTTTTATTTAGCTGGCAGTAGTGGCGCTCGCTGTGTTGCAGTAGTTCGAGTAACGAAGATTTTTGTGAGGTAAGTGATTTGTGAAAGGTATAGGTTAATGTTAGTCAGGGCCATTCTTTTGTAGGGATTATTGAAAGTCAGATTGCGTTGCGCTAAAAATATTGTGTGTCAGTATAGTGTTGATCAGAATAGGTAAAGAGCGAAATGTCTGAGTACGTTCAGTTCTGCTCAGCTGTTTGAAAATCAAATAATGTAAGAGGTTTATCAGCACAGTAATTCATTAATTTTTCTAAGGGGACGTTTCATGTTGTCTGCATTGTTTTGATTCCTTAAAACAGTTGCGCTGCAGCGGAAATTCGTAGGCAGATGAATGATTATTTGTCGTTCTCTTTGTCCCTTCATACTAGAGAAATTGTCTTTATGACAGACTGAGATCGCTGGAAACATTTTAGCCACGTTGGATATTATATAGCATATTGGTATTATAGAAATATTTCACGTCACAAGATGCCAACGTACATATTTCCTCCATTTAGTTTGCTGCGAGGTTGTCGAGAAATTTCGCCGTAGCTGAAACAAGCTTAAGATGATGAGTTTCAGAAGCCAGAAGAATTTTATTCATGAAGAGTTGCTTCGTTGGGCGAAAGAACAAAAGTTTTTTCAACATCTCTGTGAGTCTTTATTAGGAGTAATGTAGTAGACAGAGAATGTTGAAATAGCTTTTTGAAGCGTCTGCTTTTTTTATAGTATTTGCTCATCGCCTTATGCATCGATGACAGCCACATTGTGTGGTTCCTAATACATATCTATTATGCTACTCGTAATATAAATTCATCATATTAAACTTCAGCACATCGTTAACACCACATTTCTGTATAATCAGATTCCACAAGTGCGTTGTCTTCGAATAACTGGTAAAGTAGCAACCGACGTTTGTAGGGAAACGTCTGTACTATCTAATACTTAATGTTTTGTGTCACATCTGCTGCACGAACATATTAGATTATTCATGTTTTGTTCTACAATGTACAGATATTGGAAATTCCTCCAATATTAGACGAAACAGATAAACTAGAAATTTATCATTTAATCGCCTGCAGGTTGTTATGGACTAGCTGCTTCTATATTTTCTACTACTGAAGCAAAGCCATGAAGATATTTTCGGTTACTGCTAACCATCATACATTCCTTTCCCATTCTTTGATTAATATCATTGTGTACGGGATTAGTTATTAGCCTATCAATTTATCAAGATGCATTTCCTAGTAAAGACACATTTCCATTAGGATCACGCCTCAAATTATTCCACGCTCAAGTGAAGTCCACTTAACATCATTTTAGATAGTGAAATAGGAGCCAAATTTCAGAAGATGATGGAGAATTTGAACCTCTGTGTCTAGGTCGCAACCCAAATCACTCTACTTCCAAAACAAAATTTCTGTTGCAACAACTTTACCGTCTCATACACATGAATGATGACGAAACAGACGAGAGTGAAACGAAGGAATCATCGTTTTCTGAAACAGAAACGTTTGTTCAGCTGATAAATAGCAGTTTCCCGGCCGGGCTCTTCGTCAACGTGTTGTATACATTCCATGACAAGTGAGCCGTAAGGCAAGTGCATGTTCCGCGAACCAGCCTCGCAACGTTTATTCTTGTACCTGACGCTAAGACCGCCGAAGTTACCGCGTAGGTCCGAATGAATTACAACACCAACGAATGTAGTCATCACAGGAGCAGCTGCAGGCCCACGACATATCCGATCAGCAAGATATCTGGAAAGCTGAGCGACATAGTGTCAGTCTGCGCTTTTGCAGTAAAGAACAATTTCAGTACGCTGGTTCTACAAATGATCGGCTGTGGGTTTAGGAGACTAAATCGGCTTGAACAGTAAAACTTCAGTATTCTATAAGTACGCCTAAGCTGCGATAGGGACTCCCACACGATATGGCATCGAAATACACGATATATGTACGTTATTCCTGGTATACTGCAACCGCTACGGTGGAAATCTTCGCTATATCATGGTGATGCTGTAATGTTCGGAAAGAAAGGTTATGATTTACAGTGCTCTCTGCTACGGCGTCATTAAAGATGGAGCACAGGCTCAGAATGAGAAAGGACAGGGAAGGAAATCGGCCATGTGATTTTCATAGAAATAATCCCGAAAAATTCCACTAATCGATATAGGGAAACCACGAAAAATTAAATCTCGATACTTAGGCGGGCATTTGCACCGCTCCCTCCCGAGCATGTGTTCAGTGTGTTAACCAACGCGTCATCTCTCTTGGTCTGTGCAATGCTCGATCCCGATACAGTGAATCTGAATCCGGAGAAAGAGAGGAATTTTGTTTGAAAGAATTTTACGACCGCATGAGAGTTTTCCTGTGGACACAGATGGATGTTCGGTAGGCTGCAAATAACATCCAAATGAAGAAAGTCGTATCATCATTGACGAAGAGTGATGCCACAACGCCGAATTACGGCGTTTATTTCGAAAGTAATCGAGAAGCAAAACTTTGAACATAGCTGCTAAGGTTCAGTGACCGTGTCAGAATTATATTAGAACAAATAAGCCCTCGGTCACAACTACTAAGTCAAAATTGACCAGGTTTCGACACTACTATGAGCGTCGTCTTCAGAATTAGACTAACTGTTCTAAAACATGTTAAGTATATAATACATTAATAAAATTAAAGTTTGTACTGGCTGGAAAAAGATGCAGTACTTACAAGTCCCATATTAAAAAAGATCTAAGCCGGAAAGGCGACGTCATGAATAGTTGTAAGTAAGATGGCGAGCCGCTAAGGGCTGCTCGCATTTGAGTGAACAAGGGTTGCAACCCTTGTTCAAGGACTGCTCGCACTTTAGTGAACAAGGGTTGCAACCCTTGTTCACTCAAATGCGAGCAGCCCTTAGCGGCTCGCCATCTTACTTACAACTATTCATGACGTCGCTTTTCCGGCTTAGATCTTTTTTAAAATGTGACTTGTAAGTACTGCATCTTTTTCCAGTGAGTACAAACTTTAATTTTATTAATGTATTATATACTTAACATGTTTTAGAACAGTTAGTCTAATTCTGAAGACGACGCTCATAGTAGCGTCGAAACCTGGTCAATTTTGACTTAATATTTGTGACTGAGGGCTTATTTGTTATAATATAACCGAAAAGACTAATCGTGATATTTACTGCATACCGTTCACAACAACAGGAATGGTAGTGGCTTTCATATAGAGTACAGTATGGCTATAATTAAACTTTCACTAGCGGAGAGGACCCCCATGACACACGAGTGATCGTACGACAAGGAAACTTTTTGGGAACATTGTAACGACATGCGGAGGAGAAATAACGAATAATCCATTGAAATAAACATTTTAATTTCCACATGAAAGGGTAACATTTGTTAATTGCTTACCATGTTTACGTTTCGTGATACAAATGTTGCTCAAACTGATGACCATCTGCATCCACGGACGCCTGGAACAGCACTAGACATACCACTTCACAATTACGAGCAGCACTTTCTAACGGTGGACCATGGAATGTTCAGCTGTCGTAACACAACTCGTGCAATGCTTGAAGATCACACATTATGTCCAGGATTCTCAAAAACGCCAACAGTAATCTCTTCAATAATTTACGGCGCAGTTGGTCTTTGGCCTCTCCCAAGAGAAATTTCCAAATCGCCAGCTAATTCTAATTTCCGAATCATGTTCTCGGAAAGATGACCACCCCGTACTCAATCAGTGCGTCGATACTCACGAAGAACAGCAGCAGCACTATTGCTGCTTGGTAAGACAACTTTACGGCGAAAGCCCTGCTCACCTTGTCCAGCCAGACCCGTGCAACTGTAATCCACGCTAATGCTTGTATCTGAATCGTACGTCGCCGTAAAATTACCGCCACCTAACGGCAAGTCATGACACTAACACTACTAACAACGCAAATCCCGCAGCGCACAGTCGGAACATAAAGTTGGGTACGCGTGCGGTAAATAGTTTTCCGCCTACACTTTCTCAAGAAGCGAAAGTTAAATTATAACCGGCCTGTACACGAAACAGCTACCTAGTTCATTCACATTATGTGGGTAAGCCACGTGTCAGCAGTTTCAGATGGGGCTGTACTTGTGTCTCGCAGAGCCTATTCTCTCAAATGGATGAGAGGTTAGAGCTTCATTTCCCGTCGACAGAAGCAGGGTTAGGTACGGCCTGCTCTTGCAAATCCGACGACGAACTTGGTGCAGCTATTACACATATTCACAATCAAGGAGACCCCCTCGCTCCGTACTAGAGCCCAGCAGCAATAGCTTTATGTGACTTGTCGACCGTTGATATTCGCTTTTCCATAAGTTTGAAGCAATTCAGCACATCCTTGGCACGAATAAACGAATATAATGTATGAATGGGATGGATAATCTCATGAAAAGAGGTTATAAGATGAGAATAAACAAAAGTAAGATAATAGTCGGCCCTTAAAAGACAGTTGAACGGAATGGATAGTGTTTTGAAAAGAGGTTACAAGATGAGAATCAACAAAAGTAAAACAATGGTAATAGAATGTAGCCGAATTAAATTAGGTGGTGCTGAGGAAATTAATTTGGGAAAGAAGACACTAAAAGTAGTAGATGAGTTTTGTTATTTGCAGAGTAACTGACGATGATGGAAGCAGAAAGGATATAAAAAATGCAGACTAACAATAGCAAGAACAATATTTCTGTAAGATAAATTCCCTAATACCGAATATAAATGTGTTGTGAAGTCTTTTCTGAATGTGTTTGTGTGGAGTGTAGCATTGTACAGAAGTGAGGATAGAACCTTTTGAAATTTGCTCTAGTAGATTGCTAAGAATTAGATCAGTAGATCGAATAACTAATGAAAAGGTACTGAATCGAATTGGGGAGAAAAGAAATTTATGCAATTAATTGACGAAAAAAAAGGGATAGGTTGGCAGGACACTTCCAGAGGCAGGGAGCAATAGTCTGTTTAGTAATGGAGGGAGCTTGGAGTGTAAAACTGTAGAGGATCGCCTTTCTCATACACCGTGCACGCCACATGGAAGAGCTTTGTCATAGCTGACTCTCCCAAGGATATCAGTAGCTCTAATGGAATATTGTCTACTCCCGGGGCCTTGTTCCACTTAGATCTTTCAGAGCACTGTCAAATTCTTCTCGCAATCTGCTTCCATCATCGTCAGTTACTTTGCAATAACAAAACTCATCTACTACTTTTAGTGTTTTCTTTCCGAAACTAACTTCCTCAGCACCACCTAATTTAATTCGTCTAGCCGGCCAGAGTGGTTCAAATATTCGAATGTGTGTGAAATCTTATGGGACTTAACTGCTAAGGTCATCAGTCCCTAAGCTTACACACTACTTAACCTAAATTATCCTAAGGACAAACACACACACCCATGCCCGAGGGAGGACTCGAACCTCCGCCGGGACCAGCCGCGCAGTCCATGACCAGTCCGCGCGGCGGCCAGAGTGGCCGAGCGGTTCTAGGCGCTACAGTCTGGAACCGCACGACCGCTACCGTCGCAGGTTCGAATCCTGCCTCGGGTATGGATGTGTGTGATGTCCTTAGGTTAGTTAGGTTTAAGTAGTTCTAAGTTCTAGGGGACTGATGACCTCAGAAGTCCCATAGTGCTCAGAGCCATTTGAACCATTTTTTTAATTCGTCTACATTCTGTTACCATTGTTTTACTTTTGTTGATCCTCATCTTGACTACGGTAATCAAGTTCAAATGGCTGTAAGTCACTGTAGTTATGCAGATATGAAAAGACTTGCACAGGATAGAGTGGCGCGGAAAACTATATTAAACCAGTCTTCGGACTGAAAAACGAAACAACAAATCATTTGAAATCAAGCGACAACAAAAAAGAAGGTAAGCGGTAGAACCACAATACTGCTATCCATCCAGGAAAATGTGCTTGTCCTAATAGTTCGCTGAGCTTTCTGATCTTTGTTGTGAATACAAAGCTCAGGGTTCAAATTCTCGTTGTAGCGCTCAGCTACTATCTTTTGTGAGCGTTATTGTTCCTTTTCTTCTCAGGAGAAGAGCTTTGAATTTTTGCCTACAGTTTCTGCTCACCCTGAATGTAACTGTGATAACCGAAAAAAATTGCAAAATGAAAGTAGTATCTTCAGTCACTATGACTGTAATGCCTATGAGCGACAAATTGAGCATACCGCTGGGACACTGTAATCTGCTGTTTCTACATTATTGATGTCAGGCTTTAAGGATTACGCACTTACGAAATCGATGTTTAAGTTCTATTGCCACTGCACGACTTCACTCACTTTCTGAAATGCGCCTCATTGAGAGCTGTAGGACTATCAAGAGTTCAGACGGAAAACCAGTCCTAAGCAAAGAAGGGAAAGCTGAAAGGTGGGTGGACTATATGGAGGATCTATACAAGGGAGATGAACTTGAAAGCAATATTGTAGAAAGGTAAGTGAACGTAGATGAGGGCGAGATGTGTGATGTCGTATTGCGAGAAGAATTTGACAGTGCTCTAAAAGATCTAAGTGGAAACAAGGCCCCGGTAGTAGACAACATTTCGTTAGAACTACTGATAGCCTTGGGAGAGCCAGCTATGACAAAGCTCTTCCATGTAGCGTGCACGGCGTATGAGAAAGGCGAAATATCCTTAGCTTTCAAGAAAAATGTAATAATTCCAAATCCAAAGAAATCAGTTGCTGACAGGTATGAAAATTATCGAACTATCAGTCTAATAAGTCATGGTTGCAAAATACTAACACGAATTCTTTATAGAAGAATGAAAAAAATGGTAGAATCAGACCTCGGTGAAGGTCGGTTTGGATTCCGGAGAAATGTAGCAGCAGGCGAGGCACTATTGACCCTACAAATTATGTTAGAAGATAGGTCAAGGAAAGGCAGACCTACTTTTATAACTAAAATACTCTCCTTGAAATTCTGAAGGTAGCAGAGGTAAACTACAGAGAGCGAAAGGCTTCTTGGAACTTGTACAGATACCAGATAGCAGTTTCAAGAGTAGAGGGGCATGAAAGGGAAGCAGTGATTGAGAAGAGAGTGAAACAGGGTTGTAGCCTATCCCCGAGTTTATTCAATCTGTACTTTGAACAAGCATTAAAGAAAGCCAAAGGAAAATTTGGAGTAGGAATTAAAGTTCAGGGAGAAGACATGAAAACTTTGAGGTTTGCTGATGACACTGTAATTCTGTCGGAGATTGCAAAGGACTTGGAAGAGCAGTTGAACGGAATGGACAGTGCCCTGAAAGGAGGATATAAGATGAACATCAACAAAAGCCAAACAAGGATAATGGAATGTAGTCGAATTGAATCAGGTGATGCTAAGGGAAACAGATTATAAAACGAGACTCTGAAAGTAGTAAATGAGTTTTGCTATTTGGGCAGCAAAATAACTGATGTTGGCAGAAGTAGAGAGGATGTAAAATGTAGACTGGCAATGGTAAGAAAAACATATCTGAAGAAGAGAGATTTGTTAACATCGAATATAGACATAAGCGTTAGGAACTCTTTTCTGGAGGTACTTGTCTGGAGTGTAGCCATCTATGGACGTGATACATGGACGATAAACGGTTTAGATGAAAATAGAATAGAAATGTGGTGCTACAGAAGAATATTGAAGATTAGATGGGTAGATAACGTAGCTAATGAGGAGGTACTGAATGGAACTGAGGAGACAAGAAATTTGTGGGACAACTTGTACAAAAGAAGGGTTAGGTTGGTAGGGAACATTGGGAGACAGTTTACTAATGGAGGGTAGCGTGAGGGGTAAAAATGGTAGAGGGAGACCAAGAGATGAATACTGTAAGCCAGATTCAGAAGGATGTAGGTTGCTGTAGTTATTCGGAGAAGAAGAGGCTCGCACAGTATAGAGCAGCACGCAGAACTGCATCAAACCAGTCCTCGGACTGAAGACCACACCAACAGGGAGCTCCAGTGCTTGGCGCGTAATGGAACCAGTCAGAGAAATAGCAGACAGGTTGGGAAAGGATTCCAGTGTGCACTCGGTACGTTTGCCAGGGGGTCTCGTCCGAGACATGGAGATGGGTCTGCCGGCTGCTATCGAGCGCACTGGTTGCAACCGGCTGCAAATCGTGGCCCATGTCGGCACGAATGACGCCTGCTGCTTTGGTTATGAGGCTACCCTCAGTTCCTAGAGGAGGACGGTTGATGCGGTGAAGACAGCTATCGTTGCACACAGCGTGCTGGCGAAGCTCAGTGTTTGTAGCATTGTACCTAGGATCAATCGCTGTCCTCTGGTTTCGAGCAGAGTGAAAGGTCTACACCAGAGGCTCAGACGATTCATGGACAGTATCCGTTGCCAATCTGTCGACCTCTGCTATCAGGTGGGAAGTTGTGGGGTGTCCCTGAATAGTTCAGGTGCGCACTTCATCCAGGAGGCGGCTACTAGGGTACTGGAACACATGTGGCTTGCATGTGGGGGTTTTTATGTTAGATTAGCCGCCCCCCCCCCCCCCCCCCCCTGCCCTTGAGATCAGAAATGAAATATGAAATCGAGGATACATCTTCTACGTTATTCTTAGAGAATGCTCCTCCCCGCAGAACGGAAACAGAAAAGGTTAATATGATATTAGTAAACTGCAGGAGCATCCATGAGTCCCACAATTAATATCGCCTGTTGACGGTTGTAACGACCAGATAGTACCAGGAACATAACATTTGTTGAAACCAGAAGTGAACAGCGACGAAATAACGAAATTCTAAACTCAGATTGGAATATTTATCGTAAGGGTAGTTTAGTCGCCAGTGGTGACGACGTATAGAGAAACTTGTAGAATTTAGTGAATAAGTTTCCAGATCATGTTGCTCTAATACGGCGTGACTTGGGAGGTATAGAATGGGAGGGTCATGCTACCAAAATTGGTGCCAGGGACCGGGAATCGTGTGACGTTATTCTGAATATCTTATCCGATAATTACTTCGAGCGGATAGAAAACTAACTCGTCAGGGTGACGTCTTGAACTCCTAGCAACAACGACTTGAACTTCTCTACTCTGTTAATGGAGAAGAGCGAATCAGTCATCAAAAGGTCGTGATAACATTATGACTGCGGATATTAAAAGGAATGTTAAGAAAGGTAGGAAAAATCGGCTAACAAAAGCAACAGGTCACATACTGCAGAGTGTCTGAGTAGTCAGCATCAGATATTCAGTGCTGAGAACGAAAGTGTTGAGGACAAACAAAAAAATCTCAAAAGCATAGTTTAATATGTCTTAGACGAATATGATCCGAGCAAGGTCTTTAGGGGTTGTAAAGACAACGTGTTTTAACAGCGATATCAGAAAACTGCTACGTAAACATAAAGATCTTCATCACAGATTCAAGAGAAGCCAAAATCTAGGTGACAAATGGAAGCTGAACGAAGCAAAAATGAACGTAAGGAGAGCAAAGAGAGAACCGTTCAGTGACTTTGAAGGTAAAATTTTGTCTGTCGTTCTTTCTAAAAACCCTAAGAGGTTTTGGTCCTACGCAAAATCAGTAAGCGGTTAGAAATAATCTATTCAGTCACTCAGTGTCCATAATGGCATGGACACGAAAAATGACAGACAGAACGACGAGATACTGAATTTGCTCTTCCGAAATGGTTTCACCGTGGAAGGTAGTAGTACTATCCCTCCTTTCAAACATCATACAAACTAAGAAATGGCAGATATTTAGATAACTGATAGCGGAATAGAAAAACAAGTACAATCCCTTTGTAGCGGAATTGCATCAGGGCTAGATATCTATAAGATTCTAAATAGATCAGGCGAAAGAATTTACTCTTCTCCAAGGAGTATTTTTTCTAGATTGCAAGAGCAGCAATGAGTATCTAGCATCTGGGAAAAACCTCATGTCATTCCCGTTTTTAAGAAAGGTAGTAGAAGAGATGCACATGATTATAGACCTATATCCTTGGATGTCAGTCTCTTACAGAATTATGAAAGATTTTTATACTCATATGTTAAAGAAGTTTTTGGAGAACGAAATTCTTCTCTATAAAAATCAACATGGATTTCGCAAACAGAGATCTTGCAAAACTCATGTCGCTCTGTTTCTGCGTGAGATCTAAAACGCTGTAGACATCGGCGCTCAGGTTATCGCCGTTTTCCTCGACTTCAGGAAGGTATTTGACGTTGTCCGGCATTGCCGTTTAGAGAAAAAGACGAGCTTACAGAATGGTGGACCAGATTTGCGATTGGATTCACTTCTTCCTTGCAGACAGAACTCAAAACGTCGTTCTTAAAGGAACAAAATCGACAGTTGTAAAGGTAATTTCAGAAGTGTGTGATAGGAGCATGTGAGATAGGAGCACGTGAGATAGAAGCATGTGAGATAGGACCGTTATGCTTGCACTATACAAAGGGTTAGTCGCATAAGACGTAACACCCCTTTTATTTCCTGAACAGTTTCCGATATTGAAACTAGGTTGTCCGAGTGGTTTGTAGTATTTTGGACGGATAATGCTTTGAACTATGGTATCAGCTGAGATATTGAAACAAGTATGTTTCTTTTTAATGGAAACGTGTACTTTTCATAACTGCATGCAATAGCTCTTTGAAAGGGAACTGCACTGACTAGCGCTTGTCAGTATTGGGGTTAAAACCTTTCACGAAAGAGTCCGACAAATGCACTAAAACTTGAAGACAATGTGGCCACAGCCGGCCATCGCGGTATAAACACCACCAAGTAGAGCTCCCATGCCAGGAACCCTCGTTATATACAGCAAGACCGTCCTACACTACTAAGATAAAACCTTATTTCCTATACGACCTAGTATGGGGTCAGCTATAATATTTGCACATGAGTTACGACATATGCGAGCTTATCGTGTATCAGATGAGGCCTAGGAAAACTATTTCCAATGTGCGTAAGTTTCCAACTTGCGGAAACAATTACAGTTTCGTCTGACAGTTTTCCATTACCATTTCGACAGCATTTGTCTGACATCCGCCGTATGAAAGTAGCATGTCTAACTTCTCCTAGTTGGAATATATATTTTCTTTTAAGATGCGCTGAAGCAGAAATGATCTGCAGATAGGTAACACAGTTCCTGCTAGTTCTGCAGTGCCGAGAAGTGAACAGTGGAAAGACCTGTGCCATGACGTAGTGCAGCGTGAGCGTGTTTATAATTTAATTGCCGATTTCGGCTGACTTGCCTTGGAACTTAAGAATATATATCGGTTATTTTACGAAGAGCTTCACCCTCAAAATTAACAAGCGTTATATCACTGTACTTGTCTTTTCCAGCGCTTTCGGATGCCGTGAAGAAAATGTTTTAAAAATCGTAGTTGCTTCAATATCTCGATTGATACAAGAGTGAAGATTCTTTATTATTTACCATAGCATGTGCCCCTTAGCGTACTATCATTTGCCGAAAACTTCATTTCGATTTATGGAACCGTTCAAGAAATAAAATGGATATTACGTCTTACGTAACTCACCCTGTATAAATGCCCCACTAGAACGCATCGGAAACTCTTTAGAGCTGATAGCAGATGATGCAGTTGTCTATAAAAACACCTGAAGACAGTAAAGATTTGCAGAAGAGCCTACAGAGGACTGATGAATGGTGTAGGGCCTGGCAGTTGATACTGAACGTAAACCACTACTTTGCAATTACACTAGCCGCGTGGGATTAGCCGAGCGGTCTGAGGCACTGCAGTCATGGACTGCGCAGCTGGTCCCGGCGGAGGTTCGAGTCCTCCCTGGGGCATGGGTGTGTGTGTTTGCCTTTAGGATAATTGAGGTTAAGTAGTGTGTAAGCTTAGGGACTGATCACCTTAGCAGTTAAGTCCCATAAGATTTCACACACATTTTTTGCAATTACACTGTTGATGACAAATTGCTGGAAACGGTAATTATTGTAAAATATCTAGGAGTATCTACCCGGTGCAACCTGAAGTAGACTGACCACATGAAGCAAATAATATGAAATGCAGAAGCTAGACTGAGAGTCACAGGAAGAACCTGAAGGAAATGTTATTCATCCACTACAGAAGTGCCTTACAAGGCGCTTTTTCGACCAGTTCTTGAGTACTTTTCATCAATCTGGAACCCTTATCAGGTACCGACTGAAGAGATATAGAAGTTCCGACAGCGACCAATTCTGGAGTAATTTTCATCAATCTGGAACCCTTATCAGGTACTGATTGAAGAGATATAGAAGTTCCAACAAAGAGCGGCGCTTTTCGTTAAGGGCTCGTTTAGTCCGAACGTGAGCGTTACGGAAGTGTTTAACGAACTCCAGTGGCAGGCACTACAAGAGAGGCTCTCTGCATCAGCGTGAGGGAAATGTTTACTATTGAAATTTCGAGAGAGTATTTTCCAGGTATAATCGGATACCATATCACTTCCTCCCAGATACAGCTCACGAATTGACCACAACGGGAAAATTCGAGAAATTAGAGCTAATAGAGCGTGATGGAGTAGCGTGGGTCAGCAACTCCTGTTAACCAGTGCAACGAAAGAAAGTTGGAAATTTTATTTTTTGACTCTCTCGATGAGTAATTTTGGACCAAGACCATTTTCAAATCATCGTAGCATAGTCAAAAATGGTATTTCAGAAGATATGACATCCATGTCAGAAATGTACAATTCACAGATTTGACATGATCCTCACGTCTCGGAAATATTTTTGACTGTGTTAACGATTATTTCAAAACGGGTCTCGGCCCGAAACTAGTCATCGAGTGCACAAAAAACGTAAAATTTGCAACTTTCGATTGGTTTTTCGTTGTACTAATTCGGATCCTTACAGATAATCATTCTTCCCACGCGCCATCCGCTAATGAAACTGGGAAGGGGGTATCAGTTGATGGTACCAGAAGTACCTTCCGCCACACACCGTTAGGTGGCTTGCAGCTTATTGATGCAGATGTAACTGACCGTGCCGCTCTCTTGCTGACTGTACGGGTAATGTAACTGATGATGATAAACAGAAGGCCGAAATTCTGAACCTAGCTTTCAACAACTCGTTTACGATAGACGACTGCAGCACCATTCCCCCTTTCAATTATCGAACAAACGAAAGGATGGCTGACATAGTGTTTCGTGTATCTGGGATTGTAAAACAGTTAAGATCCTTATACGCCAGAAAGGCATCTGTCCCAGACGGTATCCCCGTAAGATCTTATGCTGACTATGCTACAAATATAGCACCATTCTTATCCGTCATCTATCAGAGATCATTGGAACAGCAGAAAGTTCCACGGGACTGGAAGGAGGCCCAGGTCATAGCAATCTATAAAAAGGGTAGAAAATCGGATGCACATAATTACCGGCCAATTTCACTGACATCGATTTGTTGTAGAATCATGGAACATATTTTGTGTTCAGAGATAATGACCTTTCTAGACATTGAGAAGCTCATCTGCAGAAACCAGCACGGTCATGCGAGACACAGCTGGCCCTGTTTGTGCATGATATACAACAGGCTCTAGATATCAGCTCCCAGGTTGATGCCATATTTCTCGACTATCGAAAGGCGTTCGACTCAGTTCCGCACTGTCGCTTGCTACAAAGAGTGCGCGCTTACGGTCTGTCCAGTGACGTATGCGGTTGGATGGAAAGTTTTATAACAGACAGGGAGCAGTATGTCTTCCTGAACGGGGTAACTTCAACAGAAACAAGAGTAACTTCAGGTGTGCCCCAGGGCAGCGTAATAGGTCCTCTTCTTTTTACGATTTACATAAACGATCTGGTTGATGGTACTGACAGCGGCCTTAGACTGTTTGCCGATGATGCCGTAGTCTACAGGAAAGTAGTATCACACGAAAGTTGTGAACAAATCAATGAGGATTTGTAGAAAATAAATGCGTGGTGTAATGACTGGCAGTTATCTCTCAATATTAGTAAGTGTAACCTACTGCGTATAACAAGGCGAAAATCCCCATTAATGTATGAGTAGAAAATAAATGATCAGTCTTTGGAAGCGGTAACATCAGTCAAGTATCTGGGTGTGACTATTCGAAATGATCTCAAATGGAATGATCAGATTACACAAGTAACGGGTAAGGCGAACTCCAGATTGCGGTTTATTGGTAGAATCCTGAAGCGATACAGTCCTTCAACAAAGGAAATAGCTTACAATACGTTAGTTCGTCCAGTCTTATCGTTCGTCTGTATGGGACCCTTACCAGATGTGTCTGATTCAAGAAATTGAGAAGGTCCAAAGAAGAGCGGCAAGATTCGTGATCGGTACATTTAGCCATCGCGAGAGCGTTACAAATGTCATAGAAAGTTTGAAGTGGGACACACTTGCTAAACTGAAGGGGCTGCTCGATAAATTCAGAAATCCAATCTTTACCGAGGATGTAGAGCATATATTATTACCACCAACTTTCAAATCACGTAATGACCGCCCACATCTCGTGGTCGTGCGGTAGCGTTCTCGCTTCCCACGCCCGGGTTCCCGGGTTCGATTCCCGGCGGGGTCAGGGATTTTCTCTGCCTCGTGATGGCTGGGTGTTGTGTGCTGTCCTTAGGTTCGTTAGGTTTAAGTAGTTCTAAGTTCTAGGGGACTGATGACCATAGATGTTAAGTCCCATAGTGCTCAGAGCCATTTAAATTTAAAAAAAACGTAATGACCATCATTCAAAGATAAGGGAAATAAGAGCTCATACTGAGGGTTTCAGACAGTCGTTTTTCTCTCGTGCGATCTGCGAGTGGAGCAGAGGGGGGGGTGGGGGGGGCATATGACTTCGGCACGAATTGTGCCCTCCGCCACACACCGCTTGGTGGCTAGCGGAGTATATGTGTAGTTGTAGATGTCGCTGTCGCTGTCGCTACCGCCCCGGAATTAGTGTCAGGTGGCTGGACATGGACGCGCTTTCACGCCCATCGGCGTCAGATCTGTGCTGGGAGGGAACTGGCGATGCGTTCGTGCGTAATCTTTATCAGCTTGAACGTGCCGAGCTGGCGGAACGGCAGCGCTGACGACCAGCGGGCGGCCGATAGCGGGCTCCGGCTCACGTAGGCCGCACTGCGGCTGCGGCGGCGTCTTTGTGGCGCAGCGTGCCTCGCCGTGCCGCGAGCGCGTTCCCACACCCCCAGGAATGTCGGCGGCTTCCACTGAACTGTCAGTCAACCGGCAGCCCGCGAGGCGTCCCGAGACGCGTACCGCCGTGGACCGATGCGCAACGCTACTTGCCTGTAATCTACGTTTGTTCTTCGCAGCTTAACGGTGTATAGCTGAGGGTATTTCCATTATTTCCCCCTTATCGTCTCATTTCTCCGTCCCATTCGTGAATGGATCCTTTTTGACCGAGTCTCCAGTATCCCACTACCTTGATGCAACCCGTCATGAATTTCTCTCCTGCGCCAACCTCTTCATGTCAGAGTAACAATTGCACCAAACGTCCTTAATTATTTGTTGGAACTATTCCAATTTCGAATCTCTATGTTCCGCCATAGTTTTAGTTTTTACCCTCTAGTACAGGGGTGTCCATCCCACGGCCCACGGCGGCCCAAAATATGATCATCTATAACATGACTGACAGCGTACGGCAGCATACAATGAACGTGGCAGCAGCAAAATGGGCAGTTTCCCAGTAATAATTCAGTCATGTTTCCTAGCACACAAGGCAAGAAGAGATGAGGTTTAATTAAATTCAATTTCTTCATTCGACGGTCGACAGACTAGCTTCCTGTGTCGCATGAATTACATATTCCTTATGTTCTGTGTATTACTGACAAAGCAAGCTGGTAGCGTGGCAAACACAGCCGGATATTATAATTCAGTTAAGCAGAATTGCCGAGTCACCACTGTAATTATTTATATACAGAATTATTAATGAAATCTCAAACATAAAATGTCAGATGAATTCCCCCTTGCTTTATGTAGAAACTTCATGAATTCTAATATACCTCCTATATTATGTGCGGGCCAAAAATACACGTCTTCTTCTAATGCGACCCAGGTAAGTTAAAAAGATGAACACTCTGCTCTAATACCTTGGACGTTATTCCGTGATGTCTTAACAGATGTCCTACCATCCCGTCCCTTCTTCTTGTCGGTGTTTTCCGTATAATCCTTTCATCATCGATTGTGTGGAGAACCTTCTCATTCCTTACCTTATCGCTCCACCTGATTTTCTACGTTCTTCTGTAGCAAACACCGAGAACGCTTCGATTCTGTTCTGTTCCCATTTTCCAAACGCCGATGATTCACTACAATACAGTTATGTATAAAATTCTCCCTCAAATTCAGGCCTATGTTTGATGCCAGTAGACATCTGTTGGCCAGGAATGTCCTCTTTGCCTGGGCTAGTCTGTTCCTTATGGCCTTCATCCTTCGTCTGTCAGGTGTTATTCTGCTTCCAAGGTATCAGAATTCCTTAACTACGTTTACTTCGTGACCATCAATTTTGATATTAAGTTTCTTGCTATTCTCGTATGTCCTATTTCGTCTTTCTTGGATTTCCTTTCAACCCATATTCTGTACTCATTGTACTCATTACATCCAACAGATCATGTAGGTCAGGCACGGGCAACCTTTGGTGACCCACGCGCCTGACTCACGTTCTTACGTAAGATCGTGTGCTACCTGGTCACGTGGCCCAACAGCAGCTTTCTTTGGCGTCCGTGACGTTAATGTTTATGGGGTAACGGACCTATATGAACGCCCCACCTTTTCCGGAACGCCACACCAGCAAATTATGATCCAAAACAAGAGCTTTTGAGATTACATTCATTCACATCATCTTCAGATGTTTACATTTATTTACCCCTTGTGAACATTATTTCCTGACTTAACGACGTTTTCCCAATAGCTGTCTTAACAACTTCCATTGCAGAATTCTGCAGTGCCTCGCTCTCTCTCTCTCCCACGAATTTCTTCTACGGGCCGGATTGAAACCAGCTGCGGACTGCCAGTTGCCCATCCATGCTGTAACTCATCTTCACTTTCACTGAGGATAGCAATGTCATCAACGAATCTGGTCACTGATATCCTTTCACCCTGAGTCTTAATCCCATTCTTGAATCTTTCTTTTATTTCCGTCATTGCTTGTTCGATGTACGGACTGAACAATAGGAGCGAAAGACGGCATCCATATATTACGCCCTCTTTAATCCGAGCCTCGGTATGAGCTCTAATTTTTCTCGCTGTGTTTCTTTTGTGAGAGCTGTAGGTGGCACTAAAAAAGAAACGAGCTGGACTCCGTAAAATGAAAACCGCTGATCTGAGGAAGAACATGTGATCCCTGTAAAAGCGCTGAAGTCCCAAACTCGCCGCTAGAGAGAGATGGGCGCACATCCACTTGACAAGAGAGGAAGCACGTGCACGCGTGGACAGTCCAACGCACTCAGTCATGCTGAAAACAAAAGTGGAGGCTTCAAAAGAAGAGCAAAGGGGTGTAGTGCGGTTTCGCTCAAAGGCTCAAGGCGTGGCACAAACGATTCAACGAATCATTCGCCGATGACGCATGATATGAAGCGCCATACCGCATTACCGACAGCACTGTCCAGCAGGAGGATACCCTGGTTATTGAAGACCGGCGAGATGCGGTGGCAGCCATTGCCCCAGAGGTAAGGCTGAGCGTCGGAATTGCAACGGACATGCAGTGTTCTCAGTACACTTGGGCCATTCTTCGACGGATTCGCATATCCCGCATTTCTTCCCCTGTAAGGAAACGCACTACACCCCTTTCTCTCTTCTTTTGAAGCCTCCATTTCTCAGTTTTCAGCACTACTGAGTTCAGTGGACGATCTACGCGTGCACGTGCTCGCCCTGTCGTCACTTGGCGTTTTCGCCCATTTCCCTCTAGAGGCGAGTTTGTGGATTCGGCTCTGTTATAGCGACCGCACCTTCTCTTGTACCCAATAGCATTATGATCGCTTCAGCAGTTTTCATTTTACAGCTTCGAGGCTCGTTTCTTTGTGAATGCCCCTTAGATGCACAATGAAGTAATACGTTCCCCAACTCTTTTTGGAACGTACTATAATGGTACTGGTCTTCCTTATTATTTGTCATCTCGCTGCTAATCTTTATTTCGGCGTCAAATAGGACTCACAACACACGCATATAAATTCTTCATTTGTGCTGCCATCTTGTCCGTTGTCGCTTTATAATTATTGAAGGTATTTTACACCGCTCTCTGCACCTGCTAGAAAATTTTTACCACCAAACGCATTTTGTTTTATTAAAACTAAACATTACCAGAGGTGGTATTTTATATCAGATTTTGGCTCGTATCGGGAATCGCTGCCTACTTTCATGTTGTTGAAGTATTTCTGCTTTTGACACTTGACACCGGCATAATTCCACATTGTTGCTGCAGTGTGTGCAGCTTTACGACGTCGTACAGTATATTTGTTACAATCAGCCGATGTAACGCGCTAACATTTAGTACAGGTGCTTTACTAACAGCCAGATCTGACGACCAATAAATAGTTTAAGACTGTTTGCAGCACAAAATCCGAAGATAATAGACTCATACAGGTTTTGCCGCTTTTATCTGCGGATGGAAGACTGTGGTTGCACCTTTTTTTCTTGGATTTAAAGATTTAATATACAGTGAAATCGTCACGTTTTCTCATCCTTTTAACGATCTTGTTTATTCTCGTTGCTATGCCTAGCGCAGATAAACTTTGTCTACGGCTAACTCTGGAAATCACTATTAACTAACTCATTCAGGTTGCCTACCCAAAATAACAGTTGTAATTCTTTACACGCACATCGAAGAATGACTACACGAAAGGTGTTCAAATACACAGTCAGTGCAGAAGCTTTTTTGGATACTCACTTCTTCTCAAAAATGATCTGGCAAATAGCTGCGTGTTTTTGCACAATAACAGGTAATCAATAATCCCGAGCAATTTTCTTTACCTTCTTTGAATAAAAGTTAACTGTTCACCTCTTGAGAATCAGAGAAAAATAACCGTAGCAATATTTTACTTGACCGTTTAGATTCGCCCTGTATATTTGATCAGGTCCGTTTCGCTTTTACTATCTGATAACGGTTTTTGTTGGTTTGTGTTACCTCATATGCAGTTTCAACAACGAGACATTATTTTCGGTTTAGGTAGTAATTACGAAATTTGTCTAGAAATTGATTTTTTCCCTCCACTTCGATTACTTAAAGGTTACGTTCTTTGGATTACTAAGAAAATTCCTCACTAGCAACAATCATGTTAATTGCAACACATTTCAACAGTTTTTATTTTTCACAGACACTATACATCTTCCAGTACTTACAGAACATTTGCAGAACTCTGAAAATGTGTAAATTTCATCAAAAATGATTTAAGCAATGCAATACATCGATCTTTAGATAATGAGATTTCAGCATAAACTGAACTTCCTTTTCCCTAACAACGTCCAATACAATACAACGTAGTTTATGCTTATATTTATTGTCTGTTTTTGGTTTTAAAATTCATTGACGCAGCACGTAAAGTACAATTTTCGTTGTCTTCTCCATTCATCGGCCTTCGGAAGGTGGGCGAGTGTTGCTGACGAAGACGGGTACTGCCGCGACGGCGTTGACTGCCGTCCACTATGCTTTACTTGCCGAGCCATACATCAAACAGAAAAATGACAGAGCAAACTTTTATCCATCTTATTAAAACACTATTTATGAAATTAGTATTAACTGCCTGTATGCATCTCTCCATGAAGCGCTGTTGCTGGAAATAAGTTGCGCGGTTTCTACACCGTCAGGCCACACTACAAAAAAATGGTTCAAATGGCTCTGAGCACTATGGGACTCAACTGCTGAGGTCATAAGTCTCCTAGAACTTAGAACTACTTAAACCTAACTAACCTAAGGACATCACACACATCCATGCCCGAGGCAGGATTCGAACCCGCGACCGTAGCGGTCGCGCGGTTCCGGACTGTAGCGCCTAGAACCGCTTGGCCACTCCGGCCGGTGCCACACTTCACAAAAGTATGAATTTATCGATGTGAAACACCACACAGTGTAGCACCACCACCATTAAAAGAACCTGACATAAAATAACACCCATAGTGATGTTTTATATCAATAACACGAAACGCGTTTTATGACAAAAAGACGTATTCCCTTGTAGTTACAAAGACGGATTTAAGAGACCTCCAACGGAACACACACATTAATGTAAGCAGAATTTACATTATATTAAACAGTTTTTGCTTATTAAATGTAATGCTAGATGTTGTTAATGAGTTTATTGTGGGTTAGTAGAAGTTATATCGTTAAATAACAGCGATATACAAGGTGATACGCAATTTGGTGACTTTGGATTTGTTACCATTCGATAGCACTCGATCATTTTTCTGCATATTCAGTTCATTAAACAGAACAGGCTGTTCGATTACTGAGGCACTCTTCAGCTGAAAACAAGGCGAGCAGCTAGTGGGCTGGAGAGAGCGCCAATTCGGAACGTTTGGCCGGCCGGTGTGGCCGTGCGGTTCTAGGCGCTTCTGTCTGGAACTGCGTGACCACTACGGTCGCAGGTTCGAATCCTGCCTCCGGTATGGATGTGTGTGATGTCCTTAGGTTAGTTAGGTTTAAGTAGTTCTAAGTTCTAGGGGACTGATGACCACAGATGTTAAGTCCCATAGTGCTCAGAGCCATTTGAACCATCGGAACGTTTGGGAGGGAATTTCCAGTACTGGAATATGCCTTATATGCAAGGGAAACCTCCCCAAAACCTTGGTCGGAGTGAGAGGGAAAGGGGGCTCTTTTGAATTTAAATCTGTAATTATTTTATAGATGAGTTTATGTTTGCGTACGGGTGCACACAGTACAAGTCGATGATATGCGTAATACGCACAATTTAACCACGCTGCTAGACGATACTCTTTCTCAAAAAAATTACTTTTTGTTCCCTAACCCTGCAGGTGTAGGAGGCTGATCGAATAATGGCACATTGTAAAGTCAGATACATTTCAGAGAGCTAATAGTGGGCCACAGGGAATCCTCATTGGAAATATAGGGGAAGAGATCGCAGTGTAAGAACTACACTGCACAATAGAATTAAGGGATCACTTTCTCGAAACCCCGTCATTTCCGTCAGTTATGCTGAAGTTTGAAATTTGAATCAAAGGTGCTTACAGCCTTCTTCTGTAAGGGTGAAAAAGCATGGCCCGTGAGACGTCACACAACGGCTCGACGATTCAAACAGAAAAAAACGAAACAGCTCAGATGTTCAAGTGACGTGAATGTGGATTGATGATGTTAAGTTGGCACCAAACTTCATCACAGTTCTACACAACGCTACTGTGGACGTGTCACATGATTTGAAGGTCGTCACATCCCTTCTTATCCACATCTCACTCGTTCTTTTGAAGCGTATGCGGTGGAGGTCAGGTTTGCGACACCCAGCGTTGAAATCACGCGCTTTTCTTGTGAATGGTCGAGGAAAGCATTCCAGATACACCCCCCCCCCCCTCAGAATCGGCATGAAAGGACCGCAGGGGGTGGCGTAAAGTACGTCAGTGAAACCGCCCCTTTCCCTGGGGCGTTGACTGCCAGACATTTCGCGATGGAAAACGACATTTCACAGTGGGGTGAGGAACAGCAAGACGTTCTTCACAACCTTTGACATTGCTGACATCACCAGGCGTATCAACGCTTCTCTAAGGACATTGTGAAGCTGCATCCCCATCAAACGAGACCGAACCCATTCCCGACCGCAAGTTTTGCTTTTGTGTACAGGTTGCAAGCACTAGCGACCATTCCAAACCATCCTCATGATTACATATAGCCGCAGGGTGAAACTGTAGAAAATTTCCGTATCGCATTGATTTGCAAGTTACGTAAGCTGTTCGTTATACAGTCCGACGATAGTGGGCAGGTCGTTAGCTGGCTACTCTTTTTGCTTTCGCTGTGTCGGGGAGTACTGATGTAGTCGTATTCGCTATTCGCCCACTTGTTGAGAGCCATACTTTGCATCGTTAAATTATAATGGAGACATATAAAGATGTTTGAGATACCTGTATCCCTTACTTCAGATAAAATTGTACCCGGCTAGATGCATTTATCGCTGCATTAAACTTCCTTGGTGGAGAAACGTTCAATGTTTTCTTTTTGTTACATAACAAATATTACAGTGTGGATAAAACAATACACCTATTTGTTTGTTTACTTACTGTAGATTGCTACCTAATATGTGCTGCATACTGTAAATTTCACAACGTGTTCGTAATTTTATTGTCTGCGCCAAACACAGCTTTCTGTGCATCAGGCAAGAACTGCAGCATTGCTGCAGGGTATGTGGGTATTTTAACTGTTGTCATTGAAACTTTTAATTGAAATATAAATACGAAATAAATTAAAAATCTGACTCCCTCAATTTTTTTGCTTGTTATTGTGACGTCCACTGTATACCTTAACCAAATCTTTAGCTGATCTTTGGAAAAGATCAGCTAAAGAGTAATGTTCAATACAGTTAAAGTCTGAAAGTTACATATGCCGGAAATGTAATTTTTTTGTTGAGAAGAGTCATGTCAGACGCCATGAGTAGCTAATAACTAAATCTTACTTAGCGACAAGTCCCGATCATATTGTGACGTGAAATAAAATAAAAATCATTTTGAGTCACTTCCATCACTATCAAACGTATTACATAATAACCAGTAAAATAAATGTTTATACTCAATTATAATTTTATAGCTACGATAAATTTTTATTTACCACTTGATCTGTTGTAATTTTTGTTTTTTTTTGTTTCAGGTAATTCACCATGGATGATCAATGGAATAGCGCAGCAACATCACATCACTGTAAGCTGTTGCTAGTCTAAAGAGAACAACATAAAAATCAAAGTAAGATATTTCACTGGCTACAGTGGTTTCGGCATGGCGATTGTAGTATCAGTCATGTTCAGATAGATTGCCAACCATCACAACGACTGAAAATAAATCGATCGTTGATGGAATCATTCAAAACAATAGATGCAGTAGAGCGAGATAGATTATGAAGCAAACAGACACTGCAAAATCATCTGTGAACACTTTTAACAAGTAGACCAATGCCCCGGACTTGAACTCTCACGTGGATACCTATCTTATGGGAACAGTTACACCATGCAAGCACAGCTCAAGAGTTTTAAGTTGCCATCAGGTCCTCTTCATATCCGCAAGGAACAGAAATACTCCGCCTCAAAATGATTCATTTTGACGATAATCGGACGACATGGCCACAGAAAAATTTACACTCATTGAGTACCACAGTTCTTGACATCAAGACACACACGTAATAGTTCAGAAAATTTGTCAGTGGGTGCCACACGCATATCTCAACGGTCTATTGCCATCGGATTTCTATTAATTTGGATGTGAGAAGGCTTATCTTCATTGTAGAGAGTGTTAAGACAGCGAAAAGCTACATGTAAGTGTAAAAATAACTTCAAGAAGGTATTTTCGTCTTTTGGAAACAGTTCGCTGCAGTGTGTCTATCAGACGGTTCATATTTTGAATTTAATTCAAGAAGTTCAAAAGGTCTATGCTGCTGTCAACATAATTTATTCCCTTTGTGCGCACCATTACAGAACTACACTAATATTTGACAGAAGGCTGAAAGAAGTGTTTTCAAGTTACAACACTTCCGATTTTTCTTTCGTCGAAAATGAATCACACAAAAACTGTGAAACTTATGTCACTTCTCGACGTAATCTCCCTGCCACAATACTGATTCTTCCCAATATCGATGACATGATTCCATGGCCAGCTGCGAAAGTTTCTTTAGAGGTCTGGATTGACCACTGGAAAATCGTTGATTTTCAAGCGGCACAAGTAATGAATGTGTGGCCACAGAGAGTGTCTTTCATAACTGGAAACAGCAAAATTCGGCTAGGAGCCAGGTCAGGTGAGTAAGGAGGATCAGAATTCAGTTCAAAGATGTCACGAAAAATCTGTACCATTGCTTTCGCCCGATGCGCTGGTGCATTGTCTTGCATACGCGCATCCTTTTCTGATCGTTTTTCAAGCGATACTAGAAGAATATCATTCTTCAAAAGATCTTTGGAGGTTGCACTTGCCACCTTAGTGCCCTACGGAACGCAATGAGTAAACTTTACGTCATCGCTGTCCCAGAACACGGCAACTGTCATTTTTTCAGCTCTCTCTTAGCCCAGGTTTTTTTGTTGGCGGTGAGGATGTGCGCTTTCATTGAGCTAACTGGCGCTTTGTTTCAGGATTGAAAAACGGCATCCACGTTTCATCTGTTATCACAATCGATGAAAAGAATGTTCCATTCATGCCGTCGTCACGTGTAAAACCGGCCTGGCCACATGCCATATGCATAGCCTTCTGGCCGTCCGTCAGCTTTGTAGCACACACCTGGAGGACACTTGCCGCATTTTCTGGTCTTCATACAGATCAACACACACAGACCCCACTGTAATATAAATTCTGGAGGCGATGTGTTCCGCACTCATTCGGCATTCCACCGAAACAACTCTCTCCACTCACTCGATAATGTCGCCAGACCGGCTGGTGTGAGGCTGAGATTGACTTGGTTTTGTTGTCACAGGACGCTATGCCTTCTTTGAACTGTCGCGGCCGCGGAGACATATTAGACACTTCCATGACACATCACCACATGACTTACTCAACGGGAAATGAATTTCAGTCGCTGTCACTCCACAAAAATACAGAAAACTAATGATTAAACGCTATTTTTGCACTGAAAACATTGCCATTTTTAGCATCATAAGTGGTCCTCATTCTCGCCGTTTCCCCTAGAGTTCTATGTGCCTTACAGTGCCGCTATCTCTGTCACGCATTCGCAACAAGTGCTGGCGTATTTTAAATCAAGCCGCATGAATCTATCAGTTTACAGACTTGAGAAAGTGAATCGGAGTTGTTATAACATGAACGTACCTCGTGTGTACTAATGTATCCAAATTTCAAACATTTCTGCCGCTCCTCCAGCTCTGTAATCACAAACCATTACGATTATCTGCGTAATAGCGTGTTGGTCTAACTGTGGAGCGCAATATAGTAGCGTGTTCGTAGCAGATTTCCGGAGGTATGTGACAGCAGAGGTCTAAGCGCACGTCACGCAAGGGTTTGTGTCTTGTATTCCATCTGGTTCAAATCGGGCGTATTTGGTGGCCAAGAGTGAGTCCACTGTCTTGTTCCTTGAACCACTGTAGCACGAATTTGACCTTGTGATAGGCACAGCTATGCTGCTGGAATAAGCCATCACTGACTGGGAAATCATCAAGTATGAACGGGTGCAGGTGATCCACAATAATTCAAGTTGTCCACAACTGTTCAAATGGTTCAAATGGCTCTGAGTGCTATGGGACTCAACATCTAAGGTCATCGGTCCCCTGGAACTACTTAAACCTAACTAACCTAAGGACATCACATACATCCATGCCCAAGGCAGGATTCGATCCTGTAAGCGTAGTGGTCGCGCGGTTCCTGACTGTAGCGCCTAGAACAGCTCGGCCACCCCGGCCGGCAGTCCACAGCCGTCACGGTCCCTTAGATTACTACCACAGGTCCCTTGGAAGCTCTAGTAACGCTTCCTCAAAGCATAATGGTGCTCCCACATGGCTGTGTTAGTGGCGATGTACATGTTTCGAGTAGCCGTTAGCCTGTGGAGTACAACGTATCTTGACACGATCATCGACCTGTGTCGCAAGAAATATGATTCATCCGACCAGGTGACAAGTTTCCACTGATCCACGGCTCAACGTGGATGATCCCAGGCCTACTGAAACCAAAACAGACGATGTGTTAGGCAGACACGGGAAGACGTAGGGGTCGTGTGCTGCATAGCCCTATGTACAACAAAGTACGCTAAACAGTGTGCTCCGAATACCTTGAGCCCGCACCAACACTGCGTCGTCAGATCTTCTACAGATCGCCACCAGTCCTGCTTTACAGAGAGGTCAAACCCCCGACGTCCACGTTCTGTGATGCATGGACGTCCAGCACCTTGTCATCTACTATTGGTTTCATCGTTCTTGAACCAGTTTCGACAGATGATCACTGCATTAGCACTCGAACAGTGGACCACGTTTCACGGTTCCGAATGCATGTTCCCACGCACCGACATTGACTTTTTTTTGTGCAAAGATGTCAAGAAAGAGAAAGAACTTACACTCCTTGTAATTTCTTGTTTGCATACACACTTCCTACGGAAGGAGACTTACGGGTTCCGTTCCGCTTCCGATACACGGATGAAGTATCTTCACTCGAAACATGTTGTTAGTGATGACGCCCACGTTACAGATCGATACTAAACGAAACGGGAAAGGTAAACTGCTAAAATTTGAACTGTATGCTTGAAGTGCAAGGATACAAATATACTACAGTAAAAAAAGACGTTATTTCGTTGTGTGTCCTTCCAAAAGTATCCCACGTCACAAAAGATTGCAAACTTATACGACGAAAATCAATTATTTTTCTCTAAGAAAAATAATTAAATATTGCTGAATTTTCTGTACATCATGATATGTTATAGTATGCGTAAGAAGGAACACATTAAACAGTAAGTCAACAGAATGAAACAGGTTGTGAAGACAATTTACACATCTACGACCAAAAAAATGGCACATTAATACTGTTTTCTAAGAAGACAAACGTACAGTTTCATTTCACATTAACGACTGCTACTACTTCTGCCACTGACCAAGTGTCAGATCCTAACACTAACGTTAAGGAATGTTATGAAAAAGGAAAAAGAGCTGCAGTGTTTGGCCTGCTACATAATTCTTTGCACTATACACATAGCTTCCAGGGATCACACAGGTGAAGAACGTCTCTGTAGGAACAGCGCTATTCGTTGGACTCTTCACAGTCATTTAGACTTTTTAACCCTAGAATACTAAGCCCTCGTAAAATTTACGATTGCGGTTAGTACGAATTCGCAGCATTCACCAGTCTGGTAATGCCAGTGTAGGGTGTAAAACGGAAAATTTTGTAGTTGTTTTGTATGTGACATGCCACTGGAGACCTTATAATTTCAATTAACTAGAGAATAAACTACAAATTATGAGTTCCTGTGAATATAATAAGGAGTAGAAAAATTTACGCTTGTTTGGTAACAATGTAACATTTCCTCCTTTCCGTGTTTTAGAGTTAAAAATACACGAAAGATAGTTCTCTTCAAATGGACTTCCATTTTGCACTTTTATTACCCGTTTGGCTCATATTGTTGGGTAAAACGTTCTTGGAAACACAGCTTGCTTGTCGGGAGTCATTAACTGCAGTTACTTCCCGTGCTTAACAGTCATTAGCCTCTGTGCCGTTCTACATTGTGTGAGTTGTTGGGGATGAGAGGAGCTATAGTTTATACTTACTACATTAACATTTGTTTTGCAAACTTAGCTTACGACATAGCACTGACTGCAAAAACGTCGCCAGTGGGCACACCAGAATCTAATATTGTCCTGTCACGCAGGCGCTACCAGTAATGCTCCCAACTGTTTCTCTATAACTTGACCATGCTGGTATTTAATCCTGATTTTACCAAAGGATGAGGCTAAATGCACAGTTTATTATAACTGCTTTTTTGTTTTTTGCTCAGGAACACACCAGAAAAATTACTTCGATGCGTTTTTACTTCCGATCGAAATTAGTCACCGAGTGAGCCTTGCAAAAACAAAGCTACTGTGAAAAGAGAAACTAGATGTAGATGCTGGAAGTGAAAGAAATTTGCTGACTCGGGTAACATAACTGGCGAACCTGTGGATCATCTTTGCTTACTGAGGTTTCTAAATATTTGAGTATTATACAGGGTGAGTCAGCTAACATTACCGCTGGATATATTTCGTAAACCACATCAAATACAGACGAATTGATTCCACAGACCGAACGTGAGGAGAGGGGCTAGTGTAATTGGTTAATACAAACCTTATAAAATGCACGGAAGTATGTTTTTAACACAAACCTACGTTTTTTTAAATGGAACCCCGTTAGGTTTGTTAGCACATCTGAACATATCAACAAATACGTAATCAGTGCCGTTTGTTTCATTGTAAAATGTTAATTACATCAGGAGATATTGTAACCTAAAGTTGACGCTTGAGTACCACTCCTCCGCTGTTGGATCGTGTGTATCGGAGAGCACCGAGTTACGTAGGGATCCAAATGGAACGGTGATGGATCTTAGGTACAGAAGAGACTGGAACAGCACATTACGTCCACATGCTAACACCTTTTTATTGGTCTTTTTCACTGACGCACATGTACAGGGCTATTACAAATGATTGAAGCGATTTCATAAATTCACTGTAGCTCCGTTCATTGACATATGGTCACGACACACTACAGATACGTAGAAAAACTCATAAAGTTTTGTTCGGCTGAAGCCGCACTTCAGGTTTCTGCCGCCAGAGCGCACGAGAGCGCAGTGAGACAAAATGGCGACAGGAGCCGAGAAAGCGTATGTCGTGCTTGAAATGCACTCACATCAGTCAGTCATAACAGTGCAACGACACTTCAGGACGAAGTTCAACAAAGATCCACCAACTGCTAACTCCATTCGGCGATGGTATGCGCAGTTTAAAGCTTCTGGATGCCTCTGTAAGGGGAAATCAACGGGTCGGCCTGCAGTGAGCGAAGAAACGGAAGAACGCGTGCGGGCAAGTTTCATGCGTAGCCCGCGGAAGTCGACGAATAAAGCAAGCAGGGAGCTAAACGTACTACAGCCGACGGTTTGGAAAATCTTACGGAAAAGGCTAAAGCAGAAGCCTTACCGTTTACAATAGCTACAAGCCCTGACACCCGATGACAAAGTCAAACGCTTTGAATTTTCAGCGCGGTTGCAACAGCTCATGGAAGAGGATGCGTTCAGTGCGAAACTTGTTTTCAGTGATGAAGCAACATTTTTTCTTAATGGTGAAGTGAACAGACACAATGTGCGAATCTGGGCGGTAAAGAATCCTCACGCATTCGTGCAGAAAATTCGCAATTCGCCAAAAGTTAACGTGTTTTGTGCAATCTCACGGTTTAAAGTTTACGGTCCCTTTTTCTTCTGCGAAAAAAACGTTACAGGACACGTGTATCTGGACATGCTGGAAAATTGGCTCATGCCACAACTGGAGACCGACAGCGCCGACTTCATCTTTCAACAGGATGGTGCTCCACTGCACTTCCATCATGATGTTCGGCATTTCTTAAACAGGAGATTGGAAAACCGATGGATCGGTGGTGGTGGAGATCATGATCAGCAATTCATGTCATGGCCTCCACGCTCTCCCGACTTAACCCCGTGTGATTTCTTTCTGTGGGGTTATGTGAAAGATTCAGTGTTTAAACCTCCTCTACCAAGAAACGTGCCAGAACTGCGAGCTCGCATCAACGATGCTTTCGAACTCATTGATGGGAACATGCTGCGCCGAGTGTGGGAGGAACTTGATTATCGGCTTGATGTCTGCCGAATCACTAAAGGGGCACATATCGAACATTTGTGAATGCCTAAAAAAACTTTTTGAGTTTTTGTATGTGTGTGCAAAGCATTGTGAAAATATCTCAAATAATAAAGTTATTGTAGAGCTGTGAAATCGCTTCAATCATTTGTAATAACCCTGTACATTACCATGAGGGGCGAGGTACACGTACACACGTGGTATCCGTGGAATAGAGTGTGTCCCGACATGTCAGGCCAATAGATGTTCAATGTGTTGGCCATCATTTGCTGCACACAATTGCAATCTCTGGCGTAATGAATGTCGTACACGCCGCAGTACATCTGGTGTAATGTCGCCGCAGGATGCCACAATACGTTGTTTCATATCCTCTGGGGTTGTAGGCACATCACGGTAAACATTCTCCTTTAACGTACCGCACAGAAAGAAGTCCAGAGGTGTACGATCAGGAGAACGGGCTGGCCAATTTATGCGTCCTCCACGTCCTATGAAACGCCCGTCGAACATCCTGTCAAGGGTCAGCCTAGTGTTAATTGCGGAATGTGCAGGTGCACCATCATGCTGATACCACATACGTCGACGCGTTTCCAGTGGGACATTTTCGAGCAACGTTGGCAGATCATTCTGTAGAAACGCGATGTATGTTACAGCTGTTTGGGCCCCTGCAATGAAGTGAGGACCAATGAGGTGGTCGCCAATGATTCCGCACCATACATTTACAGTCTACGGTCGCTGTCGCTCTACCTGTCTGAGCCAGCGAGGATTGTCCACGGACCAGTAATGCATGTTCCGTAGATTCACTGCCCCGTGGTTTGTGAAACCCGCTTCATCGGTAAACAGGTAGAACTGCAACGCATTCTCTGTTAATGCCCATTGACAGAATTGCACTCGATGATTAAAGTCATCACCATGTAATTGCTGATGTAGCGACACATGAAACGGGTGAAAGCGGTGACGATGCAGTATGCGCATGACACTACTTTGACGCAGTCCACCGGCTCTCGCAATGTCCCGTGTACTCATGTGTGGGTTCATGGCAACAGCAGCTAACACACCAATTGCACCCGCTTCTCCTGTGACGGACCTGTTACGGACCCGTTTGCGTGCTACGACCATACCTGTTGCATACAGTTGGCGGTAGATATTTTGCAATGTGCGACAAGTTGGATGCTCTCTGTCCGGGTACCGTTCTGCATACACCCTGCAGGCTTCAGCTGCATTTCGTCGACACTCGTCATAGATGAGTATCATCTCCGCCTTTTCAGAGTTCGAATACACCATGGTCACAGTTCCTACAACACTACACTATCACAGACGTCTGGTAACACGGTGTACTACAGTTGGTCTGCGTGCGGAGACGAATGCAGAATAACAATAGCAGCAAGCGCTACATGCGGACACTGCGAAAGCTAGACCAAACCACAACAGTGCACTACAGCCACACTCGTAAACACGGTCGTCATCGTAAACATGTCCCTGCAGACGCTGCTCGCCGACCGTGGCCCGTGTTTGCTACAACACGCAACTGAACGTCGGAGGTTTCAAGTGTCAACTTTAGGTTACAATATCTCCGGATGTAATTAACATTTTACAATGCCACAAACGGCACTGATTACGTATTTATTGATATGTTCAGATGTGCTAACAAAACTAACGTGGTTCCATTTTAAAAAACGTAGGTTTGTGTTAAAAAACATACTTCCGTGCATTTTTTATGGTTTGTATTAAACAATTACACTAGCCCCTCTCCTCACGTTCGGTCTGTGGAATCGGTTCGTCAGTATTTGATGTGGTTTACGAAATATATCCAGCGGTAACGTTAGGTGACTCACCCCGTATATTTGAGGCGGGATGTGGGTACGTCTAGAGCCGTCAGCACGCTGGTCCCAGTTGCGGATCCACCGGGCAATTTCGATCTGAGACTGGCGCGGCTCCCCGATTCCTGGAAGCGGCCGCTTGAACGTACTCTGCTATCCGAGTTGGCTATAGCTGCAAAACTGTAACAGCACGTAAAAAAAAAATAGCAGTAGCAAGGTAGGACAGCATCAGACTTGTCAACGACACACACACACACACACACACACACACACACACATACACAAGAGGAAAAAGAACCATGAGGAATCAATTCATTTTTTCATAGTGCTTAAGAGTGATGTTACTCTCGAAAGAAGAACCTCTCATAACTGATGTAGGTTACGAAGAGTTTTAATAGTTTTTTGATGTTTAAAGGCGGTTGGGAGAGTATCAGATGTACAGTGTGACTTGAAAGAACGGGGCATTATGAACCATGTTGTGGTAATACTGAAAGGTAGGTGGCACCGAATGACATATAGGATGCTGCTCGCACTGTCTTACCATTTAGTAAACAGCAAGTATGGAGCAATGGAACAGTGTGCAGCGCGCCTTTGCGGTAAAAGCCTGTTACAAGAATGGAAGTGTGAAGGCCGCGGGTCGAGAATTTCGGCGTTATTTCAACATCGGACGGCAGGGTCGAGTTCGCTCAGCGCACGTAGTCAACAACTCGGTCCGCAATTTTGAAGCAACGGCTTCTGAACTGAAGGAACAAATTGCAGGGAAACACCGAAGCGCTCGTATAGCAGACAGTATCGAGGCTATGCGAACTGCTTCCGTAAGAAGCCCACAGCGCTCTGTTCTACGTTAAGCAGAATCTCTGCAGTTGAATCGGTCGAGTGCTCAATGAATACTGAAAGTGGATTCAAAGTTCCATTCGTACAAGCTGCAGATCATTGAGAAACTTCAACCTAATGATCTGCTAACTCACAGACAATATGCCGAACGCAAATGTACACGAGGACCTTAGTTTCATTAACAGTCAGTGGATGTCTGACGTAGCTCATTTCCACCTTAGTGGCTTTTGTTAGTTGACAGAATTTTCTCTATTGGTCTCAGCAAAATCCACGTCAACTACACTAGTCTATTGCACAGCAGCAAGGTTATTGTGTGGTATAGCATGTTATCGAGTAGCGTTATAGGCCCTTACATTTTTGGAGTGATGATGGGTGCGCAATCACTGTGACCTCTGATCGGTATGTTGCCATGATGGAAAGTTTTGTTGCACATGCACTGCCCCATTTGTCTCCCAAATGTGACTGAGTAACGGCGCATACGGCACGGATATTGACGGGAGCTGAGCGGTGATAGTCTGGTAAACGTGTCATTTCAAGGTACGGTGATATTTAATGGCCCCCGGATCCTCTTACCCCACAGAGTGTTATTTTCCCTTGTGAGGCCACCTGAATAGCGCGGTTTACCGTACTTTACCTGCTACCACCGAAGAACTTAAAGCAAGAACACCAGAGGACATCTCCAGGATTGATATTCAAACGTTAGGTTGAGCCATGCATAACGTTCCTGCAGGAATGTGTACGCCGAGGGGAGCTCATCTTTCTGACGTGATATTCGAGGAACAAAAATGCGTGTGACAGCCAAGAATGGCACACAGTGTACTATACATTAACGTAAATAAATGTGTGTAAGTATAACTGTGTTGATACGTTAATCTCCATTCCAAAATTTCTCGTTCTTTGGAGTCACCCTGTATTTACAATGACATCAGTCTTCACCTCACTCACTGAAAACTGGTTGTGCTGCACTACAATGCCGAAGACCATTTTTTTTTTTTAAATAAGGAATACCGACCAGTAATAGCTGAAGAAATATGTAAATTGTTTTTTTGTTTAGTTTGAAAATTGTTAGTATTGTTAGTGTTTTCAATCTACTACTACTGCTAATTGAAATAGTCCTATGTCTAGAGTAGAGTGCAGTTGTCGTAGCCTGGTGGGTGATGCACCCGCTGGCCTGGTCCAGTAGTGCGCCGGATTCCAGTCAGGGGAGACTGGCCTGCTCCGCACCCGGCGGTATGGCGAGTGCATCTCAGTCTAATCCGGGTTTAATATCATCTGTCTTGGGTTCTTAAAAAGTCTCGCAAGATCTTCTGTGATACCTCGTTTGCCAATGTGTTGTGAATACTGAAGGTATCGGCACGTCGTATTAGGGCATAAGTGTCGTGATCAGGTAATTTTGCTCGCAGGTCATGCGTCACATCATCATATAACGGGCAGTCATAGATGATGTGCTCAGGTGTTCCGTCTTGAGCGCCACTGTCGCACGCTGGTGTAGCTCTTTTCCCAAACCGACATAAGTATGTCGGGTATGGTCCATGTCCGTGAGAAAGTGCAATAGTCCCTTGCTTGGCTCGAAGTGGGTCATCCCAAGTCGCTCTTTAATATTCGGTAGCAGCTGAAAGACCCTTCTACCAGTTTCTTCATTCTCCCAAGATGTTTGCCATAACTCCTCCCCCCTACTTTTTATGGCAGGTTTATCTCCTACCCGAACCCCCAAAATGTCTCTTGTCTTGTCTATCTTACCTCTAGTGATCCAGTACCATGCGGCTTGTTCCCTTACCTTTATGTCTAATGGACATAATCCCATTAGCACCAGTAGAGCCCCCCCAGGAGTCGTTCTATAGGCCCCTAAAGACCGCATTATCATGTTTCTTTGCACCCTTCTCACGGCCATGGCCGGCATCACCCTCGTGAGCCTGTGAGCCCAGACCCCACACGCATAACCTACTACTGATGACAGGATGCTGTTGTGGTATAATTTGATGACAGCAGGTGGCAGGTGACATCTTGTGTGAGGTTGTTCAAGGTTTCTATGGCGCGTCGTGTAATGGTTTCGATATGTGATGTATAGCTCCATTTTTCGTCAATGATTACTCCGAGATATCGCGCTTCGCGACGCCGAAGAACTGGTGTTCCATCTATTCTTACCGTGGGATTCCTGACCAGACTGCCTTTTAGGAGGAGGTATGTTGACTTGTTTGGCGCGATTTTCATTTTGGCTTGTTGACACCGTTCAGCTAGTATGTTTATTGCTCTTCCTACTTTTGTCTCAAGTTCTTCACGGCTACGGCCGCCGACCAACAGGAGGAGGTCGTCAGCGTAGGATATCACGTCTAGCACGTCCTCGCTGAGTTGTAGTTTTTCTAGTAGTGGTTCTATGTTTACGTCCCAAAAGAGTGGCCCCAGTACAGAGCCCTGGGGACACCCCTTCGTAATGGTCTTGCTTATCTTGTCGCTAGGCGATGATAACCAGACCTCCCTGTCCATGCAATAGCTCCTGAGACAGCCATAGAGGGGCCCTGGGCATTCCTTCTCACGCGAGCGGGAGAAGAGCGAGGGCCACCACAGGTTGTCGAAGGCGCCACTGATGTCCACCATGATGCCGATCACATATTTGTACTGGGCGGAGCCACAGACCTCAGCCGCCAGGGCGATTGCGTCAGACGCCGATCGCCCCGGCCGGAAGTGGAACTGCCTGTCGCTCATCCCGCACAAAGTCCTGTGTGCGGTCAGTCTGTCAGCCAATAGCTTCTCTAACAGTTTCCCCATGATGTCTAGGAGACATATTGGTCTGTAGGACTTTGGCTCCATGGGATCTTTGTCCTTGCCCTTCCTGATGATGACCATATTTGCCCTTTTACAAATTTTGGGGAATTTACCGGTCCTGAGACATTCGTTATATAAACCTGTAAGAGGTGCTATTAGCTGTGGGGCGAGGAACTGCACCACCTCCGTTACTATACCATCTGGCCCTGGTGCTTTCCCCCTTTTTAGAGACTTTATCTGTGCAGCAATTTCTTCTTCAGAAAAAGGATACACCCAGGTGTTGTTGGTGTACTCCTGCTGGTCTGCCCTGCGGATTTGCTGTTGGTTCTCTGTTTCTCAATTTTCCTCATCATCTGAAAGTAGAGTCCGCAGGAGGACCTCGGCGGTCTCCCGCCAGGACTCTGTTGTTCTTCCAGCCTCTCTGAGAGTGGAGAGGACCGCTGGGGACCTTATCTTCTCCCTGACCAGCTTGTAGGGAACTCCCCACGGGTCAGTTTCAAGTTGTCTTAGTACGTAGTCCTCCCAGCTCTTCATCCTTACCTGTTTTAATTCTTTCTGGAATGCTTCCTTCGCTTCTCTGTATTGCTGCAGCCAGTGTTGTTTTTCCGGCCAGACGGCACTTCGCTGGTAGTACTTCCTCGCCCGTTGTACAGACTGGCGCAGACGTTCGAGGTCGGCAGTCCATGGCGATGGGGAGGCCGCTACGGCCCTTCTCCTAGTCGGAACAGCGGCTTTTACCGCCCTAACTACTGATCCCACCAGTTCCTCGGCGTACCTATCCACTTCCAGGTCACCCTCGGGCAATGGAGGAATACTACACTCTCGAGCCAGGCGTTCCCAGTTGGTTTTATTAAAGTTGTACTGTGTTTCCCACCCCAGGTCCCAGCGGCACTCTTCCTGACTGAGTTGAAAGACGATCAGATTGTGATCGCTTGTTGTGACTTGATCTTTAACTACCCAACTTTGGATACTACTGATATTAGATGTGGCCAGGGTGAAATCAATGTTGGTCCCTAATCCACCTCCACCTGTATAGGTGGGGGGCTTTCCTGGTTTATTGGCCACAACAAGCTGTTGGGCCACGATCAACTCTTCAGCCTTTTCGCCATTTGCATCTCTGGTGCCGCTGTACCATAGGGGGGATTTCGCGTTCATATCTGCCGTTATGATAACCTTCTTTCCCTGTAACGCCGTGGTCGTTTCTGCGAGATGATCTAGGTGGTCCTCAAAGTTCCCTCCGTACTGGAAGTACATGTTTACTATGAATACCAAGCCAAGAGGCGTCTGTAATTCCACGACGTTACAGTGGCTGTTTGACAGCTGCGTTTTTGTCGTTGCTCTCAGCCCTTGTCACGAACCGGCTCTACTTCTCAGGAAAAGTTAACTCCATAAGGACACCGTTACGGTGTGGCTAATGGCTGTAAAGGAATTTAGTAGAGCTGGCCATGATGTCTCCTTTGTTGATGCTGCTGTGTCTGCGTTGTCCTTGTGGCTTCTTGTTGTCTAGGCGATGATTACTTGGTTGCTTTGGGTCCAAGAAAAGGTGCGGGTTTTTTAATTATTACTGGACTATCGAAAAATGACGCAGTATTCCACGGTTTCTTTGTATCAAACACATTTATTGCAAGAACTATATGCACAACTACACTCAACCGCGGCCAACACACAAGTGGCCGAAAGCCCGTAGTAGACCAAAGATCACGGTCATAAGCTACAAAGAACATACAATTCCAATATCGATTATTGATCGCAACCCCTAACTTAGTATTATCTTAAGCAAAAGCTTTTATAACACGACTTTAGTGTATAATAAAATAAAGTGACGTCTATTAGTGTATCATAAAATAAAATGATGTCTATTTGTCAGTTCCATTACACCCTTTATTCGTGATGAGCACAACTGCTTGAGGTTCTTCCCCAGTGGAGATGACTTGCCAGGAGGCTGACATGAAGGGGATTTGCCCAGCTCGAGAATATGGCTCCTGTAGACAGATTACGTCCAGTCTCAGCTCCTACACTATCCTTCGTAGCTCCTGCATGACAAGACAGCTATTGTGGGTATTGATTTGTCCAATTGTGACTTTTGGTGACATTATGGGAAGTATGTGCGGAAGTTACATTCAGGCCAAGGTTTATTCCAATCTGACGCTATTCGCCCATTAGCCAGGACAGACTGTGCATATATTTCGTCCATTTCGAATGTTTCCCCTCTCCTTTCAAACACTTTTTTGAGCAGGTCAAGCAGGGCTCCGAATTCGGTGGGGAGGTTAATTGACCTTAACTGTATCCTGTCTACAGCCTCCATTGTAGAGAAGGTGACCCTTCTTCCGTATTTATGCCCTACACGTACGACGTGCCGGAGTGCTGTGGTGAGGATGGCCGGCTGCTCCAGGCGGGAGAGCTGCATTGCAAACTCTAGATTAGGATAGATTCTCCTAGTGTCTACTCCTGTGGGTCTTGATGTTGCTGCGTCCAGTTGCGTTGTGCTTGTGATAGAGCTATCCTGTAGGATTGCTTTGGGGGTGTCGTCTTGTGTGGAGATTGGAGTGTTTGTGTTTTGGGGTTCTGGGTCATTAGCTGGCGTGTGCGTGTTTAGTGTTGGGGTAGGTTGATTCGTTGTTGCTGATCGGGCAACGAAGTTTGCCGCTTCAGGGTTAAGTGTGGAGGTGACAACTGGAGGAGTATAATTTACAGGTTCAGCCTGTATGGATATATCTTTTTTGGGTGTTGTTAGTTCGTCTGCTTCTTCTTCTGGTTCTGTTTGTATACTTACATTTCTCACGGTTATTTCTTGTTTCTTGATGTTCTGTTGATTTATAAATTCTTTGAATTTACTTGCTCTTTCAGCGTCTCTTCTTTGTTTACTGGGGGATTTCCTTTTCGTAACTGTCCTGCTTTGATTTGCAGCGTCAGCCATAGTCAGTTCTGGCGATTAGGCGCTGTTCCAGCATCTTGTAGGTTGGGCAGTTTCTACCAGATGCCCCGTAGGACTTTTTACCTCTGCGTGTACATGGCACACAAACGCTTGTTTTATTGCAGTTTTTTCTGAGGTGATCTTCAGAACCGCACCTGGAGCAAGCCGGCTTCCTAGTACAGTATTTGTGTATATGGTCGATATCTGCACAGTTGTGGCAACGAGGTACCACCAGGAAATCCTTGACGTTTATGGCATGAAAGCCTATGTAAACCTTGCCCATTGTTGTTAGCCTTTTCCAAAGAGCCCCTGAGACCTCCGCCACATGGTGGACTACATCTCGGTCCCTCGGTCCTGTTATGAATCTTAGCTTAAAATCTTTCATAAAGATTTCAATGTCCATGTCGTCTAGATTCTGTTAGTACAGAGTGTCACAGAGGTCTTCATTGGTCAGTAAAACTCGAACATCATATAGGATGACCAGTGGATTCCTCTTTCGTGGGGGCTCACACCGGACTGATTTGCATAGTTTCTGATTCGCCAGTATTTTGTCTTTGTCCTCTTCTGTGGCAACGTCAACAATGACTACATTCTTAGTTGCGTTGACCCTTTTGATATTAATATTGTCTCTAGCTGGGGTTACTGATGTTGGAAAGACCTCCTCAACTTTCTTATTGTCCTGTCCCGGGAGTGGTCTCAAGAAGACCGCTGTGTCAGGTCGTTTCGACACTTTCGCAATCGTATCTTTTGTAGATTGAGCCTTTATTGCCGCTTGCACGGCAACGCCGGCCCATGTCTTTGTCGGTTGCTTCCTGAGCCTGTCATTCTCTTTCTCTAATTCCTCTATCCAGCCCTCTAGCTTGGCGTTGGCGATTGACCATGCCGCCAGCTCGTTCTTGAGTGTTTGTACGGCAGCCTGACTGATTTTCCCGTTTTTTACATTTTGGTCAATAAATTGACTTAACCTAATAAAGCGCTCCATAGTATTCTCCTCCATCGCTTGATTCAAGCCATCTTGTGGCGAGAGATCAGCTATCATAGAAGCCCTCGTGGGCGCACTCGATTCGCTTGTCTCATCTGTAGCCATCATTAAATTTGACAAGCGGAAAAAATTGGGAGCCACGTCTCTTGCCCCGGACCGGCTCCTCTGGCATGGGGCGGGGGGGGGGGGGGGGGGGACTGAAGTGCAGCTCGTCCAGCGGCCTCGCCCCTAGACCAAGGACCCCTCAGAGCTGCCAGGTTCAGCGCGCCGTTTCCAGCGCACTGGTCCCCTTCGATAACTAGCCATCTCCGATTTCACCTATCTCGCACCGGCAAGTATACCCCGCACTCCGGGAAGGCGGATGCACCTCCCGCCCTTCGCCCCCTACTGGCCCAAGCTTCCACCTGACGGCCAAGGACCCACTCCTACTCAGGTGGTGGGCCGGTCACCCAGTCGGGGGTCTGGGCCCATCTAACCTCACCCAGGCTGTGTTACCACCTCCTGGGCTTGGCGGAACACGCCTCGGAAAGCCAGAGGCGCGGCGAAGCACACTTGCCGACTTGGGGCAGGATCCCACGACGGCAAGCCAGCCACCGGCATAGGGACACAGTTGGTGTGTGCCCATGGGCTCTGGGGAGTAGCAGCGCCAGGCCAGCGCAACATGTCGCAGCCGAAGCTAACGGCACGTCGCACCCGCCCCGCACCACCTCTCAGACCAGAGCCTTGAGGGGACAGGTGTAGTGTCCCCTGTTGCGCAGCTCTCCCTGCGCCATGCACCCTTTGCTTTCGCTTTGGGTTGGGAGACCTTTAACGTCGTCCAGGACGTGAGGAGCTACAGCAGCCAGGCTGCAGGGCTCCGGGATCGTCGTTTGACTTACCCTCATGCCCTCGCCCAGCTGCCAAGCTCGACTCAGGAGCGTGTTTAGAAGGAATAGGTGTTCGAAATTATTCTGTTCGTATTGCAGATACGCAAGGGCGGTAAGTTGGACGCGCATTCCATTATGGCATCGGCCAGAATTCCACGGAGCAGACACGGCGTGTCGCGAGGGCAGGCCCAGCGTACGCCCCTGCCGGCGCGGCCTGTACGCTCTGCTGACGCCGTGCTCTGCCTGCCTTCCGTTACGCCGCCAATCACTCACTCGGAACTCCGCGGGTAGCACCAAGCGGCCACCCTGTCCGTCTTCTCGGAAGCCGTCCCGTCCACGCTCCCTGTTTTGGGTTTCTTATAGCGATCCGGCCTACCGACGCTACCGAAGCTCCCACACTGAAACAGACCTGCTTTTCCAACGAACTCCAACGAAAGTGAACTTTCCATTGCCGTTTCTTTCGATTACCATTCTTGGTAACAAGGTTCCTCTTATCAGAGGTATGCTGTGTTCTCACGGTGTCACGGTTACACATTTAGAACCAATTTTAACCTAGCTGATCATTTTAAACGTACTCTTTCAAAAGTCAAAGTCAAAAAGATTTGCCCAATTGCGAATATGACCCGCGCACTGAGGATTCCGTACAAATCTTTTATATATTATTATGTATACAGATAGTTTACCAATCCAGGAAATCGAGAATCTGGACTACTTGTGTCTGTTATCGATATCGATATTGAGAAGATATTGGCTGCAAGAATTCCAAAACCGCATCAAAATCTCTAAGTGGTTCCTGAGACATACAGAAAGAAGCGAGCAAGGGGCTTCAGTTTATATGCATACGTAGAGAGGGAAGTTTTAGTAACATATTTTAATTTAGTTACTAAGACTAGGCTATAGCTTACGTTTTAGGTGTGCGTGGAGTAATATTTTTCTGTTATGTTTTTGTCGACGACGACCACAATGAAAGTTCCAAGGGAAACAACTTTTTGTGTGTTATAATTAAAGTTTAACGATTTTCGGATTTTTTCGTTTACTTTTACTGTGAAACCTTGTTTCTTGCCAAATCTCATGAGTCTAGGTCAACGAGACGTACCCTGTAGGTTTTGATGAGTGAGTTTGCAAGTATCGAAATATGTGACATAAATGGCAGTACTTTTTATTGCACTGACTTATAAGGTTAAATGTTTTACAGCGCCAAGGGACCGAAGACTTCAGCGTGTTACATTTGTTGAATTTAACACGCCTACACGTTGCTGAAAAGAAGAGTTCTTAACAGGCAGACGGACAGATAGAAAATGACAATTTTTTTCATGTTATGTAATTATAAATTCACAATTTTCGGATTTTTTCTTTTGCTAGTATTGTGAACCCCTGCTTCTTGCCGAATTTCATAATGCTATGTCAACAGGAAGTGTCGTACAGGTTTTGATGAGTGAATTTGCGAGTGTCAAAGTATGTGACATAAATGGCCGTATCTTTTGATTCCATTGACTTAGAAGCTTAAATGGCTTACCAGCAAGGGACCGTAGACCGAAGTTTTTGGACATAGCTTTCAACTTGATCCGTCTACACTTTCCTGAAAGAAAAAAAGGTTTTTTTTTTTTTTTTTTTTTTTTTTGCCGATTGAGGTACGGAACCCCAAAAAACGGCTGTCCCGCAACGCGGGGGCACGGTACCCAGGCCCTTTTGCATTGTCATGATCTACTCATTAAGAAGTATAGTCTTACGTTAAAAACTTGACACAATAAGAAACAGTGTGTCCGAATTGAGGCAACGCAACTTCCGGCGCGCGAATGCTCGGACTTTATTCATCCAGTACTTGAGAATGAGATCACTTAGCAACTTCTAACAGCTTTTACACATATTGTCAACTTTTTCAAAACTTTTTGTCACTGAAAACCCAAAAAATGCTGAAAGGAAAAAATTGTATCCCTCACTACATTTCTGCTTTTCGTGCAGCACCATGCATGACGTTTTAAGTTATTTCTGTACTACCAACTCCTTGTTGCAGGTAGTATCTACGAATTTCGTGACTGTACCTGCAACATTATAACATTAATCAGCACACACAACGTCATAAACATTGAAATACTTAATAAACTACTATTTGCATAAAATGCGGCGCAAATTGCCTGTTTTATATTCATACAGTGTTTCATAATGAGTGCACTTAGCAATGTACAACAAACTTGAAGCATAATTTTAAATATTTCTTAAACTTCTTCTATCTTACCTTCTTAAAATAAATATTTAACACATTCATTCAGTTGTAATGAGACGTCCGAAGCTATTCTGTACAAGGGAATTCGTTTCTTTAAAAACTGGTTTTAAAAGGCGCCGTGTCACGGATTGCGCGTCCCCTCCCGCCGGAGGTTGGAGTCCTCCCTGGGGCATGGATGTTGTGGCGTTCGCTGTGTTATTCACTGGTTTGGTATTTAACTAATTTGTAAATGAAAATGATAATCGTTTTTATTACAGTAAGTAATTACTAAATAATTTTTCTCCCGGCTAAAGATTTGGTCAAGTTGCTAAAGAACTCCAAGTTAACGTTGTGTTAAAGTGTTGTCTGTAAGTTGTGTAAGTGCCACTAAATCACAGTTCATACAACAGATTCTATACAACTATTGATTACTATGGAAACAGTTATCTTCAGCAAAATGATCATTAAAACCACCGAATATCAGCCGCGCACAACATCGACGTATGTTACTTGAAACAATATTCTTCGCAACTCGTGCGTAATTAATTTCGGCTTCATACATCAGCTAGAAAAGTTTGTTATATGGATCGTGCTATGAGCACTGTTTTTAAACAACCAATCTGATTCGAATTATTTTCATTAAAATGAGTTCGGGACAACCGGTGCACATTTATTTTTATACATGTTTATTACCTCCGGCATTTGTGTCTGCAGAGTTGCGTAATTTGAATTTGCCGCTGAGATAATTGTTAAGATGGCGGCAGACAATTGATAGAGACTTTCTATTGTTAAAGCACATTTCCTTTTAACAGGATAAGTATTTGAAATGCTTATTAAACTTTACTTTCATATTGTGCACTATTTAGACTAATTTTCATCAAGCAAACGTTTGATATTCTCGCAAGGAAAACAAATAAAAACGCGATACAAATCGCTATTATCAATGACTGCGCTTCTTGCAGCGGAAAGAAATAATTAACACGGATAATGCTTATTGAGAGAGGAATTAAAGTTATAAATAATTATTCACTCATATTTATAAAAATAATGAACCCTATTCTCAAGTAATAATTAACAAATAATTACAATTTCTTAACAGACCTCAGGGTGACATGCGTCTTGCGTCCGCAACCTACAAAAGCCAACCATCAAAAGGTAAAAACAAAGGAAGACAAACGCAGATCATAAAAGGAATTTACAATTATCATTGTCTTTGTATGATACACATCGATATGTTCAATTACATCATAAAATATTATGTAAATAATTAATATTTATCGTCATTTTCACTGTTTTTTAATATGTCGGATAGATAATGTTTATAACTGCTAGTGGCATAATTTCATCTCGTCGCACTGTAGCTAAAATTTATCTCGTGGATGTTACAGTGTGTATGTTGTTCTTAGCGTAAGTTAGTTTAAGTAGTATGTAAGTCTAGGAACCTATGACCTCAGCAGTTTGGTCCCTTAGAAATTCACACACATTTGAACATTTTTTTAAACTAGTTGATTAACTAGAACCTACTCTTGAGATAAGTTAAATACTGAAATATTAATAATGTGGGTGGGCATAAATAAAAAGGAAATCTGCTTGAACAGAACCAGTTTTTAATGTCTCATGAATTATGTATCTCTGAAACATATGTGTGAAGACCTGAGCAAGGGAGGGCACTCAATTAGATCTTCATGTTGGTTATGGAGCTACAGCATTTGAGATAAATGACTGGAAACAGTGACGACCATTAAATACCTAGTAACCATCCGGAGAGGCCCAAAATGTAATAACAATGTGCAGCCAGATTGCAGTAACCGCAGATACTAGGCCGAGAGTGATTGCAAGAATTTGGAGGACCAATACGGGCTGATATAAAAGAGAGAGAGAGAAAGAGAGAAAAAAAGAAAGAAAGAAGATCCAACGAAGAGCGATGCCTTTCGTCACGGAATTATTTAGGAAGCGCGAGATTGTGAGAAGTGGCATGAGCCCCCTCTCATATTTCTATCTTACGACTCTCCTCTCTATTTGCATGCGGTGGAGGGCTGCTATTCCTTCACACGCGGACTTCCCACGCAGCGTCTCTCGTCACCCGGGTGGTCCGGTGACAGGCGGGCTCTGTAGAACTGGAGAGGGTTAAGCCGACGTGTGTGAGGCAGTCGAGTGAATGCTTTGCAGACGCCGACATTGTCAAGAGACACGCCCGCTGGGGTGTGAAGTAGCGGCTGGCCTAGAGGTTCCGTTACTTCGGAGAAACTTTGCGAAAACACTTTCTGGTGGGCTACCAGCGAGGCGTGGGAATGACTTGTGTACCCACGCAGTTGTGGCGGGAAAATTCCCGCACTTTCTGCAAAATAGTAACGGTGATTGGTTTGCTCAGGGCATAGCTCCGTGACGTAGCAAAATCAGCACAGAAATTGGCGCCAAGAATCTCCATTGGTGGAATGGTAGTGCTCCGGCAATGGAGTGGAATTTCCGCCGTTTTTCGAGTTGCTGATTGGAACGTTTAACCTCGGCCACTGTCGTGGGGGCGGAAATGTTCTGTGTTCGGCCTGTACGGGTGCTCTGGTGAGTAGTCGGGAGTCGCCTTTCGGTCGAGGACGTCGAAGCAACCAGCCCTCGCCTGCGGTACGCCAGATCGTGTTCTGGGAGATAAGAAGACCGTTTGGTAATGTACGTCCGCAGCACCGGCAGATAGGGATTTTCCTAGGTGACAATCAGAGCTCAGCAGAGCGCGCCTGTTCATCCTTTTCTAACTTTGTTCTGTTTCGAGTAGCAGCAATTACTGTTGGGTTAGCTGTGTGTCTCTCTTGAGATTTGAGTGGAAAGGAATTGGCTCCACATACCACTTCGTCTTAAACCTCACGATCTAAGTTAGGGACAACTTCACCTTTATAGTGTTTGTATGAATCTCCAATTTTAGCCAATTTGATGTTTTAGAAATATTTCCTGTATTTCTTTTACTATTCTGTGTTTAATCTTAATAAATCATATTGTTATTTTGGACAGAACTTTCATTCTGTTAATCGATAGAGCAACCCTATCATTCCTCACTATGCTAATGAAACCTTGGTTTATTTAACTTACGTATCAAATTAAATTATTGCAGGTGCCAAACTCTCTTCTACTCCACTAGCAGGGTTGATTAGAGTCAGTTCGCGTATTTCTTTTATCCTTGTGCAACAGCAAAAGTCGGAGTTAGAATAGGGGGGCTTAGAGCATGATTTACATATGTGGATTCTAATAGAATTTAGTGATAAACACACTGCTAGCCCCGGCACCTCGCATAATATGGCGACCCTTAGCCTCGGATCTTTCCTGAGAATCACTGATTAACAAACAGTATTCTTAGTACGAACATTCAAATTTTTTTTCTCTAATTTTTTTATTGATTAATACCCAAGTTTTTGCTCTGGTAGTTCCGCGTTTAGTTTTAAGTAGCGGCGCATGATTACAGTTTTTGTTTTCAGTGTATATATTTTTTGTTCATTGTTTTTTTTGTGTTTCGTTGATGTGGTGTCCGTACCACATCGCACTTTGTCGGATTTGTGTGCGGTTTCTGGACCACATCAAATTGTGCTTGTAATTACAGCGTTGCAACAGCGTTGTTAAAATTTTGTGTCTATGTCGAAAAGTATATGGAGTAGGTTAATTTTATTGTGCATTTTAGATAAATTTGTTTTTCATGAATGATAACGAGAAGTAAGGCACGATTATTATCGAGCGAAGCTAAAACAAAAGAGGATAGCATAATGGATAAGGGGCAGTTTACTGACGGGAATAGGTTCAGAGATGAGATGGGCACATTTTTAGCAGGACAGGACGCCAGGGTCATTGATGAGGAAGGTGATTTGGACGCGATCTCAGAGCAGCGTTGCGGCCGTGATTATGATAGTGAAGTAGAGGATGAAACAGAGACAGGCACACAGGTCGAGACGGTAGCAGAAGTTTATAGTCAAACGAACGAGTGCAGACAGAGGCCAGCTCGGTCAGGTCAGAGCTCTAGCACCCAGGTGTCCAGAGTTACATCGCCCATGTTTGAAGAGGATCAAAAAGAGGACGAAAACCCAATACTTAGCTTCCTACGATCAATGAAAGAAGAAGCTGACGAACAGTGTAAGAGGGAGAAGAAAGAAGAGGAGAAACAACGTAAGAAGGAGAAGGAAGAAGCTGACGAACAGCGTAAGAGGGAGAAGAAAGAAGAGGAGAAACAACGTAAGAAGGAGAAGGAAGAAGCTGACGAACAGCGTAAGAGGGAGAAGGAAGAAGAGGAGAAACAACGTAAGAAGGAGAAGGAAGAAGCTGACGAACAGCGTAAGAGGGAGAAGGAAGAAGAGGAGAAACAACGTAAGAAGGAGAAGGAAGAAGCTGACGAACAGCGTAAGAGGGAGAAGGAAGAAGAGGAGTAACAACGTAAGAAGGAGAAGGAAGAAGCTGACGAACAGCGTAAGAGGGAGAAGGAAGAAGAGGAGAAACAACGTAAGAAGGAGAAGGAAGAAGCTGAAGAACAGCGTAAGAGGGAGAAGGAAGAAGAGGAGAAACAACGTAAGCAGGAGAAGGAAGAAGCTGATGAACAGCGTAAGAAGGACACTGAGGCAATAATTTCGCATATAGGGGAAATTCGTGGGGAATTACTAACAATAAAGAAAGAATGTGGAGAAGCAAAACAGATGTCACTGGTAGCACAAAAAGTAGCAGGCCTAGCCAAAACGGCAGCAATGGGGGCAATGAAAGTTGCAAAAGTAACTTCTCAACTCGCAGGTCGCTTGCGACGTGCGACACAAGCCCACTCAAAATCCCTAGCGTTCTTAAAAACCCAAGGTAATATTGTGGTTACGAACATCACGAAACGAATGAAAGAAGTAGAGAGTCGGATAGCAACACTAGAGCGAAACGGGCACACGAGCACTGCGCGTTCGGATACCAATGATGGAGTACACAGAATTGTATCTCCGAGGAAAAGCCCGCCGTGCTCTAGCCCAGTGACAGAGTGCGGAACTAACAATGCACACGCGGAAACAGAGAGTAATAGCTCCAATAATTGCAGCCCACTTAGAAGAGCGAATGCTGAATGCCACTTCCACTGTGATACAGACGTAGCACATCACAGTTATCAGCAAGATAGATCAGGACACTCAGCAGACGTGCAAGTATCGGAAACGAGTGACAACACCAGTGCGAGGATCGGACAGAATTTTGATCACAATCACTTCCTGTCGATACTAAAATTCCAGAAATTCAAAGATAATGGAGGGTCGATGCATCCGAAGAGCTGGGTGATGCAATTTACAAATTCATTACCGTCATCATGGCCAACCCAGGCAAAATTAGAATTCATGTGTGGACACATCGAAGGCCAAGCCGCGGAAAAGATGCGGGGTGTGGCAGTGACGTGTCGGACTTATCAGGAATTTGTTGGTGCATTCCTGCGGACCTACTGGTCAAAGGAAACGCAAGACAGGATTAAAGAGGAAATAATATTTTGTCCTGAACTGGAAGTGTCCGGGCATAGAAGCGCAACCAAATTTTTTGATGATTTACTCAAGAAGAATCAGTTTTTAGATAGTCCATATAGCAACGGAGAAATCATTAAATTTTGCTTTTCCAAATTGCCAGTTAGGTATCAACAGACACTTGTCGGGAAGTGTGGATCTGACATAGATGCATTCAAGAGTCTACTTCGCGAACTCGAAGTAGTCTTCGATAAACAAGACGCAAAGGACAGGAAGAAGGCGCAAAATAACAAATACCACGGGCCAGCAAGGGAAGACGACCACAGATCGCATAATCGCACTGGTCAGTTAGGAAACCAGGGTTACGGAAATCAAGGTTACGCTATTCAAGGTTATGGAAATCAGAGACACGGAAACCAAAACGTCAGGGAACAGGGTCAATCTAGACAAGCAATCTGGGACAGTAGGAATGACGAACGGCAAAGCGACCGTAATTGGAGAGAGCGAAATCAAGGACAACAGGAGAACCGGGAGATAGAAATTAGACCTCCAAATCCTAATGCACGTCAGAGGAGGGGGAGTCTAAGAAGGGACTGACGCTAGTCCATAGGACTCCACCACTTCTCTCACACAAAGAAGTTCGTGGAATAATAGTAGTTTAAGTGGTGTACATATTAGAATAGGCAAAGATATGAACCTTTCTTCGGGGAACAATAATCGTTGCATTAATAGATTAAGATTGTTAAAGTATTAACACGCTGCGTTTTCTCGCTTAAGAATTTACTGCTGTTAACTTTTTGTCTATGTTCGGGATCTCCTCTGTCGTTGCGATAAGAGGGACTAACTTTCCATGAGCAATGTTTTTGTCCTTTCCTATCTGGTGTCCATGTTAAGGGATAAAGATGAGTGACGAGACGTCGCACAAACGGGCGCATACAAGAACGTGCTCTTAGCAGCGTTCTGAGAAGTCGTGATACGCTCCATAGCGGCCACAACCAGTTCGTGAAACGTTCATACCAATGCTTGCAGGCACGCGTCAGTGCACTGCAAGATTGTGGTATATTGCGTGATTTCGAGGATGAATATGGGCAGTATAGTTTTTTTTTGCAGAGCTGCGCCAGCATCGTTGTCTTGCCAGTCGGGGTGATCCTGTGAGCGTTTGACTCCAATGGTGCCCTAGACGAAGAGAAATGCGAGCATAAAGCCTACCATGCCAATGTGCTGGTTGGGGATTTAGCGTGCTGCTCGTGACTGTCACAGATGAATAAACAGGGACTTATAATTGGATATTCGTGACATACTGTGTAGCTGGCGTGTGTTGGGCGACTGAATCCTCAACAGGAACCAGTCCTGGTTTGGTCATATTGCATTGCTTCTGGAAAGGTGTGCTTTGATCGCGAAAACCGCATCACATAGAGAAGGAAGTTGCAACTATAAATTTATTGTCGTGTATAGCCATGGCTAACCCAGTCTCTGGAGTTTCAGTGAGGCGTAATGAAAACTCGGAGGTCATGTCGTACGGCGCGCACATCACTGTCGGCAATAGCGGCGAGCGGCGAGCGGCGAGACATCTCAACGTAACAGGAATTATGTAAAAAAAAAAAAAAAAAAAAAAAAAAAGGTACGATATACTAGGATAAATTTAAACTGTAGGATTTAACAATAACTAGATTAATATTGTGGGGGTTCTCTACCACAAGTGTTGTGTTTGGCGCGCGCCTGTTGAGATGCTATTTTTCAGGTCACCAAACCACAGACCCGAGATGGAGGGACGACCGGCGAGCGAAGTTGCATGTTCTTTATAGCACAGTAAAACTTAGTCCTGCATAACAACATAATTGAATTAAAAGACATAGAATGTAGATCGTTGGCAAATGGTAGTTAATTCTTGAGCATGTCTACTGTCGATCTATGTAAGTAATAGTAATATTGGTGCGGGCCCGCACATTTAGTTGTTCATCCATTACAAAGCATCAGTTATCACACACCATGTACATACTGAGATCGGTCTCTACACATATATCAAAATAAATTATTTCCATGTCTAGATTAGATGTTATAATGATTGCCATAGATTAATAACTATAAAAGTAAAATAAGAGTGTCTGAAATGACAGACCATCAATGTTTCATTATGTAAATTTATTATAACATAGAAGGTCATGGGAAAAAGTTAGGCATAAGATTTTTGTAAGAATTGTGCAGATGACGAGGATCGTGGCAATGCGGAGGCCGGCCGGAGCGGGAACAAGAGGTCTACGGCTACCTGCAAGAAAAGAGCGTCAGCACCCCAACTGACGTGAAGGGTGAGCGCATCCGGTCCACAGGCTGACAGTCACCCGGCCGCCTACCTGAGGGATTACGCGGGACCCTCGCCAGGCCACAAGCGAAAGTGAGGCTGGCCGTTGACACTGACACGCGACCCACACGCGACAGCCTGCTAGCTCTCCGGACGCGGCAGCCGTTTGGAGGGATTCCCTGCGGCAGACCACGTTGTCGTGAGTACACGAAGAAGATCACATATCGTGTCAGAATCTGCGCCTCATGTGCCTCAGGACAGAAAGGGACGCTATATACTCACCTGTTTGGGTTTTTACAACTCACTAGCATTGGCCGATCTGCATACACAAAGCAGTATCGTGCCACACTAACAAATGTATGGTCTCATTTCTAACTTCTCCTCTCTTTTAGAGAGCAGTTTTAGCAATCGTCACTCCTAGTTCGATCCTGTATGGATGACCTCACACACTTGTGGAGTCACTCCACGTGCCATCATCCCTTGTCGAACTGCAATATTGGGAAACGTAAAGTACTGTCCAGTGAGAGAAGAGACCTAGACTAGTGATGTATCCCAACAAATAGACCTCAGAGACAATTAATCGACGTGAGGAGAGCCTATCACTGTGTCTTCCTACCGTACTGCCGTGATCATATGCGTGGGTCTGACTACAATCTCAACAGCGTACTGCAGACACTCCAGAACTCCCTATTGCTGTTGCCACAACGTAGCAACAACACCTGACGTTTAGCCTTATGTGATGTCAGTACTGTGTAATTAGTGAAGTGCTACGGATATTTCTAACAATGTGATTTAGTGCCTCATTCTCAGCACAGTCGTGAACTTTGTGCAATGTGCATGCACAATTTGATGCCACATGAACCTTTTTTTTTTTTCTTTCTTAAATTTCTTTCTCTAGTGTTGGTTTTGTAATGTATGTTATACCTTGTATGTGTTTGTGTTTTACACTGTAATTCTTATTACAAATTACTGTATTGTTCTCCACACCATGTTTTTTTTGTATTTTGTATTTATTGTTGTGTGTATGCGAACAGTGTGCCTGAAGTCCCCATAAACTGAAGCAGATACCACCACTGTCATTGTGAATGGACCATCAGTTCAGGGAACATTTTGTAAAGGTTATTCTTGCTGCAGGGAGACAGAATGAATCGGAGGTTGTAATTAGATTCTGAAAGCTCACAAAGAGATTGTTAACTTAAATAGTATCATGTGTGAGTGAGTTCAGGTTAGTTTAATGATTAAAATTGTTGTAACATCTTGGGCATTTAATTGCGGAGCATTCCAACTCTGATTGTAAAGAATAAACTGCTCCATATTTGGCTCAGATGCCCGGGCCATATTTAGAGCGTGAATGTCTGCGTGAATCGGTGTTTGGAAGGGGCTCCCTGGGTATGGATGTGTGATGGGTGTGTTAGTGTTCCATATTAAGAAGGTGAAGTTGGCTACATCATAAATAATCCTCCCTCTATGAGCTGCATTTTTCAGTTGCAGTGATTTTCTTTATAGAGTGCGCCATGTGGAGCCAGTTGCGAGATTGTTCTTGGGCGATTGACTCACTACCTTGCTCCTAAGTGAGCCAACCGCTCACCAATTACAATCTAAAATGGCGTGGGGGCTATGAGAGGTGGCATGAGCCCCCTCTCATATTTCTATCTTACGACTCTCCTCTCTATTTGCATGTGGTGGAGGGCTGCTATTCCTTCACACGCGGACTTCCCACGCAGCGTCTCTCGTCACCCGGGTGGTCCGGTGACAGGCGGGCTCTGTAGAACTGGAGAGGGTTAAGCCGACGTGTGTGAGGCAGTCGAGTGAATGCTTTGCAGACGCCGACATTGTCAAGAGACACGCCCGCTGGGGTGTGAAGTAGCGGCTGGGCTAGAGGTTCCGTTACTTCGGAGAAACTTTGCGAAAACACTTTCTGGCGGGCTACCAGCGAGGCGTGGGAATGACTTGTGTACCCACGCAGTTGTGGCGGGAAAATTCCCGCACTTTCTGCAAAATAGTAACGGTGATTGGTTTGCTCAGGGCATAGCTCCGTGACGTAGCAAAATCAGCACAGAAATTGGCGCCAAGAATCTCCATTGGTGGAATGGTAGTGCTCCGGCAATGGAGTGGAATTTCCGCCGTTTTTCGAGTTGCTGATTGGAACGTTTAACCTCGGCCACTGTCGTGGGGGCGGAAATGTTCTGTGTTCGGCCTGTACGGGTGCTCTGGTGAGTAGTCGGGAGTCGCCTTTCGGTCGAGGACGTCGAAGCAACCAGCCCTCGCCTGCGGTACGCCAGATCGTGTTCTGGGAGATAAGAAGACCGTTTGGTAATGTACGTCCGCAGCACCGGCAGATAGGGATTTTCCTAGGTGACAATCAGAGCTCAGCAGAGCGCGCCTGTTCATCCTTTTCTAACTTTGTTCTGTTTCGAGTAGCAGCAATTACTGTTGGGTTAGCTGTGTGTCTCTCTTGAGATTTGAGTGGAAAGGAATTGGCTCCACATACCACTTCGTCTTAAACCTCACGATCTAAGTTAGGGACAACTTCACCTTTATAGTGTTTGTATGAATCTCCAATTTTAGCCAATTTGATGTTTTAGAAATATTTCCTGTATTTCTTTTACTATTCTGTGTTTAATCTTAATAAATCATATTGTTATTTTGGACAGAACTTTCATTCTGTTAATCGATAGAGCAACCCTATCATTCCTCACTATGCTAATGAAACCTTGGTTTATTTAACTTACGTATCAAATTAAATTATTGCAGGTGCCAAACTCTCTTCTACTCCACTAGCAGGGTTGATTAGAGTCAGTTCGCGTATTTCTTTTATCCTTGTGCAACAGCAAAAGTCGGAGTTAGAATAGGGGGGCTTAGAGCATGATTTACATATGTGGATTCTAATAGAATTTAGTGATAAACACACTGCTAGCCCCGGCACCTCGCAATTGTTCGGGTGATCTCAACATGTTCCAGTGGCATGCACTACAATAGAGAGAGGTTATGCGTCACGGAGAGGATTACTGTTGAAATTCCAAGAGCGTACATTCCAAGGAAAGTCGGGCAACACTATTTCCTCCCACATATGTCTAACGAAATGACGCCGTGCGATAGTTACAGGACGACAGAGAAACAGAAGGCTGATTATTCTCCACGAGTAGAAACTTTTCGGATTTTCACATAGCAATTTCGGTTTATTCTTAGTTTTGTAGCTAATACATCCTGAAAATGATACAGAATTATATCAGTTAGAAAAAGCATAAAAGAACGTATAAGAAAGTATCTTTTATATCTTTCCTGCCATGAGATTTCGCACACATATATAAAGAGCCCCAGTGGTGCGACGATGCCAGTTGCCAATCAGTTTACTGTTTGCCGTCGCTGTACTCTCTCGCCTGTAGGAGGTAAGCAAATAATGTTAGCTGATTGTTTTAGTTTATGGAATATACTTATTTCATCAATGTCGCTGATGTACTGGCCATGGTTTTGGCAGTGTCAAGACAATCGACTCACATTCGGGAGAGTAGAATGCGAACCTTCATTTTTTAAAAACCTTGTTGCGATTCTTTAAACTGTTTTCGAATCACTCTGTATACAGTTATGCAGAAACGAAATGAGGTATAATTAAGCCAAAATAAAAGGCAAAAGAAGAGAATAATCAAATGTTATGTTGGTATGCCACTATTTCACTTTTCCAGTGACAAAATGTTTTATTCAGCATAATAATGAATACATGTCAGTATGTATGCACTATTTGAGAACAGTAATCAATAACATGCTGAATTTATTATGTAATTCTAAGTCCACCAGGAGTTAACGAATAAGGAACATACAATCTGTGCTGAAAAAGTCTGAAAAAATCTGCAGAAAATTAGTAACATCATCTTTTACTAAAGAGACGCCCACAGAGGAAGGAAATTCCCAAAGCACTGCGATTCACACCCAACTTTAGACCATCCATATAAATCCATATTTGTAGCCCCTTCAGTATCAGAGTCGGGTTGACGACTATCACGAAATATTTCTTCAAGAAGAGGCGAACAGTCTGCCCTGTACCAGATGAGACGTACCTTCTGCCATGAACTTCTCAGTGGTTCGCAGAGCATGCATGTAGATGTAGATGTTTCATACAATGGTCCACTTGACACGGTATTACCCTGACTACTCTCAGTTACTGTGGCATTGTTTGAAACGGTAGAGACAGTAGATACATCATGTGCATCAGAGTGTCGTCCAAATTCTGAATTTTCTGCCTGCTCTTCTGTAACCTCTTCGCAGCCGTAACTACTTCTGTCATGGAATTATGCCCCTCAGGAAAGTCATCCTTATTAATCTAAAAAAATATTCACGGATGTCAGCATAAGCCCTCTACCTATAAAAAAATAGTAAATAATATACCTATTACATTCAAGTGTATGCATAAACGTTTCTGTCATGTTGCAGCCAACTGTCAGAGTGCAGCCAACTGCAGGTGGTGGCTCATGTTGGTACCACTGCACACAGGAAGCGGCTAAACGGGTAGCGGGGGCTGTGTGGAAGGGAGTGGGCGGTTTTTTAGGTTAGAGGGTCTCAGGGAACCACAGAAAGGGTGTCCGTCTAAAAGGGGACAGGTAAAACACAGTAAGTTAGTTGTAGAAACGATCGGTACTGAAGTTGTAAATTGTCCTATCTGTGTTGGGAAAGAACCAGAGCTCCAAGCCCTAATAGAAAGCACTGAAGCTCAAATAGTTACAGGCGCAGAAAGCTGGCTAAATCCGGAAATAAGTTTAGCCGAAATTTTTTTTTCAAACGATCTAACAGTGTTCAGAAAGGATAGATTATATACAGCTGGTGGTGGAGTATTTAAATCTGTCAGAAGTTGTTTGCCTTGTAGTGAAATTGAAGTAGATAGTTCCTGCGAAATAGTATGGGTAGAGGTTATGACTCTCATTTCAAATAGGTACCCCGCCCATACAATTATAGTCGCTGGTGACTTCAATCTACCCTCGACGTGCTGAAAAAATTATACGTTTAAAGCCGGCGGCAGGCATAAAACTTCATCCGAAGTAGTACTGAATACTTTCTCAGAAAATTGTTTTGAACAATTAGTTCAAGAACCCACTCGAGGCGTAAATGGTTGCGAAAGCATACTTGACCTCTTAGCAACAAATAATCCTCGACAAATAGTGAGTATCGTGACGAATACAGGGATTAGCGACCACAAGGCAGTTCTGCTAGGCTGAATGCGGTAACACCTCAACCATAAAAAAAGCAAAACACATCTATTTAAGGCCGGCCGCGGTGGTCTAGCGGTTCTAAGCGCTCAGTCCGGAGCCGCGCGGCTGCTACGGTCGCAGGTTCGAATCCTGCCTCGGGCATGGATGTGTGCGATGTCCTTAGGTTAGTTAGGTTTAAGTAGTTCTAAGTTCTAGGGGACTGATGACCATAGATGTTAAGTCCCATATTGCTCAGAGCCATTTGAGCCACATCTATTTAAAATAAGCTGATAAAAATGCTTTTAACGCGGTTTTAAGAGACAGTCTTCATTCCTTCCGATCTGGTCATATAAGAGTAGAAAAGTTATGGAATGATTTCAAAGAGACAGTATTGACAACAATTGATATATATATATACCACATAAATTTATAAGTGATCCGCCATGCTACACAAAACGGGTCAGATCGCCGCTGCAGAAGCAGCGAAAAAAGCATGCCAAATTTAAAACAAAGCGAAATCTCCAAGACTGGCAAAGTTTTACAGAAAGTCGAAATATGGCGCTTACTTCAATGCGAGATACTTTTAACAATTTCCATAACGAAACTCTGTCTCAAAATCTGGACGTAAACCCAAAGAGATTCTGGTCATACATAAAGCACACCAGTGGCAAGACGCAGTCAATATATTCACTGCGCGGTAACAGTGCTAAGAAAGCAGAGTTAATAAACACGATTTTCTGGAACTCCTTCACCAAAGAAGAGGAAGTAAATATTCCTGAATTCCAATCAAAAACAACTGCCAAGAAGAGAAACATAGATATCCTCGGTGTCGCAAAGCAGCTTAAACCCCTTAACAAAGGCAATGCTTCTGGTCCAGAATGTATACCAGTCAAGTTCCTCTCAGAGTATGTTGATACAATAGCTCCATATTTAGCAATTACATACAACCAGTCGCTCACAGAAAGATCCTTATCTAAAGACTGGAAAATTGCTCAAGTCACACCAATACCCAAAAAGGGAAGTAGGAGTAATCTGCTGAATTACAGGCCCATATCACTAACGTCGATTTGCGGTAGGGTTCTTGAACATATACTGTATTCGAACGTTATGATGTACCTCGAAGAAAACGATTTATTGACACATAAGCGCGGATTCAGAAATTATCGTTCTTACGAAACACAACTAGCTCTTTATACTCATGAAGTAATGAGTGCTATCGGCAGGGGATGTCAAATTGATTTACAGAAGGCTTTCGACACCGTTCCTTACAAGCGTCTTCTAACCATACTGCGTGTCTATGGAATATCGCCTCAGTAGTGCGACTGGGTTCGAGATTTCCTGTCAGAAAGGTCACAGTTCGTAGTAATAGACGGAAAGTCAACGAGTAAAACAGAAGTAATATCCGGCGTTCCCCAAGGAAGTGTTATGGGTCCTATGTTGTTCCTGATCCATAGCAATGACATAGGAGACAAACTGTGTAGCCTTATTAGATTGTTTACTGATGCTGCTGTCATTTACCGTCTTGTAAAGTCATCAGATGACCAAAACGAATTGCCAAATGATTTACATAAGATATCTGTATGGGGCGAAAAGTGGCAATTGACCCTGAATAAAGAAAAGTGTGAAATTATTCACATGAGTACTAAAAGAAATCCATTACATTTCGATTACTCGATAAGTCACACAAATCTGAAGGCTGTAAATTCAACTAAATACTTAGGGATTACAATTACAAATAACCTAAATTGGAACGATCACATAGATAATGTTGTGGGTGGAGCAAACCAGAGACTGCGATTCATTGGCAGAACACTTAGAAGGTGCAACATGTCTACTAAAGAGACTGCTTACACCACCCTTGTCCGCCCTATTCTGGAGTATTGCTGTGCGGTGTGGGATCCGCATCAGGTGGGACTGACGGATGACATCGAAAAAGTACAAAGAAGCGCGGCTCGTTTTCTATTATCGCGAAATAGAGAGGACAGACATGATACGTGAATTGGAATGGCAATCATTAAAACAAAGGCGGTTTTCGTTGCGACGGTATCTTCTCATGAATTTTCAATCACCAGTTTTCTCCTCCGATTGGGAAAACATTCTGTTGGCACCCACCAACATAGGGAGAAATGATCAACACGATAAAATAAGAGAAATCAGGGCCCGCACAGATAAATTGTAGTGCTCGTTTTTCCTGCGCGCTATTCAAGAGTAGAACGGTGGAGAGACAGCTTGAAGATGGTTCATTGAACCCTCTGCCAGGCACTTTATTGTGAGCAGCAGAGTAATCATGTAGAAAAAATAGGGTCAAATGGCTCCGAGCACTATGGGACTTCACTTCTGAGGTCATCAGTCCCCTAGAACTTAGAACTACTTAAACCTAACTAACCTAAGAACGTAACACACACCCTGCGACCGTGGCGGTCGCGCGGTTCCAGAGTGTAACGCCTAGAACCGCTCTGCCACAAAGCCGGCAATCATGTAGATGTAGATGCGTATTTCCATAGTCATTTGACATCGACACTGTTAACAGAAATAATTTATATTATCTCAGAAGCTACCACTTCCGAGATAATCTGATAAAAGAATGTTATCTGGAACATTCATTCTCCATTAGAAGTAGCATTTCGCTGCATATAATCAGCAAAATTGGATGTGACTTGGAACTGAAATCACGACAGTCTTTTTCTTTACACGTACGGCCCGGAAGATAACTGCCTGTAAATGTCCTTAAAACGACTTTTATATTTTATAATGTAGGAAATGTTACTGTAAATTGAAATCATCGAAGGTTATATCAGTTGACAAATATTAGTTCAACACAAAATCAGCGCTGAAAGTGAGTACCTCAATAGCCATCAGTGAAAATTCATACAATTACTAACTTGTTCGCTGATATGTAAAGGCTTCCACTTAGAAACATAAAAATGATAGTCAGGTTTATGAGATAAACTATTTCTAATATATTCATATCAATAAAATCGATTGTTCGTAGTAAATAAAGTAATAAATATTACTCCGACACGATATTGGGAAGTATCCCATGACTTTTGTCACCTCAGTGCATTTTCAAATATAACGGCCGATCTGCTCATACATTTTCGGAAATACGCTAGTCTGCATTACCATGCAGTCCGCCACCGTAGCTGAGCGGACAGCGCACCGGCTTGTCATGCTGGGGTGTCCGGGTTCGATTCTCGGCTGGGTTGGAGATTTTCTCCGCTCAAGGACTAGGTGTTTATGTCGCCTTCATAATCATCATCATCGCTGAAGCGGCGTCACCTCAAAAGACTTGCACCAGGCGACAAGGTCTATCCGTCGGGAGGCCCTCGCCACACGACACTTCATTTCATTACCATGCAAGGCCGTGCTACACCGTACAGTAGATGTAGTGGTATGCACTGCAGTCGACGCATCTTTAAGCACTTCCCAACTTAAGGGCCTTATTTCAAATAGCTGCCTAAGACGAACCAACGTGAATGAACAACCAATCGGTGTCGCGGTGACTAAGCTTAGGCGCGGGAATCGTAGTTTCTGTGAAGAAAATGATTTGAATTAAAGGCCGCAGGTAGTTTGTAGAGCACGCGGGAACGTCAAGCACCTCACCAGGACAAAGACCTAGTGAAGATGGATTTTCGTTTGCGTCCTTCAATGTGTTATAAAATGACAACGATTTATCAGTACCACGTGATGACTGTAACAAACGCTTGTACAATGTAGTGCTGTGTGAGATGTCGTCGATGAGAATGTAAGTAGGGAATAAGGGAGGTGGAGTCCTTGACTAGACATGGTACAAGCGCCTCGAATATAACCTTTAGGAGCACTATGGGATTTAACATCTGTGGTCATCAGACTGAAGCGCCTAGAACCGCACGGCCACACCGGCCGGCCTTTAGGTAGGACTTGAGCTTCACGTCTACTTGTCGGAAGTATCAGCATCAACAGTGTCTTATGCTCTCAACCCACGAGAGACTTTCTGAATTAAGTCATACATTTTGATACTGACTTCGATGATCAGAAACTTACTCTACGACTAGTTCGTCAATTTTCGCCAGAATACTGGCAATTCATGTTTCTATAGACAGGATACAATCGTTTCCAACAAAGATGATAGATTTATTAGTTCTTCATTTGCGACACGTTCGGCTGTATTGAAAGTCATCTTCAGACAATCTAAGAAAAGTACGAAATACAGGACACATATAAGGCCATATACAAAAATTCTAAAATAACAAAACCATGTAATGAGTCTTTAACCCACCGCATAAAAGTTAGAAGTTCTAAGTTGCGTTGGGGAGGGGGCGGGAGGGGGGGGGGTACTGTGACTAAAGACTGTGCTAGCTCCCAAAGTATAAAATATAAAATTTAACACCCAAATATGAGTAAATAATCATCTCATGATGTGAGGAGTCAAACGCATAAAGTTGCACCCAGAAAAGAATGGGCCGAGTACACGTATAAATATTTCTTCCAGCATCAGGACTCTCAACAGTTAAATATTATCGAAGTGAGGTTCATCAGCTACCCTGGTGGAGTCGACAGACTAATTTCATTGCACGTATTTACGGCATATTGCTTGGAGAGCCCAAAATATTTTTTTCGGACTATTGCCATTAACTTGGAAATTTTCTTGAACAACAAACGAAGTGCAATGCTAGGAAACAGTAGCATAAGAAAGAATAAGATGAAAATAGGATAAAGGAGCAAATATAAAAAGTAGTTTAACGTCGTTGGATGTGTGTGTGAATGTTCAGATACATAAATAATAGGTAGAGTAGCTTATTAATACTAATGTCAGGGCGTGGTAGCGACGAAAGATGGTAGGCGTGATAAAAATATTTCAGGGCAATACACATGTCGTAACTCATGCCGTATGAATAGCGCGACGTTTGCAGCCAGTTCGAACACGATGGTCACGCCCAGCGACGCCCTGCTGAAGTGGGATGTGTTTTGTACTAGAAGGGCGTTGCTGAAAGCTCGATCGTAACTTCGCCGAGGCAGTTCTTGCCATACAATTTCCATTCGAGCATTATTTTATGTAACCAGAAGTTTGTCCGTTTGTACCTACAGAAAGTCCAGATATCAGCACTCTGATACTCATTCAAATTTCTTACCTGGATAGTTTCACAAACACATCTAAATGTAAAATAATTTCACTAAAAACTACATTAAAATTTTTGCCTCCGAAGTACATACAGCCAACTTTCACTACAACTACATTGTTAGCATAGCAAGGAAAAAACTCTGCCAAAGTGTTTGTTTGAAGCTCTGGACCATAAGTGTGAACTTATTTTTAAAGCTGAAGACGACGAACTGCTCGTATCGTTTAATGTGCTTATTCGTACACCATTCGAGTATAGATGGTAGCCTAATGCTGAAAACAAAGCTTGAATTTACTGAAGATACAACTTTGGGGTGGATGGAAAGGGACCAATTTGGCTCATGTCAGACAATATTTTACCATTGTGATGAGTTTACAGAAGGAAAAATTGTTGTTCCTGCATTACGACAGATAAAACTCATCTCACATGCGTCACAATAATTTATTAGTAAATAACTGGCCAACCTCAGCCATTGATATTCGTTTAGGCATTGATATGTCAAATAATCAATGCGACAAGAAGTTCGTGAGATGACCTACAAAAAATGTGAAAGAACAAAGCACTGACTTGAGATATCGATCAGAAGCTGTTTGAAGGCTTCACTATTACTGATTTCTGTTTGGTAATGGTCTGAAGGTTACTCAGCCTGACATTTGCACAGAATGAAAAAGGTGGAATCAAATGGGTCCGGTCGTGGCTCTAAAACACTGAAATATCCTTTTCCGTTCGTGATGTGTGCGACTAACAGACTGCTGATTTTTCCTCCCTTATACCATTAAAATTTGTCCTCGTGCCTAGCTACACGTTTGTCTGAAGTTTTCTATTCTGTCACTGGTAAATCAATTATTTATAAATATACTTGAGATTTTTATTGCTAGTTCCCTTTGATATTCTTTGAAATAATTGTTTTAAATATTCTTTTAGTGAGTTTGTTGCCCATTCTCTAAATATGTGCATTTGAATTACACATGTATCCTGCGTACAGTATCTACGAACCTGTCATTTAGTGTATAGCAGTCCAGTATTCTTCTAGCTCAAATTCATTTTATGTGCGAGGCCACATGTTTTCCTAAGAACTTTCTATCCCTTTTTTTTAAATTTTTGTAACGTTAGAGTGACATCCAACCTATATGTTTTCTGATGCATACAGATCTTCTGGAAAAACAACTGTTTCGGGTTGTCATTGTTTCAAATGTGCAATATTCGTATTATATTTTAATAATTCCATTTCAGTTTTGAAGTTGGGAGAGTCTTCCTAAGATAATGTGTTGCATTTTTTTGTTACGGTAAATGGAAGAACGTATGTGCAAACATCTTAAAAGAAGTGTTTGATGCCATGGATACCCTCTCCTGCATAAATGCCCTCGATTCTTCCCTGCTGACATTTTCAAGTGATTTTTCGAGATCAGTAAATGCTGAATGCTTGTAAAAGTCAGCCGGCCGATGTGGCCATGAGGTTCTAGGCACTTCAATCTGGAACAGCGCGACCGCTCCGGTCGCAGGTTCGAATCCCGCCTCGGGCATGGATGTGTGTGATGTCCTTAGGTTAGTTAGGTTTGTTGTTGTTGTTGTGGTCTTCAGTCCTGAGACTGGTTTGATGCAGCTCTCCATGCTACTCTATCCTGTGTAAGCTTCTTCATCTCCCAGTACCTACTGCAACCTACATCCTTCTGAATCTGCTTAGTGTATTCATCTCTTGGTCTCCCTCTACGATTTTTACCCTCCACGCTGCCCTCCAATGCTAAATTTGTGATCCCTTGATGCCTCAAAACATGTCCTACCAACCGATCCCTTCTACTAGTCAAGTTGTGCCACAAACTTCTCTTCTCCCCAATCCTATTCAATACCTCCTCATTAGTTACGTGATCTACCCACCTTATCTTCAGCATTCTTCTGTAGCACCACATTTCGAAAGCTTCTATTCTCTTCTTGTCCAAACTGGTTATCGTCCATGTTTCACTTCCATACATGGCTACACTCCATACAAATACTTTCAGAAACGACTTCCTGACACTTAAATCTATACTCGATGTTAACAAATTTCTCTTCTTCAGAAACGATTTCCTTGCCATTGCCAGTCTACATTTTATATCCTCTCTACTTCGACCATCATCAGTTATTTTACTCCCTAAATAGCAAAACTCCTTTCTTTAAGTGTCTCATTTCCTAATCTAATCCCCTCAGCATCACCCGATTTAATTTGACTACATTCCATTATCCTCGTTTTGCTTTTGTTGATGTTCATCTTATATCCTCCTTTCAAGACACTGTCCATTCCGTTCAACTGCTCTTCCAAGTCCTTTGCTGTCTCTGACAGAATTACAATGTCATCGGCGAACCTCAAAGTTTTTACTTCTTCTCCGTGAATTTTAATACCTACTCCGAATTTTTCTTTTGTTTCCTTTACTGCTTGCTCAATATACAGATTGAATAACATCGGGGAGAGGCTACAACCCTGTCTCACTCCTTTCCCAACCACTGCTTCCCTTTCATGCCCCTCGACTCTTATAACTGCCATCTGGTTTCTGTACAAATTGTAAATAGCCTTTCGCTCCCTGTATTTTACCCCCGCCACCTTCAGAATTTGAAAGAGAGTATTCCAGTTAACGTTGTCAAAAGCTTTCTCTAAGTCTACAAATGCTAGAAACGTAGGTTTGCCTTTTCTTAATCTTTCTTCTAAGATAAGTCGTAAGGTTAGTATTGCCTCACGTGTTCCAACATTTCTACGGAATCCAAACTGATCTTCCCCGAGGTCCGCTTCTACCAGTTTTTCCATTCGTCTGTAAAGAATTCGCGTTAGTATTTTGCAGCTGTGACTTATTAAACTGATAGTTCGGTAATTTTCACATCTGTCAACACCTGCTTTCTTTGGGATTGGAATTATTATATTCTTCTTGAAGTCTGTGGGTATTTCGCCTGTCTCATACATCTTGCTCACCAGATGGTAGAGTTTTGTCATGACTGGCTCTCCCAAGGCCATCAGTAGTTCTAATGGAATGTTGTCTACTCCCGGGGCCTTGTTTCGGCTCAGGTCTTTCAGTGCTCTGTCAAACTCTTCACGCAGTATCTTATCTCCCATTTCATCTTCATCTACATCCTCTTCCATTTCCATAATATTGTCCTCAAGTACATCGCCCTTGTATAAACCCTCTATATACTCCTTCCACCTTTCTGCCTTCCCTTCTTTGCTTAGAACTGGGTTGCCATCTGAGCTCTTGATATTCATACAAGTGGTTTTCTTCTCTCCAAAGGTCTCTTTAATTTTCCTGTAGGCAGTATCTATCTTACCCCTAGTGAGACAAGCCCCTACATCCTTACATTTGTCCTCTAGCCATCCCTGCTTAGCCATGTTGCACTTTCTGTCGATCTCATTTTTGAGACGTTTGTATTCCCTTTTGCCTGCTTCATTTACTGCATTTTTATATTTTCTCCTTTCATCAATTAAATTTAATATTTCTTCTGTTACCCAAGGATTTCTATTAGCCCTCGTCTTTTTACCTACTTGATCCTCTGCTGCCTTCACTACTTCATCCCTCAGAGCTTCCCATTCTTCTTCTACTGTATTTCTTTCCCCCATTCCTGTCAATTGTTCCCTTATGCTCTCCCTGAAACTCTGTACAACCTCTGGTTCTTTCAGTTTATCCAGGTCCCATCTCCTTAAATTCCCACCTTTTTGCAGTTTCTTCAGTTTCAATCTGCAGTTCATAACCAATAGATTGTGGTCAGAATCCACATCTGCCCCTGGAAATGTCTTACAATTTAAAACCTGGTTCCTAAATCTCTGTCTTACCATTATATAATCTATCTGATACCTATTAGTATCTCCAGGATTCTTCCAGGTATACAACCTTCTTTTATGATTCTTGAACCAAGTGTTAGCTATGATTAAGTTATGTTCTGTGCAAAATTCTACCAGACGGCTTCCTCTTTCATTTCTTCCCCCCAATCCATATTCACCTACTATGTTTCCTTCTCACCCTTTTCCTACTGACGAATTCCAGTCACCCATGACTATTAAATTTTCGTCTCCCTTCACTACCTGAATAATTTCTTTTATCTCGTCATACATTTCATCAATTTCTTCATCATCTGCAGAGCTAGTTGGCATATAAACTTGTACTACTGTAGTAGGCATGGGCTTTGTGTCTATCTTGGCCACAATAATGCGTTCACTATGCTGTTTGTAGTAGCTAACCCGCACTCCTATTTTTTTATTCATTATTAAACCTACTCCTGCATTACCCCTATTTGATTTTGTATTTATAACCCTGTAATCACCTGACCAAAAGTCTTGTTCCTCCTGCCACCGAACTTCACTAATTCCCACTATATCTAACTTTAACCTATCCATTTCCCTTTTTAAATTTTCTAACCTACCTGCCCGATTAAGGGATCTGACATTCCACGCTCCGATCCGTAGAATGCCAGTTTTCTTTCTCCTGATAACGACGTCCTCTTGAGTAGTCCTCGCCCGGAAATCCGAATGGGGGACTATTTTACCTCCGGAATATTTTACCCAAGAGGACGCCATCATCATTTAATCATACAGTAAAGCTGCATGTCCTCGGGAAAAATTACGGCTGTAGTTTCCCCTTGCTTTCAGCCGTTCGCAGTACCAGCACAGCAAGACCGTTTTGGTTAATGTTACAAGGCCAGATCAGTCAATCATCCAGACTGTTGCCCCTGCAACTACTGAAAAGGCTGCTGCCCCTCTTCAGGAACCACATGTTTGTCTGGCCTCTCAACAGATACCCCTCCGTTGTGGTTGCACCTACGGTACGGCCATCTGTATCGCTGAGGCACGCAAGCCTCCCCACCAACGGCAAGGTCCATGGTTCATGGGGGAAGAGTTAGGTTTAAGTAGTTCTAAGTTCTAGGGGACTGATGACCTCAGATGTTAAGTCCCACAGTGCTCAGAGCCATTTGAAACATTTGTAAAAGTCAATTTTTCCTTGTGTGCCTCATCACAAAAGCAGTGCCCATTGTTGATCTCGCCATCTGAATTCATATTGCACCTTGCGTAATATGTTATCTGATGTCGGTTCTGATCTACTACTAAAAGTCACACTTTACATGAAGCATTTCGAAGACTCGCTTCTCTCTCATTGCCACAGTTCTGATAACATTAAGAAAAGCATTAAAGTTTGTTCCTTTTCCATGATTTTTGATAGGTCCTGCTTTTTCAACACATATTTAGTAAATGCAACTTTCCAGTATTTAGAAACATATGTCCAATGCTTCAGTAATTCACTGTTTAAATAATTTATTCTCCAAACTATTACTTTTATTATGGCCTGAACTGCTTAAGTCTATCAAACGTAAATCATTAACGTCTCTCGAGCCCAGTTCTTTGATTTCAGTTTCTGCTGGATGTGTTTATTAATGTAACTTAAAATTGTCTGCCACCTTTTTTTTTCTTAATTGCTGGACTGTACTTTTCGTGTTCAGCTAAGCATTTTTATAATGCTGTATGAGAAAAACTTGTCTTCCAAAGATGCCATCGTCAGTTTTATGTGTGAATTCCTCTTTTACGCTTATTCATTGCTGTTTCATTAGATATATTTAGAGACTGACCAGTATGGGACTTTCGTTGTTGTTGAAGACCTTATTTCAATTCCTCCAAGCACTAATCGGAAAAGCAGCTGGACCAGCTGCTTTGAGGTGTAGCTAGAGATCTGAATGCGGCATTACTAGATTCGATATCAGGAGGAAACTAAAAGAAATTGTGTGGAAAAAGTTATGGCGAGTATTCATCAAGTAGGGCCACTACGCCTGCCGAACGTTCGCAGGCTATTACGCATGCGCTGTTGAGAGCGACGCGCGTCATGTCTGGTTTATTTTCAGGCTGCGATGCTTACGCGATTAAACCCACTGTTCCTGCCCGATAAAACACACGCCGATGAAGCGACGTTTGACGCATGAGTCACGGATGGAAGGAAACAAACTTTCGTCTTTTTCGGTGTGAAGCTCCGAAAATCCTGACGCAAAAATCGGCCTCAGCTTATTTTCTCCTGCGGTTTTTCGGTTCACAGTAGCACACAGATCAGCAGAATGATAATTAAGAATCATGCACAGCCAAACAGCTGAATTCTAACCCAAGGGCGCTGTTTTAGACAGAACCATTGTATTGGACATAGGTCGCGTAGGCTTAAAAGAAATAGGCGTTGCAATATTCGTGATTACTGTTATTTTAATTAATATGGTGTTTCGTCGCTGTGCCAGTAGCATCTTCGATCTTTCGCTTACCTTAGATTATGTACTTACTTTCTCTGCGTCCTTTTCACACCGTAATAGCACCGTATTCTAACAGGAAGGATGTCGTTTCACCAGTTTCATACGCATCGTTATCAGCAGAATAAGTAATTACTGCTTTGAAATTAAAATGAAACTCGTCGGCACACAGAGAAAAGCGAATGGATGACGGATGAAAGATGAAGCTCTTTTCTCAGTTACGAGGGAAAAGAACAGACCAATACGATGATTTAATGGATGGTGGTTAGACGGCATCGAGACTTCTGGCGAAGCATTTATATAGCAGTGGATGTCAAACAATTGATGATGTTGATGTATATAAACAATAATATTAATAATAATGACACAGTAAGTGCACTAAAGCAAATTTAGGTGTTGAAAGAGAACGCTAAAATGGACAGACTATAGACTTCCTTGGAGAAAAAAGACTGCATGTCAAATCAAGAAAAATCACTACAAAATATCGTGAGATCAAAGGAGTTCACAAACTGAAATACCTTGAGAAGATGATAGAGGCAGCTGAGATAGACAAAGAAACTCATGGAAAGAGAAATCAAAATATGACAAGAGTATTCTGGAAGACTGGATACATTCACAATAAACCATGGCCATCACGTAATGCAAAAGAGAAACATTAAAATATTGTCATCAACCACAAATCTTATTCGCAACGGAAACGTCAGTCATAGATCGGGGAGTTGCACTAGAAAATCTCAAGAAACTGCATAAAAGTACCACGAGAAAAAACCCTTTTCCCAATAACACAGAAAAAGACTCCAGATTGCAGACTATACAAGGGACTAAATATATATCTGACACACTACTCGAATATGACAATGAAACGTCAACTGAAATTTTACAGGCAATCAAGAAAATGCTGTACACCCGGCAAACCAAACAGATCTTGAAATACAAAGGAATGATTAAAAACATGAACTGGATCGCTGAAGTCAAAAAAGACTTGAAGGATGGTGACATAGCAGACTCAGATATACAAGACATACAAATAATCAGCAACAAAGTACGCAAGTGGAAATTGAGCCAAGAGGTCAAGAAATTCCAGACGGTAAAAACTTGGCAGAGAGAAAGGAAGGAAATGCTTAGTGAGGCGATGAAAGAAGAGTGACGCCTGAAAATATTTCTCATCAGGTAACCATTTCACGTGGACCTTAGCGGCTTATACGTGTACAATAATAATAATAAAAATAATAATAAGACTTCCAAGAAACGCAAATGTTTTAAATTCAGTAAAATAGTTTACTAGATTTATAACAGGACAATATCAACAGATAATACCGCAATTGCAGAAATCAATAAGCATGTCAATCTTTTTTATTAGTTTTATTGATTCTGTCCTTGAAACAATTAAGTCAGCAATAAATCTCAGTAACATTGATTTCAGTTAAGAAATATCCACTGGTAACTCACCAACGCTGATCATTTTAGGCACTCAAATGTTCATACTTTCAAAATAAACTTGTCGCAATTTATCCACTATTAATTTTTCTCCTTTTGACCAGATACACCTTTCAACCATACAAACCTGAAAACAGCTGCATATTTGCTGCAGTCTTTTATATAAGGGACGCTCAAAAAATTTCGCCAGAGTGCGTTGCTGCGGCGTATATACAACCCAGCGTGACTCTGATGCGGGTATGCAAGCACCGACATGTAGACAAGGGTTAGTGTGGCTTTAGAACGGAAATTTTTTGATCGCCTCTGATTTTTTATATATATATATATATATATATATATATATATATATATATATATATATATATATATATATATATAACCATTGCATTGCGTAGATTCAACAATTATTTACAATCTAAAGTAGGGATTTTGATGACTTACGACATTTCTGTATTTCTTAAAAAATATTAATCGTATAACAGATTTCCACAGAGCTCTCTACACAGAGAACAATATTGATATAGATTCTGAAGCAAACAGAAGATAATCCGAAAAAATAAAAATTACGAAAGGGCCTGAACCTACATGGAGGACCACATTACACTACGCCTGGACTAGACGAGATGCAACGCCAACACTTCATGACCAGACCTGTGATTTCGGTTTGTGACTCGTAGTTTCCTATCTGTCGCTACCACTTTCATTCTGCTAGTTGATATTACGGTCCACCCTTGTGGATACAGGAGTCGTGGGACATGCAGTGTTTCGGCTTGACTGTGCTGGCGCTTAAAGGCATTTCCTCTCTCACAAGTCATCAGAAGAATATGTAGTTCTCACTTTTGTGGAATGATCCAATAATGCAAGTTTCACAGTATTTTTTCGAGGCAATTAGCAGGCATCACCAAGCAGAAGACGAGGTCCATCGGCGGGGAGCTCTCTTGATAGAGTGCCTGAAAATTTCATTTGAATATGCTCTAGCGTTCCGTCTTTTCGAAAAAGGATGGATCTGAGACTGAAGAACCGGTAGAGCTTCGACGTGAAAGGCCTCAATAACCACTGTACACGTTTTGGCAGAACGAAAGTGCGCCTTTTGTCACGACTGCCGAGTCGGTACTTACAACCTCTCTTCCAATCACATGTCCAGCGAGCGATCTACACTTGTGTAGGACAATATCAAGATCAGTTTTCCCAGTTTGACTTGAAGATTTGGCTCTGCTTTACGTTCAACAGTAGCTTTTTAAGTCAAATAAAACCATTAGATTTGTAAATGAATAGATGAATATAAGTTTACATATTTCAAATGTAGTCTGTTTTGGAATAGCGACCAACGTGCTGGAAATTATTTTTATGTATGCTTTAGTCTACACTCGCAATTTTTTTTCTGAAATGACCACCGGTCTGTATACCAAGAGCCAATACAGGCCGTCCCCTAGTGCACAGTCGTCAAACTCACTTACACAATTGTACAGGTCGTTTCAATGTCTTTGTATGAAACGTAGAGGGATGACAGATCACGTCGTGGGTACACAACTGTAAGCCCCACACTATATGTTTCTGTATGAAATTCCTCACAACTTTATCTCACGTTCTATTAAAAAAAGATCTACATACTACTAAAACTATGTTCCCACAAATTACTATCCAACTTCAACTTGTATCTAACCTTTGACTAAATAGAACCTAATTTGAACTGAACTGTCTTTATTTAAAGATGCAAATGATGTAAAACAATTATCTGACGTTAATAAAAATTTCGACTTACCTCGCGTCTTGACAATATTGTTGCAAATTTCTCGAAAGCACAACAGCAAACAGGCAGAGGCTAAGTTGGATTTCTATTTTTTAGACAAAGTTTCCAAACAATATTCAAACTGTTGGGTACCATATGGTGCCATGTGGTAATGCTTAATGATAAACCTTCTTTAAACAGTGGGATGGGGAGAGTAACTATTCTTATGAGATGATATTCCAAGACATCGGTTTGGAGTGAAGTATGTACTCAAAAAGACAGAGTAAAACTACGCCTGACCTTCACACATAACATTAGTGTGAAAAATACTGTGCTTAACAAAATGGGTAATGATTTGAAAAGGGTGTAGTGATAACAGAGAATTTCTATTAAAGCCAATCAGCTTAATCAGTTGATATGTTAATGCATGACTCAGGTAAGTGGGGTGGGCTTTCTCTCAGCTCTGAGCAAGTTAATTAACTGACAATAAATATTGTAACAAATTAGCTGCGCAGTGCTACAGTCTTACCTGAAACTTCTGCTATTCAAAAATAACATTGTTCAAAGTTCACATTACTTTCGCCTTTCTATATATACACCATATTCATCCTTGCTGTTCTTTACAATAAATCTTTCCTCATATAAGAGATACAATCACAAGCCAACACAGCACTACTGAATGCATCCATCAACTAACACACTTGAACTTTTGTAAGAATGTATCAGACTGCGCAGAGGCAAAGGCTGTGCCACAACGATACCAAATATTGTTTAACAGTAACGAAACTTGCTGTCGCTCTGACGTGCACATCGATAACTTATAAAAATAAAAAAATAAATGACCACCTTATACAACTTTTGTTAGAAACAAAACTTTCACTGACGCTTCCCGGTGACACTAAGCATCTTTTAATAGTAGTTATGTCTCTGACAGGTGGCATGGCGTAGGCATTCTGTAGCATGCGTATGCTGCGTGTGTTTCCTATAATCCAGTTATCTGCTCTGGGTGAAATGTGGTAGGTTGAGTTCCTGATTTTCTTGTAAAATATGTTTTTCCACTTAGAGACGTTCTGAAGGTTTTCTTGTTGAATATCACTCTATCGATTTACAGGCGTACACAGTCTGCAGATGGAGCAGATGTACTTGATAAACCCTGCTAGTTCGGTGAAATTTCGTCGTTTCAGCGCCACTGAATTAAAAAAGAAGCGTAGGGTCGCGCGGAACCGCTAGCGAACACTTTGACAAAAGGTTTTCTCCATCATGTGATCCACCACCACTACGTGTTTGACGCAAATACTGTGAAACAACCTGCGTAATGGCGAACTCACTTGTGCAAGTGAGACTGACGATTGTGCGCTGGGAGTACTTGATACCTAAACCGGTTGACATTTGACAAAATAAAAGTGCGACTGTAGACTAAAGGAAGGAATATATTTTTTCTGGATCTGAGTTTATATGCCATCGTAACTTTTGGTTGTTATCGAACTCGTAAACGATTATTGATGCGGCGCCCAGTGATACGAGTGGCGTACTGAACAGCTGATTTTTTCGTGTTTATGAGAGATATAAGTTACTATTTCACATTTGTAAGCAAACCAGAAGGACAATCCGCTAATGAGCAAATGAATTAGACATAGTTACCTGGTTCCGTGTTGCGTCTCTATTCGTCCAATAACGGTGGTGACCGGTCGAGCCATGTTGTTGTTGTTGTGGTCTTCAGTCCTGAGACTGGTTTGATGCAGCTCTCCATGCTACTCTATTCTGTGCAAGCTTCTTCATCTCCCAGTACTTACTGCAACCTACATCCTTCTGAATCTGCTTAGTGTATTCATCTCTTGGTCTCCCTCTACGATTTTTACCCTCCACGCTGCCCTCCAATGCTAAATTTGTGATTCCTTGATGCCTCAAAACATGTCCTACCAACCGATCCCTTCTTCTAGTCAAGTTGTGCCACAAACTTCTCTTCTCCCCAATCCTATTTAGTACCTCCTCATTAGTTACGTGATCTACCCACCTTATCTTCAGCATTCTTCTGTAGCACCACATTTCAAAAGCTTCTATTCTCTTCTTGTTCAAACTAGTTATCGTCCATGTTTCACTTCCATACATGGCTACACTCCATACAAATACTTTCAGAAACGACTTCCTGACACTTAAATCTATACTCGATGTTAACAAATTTCTCTTCTTCAGAAACGATTTCCTTGCCATTGCCAGTCTACATTTTATATCCTCTCTACTTCGACCATCATCAGTTATTTTACTCCCTAAATAGCAAAACTCCTTTACTACTTTAAGTGTCTCATTTCCTAATCTAATTCCCTCAGCATCACCCGATTTAATTTGACTACATTCCATTATCCTCGTTTTGCTTTTGTTGATGTTCATCTTATATCCTCCTTTCAAGACACTGTCCATTCCGTTCAACTGCTCTTCCAAGTCCTTTGCTGTCTCTGACAGAATTACAATGTCATCGGCGAACCTCAAAGTTTTTACTTCTTCTCCGTGAATTTTAATACCTACTCCGAATTTTTCTTTTGTTTCCTTTACTGCTTGCTCAATATACAGATTGAATAACATCGGGGAGAGGCTACAACCCTGTCTCACTCCTTTCCCAACCACTGCTTCCCTTTCATGCCCCTCGACTCTTATAACTGCCATCTGGTTTCTGTACAAATTGTAAATAGCCTTTCGCTCCCTGTATTTTACCCCCGCCACCTTCAGAATTTGAAAGAGAGTATTCCAGTTAACGTTGTCAAAAGCTTTCTCTAAGTCTACAAATGCTAGAAATGTAGGTTTGCCTTCCCTTAATCTATTTTCTAAGATAAGTCTTAGGGTCAGTATTGCCTCACGTGTTCCACCATTTCTATGGAATCCAAACATCTTCCCCGACGTCGGCTTCTACCAGTTTTTCCAGTCTTCTGTAATGAATTCGTGTTAGTATTTAACAGCCGTGGCTTATTAAACTCATAGTTCGGTAATTTTCACATCTGTCAACACCTGCTTTCTTTGGGATTGGAATTATTATGGCGTCCACGAAACGTCGAAAGTGTTGGGAAGCCATCCAGCTCCATCGCTGCTTAGCTTATGCAAACTGGAGTTAGGACCTAGTCAATCACATTTCACTAGACGGCGTTCGAGGCGTGCTCAGTTGGACATGCATTAGGGTTAGGTGAAAAGTGTGGATAGTTGGATTTAGGGCGCTCAGCTGCATGGTCATCAGTGTCCTTATAGAAAATTGTCATGCATATTTCATAGTTTTAATGATGTCTCACTAGCGAAACTGCTGCGAAGATTCCTCAGGCACACATTTATCAATTTTCTTCAGAATGTCTGGATATTTCTACATAATTATGTAGTTCTTGACTGATAAAGTCAATTTATCAGTTGCCTTGTCTTGTATTAAAATCCTCCAAAAAATGCCTTCATGACTCATACCTATTATATGTGCTTGACTGACCACTTCATAAAAAAAATGGACTCGAAGCTCATTGACTTCCTCTCCCCAACATACTAGGCGGGAGGCCAGACACTTCAGGTAACTTCAAAATGCTTGTTACAGTGTCGCCGTTGTAAGCCAAGACTAAAGACAGGCCTGCAGTAAAGCTTAGGGCTATCATAATATCAGCATACGAAAAACATATAGTTGAAATATGTGGCATTTCACAAGCATAATATACTGGTGGACCACCTTCCTCCGCCCCCTCCCCACCTCCCAGGGGGAGGCAAAGTGTCCTATTCATGAGCTGATGAGCATCACTTGCTTCCATCACTGTGCTTGACTTGAGGTTCGCCACGCTTGCGTGGTCGATATGAATGGCGTAATTTGTTGTTTATCGCCTCTGCCCCTTCGTCTTACCACTGATGCTTATTTCTGTGCAATAGTAAAATGATAGAGTGCAAGGAATCGGTACTCCGAATCACAACGGCTCCTCTACACGTTTCTTGGTTGCTTTGTTGAGTGCATCTTTTCCCACTACCCCGACGAGTTCCGGGACTCGTCAGCACTTCACCTCTGTTTTAGGTTTCTGTCTGCTGTAAGAAATCTTGAACAGACTGAATAATTTCTTGCTGCCGAATACATAATTTCTTGTAAGGATTTCACGATATTTTGGGAATAAGAGCAGATGGGAAACTTGTTACTGGGATGGTTTCTCACCTGCTTTAGTGTCTTCAGGGCCTTATATCAAGGCGTTGTAATTTATTAGTTGTTGCAGGGGAGAACTCTGAAGACTGTCAGGGAAGACTGGCTGAACAGCCGAGTACATTCCCCCGTTCAAATCCACTTGGACATTCATGCTATGAGGGCGTGCTGAAAAGTAACGCCTCCGAATCTTTTATGTGAAAGCTTTTAAACCTTTGAAACAGAGCGACCCGTATTAACATTATACATCTTTCTTCTTCGTGTCTACATAATTACAGCCCTCTGACGCTAGAGGGATCTGAACTGTAGCGTGTAAGATGGCGATAACGTATCTACGTCGGTGTGTGAGAAACCGCGTGCAGTAATCGAGTTTCGAATTCCCAGAGTTCGAACACACATGGAGCACCCTCTCCTTCAGCAGAACAGCACACGAGCGCTGCGATATCTTGATGAGTTCCATGCATTGGGTTTATTGTCATCGATCGTCCTCCACACAGTCACGACTTGGTGCCATCCGACGTTCATCTGTTTGCATAACTTAAAGAACACCTTCGAGGACTTCAATTCGATAGTGATGAAGCAGTGCAGGCAGAGGTGAAGCTAAGATTACGGAATCAACAAACTGGTCTCTCATTGGGAGAAATGCGTTCCAGGATAACAGTGTTGACAAAAAAATATATGGACGTGAAGAATAAATATGTAGGAAGCTTATGATCTTTGTTTTGTTTAAAATTCATTAAGAGTTTTCGAATAGAAAACAATGGCAAACAATCTAAACAAGAACCCTAAAAAGTTTTGGTCATATGTAAAATCGGTAAGCGGATCTAAATCCCCTATTCAGTCACTCGTTGACCACGATGGCACCGAAACAGAGGACGACCGAAGAAAGGCAGAAATACTGAATTCAGTGTTCCGAAACTGTTTCACTGCGGGAAATCGTAACACGGTCCCTGACTTCAGCCGTCGCACGGACGCCAAAATGGAAAATATTGAAATAAACGATATCGGAATTGAAAAACAACTGCTATCACTTAGTAGCGGAAAAGCATCCGGACCAGACGAGATACCCGTAAGATTCTACAGTGATTATGCTAAAGAACTTGCCCCCTTTCTATCAGCAATTTATCGTAGATCTCTGGAAGAACGTAAAGTACCTAGCGACTGGAAGAAAGCGCAGGTCGTTCCCATTTTCAAGAATGGTCATAAATCAGATGCGAATAATTATAGGCCTATTTCGCTTACGTCAATCTGTTGTAGAATAATGGAACATGTTTTATGTTCTCGTATTATGACGTTCTTAGATAATACAAATCTCCTTCATCATAACCAACATGGATTCCGCAAACAGAGATCATGTGAAACTCAGCTCGCACTATTTGTCCAAGAAATTCACAGTGCCGTAGACACTGGCGAGCAGATTGATGCCGTATTCCTGGACTTCAGGAAGGCATTTGATACGGTTCCGCACTTACGTTTAGTGAAAAAAATACGAGCTTACGGAATATCGGACCAGGTTTGTGATTGGATTCAGGATTTCCTAGAAGAAAGAACACAACATGTCATTCTTAACGGTTCAAAATCTGCAGATGTAGAGATAATTTCGGGAGTACCGCAAGGAAGCGTGATAGGACCTTTATTGTTTACAATATACATAAATGACTTAGTTGACAACATCGGTAGCTCCGTGAGGCTATTTGCAGATGACACGGTTGTCTACAAGAAAGTAGCAACATCAGAAGACTCGTACGTACTCCAGGAAGACCTGCAGAGGATTAATGAATGGTGCGACAGCTGGCAGCTTTCCCTAAACGTAGATAAATGTAATATAACGCGCATACATAGGGGCAGAAATCCATTCCAGTACGATTATGCCATAGGTGGTAAATCATTGGAAGCGGTAACGACCGTAAAATACTTAGGAGTTACTATCCGGAGCGATCTGAAGTGGAATGATCACATAAAACAAATAGTGGGAAAAGCAGGCGCCAGGTTGAGATTCATAGGAAGAATTCTAAGAAAATGTGACTCATCGACGAAAGAAGTAGCTTACAAAACGCTTGTTCGTCCGATTCTTGAGTATTGCTCATCAGTATGGGACCCTTACCAGGTTGGATTAATAGAAGAGATAGACATGACCCAGCGAAAAGCAGCGCGATTCGTCATGGGGACATTTAGTCAGCGCGAGAGCGTTACGGAGATGCTGAACAAGCTCCAGTGGCGGACACTTCAAGAAAGGCGTTACGCAATACGGAGAGGTTTATTATCGAAATTACGAGAGAGCACATTCCGGGAAGAGATGGGCAACATATTACTACCACCCACATATATCTCGCGTAATGATCACAACGAAAAGATCCGAGAAATTAGAGCAAATACGGAGACTTACAAGCAGTCGTTCTTCCCACGCACAATTCGTGAATGGAACAGGGAAGGGGGGATCAGATAGTGGTACAATAAGTACCCTCCGCCACACACCGTAAGGTGGCTCGCGGAGTATAGATGTAGATGTAGATGTAGAAATATCGGAGGTATTACCTCCTAGCGCGCCCTCGTAGTGTATAAAGACAAGGAGAATATGGAATACATGTTATTCTACGTATTATGCAACATATTATACTACATGTTATAAAATATATATTATTCACTTTAAGACAAAAACAACATAAAAAACTACGCACCACGAAGGAATTATTCAAATGGTACGGAAGTCGGTAGATGTCATGTAAAGACAAAAAATGATCACAATTTCACAAAAATTGTGTGATTATTCAAGAGAATAAGCTTCACAAAATGAGCGAGTCAATAACTCGTTGTTTGTACAAGTAGATATTTGCTTGGTATTGATTGATAGAGGTGTTGGATGTCCTCCTGAGGGCTGTTTCAGTTGTCCGGTTGCAGCACTTAGAGTATTTTACAATGGAATACGACTTCTGGTTTTATGTATGTGACAAAAAACAATGTGATGACCATGATATGTAATACACGACATAGTAAGTGTAAGTAATGATATTGTACTGTAAATCTGATTACGCTAATGTGAGTTATGGAATGCTTTATTTATACATGACGATCTATACAGTCATGTGACGCTGTTCCTCGCTGGTTTATTTTAGGTGCTTGATAATGGCTCACTGCCGAAATGAGCTAATAGCACGATTTTACTAAAGGTCAATACAGCTTACAACGGACAATGTATTGTTTTATTAAACACTTAGAGGCTGTGAATCCCTACGGAAGCAAAATCTGAAGAAGTAGTGGCATGACACAGCTGTGATGTTTCTGTGGTTGCCTCGGCTAAGCGGTTATCTTGAATGGGTGTGAGCAGTGGCGAAACCCAGCGGCTGGCTATGTGTATCATGTTCAAAAAGGTTGTCCAAGATGTTGGTAACTGAGCAAAACCATGCGTGTAAGAGATAAATGTGACATTTATCTGAACCTGGGGTTAATCGGGAATCAGGCGCACCTTTGAGGCCAGTGCTAAATTTAGTGTGCTAATTTACTAATACTTTAATTGATTGGCCATAGCAAAGAATCTAAAGGTGGGGAATTAACATAATATTAACATTTACACGAATTCGTTTTCATAATGACTACAAGATTTAAATAACACTATGGTCTGTTATCAAAAACAAATGAATATTAATGCAGTAAAACACAATTATGAGGCAAAAACATTACAAAGATGTTGCCTATTATAAGCATTACTAACTAACGCTAAGTTGCCAGAGTCACTGAAAGGGGCGTTGTTGTTGTGGTCTTCAGTCTAGAGACTGGTTTGATGCAGTTCTCCATGCTACTCTATCCTGTCCAAGCTTCTTCATCTCCGAATACCTACTGCAACCTACATCCTTTTGAATCTGTTTAGTGTATTCATCTCTTGGTCTCCCTGTACGATTTTTAACCTCAGCGCCAGTCCGCCCCCGGTAGCTGAGTGGTCAGCGTGACGGGATGTCAATCCTAAGGGCCCGAGTTCGATTCCCGGCTGGGTCGGAGATTTTCTCCGCTCAGGGACTGGGTGTTGTGTTGTCCTTATCATATCATTTCATCCCCATCGACGCGCAGGTCGCCGAAGTGGCGTCAAATCGAAATACCTGCACCAGGAGAACGGTCTACCCGACGGGAGGCCCTAGCCACACGACATTTCATTTCAACCTCCGCGCCGCCCTCCAATACTAAATTGGTGATCCCTTGATGCCTCAGAATACGTCCTACGAATCGATCCCTTCTTCAAGTCAAGTTGTGCAACAAATTTCTCTTATCCCCAATTCTATTCAGTACCTGCTCATTAGTTATGTGATCTACCCATCTAATATTCAGCATCCTTCTGTAGCACCACATTTCTCTTTTTGTCTTTTCACTTCCATACATGGTTACCCTCCATACAAATACTTCCAGAAAAGACTTGCTGACACTTAAGTCTATACTCGACGTTAACAAATTTCTCTTCTTCAGAAACGCTTTCCTTGCCATTGCCAGTCTACATTTTATATCCTCTCTACTTCGACCATCATCAGTTATTTTGCTCCCCAAATAGCAAAACTCCTTTACTACTTTAAGTGTTTCATTTCCTAATCTAATTCCCTCAGCATCACCCGATTTAATTCGACTACATTCCATTATCCTCGTTTTGCTTTTGTTGATGTTCATCTTATATCCTCCTTTCAAGACACTGTCCATTCCGTTCAGCTGCTCTTCCAGGTCCTTTGCTCTCTCTGCCAGAATTACAATGTCATCGGTATATCTCAAAGTTTTAATTTCTTCTCCATGGATTTTAATTTCTACTCGGAATTTTTCTTTTGTTTCCTTTACCGCTTGCACAATATACAGATTGAATAACATTGGGGATAGGCTATAACCCTGTCTCACTCCCTTCCCAACCACTGCTTCCCTTTCATGTCCCGCGACTCTTATAACTGCCATCTGGTTTCTGTACAGATTGTAAATGGCCTTTCGCTCCCTGTATTTTACCCCTGCCACCTTCAGAATTTGAAAGAGAGTATTCCAGTCAACATTGTCAAAAGCTTTCTATAAATCTACAAATGCTAGAAATGTAGGTTGGCCTTCCCTTACTCTATTTTCTAAGATAAGTCTTAGGGTCAGTATTGCCTCACGTGTTCCATTTCTATGGGATCCCAACTGATCTTCCCCGAGGTCGGCTTCTACCACTTTTTCCATTCTTCTGTAGTGAATTCGTGTTAGTATTTAACAGCCGTGGCTTATTAAACTCATAGTTCGGTAATTTTCACATCTGTCAATACCTGCTTTCTTTGGGATTGGAATTAGTATATTCTTCTTGAAGTCTGAAGTTATTTCGCCTGTCTCACACATCTTGCTCACCAGATGGTACAGTTTTGTCAGGGTTGGCTCTCCCAAGGCTATCAGTAATTCTAATGGAATGTTGTCTACTCCTGGGGCCTTGTTTCGACTTAGGTCTTTCAGTGCTCTGTCAAACTCTTCACGCAGTATCATATCTCCCATTTCATCTTCATCTACATCCTCTTCCATTTCCATAATATTGTCATCAAGAACATCGCCCTTGTATAGACCCTCTATATACTCCTTCCACCTTTTTGCTTTCTCTTCTTTGCTTGGAACTGGATTTCCATCTGAGTTCTTGATATTCATGCAAGTGGTTCTCTTTTCTCCAAAGGTCTCTCTAAGTTTCCTGTAGGCCGTATCTGTCTTACCCCTAGTGATATACGCCTCTACATCCTTACGTTTGTCCTCTAGCCATCCCTGCTTAGTCATATTGCACTTCCTGTCGATCTCATTTTTGAGACGTTTGTATTCCTTTTTGCCTGCTTCATTTACTGCATTTTTGTAATTTCTCCTTTCATCAATTAAATTCGGTATCCCTTCTGTTACCCAAGGATTTCTATTAGCCCTCGTCTTTTTACCTACTTGATCTTCTGCTGCCTTCACTATTTCGTCTCTCAAAGCTACCCATTCTTCTTCTACTGTATTTCCTTCCCCCATTCTTGTCAATCGTTCCCTAATGCTCTCCCTGAAACTCTCTACAACCTCTAGTTCTGTCAGCTTATCCAGGTCCCATCTCCTCAAATCCCCACCTTTTTGCAGTTTCTGCCCGCAGCTCGTTGTCGTGCGGTAGCGTTCTCACTTCCCGCGCCCGGGTTCCCGGGTTCGATTCCCAGCGGGTCAGGGATTTTCTCTGCCCCGTGATGACTGGGTGTTGTGTGATGTCCTTAGGTTAGTTAGGTTTAAGAAGTTCTAAGTTCTAGGGGACTGATAACCATAGATGTTAAGTCCCATAGTGCTCAGAGCCATTTGCAGTTTCTTTAGTTATAATCTACAGTCCATAACGAATAGATTGTGGTCAGAGTCCACATCTGCCCCTGGAAATAGGTTACAATTTAAAACCAGGTCCCTAAATCTCTGTCTTACCATTGATTTTTGAACCAAATGTTAGCTATGATTAAGTTATGCTCTGTGCAAAATTCTACCAGGCGGCTTCCTCTTTCATTCCTTACCCCCATTCCATATTCACCTACTACGTTTCCTTCTCTTCCTTTTCCTACTGCAGAATTCCAGTCACCCATCACTATTAAATTTTCGTCTCCCTTCACTATCTGAATAATTTCTTCGATTTCATCATACTTTTCTTCAATTTCTTCGTCATCTGCAGAGCTGGTTGGCATATAAATTTGTACTACTGTAGTAGGCGTGGGCTTCGTATCTATCTTTGCCACAATAATGCGTTCAGTATGCTGCTTGTAGTAGCTTACCCGCTTTCCTATTTTTTATTCATTATTATACCTACTCCTGCATTAGCCCTATTTGATTTTGTAATTATAACCCTGTATTCACCTGACCAGAGATCTTTTTCCTTCTGCCACCGAACTTCACTAATTCCCACTATATCTAATTTTAACGTATCCATTTCCCTTTTTAAATTTTCTAACCTACCTCTCCTATTAAGGGATCTGACATTCCACGCCCCGACCCGTAGAACGCCAGTTTTCTTTCTCCTGAGTAGTCCCCTCCCGGAGATCCGAATGGGGGACTATTTTACCCAAGAGGCCGCCATCATCATTTAATCATATAGTAAGGCTGCATGATCTCGAGAAAAATTACGGCTGTAGTTTAACCTTGCTTTCACCCGTTCGCAGTACCAGTACAGCAAGGCCGTTTTGGTTAGTGTTACAAGACCAGTCAATCAGTTGCCCCTGCAAATACTTGAAAGGCTGCTGCCCCTCTTCAGGAACCACACGTTTGTCTGGCCTCTCAACAGATACCTACGGTACGGCTATCTGTATTGTTGAGGCACGCAAGCCTCCCCACCGACGGCAAAGTTCATGGTCCATGGAGTGGGGGGGGGGGGGGGGGGGGGAGGGGGAGCGAAGCTGCATCGAATCTCGATTCTCATTCAGAGAGACACGTGGCAACTATCTTGCAATTGAACCTCAACACTTCCATTTTTTCTAATATGCCGGAGCTGTAAGAGATGCGTGCCATAATCTTCCATCAACCGTGAACAAAGTGGAGTCACAGGGATCCCACGACTTGACGGCACAGCCGCAATCTAGCCGCCACGTCTCTCGAGCGACTCCTCTCTTTCGCATCCCAGACACGACTCTCCTCGTCCATGTCTTCTCATCGGTCCTCTTTTTTGCGTCTCTAAAAACAGAGTTTGCTGCCGTCTTTCCGCCAACACCACGCGCCCTCTAATCCCCTAGAAAGTTGCCAGCGCCGCCCAATGGCGTGACTGTTAGGCAACAGGCCAATGAATCACATCCCCACTTTTCTAAAAAGCTTGCTGCCATGTGTTACGCTCAAATGACGTCAAAAGAAACACATCAAGTGGTGCTCATTTTGCCATCAGCTAGCCTTGAGTTTCTGATCCCCTGAAAATGCTAAAACCTTGTTATGAGGATATCAGCCGCCCCTCCTACAGCATCCATCCGTAAAGTAGGTTGCAACGGCTTTTAGTTTTTTAGGAATGCCAGAAAACGTTCATCTCCACAAGTATGTCATTTCAGAAGCTGGCACAGTTCCATTTTTTGGAATGAAGGCCGACGTAAATGGACAATAGCTTGTCCACCAGCATTCCGTCTCCCCAAGCAACTTTCATTCTCTAGCCAGGAGGCGGGCGCACCAGCTGCACTTCTTCGCCGTTTCTGCCAAGGGCCTCAGTCACGCCCTCCGTGACTCGTTTCGCTGGGTCTCGCAACGTCACGCCAGCCTCATGTTCACAGCACTCCTCGCTCCTAAAGTAAGCCCAGAAAAGAACTGAAAGTATCCAGCAGCAAGTTATACTATAAGAAAATTAAGAAGAGAGAGATAACTCATCACATCCCGTCAGAGTGCTAATACGTATCCCATTAAGTTAATTCGACACCCTTCCATTTGCAAATTTAAAGATGACCAAAGACTCAAAAGAGGAACGAGGAACGTCGAAAGGCTTGCTCCGTTTCAGTTGATCTATGATTGATTTTCCTTTTTTCCTTTATGGCCATGATTGGGGTCGCCAGTCTTCGGGCAGCAAGTGATCTACATGTCTTGCGATTCCTATTTCTTCTTCTAGAAACCGAGAGCTAGTTGAAGCCCAAAATAGAAAGCACCGAAATATTTAACGAGGCACGGAAAGTTTATCGGAAGGACAGATTATAGGCCATAGGACGGGGAGTGTTCACTACTATCAACAAAAATATTGTGTCTATCGAAGTCGAAATTGAATCTGACTTAAGTTAATTATCGGATGTTTTTACTGCCTCCCCATTTCCGCTGTAACAGTTGTAGAATTATTCAAAGTAAGTCTACCCTCAGTAGCACGGAATTACCCAGACCATGCAACAATATTGTTGGAGAAGACTTTAATTTACCGAGTACAGACTGAGGTGAGGACAGACAGTTTTGTGAAGTATTTTTGTACACGTTGTCCGATAACTGTCCTGCGCAGCTAATTCGATAGCCAGAATTCAATGGAAATATTTTATCCCTTGTAGGTACAAAGAGACCAGACCTAATCGACAGGGGCAGTATAGATAGAGCCAGAGATTACCGATCACGATGTCGTCATAGCGAGAATGGTTACTACGGTTAATACGAGAAAATCCATCAAGAAATCTACGAGTATTTATGCTAGAAACACCAGATAAGCAGTTGGTAGCGTCCCACTTTCAAACTGAATGGATATTATTTACTTTCCATACGATGGATTCTTGTCCGACGTAAAATCGCGAAGCAGGTCGAAGGTTGCTTTCCATTCACTCTTCGATAAGTGTGATGTAACAATATAAAACAGCGAAAGGATAGCCAGAGTTTTAAATTGCGCCTTTATGGGATCGTAAGAACAAACTGTTTGACTGTCGTATAGACTCCCGCATGGACGAGATAGAGACAGACATCCGTGTCGCAGAGAAGCAACTGAAAGAGTGGAAGACAAATTAGTCGCAAGGTCTTAATAGAATCCCAGTCCGGTTTTACCAAGAGTACTCTGTGGCATTGGTCCCTTTCTTACCTTTAATTTATCGCCAATCTCTCGCCCAGCGCAAAGTCCGAAGCGTATTTCTGTATATAAGAAGGGTAAAAGAATGGGCCCGCCAAATCACAAACCAATATCCCTAACATCGGTTTGCTGCAGAATGCTTGGACATATTCTCAGTCCGAATATAAAAGATTTCCTTGAATCGGAAAAGCATCTCTCCACAAACCAGCACAGTTTTTACCGTCGACCCGTCGCGCCTTTCTTGTAACGTGAGGCTCCTGCGTGGGGTAATGAGAGACCCCAAAAGGATAAACAGCAGCTTAATGCTGTTATAACATATATTTTGGATATTATTTTATAGGATTTAGTTTCGTAATAGGACCGTAATGAAGTAAAGAAGTAATTGTAAGTTAATTATTTATTTACATTATGTAAACATTGGCTCTTTGCAACAATTTATTATGATATTCATTTCTTTATGAAAACCAAGCAATTTCTTTCAATCTTACAATTATTTGAGTTCAACACAGACATAAAACTAATAAAAAATAGTAACGTATAAACTGTCAAACATTGAAGTGGGCCTAGTTTTCGTTTCGGATACGGCCTATGCATACTGTTTTGGTATGTGCTGGGTATATATTACCCTTGCAAAAATGACAAATAGATTTGAATTTTCTGTCTGCTCGTCTTGTACAGTGAATCAACGTTTTCTCGTTGGTACGAAGTCGTTATCATCAGGTGGTACATCCTGAACAGCAGGTATGAATCGCATTATAGACTGGAGGAAAAATCGTTACAGTTGCTCGTAAATACAGTTGAGGGCGACACAGTTCAAATGCCAATGTTTTCAAGAAAACTTTACCTTCCATTTTGTGTGCCTGATTGACTGTGTCCAGTATTATGTGAGTATTCAGTGCACCAACGTACAGAAAAATAAAGAGCAGCCGCAGTGGCCATCGGTGGCAAACTCGTGCAACAGAGCAGCTGAGGAGAAGTTGGCCCCTTTTTGTTTTATTGTAAAAGCTTAAAATTTCAGAACGTTTTTTATGGGCACTATGATCTATGACGCTGGTGGGATGCATTGTTGAAAGAAGTCTTTCTGTTTTGTTTGTATTTGGGCAATAAGACAGCAAAGAGATTGTTGCTTGATAGCCAAAAATTTTTGAACGTTCTTGCACACCCATCTGCTTGAATTCACTTGGAATTTCTGGTTTATTTTTTAGAAGTGTACCCACCAGTGTCAATCTGTGATCTCTAAGTAGTTCTGCCAAAGGAACGCTTGTGAACCAATTGCCCATGGTCACATTTCGTCCAATACCTGATATGGGCCGCTTGACAAGTGCGTTGGTCGAAATGCCTTGATAAAGTCCTTCCGGCTATTTACCAACATAAATCTCTAATTTTACGGTGTAAAATGTAACAGCATCTACTAAAGAAAACACCTTGATTCCACATTTTGCAGGTTTGCTGGGCATGTATCAATAAAATCGGCACGATCCTCTGAAATTCTCTAGCATCTCATCCACTGTAACGTGCTCATTGTCTCTATAACGTTTCTCGCAATTGTTGACAAAGACATTGTATAATCTCTTGATCGGTGGCAACTTGGGGCTGGTCCCGGCGGAGGTTCGAGTCCTCCCTCGAGCATGGGTGTGTGTGTTTGTCATTAGGATAATTTAGGTTAAGTAGTGTGTTAGCTTAGGGACTGATGACCTTAGCAGTTAAGTCCCATAAGATTTCACTCACATTTGAACATTTTGGTGGCAACTTGTCTGTTAGATTTAGCTCTCCACGTGTGTCAATGTCATCAAATCTAAGACCTCTAAGTAAAAACTGAAATAGCTGTTCAGATATAACAGCACGACAGAAACCAAGGCCAGTTCCATCAGTAGGGCAAATGTCATCAATCGAAATATGCGACGACTTATGTAGCCCTGTTATGTACATGACGCCAAACAAAGATTTCAACTCAGTCAAATTTGTAAGTCCTCAGTCTCGTTCTCTGTCATAATTTATCCGCATTGATATTATTTTTATATTTGTGCAGTCTACAGTCTGCAGTCAATAAACAATAACCAAGATTCTAAAGGGTTAGCCGGCCGGGGTGGCCGAGCGGCTCTAGGCGCTACAGTCTGGAACCGCGCGACCGCTACTGTCGCAGGTTCGAATCCTGCCTTGGGCATGGATGTGTGTGATGTCTTTAGGGGACCTGGTTGTTTTTTCTGTTTGCAAATAACAGTGTATGTTCCGTCTCTTTGGCTTTTTCTGACAGAACAGAAATTATGCAACGGTAAATGCGATAATGAAATATCATCTTCGTCTCGAGGATTCTAGCGGTTGAAGATCTTCTCGAGGACTGTCATCTTCGCAGTCTTGCTCTGACACTGTGTCATGATCACTAACTTCCTCTGGAAAATCGACATTCTCTTCTTCATGTTCTTCACCACCAATAATTTCGTCGTTTCCCACTTCCAGCTATCTCAGAATTCATTCATGCTGTCCTTCGTCCATTATTTTATTTAAACTGCTTTACTACTAAAAGAATAATTAATATAAACATTGTAACTAAAAAATATAAAAAATCAAAAATAAAATAAAGGAACCTGTAGAATTTCACTTACGCCAGTCGTCGCATGGGGTCCCTCGAAGCCTCGTGCAGAAACACACGTCTGCACATTACGGCGCACACGTGCAGACTGATTGTTGGCAGCGCGTTCCCTTTAGTAACAGACCGCTGGAAAAATTTTAAAAGTACGTAACTGGGATTTATGTGGAAGCTAGGCTTCTGAAGACCCCAAGCGACACGTCATTGCTTAGATTGCTCATACCTAACATGGTGTAATGCAAACTATGGACGAAGAGCGACAGACGATTTTCCGTAATTTCCATATTCCTATTTTTCCGAAAAGCCTTTGACACCGTGCCCCGCTGCAGACTGTTAATGTAATTATGCGCATACAGAATAGGTACCCAGATATGTGTGTGACTCGAAGATTTCTTAAGTAGTAGAACCCAGTTTGTAGTCTTCGACGGCGAGTGTTCGTTGGAGACAAGGGTATCGTCAGGGCTCCCTACGGAAGTGTGATAGGATATTCTCGACATACATAAATGATCTGAAGAAGGTGGGAACAGCAATTTGCAGTTGTTTGCTGATGATGCGATGGTGCACGAAGAAGGCTCGTCCTTGAGTGACAGTAATAGGATAAAAGACACTAAGACAAAGTTCTGATTGGTGTACTGAGTGGCAGCGAGTGTTCGTTGGAGACAAGGGTATCGTCAGGGCTCCCTACGGAAGTGTGATAGGATATTCTCGACATACATAAATGATCTGAAGAAGGTGGGAACAGCAATTTGCAGTTGTTTGCTGATGATGCGATGGTGCACGAAGAAGGCTCGTCCTTGAGTGACAGTAATAGGATAAAAGACACTAAGACAAAATTCTGATTGGTGTACTGAGTGGCAGCTTTCTCCAAATGTAGAAATAGGCTAAGTTAATTTAGATGAGTAGAAAAAAATGTTCGAATATAGCATTAGTAGTGTACTGCTTCAGACTGTCAGCTCGATTAAACATCTAGAAGTAACTTTGCAGGCCGGTGAGAGATGGAACGTGTAGGTAAGGACGGTAGCAGGGAAAGCGAATGGTCGACTTCGGTGTTTTGGGAGAACTTGATGAAAGTATAGGTCATTTGTAAAGGAGACCGCGCATAGAACTCTAGTGCGACCCATTCCTGTGTACCACTCGAATGTGTTGGATCCCCACCACGTCAGATAAAAGGAGGACATCGAAGCAATTCAAAGGCGTGCTGCTAGATTTGTTGCCGGCTGGTTCGATCAGCAATCGAATATTGTGGAAATGCTTCGTGAATTCAAATGGGAATCCTTGGACGCAAGACGACTTTCTTTTAGCGGAACACTATTGAGAATCGTAGGAAACAGGCATCTGAAGCTTTTTACAGAACTATTTTACTGTCGACTATGTACTTTCAGAGCAAGGACTACGAAAGCAATATAAGAGAAATTACAGCTTGTATAGAGACATAGAGAGGCTCGTTTTTCCCTCGCTGTACTTTCCAGTGGAACGCAAGGGGAAATGGCTAGTAGTGTTAAAGATACCCTCCATTATGCACTCTACGTTGTCTTGTTATGTATGTATGTAGACATAGATGTAGAAGATAGTATACAACTTCATTCCTCGTCATTCAGTCTTGTGTGACCATACTGGAAGCGTACGCGCCATCCCAACATTGTGGGTTACATGATGTTGCAGTGTTGCTGTGCGCTTCCACGAATTCAACATAGATTGTTGCAGCATTTTACCCCTTCCAACGCAAAAAATAATATATAGCTTCACTTTATCAAGAGGCTGTGATATTGTATTTTGGTTCCTCTAGTTTCGTGCTACTTTACTGTGGTGCAGGATTTTCAGAGGCTACCTGGACTGTTGATCTGTACCTGCAAACAAATAAAAAAATCTACAATACTCTGCGAAACGCAAACTGAGCTGAAAAAAAAAAAAAAAAAAAACAGGACAAGATCTGTATCAACTGGGTTGCGTTGTTTGGGGGAAGAGACCAGACAGCGAGGTCATCGGTCTCATTGGCTTAGGGAAGGACGGGGAAGGAAATCGGCAGTGCCGTTTCAAAGGCACATCCCGGCATTTGCCTGGAGCGATTTAGGGAAATCACAGAAAATCCAAATCAGGATGGCCGGACGCGGTATTGAACCGTCGTCCTGCCGAATGCGAGTCCAGTGTGTTAGCCACTGCGCCACCTCGCTCGGTATCAACTGGGCTAATGAAAGGTATATCGCTCTCAGTGAACTCGGATACTAATTTAATAACTGTAGTGCAACGGAATTAACGATAGTAAACAGTTGACACTGGTAAATGAGCCCTGGGTGTTGGTCTTCTTAAAACTCATGAGATGGTATACTGCATGGGAACGGGATTCACTAACTACTGAACTGAAATCGTTGCCCAGGTGAATCTAATTTCGTTATAACGTTGCTCAGTGTGGATCTTAATTAAGCATATGGCGAGAGAAACATCTAATTATAACAAGGAAATGAGATATGACTAGCACTGATTAAATAAAAATATGGCTTTTCAGTCTTTGAAGGCTATTCTTTATTTTCAGTTAAAGGTTTCGGGCTAGCTGCGATCAAAGACTGAAACGCCATATTTTTATTTAATGAACGATCGCGGATTTCCCATTAAGACAATCATATCTAGTTTTGATAAAAATATATGATCTGAAGATGGGCAGCTAGTCCGAAACCGGTAATTGAAAATATAGAATAGCGATCAAAGACTGAAACGCCATATTTTTATTTAATGAACGATCGCGGAATTCCCATTAAGACAATCATGTATAGTTTTGATAGCAGTGATTAACTTGACGCACTTTCGGAAAAGGAGTCAGAGTTCAAAACTCTCGGTGATACCCAAGCAAATTTGTTGAGCACGTTACTAATGTGCCTTCACAAATTTCGGCACCAAATCAGCCTGGCGGCTGCTCGAGCATTTGAGTTTTAGCCAACCCCTTCGATACTCATTTGGTGCGGTTTACCTACCTTAAGACGCTAGAGCAACTACTAGGCTGAACTGGTATCGAAATTCCTGACAACTACATTTGTAACGTGCTCAAAAGTCGCATGGCTGACGCTGAGAGAGTTGCCGTTTTACTCTCGCACATGCTAATGATGCACTTTGACATGATCACGCCACAGGAGGGCGGAAAACATGAGGGCTGAAAATGCATAAGTACCGTTTGATACTTCGCATCACGTTCAGATTTCGTTGAATGGTTTTGAACTGTCTCTAGGGGTTCCAGCCTGTACACGAGAGTAAAACTTGCAGTCGCGCTACAATCCAAAGGAGTGCGATCACGTTCAGTATGGGACGCAACCCACAATGTCCTTAGCAAGGGGTTGAAACGATCGAGGGTATCAGCAGAGTCGAAGGTTGTCAAAAACGTCTTCCCGAGGCTCGTCGCACTGCGAACTGTCGTTTCAGACTGCGAAGTATGTGGGAATGAGCGCCCACCCTTCTCGGGCCTCTTCTTGTCGGTTCTAAGAGACGGTTTGTCTGAAATGCTTTCCTCGGTAACTAAAAAGAAAACAACGTGACTTCAATGTGGGGTCTTGCGGCTCTGATCACCATTGGAGACGTGAAAAGCAGAGCTGAAGTTTGGTAAGAGGGGCGGTAATGACCATCTCATCGTGTGACACGTCCACAGAAGCGTTGGGCAGAATTATGGTGAAATTTGGTGCCAGTATGGCGTTATTAACCCACCATAAAGTTCACATGAACGTTTTAACTTTGACCTTTTCTAAGAAGTGTGGACATCGCCGAGTCCGAAGGTGATTCGCAGGGGGCCACGCTTTTGCGTCATTACAGAGGAATTGCCATTGTCAATTAAATTCACCAACAGCCGTGTAACTTAAGGTATTACACTATGTGATCAAAAGTATTCGGACACCCACAAAAACATACTTTTTTTCATATTACGTGCATTGTGCTGCCACCTACTACCAGGTACTCCATATAGCGACCTCAGCAGTCATTAGACATCGTGAGAGAGCACAATGGGGCGCTCCGCGGAACTCACTGACTACGAACGTGGTCAGGTGGTTCGGAGTCAGTTGTGTCATACGTCTGTACGCGAGATGTCCACACTCCTAAACATCCCTAGATCCACTTTTTTCTATGTGATAGTGAAGCGGAAACGTGAAGGGACACGTACTGCACAAAAGCGTACAGGCCGACCTCGTCTGTTGACTGACAAGACACCGTCGACAGTTGAAGAAGGTCGTAATGTGTAATATGCAGACATCTATCCAGACAGTCACACAGGAATTCCAAACTGCATCGGGATCCATTGCAAGAGCTGTGATAGTCACGCGGGAGGTGATAAAACTTGAATTTCATGGTCGAGCGGCTGCTCATAAGCCACAAATCACGCCGATAAATTCCAAAAGATGCCTCGCTTGGTGTAAGGAGCGTAAACATTGGACGACTCAACAGTGGAAAAACGTTCTGTGGAGTGACGAATCACGGTACACAATGTGGCGATCCGATATCAGGGTGAGGGTGTGGCGAATGCCCGGTGAACGTCATCTGGCAGCGTGTGTATTGCCAACAGTAAACTTCCTCAGTGCAGCACTCCGTGAAGAATGGGCTGCCATTCCCCAAGAAACCTTCCAGCACCTGATTGAACGGATGCCTGCGAGAGTGGAAGCTGTCATCAAGGCTAAGGGTGAGCCAACACCATATCGAATTCCAGCTTTACTGGTGGAGAGTGCTACGAACTTTTTCATTTTCAGCCAGTGTCCGGATACTTATGATCACATACTGTATTTTATTTTATTGTGAAGTCTACCAGTTTCTACATTTCACTATGCTATCTTCAGGCCCCATATGCATCTATCCAAATAAACGAAAATGTCATATATAGCCATAAATCTCTGGATATCGTGAATTCAATCGTTACACTAGTGCTTCTTTCGAAGACTTGGTAGCAATCAAGCCGATGTCCCCCGCCCATGATGGACAAAAAGAGATTGCAGAGGAAGGCTGTAGGCACGTTTGAGCCAAATTTTAAACTTACTCGTCGCAATGGTAAGTAATTACAGGGTTTTGAAAAGTTGAAACTTTAATTCTGTTGCGCATTGTATTTCCAAAGGCGTGGCTCGATGGTCGATTGCAAGTCTATTTCGGTTGAACGTAGAATCCGAGGTAACTGTTCTTCTGGGGACACCATACAGCGTTAAGAGGCGACGGTCAAATTGCAACCAGACTGAAAATTTTCCTGGTTCGAACATGACACGAGTATGCGACCTTTCTGTCTTAGGCTCGCGCTTTACTACTAACCAACAGGACCGCACTGTTTCCAAAGGTAAGAATTCGTTTTCTTTGTGGTACGTGTAAGTCTTTCGTCAGGGGAAATCCGCAAAGGAATCCCGAGGTACCGCCGGCCAGGAAGCTCTGAGTCGTGATATCTGCCTCCGGACGCCTGATGTGACGTGTTAACACTGCAAGGTCGTGGGAGAGCGGAAGGGACGCGTCGAATTCAGAGAAGAAAGCAATGCGGCAATAGTAGGCTCTGTGATGACTGAGTGAACTCTGGATTTCACCAAATACATCGAACTCTTTCATTTTGCGTCTAGCTGTTGCATCATGAGATGATGTCTCCTTTTTGTGAAGTCTAATACGAGTCTTATAATCTAATGTACGGACTAAGCATTGCAGATTAAGCCAACGCTTCCATTTAATCATTAACTTTAGTGTTAGTTTACACCTTAATTCTGTAGCTAATATTCACGTTAGTGTAATATATATTAAACGTTGTTCTCCTGATCTGAAACGCTTTAGTCGACGTTTGGGGAAATATGTCTGAACTTTCCTTCCACTTCTATAAGGAAGTAATGTAGCTTACAGCTCAAGTAAACAAAGGAAAGTGGTGCGCCATCATCTAAACATTTAATATCCTTAACTACCCTCTCTGACCATTTATCATAATTTATGTTGATAAATGTATTCAAAACAACCGGATCGATAATTGGGTGTAGCAGAGAAGTCTCGACAGTAATCTGAAAACCTTTTGTTCGTATTTCAGAGGCAGCGGGCAACCATTACTGTGCTGTGCACTTCTTTTTTATCATTATCACTTATGTTCAAGTCGACACTGAAGTTACGACACGAAAGTTCCTGCCAGGTGAGAATTATATTCTGAACTGAGGCTCAAACTCAGACCGATGCTACTCACGGGTAATGATCTTCCTATGTGAGTTATCAATATACAGCTTAAGACTATAATAAGTGATTCCGTGTGCCAGTACCCCTATCCTATTTACCAAACACCACACAGCGTCTTCTCTCATATCTTGTTGCATTAGCGTTCCTGGGAAAAAATGTAGCAGAAAATAGATCGCTACAACCTATGGAATGCAGAATGAATCTCTCATTCAAGGAAGTATGCGGTGTTACGAAACTTTCTGAAACTCAATTCTAAATGCGATCCCAGACGCTTGCCTTTTGAAGGCACTGGGAGGTTTTTATAGGTTAGAGGGTCTCAGGAAACCACAGAAAGAGCGTCCGTCTAAAAGTGGGCAGGTAAAACACAGTAAGGTAGATGTAGAAACGATCGGTATTGTAGTTGTAAAACGTCGTAGCTGTGTTGGGAAAATACCAGAGCTCCAAGCCCTAATAGAAAGCACTGAAACTCAAATAGTTCTAGGTATGGAAAGCTGGCTAAAGCCGGAAATAAGTTCATCCGAAATTTTTTCAGACGATCTAACAGTGTTCAGAAAGGATAGATTAAATACAGTTGGTGGTGGAGTATTTATTGCTGTAAGAAGTAGTTTACGTTGTAGTGAAATTGATGTAGATAGTATCTGCGAAATAGTATGGGTAGAAGTTATACTTGACAGTCGGACTAAACTATTAATTGGATCGTTTTACCGACCCCCCGACTCAGAAGATATAGTTGCTGAACAGTTCAAAGAAAACTTTAATCTCATTTCAAATAGGTACCCCACTCACACAATTATAGTCGGTGGTGACTTCAATCTACCCTCGATATGCTGGAAAAATTATAAAGCCGGCGGCTGGCGTTAGACGTCATCCGAAATTGTACTGAATGCTTTCTCAGAAAATTATTCTCAAGAATTACAATAGTTCATGAGCCCACTTGAAGCGTAAATGGTTGCGAAAGCGTACTTCACGTCTTAGCAACATATAATCCTGGACAAATAGAGAGTATCATGACGAATACAGGGATTAGCGACCACAAGGCAGTTGCTGCTAGGCTGAATACCGTAACACCTAGAACCATCAGAAAGAAACGCAAAGTACATCTATTTAAAAAAGCCGATAGAAATGCTCTTAATGCCTTTTTAAGAGACAGTCTCCAGTCCTTCCGATCTGATCACGTAAGCGTAGAAAAAAAAATCTGGTATGATTTCAAAGAGAGAATATCGGCGGCAATGAGAGATATATACCACATAAAGCAATAAGTGATAGTACTGATCCCCCATGGAACACAAAACGGGTCAGATCGCTGTTGAAGAAGCAACGAAAACATTGTCAAATTAAAAAAAACGCAAAATCCCCAAGATTGGCAAAGTTTTGCAGAAGTTCGAAATATAGCGCGTAATTCAACGTTGAAGTCAGTGATGTCAGTGGCACTAAGCAGAGCTATTAAGCACTGTTTTCCGGAACTCCTTCACCAAAGAAGACGAAGTAAATATTCCCGAATTCCAATCAAGAACAACTGCCAAGATCATTCATTCATTTCCGTGTCCGGTCAGTACTTCCAAAAAATAGAAGCTGCGATAACTTTGTCATTTCCCTCGTAAACATCTTGTATTGTGCATGGGTTGTCCAGGAGGGGGCATACAAGTAGGTGGCTTGGATCGTCTTCAACCCCGCAGTTGTTAAAGGTGTCAGCGCTCGCTGGAAAGATTCATTATTTCTTCAGGTTGGCCTTGCATCGGGGGACGCCCCTCTTAGGCGGTTGAGGGACCTCCACACAGGGTATTGTAAGTTTGCGCCAGGAGCTAGTTCTTCTTTTGGTGATACGTCTATTGGCAGTGAGCTCTTCCATGTTGCAAGACAGATTGCCTCTGGTGCTCCCTCCAGCAGCGCAGTACTAGTAAGGAAACTCTTGCGGGATTTAAGGCGGGATCTTGCTACCTGATGACCATACAGAGGATGTCGGCGGTCATTCTCATGCTTTGTTCTCTCATTGTCTGCAGCAATGGCCCTCCGGATGTTGGTTGGCGCTGTTCCAACAATCGGATACAGTTTCCGCACTGGTGCTGGCTTCAAGATTCCTGAGATGATCCTTGCAGTATCGTTGACGGCAATATCGACGTGCTTAGCGTGAGCTGAAGCGTTCCACACAGGAGCAGCACACTCAGCGGCTGATACACAAAGCGCAAGTGAAGAAGTCCTTAGGAGGTGCGGATTGGCTCCCCAGCTGCTGCCAATCAACTTCTTAAGTATCCCATTGCGAGCAATGACTTACTGTTTCCCGTTTAGACATTGCTGCCTGTACGTTAGAGCCCTGTCCAGTGTGACACCTAGGTAGACTGGTGTTGCGCAATGTTTCAGTTGCTCTCCTCGCCGTGTGATGTCCAGCTTTTGTTGCGCTTCCCTGTTTTGTAAGTGGAAGGCGCTCACTTGAGTTTTACGGGGATTGGGATTCGGGTGGTTGGCATCATAGTACTTGGAGAGTTCAACCATTGCTAGAGACAGTTTTCCCTCTACTTCTTTAAGGGTTGCCTCTGAACAGCTACTGGTGTGTCAACGGCATACATGAAGAGCCTAGTACGTGCTGGTATTGGTTGGACATTTGCGTAGATATTGTACTGTGCTGGAGCGAGCATACTACCTTGGGGGAGACCGTCCTTCTGTGTTCGCCATCTACTTCGCTTACCCTGTAACGAAACTTGGAATCTTCAGTTCTGAAGGAAGGTGCTAATAAGGGGTGTTAGTTGGTAGTCCTTAGTAACAGTATCGTATGCAGTTGTTAGATCAACAAAAGCGACTCCAGTAATCTCACCACGCTCGAAATCGTCCTCGATGTGCTGAGTTAGATTCAAGATCTGACTACAGCATGATTTGCCAGCACGAAAGCCTGCTGTTGTGGGGTAAACTTTACTTCGAGGGTGGCACCGATTCGGTTAAGTACCAGCCGTTCTGATATCTTGAAAGTATGGCATAAAAGGGAGATAAGTCGAAAATTTTTTGGATCGTTTGGTTCCTTCCCAGGCTTAAGTGCTGGAATGACTCGAGACTTCCTCCACATTTTGGGGATGTGTAGCTTGGCGACACATGTGTTCATTAGACTTAGTAGCCACTCCATCGTTTTACAGCCTAAGTTCTTTATCTGTTCAACTCTAAGGTCATCGTCACCTGCAGCCTTGCTGCAGGAGATGGCAGGTTCGAGTTCAGTATGGTGAAAGGGTCCGTAAGAAAATAATGCTCTGTTTCTGGGTCGAGCTGAAGAGCTTCTCTGGGCATCCTTCCTTTTATTTTGCCGTTCTGCAGGAGCTGGGCTGCCTCTTTATCAGGAGTCACTTTCGTAAAATTGTCTTGTGATTTTACAGGGTCGCCACACAGGTTTTTAAGCAATTTCCAGACTTGTCTACTGTTCAACTTCATGTCGAAATTCTCTACCAGGTTACTCCACTTGGCCTTGCGAGTTGCTGAAATGACTTGCAGCAATATTTCAGCAGTTTGGATCGTTTCTTCTGCAAATGGATCCTCTTCATTGCGAATCTGGTATCTTTCTAACAACACTTCGTCGTCACTGGACATGCCTGGAACATACTGAGTTCTGCATCCTCTCGGAACCGTTTTCCATGAAACGTGTTGTACGCATTTGATGAAGGTTTCGTACATTTCAGGTTGCGGTTGAATGTTTATCACTTTTGAGCCAAACTCTTCACTGAACTTCTGCCTGTCAGCCTTCTTGAAGTTAAACCTCCACTTGAATGGTAATACTTCAGGCGCTACTACAGGATTTACAGTGCATATAACAGGTCTATGTTGGGTACGGGGGGTGGCAACTCCTACAGTCTTCCTGCTACCTGCCAAGATGAAAATATAGAAGTAGATATCCACGGTGTAGCAAAGCAGCTTAAATCACTTGATAAAGGCAAGGCTTCCGGTCCAGACTGTATACCAGTCAGGTTCATTTCAGAGTATGCTGGTACAATAGCTCCATATTTAGCGATTACATAAAACCGCTGGCTCACAGAAAGATCACTACCTAAAGACTGGAAAAATGCTCACGTCACAGCAATACCCAAAAAGGGAAATAGGAGTAATCGGCTAAATTATAGACCCATATCACTAACGTCGATTTGCGGTAGGGTACTGGAACATATACTGTGTTCCAACATTATGAATTACCTCGAAGAGAACGATTTATTGATACATAGTCAGCACAGATTCAGAAAATATCATTCTTGCGAAACACAACTAGCACTTTATACCCACGAAATAATGAGTGTTATCGACAGGGGATGTCAAATTGATTTTTAGATTTACAGAAGGCTTTCGACATCGTTCCTCACAAGAGCCTCGTAACAAAACTCGCCTCAGTTGTGCGACTGGATTCGTGATTTCCTGTCAGAAAGGTCACAGGTCGTAGTAACAGACGCAAAGTCATCAAGTAAAACAGAAGTAATATCTGGCGTTCCCCAAGGCAGTGTTATAGGCCCTCTATTGTTCCAGATCTATATTAACGACGTAGGAGACGATCTGAGTAGCCCTCTTAGATTGTTTGCAGATGATGCTGTCATTTACCATCTTGTAAAGTCACCAGATGTAAGTCACACAAATCTGAAGGTTGTAAATTTATCTAAATACTTAGGGATTACAATTACAAATAATCGAAATTGGAACGAACACATAGATAATGTTGTGGGTAGAGAAAACCAAAGATTGCAATTCGTTGCCACAACACTTAGAAAGTGTAAAGTCATCAGATGATCAAAATGAATTGCAAAATGATTTGGATAAGATATCTTTATGGTGCGAAAAGTGGCAGTTGACTCTGAATAAAGAAGTTATTCATATGAGTACTAAAACAAATCCGCTAAATTTCGATTACGCGGTAAGTCACACAAATCTGAAGGCTGTAAATTAAACTAAATACTTAGGGATTACAATTATAAATAACCTAAATTGGGACGATCACATAGATAGTGTTGTGGGTAGAGCAAACCAAAGACAGCGATTCATTGGCAGAAGACACAGAAGGTGCAACATGTCTAATAATGAGACTGCTTACACCACGCTTGTCCGCCCTATCCTGGAGTATTACTGTTTGGTGTGGGATCCGCATCATATGGGACTGACAGATGACATAGAAAAAGTTCAAAGAAGGGTAGCTCGTTTTGTACTATCGCAAAATAGGGGAGATAGTGCTACAGACATGATACGTGAATTGGAGTGGCAATAATTAAAATAAGGGCGTTTTTCGTTGGGACGGGTCTTCTCATGAAATTTCAATCACGTTTTCTCCACCGATTGCGAAAACATTCTGTTGGTACCAACCTACAAAGGGGGAAACGATCATCACGATAGAATAAGAGAAATCAGGGCTCTGACAGAAAAATTTAAGTGCTCGTTTTTCCCTCGCGCCGTTCGAGAGTGGAACAGTAGAGAAACAACTTGAAGGTGGTTCACTAGTCCCTTTGCCAGGCACTGTATTGCGAATAGCAGGGTAATCACGTAGATGTAGATGTAAACGTTTATTTTTGCTATGGTAGAATGTTGTTAAAACTTCCTCATTTCCTTCATCATACAGTTTCGTTAATCTGTAGTACCAAATGAGCAATGTTTCAAAAGTTCTTGCGGGAAGCAATTTTGGGTATTTTTTACTTTGTTTTATTATATCCATGAAAAGTCGTGGCAGAAAAGATAAAGCCAAAATATCTACACTCCAGTGAGGCGCTACGTCGTCTGTTGAAGACTAATCTACATCGGAGCAAGACAACTGGCGAACGGAAAACAATTTTAACATGTCAAAATATACTGCAAATGTAAGGGTGTACTCGGAGGGAATGTGTAATCATACAAAGGAGCGCAACACACACTCTCCTTTCGATTGCCTCTGGTGTCGTTTTGGGATCTCATGTAGGAGCTTTGAAACGCTAACCCGCACCTTATGAAGGCTGTCTACAATACTGCTGTAAAAGGTCCTGTCATCAAGGATAAGTTGGACATTTTAGTATACTCGCGATAACATTCTAATGCGAACACGGTAAACCCATCACTCAAATCATCAATTTACTTACAGTGTCATGTATAGAACTTTCTCGCTTCTTCAGGATCAACGAAACACAAAGAACTATGGAGCTGGAATGAATGAACACGTTTTATGCACAACAGTCACGAATAGAATGTTGAGCAAGAATATTGACCACCCGTCTCACAACTTGCCGACCTTGTGACACAGACTGTTATCCCGTTGGAAGGTACTGTTGTCGCGGAAGACATCAAGCATGAAGGGATTGTACTAATTTCATTTCTATCTTCACCATCCTCCATGTTTCGGATCCATACAGACCTTTGCTCAAAACATAGCTTTACATTAAACTTTTTCCGGTTTCATGCTTTATATTTTTTTTTACGTTAGGAGCTGCTTCTTTTCACAGAAGGATCTTCTGTCTTTTGCATTCCTTCCTATGACTTCCTTGCAGTTTCACATACTCCCTTACGTGACCGGAAAACCGATGTCTTGATCACTGAGTAAATAATAAGAACGAATAAAGTACACCCGCATTTACTCGTATGACGAGAAGCTCAGCTAAAATTCTATGCCCGTATTAAAAGAAAGGATATTGTAGTTTTATATGTGAGTTGTTGTTGTATACTGAACAAAACTGACCTGGTTTCCTCTTCTTAACTTCGTGTTTGTCTATATTGTAACCCTGAACAATACAAGTGCTGTAATTACGTAAACGCTATCTGATATAGAGTCGCCGGAGGTCTGAAACTGTATAACTGTGTTGTAATTAACTTTGCCAAAACAATTAGAAAACGTAAAACTGTATCCTAAATAAGTTGTTCTGAGAGATTCTGTATCGCGAAGGGCAGTGAAAAGTGCTGCAATGCGTAACTGCAACTTCGACACACATAACTGTTAGAATAAAAATTCTATATAAAACTGCAAATGAATTTTGAAAGAGTAACAAACCTAATATATCTGTGAAAATGCCCTGTAATTTTACGAACGCAGACTGATTAAACAAAATTCCAGACACTAAATGATACACACGCAAACGTAAGATTACACTGTAGGAATAAAGCCTGTCTGCATATGAAGTGAAATATGAACTCATCTTTACCAAAGAGAAACCCTATAACGATTCTGCAAAACAATATTTAACTACGAATGATCTAGTTGTCCAGACTGTAATAAATAACTGGCCCTAACATATTTTCTTGGTTTACCTGTGGCAACGGAAACTTGGCATTGCTCGAAGGTGATGAACATTAAAATACAGCGCAGCAGCAGACTAAATAAAAATGAAAGAAAGCCTTGCGCAATGCAGTACAAGGCCTTGCAGATATTCTAAGCAGATTAAGATTTAGTTTTAACAGCATTGTTCCTCAGAATGCAGTGCGGCGACACGCAATTAAAAATCCAAATTTTCGTGAGAAGACGGTAGAAGATATTACATTTCCTAAATGATTGGAACGAGACTAGTATTCAAAAACTATAAAGAATAATGAAACAAATCCCTTGACCATTACAACCATCTTTACAAAAACTACTTCTTATTAAAAAAAAAAAAAAGGTGGCAGGGGTAACATACAGGGTGCGAAAGGGTGTTTACAATTTGTACAGAAACCAGAAGGCAGTTATAAGAGTTGAGGGGCATGAAAGGGAAGCAGTGGTTGGGAAGGGAGTGAGACAGGGTTGTAGCCTAACCCCGATGTTATTCAATCTGTATATTGAGCAGGCAGTAAAGGAAACAAAAGAAAAATTCGGAGTAGGAATGAAAATCCATGGAGAAGAAATAAAAAATTTGAGGTTCTACGATGACAGTGACAGCAAAGGACTTGGAAGAGCAGTGAACGCAATGGACAGTGTCTTGAAAGGAGGATATAAGATGAACATCAACAAAAGCAAAACGAGGATAATGGAATGTACTCGAATTAAGTCGGGTGGTGCTGAGGGAATTAGATTAGGAAATGAGACACTTAATAGTAGTAAATGAGTTTTGCTATTTGGGGAGGAAAATAATAGATGATGGTCGAAGTAGGGAGGGTATAAAATGTAGACTGGCAATGGCAAGGAAAGCGTTTCTGAAGAAGAGAAATTTGTTAACATCGAGTATCGATTTAAGTGTTAGGAAGTCGTTTCTGAGACTATTTGTATGAAGTGTAGCTACGTATGGAAGTGAAACATGGACGATAAATAGTTTAGACAAGAAGAGAATAGACGCTTTCGAAATGTGGTAATACAGAAGAATGCTGAAGATTAGATGGGTAGATCACATAACTAATGAGGATGTGTTGAAAAGAATTGGGGAGAAATTTGTGGCACAACTTGACTAGAAGAAGGGATCGGTTGGTAGGACATGTTCTGAGGCATCTAGGGATCACCAATTTAGTATTGGAGGGCAGCGTGGACGGTAAAAATTGTAGAGGGAGACCAAGAAACGAATGCACTAAGCAGATTCAGAAAGATGTAGGTTGCAGTAGGGACTGGAAGAAGCCTGCACAGGATAGAGTAGCATGGAGAGCTGCATCAAACCAGTCTCTGGACTGAAGACCACAACAACAACAACATTAAAAAATATTACTCTGCCATGAGGGGTACATGTATAACTCTGAGTGCAAGTTGTGCGAACAGATACCTCTGTTTAATAAGTACTGACCAATGAAACTAAGCAATCTGAACTAATAAATAGAATCCCACTAGAACATTTCTTTTTTCAAGCACATCACAAATTACGTGCAAGCAAGCATCGCAACGACAACATTACGTGAATATCTTCATTTTTAGCTAGTCTGCTGCTGCGCTGTATTTTAATATTCATCACTTTCGAGCAGTGCCGAGTTTCCGCTGCCACAGGTAAGCCAAGAAAATTTGTTAGGGCCAATCTTTATCAAATCATATTTCCAAAACTCGACATCCTTTGCATTTTTATTTGTGTGCTCTAATAGCAAATTCCAGACCGCTCAGTAACATGACCAATACCCGAGTCACGTACTTCTCTCAGAATGATAATGGCAACGACATTGCTACTGACAACCAAAGATCACATTGCTTGCATGCAGACCTATTTGGCGTAACATACAGATTATTGACGACTTCTTTTTGAAACATATACATTGTACAGATATCATGTATGATACACTGAATGAAAATGTAGAGTTAATATCACTTTCACTGGACACCAGAAATAACTGGTAACCTTAAAATTTAAGCAAAATAGGTAGGCAAGTTGCGGATATTTATGAAACCCGCAGTAAGGCTAAGGCTTAGAGAATAAAACGGATTGCAGTAGCGGAAGCAGAAGTAACATAGCAGGAGAAAAAATTTTAGGCTGTTAGCCAAGTAGGAGCATCCAAGCAGACCGAAAGTACTTCCTGCGAGGATTGATAACAGTCCATTCTGAGAAAGAAGAAGTTATATTGTCTTGAAGAGAGGCTACAAGGAAATTCCGGATATTGATTTGCTGTGCGGAGCGTGGTGCAGTACAGCGCAAGAAAGGAACATCAACAAAAACACAAGGACAACAGATGTAGCTAAATTAAATCAGGCGAAGTTGAGGGAACGGGATTATGGAATGAGACACTAGAACTAATAAATGAGCTTGTCTCTTTGCCCAGCAAATTACACCGAAATAGAAAGCAAACTGCAATAGGAAGAAAAGTTTTTCTGAAAAGAAGAAATATTTTAACAACAAATATGAACATAAGTGTTAGGAAGTCTTTTCAGAATTTATTTGGAGTATAGCCTTGTAGGGAAGTGAAACGTGGGCGATAATAGATCAGGCAGAAGAGAATAGAAGCTTTTGAAATGTGGCCCTACAGAAGAGTGGTAAAGGTTAGATGGGTAGATCGCGTTATTAATGAGACGGTACTGAATCTAAATGAGGAGAAAAGGAATTTATGGGAGAACTCGACCAAAAGAAGGAATCGATTGATAAGACAGATTCTAAGCCATCAAGGATCGTGAATTTGGAAATGAAAGAAAATATTTATGCGTGTGTCTGTCGGGGGGGGGGGGGGGGCTGTGGGAGAGGGGGGAAGGGGAAGGGGCGGTAGTTTGTAGAGGGGAACCAAATGGATAAAAGTTGCAGCAGTTATGCAGAGATGAAGAGGTTTGCACACATTAATCGTGAAGAGCTCCAACGAAACACTCTTTAGCCTGAAAAAAAAAAAAAAAAAAACGGCAGCAAGAGCAATAATAATAATAAAGCATAATCTCAGAAGTATCGCTTGAGATTAAGTTTCCCAATTATCTACGTAAATAACAGTTGAATGTTTCGCCGGGACTGCACAAAATCACTTTCAGACTATTTTCATAGACTTTCACTCTCGAGTACGACGTTGGAAAAATGAACAGCAAAGTTCACAAATGAATTACAGACATTGGCTGCCAGTGTACAGAGTGGCCCCGCGGTTTGAGGCGTCATGTCACAGACTGCGCGGGCCCTCCCACCGGAGGTTCGAGTCCTCCCTCGGGCGTGGGTGTGTGTGTTGTTCTTAGCGTAGGTTAGTTTAAGTAGTGTGTAAGTCTAGGGACCGATGACCTAAGCAGTTTGGTTCCTTAGAAAGTCACACACAGTGGGCATTGATTGAAATCAAAGAGAAAAGTTGAAAATTTGTGCCTGACCGGCATTCGAACCATGGTCTCCTGCTTACGAGGCCGATGCTGCGACCGCTAAGCCATCTGGACAAAGTGGTCACTGCAACTACACGGACTACCTGAGCATGCTTCCCGTCAGACCCAAATTTTCAACTTGCCTAGACTACTAATGTAAGTGCCCCTTGCTCATTATCCTCATTACTCGCGGCATTTCCTCGATTCCCGTAAGTGTTCGAGCCTGGGATGCATCTGCAGTGAAGAGATCTTTGGCTGTCTCGCCTTAATTATTTATTCAGACGTCCGAAAGAACAGACACTGCACACAGGAACAACTAAAGATTTTCGTGTGAGCTATGATTTCTCATATTTTATGATGATTGTTATTTCTCTCTACGTAGGTGGCATTCGGAGACGGGTGCTTACTGAAATTTCATCGAAAGATCTCACTGCAACGAAAAATTGCTTTGTTTTAATTATTGCCGTCCCAACTAGCTTATAATACCCGTGACTCTCTCTCTCTCTCTCTCTCTCTACTGCATCCTGCAGTCTGGAACCGCAAGACCGCTACGGTCGCAGGTTCGAATCCTGCCTCGGGCATGGGTGTTTGTGATGTCCTTAGGTTAGTTAGGTTTAACTAGTTCTAAGTTCTAGGGGACTAATGACCTCAGCAGTTGAGTTCCATAGTGCTCAGAGCCATTTGAACCATCTACTGCATCGTAATACTACTTTGAACTTTTTCGATGTCCTCCGTCAATCCTATCTACTGCGAAGTCGACACGTGTGTCTCTTTGATGCCTGCGTGGCAGTTCAGTTAGTTTGTAATCAGCGTTTTCTACCGTGGTCGGTGTTAAGCCCTTGAACTGATTTGGCGCAACTGGAACCCTCGCAGTTCCACGAACTGACGTCTGTCTAGAAGAGCTGCGTGTTTTCGGCAGCCTTCACGGAGAACCCAGTGCTGCAAGCCGGGCGGAAATCCGTCGGACCGCGAGCCGGTTACGCACAAAACGCTGGAATGGGATGTGAGCGCCTGTCGCGTCGCTGAACGCGACTATGGAAGCCCCCGGCAAGCGGCGCGGCGTGTCCACGGACACGGCGGGCCGGCGGCGTTCCTGGAACGGCCGCGAGTTTCGCGCGCCGCCCGCTAGGGGCGCTGCCGAGGCGGTCCTCAGGAGGCGCGGCCCGGCCCGCGTAGCGTCAGTCCGGCGTCTCCCACCGAAGCAGTCGCATCTGTTCTGTTCTGTTCGCGCCCGGGTTGCAACCAGTACCGAAGCGGAGTAACTCAGTAGGGAAGGACGGCCTGTCTAGCGATGGGTAACTGTTGTTCGACGTTCAGGGCGGTATTCAAGCCGAACGAAGGCAGCGGGGGCGGCATCCCTCTGATGCCCGTGAGGGGCGGATCGACACGCAGACCTGACAGCCTCCCCAAGCCGCCCGCCGCTGTGGTGCCCTCGCCGCCATCGCTTGGTAAGTACCTCGTCGCTTCCATTCTGCTGCTTGATGGTATAGGCTCGCTAGGATTTTATCCTACCAAGAACTGCGTAGAATTCATGTACTTCCTAGACTGCTCAGCAACAGCAAGACCATCCCGAGACATTACTTCATCCTTATGAAATACAGCCTGTAAGTACTTGGATCGGACGCAGTAGAACGGTATGAGCGAGTAATGAATGTCGATCTACGTGGTGTTTGAAATAGATGTATCCAATTTCACAAGACTGCATATTTACACGAATGAAGACAGAAACTTAGGGAGAATTTTAACTGATACATTGGATTATAAAATTTGTATATTTAAAAAAACAATGCAATTTTACAAGAGCATTTCGTTTATACTGTATCGAGATACACCCTTACATTTTCTATATTCGCCTATAAGCTCCAAGATTTCATTTATCTTTGACTGAAGTTCTATTTTCCGTCCACGGGACGCACGAATATCATCCACACGCTGAATGGTATGATTTACTGTGTACAGCCGAGGCGTTGCTACCATTTTACGCACAGTCATCGTCTTCAGGTGCCGCGATCTGTGCTGCGTTGTTAAGCGTGCCTGGGTTCCCAATCAGTCTGATTAAACTCGAAAATGGAAGGAAGAAGCACTTTATTTCAGCGTCGCTCCGACGGTGATAAGAGACAGAGCACGAGCTGTGATTACGAAAGGATGGGGAAGGAAATAGGCTGTGCCCTTTTCAAGTGAAGCATCCCGGCATTTCCCTGGGGAAATTTAGGGAAATCACAGAAAATTTAAATCTGGATGTCCGGACGGGGATTTGCACCGTCGTCCTACCGAAAACGAGTCCTTTGTCCTAAGCACAGCGCCGCCTCGTTCGGTGATTGTAGTCGAGGCAATCTTCGGCCGCAGCTGATGATTTGCTTCGTTGGCTTAGTCACGAGTGCCGCTGATGTTCCTTGCATCTTTGCTCGACTGTTTTAATAAGCTGTCCCACGTAAGACATGCCACAGTCACTGGAATGCGGTACATGCCCACATATCAGAGACGTAGAACGTTTTTAACGTATTAAGAAGTGCTAGTTTCTCCACGTTTGTAGAGCGCGGCTGCTCCACAGTCGTGAAATGAATTGAAGAATAACCGCTCCGGCGCTGTAGTTCACCAGAGCACAATTTTCCACTAGAAAATGTTTCAATACAAGAGCCACAACCGTACTTGGAGTAAAATAAGTAACTTTTTAGCAAGAGGTGGATTACACTTTAATTCATTACAAAGAGGGGTTTTCTATGTATTTTTCATAAATCATGACGAGATGATACTCATCTTTGTCCTATGTCTCAGTCAGCATGTTTGGCATTACTGCATTCGCTGCTGTTACTATTCTACATGGCAGTACATCCAAGTTGTTGGAATAAAGTTCAGTAAAAGTACATACCGTGAAATCTTGCGACCTTGAACCACTGGTGCAATACGGGATCCTTACGGCCAGTCCATTGTGGAGGTATCTCATTGTTGATAAATGTTGTTACACGCAGGTGTCAGTGCGGTGGTGCTCCGCCCTGTTGAAATGTGACATTTTCGGCATGTTCTCCCACTCTTCGGAGGAGCCAGATGAACGAGCGAGCGAGGAAGCTAGATGTGCCAGAGAGACCCATCCCCCGAAATACATGAGCTGGCAACTAACAACTGGTGCCAACGTACATTTCTAGTTTTGATCTGTCAGTTAAAATAGACCCCCTGTTTCTATCTACATTTATGTTAAAGTTACAGTCTTGTGAAGTAGGACGAATGTATTCGAAACACACTGTAGATCGCCCTTGTGGGATATGGCAGTTCGCAACTGCATGCAACTGACGCTGCAGAGTAGTAACGGTGACCAATGGTCGTAGGTATCTAACACCTCCTGACAGTTATCATTTAATCTAGTCTCTTGACACGGAGACAGGTCGTAGCGGAATGGAAACGTATTCCAGAAGACCGCTGTATGAACTCTGGTATGACGATCCCAAGGTAGGTGTCCCATGTTCAGGAGAATTCTGGAAAGGTTTCTTAAGTAGGATATGGACGAATGTTCCCCAGAATCCTAATCCAACAGAACTGGTAGTATGGCTGTACAGTAGTACGGCTGTACCACTGCGACATCGACGGGCTGCTAAATTCTTCCCTACATCCCTTATTTTCTGAACGCGATACCTTTTCTAGAGCAGAAATCTACAACAGATGTCAACTGAAATTGCTGTTAATCTGCAGAGGCGAAGCACAGGCAAAACCAGATAATGTGTGCGCCATTCGTTGGAATGATGGCACAGCTATTGTTTGACGGGATGCATAACGAAACCTCGTCGTGGTGCAGCCCATGTAATATACATTAGTCGCGTAAAATCCGCACAACTATCACGACAGACCTCAGGGTAGCACAGCAAGCGAAAATCGTACATCAGCTGTGATAGCATTTCGTCACTTACATCCCTTTGTTTCCTTAATAGACAAATACGGGTATCTTTACCACCGTGAGAGTCATAGAAACGCTCAAACACACCAAACTCCAAACTGGGTGGCCGTGTAATAAATGCATTTTGAGTCACGGAAGAGATTATTCTTAACATTCGAGGGCAGACGTGTCAAATCGTTTCAAGAAACACATTACTTTCGCCCATGAACGTATCGCATGCACAATGACCATGAATGTAACACAAGAGAAATACGGGAGATATGCCTCGTGCGTAAACTACCAGTAGGATAGCCAAAGTAAATGATACTGTTGTCATATGTACCCAGCACCACACATCGTTTGGTGTCCTGTGCAGCAAAAACTGAGACTTGATGTAGTTGTTATTTATTAGTATATAAGAGAGTAATGGCTTAGAAAGTGATTTGTATTTCACAGCTCCCTGTAAATGTGCTCGATATCAAGACAGCGGTGTATATGGAAATTTGTGGTAAGGTCTTATGGGACCAAACTACAGAGGTCATCGGTCCTTAAGCCTACAAACTACTTAATCTAACTTAAACTAACTTACACTATGAACAACACACACACACCCATGCCCGAGGGAGGACTCGAACCTCCAACGGGGGGAGCCGCACGGACCGTGACAAGACGCCTAAGGCCGCGCGGCTATCCCGCGCGGCAAAACAGCAGTGTGGAAAGGATAATGATCAAAACAATCTTTCCTTTCTTTTTCTCTCCTTCTCTCTCTCTCTCTCTCTCTCTCTCTCTCTCTCTCTCTCTTGATCACTTCCGTTTTTTAATGTCTTTTTATGTCCTTATTAAACAAGCCCCAGCACTTTTTAAATAAATCGAACTGCAAAACTTTATATACTGGTGACTCGTTCCTGTTGATAAAGTGACTTACGTCGTTATCATAACGTATTTTTATATGTATATACTTGTAAATGACACATATAGTATGATCAAAACGTAAGACCTTAGCTTTGCTCGGCTCTAAGCATTATGGGACTCAACATCTGAGATCATCAGTCCCCTATAACTTAGAACTACTTAAACCTAACTAACCTAAGGAAATCACACACATCCATGCCCGAGGCAGGATTCGAACCTGGGACCGTAGCAGCCGCGTGGTTCCAGCCTGAAGCGCCTATAATCGCTCGGCCACAGCGGCCGGATTTAGTTTGGCCGATAGAGGCAATAAAAATTGTAATTGCTTAGAAGTTCATATGTAACGAAAACATGCGCTCGATTCTATGCTAAGTTACTAAAGGGTTGATGTGATAGAGACTGGACGTATAAAGAGGGGAAAAAAGGGAATGCACTTCAGAAAAAACTGATATTGTGTTCATTGCTTTGTTGTGAATTTACAGACGGGAAGTATTGCTTCATTTTCTTTTCTCTAACAATGTTACTCAAGAGTATGAACTGCACGATAGCAAAATCACTTGCAGCGTACCGCTGTTTCAGGATCAGGTTACAGTGATTGGAACAGCCGGCAAAAGAACAACTATTTCCTGGAGGTAGTTATGATCAAAGATCTAAAATAATTATATAGTATTTTGCTCTGTAGAAAGAAATCAAAATTTTATAACCGCTTTTCCACCTTCTGGCATCCGGAGGGGTCAGCACCTGATACAATTAAGAATTTGAGTAAGTCTTCCAATAAGGAAGCCATAACAATTCTCTTAATACCACATTCCATTTTTAAATGTACGTAAACAGACGGTGTTGTCCATCATATCTTATCAATGTTCGTGTGCACTGAAAATGTAATGCTTCAGTGCATCATTCCGAAACTGGTTAAGCAACGAAAGAAAAAAACTTCTTGTGCTTTTGTTGTTAGAAGGCGGTTTATTCCAAAAGCTGAAGTAAAACTTCCACGTTTCATAAAACAATGATAAGTTTGGTGACATACACTGATTTGGAACACAGTACTGAACCGTTATTGACCTGCAGTGCTTATTTATGTAAAGTAGTGTTACAGCATTACTGGTGTTCATTTAAATGTAAGGATAGGCCTAACGTCCGAAGCGTGTAATAGCCCAAGCAATCGAGGCTTATCGCAGCCTCGCCCTGGAGTGACATTAGGACACACTTGTCATAAACACTTGTCTGATGAATGATCCTCTTCCCAGCGCTCCGTATGTTCCTCGGGCGTCGTGAGACGATATCGTAAAGCAGCGAGTTAACTAAGACGCGTTCGTATTGTTTCTCGCAGGCGCCCCGTGAGGATGGGCCCCGTGATCACCCATTGTTCTCTGAGTTACGTTACGGCGCACTGTCGGGACCACGTGCTCAGGTACTTCTTAACGTCTTATTTCGAGTGGTCCGAAGAGGCTCTAATCTCCACCCCAGTTCCGTAATCTCGCTGTAATTACTGTAAACAATGTTTCATCCGAGGTGCAGCGCACAGAGAAAAACAGCTTCAGCTGGTTCCAACCACCAATTACAGGATTAAACACAAAATATGATCAACTGTCAAGCAACGCTGATTTATCTTGAGTACCCCTCAGCATATTCTAAAAAATAAATAATGGTGCAGATGATTTACTGTTTAGCACTCACGGCGACAGATATTGTACAAATCGTGGCGCTATTGTCTGTCAACTATGCATTGAAATGTCTGATTTTTTTGCTCTCTTAGATACTTTAGCTTGAAGAGTGCGAATAAAAATGTACCCATCGCTTATATTTCGAGCAAACAGATTTTTTAAGAAGAATTACTTCGTAATGAAAATGTTGAAGCAATAAGCGTCGTTTTTATTAATTTATAACTTCTAACTTATTTCACTTTTGTTTCACAATCAGACTACAGTAAAAATTGTAGATATAAGGGACAATCAAAAAGTTGCCGTTCGAAGGCCAAACTAACCTTTGCCTACACGTCGGTACTTATACACACGCGTCTGAAACGCGCTACTCCTCGAACGAAAACATTTTGATCGTCCCTTGAACAGCTCAGCTCCGTTTTGACGTACTTCTCCATCTTCTTCTTCTTCTTCTTCTTCTCCTCTTCCTCCTCCTCCTCCTCCTCCTACTTTTGCCATTTCCCGTTTCTACCATGGGGTCCGCATTGTTCATGAGTTGAGTTAATGGTAGTTGATGGCCACATACCCTTCCTGACGTCACCACCCTCCCCCCCCCCCCCCACCCCCTTCCAGGGCGGGATCTGTTAACTCCATCTGTCTTCGTACAGAGTAGAACTATGTAAGAACGTTCTGCAATATTTTCGTAGCGTGTAACTGAGGCCAGAGGTGGGAGCGATCCCGGTATTTGCCCAGATGAATATGGGAAACAGCCTAAAAACCGCGGCTTACCGGCCCTCGTCGTTACTCCTCGAGGTGGATTCGGTCCATGGCGGGCTCGGCTCTACTATCCCGGAAGCGGCGCTCTAACGCGCTCGTCTTTCCGGACGGTTCTCTTTTGATACAGTTATCATTTCCGAATCGAAGAGCGAATTTTAATGATTCATGTGACCTGTCGGAAGATATTTTTAGAACAGCTGTATTTTCCCAGTGTCTAAGTAAAGAAAGGGAAGGGGTGTAAGATTCTTTTGTCACGAAGAAAGGAAAACAAATTATGGTTTATCACCCCATCAAAGACGAGGTCATTAGGGTCGCAGAACACACTCGGATTTAGAGGGAATGAGAATGCCGCGTTCTTTTTGAAGGAACGGTCTCTTCATTTACCTAAAATGATTTAGGGGAATCACGGAAAAACCTACACTTCCGCTGGCCGGACGAGTTTCTCCAACCAACATCCTCCCGATTGCGAATCCAACACCTTACCTCTGCGCCGCCTCACTTCTTGGAACCAAGGAACACCACTCGGGAACTCTGAGTTTTGCATCTCCTGATTCAGTGACGCTGTCTATTCTAGTCTGGAGGAATTTAGTAGTTAGCTGTATGACGACAAACTGTCAAGTAAGAATTACGCGACGCTCCCGCTTGTGCTTGTGTCTCAGTCGGTGCGGCCACTATCCTCGAAAAACGAGGGAGCTACACATTGTCGTTGGATGTGGCTTGGTCTGTCACCTTCACCAGACTGTCACCACGTGTTTCAATCGTTCTAAGTAATTAGTAAAACTAAACAGTAATATTTTTTTTTGAGACTAGATATCAACTGCGGCCGGCCGCGGTGGTCTAGCGGTTCCTGCGCTGCAGTCCGGAACCGCGGGACTGCTACGGTCGCAGGTTCGAATCCTGCCTCGGGCATGGATGTGTGTGATGTCCTTAGGTTAGTTAGGTTTAAGTAGTTCTAAGTTCTAGGGGACTTATGACCTAAGATGTTGAGTCCCATAGTGCTCAGAGCCATTTGAACCATTTTTATCAACTGCGCAGTTCACAAATGAATTACTTCCACGTATTCCAACAGTATTTAATATCCTTTTGTGTAAATCATATTGCTTGTCACACTATTCACGTTCGATTTCTTCTCTGTAAACTGATTTAAAATTTCTATTACTTTTTTATGAAATGTCTTGTCACATAATTTTCACAGAACTAAGATTGTAGTAGGTTTCTATTGGAATTTCATTGCTGAATGATCCACGATCCACCATTAATAAGTCTGTGTCTATTGCTAGTAAACCCAATTCATTTCAAGCGCATCGTCTCATAACTCAGCTGGTATAACCTATTATAAAATACCAGAGCTCACTGCCTGAGACAGGTTACTTACTGTTGATTTTTTCTTTCCGATATGAGCATCGTGTCACTAATTATTGTAATCACATTACAGATGACGTTATTATGAAAGACATTGTATGTGCGACACTGCATAGAAACAAATACGCAACTTACTTTGCCTCTTTCGACGATCCCTAACACACCACAGAAAGAAAATTATGAGCCGACCAAAAAAGATGGTGAAGCTTATGAAATGAGAAAAGAGTTGTTAGGTGGTCGAATTCTTTCAGAATTAGTAATGGTGCCTTGTTGTTTGGTAACGTTTGTCCTTTCCTGAATTACATTTCAGTTTCGCTGGAGCCTGCTGAGAGAAGCGACTATTTTCACTTTGTTGAACGTTGTCTTCGTTAAGCACCAACAATTTGTTAGAGCACTGATAGATACTGCAACGAAACAAGCGAAGCAAGCAAACTGAACAGGGTTTTGCGTGTGTGTGCGTATGTGTGTGTGTGTGTGTGTGTGTGTGTGAGAGAGAGAGAGAGAGAGAGAGACAGAGACAGAGACGGAGAGAGAAAGAGGGAGAAAGAGGAAGAGCGAGAGAGAGAGAGAGAGAATAATACTTATGCTACACAATCACTGTCTGTGTTTTGTAACCTATAAGGCATTTTCATTCACTAATTACCGTACAGAGAAACAGGACTTGATTGATCCAGATGTTCGCATTGCCAGACCTCCATGCCGTAATCGTAGCTTTGGAGAGCCCTTTAATGTTGAATAATCATTTAGTGGTATGCGCGCCAGGTTCAGCCGGTGCGGCAGCACCAGACGTCCTTGATGTCGGATCTCGGACGTACCGCCTGTGTATACGTTCCGCACTCTGCAGCCGTGGACAGGTAGTGTGTGCATCGCGGGTTGCCCTTCTCTAGGCGCCTTACGCACGGTTGCGGCAAGTGTTGTCGATCAGATGAGCAGGACTGATAGACACTCCTTGTGTAGTTCCTTCAACGCCATCGTTATAAGATAGGAAAAAGTGCATTGTTGTTCCACCATAAATGTTTAATTCCTGTACACATTCTTCTAAAGGTGAGAACAGCTGTCAGTAGAGAGACACACGAACGAAAGTATGTAAATTTAGCGTACATGTCTTGTTCCCTACCGAGTATTTCCTAAGGTTTTGAAAGTTAATATAACGTGCTTGACAATGGCCATAATTTTGAAACGCTAGAATATTATCTGCGTAATGCTACGCCTGTCCTGTGAAACGATACAGGGCAAGAAATAGAACGAGAAGAATATAAAGTTGAGCCCTGTCTGAAACAGTCATCTAAATCCTTAAAAACTATGTAGACATGAGCTTAAGTTTGAATTTAATAATAATAATCATTATACGACGCCCAATGAACATATCCTATTCCATAATAAATCCCCGATCACCCTTCGTCTGTATCGCGTTGCATGTTTCAAACAGGCGTTGCCCAGGAGGATAGAGCTTCCTGACACTGCCATCGACTTGAGTAACAAGAAACGCAATTCATCCATTGATCAACGCTCCAATCCTGATGATCCCATCCAGACTGCAATCGTCACTGACGATGTCCTTTGGTCAACAAGGGAACACGTAGGATTCGTCTATTGTTGTGTCGCATAATCCGTAATGTGCTCTGAACTGTGTGCTCTAAAGTACGCTAATCTACGGGAGATATGATTGTAGTTTACCATTATATCTCCCATAGATTACCGCATTTCCTCCTATTCAGAGTGGAAAAGCTTCCGACCTCCATTTTCTATGTTGTAGCCTGGACGTTGAACACCGTGTCGGCAGTTCGTGATTTCACCTCTCTTCAATCACTTTCCGTAGATGCACACTGTAGTAGCACGCGAACAGCCTAACAGCTTCCCCGTTCCCAAGATGATCATTTCCACGCGGAGGGCCAGACAGTCTCCACATTTGTGGCCAGTATCGTAGTGGACACGTTACGCGGTAGGGAAAATATACAGTACTAACGGGGCAGAGATCATTGTGGTCGTTCTCGCTTCGTCGTACACTTACCTTGCGCCGTCACCTGTCCGCGACACCAGCGGTGTCATTCAACGTCGGGGCCGGCAGCTGTCATTATGTTTTGGCCCGTCAGCCGACAAATTTCCAGAGTTTGTTCAGAGATACCTTCTGAGTATTCCGTTACAAGGGAACTACGGTGTCTGGCACCTCGTTACAGAGTTATTGCATATGCTTTGGATTCTTGCCCCAATTAGCTTTGTATCTGCATTGCATAAAAATAGTGCGCAACAGTGCAAACATCAATGGTATGCTCTGTTTGTCTTGTTTCCACTCGCTCACGGTATCTGTTGTTGATAACAGTACTACCCATTTTGCTCTTCGACTTCTAGCATGCATTCAGCACTGCTCGATTCTGTCCTGGGTTTGTTTCTCCGGCTGTGTTAGTTGTACGTTACAGTGATACACAGCTGTATGGATAGCTTTACTAACGGAGAGCTGGACGAAATTCACCCCATGTATGGGTTCACGAAATGTAATGCAAGAGCGACACAACGACGTTATGCTGAACAGTGCCCGCCCCCTCCCCCAGAGACGGCAATCACATCACAGTACGATGTTTCGTCTGAGGGTTGTTGTATTATTTTGTGTTGTGTGTTGTACGTTTTGATTATTGCATATTATAGGATCCTTCAGTATCACGAAGGTATTTTCTCTGAACCAAGAGTGACTGCGGCAAAAAATCGAATAAATTATAACCGCGTTATTACTCTGTAATAAACATGAGTTCCTTATAACAAAATACCCAGGAGGTATCTCTGAACAACGTCTGGAAGTTTGTTATACGTACGAGGACCATTTTTTTCCAACTTACGATAGGCCGCGAAATGTAAACCACAGTGAAAATCAAATACGTTTTACTTACTATATTTAGCTCCACTTCCCAGCTACTTCTGTACATAAGCGACGCTCAGAGTTACACATCTGTGGTAGCGTGGTACCAACTTTACAAAGCCCTCGTCATATACGGCAGCCGTCTGTGAATTTCCGCCAGTTCCCTGCGTTGTTATGCAGCTCGTTGTCTGTGCCGAAATGCTGTTGTCATTGACAGCGGTTCATGTGAGCGAAGAGATTAAAATCAGAGGGAGCCAAACCCGGGCTGTATGGTGGGGATCGAACACTTCTAATCGAAAACGCTGGTGGAGCGTCTTCGTTGGACCTGCAGTATGCGGCCGAGGATTGTCATGAAGAGAGAAACGCATGACAGTTACGTTATGTGGGTTGCATGGAGTCAGCCAAAACCGCTCGGCAGGACACTATTGTTCTAGGCATATTTACGTGCTCACTGTGTGCTCCGAACTGAAAAGTACGAGGTGACGCGACAGACGGGCATTCTAGAGACACTGCAGAACACATCTGTAGAAAGCTCCTCAGGACTTTCACTGTGGTCTTAATTTCGCCACCGGTCGTTGCGGGCATGGGACGTGGTGAGCAAAGTACGGGGTGGTTATAATTAAACTTTCGCCACTTGAGAGGGCCTCCATGAGAAAAGAGTGTTCGTAGGGCTATGAAACTTTATGGCAACATTTCTAAGGATAAGCGAAGAGAGATGACGAACAAGCCATTGAAAGAAACACATTTTATATCTGTATGATACACATATAATTCGGCGATCACAAGGCAAGGATCATTTCTGTGCGGATGCATACATACGCCCGAACTCATGCCACGAGCATTGAAATTAATGGGCAGGGAGCACTACATTCGTAGTCTGTGGAGTAAGTTCAGAATATGGGCCTGTTGGTGGGGGGGGGGGGGGGGGGGGGGGGAGCGTGCTTGGGATAAATCCGCGCAGCCGCGCTAATTCCTGTCCCCTCGGTGGCTTAGGGGCCGCCGGCACGGTAGATCAGCGTGTTCGGTCAGAGAGCTGGCTGGTCGCTGTAATAAAAAAAAAAAAACTGAGTGAAGGGATCAACAACGAACTTCAACGGATGTCGTGTGACGTCGGCTACTACCAAATACAACGAACAATAACGAAAAAAATGTAAAAGAATAGGGGATAGAGCGCCTGTTTAGTAAACAGGAGATATATGGTTCGAATCCCGGTCGAGCACACATTTTCAAATCTCCCCCTTGATTTTTATCAACGTCCCGTACACAGCTGGGCCGGCCGGGGTGGCCGAGCGGTTCTAGGCTCTACAGTCTGGAACCGCACGACCGCTACGGTCGCAGGCTTGAATCCTGCCTCGGGCATGGATGTGTGTGATGTCCTTAGGTTAGTTAGATTTAAGTAGTTGTAAGTTCTAGGGGACTGATGACCCCAGAAATTAAGTCCCATAGTGCTCAGAGCCATTTGAACTATTTTTGTACACAGCTAATGTTTGTAATTCACTGAAATTTTAAACACATTTTAATTTCCACATAAGAGGATAACTCTGCACACGACGGTACACGTGCTGGCGAAAGGTGCTTTGTACAAATATTTGGTAGGTCCTGTGTTTGCAGGTTGAATTTACATTTGTTTGTCATGCACATACGTGTTACTGACAACGCAAATAATTATATCTGTAGCCTTTTCCTTATTGTTTATCAATCTTTGACAGCTGCTGTTACAATTATGATAGCAAATCCGTGGTTTACTTTATAGTGCGATTTCATATCTGATGCCTTCTAAATCACTGGCGCACACTTGCATTGCAGCGGGCCAGTGTGGCCGAGCGGTTCTAAGCTCTTCAGTCTGGAACCGCGCGACCGCTACGGTCGCAGGTTCGAATCCTGCCTCGGGCATGGATGTGTGTAATGTCCTTAGAATAGTTAGGTTTAAGTAGTCGTAAGTTCTAGGGGACTAATGACCTGTGGAGCACGAGATGTATAAAACCCAGTTGCTATCGCATATGGAGCGAGAAGTAAATAACTACCTACAGCTCTTCTCCCGCACTCTGACATCGCTTCCGTTATTCCGCTGTACAATGGAGCCTGTGCAACGACGACTTTGTCTACCTTCAGTACCGACTCCCGTTTAAATTTCCCTTTTATTACCGTTGAAGCTTATCTCTTAATCTCTTCTACTTCTTGATATCTTTCGTCAGGCTCTCTTGGCAAAGACCATAGACACTTCTGGAGAATGGTAGGATGATTCCTTCAAAAAAGACACGATCGATTTCTGCCTTAGCTTTGTTCAACTGAGCTTGTTTTCTGTCTTTGATGACCTGGGCGTCAACGGGACGTTAAAATCCGAATTCGCTTCCCTCTGTCACTAAGGGAAACAGCACTGCCGCGCTTGATGTGTTCTTCGCACTTTTGAGCCCAGAGCTCAGGAAGGAATGCACTCAGTGGCGTGTACTTAAGTCCTCGCCTTGTGCGCTAGCCGACGCTGCCGCCCGCAGCCGTGCAGTAAATCCACACGTGCCGCGGGCGTGTTGACAGCTCGTCCGGCAGTCGCTAGCGGTAGCTGTCCTGTGGTTGCCAGCTGCCGTCTCCGCTTGACGTGGGTACAGAAACGAGACACGAGCAACCCACAAAACGAACCGCTCTGAGTCTTTGCCAGAGGCAGGCGATTTGGGTTCACCCTTAAAGCATCTCCGGGTTCAACAGCACAAGCAGTTGCCTCGTTAGATCGTCAAAATTCCAAGCTGGTTGGAGGACCTTGTCCGTAACGCGATAAACGTTCTCAGTTGTGGACAAACCTGGCGGCCTACAAGCACAGTAGTTTCTAAGTAAGAAGGCCAGACAAACAAATCGATTTAATCGTTAATTTTATACTGCTTAAGTTCGCCATATTTTGAGACAAAATTTACACGAACGTCAGTTTTACAATTTGCATAGGCAAGAACAATGGGTTGGGTTGGGTTGTTTGGGGGAAGAGACAAAACAGCGAGTTCATCGGTCTCTCGGATTAGGGAAGGACGGGGAAGGACGTCGGCCGTGCCCTTTCATAGGAACCATCCCGGAATTTGCCTGGGGCGATTTAGGGAAATCACGGGAAACCTAAATCAGAATTGTCGGACGCGGGATTGAACCGTCGTCCTTCCGAATGCGAGTCCAGTGGCAAGAACAATGTGTTATGGACATTCACGGACGATTTTAAACGAAACCTCGCACGGTGTGAATGCGCCTCAACTTAACGGCCTTTAAGGGGCACTGTGACGATGTTTCCCACCTTGAAAGACCACTAGTGTCCTATATTAATTTGTTCGTCCCGACTTCGCCTACGCCAATATCATAAGTTGTTAACAGTTACCGTTCACGTTGTACATACGACGCGGTCACATACCCTCAAAAAGTTTCTCGAAATCGACTCCGGCTGTGAAAGCTTTCGCTCTAATATTTGCCAGAAATGCAAGAATGCAATGACTCTAACGTTAAACACAGGTACAGAGCACCCCTCTTCCCCACCTCACTCTTCTTGTCTCTTTCTGTTCCTGTTCTTACCTTTTCCTCTCCCTCTCTTTTACTTTTTGTCTTTCTCTTCATCTCTCTCTCTCCCGTTCTGTCAACAGGAAATATGATTTAGCCGGTTTCTGGCGTTCTTTCCACCCAAACAAAACAATGAACAACATTACGTTTACGGGAATTCTAGAATTCAAGAATTCTAGCTTTCGACAGCTCCAACGAGACTCTTTCGAGGAGCAGCCGCTCAATTTATCACTTCGTTATAAGTGGAGCAGCGAATCTCGTTACTAATACATGCTGTAGTTCAGTTCACAATGTATTTATTAAAGAGTGTGCATTCCTCCTCGTCTTATCTGGGGTCACGGCGTCCACCCGTCGGACACGCTGAAGCTAATGAAGATGGTGGAGAGCTTAATGTCACGTCGCTCAGTAAGTGAGAGATATCGTGCGATCGGGTCATGCCCTCTGCTTGTCATGCGTTTAAATAGCATGCCCTCTGTCAAGCAGTCATGTCAGTGTCCTGCCAAAGGCGCATCGGAATGATAGCTCCTATCTCAGCCGCTTCGGGTATGTAACGCAGGGCTGTCCATATTTCTTCAAAATTAATAGGTACTTAGGACACATCCTCAACGATGCTGTTAATATATCTTCATAAACGGAAGTACACTAAAAAGATAGTAAACGCACTAGTACTGTGGTAGATATAAACCTGGGAGAGCTTCGTTACCCATGTTCTATGTTTCATTCATCTGACGGACTCTCAGCTAAAATAGTAAATCAGATGTAAGGAGACTTAAATTTCAAGTTGAACATGCAGTTTTTCACATGCATAAAGGAAGGAAGATAAAGCCGTATCATTCGATCGAAGACAATATCATTACAGAAAAAAATGGTTCAAATGGCTCTGAGCACTATGGGACTTAACATCTATGGTCATCAGTCCCCTAGAACTTAGAACTACTTAAACCTAACTAACCTAAGGACAGCACACAACACCCAGCCATCACGAGGCAGAGAAAATCCCTGACCCCGCCGGGAATCGAACCCGGGAGCCCGGATCATTACAGATGAAATAAAGGCTTGGTTTTGGAAACGAAAGGGGAGGATATTGGCTGTGCTATTTTCCAAATAACCATCCTAGTATTTACCTCAAGCAGTTTTGTAAAACATTGAAAACCTAAATCTGCAAGGCCGTAGGAGGATTTGGACTGCTATCCGCCCGAATTCGAGTCCAGTGTCTTACCACTGCACCGCTCCGTTTGGTCGACAAACACAAAACATTAACTGTCTGAAAGGACTCATAAAAGAGAGAATTCGTCCGAGATCAGACCTAGTATCGGACTGCTAAACAAATTAAAATAAGACAGCTGTACGGATTGTACGACACGCTATCTAAAATACGAAAATTTTCTGCGAGCCGTGAATATCAGACTAACCAATTTGTGGCAGACAGGTATCTTGTGACAGTCTTTAGCGAAACACACAGCACGGCATTCGCTCCAAATTATTGTTATCAAGAGTGCATCCAGGGTTTGAGCTATGTGTGGCGGGTCAGAATGCATGTTGGGAAGATAGTTTTTTTTACAGGAAGGAAGGGGTTAGCACTGATCTTCCACTACCCCCTTCTGCGCTGCTACGTACGACCTGCTGATTGTAATCCTCATTTAACACGTTTTAATTACGAACATCGGAGATAGATGTCGTAGATAAAGGTTGTCTCACTTTTAAAACAAGTTTCACCGTAACTTATATGTACTTAACAGCTACATCTCCAGAAATCAGTAGTTGTTTAACGATTGAGTGAAAATCAAAACTGTGACATTACTTTAGCACTAACATGTGACGCACTTATTCAGAAGTGTGGTTGGAATATTTGCCAATTTGTGAGTATGGAACTACATACACTACAAGGACGGCCGGCGTTCAGTTTAACCAAAATAAAAAAATGAACACCAAGAGATCCGCATCAATACTTAAGTGACCAAAAATAATTACTATCGCAGGTGGCTACACCAAATCCTTCGTAGATAAGAAAATATCGCTTTTGCAGCACAGCCAACAGAGTTGTATGAGCCACTTCAAGTTTCTCATTCCGTGAAGATCACTGGAGATATACTCGTAGGTGTCTTTGTCTACTACGTCAGGGAACGAGCTCGAAATCGATCGTGCCAGACGAGTAACCTCATAAGAACCAATTTCAAATACAAAAGAAAGGTGGAGAGGAAAGGAACAAACAGTATTTAAAAAAAATCATCTATTGGTAGTAGAAATCAGTTTCTGTGGAACGCTGGCGTAGTATCACAGTTTTTTCTTATATCCTGATATTCCGAGTTCAGCAGAGGTCGGTTCCTTCTAAAGCAATAAGGACATTCTTCAAGCGGATACATCAGACCTGAGGAGGTGAAGGCACGTGCGAAGTTTACTTAGTTAATCGAATTGTGGGATTGTAAGATTTATCAAGCATCGATTATATTTACTTGTGGCTGCATTGTTGTCAGGCTGACACCAGCATGACTACAGGCAGAACAGTTTATTGTTGCTGACCTACGGCCTTGCTTTGTCTCAAAAGCCATAATACATGACCTCGCACACAGAAGTAGAATTACACACAACCTGACAAAAAAAGTTAACTACACAGAAGAAAGCGAAATGAGACTTCACTGGTTGAGAGAGTATGTGTCGTTGTTTCAATTATTACAAAATCGAGTAAAACTGACAAAGAACTTGACAGTATGAGGCCGCGTATCAGTAAGATGTTGCACCTTCTCTGGCCTGGATGCAAGCACTCATTAGTTTGGGAAGGGTGTCATACGGCCATTACATCCCCTCCTGAGGGAAGCTGGCACGTAAATGGTCTCTGATAGTCAAACTACTGATAACAGTGCGGAGTTGACGTCTGGGTTGGGCTGATCCCACACATCTTATCTGGGACAATCTGGAGAGACTGCTGACCACAGCATCAGGTCGATAGTTCTTAGAGATACGAGCATTGTCCTGTTGAAAAATGGCACCACGATAGAGTTGCATGAGAGGTAACACATATAGACACAGGATGACCGTGACGTACTGTTGTGTCGTCAGAGACCTCAGTCGTGCCCTGAAGTCATGCCCGATGGCTCTCTAGACCATAACGCAATGAGTAACATCACTGTGCTTCTCCAAAACATTGGTAGGACAGTCGCTTTCCTCAGGCCACCATCAATTTCGCCGACGGCCGGCCGCTGGTGGCCGAGCGGTTCTGGCGCTACAGTCTGGAACCGCGCGACCGCTACGGTCGCAGGTTCGAATCCTGCCTCGGGCATGGATGTGTGTGTTGTCCTTAGGTTAGTTAGGTTTAAGTAGTTCTAAGTTCTAGGGGACTTATGACCTCAGCAGTTGAGTCCCATAGTGCTCAGAGCCATTTGAACCATTTGAATTTCGCCGACGATGTTCATTCAGGGTAGAGCACGACCGAAATTCATTTCTGAATGACGCTATTCATCAGCTGGTCACGGCACGATCCCAAACGCAGCCGTCTGTATTGAGGTATTGGTTCGAATGGCTCTCAGCACTATGGGAGTTAACTTCTGAGGTCATCAGTCCCCTAGAACTTAGAACTACTTAAACCTAACTAACTGAAGGACATCACACACATCCATGCCCGAGGCGGAATTCGAACCTTCGACCATAGCGGTCGCGCGGCTCCAGACTGTAGCGCCTAGAACCGCTCGGCCACTGCGGCCGGCTGTTGAGGTATTAACGTCAACGCTACACGTCGGACGAGAATTCCATAGCCTGGCTGCAGCTAGTCTCCGATCAGTGGTGGGGATTAACACAGAATGTTGCTGGGAGTCCGTTGCTTTCTATCAGACGCCAGGTGGGGGTGTGAAGAGGTTATGATATACTTGGTGCACAATACAGCGATCTTCTCTAGAGATCGGCAGAAAGCTTTGACGACGAATGTGCCTGACTCCAAGTCCCCACGCAGTCTACTGACACAATGAGTACTGGATGATTCGACCAGCCATCCAACTGGAGACTCACAATGAGGCCCCTTTCAAATTGTGTCAGGTGGTGATAACGCCGCCTCACACGAGTACGCCGCATCTCCGTGTCCTTCATAGTGGTCACCTAACATCCGACACTGTGCACACTGTTCACGCCCCCTATATACCTTACTACGCCTGGTAACGACACTAACCACGAACAACACTTGTACTCTCTAGGGGCCTGGTGACTATCAGTCACATAGAATTGCAGCTCGAATCATTTACATACCTGCCGATGGTGTGAAACTTCCTGGCAGATAAAAACTGTGTGCCTGACCGAGACTCGAACTCGGGACCTTTACCTTTCGCGGGCAAGTGCTCTACCACCTGAGCTACCCAAGCACAACTCACGCCCCGTCCTCACAGCTTCACTTCCGCCAGTACCTCGTCTCCTACCCTCCGAAGTCTGCAGGGTTCGCAGGAGAGCTTCTGTAAAGTTTGGAGGGTAGGAGACGAGGTACTGGCAGAAGTGAAGCCGTGAGGAGGGCGCTTGAGTCGTGCTTGGGTAGCTCAGGTGGTAGAGCACTTGCCCGCGAAAGGCAAAGGTCCCGAGTTCGAGTCTCGGTCAGGCACACAGTTTTAATCTGCCAGGAAGTTTCATATCAGCGCACACTCCGCTGCAGAGCGAATATCTCATTCTGCCGATGGTGTGTTTATGTACGAAGCTATATTGACATCTGACTGTCGTCTACGTCTTTCTTTTTTTTTTTTTTTTTGTCAAGTAGCCTATTTGGGCCCATACTCTGAATGTTTAAACCATCGGGCCTAACATAAGATGTAGTTCATACAGTGGTTAAACCTGACTGTATAATATCTCAGATTTACGATTTTTTTTGTAGAACCGCTACAGTACCGCTACAGTACCGCTACTTGCTCTCTAGGGCTACTAAGGGCAAGCGGTAAATTAAAAGTGAAACTACCAAACAAGTCCCAGCTCAGAATAACTCAATTCTAAAAGTCAACTGTAAGTAGGCCTTTGTATTTCGCTCGGAATGAATCACTGTGCCTCGACCAATTTCAACAATAGCCGCAAGCGCCGTATTGCTAATCGGAGTGCTGCAGAGTCGGTATGACGTCACGGCACGCAGCTGTTCCTGAGGTCGCCGACAGTGGCGGCCGGCTCACCGAAACACGGAGAGAGAGGGTGGCGTCTATTCTCAGCGCTGCAACAGGAGCCGCAGCATCCGCGGGCGCACGTGGTTACTGTTGCATCTGGCCGCTGCCTGCAGGCGGGGCGGCTATATCTAGGCGGCGCTTCCGGCAAACCAGTTTGCGGTCCCGGTGTTCCAGTCCTTCTGCGTTGCCAGCCGATAGAAATGGGGCGCTCCTGTTAATCTGGCAAGTGCGGTTCGCAGGTGATCAGAGCGCGTTGAGCTCAGCATTAAAAGATCGTCGACACAGCCTCATGGAAAATCCGCCTTTGCGAGACACTTTTAATATATATTCCTATCGCGCATGCACGTTTCACAGTTTTCTTTTTTTTCTCGTCATCTGTCGCCTGACTGGTTTGTTGTGACTCTATGATTTCCTTTTCTATGAGAATCTCTTTCTCTCGTGGTAACACTAACATCCAGGTTTCTCAACTATTTGTTGTATATTTCCTAATTTCGCTTAACCCAACAATTTCTGTCCTGCCCGATCTCTTCTATTACATTTGTAGTCTCGAACATGCTGCCTTTTTATCTAGTCACAGTTTTCCACATATTCTTTTCCTCGCCGACTGTGCGGAAGATGGTTCAAATGGCTCTGAGCACTATGGGACTTAACATCTGAGGTCATCAGTCCCCTAGAACTTAGAACTACTTAAACCTAACTAACCTAAGGACATCATACACATCTATGCTCGAGGCAGGATTCGAACCTGCGACCGTAGCGGTCACGCGGTTCCAGACTGAAGCGCCTATAACCGCACGGCCACACCGGCCGGCTGTGTGGAAGAGCAACGGTGTTTTTTACCGTATGTATTCATCTAAATTCCAGCGGGCTTACGTAACACAACATATCAAATGCTTCGATTCCAGAGTCCATGATTTCGTTCCATACACCCGATGATTAGGTATAATATACATAGGTACTATTATGGAAAATCCTAACGTCAAGCCAACATAAAGTGCATATAAATTCAAAGTAAACATACTTCATAAAGACGACATTTCTTAGTACCGTCTCCCGATCACACAGCTGTTATCTTGTTGTATGACAACAGACGGTACTATGGAATCTCGTCTCTATGAAGTATGTTTACTTTGAATTTGTATGCATTTGATGTTGGTTTGACGTTAGAATTTTCCGTAATTGTACCTTCATATACATTACAGTTGTGTCCAAGTAAAGTGAACAGTCGACGAAATGGTTTGTAAAAAAAAATGTACAAATTATGTAAAGACGGCTATTTAATTTCTCTGAAGCGAGTAATCGTTGTATATTTTTATGCGAGTGGGGCGAATAAACTTCTGTAACAAGAAAATCACCCGTGTTTTTTCCTTCAATACAGTTTTGTGCTTCAAATGTACTTCCTCAAATTAAGACCGATCTTTGTTTCTGTTTCTTCTGGCTGGAGTGCCCTCTTTGCCTGTGACAAACTTCTTCTTAAGTCCCTCATGCATTATTTTGCTTCGAGGGTAAGAGAGTTTGCTCTCTTTGTCTACTGTGTGCTCCTCTGAGCTCTGTGGATCATTCCATTCAACAAATCCTGCAGTTGTTCTTCAGTCTCATAGAAAACACCAACGGCATCAGCAAATCTTGTCAGTCAAATCATTTCATTCTGCTTTAGATGTACAGGCGGACAGCTGAAGGGGTTTTAAGTGCTAGCAAAGGACAACAGTTTTTGAAAGAATTTCTTTATGTTCGCCCTTATACAAATTCCTATAAAACTGGAATTAATATTTTTCGTTACCTGCGAGTGAGCAGCACAAATCTTAGATACATCTTTGGCTTTTTTTGCAGTCACGATTGAAAAATAATCGGGTCAATATTTCTAGTTCACTTACAAGCGTGTAGCAACTGTCACTCATACACCACTGACTTAATGATAGTAAACATTGCACTGTTAAGATTTCAGCTGTTTTCAGGAGGCACCAAGCAAATTTTCTGTGGTTTCTGCATATTTTCTCAGGCCACTCAGATGTTAAGAAAATGTAGCAACCTTAGGCGAGAAGAAAGGATACGGTCGAAATTTTAACGTCTCGTTCACAACGAGTTTCCTTAGAGCTGGAAGAGAAGTTGGGATTGGACAAGAAGTTGTAAGTGTATTTTGCAAAGAAACGTCCCATCATTGACATGCTGTGATTTGAGAAAACCACATGAACCTAAATCTGGGTGGCCAGGCGGATGTAGGATAGACTATGCCATTTCGCACTGTGTTTTTGACCTCACTGTGGTGACGAGCATTCTGTAGATTTGTCAAGACATACTATCTGATAAAAAATATCCGGACATCCATTAGTAGACATTAATAGGTGATGTGTCCACCCTTCATCTTCGTAGCGGCTTGAACTCCACTGTGGACACTTCCAATGAAGTGTCTGAATGTCTGTGGACACTCGTCTTCAGAAGTCATAGTCAGAGAAAGCACTGACGTCGACGATGGGATCTGGAGGGACATCGACGTTATAACTCATTCCACTGGGTTCAGTTCGACACTCTGGGCAGGCCAGTTCATTTCAGGAATGTTACTGTCCACAAACCATTGCCTGACAGATACACTTTCTGACAGGGCGAATTGTTATGCTGATACGATCATTATCTACGAACTACCCCTCCACTGTACGCAGTACACAGTACTGTATAACTTGTTCGTAGCTTTCCGCATTTAGCGTTTTCTTAAGCGCAACGCGAGAACTATCCCGAGCCACAAAAAAAGACGCCCACACCGTAACATGACCTCCTCCGTACTTCACTGTCGGCGTTACACATAATGGCAAATAAAGTTATCGTGGTATTAGCCAACCGCAACCCCACCACCAGACTGCCCCAGACTATAGGGTGATTCATTACTCCAAATCGCTTAGCATTGCCTACAAAAATATGGGGACGCTCGGTCATTGAATGCTACGCTTTTTAACTCAATGCGTACAGTCGTTGTGCTAACTGGACTGCTGGTGGCACGTTGGAACTCATGAGTGACTCCTTCCTCTGATTTCATGCGATTTTTTACGATCCCCCTCCGCAATGCTCTACTCTCCCTGTCCGTCAATAAATGACGTCTGAATGGTTTTGGTTTAGCTGTGCTTGTTCTTTCGCGTTTCCACTTCACAGTCAAATCACCAACATTCAACTTGGGCAGTTTTAGAAAGGTTGATCTTTCCCTGATGGATTTTTTGCTCAGACGACATCCAGTGATTAGTCCACGTTCCAAGTCCCTGCTGTCTCCTGATCGACCCATTCTACTGTCGCAGCTGCTCTACTGACAATGCTCCCCACATCGTATTACACTGGCGAGTCCGCCTCTATGACATCTAGTAGTCAGATAGTTCTGCTTAGTTTGTCTTTAAAACTGACGTTTAACATGGCAGAGATAAACGCCAAACGCTTGTTACACAACTTAGCCACATGTTTATATTTCGAGAAAAAATATACTACTGTGTTAAGTAGCATCAAGTTCCTCTTAAGTATATGTTTAAAGAACTGATGTTATCTCAAAATAAGTAGTGTGATGCTGAAAGATAATACCAGTCCTCTGAAGACAGAGAATTAATGTTGCAACATGTACGACTTAAGGAAAAATAAATTTATAGTGTCTTATGTAAGGCTAAATTTCAAAAACTGCACCTGTCTTCCGAAATATGAATGGTTTCGAAGTTCAAAAAATGACTAGCCACTGATTTAATCTTGGCCCTATGTGCAATAGGAACCGCAGTAATGTCGATAGTTTACATGAAAGCAGGAGGCCGAGCGGTTCTAGGTGCTTCAGTCTGGAACCGCGCGACCGCTACGGTCGCAGGTTGGAATCCTGCCTCGGGCACGGATGTGCGTGATGTCTTCAGGTTAGTTAGGTTTAAATAGTACTACGTTCTAGGGGGCTGATGACCTCAGATGTTCAGTCCCATAGTGCTCAGTGCCATTTGAACCATTTGATTTTCTGAATACAGGAAGATCAGATCTTAACGGTCACACAACAAATTCGGATTGGTCAAGGAGGGCGAAGGGATTTGACGTGTCATTTTTCATAGCAACTATACCGCTATTCCTCTTAATCTGTTTATGGATACCACTGAAAACAACCTTGACCTCCGGGCTGGGATTTAAGGCCCACACCTGCACGATACGAGCACTTCTGTTGTATTCCGCACTGTGAATAATGGCCGAAGATAATAAACCAGAAGGAGGCAGGTCTCCTTATTCTGTCCATGAGAATAGTGATGCCTTTTCTACGGCAGACATACGCCATTTGAATGATTTTTGTTTCCAATATAAGTGCGGCAACGTGAAAGAGATGAAAGCTGCGGTACTGTGTTTCGTAACACCCCTAGCCCTGCGCTGATTCACTCAGAAAGAACTGCGGTACCTGATTAATTGTTAGCTGGCTGCAGCAACGCAAGACGGTCTGCTGACGTCATTGCGTCAGCTGGCCGGTGCCTCCGAACCGCCCACTTTCGCTTTCGTCGCATGACATCACGTAGTTCTCCCACCTGTTGAACGGATCCGCAAAGGACGAGGTGAATAACGCTGCGGTTTCATAATGCGCGCAGCCTTTTTCCAAAGATTAAAACGGAGCCAGGTTCTTCGCTAAGCAGCCAAAACTGTTGGGTCTTACATCTGTGTTTTTGCTGAGCACTGTATCGGATGTTGGTGTCGTATTTGTTCTTCTCCTGAAACTGAAAGTTAGTGAGTGAGTCACTGGTCGCCCCGTAACATCAGAAGTCGCCTCCTACAATCCTTAGAGGTGCCTGTGAGCTACTTTCGTTCCTGAGCAACGATATTTGCATAGTGGATTCCGACTAGCTGACTGTATCTACAGAATTATCTCTCAATGTGCCTTGCAGCTTCATGATGAATTCCAGGAGAAGGTACTGTCTGCAGATAGTTTACATATTTGGAAAGGGATTATGTTACAATAAGACTCCCCTGTGTGTTTTCCTGAAACAAATTAAACAAAACATCACCCGGGCCTTTCAAGCATCAAAGGATATCAACGAACAGTGTCCTCTCTGCTGCTCGGAAATCTGGCGACAAAAGACAGAGCTGTTAACTGAATTGCTTGTCAACAGAAAAGAAGATCAGTGGTTATCCAGCAACTATCTCCAGCTGTGTGCGAAAAAAAAGTTTGAGTTTACAGATTGAAGGAGGATGGGTATGGAAATCAGCCATGTCCTGTTCAAAGGAAACATCCCGACATTTTCCTTAAACGATTTAGAGAAAGCAAGAAGAACCTAAATCTGAATAGTCAGCTGGAGATCTGAACCTGACCCTCCCTTGTAGATGCGTACAAAATTTATTAGATTTTTCACGAGGTGACGTAATACGTTAATTGCTTACTGAGACCCCCAGGCCTACCCCCGACAGCGATAGAACTTCAGACCAATATAGTTCCCTGTTATTGATACCAGCAATTATATGAAGTAATGGTAGCCGAACTGGATATCTTACATTGTGTGTGTAACACCTAACACGTTCTGTGCTCTATTGCATCTACATCTACATCTACATTCATACTCCGCAAGCCACCCAACGGTGTGTGGCGGAGGGCACTTTACGTGCCACTGTCATTACCTCCCTTTCCTGTTCCAGTCGCGTATGGTTCGCGGGAAGAACGACTGTCTGAAAGCCTCCGTGCGCGCTCTAATCTCTCTAATTTTACATTCGTGATCTCCTCGGGAGGTATAAGTAGGGGGAAGCAACATACTCGATACCTCATCCAGAAACGCACCCTCTCGAAACCTGGCGAGCAAGCTACACCGCGATGCAGAGCGCCTCTCTTGCAGAGTCTGCCACTTGAGTTTATTAAACATCTCCGTAACGCTATCACGGTTACCAAATAACCCTGTGACGAAACGCGCCGCTCTTCTTTGGATCTTCTCTATCTCCTCTGTCAACCCGATCTGGTACGGATCCCACACTGATGAGCAATACTCAAGTATAGGTCGAACGAGTGTTTTGTAAGCCACCTCCTTTGTTGCTGGACTACATTTTCTAAGCACTCTCCCAATGAATCTCAACCTGGTACCCGCCTTACCAACAATTAATTTTATATGATCATTCCACTTCAAATCGTTCCGCACGCATACTCCCAGATATTTTACAGAAGTAACTGCTACCAGTGTTTGTTCCGCTATCATATAATCATACAATAAAGGATCCTTCTTTCTATGTATTCGCAATACATTACATTTGTCTATGTTAAGGGACAGTTGCCACTCCCTGCACCAAGTGCCTATCCGCTGCAGATCTTCCTGCATTTCGCTACAATTTTCTAATGCTGCAACTTCTCTGTATACTACAGCATCATCCGCGAAAAGCCGCATGGAACTTCCGACACTATCTACTAGGTCATTTATATATATTGTGAAAAGCAATGGTCCCATAACACTCCCCTGTGGCACGCCAGAGGTTACCTTAACGTCTGTAGACGTCTCTCCATTGATAACAACATGCTGTGTTCTGTTTGCTAAAAAATCTTCAATCCAGCCACACAGCTGGTCTGATATTCCGTAGGCTCTTACTTTGTTTATCAGGCGACAGTGCGGAACTGTATCGAACGCCTTCCGGAAGTCAAGAAAAATAGCATCTACCTGGGAGCCTGTATCTAATATTTTCTGGGTCTCATGAACAAATAACGCGAGTTGGGTCTCACACGATCGCTGTTTCCGGAATCCATGTTGATTCCTACATAGTGGATTCTGGGTTTCCAAAAACGACATGATACTCGAGCAAAAAACATATTCTAAAACGGTTGCAGTACAGAGCATGTAATTATAGGAAGCGTCGTGCGATAAGTACACAGCGTACCTTTCATTACATGATTCCTACTTTGCATACTGGAATGAACTAATAAAAAGACAAAATTTTTTCCTAGATATTTATGTGGAACTAAACTGTTTGGAAAAACAGACATAATGTCTGATGGGATACCGCACTCACTGGTTATGCAATGTTACTTATAATCCGTCTTGATTGCAAAAATGTTTATTCACATGACCGGTTTCGATTCCTGTAGAACCACCTTCAGATCTGCAATTTCGGTTAAAGGAGTAACCCGTCCACACACAGCAATCTTCACATGCTGCGTACTGGTGTAAGCATCTACAACGGAGATGTGAAGGTTGCTGTGTGTGGACGGGTTACTCCTGTAACCGAAATTGCAGATCTGAAGATGGTTCTAGAGAAAGCGAAACCGGTCATGTGAATAAACATTTTTGTAATCAAGAAGGATTATAAGTAACATTGAACTGTTTGGGTTGTATTTTAATGTGAAATTACATTCGTACTCTTATACAGCAAAATCAATCATAGATTGGGGCAATTAACTTTGGGAACAATCTGGGACGAAGTCCTCGAAAGTGCTTATCAAATGTCAGTTTCGTATATCTATCGAGTGGAGACTGGTTCACGTTCTTACGGGTAAGTTCGGAAATAAAGAGAAAAGAAAGGGGTAGATTGAAACCAGGTGCTGGTAATGTATAGTACCAGTGTCCGGCTTGGTTAACACACGCAAGCGCATACGCCTACGCATGCGCTGAACGACCCAGTACGGCATCGCAAGCACGTCACCCATGATACCGTAAAAAGATTTGGCATGTAATTCGAGATGTTGGCACTAACTTCTGATATCAGTAAATTTCTGATAAGACACCTCAAGAGTTTCTCGATTCATTACTGACAGTGTATATATCATCGACCAGTAGAATTGTCCGCCCCCGGTAGCTGAGTGGTCAGGGCGGCAGAATGTCAATCCTAAGGGCCCGGGTTCGATCGATTACCAGCTGGGTCGGAGATTTTCTTCGCTCAGGAACTGGATATTGTGTTGTCCTAATCATCATCATTTCATGCCCATCGACGCGCAAGTCGCCGAAATGGCGTCAAATCGAAAGACTTGCACCCCAAGTCACACGACATTTACATTAGAATTCAAAAAAGAGGGAAGGTTAAGCCCTAATGCCAATGACTAGGTGGTTACAGACTGTACAGAAGCTCACACTGGAACAGTATGAGGAAGGATATCGGCTACGTAACTTTCATCCTGTGCCGAACGCGAGTTCAGTTCCTTAACCACTGGGGTCATCTCTTTTGCTCTAGGATCTAAGACAGCCATATCAGTGCAGTTCAGTTCCTTAACCACTGGGGTCATCTCTTTCGCTCTAGGATCTAAGACAGCCATATCAGTGCAGTAGCTGCTTCCGTCAAACTGAGGTTTTACACACAGCTGGCCTTTAAAATTACAACAGGAAGGAGAGAAAATAAAGGAACTGATCTTGTTGTGAGTGTGCAGCGTAGTAGGAAGAATACATTACTAAATTTGCAGATAGTTGGAGTATACAGAATGCGAAATTTAGTATACAGTGCTGCCACCTTTCGAACCTGCCCAGTACAGTTATACTGCGTTGGGCGTGGCGTGCAGTGCAGTAGCTGGCAGCACTGGATGTTCGCACAGCGCAGCACAACACAACACGGCAAGACAAGGCAAAGCGAGGAGAAGCGAGGCGAGCCAGCGCTGCCCACTCAGACGCCGAGGCGTAGGCGCGCCCCCGCGGCGGCATCCCGCTCCTCACAGCCTCGCACCGCCGGCTGCCTGCTCCTCACGCACTGGAAGACACCGGTCCACCGCCTGTTCACTGACCACTCTGCATAAGCGTCTGATTTTTTATTCTAATTGTACGCCGATTATTATTGCGGTCTAGAGTAAATCTGCAGTACTGGTCGCAAGTGGTCTCACAGAATAGTACAGCTAAGTCTTCCCTGCTACGTCACGCGTATTTCAAAATTAAACGAACTAAATTCTTTGCCAAATGCAAGACCTATAAAACTGGGACCATTTTTACGTCTTTCAATATCAGTGATTTGCCGACCTGGGAAAACGTTCGATAATGTCAGATGGTGCAAGATGTTCGAAATTCTGATAAAAGTAGGGGTAAGCTATAGGGAAAGACGGGTAATATAGAATATGTACGAGAGCCCTAGACAGAACAATAGAAGTGGATGACTAAGAAAGGCCGGCCGCTGTGGCCGAGCGGATCTAGGCGCTTCAGTCTGGAACCGCGCTGCTGCTACGGTCGCAGGTTCGAATCCTGCCTCGGGCATGGATCTGTGTGATATCTTTAGGTTAGTTAGGTTTAAGTAGTGCTAAGTCTAGGGGACTGATGATCTCAGATGTTAAGTCCTATAGTGCTCAGAGCCATTTGAACCATTTTTTTTTTTTTTTACTAAGAAAGAAGTGCTTAGATTAAAAACGGTGTAAGACAGTGATGTAGTCTTTCGCCCCCACTATACATCGAAGAAGCAATGACCGAAATAAAAGAAAAGTTCAAGAGTGGAATTCAAATTCAAGGTGAAAGGATGTCAATGATACGATTCGCTGATGGCATTGCTCCACTCAATGAACGTGAGGAAGAATTAAGGTGTATTCTAAATGGAATGAACAGTCCAATCAGTAGAAAATATGTTTTGAGAGTAAATCTGAGAAATACGAAACTAATGGGAAGTAGTAGAAAAGGGAACAGCGAAAAACTTAATGTCAGGATTGTTGATCACGAAGTAGATGAAGGAATTCTGCTACCTAGGCAAAAAAATAAAACCATGATGAACGGAGCAAGGAGGACATAAAACCAGACTAGCACTGCCACAAAAGGCATTTCTGCCCAAGAGAAGTCTACTAGTATCAAACGTAGGCCTTGATTTAAGGAAGAAATATTTGAGACTGTACGTTTGGAGCACAGCATTGTACGGTAATGAAACATGGACTGTGGGAAAACCGGGAAAGAAGAGACTCTAAGCATCTGAGATGTAGTGCTACAGAAGAATGCTGAAAATTAGGTGGACTGATAAGGTAAGGAATGAGGGGGTTCTCCGCAGAATCGGCGAGGAAACGAATATGTGGAAAACACTCACAAGAAGAAGGGACAGGGTGGTAGGACAGTTGTTAAGACATCAGGGGATAACTTCCTTAGTGGTAGAGGGAGCTGCAGAGGATGAGAATAGGAGGGAAACAGGCATTGAGGGATTGGGTGAAAGTGCTAATCTGAGATGAAGATGTTGGCATAGGAGAAGAATTCGTGGCGGGCCGCATCAAACTAGTCAGAAGACTCATGACTCAGACAGAAATTATAATGAAGTGTTCCTCCTTGTAGAACAACATAGTCCAGTCTGCCAATTATCTTCCCACAGTATTTTGATATACGTATCTGCTTAATGGTATTATTGAAAGATGTATGTCTAATTCACAAAAGACGAAATCGGTGAATAGGTTTCTCTGGCCCCTCACGCCCTAACAATCAATGGTAGCTCTTCTACCTCCCACCTGTCCCTCCCCCTCCCCCCTCCTGCCCACATACACATCACGGGTAAACACGTCCAACTGCTCAATCCACAGTCCCTCCTTCAGTGATGTTTGCAGATACAGTGTGTGGGAGTTCTGATAATCGAGACGCAAGACAAGAATGGGTGTAACGAAGTGCTAACACACAGACTGGCGCTATGGAAGGGTAGCAAAGAGAACGACGATTTTGCCACCACCTCCTTCTCATTCTCCAGAGTACAATTCATCATCAACAGTATCTCACGCTTTAGCTTTGCAAAATAGAGCTACAAGGTGTGCTATCTAATTCAGGCAATTTCCACATAATATTTGGGCAATAAGAGCTCTACATCTCAGTTTCCTTCCACGTGCTGCCAAATACATGTTGCTAGTAATACTCTGACGACTGGGGTTTCGGGATTCACTGGGCTTTCGAAGCCACGTCCTCGCTGACAATTAAAAACCAATAGTACCTTAAACTGGCATTCGCTTGAGGAAGAGTCCGATTATTTAGTGATTTAACAAATCCCATAAACGAATTTTCATCTGGGAATCCAAGAATGTCACTATCTTCTTCGATAGGCTCACGATTTGGCCAGGAAACCCTTATTCTACATGAGTAGCAACAGCAACGGAAGGGAGCCGCATAGAAGCGTCTTTAACAACGATGCACGTACAGTACTTGCGAAACAAGGAGGATAACCGCGAGAGCTATTGTTCGGCATGGTTGCGGCAGAATCTAAGGAGAGCGGCAGCCTTGACGAGCGGGTCACGGCTAAGTGCCGCCCGTGAATCAGCGATGCCAACACACTGACCACAGGATTCCGGCCCCACGCAGGGACGACAAGGCTTTCACGCGCCACAGAGCTGTGCTTTCCAAGTACTGACTCGCTGTCAGCTTGCAGTATTCCTGTTCCACAGGCCTTAGCACAAGATAGGTCAATTTATGACTTGCAGAAGAAACAGTATTTAAAGCAATGGGCTGAGAGTGTACAGGAGTGAGAAATGTAGAAGTTATGGGCGACAAAAGCACTCCTTCACTGTAATTTTGTAAGTGATCAGTACTGAAACTGATCTGACGCCGTCCTTCATCTCTCTCTATCTTTTCTCAATCTTTTCATCACTACGTACCCGCTACACCCGAAGTCCTCCGCAATGCGGTTTACATGTTCTTGCACTTATGTTTCTCCTACGGTTCTAGTCGCGCAGTCCGGAACCGTGCGACTGCTACGGTCGCAGGTTCGAATCCTGCCTCGGGCATGGATGTGTCTGATGTCCTTAGGTTAGTTAGGTTTAAGTAGTTCTAAGTTCTAGGGGACTGATGACCACAGCAGTTGAGTCCCATAGTGCTCAGAGCCATTTTTTTATGTTTCTCCTATATGTTTCCAAATCCACTGCTCCGGCCACTGACATGAAGTTTTTCTGGATATTTACGTCTACTTCTATACTCCGCAGGCCATCTTGCATTTAGTACTACCAATATCATTCCCTGTTCCATTTGCGAACAGACATGGGAAGAACGACTGTCCGTATAAGCTCTACAGGATGTTTCTTAACAACTTTGAAAATTCATCTAGATTTATTCTTGTCATTTACAGACCTGGTTTGGGTGTTATTTTTTAACGAAGTACATGTACCTTTTTTTATAGCGAAACAGATTAGTTCAACGAAGCACATACCATCTGAAGTAGTTTTCTTGCCAAACTCGATGCACTATGTCAGGCGCAACTTGTTCAATAACTGAAGAAAACTTAGAAAGACAAGATCGTTAAAAAAGCATTTTACGTCATCGTCGGATCTTATGCTTTAAAATATTACAACATGTTCTGATGGACAATATGTTGTAATATTTTGAAGCATAAGATTCGATGATGACAGCACAGTTCTGTCGAAACCGGTCAGCCAATAAAACGTGTTTTTAATTGTCTTGTTTGTGAAATTTTCCTGTTACCCTTCACTGCCAATGTCAGGATCATACAACTTGTTCAGTTGCGACTTAGAATCTTGCTCTGAATTCTGCTAGAAAATCCGATAAAAGCCGGCCGGGGTGGCCGAGCGGGTCTAGGCGCTACAGTCTGGAACCGCGTGACCGCTACGGTCGCAGGTTCAAATCCTGTCTCGGGCATGGGTGAGTGTGATGTCCTTAGGTTAGTTAGGTTTAAGTAGTCCTAAGTTCTAGGGGACTGATGACCTCAACTGTTAAGTCCCATAGTGCTCAGAGCCATAATCCGATAAAAGTAGTACAAACTCTGTAATCTTTTTGAGGCGCAGATGTCTTTTTAACATACTCCAAACAGTTACATATGGGACGCCCATCTCGAGAGAAGAATGACGGCTGTGTTTTGCCTCACTCGCTCTACGACGCCATCATAGTCAAGCCATATACCAGAGTATTTTTTATGTCTTACAGAACACCCAAACATGCATTCCTCTCATAAATGGTATGCCTCCTATTTATGTACGAAAATTACGTTGGACATTTGTCGCTGACTGATACTTCAAACTGAAACACACAGCTAGTGCTCTCTGGAACAATGAACGCAGCCATCTTTCCTACAACCGCCGCTTGCGGCGGCATTTCATTCTCTGGTACTACTTGAATCAAAACTTCATCTATTTTTTTATAAAATTACGCCAAGACGGTCTGTAAGCCCCATGAATCAGTTTATCTGAATTTTCAAACTTGTAAAGTCATTTTAGCAGTGCACCATAAGTTCTTTGATTCTCTTGTTGAGTTCATTTCACGAAATAAATGTGGGAGAAATTAATATGTTGCTCGGCTCTTCTAGAAGGACATAACGGCCCTCTTTCAGCGTCCGTTACTGGAATTTGTTTATCTTTGCTTACTGAACCATTCTGTGACAAAAAACGCCGATCTTTCTTGAACCTTCCTTTAATCTCTTCTGTTAACCCAACCTGGTAAGGTTCTCAGATATAAGACACATGAGCCTTACTCAGTAACCGGTCTTACAAGTGTTTTGTAAGCCACTTGTTTCCTAGATGGGTTACAAAAAAAAATGGCTCGGAGCACTATGGGACTCAACTGCTGAGGTTATTAGTCCCCTAGAACTTAGAACTAGTTAAACCTAACTAACCTAAGGACATCACAAACAGCCATGCCCGAGGCAGGATTCGAACCTGCGACCGTAGCGGTCTTGCGGTTCCAGACTGCAGCGCCTTTAACCGCACGGCCACTTCGGCCGGCAGATGGGTTACATTTCCTTAATATTGTTCCAATGAATATCATCCTGGCACCTGCTTTTCCGACAGTTGTGTTTTTGTCGTCATTACCCTTTAGATCGCTCCAAATGGCTACTCCTACGTATCTTAAGGATCTTTCTTTCCAACGGTTTCTTCTGCAGTTGCGTAGTTAAATCGTAATGCATCTCTTATCAGTCGTCCAACCAACTACTTCCTTATTCTGGCAAGGATTTTCGATCTGTGTCTTTCGCAACCAATTTTTAGTCATTCATCAACTCACATTTTGTCCCTTGACCGAATTTTCTAATATCCTGTGCTAAGTTCGTGGGTTCAAATCCACACCCTCCCACTGCTTCAAATGCAATGACAGCACGTGTCACTGTGAATGGTGATCCGGCCGCCAAATGCGAAGTTTTGCTCTCCAACTCAGTAGCTATTTATTGGAAGGAACAGGCTGTGTGGTGGCACCAAACTTCATTCTCTCTCTTCTTAACTATAATACTTTATAGCACACATACACTCCTTTGCCCAACGATACGACATTCCTTTAACATGTCCGAGTGTACAGTCAAATGTAACAAGTGACTTGCTGAAGTAGTATTGTATTCCTTCTTAAGGCTAGCCTAGGGTGAAGTTTGAGCTCATTCAGAAGGAACGTCAGGAACCCATTTCTGCAGGAATTGTGCAGAGGAAAAAACCGACTGCATAGGCTTCAGCCAGTGTATGTGTCCCTTTGCTGACTCCTCGACTCAGAGTAGACTAACTGTTACGAGTCTGCGAACATCGTCTCTCGACCAAGGTTCAATAACGGCTTATAGCATGGTCCGACGAATCCCAGTTTCAGTTTTATTGAACTAATAGGCATATGGGAATGCCTTAACGGCAATGAAGCTCTGGCTTCTCCATTTCAAGGTTTTGTCCAATCTTGGTCTGTGTCGTGTTCACGCGGTCGTAAGTAGTCCCTCTTTTCCGGTTGCAGGAACCAGTGGCAGGTGCACTTTATGTCCACAGCTTGCAGACCATCTAAATTACTGCCAGTACAGAACCATGATGGAGATTCCTGGACGTTGCGACATGACGCCGTCTTTTCGTTGCACACAAGTGGTTCGATGAGCAACTCACCGACCGCACATTCATGGCTTGGCGCTAAATTGTAGGATGTTGTACGCTCTGTGAACCCAGTTCCACTTACACAAGAACAGTTTTGAATAGTACCACATGATCCGAGGATCAATGTCTCTCCTGAACAATTGAAACACGTAGTGTGGCTCAGACCTCGACGGTTTACTGCAGTTTCAGAGCTCGGTCAATGTCTCTCCAGAACGACTTGAACACAGGGGTTCCATGACCTCGACTTTTTACAGCAGTTTTGAGGGCTCAGTCATGGGAAGGCACAACCAGCGCCTTCTCACGACCTCTGACCAATGGGTGAAGTAAGTGGTATATTCAAGTGGACGGGAGTCCGCCATGCACCTTCTGGAAGCAGTAGCTGCCCAGCGAGGCCTGCAGCACCTGTGGCGCAGGCCCCAAGGCCGCGGCTGGAGATGGCCAACCCGAGATGCACAACAATGCGGCCGCCTGCGCCACCTGCTGCAATATTCATGGCCGGCCCGCTGGCCGCTGCGCGACGCCCTGCGTGGCTCGCACGTGTGGGAGGCCGGCGTGCAGGAAGCCTGCGCTTCCGGTGGCACCTGGGAGGGCGGCGCTGGTGTGAGGCGGAGCGAGGCGAGGCGAGGCGTCCGGTCGCCGCGCCGCTGATGGATGGCCTGCCGCCTCGGGAAATCGAGGGACGCGGGTGCGTTCTGAAGCGGGCGTAGGTAGCTACACTGTTACGTTCGCCATTTAACTTCTACATCTTGATGTATACTCCAGAAGTCACTGTACAGTGCATGGCAGAGTACGCGTCGTACCAATGTTAATAAATTTCTCCAAAACTGCATTCGACTTTTGCGTGACGGAAAATGACTGTCTGTGAAGATTGCGCTGTTGTTGACCACTAGCGGCACCTGTGCAACGATCTCAAGACGTTGCAAGTGTCAGTCGTGGTCACAACATTGCTAGATGTTTCTCTCAGAACATTATGTACTATATAGGTTTGCTATTTTCACCTAACGAAGCGAAAGCAGACTGCCAAAAGAACTTTGCTGCATACTCTGAAAAATCCTTTTGCTTGTCAGGAAAATGTTCTTTGATAATAAAAAAAAAAAAAAGATTCAAGTCCGCAGCTCGTGGTCGTGCGGTAGCGTTCTCGCTTCCCGCGCCCGGGTTCCCGGGTACGATTCCCGGCGGGGTCAGGGATTTTCTCTGCCTCGTGATGACTGGGTGTTGTGTGATGTCCTTGGGTTAGTTAGGTATAAGTAGTTCTAAGTTCTAGGGGACTGATGACCATAGGTGTTAAGTCCTATAGTGCTCAGAGCCATTTGAACCAAAAATGATTCAAATGGCTCTGAACACTATGGGACTTAACATCTGAGGTCATCAGTCCCCTAGAACTTAGAACTACTTAAACCTAACTAACCTAAGGACATCACACACATCCATGCCCGAGGCAGGATTCGAAACTGCGACCGTAGCGGTCGCGCGGTTCCAGTCTGAAGCGCCTAGAACCGCTCGGCCACAAAGGCCGGCTTGATGCATCAGTTTCACGTGTAAACAAAGAAAAAAAATCAGTGGGGATTGATCGTTCAACCAACTCCCCCACAAGAAATCTGAAAAACAACAACTCACAGATACGCTTTTCCTGTGCTCCGTAGTTCTGGTGCTACTTTCAATTACCGTTTATGCATGTTGACTAGACGACAGGGTGTAGCACTAACTAAAATCCGGCCGCGGTGGCAGTGCGATTCTAGGCGCTGCAGTCCGGAACAGCGTGACTGCTACGGTCGCAGGTTTGAATCCTGCCTCGGGCATGGATGTTTGTGATTTGCTTAGGTTAGTTAGGTTTAAGTAGTTCTAAGTTCTAGGGGACTGATGACCTCAGAAGTTAAGTCCCATAGTGCTCAGAGCCATTTGAACCATTTGAACTAACTAAAACTGTGTTTTGGTTGATACCACATCGACACACAATGTTGGTGCCGATCTTAGTTTCTGACATCTGGGGGACTAGGTGTCAGTAGTACTTGTGGGAGAGGATCCATCTTGTAACAGAGGAAACCCCACGCTGTTTCAGGGGATGCTTCCAAGCCGTCCTCATATGCTGCTACTGTGATAACTGTGATGCCACATGATTGCTCGAGATATCATAGTTGCCATGACCTACGGAATGATCCTCGTATTTAAATCATCTTTTGTTCATGCCTAACAGCTGTACAGCCATCGAAATCCATAAACAATGTGTCCTAATGACATCTGTCTGACTGAAATTTGCTCGATATGCTATTCGAATGTTGGCCTCGTTACTGGGAGCACACTAATCGTAACCGGACTTAAGTCCTCCATCTGGCGCAAGCTGTCTTAAATTGTCGGTACGTTAACGCAGCGCTTCCGTGGCTGCAATGTCAGGCCGCCTGCAGCTGTTGGCGCTCAGTGCGAGGACAGCGTTGAGTGCGGCGTGCAGGCCAGGCGCAGAGGAACGTGCCGCAGCTGAACGCAGCGCGGACGATTTGAGAGCCACGCTCCATCTGCATACAATGGGTTCGGACAGTGTTCACCGCTGAACACGGCCCAGCGGAGCGGTCTTCGCGTATACCTGTTGTGCCGGCCCGTGTGCTTCCACAGGGTTCCTATTGCCTGTCGCAACGTGAGTTGTCTGCGTCGTTAAACGAGCACGTTAAGCCACGGTAACGAAGCGCACAAATTTCCTGGGTACACCTCTGGCCTGGCTACATTTCTTTTCTCGGAACTGATTTGGTGCACACCTTCCTTCTGTTTTGTTTACCCACAAAAACGAGGTTTGCTCGTTCCCGTTAAACGCCTCCATGCTGTCTAGTACTTCTAACATGTAAAAGTTTTCAAGGCTGGAAAAGTCACGCATTTTAAAACGTCCCCTCCTCCTCCCCCCCCCCCCCTCGCACCCTCTGCTCCCGCCTTCTCCCCTCCGCTCCCCTTTGAAGACTTGAGAAGTACATAACTTTGGGGTTCGCCAAGTAATTCATTCGACCACAACATGACAGCGCGGCATATTTTAATACGCAACTATCTAATATATTTTTCATTTCCAGAAGCATACTGGACATGCGTCTTGACATGCAGATAACTACGATTAACATGGACAGCGGCGATACTGTACTTGCTGCTCTAAAACGTACGATGCCAGAGACTAAGAAAGTTGTCGCAGAGGGTAAGACACTACACACGTATTCAGAAGGAGCAGAATTCAAATCCCCATCTACGAATTCTGGTTTTTGGTTTCTGTGGTCTCCACATATCGCTTTAGGCGCATACTAGGATAGTTCCTCCATGCTGGTGAGAGCGTAATATTTCAATTAAAATCCAGTTAAAGCCAGTGCTCAGCCTCATGTCGTGGAGACGTTAAAATGTAATAGTTCTTCAGATGGTTCAAATGGCTCTGAGCACTATGGGACTTAACATCTGAGGTCATCAGGCCCCCAGAACTTAGAACTACTTAAACCTAACTAACCTAAGGACATCACACATATCCATGCCCGAGGCAGGGTTCGAACATGCGACCGTAACAGTCACGTGGTTTCAGACTCAAGCGGCTAGAACCGCTCGGCCACCAAGGCCGGCAATAGTTCTTTCTTCCTCGCAGCAGACGACAGTGTATACTGGACTGCGTCTTCTGATGCTTCTTCTGTTGCTTGGCGGTAAGATTCTTACAACGATTTAAGACGTAAATGATGCTTCGATTTTAGAAGGAAAGGAAGATGATGTTTTCACGTACTGTCAACGATGGGTTCATTGTAGATAACGACGGACCGGAAGGGGATAAAGCAGAAAACCAATAATGTATTCCTCAAAGAACCCAAACCTTCAAATGCCGCAAGAGATTTAGGGAAAGCATATAAAATTTTGACGGCTGAACGAAGATTTGAACCCAAATCCTCCTGGCCGGCCGAAGTGGCCGTGCGGTTAAAGGCGCTGCAGCCTGGAACCGCGAGACCGCTACGGTCGCAGGTTCGAATCCTGCCTTGGGCATGGATGTTTGTGATGTCCTTAGGTTAGTTAGGTTTAACTAGTTCTAAGTTCTAGGGGACTAATGACCTCAGCAGTTGAGTCCCATAGTGCTCAGAGCCATTTGAACCAAATCCTCCTGAATACGAATACAGTGCCTCTACCATTGTGCCACCTCGCTTAGCCCACTAGCATTAACTTCCTAAAGGTAAATCGTCCGCACTGTCATCTGCCGCAAATTTCAGGAAGAATGTCAGTTTCCGTTTTTCATCTCAAGTTCTAACGTTACTGTATGCTGCTATTGCCTGCGAAACGACAACTGGTAGAATTTTACGAAGTTCACTAGCCAGAACATCGGTGAAAGTGGAGGTCGTAGAGCTGCCGCATAGTCGTTGCTGGCACCTGTTCGGAAAAGGTCACAGTTCCACGGACTGCTGGCAGAGACAATACTCGCAGCGTAAAAGCTTTGGTGGTGGGCGCTGCGTATGAAACGGTATAGCTAATAACTGTGCCGGGAGAAGGAGGTGACAAATTCTTTAGTAAAGTGTTCTGCTGCTTCTTGTAACAGCTAAACGGCTTATAAGGGTATCGATGTTACTAAACTCATTAGATGTATTCCTTATGCAAATTATATAAGGAAAGTTCAATTTCAATTTTTCATTGGGGTCATTAGAGACGGAGCTCTAACTCAGCTGGAGAGGAATGAAGAACGGATTTGCCGTGCCCGGTTTTAAGGAGCAATAGACCAAAGGAGGATGGTTCGATGAAAATTTGTTCTCCGCTGCGAAACCACTGCGTCCTTTTGTCGGTGATCAGCACATGTCAGTTTTCGGTTTAAAGAAGGGAAAGGTAGAACAGTTGTTAAGATTTTCTGGTGTCAGCCGCTATTCGGTGCGGTACTGCAGCGACGAAGGGCACAATGTTGCTATGCCAACATGAGAAGCTGCGATTTTACAATCGGCTGAATTTACATGAAATATGCTATAAATTTTAGAAGACATCAGAAACTTTGGGTAGAACACTACTTTATAATTTTTTATACAATCAATTTAGAATTAAATTGAATGCTTTTTCGTGTTATTACAACGTTTAACTGCAGCTGTCCAATATATTGGCCATCTTTATCAGTAAGATGTAGATACAAAGCCTTGCTATAACACAGATAAAGATATCCACACTGTTTTCTGTTTTTTTCTTGGAGAAATGACATGTTAACTTCACCATAGCTGCACATAGTTTTTCACTATAGCAACAGGGGTTGAATAAAACAATAAGAACGTGTATCTAATACAGTGTGCGGGCGCTTTTACATCTGTTTCTTCTATACTCTGTGTGGCGAAGATGTTTTCTAGAACCACTTTCTTCTTCTCTCTACCCTGTTCCATTCGCGGGTAGCGCTTGCTAAGGGTTGCTGTCAGTAAACCTCTATATGAGCTATAGTTTCTTTGATTTTCTAATCGTGGACATTCGGTGACACATATGTGGGAGGAAGTAATACGTTGCACATTCCTTCTTAGGAAATATATTCTAGGAATTTCGACAGTAGAACGCTCCGCGATGCACAACGCCTCCCTTTGTAAGCCACTTCTTTCATGAATGAATCTCACTTCCTCAGTATTCTCCCAACGAATGTCAGACCGGCGATTACCACGATACTGCTTAAGGTCGCTCCAGATGGTTATTCTTAGGCATTTTATGCTAATTACTAATCCCAGTGAGTTGTCTCTTTCAGTGTAATCCAACAATAGTGCACCTCTTCGCGTATTCACTCACAGTATTTCTCTGCGCCTTTTTGTACTTCTAGCATCTCGCTCGAATGGATTAGGAGTCCGTTGTTCGCCACGTTCGAACATTGAAATACGGGGAGGAAATCGTGTGATGTCTCATGAGACACGTTTCCTGTGATGCATACAAGGAACGCCACTCGAAGACCACTACCGCGAAATGCCTAATGGGCGACGATTTATCCGCCCACAGTAAGCGGGGGTCACTGGACTGACATCACTTCCTGCAGTTGGCGCAGAGCTTTTTGTGAAGAGTTAACAAGGAATCACCGACGAGTCATTCTTCCTGCCGACTCACTGTGTGCTTCAATACGTAGACTTCCGTACGTCCTGTGGTCACTTGACATACGGAAGCCGTGTGAAGTGTGAAGCTAACGTAGAGGTACAAAGTTTGACCGTGAAAGCGTCACGACGCAGTCAGACGCCTGATACGGATATTGGTCACGGGAAGACAGAGTGACTCGCTAGCTGTTTCTCGCACTGACGTTAGAGGAAAACGTGAACAGGCTACAAATAGATGGATGATGTGTCCTTAGAAACGAGCTGTACGAAATCAGCTGTTAACTTTTCGGGAGACACATTGCCAGTAAAGAGCTAAAAAATAATTTCTCTATAGAAGCACACACATAAGCTAAATTATTGGGTCCTACATGGTGAGGATTAACGCCCAAATGCAATTTTTTTACTTAACAGAGAAGTGTCAACTGATTCTTTTTCATGGCAGAAAATATTTATATCAGGATAACTCTGAATGTCTATTTGCATAGCTAAAACACTGAATTTCTTCTTTTTGTCTATTATAGCCTACGGTGATTCGTAAGAACATTAGTTTCTTAAATATGCCATCCTAAAGATTACCACATTTAGACACAATAGTGATTTTTCGGTAATGTTACACTCGCTGACAACAGTTTTAAAGCTCTTTCTCCCTCCTGGACCATTTCATTTGTTTTAGATTCCTTTTCATCAGATACCAGTTGCTCTTGAGAAGTAGAGATTAATACAACGAAAATGAATCTGCCGTTTATTAACACGACATGACTTCGCGTGGACTACAGCTGTTCTTTCGAGGATTTTTCGCGGTAAAGGGCACAGTGGTAGGCAACGCTCTCAGATACTAGAGAAGAGGGACTCTAATCTACATTAGATAGTCCTGATTTGGGTTTTCCGTTTTTCTCCTAAATCACTTCACGTGAATTTACGGATGATTCCTTTGGAATGATTGTAGCCGATTTCCTGGTTTGTACCTCGTTACTATGACGATTTCATCGACGGAATCCTTGATTTCATTCTTACTGATACCAAATGATCTAAATGGCGGCTTGCTGGAGGATGATTAAACAGAATCCGGAAACTCGCAGTACCTACATGCATGCGAAGAATGGAGACAATAATATGTGCTGTAGTCTGGAAGACCCAGCAGTGTATGAAAAAGCGTTTGTAATGATATGAAGTTACGTACAAAGCATCAGTGATTGGCCTCACTCAAAAGGTTCGCCAAGTGCTGTGAGGTGGTTCTCGGGCTGGAGCCTGTTTGAAAACTGCTGATGGAAGAACCGCTTTCCAAAGTAGACGGCTCAACAGTTCCTTCACATCTTGTAGTCAGATTATCACATGACTGCTTTTAAGAACAGAGGTGATTTGAATTAAGTTTTAAGCGGCGGTTTGACATTTTGTGGCTTTACCGTAAACTAGAACATTCAGAAACAAACCAATAAATTATGTATGCGGTGTCTGTTCTCTCGAAGATGTCCTAAAGAATAGACACTCTTTCGACCCTGCAGCCGCTATGAATCAAATCACAAAGAATTTAAAGACATTAGCTGCCAGCGTACATTGATTTATATCAAAGGGGCAAGTTGAAAAATTTGTGCTGGACCGGAATTCGAACCCAGGTCTCTTGTTTAGTAGACAGATTCGCTGACCGCTACGCCATCTGGACACAGTGGTCACCACAACCACACGGACTACCCTAGCACGTCTCTCATCAAAGACAAATTCTCAAATTGTACCACACACTACTGGTTTAGTGCCCCTGCTCATTAGACTCATTCCTGTAAGAGTTAGAGCTTGGTGTGCATCTGTGGACATGTCCGAAAGAATAGATACCACGTACATAATTAATTAAGGTGATGACAGCCAATGATCCGTTCAGTACAGATGCACACAAAGATCGAATTCTTAATGAAATCTGCGAGATGGCGCGAGGAATGAGACGATAAGGCGCGAGTAATGAGGCGAATGACCAGGGGCACTACATCAGTAGTGTGTGTGTGTGTGTGTGTGTGTGTGTGTGGTTTTATTTATTTTTTGTCATCAGTCTTCTGACTGGTTTGATGCAGCCCGCCACGAATTCCTCTCCTGTGATAACCTCTTCATGCCAGAGTAGCACTTGCAAACTACGTCCTCAATTACTTGCAGGATGTATTACCATCTCTGTCTTCCTCTACAGTTTTTGCCCTCTACAGTTCCCTCTAGTACCATGGAAGTCATTCCCTCATGTCTTAAAAGATGTCCTATCATCCTGTCCCTTCTTCTTCTTATTTTTGTCAATGTTTTCCACAAGTTCCTTTCTTCTCCGATTCTGCTCAGAACCTCTTCATTCCTTACCTTATCGGTCCAACTAATTTTCAACATTCGTATGTAGTACCACATCTCAAATGCTTCGATTCTCTTCTGTTCCGGTTTTCCCACAGTCCATGCTTCACTAACATACAATGATGTACTCCAGACGTACATTCTCTGAAATTTCTACCTCAAATTAACGCCGACATTTGATGTTAGTAGACTTCTCTTGGCCAGGAATGCCCTTTTTGCCATTGCTAGTCTGCTTTTGATGTCCTGCTTGCTCCGTCCGTCATTGGTTATTTTGCTGCCTAGGTACCAGAATTCCTTACTTTCATCTACTGTACTTCGCTATCATCAATCGTGATGTTAAGTTTTTCGCTGTTTTCATTTCTACTACTTCTCATTACCTTCGTCTTTCTTCGATTTACTCTCAATCCATGCTCTGTACTCATTAGACTGTTCATTCCGTTCAGCAGATCATGTAATTCCTCACTTTCAATCAGGATAGAAATGTCATCAGCGAATCGTATCATTGATATCCTTTCACCTTGAATTTTAATTCCACTCCTGAACCTTTCTTTTATTTCCATCACGGCGTTGGTGGGACGACAAAGCGCGTTTTTTTTCTGGAGACGGCTGAAGAGACATTTCCAGAGACGGACGAAGCAAGCAGGAGGTCAGTATGGGCGAAAGGTTACATCCTTGCCTTACATCCTTTTTAATTCGAGCACTTCGTTCTTGGTCATCCACTCTTATTATTCCCTTTTGGCACTTGTACATATTGCATATGACCTGTCTCTCCCTATAGCTTACCCCTACTTTTTTCAGAATTTCGAACATCTTGCACCATTTTACATTGTCGAACGCTTTTTCCAGGTCGACAAATCCAATGAAAGTGTCTTCATTTTTCTTTAGTCTTGCTTCCATTATTAACCGCAAAGTCAGAATTGCCTCTCTGGTGCCTTCACCTTTCCTAAAGCCAAACTGATCGTCATCTAGTGCATCCATAATTTTCTTTTCCATTCTTCTGTATATTATTCTTGTAAGCAACTTGGATGCATGAGCTGTTAAGCTGATTGTGCGATAATTCTCGCACTTCTCAGCTCTCGCCGTCTTCGGAATTGTGTGGAAGATGCTTTCCCGAAAGCTTTCGCCAGACTCATACATTCTACACACCAATGCGAATAGTCGTTTTGTTGCCACTTCCCCCAATTATTTTAGAAATTTTGAGGGAATGTTATCTATCCCTTCTGCGTAATTTAATCTTAAGTCATCCAAAGCTCTTTTAAATTCTGATTCTAGTACTGGATCCATCTCTTCTAAACCGACTCCTGTTTCATCACATCAGACAAATCTTCCCCCTCATAGAGGCTTTCAATGTATTCTTTCCACCTATCCGCTCTCACCTTTGCATTTAACAGTAGAATTCCAGTTGCACTCTTAATGTTATCATCCTGGTTTTTAATGTCACCGAAAGTTGTTTTGACTTTCCTGTATGCTGAGTCTGTCCTTCCGACAATCATTTTCTTTTCGATGTCTTCACATTTTTCCTACAGCCATTTCGTCTTAGCTTCCCTGCGCTTCCAATTTATTTCATTACTCAGCGACTTTTATTTCTGTATTCCTGTGTTTTCCTGAACATTTTTCTACTTCCTTCTTTCATCGATTAATTTAAGTATTTCTTCTGCTACCCATGGTTCCTTCGCAGTTACCTTCTTTGCACCTATGTTTTCCTTCCCAACATCTGTGATGGCCCTTTCTAGACATGTCCATTCATCTTCAACTGTACTGGCTACTGAGCTATTCCTTATTGCTGTATCTACAGCCTTAGAGAACTTCAAGCGTATCTTGTCCTTCCTTAGTACTTCCGTATCCCACTTCTTTGCATATTGATTCTTCCTGAGTAATGTCTTAAACTTCAGCCTACTCTTCATCACTACTATGTTGCGATCTGAGTCTATATCTGCTCCTGGGTACGCCTTACAATCCAGTATCTGATTTCAGAATCTCTGTCTGATCAAGATGTAATCTAACTGAAATCTTCCCCTATCACCCGGCCTTTTCCAAGTATACCTCCTCCTCTTGTGAGTCTTGGATAGGGTATTCACTGTTACTAGCTGAAGCTTGGTACAGAACTCAGTCTTTCTCCTCTCTCATTCCTTGTCCCAAGTCCATATTCTCCTGTAACCCCTTCCCCTACAACTTCGTACCAGTCTCCCATAACTGTTAGATTTTCATGTCCCTTTACGTACTGTATTACCCTTTCAATATCCTCATACACTTTCTCTATCTCTTCATCTTCAGCTTGCGACGTCGGCCTGTATACGTGAACTATCGTTGTCGGTTTGCTGTCGATTCCGATAAGAACAACCCGGTCACTGAACTGTTCACAGTAACACACTCTGTGCCCTACCCTCCTATTCATAACGAATCCTACTCCCGTTATACCTTCTGCGTCCTCATGCCGTTGATCATTGCTGTTTCTTCCGCCCTTAGGGGCAGTTTCCCACCCCTAGGACAAGAGTGTGCCCTGAACCTCTGTCCGCTCCTCCGCCCTCTTTGACAAGGCCATTGGCAGAATGAAGGGTGACTTCTTACGCCGGAAGTCTTCGACCGCCAATGCTGATTATTAATCAAAATTTAAGCAGCGGCGGGAGTTGAACTCGCGACCAAAGACTTTTCATTTTGAATCAAAGGCGTTGTCTCTTCTTTTTTTCTTTTTTTTCCATTTTGTTCGTTGTTGATCATTGTGTTTGGTCATTGCGGACGTCATATGACATCCGTTCAAGTTCTTTTGTTGACCCTTCTACTCGGTTTTTTATTACAGAGACCAACCGGCTCTCTGACCGAACACGCTGAGCTACCGTGCCGGCTCTCTAGACCACGGGTGTGGTATGAAATGAGAACTTGGGTGTAGTGGGAGGGCATGTGGTCGTGGTGACCACCTATGTCCGGATGACGTAGTGGCCGGTGAGTCTGCCTAGTAACTAGGAAACCCGGCTTCGATCCCTGGTCCAGCACAAATTTTTGACTTGCCCCATTAATATAATCAATGACCTCCGGCAGCTAATATCTTTAATACCATTGCGTCTTTAAACCAACAAATAATTATTAATTTCGGAAGCGTTCACACATTAAGAGAAGTGCACCGGCACAACGAGAACCATATGATTCGGGTTAGGGCCACTCATCACGAAATAGGAAGCTGTGTTGCCTTCACATTTGACAGCTGCCGAACGTGTGACACAGTGCGAGGTTGGTTGAGGGATATTTGAGAGGGGATGGGGAGAACAGAAATTGGATGTACGGCTGGACTCTTCAGAGCTACTTGCTAGAAGGTGTTTGGAGCCATGTAAGCAAAGAACGTTGCACCGTGTTTATTTTCCAGTGTTGACAGTGTGGAATCTGGAGGAAGGGGCAGGCGCCCGCGCTTTAACACGAGCGTAAACAAACAGCGGCACGGTGATCGAGGAGCGATGTTACTCTCCCGTGCCATCAGTGCTTACGGATGTAATACACGACCCACTACCGGGAAGCCACAGCTGTATAAAACTGTGTTCCTCTTTGGATACCGATCTCACTGCACTAGGATTATACTGACTGAGAATACTTAGGCGTTATAAACTTCGTCTTCTAATGTAAGTTCCTTCAGTTGTTTCTTCTGGTTTTCTACACTACCCTTGTATACTCCCTGGATAGCAGCGAAACAGACGTGTATAACATATTGAACGAAATATTAATTCAAAATTTAACATTTTCGGTATGCGTTACGAATAAATGCATTTCAAACACACTGCTTAAATTTATTTCTTCGTCTCTGGTTCATATTTAAGAACGGAAAAATAATAAAGAGCGTTGCTTCAGAATCATGTAATTATTTGAAATACATTAGAGTGCGTGACTATTAAGCGTGCCCGTACAGTTCGTTTTGAGTTTGCGCCTCCACACATCAGTAGAACGTTTCGCCATATGCAAAGCAAATAAATCTTGTCAAATTGTAATAATAGCATCATCTTTTGATTAAATATTCTCATTTCGAAAGAGTATGTATATACTGAAGCACGTGAGCGCAGAATTGCTTTAGTACCAGACATCTAATGCAGGAGACGAGGAAAATATTGAAGTCATATTGCATACTAGAAGACAACGTGATACTAAGCCTATTCAGCGTTGGTTACGCTGTTTCAAAAAGATGTATCTGGCGAAGACCCTTACCTACGCCGTTAAAGAAATAAACCGAAGAAAAATGAGAAAGAGATAGCGATGGGAGGGGAAACAAATATTTATAGAGACTCTGCAGGCCTTGACAAATTATACAGTTATAACAGCAGTTAGTGCTTATCAGTTATCACTGAAGCTCTGCATTTCAGAAGAATATAATCGACAATGTAGTCGATAAGTAATGAAATTCAGTTACATCGCATCACCTTTTAATGATCGGACAATTTTAATGATCAGCATCTCATAGAAATCGGCGTCATCAGAGACAGGGATCTAACTCGGCAGGACAAAGTTGGGGAAGCAAATCACGATGTTTATGTTGCAGGAACCATCCTGACACTCACTTGTAAGAGTTTATTAATCTTAGCAACAAGGAGACGCCAATCCTTCTACTCCCAGCAACGTGTGTATCACCTACATTATTAACAAAACGTTCTGTTCTAAGACAGGACTCATACGGAAGAAGAACGTGTAAGATACATTTGTATATAGATACTACAGGCATTTCTTGATAGAAATGAGTAATCTTTGTGGTGGTGTGTTTCATACAGTAGCAGTACACTGCACTAACACAGAGAGTCAAACCTTTTCTTGTACTAGCCGGCCCGAGCGGACGAGCTGTTCCAGGCGCTTCAGTCTGGAACCGCGCGATCGCTACGGTCACAGAATCGAATCCTGCCTCGGGCATGGATTTGTGTGATGTCCTTAGGTTGGTTAGGTTTAAGTAGTTCTAAGTTCTAGGGGACTGATGACCTCAGAAGTTAAGTCCCATAGTGCTCAGAGCCATTTGAACCATTTTTTTTCTTGTAGTAAAATTTATTAGGATTTTTAGCTTCGGTAGTTCGCAGTGAGTCTGCTTCTTTTCGGAGGGCATACGGCCTCCTTCCATCTTCTGCCGGTGTCTCGCAGTCCGCTTCCTTACACAGTGTGCTTCAGGAGGAATAGAAAATGTCTTAGCTGGTGGCAGTATAGATTAATCCGAACAAAACACTGCATATGACTTATGTCCAAGCTTTTTGGTTACAGAGACACAGCTTTTAGAATGTCAACTAAACAAATGTTCACACGAAGTCTTAAGTAAAGGCAAATTATTAGAATTAAAGCTGAATTTTATAAATTCCATCTCTGACTTCAGTGACTTTCGAGTTGTACTGACGACACCGCATGTAGCTCTTCTGAAGTTGTATGTGAAATATAGGAATGGGAAGGGAAAAAAAGTGTGGGAAATACAACCGCGAAAGTTGAAAATATGACGGGTCAGGACTCGCCCGTGGGTTTAATGCTTCTCAAGAGTGATTTTATCTTTTTTTTTCATTTTCTTCATCATTGTTCTCGGTATTTGGTCTGGGCGGACATCATGTGACACCTCTTCAACTTCATCGTCGAATATTTTACTCACTTTCTTTTGTTACACAGTGCATCCAGCCCTCTGACCGAATACGCTGCGCTACTGTGACCCCGTCCGGTTCGGCTATCCGGACACAGTACCTGACCGACCCAAATTTCCAACTCGTCGCACGCTGCAGTGCAGCTTCCATCGTCCATTAACCCCCTACTCTCAAATTATTGATTCCTGTAGGAGTTCGGACGATATTAGTGCATCCACTCTGAAGAAAATGTCATGAAGCCGTCACGCTATCACAGAGAAACACAAGTAGTGTCTGTTCTGTCGGTCATGTCCGGTTAGGTTTAGATGACGTGTCGCCTGGCAACTAAAATGTGCAGGGGCCCCGTGATGCTGGAAGAACGTACCCATCGTTGTAGCCAAAGGGACCTCTTCCAATAACGCTGGAAACACGCTTTCAAGAGAAGTCTAGATAATGGGATCCTTTAAGACTATGCGGTAACAAAGCAGCATAATCAGCTGATCGTCTGTTATACCAGACATTTACAACGAAACGTTCCTGAGACGTACTTCGATACACCGGCGCTTCACCAGAAGACTGGAAGAGTGTATGCCTTCCGAAAGTCGCAGACTCGGTGTGAACTTCCACGAATCTCGAGAACAGTATCGCACCCCGTGAAAAAGTTTCATTTTTCCTTGTCTTTTTCATCCAAGTATTATTTACAGTTCCAGCGATATAGCGGCTATGCTTTAAAAGCTGACGGAGAGTGAAATAGTTAGATAGGAGTAATCAGTTCAAAAATGGCTCTGAGCACTATGCGACTTAACTTCTGCGGTCATGAGTCGCCTAGAACTTATAACTAATTAAACCTAACTAACCTAAGGACATCACACATCCATGCCCGAGGCAGGATTCGAACCTGCGACTGTAGCGCCTTTAACCGCTTGGCCACCACGGCCGGCGAGTAATCAGTAACCTGTAGAAACAGAACGTTATTAAAAGACTATCAAGTAGTTATTTGATTTGCTTCGCGTTTGAATGCCACATCACCGCCATAAGACGTATTTGTCTGTGTTTTACACGGTGTGTTAGCAGCAAGCAGTTGTGCTGTTTTTCGCAGACGATGTATGTGGCATAGCTTGTTGTGTCGCGTAGTTGTATTTCAATTGCAATCCACCATTCTGTAAAAGACGATCTGTAATTAGTCATCTGCAGTTGCTACATTTTCTTTTGGTTTCCTTAGTGTTCAACAGTGCTGTAATGTTTGACGCAGCAGAGCTGATAAGCGTGGCGTGTAGCCCGTGGCTGTATAGTCTGGATCCAGTGTCAAATAAACAACAACAGTAACAACAAAAATGATAATAACAAATAAAAAAACCGAGAGGTTATATCTGTCCTACTACGTTGAGGGTGTAGACGTTTCGTGTTGATTTGTGTTACGCACCTTCAGGTGAATTTCTTCTGCTGCAGTCCGGTCCACGCGCCTTCCTGTTAAAAATGAATAACGTTCTTCTTCAGCAAAAGCTGTAGCAGAACCAAGAGCATTATACGAATCCAACGAGTGTAACAAATGTTTTTCAGTATCCGGTTAACGGAGCGATTAATTGAAAGGTAATTGGTGAGTGAAAACTTCGACATATTGGCACTTGTTTGATACAGAAACACTGCCAAGCCCGTTCTAAATTTAAGTTTTGGTTTAAGCACTCACACGCAGTCATAGTCAATCGTAATAGCCAGTTTGTGGTATCAAACCAAACCTAATAACAGAAAGGATTACAAACCGGATTATCTGTGACAGAATGCTCGTTCAAATATTATACAATCTGACCGCTACTGATGTTTAGTTTGCGGTCACTGCCTGTATCATCCACCACGCGGATTTTGGTTATTCAGAAGTCACAGTTTGCATATTAAAATCGGAATTTCATATGTTCGTTTTTTCCCACTCGTCCACACTCACTTTCCGGCACTCCACGGTCAAGTTTTCATCAGTATTCCGCAAAATTATCACGCCTGTTCAGCGCTCCTTATATCCGCATCCGAACATGATGATGGCTGAGTTCCGAACTGAATTCTTTAGACTTCATGAAGCCATTCTTTAGCCCACAAAATACGGACAAATGTACTGCCCTTTAATTGGATGATACTCGTCCTAGCCAATCCGATATTAGTATTAAACCGCTCAATCCTGTAACTTTTATCTTTGACCAATCGCAGCTTAATAGCTCTTACGAACAATTCACTAAGTGAACAAATTTAGAAACTGCACAACTATCAAAATAACTCTCTCGTAACAGAATTATTGTAAAATGTTTGTTATTTCCCCTGTTCCATAAACCGGCTAGCTGCATTTTACAAGTACCCCTGAGTATGGTTGACACTCTCTGCACGCGTCCGCAGCTCGTGGTGCAGCGGCTAGCGTTGCTGACTCTGGATCACGGGTTCCGGGTTCAAGTGCCGGGCCAGGCGGAGATTCTCTCCGCCCGGGGATTGGGTGTTTCTGTTGTCCTTCACATCTCATCATCATTCGGGAAGTGCCAAGATTGGAAATGGAAAGCTTTAGAACTTGTACGGGCTTCATTTATTATCTTACGTTACATTCACATCCTCATTCACATTAGTAAACAAATAGAATTGACAATAATTACCGAAACTCGTAATAGTCACAATTGGTTAGTTTTGTTTCCAAAATATAACTACGTACTATTTCATAGTAAGCAAGACGGTGACACCTTTCGGCCACAGCCGAAACTATTTGCAGCTAGCTACTGGATCAAAGCGCATGTGTCATGCGATAACCATGACACTCATCTGTCTGCTCGCTTTCGTCGCTTACTTACATACGCGCGATGCAAGGCACTATGCCTCATATTACATTCCCATTCGATAACTTACTTTGATGCTGATGGATACAGCAAAGATGAAAGTATATAAAACTTTCCGTTAGTGTCCACTGCTTTATGCGTAATCCGCTCCATTGAGAACAGAGTCGATTTTAGTAGGCGGTAAATAACACACATACCCTCGGATAATAGAGATGTAAAGTCTCCACCCGCAGAATCTCCAGCATCTCTTTTATCTTAGAATTTATCACATTTACTTTTTGTCTGGTTTGCCGCGTGGAGTGGCCGCGCGGTTAGAGTCGCCATGTCACGGATTACGTGGTCCCTCCCGCCGGTGCCGGCCGGAGTGGCGGTGCGGTTCTAGGCCTACAGTCTAGAGCCGAGCGACCGCTACAGTCGCAGGTTCGAATCCTGCCTCGGGCATGGATGTGTGTGACGTCCTTAGGTTAATGGTTCAAATGGCTCTGAGCACTGCTGTGGTCATAAGTCCCCTAGAACTTAGAACTACTGAAACCTAACTAACCTAAGGACATCACACACATCCATGCCCGAGGCAGGATTCGAACCTGCGACCGTAGCGGTCGTGCGGTTCCAGACTGTAGCGCCTTTAACCGCTCGGCCACTCCGGCCGGCGATGTCCTTAGGTTAGTTAGGTTTAATTAGTTCTAAGTTCTAGGCGACTAATGACCTCAGAAGTTAAGTCGCATAGTGCTCAGAGCCATTTTTGAACCACCCGCTGGAGGTTCGAGTCCTCCAAATGGTTCAAATCGCTCTGAGCACGATGGGACTTAACATCTATGGTCATCAGTCCCCTAGAACTTAGAACTACTTAAACCGAACTAACCTAAGGACAGCACACAACACCCAGTCATTACGAGGCAGAGAAAATCCCTGACCCCGCCGGGAATCGAACCCGGGAACCCGGGCGTGGGAAGCGAGAACGCTACCGCACGACCACGAGCTGCGGACTCGAGTCCTCCCTCGGGCATGGGTGTGTGTGGTGTTCTTAGCATAAGTTAGTTTAAGTAGTGTGTAAGTGTAGGAACGATGACCCCAGCAGTTTGGTCCTTTAGAAATTCACACACATACGAACATTTTGGGACTTTTTTCTTACACATTGATCGCTATGAAGGCATAAAGTAATTGCTATCAGATGTCTCTCTATCAATAAAACGATTAATGATATTCATGTTTTTATATCGTCTGTCGGACATTGGCAGTAGAAAGGAGTTTAAATCGACTGGAACTCTGCAATACAACAGTACAAAAGGAACACACTGCCCAGCGGAACCAGTCACAGTCCACTTCAGTAATGTCATTCAAAGCGTTTCGAATCTTGGTCTTGTTACGATGTACACGTCCCAGATATTCTGGTTTTGTGTTCCTATAAGCGATGTCGCGATGCTGTTTTGACAGCTGTTTTATGTATTTCATAGCTCCGGCGGCGCGTTGTTTCCCAGTGATAGACAAAGACTGACACACAATAATATTGTCACTGAACAGTGGATTCATGTAGGGGACATGTAACTGAAGACCATTTATGGAACGGCGAACGCTTTGTGCGAAAGTATTGATTTAGAAGATGATTACTGTGACGTACACTCCGTTGTGTCTATTGGTGCAGATATTTAAATGTATACTAAGTGTACCACCAATATAAGTCGCCTCTAGTCGCAATTTCAATGCCTGAAAATCGCCTCCGGAAATTGCATATTGCGAGAACTAATCTCTTCTCCTGCATAATTTGTCTTTAAAGTAGCCTTTTCTGCTATAATTGTATTTTGTTTACTTGAAACGTCTCCGTAATATTTTACATTTAATCAGAGGATATATTGCAAAGAAAGTAAATTTTCAAGTGGTAACCTTCTTTGGAGGACCAGAGCGTACCTTTCTCAGGAAGTTCACGGCTCCTGAGTTTCTAACGGATATATACTTGATGAATAGCTGTGGAAAATTGTTCGTCTAACTGTTGGAAATTGGAAGTTAATGTGGAGTAACTCGCAACCTCCTCTGGTAATGCTGCGCAGACAAGCCGCTACAAAATTGTGTGTGTGTGTGTGTGTGTGCGGCACAGAGCGCCTGGTGTTCATCGGAGAGGATAATTCACGGGCCGCCGCTAAGTGGACGAGACCACTTCGCTAACGGCAGTAACTTCGCGTTGTTCGCGCCTGTTTCAAAGACCACCGACGGTTCAGATGAATCGAATGCAAGACACGAAAAGGAGTACACATCTGGTGAGGAATCAAATGTTATCTAAGATCTCGATTGCGCATCACAAAATACGATGCTCTGAAGTAAGGAGTACCTTTCTCATAATAATTTAGGTTTTCAGAAAAGTACTCTCAGAAGGAGCTTCTTAGGTTTTTTTTTTTTTGTATAGGAAGCAATGCAGAAAGAAATTGTACCCATTCCTTAACTTCACTCGAAAAGCCTCCGTAATTAATATTCTCTAGTCGTTACTTGTAATATACTTGTTGTGGATGGCTGATAAATGGATGAAGGTGTATAGTAAGGTAACTTGTGAAGAGAAATTAAATTTTGATTGTTTATTGTTTATAGTAGGGTCAAGATATTTTTGCTTATGAAGCAATCTCTCTTCGTTTTCATTCAGATAAACTCATCAACATTAGAGACCATTCAAAGAACGTTACAGGTGTTGAGCCATGTAGCATAGAACATCAGAGTGTATGAGACTATAATGCACTATCCTGTATATACACTCCTGGAAATGGAAAAAAAGAACACATTGACACCGGTGTGTCAGACCCACCATACTTGCTCCGGACACTGCGAGAGGGCTGTACAAGCAATGATCACACGCACGGCACAGCGGACACACCAGGAGCCGCGGTGTTGGCGCAGCATTTGTGCACCGCCGCCGTCAGTGTCAGCCAGTTTGCCGTGGCATACGGAGCTCCATCGCAGTCTTTAACACTGGTAGCATGCCGCGACAGCGTGGACGTGAACCGTATGTGCAGTTGACGGACTTTGAGCGAGGGCGTATAGTGGGCATGCGGGAGGCCGGGTGGACGTACCGCCGAATTGCTCAACACGTGGGGCGTGAGGTCTCCACAGTACATCGATGTTGTCGCCAGTGGTCGGCGGAAGGTGCACGTGCCCGTCGACCTGGGACCGGACCGCAGCGACGCACGGATGCACGCCAAGACCGTAGGATCCTACGCAGTGCCGTAGGGGACCGCACCGCCACTTCCCAGCAAATTAGGGACACTGTTGCTCCTGGTGTATCGGCGAGGACCATTCGCAACCGTCTCCATGAAGCTGGGCTACGGTCCCGCACACCGTTAGGCCGTCTTCCGCTCACGCCCTAACATCGTGCAGCCCGCCTCCAGTGGTGTCGCGACAGGCGTGAATGGAGGGACGAATGGAGACGTGTCGTCTTCAGCGATGAGAGTCGCTTCTGCCTTGGTGCCAATGATGGTCGTATGCGTGTTTGGCGCCGTGCAGGTGAGCGCCACAATCAGGACTGCATACGACCGAGGCACACAGGGCCAACACCCGGCATCATGGTGTGGGGAGCGATCTCCTACACTGGCCGTACACCACTGGTGATCGTCGAGGGGACACTGAATAGTGCACGGTACATCCAAACCGTCATCGAACCCATCGTTCTACGATTCCTAGACCGGCAAGGGAACTTGCTGTTCCAACAGGACAATGCACGTCCGCATGTATCCCGTGCCACCCAACGTGCTCTAGAAGGTGTAAGTCAACTACCCTGGCCAGCAAGATCTCCGGATCTGTCCCCCATTGAGCATGTTTGGGACTGGATGAAGCGTCGTCTCACGCGGTCTGCACGTCCAGCACGAACGCTGGTCCAACTGAGGCGCCAGGTGGAAATGGCATGGCAAGCCGTTCCACAGGACTACATCCAGCATCTCTACGATCGTCTCCATGGGAGAATAGCAGCCTGCATTGCTGCGAAAGGTGGATATACACTGTACTAGTGCCGACATTGTGCATGCTCTGTTGCCTGTGTCTATGTGCCTGTGGTTCTGTCAGTGTGATCATGTGATGTATCTGACCCCAGGAATGTGTCAATAAAGTTTCCCCTTCCTGGGACAATGAATTCACGGTGTTCTTTTTTCAATTTCCAGGAGTGTATTATACTGTCCTGTATTCAGATAAAACAAAATCCAGATGTCCTAAATCGAGAGTATATTTGTTGAATATGATCTTAGCTTCATGGTATTATTACCACAAGTCAGCCAGTTGTCCTTTTCCATCATTTTCGGTTTTCTGATTTGTGGGAAAATGTCTTTTGTGAAATAATCGTTTCTAAATTACGTATTCTTATGAATATTCGCGCAGTCATGTTTCACCATTGTAAGTGCCTTAAGGTCCTGATCGTTTGTTTATTGGTCGGCATCTCTCCATTGCATTCTTACAGATTGAAAAGTTAAAATGTTTGATTCGACAGTTTCGCATGGATTGGATGCTTTATCTGGGCCTCGAAGGGAATCCGCCTCTTTCCCTACTAAAAATCGTTATCAAAGAAAACAAGAAGAGCTGCGAGCTCCTATGGAGAATGGATAGGGCAGGCAAGCGGTCGTGTCATACACAAAAGTACACCTTGCTGGTACTCGCCATCCGTTACGTAGTGAAGCCACTAGAAACCCATAAAAGGAGATGTGGATTTGGACGCTGCCCCTAATATATGCGAGTCCAGTGCCTTAACGACTACGCCACCTCACACTGATACACTCTTACAGAATTTTAGAGACTTTTTAAGTTCACCTCTGCTGGTTATAATTGGCCTTCTTCCTATCACTTTATTAGAGTTTACCGGTACGTTAGCTGTCGGAATCCATTATCAATGTGGCTCTTTCCGTGAGGAGCTATGTTGCGCCCTTGTTCCGAAGCTAACAATGTGAATCATGTCTTAAGATGGAGGCAGCGCTATAACAAGACTCAGAAAACGAAACAGGCTTTTTTAAAACAAGGTCAAATTATTAATAACCACGAATTTAAAAAATAAAAGTTGTATCTATTACTTCTGAACAAATCTCTTTGTGCTAATATTCTGTGCCAGCCTGCTGTCCAACAACATACAGATTACCAGAATCTCTCTTAATTAGATTACTTGAAAGTTATGTTGAATAGGTACTTATGATTCGCTTAGCATTTTTTATAATATCCTTCACCCCGCCTCTCGATCTTCTCCCACCGCTTCGTCAACAGATGCATAAACGGAACCAGACGACGGCATTATTACGGTCACGCAAGTATTTCGTCTCCGCTCTCAATAAATCGTATTCACTTACGGCATACAAATGTTTACTGTGCTGTTCATTCGTTCCACAACATATTTCGAAACGATCCGTTGCCGTATGTGCGTTGTCATGGAGTGCAAGTTCTCCTGGACCACAAAAAAAAAAAAAAAAAAAAAAAAAAAAAAAAGAGAGAGAGAGAGAGGGAGAGAGAGAGAGAGAAATGAAGCTAAGAGTTTAACGCAGACAACCTTGTGCGTAGGGCAACCATAGCTGTGAGTATTCACCTTGGGTTTTAATAAACTGCTTCAGCTGTATTTAATCCTTTATTTTTAGATCACTACCGATTTCATGACACTAAAGGCCACATCTTCAGGTGAACATCCGTATAACAATAAACGTGATATGATAATTTTTCTAAAATGATTTTAAGGTGTTTAATTTTTTTAAAAACTTTTAAAAACTTTTACATGAGGAAATTAAAGTATTTGTATTCACGAAACTAAAACTTTAGAGCTAGAAAACTCGTAACTTCGCACTTTCTCGCTGTATTTTTTGTACTTTTTACTTCTTACCGTCAGCTGCCGCGTCCCCTGTTAGCGATTGCTTACAGACCAGTGAGGCGGTAAGTGCAGTACTCACGAGCCACTTTTCCGCCAGTTAGCTTTACTGACAGTTAGGACATCCCTCCATTTTGTTGCAATCATTTCCTGGTTTTTCATGCTAGCCACAAATTGGGTCTTAATAGTTTTTATTTTTTTTTCTTCTTACCAGTGAATCACTATGGTACAAATATTTAATTTTCTCATGTAAAAGTTTTTAATAGTTTTTAGAGAAATTTGAAAACCCTTTAAATAATTTTAGGAAATTATCGTATCAGTGGATATCTCAGGACTGCAGTTTTTTCCGATTTATTGTGATACAAATGTTCACTTGAAGATGTGGCTTTTGGTGCCATGAAATTGGTAGTGATACAAAAATAAAGGACGAGATACAGCTGAAGCGGTCTTCTGATACCCAAGATGTTTAGAACTTGACGTCCCGTCGACAACGAGATCGTTAGCGATGGAGCAACAGCTCAGATTAGACAAAGGTAGAAGGAGGGGGAGGGATATCAGCCGTACTCTTTTGAACGGAACCATCCCGGCATTTGTATTAAGCGATTTAGGGAAATTACGGGAAACCCTAATCTGGATGACAAGATTTGAACGTTCGTCCTCCTGAATGGGATACCAGTATGCCGACCACCGCTCTGTGTGTCTAGGACTATAGAGGATTAATCACTGTTGCCTCATTCGTAAATGAGGAACTATAGAACTGCTTAATGATTTCAGCTCCTAAAGTTTAGATTCCGGAAAGAAACAAGTAAAAGTAGCGAGTTTTCGGTTGTCTAGGATGGGGTGCCGCAAGGTTCGGTCTTGGGTACTCTGCTGCTCTTAATATATATTAATGACTTTCCATTCTATATTCACGAAGATGCAAAGCTGGTCCTTTTTGACGATGATACAAGTATCGCTATCACACCCAACAGACAAGAATTAACTGGTGAAATTGTAAACGATGTTTTTCAGAAAATCATTAAGTGGTTCTCTGCAAATGGGCTCTCATTAAACTTTGACAAAACACAGAATATACAGTTCCACACAGTAAATGGAGTGACACCATTAATAAATATACACTTTGATCAGAAATCGGAAGCTAAGGTAGAATATTCAAAATTTCTAGGTGTATGCATTGATGAGGGGTTGAACTGGAAAAAACACACTGAGGGTCTGCTGAAACGTTTGAGTTCAGCTACTTATGCTATTAGCGTCATTGCAAATTTTGGAGATATACATCTGAGTAAATTAGCTTACCACGCCTATTTTCATTCTCTTCTTTCGTATGGCATCATATTGTGGGGTAACTCATCATTGAGTAAAAGAGTGTTCATTGCACAAAAGCGTGCAATCAGAATAATTGCTGGAGCTCATCCAAGATCATCCTGCAGACACTTATTTAAAGAGCTAGAAATCTTCACTGTAGCTTCACAATATATATATTCACTTATGAAATTTGTTATTAGCAATCCGAACGAATTCAAAAGTAATAGCAGTGTACATGGCTACAACACTAGGAGAAAGGATGATCTTCACTACTCAAGGTTAAATCTAACTTTGGCTCAGAAGGGGGTAAATTATGCTGCCACAAAAGTCTTTGGTCACTTACCTAATAGCATCAAAAGTCTGACAGATAGCCATATAGCATTTAAAAGGAAATTAAAAGAATTTCTTAATGACAAGTCCTTCTACTCATTAGATGAATTTTTGGATATAGTAAGTGGGTAATTTCCCCAACACCCACAAAAAAAATTAAAAATATTGAGTGTCATGTAATATTTTGTGTAATGTAATATCTTGTATAGACACCTTTTATTAACCTGACACGTTCCATATCATTACGAGGTTTCGTCTTCATGATCTATGGAACAAGTACTAATCTAATCTAAGGAACATTCAGTAGGTCTGCGAAAGAGCGAATTTTCCCTGCCGGGAGTACCATCACTCAGAGATGTGGATTGCCACAAGAAGTGGAGCATCATAGGTGCCGCCCTGATGAGTCTGAGATGCAAGGTGGTCATCTTTGAGAGGAGTCTCGGCAAGCCCCCGGCGTGTCGCAAGAGTGTGAGTACGGCCAAGTCGGTCACGGCTGCCCTCGGCACTCGCCCGGCCCCCGACCTTGGGTCAGGAAGCCTTCGGCCAGCGTCACCGCCCTACTGCGTCTCGGAATCACACGGCCGCCTGCGTGATCTGAATCTGTTCTCGCCGTCAGTCGAAGCCGTATCTGGCACCCGTTCCGTTTATTACGTCTCGAGCAAGTTGCAGTGTATCTTACACTCCCATCTTCAGTGCACTGCAAACGTTGCTTATGTTTTTAAATGTTCGCAGTGCGGAAAAGCACTCTTCAGCCTTCTGAAACCAGCTCTCTCTCTCTCTCTCACACACACACATACATCTGCCAGCTTTCTCACAAGACTGCTTGCTGGGGCATACCTTGACAAGGTGGAAGTTTTTTTTTTTTCCTTCATTGAATTTCGATTTCCCCCGAAGGGGGCGGGCTGGCAGCAGTTTAGTACGCTGGTCTTCAGCCTACAGAATTTATGAAATATAAGAAGAAACAATAAAAGCAGGCGATAAAACGGTGACTTATATTGTAAAACAGCGGAAAATTGTGGAAAGTTAAAACATAAAACAAAGGGGTTGGCGATGCTAATAAAATACACAGAAAGCAGACAGGTAAAATAGACACACAATTAAAAAAGCATGGCGACAGTCTGGTTTCTGTTCGCAAGAGATATAAAAACCACACCCAGCGACAGTACGATGTCCGTTCGCAACACTTCGGAAAAGACGCACTACACTTAACAATCTCTGGAAACATTGCACTAAAAAGTCGGCACGAAGATGACATCACACACCACAGCCATGGGCAGATGGCGGTGGGGAGGGGGGGGGGGACCTGGACAGATGAGGGGAAAGGTGGAAGAAGCCGGATCTCAGCTTATTTATGGAACACCCAAAAGTTGTTTTGGGATTATGGTTCAAATGGCTCTGAGCACTATACGACTTATCTTCTGAGGTCATCAGTTGCCTAGAACTTACAACTAATTAAACCTAACTAACCTAAGGACATCACACACATCCATGCCCGAGGCAGGATTCGAACCTGCGACCGTAGCGGTCGCTCGGTTCCCGACTGTAGCGCCTAGAACCGCACGGCCACTCCGGCCGGCTTGGGATTATGTTTACAAACCGCAGTTCATAATTCTCTAATAGCGATGGATGCTGAATTCATGCTTCAAGATTAGTGCTCGATCAATGTTTTATTTATACGCCTTATTTCATATGACTTATCAACGACGTACGGCTATAAAGTTTGTCATTATCTGTACTGAAACTTTTCAAACAACAGATAAGTAATATCAATGTAAAGAAAGTATGTATAACTGCAATAACAAATTTTTTAAATGATATCGCTTTGGTCATTTGATCGTTCTTTCGTTCCCTTTTAGACACCATCGTAGTTTCATCTCTATCGGCTCTTTCAAAGCATTGTTATCTTTTGGTAATTAGACATATTCCATGTCGTAGCACATGTCAAGAAGACCGCATGCAACATCTCACCATACAGGGAACACCACGGCAGTGCCAGTCATAATTTGTAAAATCAACATTACCTCCCAATTTAAAACCAGTCCATGCCTCAAACCTGGCATCCTTATGCACACATTTAATAGCTAGCATGGTATGAAGTGTCAGCGATGAAATATATCTCTAACTATGCCAGGTTTGCGAGACAGACTGTTTTTGATTGGGTAATGTAATACTGCTTTGGCATGATGTTCGTTGTACGGTGGGATGTTGCACGTGACGTTCTTGACGTCTGCTACGACATGATATATGTGTAATTAGCATATGATAGTAGTGAACCATTTGAAAGTGGTAATAGACCTGAAGTTGTAATGGTGTCCAAAAGAGTAGACAAATAGCGAAAATTTTACTAGTTTGGCGATTCTAAATGGTTGTGTCTCCCAAAAGTAGGAAAGTCTTCGACTAAAAAATAATTCAACTTAAGGTAGTTTCATAATCGAAAAGAACTAGCGGCTATGGAAGACATAAACAGCCTCTCATATTTATCTTTGCCATTTAAGCTTACCTGTCGAGTAGTTTTCGCTAGTATTGCTGTTAAGTGCCACAATCTTTGGGAAGCATCACACCCCTGAAACTCTTTCGTAAATTAATTTTTTTTTTAAACACTGACCTACAGAATTTCCCCTGACAAAGACAACTCGAACTTAATCTATTCATTTATTACTCACATTATACAATCCCAACGCAATCTGACAGCTATACATTGACAACATGACTTTCCTTAGTTAACACAAAAGAATGGCCCTGAATTGCAAGAAATCCTAACAATAATACAAATCCATGAAAAATGAAATAAAAGAAATATAAAAATACCTCCAACTTTGTTAATTGTCTAAACTCATTTCAATTACGAATCCCGATATTGGAAGCCCCATTCTTTTTTATATGTCACTTACCTCACAGAAAATCTTCATAACACGAACTACAGCAATTACAACGAGTAGTAACAACAGCCAGCTAAATAAAAAGATTCTAACCACTGTAGACTATAACTATTCGGAGGCATTTGGTTAGCAAATGAAAGACTTTGTTGAAGAGGAAACAACGTATTTAGAAAATTTTACCTTGATCAAGTGACATCCAGTTCCAAAAATTATGTAGTTGTCATTAATTCCACTGCCCAAACATGATCAACTATACATCCATCCTCAAACATTTCCTTGCGTATTTTCTTGTAAACACATCACTTCACCTCACTTTACAATGCATGTCCTACCAACACAGAATCTCCACTAAGAATATCATGTCCATACACTTCCCTATCCACTCGCTAAACTGCCAGTCCGTCCAACGACAGAATCTCTTGCCGAGGGTGCAGAGCGCTGTCGGCGATTTTAACACAGTCTATAGCGCTGCCAACATACAGATAGGTTACTTATATCCTGTAAGGCGGAGGGAAGGGGCTCGAATCCCAAATCGGGCATGGTGTGGCCTTTAAATATGCCCTCGCGGTGTGTGTCTCTTCCAAATATTTCGGACTGTAACTGGGGTTTGTACACTTGAATCGATCATAAAATATCTTAAGTTCCCTACGTGGGGGATATTTAGAAAAAAAAAGCGGCTGAAGAAAATTCTCACTTCACAGGAAAAGGAGATGAATATTTAAGCGACAAGCTTCGAAACCGTAGACAAAACATTTTCTCATGCCACGCCTCGGTTCGACACCTCGTTACGCAAGTACGCCTGTGAGCAAGAAGAGTACAACACTGCTGTTTCTACACAGAGTGATGTCATCGCCTCTAGTAGTCCTGAAGTCCCAATGACCGAGAATCCGCCAGTCCGATGCGTCACCATGCAAAACTAGTCGCTAGTTAATATTCATCCGTTTACGTCGCTGCTGGCAAGGGCAAGGAGTGTATTTCTGCATTTCTCATTGGGAATGGAATACACGCGATTCTGTATCTGCACTCAGATTTACGTATCAGATTATGGGTGATGGTTTCCGGTACCAGCCACTCGCTTTACCTCTCATTTCAGAACAGGGCATCAGAAACAAAACGGATAGCCTAATGCTCTCTGTGGGTGCGCTAAGCTTGTCGACATTGTTGATGGCTGCTGCTGGCAAACAAAGAAAGGAACGAAGGTCAGAATTTAGCATACTATCGATAACAAGCACATTAGAAGTGAAAAAAAGTAGGAAGGTAATAATTTATCTGATGTAAATTGGAAGAGGACGGGGGAGAAAAGAAAGTAAAGGAAAGGAACTATTTATATCACCTGCATAGGGGCTTTATGTGAAATCAGCGGCGACAGGTGAAAATGCGTGCCAGACCGGGGCTGGAACCAAGGATCCCCCGCTTAATAGGCAGTTGCGTGCATCACGGACCCAGTGTTTATCGCAAATGTACGGCCGACCCACATTCTCGCCTAGAGCCACATATCCGCAGTCTTGCTCTATGTCCGAAAGAGTAGGCACCACGCTGGCATATAAATAATTTATCTTATTATAGACCAGGTGCGGATTCAAGAAGGGCCTGGAGAAGTTCCTCCCAACTCCTTTCAGATTTCGCTAGTACTGTTTATACATCAATTACTAATTTTTACAGCTAGCTTCTGGAGAATTAATTAGTGTCGGAGCTAACAATTTCCAAAATGGCAAAGAATTGTATAAATTACAAGCTAAATTCTACACGGGATACTTTTCAGCTGGTTGTGTGAGGAGTCTTCAAGTGGCTTGGCGTACGATGTGGCCCGTGCCACTCTTGCCAGGTAAAGGCGTACCTTGCCAGGCTGACCGAACCTGCCATCGGCAACAAATCTGAAACGATGCGTATATTCACATGTATAACTCGACGGACCACTGGAAGTTGGGTAGGGAAAGAGGTAAAGGGGAAGATTGTCCACTAAAGAATAAAACGACACACGGACTGACATCCCTAACGTAGGCGGAAACCACGTAAAAAAGGATAACCGTTTCCTCCTCCCTCCCCCTTTTGTGCGCCCACATAGCCGTAGTTTTCTGACGTGTGTCCACAGTCAAAATGCTAAGTGAAACACTGATGGTGGTGACTGCACACTTTGATTTTACATCCGCTAAAATGTGGCGTCACCGAAATTGCTAGAGTTTGTTGTCATAGTTCTTCTGTTGATTACATGACACATTCTCTTCTCATGAGAAAATGTATTTTCTATGTTTTCGAAGCTTGTCGCTTAAAAATTCATCTCCTTTTCCTGTGAAGTGAGAATTTTCTTCAGCCGCTTTTTTTTCTAAATATGCCCCACGCAGGGAACTTGCGATATTTTATGACTGATTCAAGTATACACTCCCTAGTTACAGTCCGAAATATCTGGAAGAGACACACATAGCTAGGGCATATTTAAAACCCACCCTTTCCCTCCACCTTACAGGATGTAAGTAGCCTGTTTGTATGTTGGCAGCGCTATAGACTGTTAAAATCGCCGACAGCGCTGTGCGCCCTCGGCCATAGATTCTGTCGTTGGACGGACTAGCAGTTAGCGAGTGGACAGGGAAGTGTATGGACATGATATTCTTAGTGGAGAATCTGTGTTGGTAGGACAATCATTGTAGAGTGAGATGAAATGATGTGTTTATAAGAAAATACGCAAGGAAATGTATGAGGATGGATCTACAGTTGATAGTGTTTGGGCAGTGGAATTAATGACAACTACATAATTTTTGGAACAGGATGTCACATGAGTACCGTCAATTGACAAAATAAACAACAACCAATCGTCTGGCAACTGGCTGACTGTTTTATTTTGTCAACTGAAAGCTGTTCAAATGCAACATTTCTCTGAATTTCAGTTTCGTAGATGTTATGGTTCAAAATGCCTCTGAGCACTATGGGACCTAACTGCTGTGGTCATCAGTCCCCTAGAACTTAGAACTACCTAAACCTAACTAACCTAAGGACATCACACACATCCATGCTCGAGGTAAGATTCGAACCTGCGACCTTAGCGGTCGCGCGGTTCCAGACTGTAGCGCCTAGAACCGCTCGGCCACCACGGCCGGCAGATATTATGGTAAAGCGATGTACTAAGTAATGACGAAAACATATTATTATTATTAAATTATTTTTTAATGTCTTGTTTTTATCATTATTAACAAGATAGCAACTGCTCGTATAGTGTAACGTACTGCGGCCTAGTTTGCGAGACGGGGAGTTGTGCTTCAACCAAATAGAATCCACGTGGTGGGTTAACGACCGTTGCCGTTACACTGGTGTGCCTACGATTGTTAGGTGGTTTTCCACACTCGTTTAGGTAAATGCTGACCAGTCTCCAGTGTCCGCTTCAGATAAACAGTTGGAACACAAAACTTCGTGGCAGATTAAAACTATGTGGTAGACCAGGAGTCCGCTGCACACTGCAACTATCATTCTGAAGTTAAAATGCGTACTATCACACAGAGAACAATCTTAACGCGATTCAAGACAGGTGGCGCTCACGGCAGCCCTTCTTCAGGTAAGTCAAGACTGATGCGACAGGAAGGGCATCCGGCGGCAGAGTTAACATAGAGAAAAAAATCCCAGAACTTGAGTACAGCAGAGACCGTCCTACACAGGGTGAACAGTAATGCAAAGAACCGAATTTAGAGTCGTAGGCGTCTGTGGCATGATAAAAAAGTGGATGACGGCAAGTAATATTTGCAGTGAGAGGGGCCGGGTTGGGGGGAGGGGGGAGGGAGCAGTAAGAGAATATGAATACTCTAACCCCCACCCCCTCCCGCCTTCCTCCAGAAGTAGTTCGTATAGCCATGCATTGTATAGACAGTGACAGTTTTTTTTTTTCAGTCATCAGTCTTCTGATTGTTTCGATGTGGCCCGCCACGAATTCATCTCCTCTGTCAACCTCTTCATCACAGAGTAACACTTTCAACCTCAGTTGTTTGCTATATGTATTCCAGTCTCTGTCTTCCTCTACAGTTTTTGCCCTCTTCAGCTCCATCTAGTACCATGGAAGTCATTCCCTGATGTCTTAACAGATGTCTCATCATCCTGTCCCTTCTGCTTGTCAATGTTTTCCACATTTTCCTTTCCTCTCCGATTCCGCTCAGAAGCTCTTCATTCATTACCTTACCAGTCCAACTAATTTTCAACATTCATCTGTAGCATCACATCTCAAATGCTTAGGTTCTCTTCTGTTCTACTTTCTCCATAGTCCATGTTTCACTACCATACAGTGCTGTGCTCCAAACGTACATTCTCAGAAATAATTTCTTCCTCAAACCAAGGTCTATGTTTGATACTAGTAGACTTCAATGCCCTTTTTGCCAGTGCTAGTCTGCTTTTGATGTCCTCCTTGCTCCATCCGTCATTGGTTATTTTGCTGCCTAGGTAGCAGAATTCCTTAACTCCATTTACTTCGTCGTCATCAATCCTGATGTTAAGTTTTCGCTGTCCTCATTTGTGCTACTTCTCATTACTTTCGTGTTTCTTCTATTCACTCTCAATCCATATTCTGTACTCATTGGACTGTTCATTCCATTCAGCACATCATGGGATTCTTTCTCACATTGTCTCAGGATAGCCATGTCATCAGCGAATCGTATCATTGATATGCTTTCACCTTGAATTTAAATCCACCCCTAAATCTTTCTTTTATTTCCATCATTGCTTCTTCGACTTAAAGATTGAACTGTAGGTGCGAAAGACTGGATCCCTGTCTTAAACCCTTTATACTCCCAGCACTTCGTTCTTGGTCCTCAACTCTTATCATTACCTCCTGGCTCTTGTGCATATTGTACACTACTGGCCATTAAATTGCTACACCACGAAGATGACGAGCTACAGACGCGAAATTTAACCAACAGGAAGAAGATGCTGTGAAATGCAAATGATTAGCTTTTCAGAGTATTCACACAAGGTTGGCGCCTGTGGCAACACCTTCAACGTGCTGACATGAGGAAAGTTTCCAACCGATTTCTCATACACAAACAGCAGTAGATCGGCGTTGCCTGGTGAAACGTTGTTGTGATGCCTCGTGTAAGGAGGAGAAATGCGTACCATCACGTTTCCGACTTTGATAAAGGTCGGATTGTAGCGTATCGCGATTGCGGTTTATCGTATCGCGATATTGCTGCTCGCATTGGTCGAGATTCAATGCTGTTAGCAGAATATGGAATCGGTGGGTACAGGAGCGTAATACGGAACGCCGTGCTGGATCCCAACGGCCTCGTATCACTAGCAGTCGAGATGACAGGCATCTTATCCGCATGGCTGTAACGGATCGGGCAGCCACCTCTAGATCCTTGAGTCAACAGATGGAGACGTTTGCAAGACAACAACCATCTGCACGAACAGTTCGACGACGTTTGCAGCAGCATGGACTATCAGCTCGGAGATCATGGCTGCGGTTACCTTTGACGCTGCATCACAGCGCCTGCGATGGTGTACTCAACGACGAACTTGGGTGCACGAATGGCAAAACGACATTTTTTCGGGTGAATTCAGGTTCTGTTTACAGCATCATGATGGTCCCATCCGTGTTTGGTGACATCGCGGTGAACGCACATTGGAAGCGTGTATTCGTCATCGCCATACATCGCCCGGCTTGAGGGTATGGGGTGCCATTGGTTGCACGTCTCGGTCACCTCTTGTTCGCATTGACGGCACTTTGAACAGTGGACGTTACATTTCAGATGTGTTACGACCCGTGGCTCTACCCTTCAGTCGATCCCTGCGAAACACTACATCTCAGCAGGATAATGCACGACCGCATGTTGCAGGTCCTGTACGGGCCTTTCTGGATACAGAAAATATTCGACAGCTGCCCTGGTCAGCACATTCTCCAGATCTCTCACCAATTGAAAACGTCTGGTCAATGGTGGCCGAGCAACTGGCCAGTCACAATACACCAGTCACTACTCTTGATGAACTGTGGTATCGTGTTGAAGCTAAATGGGCAGCTGTACCTGTACACACCATCCAAGCTCTGTTTGACTCAATGCCCAGGCGTATCAAGTCCGTTATTACGGCCAGAAGTGGTTATTCTGGGTACTGATTTCTCAGGATCTATGCACCCAAATTGCGTGAAAATGCAATGACATGTCAGTTCTAGTATAATATATTTGTCCAATGAATACCCGTTTATCATCTGCATTTCTTCTTTGTGTAGCAATTTTTATGGCCAGTAGTGTATATTACCCGTGTCTTCCTATAGCTTACGCCTATTTTTCTCAGAATTTCGTACGTCTTGCATCGTCTTACATTGTCGAACGCTTTTTCCAGGTCTACAAATCCTATGAACGTGTCTTGATTTTTCTTTGGATTTGTTACCATTATCAACCGCGACGTCAGAATGGCCTTTATTAAAGTGATACTGTTCGTCATCTAACACATCGTCAATTTTCTTTTCCATTCTTCAATACGGATCACTGTAAGGACTGAAAGCGTGAGTAAGGCAAAGATAGAGAAGGAATTTGGCCACCTCATCTTTCTCGGAGTCCGTTTAGGCAAACCATGGGAATCCTAAACAAGGATGGCCGATGGCCGAGGGAGTTCAAGGCCTGGCCTTCCTCCCCCCCCCCCCCCCCCTCCACTCTGAATGCGTCTAGGACTTAGTGCTGCAGATGAAGTGTGGCAGCATGTAAAGTCGTAAAACTCTCGCTAGTTCTCGATCATCAGAGTGACCGTAGTGCACTGCGCCTGGTGTATAATAAGAAAGCTGCCAGAGGCCCGTGTGTGGAGGAGAGATCGGCCGTGCAGGTAGGCGTGTGGTGCGGTGACAGCGTGCGAACGCGCCCCCGGCTATCGGGTGTGTCGCGGCCGCAGCCTGGGACCCGGTTTCCTCGGCGACCGCAGACCAGGAGACAGCTCCGGCGCTCGGGGCTCAGGTTTCGCCTTCGGGTCAGCCAGCCGCCTGTCTCCTCTCTCTCCCTGCACAAGAGATCGCCTTCACCTGCCGCCGTCCAGAAGTACTGCACGGTAACCCACAGGTGTGCAGCTGTTAAGCGAATAACAGAATTGTTCGTTAGAAACATCCGCTGCCGTGACAGTTTAAATTCGTACTAGCTGTTCAATTAGATTTAGCGTGTGCAGAAATTTCATTTCAGCTATTATTCGGCAGTGCATCTTCCGTCAGCTTCTGAGTGACCTGCCGGTCTGTAACACTCACATTCGTTACATCAAAGACCCGTCACTCCGTTTGCTGTCACAGAACACATACCGGCCAGAGATAATGATACGTTGCAGCGCTTTTTACCAACTGAATCTCTAATTGGACCCTGGAAACATGCTAGTATATCGATACATCATTAAGAGATGCACAGTAGCGACGTCTTTTCGAGCTGATGAAAGAAAGCGACAGGTTTTATGGATTGTCTGGATTAAAACTGTTATCTCCGTTAAATCCGCTGAACGAATGTCCACCGCACCCTTCACCACCGGGTCTCAGAACCATGAAGTCGAAGTTAGAATTTCGACATTGTCGTATAGCATAGACTGGCCAGGATAGGTTCAGTGCTCTGCTACTGCCAGCTTGTTGAGCTGTAAGAGCCGGTTTAACTTTGATGTTCCGTGCAGCTCTCAGCCGGCCGGGGTGGCCGAGCGGTTCTAGGCCCTACAGTCTGGAGCCACGCGACCGCTACGGTTGCAGGTTCGACTCCTGCCCCGGGCATGGATGTGTGTGATGTCCTAAGGTTAGTTAGGTTTAAGTAGTTCTAAGTTCTAGGGGACTGATGACCTTAGCAGAAGTAAAGTCCATAGTGGTCAGAGCCATATGAACCATTTTTTTTTAATCTCTCATGCTCTCTGCCCGATCTATGAAAGGCCACAGTTGCAGGGGTCTTGTAAAACCCAGCCTTTCCGGCCGCTCATGCTGACTGTTGAAGCAGCATGAATAAGGTCACTACCTGGAAAAGTTTATGATTGATGATGTAATTTATATTACCTTGTGACAACAGTGATGAATTCGTGGTTCAAAAATGGTTCAAATGGCTCTGAGCACTATGGGACTCAACTGCTGTGGTCATTAGTCCCCTAGAACTTAGAACTACTTAAACCTGACTAACCTAAGAACATCACACACATCCATACCCGAGGCAGGATTCGAACCTGCGACCGTAGCAGTCGCACGGTTCCGGACTGCGCGCCTAGAACCGCGAGACCACCGCGGCCGGCTGAATTCGTGGGTTGTATTATCTGACGCCATTGATTTTATAATTTCTAATATTGTACATGCTTTTATGAACCTGATGATGGTTTGCGGACCCAAACTGGTTTCACACATAAAGAAATTTCATCAGCAGCACATGGCGATAATCATGACGTTTTTCAAATATTACGCATGTGTTTGGTCATGTGGCGTGTCATACCTTTAGAGATCGTCCCAGAAATGTTGAATTCTTCTGTAGAAAACTCAACAATAAAGACGTTCCCAGTATGAAATTTCACTGTGCAGCGGAGTGTGTACTGGGAACCGAGCGAGGTGACGCAGTGGTTCGCACACTGGACTCGCATTCGGGAGGACGACGGTTCAATCCCGTCACCGACCATCCTGATTTAGCTTTTCCGTGATTTCCCTAAATCGTTTCAGACAAATGCCGGGATAGTCCCTTGGAAAGGGCACGGCCGATTTCCTTCCCCATCCTTCCTTAACCCGAGCTTGCACTCCGTCTCTAACGACCTCGTTGTCGACGGGACGTTATACACTACTCTCCTCCTCCTCCTGTGTACTGGAACTCGAACCTTTACCTTTCACAGGCAAATTCTATACAGACTGAGCTCTCCATGCACGACCCACAACCTCACAGCTTTATTAGCAGAAGTATCACGCTCCAGTTTTCCAAATTTCGTAGAAGTTGTTCTACCACATCGCTAGCCTAGTCCCAGTCCACCACACAATTTTAATCTCCCGCCAAGTTTTAAGAAGGGTGTAGTGAACAACAGACAGGGTCATTCCTGGAATCCCGAGAGCTGACGTTCCAATAAAAAATGTATTTGGCAGAGACGGATTCTACAGCTCTCTCCGGCGATCCACATGTAGATGGTTCAAATGGCTCTGAGCACTATGGGACTTAACATCTGAGGTCATCAGTCTCCTAGACATAGAACTACTTAAACCTAACTAATGTAAGGACATGACACACACCCATGCCCGACGCAGGATTCGAACCTGCGACCGTAGCAGTAGCACGGTTCCGGATTGACAAGCCTAGAACCGCGCGGCCACAGCGGCCGGCTGCATTTAGCTCACCCGTGGTCTTCTAAAAGCATGAAAATGCCAGAATGGCTCCTTAGCAAACAATCACGACACGCTTTCTGTCTTATCCTTCTCGATTCCAAGCTCCTGTTCCATTACTTTTCCTTCCTTTCATTCTAACGTATCCAGTTCGGTAGAAGGGCGCACCTCTTTAACGAAGGAGGGAGTAGTGCGTTAGCTGTTTGGGACCGGCTGGCGGTGATCGACCACTGGGGCTGAGCAGCATCACCAGCAGCGGCTCCTGCGACTCCTTTGTGCCGGCAGCCCGGCGGCTGCGGCCGGCTGATTGCCGATGGCGTCCGCAGCAGCGGTCATCGCCTGCCCGCCGCGGCCTTGAACCGCAGAGGCCCCCGACCGGCGCGCACCACCGGTGCTGCCTGCTGCCCTCGGTACCCTCTGGTCCTGCATGTGGCCCCCAAATTAAATGCTGCCTCTCACGTCCCACTCTAACCGCCACTCGAAACCGTCGTGCTAATTTTCTCTTACGAGTGGCTCGATGTTAATGGTTCTCCGCAATTGGGCAACAACTGAAATATCTCTGAAATTCGTGTAATAACTTAATAGAGTTTCCATAGAAACAGCTGCTTCAGTCACTTGATTGATCTAGGTGTTTTTTTTTTTCGCCTTGGAGCCTTGGATTCGGCAATGCTCGAATCATCTCTATACACTAAAGAGCCGAGGAAACTGGTACACCTGCCTTATTTTGTGTAGGGCCGCGCAGGAGTACCGCAACACGACATGACATGGACTCGACTAATGTCTGAAGTAGTGCTGGATGTAACTGACACCATGAATCATGCAGGGCTGTCCATAAATCGGTAAGAATACGAGGGAGCGAAAATCTCTTCTGAATAGCATGTTGCACGACATCCCATATATGCTTAATAATGTTCATATCTGGGGAACTTGGTAGCCAATGGAAGTGTTGAAACCCAGAAGAGTGTAGCCACTCTATAGCAATTCTGGTTGTGTGGGGTGTCGCATTGTCCTGCTGGAATTGCTCAAGCTCGTCGGAATGCACAATGGACATGAATGGATGCAGGTGATCAGACAGGATGCTTACGTACGTGTCACCTGACAGTGTATCAGGGGTCCCATAACACTCCAACTGCACACGTCCCACATCATTACAGAGCGTCCACCAGCTTGAACAGCTTCTGCTGACATGCAGGATCTATCGATTCCATATCCGTGCACGTCCATCCGCTCGACACAATTTGAAACGAGACTCGTCCGACCAGGCAACATGTTTCCAGTCATCAACAGTCCAATGTCTGTGTTGACGGGCCCAGGCTAGGCACCGAGCGAGGTGGCGCAGTGGTTAGCGCACTGGACTCGCATTCGGGAGGACGACGGTTCAATCCCGTCTCCGGCCATCCCGATTTAGGTTTTCCGTGATTTCCCTAAATCACTTCAGGCAAATGCCGGGATGGTTCCTTTGAAAGGGCACGGCCGATTTCCTTCCCCAAACTTCCCTCACCCGAGCTTGTGCTCCGTCTCTAATGACCTCGTTGGCGACGGGACGTTAAACACTAATCTCCTCCTCCAGGTCAGGCGTAAAACTTTGTGTCGTGCAGTCATCAAATGTACACGCTTGGACCTTCGGCTCCGAAAGCCTGTATCGATGATATTTCGTAGAAAGGTTCGGTTGCTGACATTTGTCGATGGCCCAGCATTGAAATCTGTAGCAATTTGCGGAAAGGTTTCACTTCTGTAACGTTGAATGTTTCTCTTTAGTCATCGTTGGTCCCGTTCGTGCAGGATCTTTTTACGGCAGCAGCGATGTCGGAGACTTGATGTTTTACCATATTCCTGATATTCACGGTACACTCGTGAAATAGTTGTACGGGAAAATCCCCAGTTCGTCGGTACCTCGGAGATGCTGTGTCCCATCGCTCGTGCGCCGAATATAACACCACGTTGAAACTCACTTAAAACTAGATAACATGCCGTTGTAGCAGCAGTAACCGATGTAACAACTGCACCAGACACTTGTCTTACGTAGGCGTTACCGACCGCAGCGCCGTATTCTGCCTGTTTACGTACCTCCGTATTTGAATACGCATACCTATACCAGTTTCCTTGGCGCTTCAGTGTATATCTAGTACAGAAATCGTGCTTTTCTACCCTGGGCACGTGTCTGTACTTTTATATCCACGCAGTTGGAAATGTCGTGTGGCTAGGGCCTCCCGTCGGGTAGACCGTTCGCCTGGTGCAGGTCTTTCAATCTGACGCCACTTCGGCGACCTGCGCGTCGATTCCACGCAGTTGCATAGTCAGAATAGAAATAAGGCGTGCAGTCGGCTCTCGATAGCTCGAAATTCAAGAGACGTCGCAAAAATTACGAATACCTAAAAGTTTGATTTAAGTTTGACTGATCAAGGTGAAATAAGGAAAAACTTAGTTAAATTAAAATTTTGCTGAGTGTTTGTAGGACTTGCGCACCGAGGACTCCGTACAAACTTAATTATTTATATAGATAGTTCGTCTCACTTGGGAATCAAGAATCTCGACGATTTTTGCCTGGTACTGAAATCGGTATTGGCAAGATACCGTTCCCGGGTATTTCAGTGCTTTCGAGATCAGTTCCAATATAATGTTTCCGATTTTTTCCCTTACTTCTACTGTGAAACCTTGTTCCTTAGCACATTTCATAATTCTAAGTCAGGGGGCGGTACCCTATAGGTTTTGAGGAGTGAGTTTGTATCAAAATATGTGACATGAATGGACGCATCTTTTGATTGCATTGACTTACGACCATAAATTGTTTACACAGCCAAAGGACCGTCGGCCTTAAGCAGAAAATAACAAATAAGTTAATTCTTTACACTAATGAATTTTTTACTTATTTTAATATTTCAAACGAAAGACACTCAAATTTTCGACAATACAGGTCAAAGCTTCAAATTCAGTCATTTTCCCATGCCGAATAAATTGTCGTCAGTGCTTGCACGTGATCCTCAAATCATCTTAAAAACGAAGTTACGACTTTCTTTAAAGTTAGTGAACCATCAGTCTGTAGCGGCGAGCCCTTTATTGCCCAGATTAACAGCGAGTGACTTAGCCTCCCTCTGTATGCTCCGTTTTCAGCAGTCTTATCTTTCTCCTTCAGGATTGTCGGCAGCGAGGATAACGGAATCGCAAAATTTTTCACTACATCCTCTTTTTCCATTCCTCATTCCACGTTGTCAATAACTTCTTTCTTTTCTTTGGTAGTCAATTTTTACAACTGACTTATGTACTGCAGTACGTATCCACTGTTGAGAAAACAAAGTAGTGCCGCGAACAGTTGACTGGGGAAACAATTAGCTGAATAGTTGACAAAACAGTTCGAATTACCGGGTGTTAGATAGCCGCTGATTTCGAACTGCAAAGTTTTACGGGGCGATATGTCATGACAATCTGCTCATCTGTTCATTTTATCGAGAGTGTCAAAACTCAATGGATTTTTTTCGATTTATCAAGGTTTTTCAATGGACTTGGCTAGAATTTCGATTTGATGAAAAGTTCTATCTATCGAGCTTCGAATAATCAACAGTCGATTGCATCTTATTTCTCCAATTTTTTCCGATCGAAAATATTTTACGATCTGATAGGTCCGGCTGCACAGATAAAACTCAATACAGGTGGCTAATCCATACATACAATGAAAATGGATGTATGTATGTGTGTTTGTTCCTCATATTTTCCTAAACCACTTGACCGATTGCAAGCAAACTTAATGTAAGGCAACATTAGCCATCTATAGATCTACTTATCCATTTGCACATCATGTATATTTCTTTGTACAACTGTTCCCTACTTTCATAGGTCTTTTCAGAAATACACGGAAATGAAATATTTTCGATATTTCATAAAAATACAGTTTTTTATTTTCGTTTCTAATAGAAAATTGGCAAAATGAATACCCAGGCAATGCCGGACTTCTCATCTCGTTGATCTATATAACATAAACGGCACAAAAGTATAAAATCGGTACTGACGCGAATGGTACTGACTTCTACGCAGAGTTCCTCCCTTAGCGTAATAGACAGCTGTGGTGTCAGGATGGAGATTTTGGCCCGCAATTAATATAAAAAAATAATTACCATATCGAGGGTCGGTGACAGCATATTATTTGCAGATACTATGACGTTATCAAAAAAAGATAATATGTGATGAGAGCTGTGGAACAACAATCTCTGTTTGAATAAGCAAGCTTTCAAAATTTCACATTACGCCATGTTAAGGAAGAAGTATAAGAATTTCTTTGTAGTCTGTGGAGAAGGTTCGGACAAGTCGGATCCTATGCTGTTTTGGCGTGCCCGAACCCAGCGAGACATTGCGCACAAAGGGCTGGGAGGGGGACGCAGCTCAGAGGCGTTCTAAAACGATTCCTGGGGCAGATGGCCTGCCCTTAGACCTGACCAGCCGCCCTCTGCCGCACATTATGCACCCCCACGTGCCCGACCCGCATCCTGCTCCGGGCGAGCCAGGATACCTCCGTAAGCAGCTCGGCGCATCATCTCATTTTCCACTTGGTTTGCGGATTCTTTCCGGATGGGGGTCCTTAATTGCCGGAGAGGTGAGCTTCCCTTTCTTCTGAAGAGCTATAAAGCAATAAAAGCGTTAAACACTTTTTGTGACTGCTATCATGACTATGAAGCTTCTCCTCTACTTGTCATACTTCCTCTCCACTCTTTGATTATCTCGGTTTCACTTCAGAACGTAACAAGTTTGTACTTAACAATTTCCATATTTTGTGACATAGAACTGCCGCATACTATCACTGCTCACATTGGGTGCCCATTACGACTTACTGTGGCGACCTGGGTATCAGCTCGCTGGTTAGTCAGCTTCCTGTTTCTAACATCGAACTTCACATATTTAATTCGAAGTTTTATCAGTTTTACATTAGGTAACTAAGAACGTGAATAAAACTGGTTAGGATTACTTCACAACAATGTTCAATTTGATACGAGTATGTGTGCAAATGCTCACTTCGCAGTTCATTCCAGAGATGGTCAGTTCAATGCTCTTATCAACTACAAACTCTGCCTCTAACCCTTCAGAACGCCAAATCCTGACGAAAAGAACCTTTAGGAGTTTTCTACTTACAGCTGTTACTACAATTAAATCTCTTACTCGCGGTAGATCAGTTTCTGTGTCTGAATTCCTGTAAAATGTGTAGTTTTAACCCGTCCTGAGTTCGTGAAATACCAAGAGATCGTCTAATCTTACGTTTCCCTCTCCTAACCTAAATGATTTTGGAGCCGTTGAGAGCTACTGCGTACATCTTGTACGTGGGTCTTAACATGGACTATTTTCACTGTGATTAAAATGACTAGCACACGGCGGGTCACTTGCGTCTACGTCTGTTTGGATTAACAGCTGAGTCAAGCGAAAGTATAATTTCAGTATAGCTACTATAATTTCAGTATATCTTCACAGATTGGCAATACTACAGTTGTTAAAGAGAATGTTTTGCCGTAGATTTTACGCTTTACTGTTCACGTGGGTTGTTTCTGAGGCATTGTGTGATTTCCATACTGGTAGTTGACAGGAGTCATAAAACTGCTTTTACTTTCCCACATCACAGTGGACATTGTATTGTCTTTCGCAAGGAAAAATACGTTTACGCTACGAGAAAACCTTTAAATCACATTATTTGCTTTGTATATCTTGAATTCATGTAGCTGTAAACGTGTCAGGTACACGTTCCTTCCGAGATAGCATGTGCTTAAATTTTCTGAAGATTTCGCAACGGAGGAATCCTCTCCTTGCCTACTGACATCAGCAAACCGCAAAAAGGTCCAAAAACAATGAAGAGAAAGAAAAGATTGAGTACCAATTCCAGAACCTAGTTTGGCGACATCCGTCTCAAGGTTGACCATTTCGGGACCTCGACGTTTAATCAGTTTTCATCTGCTACGTATGACCTCACGCATGCAGTGCTTAAGTGGGTGGCTCACGGTCTCTGCTAGGCGCCTCAGTCCTTAACCACGCGGCTGCTGCGGTCTCAGGTTCGAATCCTGCCTCGGGCATGGATATGTGTGATGTCCTTAGGTTAGTTAGGTTTACGTAGTTCTAAGTTCTAGGGGACTGATGACCTCAGATGTTAAGTCCCACAGTGCTTGGATCCATTTTTTTTCTTAATCACGGTTTCTGATCATTAGGTTTTCGGTAAACTGCGCTCGAATGCGCAATTTTGTCTCATGGAGTCACTGCATGTGAAGATTTTGATAATGTCCCGTACGTAATATGGGTCAGTTAAGCTAGGTAACCGTCTTGGAGCTGTTTCAAAGAGCGGAATTTCTGCCAGCGCAGTATTTCACACTTTCCCTTCCTTTAATTTCCATACTTATAACAGAAACACGATACTACTCAGCACAACCACTCATCTCCTTCAGCAATATTTTCTAAGAAGTAAGAAGGAGACAGTCACTGTACCTCTACTACATCTCGCCAAATCTGAGGCTTACCTGACCTGAATTTAAGGAATTTAAGGCACTGTATTGATTTAATGGCCTTCTTGGGTTAGACAAGCCGACGGGTAACAGCATGAGCCGTTGTTGAAGTTGCTGTAAAAATGTAACTATGCGACACAAAAATAAGATTGGCGAAATGTTGTTTAAATAACGGACCTTACTGGGCTTGACACTTCGCTTCGGTCCGCCAACACTTTGCTCCTAATTCCAAAACTCGGGATCCGTCTTCGTAGTCGAGGATATGCCGGCACGGTGGCTCAGCTGTTTGGTCAAAGGGTTAGCAGCTGCCCTCTGTAATAAAAAAAAAAAAAAAAAAAAAAAACTGAGTCAACAGATCAACGATGAAGTTTGACAGGTGTCATGTGACGTCCGCCTCAAACATATCCAACGAACAATTACGAACAAAATGAGATCAGCAAAAAAATAAAAAAAAATAAAATAAAGACACTAACGCACGTCTCTGCGGTGGCGGTAAGTCCCGCTACAGCGGGTCGAATCTTGGGATGGAAGAAACTTTTATCGCCAATATTTTTGACGAAGAAAGGAGAAGTGCTAGTGTTATCTTCGTAATTATGATGCATTGCGCCAGTGTAATCGATTAAATTCGAACTATTCCTATTGTGGCTCACTGACTGACAAAACGCAACACTTGATGATGATACGATCTTCAGATGGGGATGTCAAGTTCGGTTCCCCCCGTGATGCTGTTCGAGAGGAATGCGTACCGGCAGCGGGTTTCACTCACTTCCTTACCTTCATCCATCACAACACAAACTCAACACTACTCTGTACAGTCACTCATCACGACGTAGACCTGATGCTTCGTAACAGGTCGGTGGAAGGCAATGGCAAACAACATCTCTCCTGCGTATGTGACATTGTGACAGAAGCTCTGTGGCATGCAATGCTGTTCTGCCACTCCTGGGAGACCGGGGAATGGCTTAGCCACGGCAGATACTGAAACAATGGTGGCAATCCGTGAAGCGGCAATATGCAGCGGTCTAGGTCCGAGGCCCAAACAGTGGATCTGTCAGAAAGTTTCACAAAAGAGCTCAGTGGGGGGAACATACAAACCCATCAGACAAAAAATTAATAAGCCGCAGGAGATATCACTCTAACAACATGTCAGCGCAGAATCTAACCTTGACAATTGCCTCGATTCAGCGAGAAATGGAGCCCACAAGTTTCTTCAGGTATGCTGCATCCTGCCGACTCTACTCATTGATGCTAGGATCCCGCTGAGCGACAAAATATCGGGAATGTTCTTTTGCCGGTAGATATAGTCGCAGACAATTTCTATGAGGTAAATGTCGGGTGACTTTTCTGACCAGTCCAGGTGCCACAAAACACCTAAGTGTTTGTCAAAAGCGGAACGTATACGTATGGCGGGAGGGCGACATCCCACCACTGTCCGGGTCGTCTCCCGACTCGTCGTCGCTGATTTGCAGGCGGTACTCGTCACTAGAGATAATTCTACTCCAGTCAATGAGATTCCAGGCCGAAGATGTTTCTGAAGATGCCGTGGATAGCGGTGCCATACCAACCTGATTGTCGTCCACCATATGGCCCGACAGCGAGGAGTGATGTTCTGTGGTACCATTTCTTTTAACACTAGGATCATTTTGATTGTTATCCGTGGCACCCTTATGGTACGATGACGATATTCTACACACCTTTTGTTGCCCTTCATTGCAAGCTATTCTAGACTTACATTTCAGCAAATAATGCCCCCATGCGCACAGCGAAAGTGTCTACTGCTTGTCTTCGTGCTTTCCAAACACTACCTTGGATAGGAAGGTCACTGGATACCCCCCCCCCCCTTCCTACCGCCCCCGAGAACGTTTGGAAGCAGCTCCGGATTTTGACAATCTAAAGGATCAACTGGACAGAATGTGGCACGATATCCCTCAGGAGGACATGCAACAAATCTGTCAATCAATCAATGCCCAGCCGAATAACTTCTTGCTTAAACTCCAGAGGTGGACCAACGGATTATTGAGCTGATTAATTTGTGAAGCTCTATCTATTGAATAAATGATCCAGTTTTTCTGAAAGTGTAATCATTTGTTTGCTTGTACATGTGCATCGCATCTACCGACTTCCGTCACATTCGTTTGATTCCTTCGTGGCGCGTCTTTAGTTTTTCCATAGAGTGTATGAATTGTAACTATTTTTGAATAAACGTATATGTTTGAAATTAGAACAGCTGAGTGTCATTGGGGAATCGCACAGGGTGTTTCTTCTCGGTGTAAATGATGTCCTTCGTCCGCGCATTCCTACAGGACAAAAACGTTCCCATACAGACCGTATACTGAAAACTGTCTGAAAGGGCGAAGCGAGATCCTTTAAAAAAGAGTATCACCTGAAAGGAGTTCTCGAGTCGTGCAGGGTCACGCGTAGGGTAAAACCGGATCGGACGGGGCGGTGGTGATCTCCATACATAATTCATCGCGTGGCGTGGCCCAGCGCCGACTGAATGGTCGCGGGGGAGGGCTCGGAGGCGGCAGCGGCAGCGGCAGCCCTCCCGAGTTTTTTTGTGCCGCGAGATTCTTTCGCCGCCCTCGCCTCACTGATTCCGCCCCGTAACAGTAGGAGGTGGTGGGCGGGGGGCCGAGTGCTCGTGGGAAACGGCTGGCGGGCTGCCCGCCTGCTCTGGTCTGGCCTGCCTCGGCCGGCCTCGTAACTCGAGCGATGCCGCCGCCGCCGCCGCCACCGCCGCCGCCGCCGCTGCTTGCTCTCCGTTAGCTGAAGCGGCGCGGCGCAGAGGGGCTGCTGGATTCTCTATCGGCCTCCGGCGGTTCGCAGTCGGCACGCAACGGTGCCTGAACGTAACTACCCACGTCCAGGACTCGTTTTGACAGCTCACCCGACTATTGGTCCTACGTGATGCTAACAACACACGTATTCTCCACTCTCAACCGTCTCTAATGACCGCGATGTCGACAGGACATTAAACCCTAATCTTCCTTTCTTTCGCAGTAAAAATGCCAGATATATGTACATACAGAGATATTATTCAGCCTCCCCTACCCATGAGTTTTATGCACCTTCAAACACCATATGCAAGCTTTTATTCCCTCGCTCGCTAACCGCAAACTATTAGACCCGCAGAAAAAATGAGTAGGACCTTTCTGTCGTAAATTTAATGTAGTCAAATTTCGTACTGGGATACGATTTCGCTAGAGGCCGTAGTTTTAGAATTATTCTAGAAAAACGTGCAATAGTGTACTTCAAAAACGTTTGTCTTGAGGCCTCTAGAGCAAATGTGTCTCAGTAGAAAATTTAACTTCATTAAATTTCCTACAAAAAGGTCTGGTTCATTTTTTTTCTGTAGGACTAACAGTTTTCACGTAGCGAGCGAGAGAATAAGAAAATTTCGCAATTGCTTTTTTAAGGTGTTATGGGCTGCATAAAACCTATCAACACGGGCCGCTCAAGCACCCTGTATGAACACGGTGTAACAAATAGTACAGCCAAACTTTTAGGAAAATTTCCTCAGACATAAAGGATGAAAATGCATTTATGTGGACAAAAAAGACCAGAAAGAACTCATTTTGTACTTCTCTTCGCAATCACATTAATCATGGGAAACACGCAGAAACAGAACGTACCAGCAGTATATGAAAGGTTTCCTTCTATGAAATGTTTAAAATAACGCCTTAGGGAGCATTTGTAAGTAGGCTGTTTAGGTTTTTATGTTGGTAACGCCACGTAGTGCTCTGTATGAAAATCGCTGGCTGTGCTGTGTGCAGTCTGTGGCTGGTTGCCATTGTTGGAATATTCGCTATTGTAGTGTTGGGCAGTTGGATGTGAACAGCGCGTAGCGTTGTGTAGTTGGAGGTAGAGATGGGTCGAACTCGTTGATTCCCGTGAACTACTTCATTCATTTCACTCTTTGCCGTGAAGCGTTCAAATGAAGTAGTTCATTCATGAAGTATGGAAGCCTGGCGAAGTTGCCCAGTTCGCCGCTCAGCCGCGGCTACGCTCGCTTCGCCTCGCTCGTACAATAAAGGTTCGTAATACTTCATAATTTTACCAACAGATGGCCAACTATGCAGTAACGTGCACGCAACGTTTTACGCTCTTACAGCGTCTCAGCTAACTTAAATAGAGTGTGGTCGAAGGGGACAAAGGAAAGATAAACAGAGAAGCCTGTCACATATAAAGAAGGTATTACATTTAATCTTGCTCGACATTTTTTCATATCAGCCAAGTGAAACATTATTTGTTGTATTCATGGACTGAAAAACTAGGGCTACCAACAAAATGCAGTCCAATTTCATGTTCCTTTTAAAATTTAATCCAAAATAGAGTGAGTATGTTTACCACTGTCACAAAGTCTATATATCTACGTTAAGTAATTATTCAGAAGTTTTCCTGTAGATTTTATTTTGTTGAGAATAATATAACCCTCCAAATTCAAAACGTAAACTGTCATCTGTAGTAATTGGTACGATTTCAGGTAAAATCCCTCTTTCAGTGTTATTAACAAAACTTTTATTTTCATGTTGGCTGTGCGTGCTCACACAGCCAGCCTCTACGTTTGTATCTGTAGTATTAATTTGTCCGAAAGCGCTGCCAACGGTAGGCTACCGGTAGACGCGAAGTATAAGTGAACTGCACAAATAGTCACGGGTAATGATGTCAGCACTGCAGGAAGCACCTGACGCTGCCTTCCCATCGCCCCTCACCTCCCCAACCCCTCGCAAACCTATAGTTTCCCACAAACGCCGCGCGATTCGTCGACAGGCAGTAGAGGGGGGACTGAAGTGAAGGGAGAATGAGTGACGTAACGCCTATGTAATAGGATGAGGGAGAGGGGAAGAGAGTGAGTGAACTTGAAGAAAGTGTGGAGTGTGTTATCTGTGAAGAGTTTGAAGTACCAGTTCATTGAAATTGAGTGGTTAGTTCACACTTCACTGGAGTGAAGCGTTCATTTGAACGACTCATTCACGAGCTCCCCATCACTAGTTGGAGGTGACCCGCCAGCAGTGGTGGATGTGGGGACGCAGATGGCAGAATTTTGAGAGCGGACGATCTGGACGTCTGTCCATCAGAAAGACTAAATTTGTAATACTGTATATCATGAACTGATATATATATATATATATATATATATATATATATATATATATATATATATATATATATATATATGATGACTTTTGAACATTATTAAGGTAAATACATTGTTTGTTCTCCATCAAAATCTTTCATTTGCTAACCATGCCTATCAGTAGTTAGTGCCTTCAGTAGTTAGAATCTTTTATTTAGCTGGCAGTATTGGCGCTCGCTGTATTGCAGTAGTTCGAGTAACAAAGATTTTTGTGAGGGAAGTGATTCATGAAAGGTATAGGTTATTGTTAGTCAGGGCCATTCTATTGTAGGGATTATTGAAAGTCAGATGGCGTTGCGCTACAAAAAATATTGTGTGTCAGTTTAGTGTTGATCAGAATAACTAAAGAGAGAAATGTCTGAGTACGTTCAGTTCTGCTCAGCTGCTTGAAAATCAAATAACGTAAGAGGTTTACCAGCACGATCATTCCTAAATTTTCTAAGGGGAAGTTTCACGTTGAATGTTTAAGCCTATTACCCATAGCTGAGGGAGGCGTAGAAGATCGACACATCAACTGACGTGGAACTTCGTGCAACTGATGAGAACCTCTGAGCCAGTGCAAGATAGTTAGCTGCAACAAGTAATATTGACTACACGAGAGCCTGGAGATTTATACAAGAGAACTTACTGCATCCAATCGGTGTGCATGACTTGTCCGGATAGTGCAGAAAGAGAAAACACGTTTTACATTTCTTTATGAGGACAACGTCAGAGAAACTATATTTGAAGTAGCTCTGCAGAATAACTGTAGAGTCTTAACAAGATTCCAAAATTCAGATGCAAATTTTCGCAGGGTTTTACGGGTAGAGAACCGTTTTACGTTGGCTGCTATCCCGGTATCAAGTAAGACGTTTCTCTTAGACTATTAACCCCGTGAAAATGTGGCCAGCAAACGCTAGACCCTGTAGATATCGTATTCAGTCTGGGCTGCGAGATCGATTTAGGTGGCGCAATGGCAAGACACCGTGCTGCTATTCGGGAGGATGGCGGTTCAAACCCCTGTCTGAACGCCCATGTCCTGCGTGGTTTACATAAATCGCTTAAGGAAAATGCCGAGATAGTTCCCTCACAGTCAGATGTCTTCCCATTCTTCTTCAATGCGAGTTTGTGCTTTATCCTATATATAGGCAAAGTGGAGAGAAATGGCCGTGGAACGTATTTGGCTTTTGGTCACATATTGCGAGAAATTTTGTACAATGGCCGATTCTCTCGAGACAGTAAATGAGACCGAAGCCGTTAAGATATAATGGGGGAAGAATACAGAGATATTGTGAGTCCCGGGCCTCGAAGAGAATCAACCATAACGTGAAACTTGAAAAGAGACAGATTCTTCCGTTGTTCCTCTGGGAGGAGCGTGTGTGAGAGTACAATTGGGTTGGCAGCCTTGGAGGAGCCAGTGCAGTATACTGTCTGAAGCCAACCACGGAAGAATAGCCAATGATTTTCGGGCTAGTGGAAGGGCCCACTCGTAGACGGGCGGTGTTAGAGTCGTCCTGATGAAGGGTGGACCTGTGTTTCGGACGCCAGCTTCGTGCAACATTGATTGTCACCCCAGCAAAACATGTTGCAGTATGCAGGTAAACTCTCTTTGGTAGCGAAACCCTGGTGCAATTGTTTCTGTTTTCTCCCTTGCTAATCGGATTTCTCTGCGTTTTTACTGTTATGACTACCGCGCTGAAATTCATTAAGAATACCGGGCGTAGCGGGTATCAGTGCAGATATTTCTGAGGATGGTGGACTGAACAACATTACATCAATATTTAGGTTATTCGCAGTCTAATAAATATAGCTATTACAAGTCTGATGTTTTTAGGTTGGGTAGTACCTCCAAGTAGGTGTGGTAAGAGCAAGCCATTAATGTTTATTTCTCCGTGGGCAGAAGCTGAGGTGTTGCAGGGTGGACTCCTGGCCGAAAAATGGTAGGTGGACGTAGTCCACTTAGTGGTGCAGTTACGACCGTGCGGAAATTATCAGGTCGTAAAGTTTGTGACGTATTTGTGGGAAGAGTGTTTGACACAGGGATAAAACAACCAACACACCGATGCGTGTACTTCTTAAGGTACCACGCGTAAAAGTGTCTGAATTTATATCCGGTACACCTGTATATGCAGTTTTTGTTGCAGCTCTGTAGTGGATGCACGGTCGCAATATTTTTTTGACAAGAGCATTTCCGTTTCGAAAATGCATATATTTACTCCTTCAGAGGATTCGTGGAGTTACATTAAGTTGGCGACCGTATTTTATGGAGTTATTTCCGCTATCCATACAGGCACAGTAGGTGCGTTGAGTAATTAACTGATCTCGGTGGAGGCAGATATATGCGTAGCGGGTAGCACTACATATTGCCTCTCTAACAGCTTCTCACACTTTTATATGCGAAAATCGACATAGCTTTCTGGCGCGTCATGTCTGTGCTGATTTTATTTTTAAAATCGCGGTCCGTAAGAACCAGATTCCGGATGGCAAGGTACTAAAGCGCCAATTCGCGTGCAGTAACGTTCTGCCAAGCCCGCGTCACCGGTAGCGTGTAATTTCAGAGAGATGTAATCTGACACCGGGCGCAGGTGTCTTCCAGAGATAAACCAGTCACGCTAAATATAGGCCGACATTGATCTGCCCTTTGTGTCCGGATCACTTAAGGTCGCGAGCAACCGTTATGAACATTAGGCAGCCCCACGTCCATTGGCGATTCTTGTGGTTTGGTTCTGTCATCTCAAACCGTTCCGAATTTATAGCTCTGTGCAAACAGAGGCACGTACTTATTTCGCAGTTTTAATGATATGCAACCTATATATTATTCACACTCTTGTGAAAAACGTGAATGTCGTATGGCATTGTTGGCTGGGTCATCCCACCGAGTGGGTTCTTCCGTGCACATTGGCCTGTTTCTTTGAGGATATGTGAGAGACGTGTCGATGTGTACCTGCGAATGTAGGTGAGACGGTGGACCACGGTACCAGCGAGTAGCCTACGTACTCCTCTCGAAAGATATCAGTGGGACTGCCAGGCCTACCGCCCGCAACTGATGGACGGATCACCAACAAAAGTGTCACATGCCCACAATTCATCAGTCACTGCGGAGAGCTGTGAAATATAAACCAGGACATTGGTGCCAAGACTGGTGATCAAAAACTTAACGCTACCACTCCTCCTGCTCTTGCTGTCCAAATATAGGAAGTGAAAATTTTAATCAGCACCAGGATTCGAACTGGCTTATGTCCGAGACGAACGCCACTGCACATGCGTCTGCCAGCGACTCTAGCTACAGAAGAGAGTCGCACTGTCGTGATATGGTTATATGCAATAATAAATACAGGAGCACTGAAGCCCATTACGGAGAAGAGAGACCTGTTGGAGCACTTCAGAAAGTTTTGGAAGAGAAGTTGTCGATGTACAAAGCTGCTATACATTCCTCTATTCTGTGAACTACTTTAAAAGACTGTGCAGACCGCAGTGATGGTGACAAATACAACGTGACCATTGGCAAATTGGGTATACCGTTTGCCGTTATGAGTGAACTGGAAGTTGAATTAGTTAATTCCATAATACAAACACAGGAAATAGTGTTCGGCCTTAACGATAACCGGCAACGGCCTTGCCGCAGTAGATACACCGGTTCCCGTAAGATCACTGAAGTTAAGCGCTGTCGGGCGTGACCGGCACTTGGATGGGTGACCTCCGGGCCGCCATGCGCTGTTGCCATTTTTCGGGGTGCACTCAGCCTCGTGATGCCAATTGAGGAGCTATCCGACCGAACAGTAGCGGCTTCGGTCAAAGGAAACCATCGTAACGACCGGGAGAGCGGTGTGATGGTCACACGCCCCTCATATCCGCATCCTCAGCTGAGGACGACACGGCGGTTGGATGGTCCCGATGGGCCACTTGTGACCTGAAGACGGAGTGCTGAGTGCTTGACGTTAACCCCATAGTCCACTAATCATTGTAGCAGAGTGAAATCAGTGTGTAAGGGAAAACAGAAGTCAAAGAACAAAAGAAACGGTGCCCACTTGTAAACACAGCTACAGTTGTGAAAAAAATAGAAGCCTTGGATTCAGAGGTGTTTTCTTCTGCGATGGTTTCATGAAAATCGCCAGGCCATCGACTCAACTGATTGTATGGTCGTGGAGGCATGTACCATTTATGCAACTAAATGAAGACAGTTTGTTTATTGCAATAAACAAACTGCCTTCATTTAGTTGCGTAGACGGTACATACCTCCACAAATTTAGAGCAACTAAGGAAAAGACGGAAAACAGATAAAAATGGTGATTGTATGGTATTTATGTGTAATATTTTTGCAACTATTAGTGACGCCGATGCTGAAAATGAATGAACAGTGCGTTAAGTGAACGTAACAATGAAAAAGAAAATTGTCACAGAATTAAACACATTATCAAATGGTTCAAATGGCTCTGAGCACTATGGGACTTAACATCTATGGTCATCAGTCCCCCAGAACTTAGAACTACTTAAACCTAACTAACCTAAGGACAGCACACAACACCCAGCCATCACGAGGCAGAGAAAATCCCTGACCCCGCCGGGAATCGAACCCGGGAACCCGGGCGTGGGAAGCGAGAACGCTACCGCACGACCACGAGATGCGGGCAACACATTATCACGAAGTTAAGTATACAGTGTCACCGTATTAGCTATGCTAACAAAGTTAAGTAGCATGTCCACTTTGTTTACTACATTTCATAACTTCAGCTGCTGTTCATTTCTTAAATGTTCTTTATTATTGGTTAGCAGAGAAATGCATTCGTCTCTTACATGTAAAATATAAAATTTCTAGACTGAATATTTGTTTTCCTACTTTATTCACAAGACTTGATATCTCGAAGTTAGGTAGTTTACCCTAAATTTTAAACAATGTAGGAGGTAGGCAGCATTTCTGCTTTAATCCTTCTGCGGTTTTGAAAGGCTGTGACGAAATTGTACTTTCCACTTGCACGCCTAATGTCCATGTTATAATCTCTTTTCAATACACCATCCATTGCTTCCTACCTTTTTGCCGTCTCTGACAGAATTACGATGTCACTGTCAAACATAAAAGTTTACGGCCTAAAAATTAAAAAAAGAACTGTATATCATTATAATTACGTCCAGCTGAATGGCCGTTCGCCTCTTCCTTTCCTCATAACTACCTCTACAACTGTGGTGCAGTAAATACAGGTGGCAGACAGGCAGTCTGGCGACGCATCTACGGAAGCGGCGAACCGACGTGTTTCAGGGCAGAGACACACCACCTTCCTGCAGAGAGGCGGCGCCCTGGCGGCTGTTGATAAAGCGGCCGCCCGAGCGGCATGAATGGACCAACTTTGTTTCAAGAGGCGACAGGGCGGCCCGTCGTAGCGGGAGAAAAAGAAGGAAATGGAACAAAAAGAAGAGAGTGGAGTCAGAAGCCAAGTGAGCCTGCAGCAGCGACGTGAGACAACCCAGGCCGGGCGGACAATTTCTCTCGTTTCTCGGTGGAGGAGGAAGATGGGGGAGGAGTGGGCAGAGGCAGGGAGGGGGAGGGGGGCGATCAAAGCCGGCGCCCAGGTCGCCGCGTTCCTGAGGGAGCACCCGCTTGCCGCTGCCAGGCGCCTAATAATAAGCTGGGCAGTCGGGGACAGGGCAATAAGTGTGTCCGCGCTGGCCGGAAGTGCGGCCGCCAGGCAGCCAGTCGTGATACATATAGCATACACCCCACGAGACACTGTGCACTGCATGGCGGAGGGTACAGCGAACCGATATTAGTGATTTTCTGTCCTAATGTCTAAACGATGAACCCATGTAATCTGCGTAAGCTGTCAGCTTTATTTCTTTAATGCAACATGCAGGTAAATTACAAAATCTTGAACATGGTTGCGGAACAGTAACTGCGTAAATCTGAAGAGGTTGAAAAAATTAGCCAACCAGTTGCAAAATAAAGGTTTATTAGGCCTTGACCTAGGTTTCGATATTTCTAAACATATCTTCTTCAGAAGGAATGGGTCTTGTTACATCACATGATGGTACATTGCATTAGCTGAAGCCGAGCGGCTCTCATATATATTACTGGTGGCCATCTTGAGTAGGTCATATGTGAAGTCGGTCTGAGGTGCTGTAGTCGTGGATTGTGCGGCTGATCGTGGCGGAGGTTCGAGTCCTCCCTCAGGCATGGGTGTCTGTTAAGTAGTGTGTAAGCTTAGGGGCTGATGACCTTAGCAGTTGAGTCTCATAAGATTTCACACACATTTGAACTTTTTTTTTTTTTCATATGCAAAGTGACTTCGCATATGGCCTGCTCAAGATGATCATCAGTAATATCGTAAACGTATTTTTTTTCACGGTATCCTGTAACTTGCATGAAGTTGCTGAATGACAGTGTATGCTTATACACAGACAAGTCTCTTTTTTTTTATTGTTTACTTACCGGTATCGGGCTGCTTGTCCAGAAATTTGCAGGACCTGCATAATGACACAATACATAATAATATATGCTACGGGATACGTTCACAGTTTTGGATTATGTTGCCCACTATTTAGGTATAATTTACTTAATCTTTTAATTGGTTTTCAGCATGTAACCGTCTTGTTACGCATATCAGCGGTGTAGGCCTGTTTTGTCGTCAAAGATATTGGTATTGTACGTTCATATTGTCTTTGTTTTGCATAATCTGTCTGAATAGAGTGCAGTTAAAATCTGAGCCTTCTCCATTGTTAGTCAATTAGACACTTGCTGCCCACGGTGCAAAAATGGCTAGAAACCTGTTTTTGCGCTAACTTTGAACCTCTGGATCACGCTAACGGATAATGATATCAAAAAACTTTTCTAATAGCCCCGAGAACATGATCTTCAGGACATTTGGTAAAAATTTTGACGACTTGGTGCGAATATAAATTATAGAAGTGACCATGCCCACAACTTGTGCTTTTAATATCAAAAAATCACGATTTTTCGGGGTTTTCTCAGGAACAGACCATGAATGCATGGTGCTTTTATAAGCCGCTGAAGGCCCGTCCCATAACATACCTAATACAAAAGAACCAACGCATTTGCTAATTTCCCTGGACTCGATGAAGTGCGTAATGTTTAAATTTTGACCCAGTACTGTAGGATAGATACAGTAAGCAAGTTCTTCCGATAGGTATACAAGTGGTCATTAGACCGAGGACTTTCCGAAATACACTCCTGGAAATGGAAAAAAGAACACATTGACACCGGTGTGTCAGACCCACCATACTTGCTCCGGACACTGCGAGAGGGCTGTACAAGCAATGATCACACGCACGGCACAGCGGACACACCAGGAACCGCGGTGTTGGCCGTCGAATGGCGCTAGCTGCGCAGCATTTGTGCACCGCCGCCGTCAGTGTCAGCCAGTTTGCCGTGGCATACGGAGCTCCATCGCAGTCTTTAACACTGGTAGCATGCCGCGACAGAGTGGACGTGAACCGTATGTGCAGTTGACGGACTTTGAGCGAGGGCGTATAGTGGGCATGCGGGAGGCCGGGTGGACGTACCGCCGAATTGCTTAACACGTGGGGCGTGAGGTCTCCACAGTACATCGATGTTGTCGCCAGTGGTCGGCGGAAGGTGCACGTGCCCGTCGACCTGGGACCGGACCGCAGCGACGCACGGATGCACGCCAAGACCGTAGGATCCTACGCAGTGCCTTAGGGGACCGCACCGCCACTTCCCAGCAAATTAGGGACACTGTTGCTCCTGGGGTATCGGCGAGGACCATTCGCAACCGTCTCCATGAAGCTGGGCTACGGTCCCGCACACCGTTAGGCCGTCTTCCGCTCACGCCCCAACATCGTGCAGCCCGCCACCAGTGGTGTCGCGACAGGCGTGAATGGAGGGACGAATGGAGACGTGTCGTCTTCAGCGATGAGAGTCGCTTCTGCCTTGGTGCCAATGATGGTCGTATGCGTGTTTGGCGCCGTGCAGGTGAGCGCCACAATCAGGACTGCATACGACCGAGGCACACAGGGCCAACACCCGGCATCATGGTGTGGGGAGCGATCTCCTACACTGGCCGTACACCACTGGTGATCGTCGAGGGGACACTGAATAGTGCACGGTACTTCCAAACCGTCATCGAACCCATCGTTCTACCATTCCTAGACCGGCAAGGGAACTTGCTGTTCCAACAGGACAATGCACGTCCGCATGTATCCCGTGCCACCCAACGTGCTCTAGAAGGTGTAAGTCAACTACCCTGGCCAGCAAGATCTCCGGATCTGTCCCCCATTGAGCATGTTTGGGACTGGATGAAGCGTCGTCTCACGCGGTCTGCACGTCCAGCACGAACGCTGGTCCAACTGAGGCGCCAGGTGGAAATGGCATGGCAAGCCGTTCCACAGGACTACATCCAGCATCTCTACGATCGTCTCCATGGGAGAATAGCAGCCTGCATTGCTGCGAAAGGTGGATATACACTGTACTAGTGCCGACATTGTGCATGCTCTGTTGCCTGTGTCTATGTGCCTGTGGTTCTGTCAGTGTGATCATGTGATGTATCTGACCCCAGGAATGTGTCAATAAAGTTTCCCCTTCCTGGGACAATGAATTCACGGTGTTCTTATTTCAATTTCCAGGAGTGTAGTTGAGCACTTATATCTGTGACCAATAGAACCAGAGATATGACCGCCTGAAGAATCGCATTTTCGCGTGCATCTGTTTGAAACATATTCGTGCCGTGTACTATAGTGCACGAACAGATATAACTAGCATAACAGTAAATTGTATGTGTAGTGAAGATCCAAAGAAGAGTGGGCGCTGCGTTTCGTTACAGATTCATTTAGTAAGTGCGAACGCGGAGCTGCTCACCCATTTCCAGCGTCAGACGTTACAAGAGAAGCCTTCCGGATCACGCAATGGTCTCCTGTTAACATTTTGTGTTCGATCACAGAAGACTCCACGATTATTTGGTTCTTCTCATGTATATCTCGCAAGAAGATCATGGAGGTAAAATTGGACAAATTCGAGTCGCACGGAGGCTCGCAACCTTTGTTCTTCCAGTGGACCATTCGCGACTGGAACAAGAAAAGGGCGACAGTGCTATAAGAAGTACTCTCTGCCGCACACTATAATGTGGCTTCTGGAGAATAGACGTAGACGTAAACCTGCCATCCTTGACAGAACACGAGGTGCAGCCGTTAAAGGCGCTTCGCGATGTGCTTATTTAAGGTGGGCAGGTGCGACATAAACAGCACGGGTGCCCGGAAGCGCGTGCTCGGCTGAGGTGCGTGGGGTGCGCAGATAACGCAGGGTGCGTGCGTGGCGCGTGGCACGCAGCACTGCTCTCTGATAACACCCAGCAGCCGCTGCCCGGACCGCCGCCTCCTCCGCATGTTATCTCACGCAGCACCCAACCCTCTGCCAGGCACAGCCCTCTACGCTGTACGACAGTACTACGTCAGCTGGTGTACTTTTCAAACTACTAGCCTTAACTACAAATAATTTCAGTATTTTGGTACAAGGGACTCGTGATCTCCAATGGCTTTTTCTATTGGCTTTTTCTAGAGTGATCGTATTTCGAATTTATTCCCTTCCATTCTGGCCAGCTGGTACAGCAAACGTTTACAGTTATTTCAGGTTGTATTTCGTTTGGACAAGAGTGGATTAGTCGCAGTGGCTTTGCTCCTTGACCACCTCGGTCATCAGACATGGACTTCATCTTCTGTCAAAAACCTAGTTTACGAAACTTCGGTCGATATCCACATCTATTTGTTTATTAGGATTACGGCAGCCCCGTAAACAGAACTTCAAACATCTGGATTCTAGAACGTGCCAGTCAATCGATGGTGCGTCCGCGGGAAGAACTGTCTCGGTGAGCCTTCGTGTGAGCTCAATCTCTCTAGTTTTACCTTCATGGCCTTCTCACGAGATTATATAGCGAGAACAAATATAATGAGGGACTATTCTAGGATCGTACAGATCTCCGTGACGCTTGGACGCTTACGGAATGAACCTGTAACGAAACGCGCTGCCTCTCTTAGTCAAGAGAGTCGAAATTTTCAATAATACCTCTAAGAGAACAGTTCTGCATTTATTACATGTTTTACTGTACGCTAATAGCTTTCAGCACACTGTGACTTAAGTGCTCTTGTTTCGTCTGAAAGTTATTGATTTACGTTGTGTTTTGTACCGTGTGTTTTTCGTAACTCATATCATAGGCTTTTCCACTACTTTGAAGATAGTTTATCAGGAACAATGGTAACTGTGGTAAAAAACCGAATAAGGCACGATGTAACGAGCCACAGGGGACCAGGATCCCTTCCACCGAAGTAGCCATAAAATATCCCTGAAAAGAACTGTCGATGGAATTAACGTACACTCTGTATAAGACCCACATGTACTGTGTTCTGAAGACCTTTGTGAATGTGCTGAAGTCTAGTCTTATGTCGAAGTGAAGCAGTATGCAGAAGAAGACAACAGAAACTTATGAAATGTTGTGTTAGAGAAGAATGCTGAATGTTAGATGGGTAGATCTGATAACTTAGCAGGAGCTACTGAATCGAATCGTGGAAAAAAGAGGTTTGACACAATGTACTTGAGGAAGGAAAAAAATGATAAGACGCATCCTGAGACACTTCCTGAGGCGTTAAGTAATAGTTAATTTGGCAATGAAGTGTTTAAGTGTTTTGGGAGGGGAGGAACTGTAGCAGGAACCTGAGGCTTAAACGGAGCAAGCAGCTTTGAATGCAGGTACGAAGTTACAGTAGTTACGCAGAAATGAAGAAACTTGAACAGGATACCCAAGCATGGAGAACATTATCACACTATTGTTTTGAATGACTTCGCCCGGGTAACATCAATATGTTTTTGCAATGTTTGTACTCTTAAAGCTCTCGTGGAGCACGGCAGGGAGAGAAACGATAAATTCAAGTTTTGGAAAAATATTATTAATTTTCATATTTTCAGGAAGAGGGTAAGGAACAAAATACATTTAGAAAATTACAGTGACTGTCGGATGGGAAACCGCTGTACCTGGTTTCGCGTCTGAGTTTCACAATTCTAATTTAACTTATCCGTCATTTCATAAAATGTCTCCAGCCAAATACGAAGAGACAGCGGAGGGTTTCCTTTCCCTATTCTTGTCCAACTCTGCCAAATCACACCATCATCAGTTATCTACCGTTGGTGAACGTCTCCGTGATTCAGAACTCTTCGTCGCCGTGGAGAGGCCGTTAAGAGGTGAGGTACAAGGGAACACCTGCTCAGCGGGGTGAGTTAAATACGAAACCTCTTTACAGTGTCCCGTGGCCTGGAGAGCTGTAACCAGGTGCGTAATGACGAATGCATCGCATGGAGAAATTTAGTTCGACGAAGTCACTGGTGCTATTCACGAAGTCAGTGCTATGTGTTGCCACCTGGATTCATCAATTCCACCTCTATGAATAATACAAGACCATAATTCAATACTGAATTTTATTTACACAAGCGAATATCCTCCAGCTAGAACGACTGAAGCCGAATCCAATGATTTTAAAATACGGGCTGTGTCTTTCCTACCACGTATGATGGTCATTCTGCATTTTTATACCAAAGATTTTTGGGGGTTATCGAATGTAAGTCACGAGTTGCTGAATAGTCCATATGCCGTAACAGACAATTATGACCAGCAAATTCAGAAGAGTCATGAATGAAGTATTATTTGTCAGAAACTTAAACATTCGCTTGGAATGAGAAGTGCTAACCCGTGTAGGAATGGAGCATCTCACGGGAAACATCACTGTGGGTTTTGATGTTGGCCTACTGCAGTGTGCGCACACTGAAAATGACACAACCTGTCTACGCGTTGCCTTTGTCAAATGTGCACATTCTTCTGTTCTGCTGTTTCAGTCACTTCACTGAAACTCCATATTTGCACTTCAATGACGTTTAAGAAAAGAACGTACGACAAGACAGCATCTTCTTTCTCTGGAAGTATGAGCTTGTAAGAGCTGCAAGTTGACCCATATTTTCCAAGCCAAAGTTAAGCTTTTCGCGAACTAATGCATTAGTGATTCTTGTGAATCTGACGGTCATAATAATTGTCAGTTAGACGGTATTGTTTCTTTGTACTTTCCCGTCTTTAGATTCGTTAAATCTTCAAACATCTATCGCTCACAAATGTAGAATTTTACAGATAATCAGCCTTGATGTGCTTGATGGGTGCTAGACACATGTCCGTATTTTAAAATTATTTTTGATCGGTTTAAGCTTTTCCAGATGAGGTACTTACCATTTAACATTTGTAGTATTTGTAACCTACTTTTCGTAGCAAAGATGCTAAAACATGGCAGGAAAGAAATCGTTCCAGTTACGCTTGGCTCCCCAACCAACAATGTCATACGAATGTCTGTTTTTGAGTTGATAAGGCATTAAACGCACACACAACTGAAATAACAATAACACGGGTGTCATAAACCGTGGGCGGATAAAGGGAGAGAGAGAGAAAGATGAGCGCTGTAAAAGGTTTTTCCTGACCTTCTAGTTAGAAAAGACGGAGATCCCAACTTGAGCCCCAATACAATGCGTGCTCGAAATGTACCAGACGAGTCTGATATCGAAATACACTCTGCTGCTGAGTCAAGTGTTTAATTCTTCTTGGATCATATGTTACTACCAGCATGTAATGTGTGGTCAGAAAGTTGTGTGGCCGCTTGCACAAACTCAGGCAAGGGAGGCGGGAAGTATGTTCCGAACCCTAAGGCAGAAAGATGAACGGAACACCCACACAATCTTTCTGTCCCTCTCTCTCTCTCTCTCTCTCTCTCTCTCTCTCTCTCACACACACACACACACACTCCAGCAGACGCACACACACGCACATAAGTGCGCACACAGACGCACTCGCAGAACTCAAGGTAAATATTTATCGTCGGCGCGAGCGGCGGTTCGGTTGCCACAATAATAGCACCTCTCGCGGCTGCGTGGGCGGCGTCCCTGGGAGGCGGACAGCCCGCCGTATACCTGCTGCTGATGGACAGTGCACGAAAAGACTCCAGCTGCGTGGTTTCCACCTGCATATGCGTGCGATTCCCATGTTTGGTAGGGCGTGGAGGTGTTACCGACTCTTACGCAAACAAATGCCCTCTCTGTATATCCAAGTGCTTCACGTAATCGTACAGCGAATTCGTCGAGAAAAGCCGAAGTTCAACGTTTCGGCGCAGTAACTGAGTCATCTACACGTTTTTCATGCTATGTATACCCTTGGAAAAACCGAGACAGTTAAATATGAATGAGAATTTAATAACAACACCCGCCTACTGTATTTTAGGGAGTTTTTACTACACCACTGTACATCTCGACGTCACACCTCCATCGTAAGGACATCAGTTGCTATGTAAGAACAAGCATTTTGATGTCAACGTGGCAGAAACGAGCGTCTCTGGGAGTAACTGTGCGTCCTCAATGGCAGTTTGCGAAATTGTGCAATTTGATTTACCGTGTTCCTTCAATGTTTACAGTCACTTTATCTCAGTTCATCACTTTTAACTTACAGGTAACACACTTCAGTCAGCACACACAGATATTGTCGCAGCTTTCGCCTCTAATAAATTAAGGGTACCGCAAAAGCGAAAAATTGGATGACCTGGTGGAGATTAAAAATCTCCTCTCCTCTCACTCACTAGATACTACAACCCGAGGTATCAAATAATGCACCATCTTGCCCTTTGGAATGAAATTTCTAGATGACGAACTGTATGGGTGAGCCACTTTTCTGTTAGGATGAAAACAAGGGCGGTAAGCTTGAAATACGATCATGCCTATTACTGCACAGAGGTTCATAAACCCACCTTCAGATTGATAGCTGCTTCCCTACGGTGTTATCTTTCTCGTACCGAGCAATGTGACGATTTGAGTAAGACACCGCATTCGCATTCTGAAAGAGCAGGGTTTCATACATAGAGCATAAAAAAATTGTTACAACGCTTAGCTCTCTGCCTTCGCTTGTCCGAGACGGAAAACTGGCTATTTGTGAAGAAGGAACCTCTGCGTGGAATCGTCCGAAAATTTAGAAGGGTGGCATCTGACCGTCTTAAGATTGTGTTTAGAAAAAAATTCGTTATGCAAACCATTAGACGTCAGTCTTGGCTGGAACCACGAGTTACAATGCTCTACACAGCCCAAGTCATGTGTTCCCTGGTATAAGGTCTGTCATGAAAATAGACCAGTTACCGTTATGCTCAACATACTAAATCTTTCGCAGGCATCCGTGTCCTACCATCCAGATTTAGATTTGCTGTCATTCCCTAAATCGCTCCAGGCAAATGCCGGAATGGTTCCCTTGAAAGGACACAGCCAGTTTCCTTCCCCATCATCGAACCATTTCGAGCTTATGCACCATCTCTAATGACCTAGATGTCGACTGGACACGGATGCGTGTCCTAATCTTCCTTCCTCCCTTTCTCAGATACCGCCAGTGCGTCCACTTTACACTGTTGTCTAATGGGTTGTACAACTAACTATGATATTAAATACAACCGGAAATTGCTTTGAAGCCACAGTTCTCACTCCACACCGACAAAATTATGTCCACTTTGCCATGTTAGCCAACTTACTACGAGTTCTTGTTTCCTTTTTCATCGCGAGCCACTGTACGGTACGCGGGGAGCACTTTGTACTAACGTTAATCGTTTTCTGTCTACTCCTACTCGCATAATGAACTACGCAAAAAAATACATTTCTCTGAACGCACAGTAATCTTATTCTCGTGGTTTCCACGATGTAGACGTTGGTGGCAGAATGGTTGCACAGTCTCTCTCAAATAGTTGTTCTGTAACTTTACTCTACAGGATTTCCCGAAAACAACGACAGTTTTCTTTCGAAAGACCCACGTCCTGCCTGCCTGGTTTGGATTTCCAAGCGTTGCCATAAATCACTTCAGGTGAAATGTGGTATGGTCCCTTTAACCAGACAACAGTCAGTTCCCTCATGAAACTTCCTGGCAGATTAAAACTGTGTGCCGGACCGAGACTCGAACTCGGGACCTTTGCCTTTCGCGGACAAGTGCTCTACTGAGCTGTGAGGACGGGGCGTGAGTCGTGCTTGGGTAGCTCAGTTAGTAGAGCACTTGCCCGCGAAAGGCAAAGGTCCCGAGTTCGAGTCTCGGTCCGGCACACAGTTTTAATCTGCCAGGAAGTTTCATATCAGCGCACACTCCGCTGCAGAGTGAAAATCTCATTCTCAGTCAGTTCCCTCATGTTTACCTATTCCAAAGTGTAGTCCGTCTCTAGTGACTACATTGTTATCGGAACGAATTAGTTTTTTTACAGTGTGTCACAGTAACGAGCATTGTAATTGAAATCAATGTTCTTGGATAACGATAAGAACACTGCGGTATCACCACACGGGTAACGCGAAGTTGGCAACGGAACTGCAATTTTCCATTACACGACGACAGCAGTCCTGCGGGATCTGGCGGACCCAATGGTGCGCACCTGCTGAACCACCCCTCCTGTGACTCCATACCGTGAGCGCCATCTGCCACTGCGACATAGGACGGCCTGTGGTAGCCAATCAGCTCACTTGCACTTGGAGTCTCATCGCTACGACACTGTCGTTTGTGCTTAGTAGAGCGAGCCTTTTTCTTGTTGATATTGTGATAACGGGACTCTGTTTCTTGTGGCATCTTTTGTAATGTGTCTTCGTATACTTGGAGAAATACATGTTAAGTAAATTTTCTGTTTACTGTGATAACTTCCTCACTAATACTCCTGTCCAGCTTTCCTACGATGACAGTTGCTGCACCACTCTGTAACCCACATCTCCCTACCATTGTGTACAAAGTCGTACACAGCAAATACTTTTAACATTTTTAAGAGATTTAACGGATATAATATAAGAATATTAACATTTACAGCCATGTAGAGAAGCAAGTTATTTGAACGTTTTCCCGCTCAGATCCCAGAACATCCTACCAGATTGATAAGGGAATGAAGTATGAGCAATATGGTACTTGGCAGCTGAGCTACAAATGGTGACAGCATTTTCATTAGTTAGAAGTGGAGTCAATCTGATTACTCATTCCTGATATGGTCAGTCTGGGGGCGATCTGCAGCGTACAGTAACTGAAGGAAACTTCTGAAACCTGGAAGTCAAGGAAGGTAGGATTCGGTTACGATTGTGCACGGGGCCGTAATCAGTTATTATTGGTTCCCTTCTGCAGTTTCACACATTTATTTTAAAACGGTAATTCCAGACCCAGCAATAAATAAGATATCATATGTAATTAATGAAGGAATAAACAACTGTGTAATTAATAGTTCTTTCAGTGCGTTACAATTTACCAAATGATCATAAAACACATACACAGCAAAAATGTTTTAGAAAACAAGCGAATGTGATCCCGCTTAGAATTTTAAAGCAAGTAACCACAGTCATGGCTGAAGGCCTTTAATTCCAAGAACGGCAATTATAAAAAAAATTTAACAAACATACTGTAAAACAGCAATGCAATAGCAAAGGTTAATTTAAAAAAGACAGGCAACTGATCACCAAACAGGCGAGGCAAAATGATGATAAACTTGGTAGGATAACCATTTAAACCTGCTGTAACGCCAAGAATGGCAATTATACGAAAAATTTAAAAGAAAAAAACAGTAAAACTGCAAATACGACAGTAAAGGTCAATTTAAAAGGACAAGCAAATGATCACTAAACAGGTGAGACAAAATGATGGTAAACTTGGTAGCACAATCATTTAAACCTGCTGTAAAGCCAAGAACGGCAATTATATAAAAAAATTTAGAAAAATACAGTGCAGCAGCAAATACAATAATAAAACACAAGGACCAGTCACAGTCAGTGCACCAGGAATCGACCTCTGAGTAGGTCCGGCAAAAAACACTTTCGCGAGCGATGAGATAGGCAGCCAAGAGTTGCATTCACTTCACAAGATGGTAACTCAGACTAGGGGCAGTCTAACGAATGACTAAAGATAATCTTGTTGGGGCTACATGATGTCCAATAAACCAAATACAAAGATGTAAAAATACGCCAAAGCCGGAACTGGCGTCTGGACTCCGCCTGCAGAATACTACTGTGCTTAGAGCGCCCGGAACGAGAAAGGAATCACTACCACCAGAGTAGAAAATCGCCAACCAGCCTACAATCAAGAAAGCTGTCAAAACTACACACGCCTCACCGGACAGCAGCGGCAAGGCTAGGAAACATACACTGCCGTTACATACGCTAACCCCCAGGGCAGGTAACTGGGGCGTTAGCGGCCACGAGGCAAGAAAAATACCGCTGGTTGAACTTAACAAATAGTAACAAACTGAACTCAAAAAATAGTTATCAGAAGTTCACGGAAGCTGATCAGATCCCCCTTCCCCAGGCACTCCACTAGCTGCTCTTTGCCTCAGCAACGCTACGAGCAGCAACACGAACCCAAGTCACTGGGGGATCGCAAGATCTCACAATGGTGGAGGTTTCTCTACTTGAATCGAAAAGCACTCAAAGCTTGCAGGATCCGGCTTACGACGAGGTCGTGCACCCTCGTGACCACAGGTCTTCGATCCGGCAGTCCATGCGTGCCGCCAGCGGTCCTGGCGTGTTCGCGCACTGTGCGGACCTCACTCCTCCTGAGTCTCCAACTGAACTGCACACTGACAGGACCCAGAAGAACAACAACGTCGCCCCAAAGAAAGGGCCACAGTTACTACATCGATAACCGCCGCTGCTGCCACTAGCGGAAAGGCAACGCTTGCGAAACCAAGTGGCGCCAGTCGACACGAGAAGAAGACAAACAACCGCAGCCATGTCAACTACGATACGGTCTGGGCTCCAACAGAGGACGGAAACCTACAAACAGCACTAACGCAAGCCGCAGCACGGCTTAACTTCATAAGCCAAGATCGCTACAAAAGCATTTTATTTTACGACTGGTCTCGACAGACCTATGCTGTCATAATCGGACCTTATCCTCTTGAATTTTTCCAACATTTTATCAGTGAGTGTCATAAGTCGCTTCACACTGTATATGTACACCCCATTAAGATGAAGATCTCTACACATCGGCATGACGAATGTAAAAGTTTTATATACAGAGATAAACAAAACTACACAACGCCGATTGCAAGTTCAAATGGTTCAAATAGCTCTGAGCACTATGGGACTTGACATCTGTGGTCATCAGTCCCCTAGAACTTAGAACTACTTAAACCTAACCAACCTAAGGACATCACACACATCCATGCCCGAGGCAGGATTCGAACCTGCGACCGTAGCAGTCGCGCGGTTCCGGACTGCGCGCCTAGCCGATTGCAAGTGATCATGTTCTCTACCAGCTGGCAACTGACACAGAAGTGGTGTACAACCATAACGCAATATAATTCAATTTATTTTTGTACGAAATACTTTTACATTTGAGATACCGATGTGTAGTAATCTGCATAGTAGTTTGGTACACATAAGCAATGTGAAAAGACTCGTAACACTAATGAATAATATGTTGTAAATATTCAAAAGCATAATATCCGATGATGACAGCATAGCTCTGTCGAAACCGATCATAGAGTAAAATGCTTTTTTTAGCGAGTTTGGCTTCTGAGGTTTCCTTCAGTTACCATGATGTGATATAAACTCTTCGTGGCAGTAGAGTCTATCCTACACCTGTGAGTAAGACGTGAAAATGTAAATGTATAGCAGTTCAACATTATAAATAATCTGAAATGGAGTGTGCTTCCCTCATTTCCATCCTGGCGCAAATATTTGGGTTCAAGAAGAACACGGATATTGTATGGTAGTTTTTGTTTCAGGCCATGATTGAGGCAGCAGCTGACCGAAAGCAGCTGTAGGTGGTAAAATATAGACTTCCACAGTACTGATGTGACTGCGCGTTAATCAGCTGTTTAGAGTTTGGTCGTCCAACCGTTTCACACCACTAGAAGGGAATGAAAGGGGCCATTTACTTTGGTTTGTTCTTCTCGCTTTTAAAAGGTGCCCACGAAGGGCTGCGCTCAAATATTTGCCCCGGATGGTACTCCTGTGAGCGGTGGAGAGTCAAATATTTGAGAAGTGTTCTGCTTTAACGGTCGCGCAGCGGGCGCTGCCGCCTCCATTGAGACGTCTCGATAGAGCGGGCGGCGGCCAGCTGTTGGACGTGCCTCGTGGCTGCAGGCAAAGCCAGCACTGGCCGCCGTGTCGTTTTCTTCTGCGGTAGCGCCTCTTAGTCACGCTTATTTATAGACAGCCGCCCTCAGCGCCACGTTCACATCTGGAAACAAGTTTCTTTTAATTTTTTCTTTACTCTGACTATTTTGTTCGTGTGGTAGCATCGGAACCAGGGCATTAAATGCCATATGACCTTATGGAAATGATCATGACGTCCTTGGCAGCACGACCGTAACGTATACGGTTAAAGAGATGAAACCTGATTCCTGCTAAATCGCGCATTCGGTATTTGATGCCGCGGATGTGTAAAAGACCATTTATAGCTCATTAAACAATTAAATAATTATTTGAATAAAAATCTTTTTTAACACAACACGTTATTAAAACGGACTAAAAAATGTAAAATAATATCTCCTAGCCCTGTAGAGTTTCTTAGCCACATACAGATACTCCTGAAGTTTGTGCTTCTGAATGTAGAATTAAAAACGAGAAATGTGTGGCGCACTCAGTACATAAATGATGAATGAATAGTTCACCCTCTTACTATTATCTTGCATGCGCCCCACATTTAAGTTTCAAATTCTAAGAGTATTTTCAGCCATTAAAAATTCACAAGCACTATCTTTAAGAGGTTAGGAAGCAGTATGGAGCTAGGAGAAAATATTTCATACTTTGTAACTCGCTTGAAAATGTGTTATTGTAATAAATTATTTACTTAAATAATTCTTTTCTGATTTTTAATATTTTGTGTGTATCAAATTTTTCAGTCTATTTAAAACATTTTGATAAGATTACAACAAACAAATGTTGTAAATTCAAATATTATTTCAATTTCTCTTCAACTGAGTCAACAATACATTGATTCCTCCTATGATTATCTCACGAAAAGACTTCGAAGGCAAAAATCAGAGAGAATCTACCTCACACGGGAACCTACCAGCAATTCTTAGACCACGAAACATTTGCAAGTGTACCAGGAATAGAGAAATGGCAATGATACACAAAGTATCCTCCGGGACACACCAGACGTGAAAGCGGGTTTATATTCCACTGTTATGGAGTTCTGAGCTACGTTGAAAGTTTCACGTATCTAGCTCATAGGGGAATGATAGTGGTAAGCAAAGTACCCTCCGCCACACACCAGACAAGAAAGAGAATTAATATTGCATTGCTTTCCAGTTCTGAGCTACGTTGAAAGTTTCAAGTATCTAGTTCGTGGGGAAGTTAGTTTGAAATTAACTCCAAAATTTGTACCGAGCAAACAGACTTAACAAAAACGTGTTAAAAAAAGACTACTCGTATTACTAAGTAATTATTTGTCGTGACCTATTGGTATGCGACTGTTTGCTACTTCGACTTCGATTTGTGTCCTTACCTCGCTTGTAAATCTGTACGAGGTCTATCACTAAACAGAAGGGGCTGATGCTGGTAATTTGTGTAAATTTAAGCCCACAGTGTCTGAATTCGTTCGTTCCACTGCTCAAAACGTTTCCGGGTGTTATTTTCCGTGTGACTGTGTACAGGAGCTAAGCCGTTGTTGCAATCAACCACTTTTTAGTCCGTTTTAAAACGTGTTGTTTATTAAAAATTATTTAATTGTTTATTGGGTTCTAAATCGCCTTTCACATATTCGCGGCATTAAATCCCAAATGCGCGAGAACCTGTCCGGAGTAAACTGACAATCCACTGTCACTGAAATCATCGACATACCTGAAACTTGTCACAGCATAAGGTTTCAGTTCAAGGGCGAGAAACAGTGGCATCAACATGCCACGAAAATGACCCCTTAGTAACATGATAAGTATCTCTGCTTTAGTGTCGAAAAAGGTACTTGAGACACAGACGCCAGTTTTTGCAGAGTCGGGCTGACTATTTATTATACGTGTTCCACGTTAAAGTTTGATTTTGCCGTGTGTGTAGCTGGATTTAGTCGACCACGTAAATCAGTCGAACAAGTTACTCGGATATTGCCATCGTACACACTAAGACCAATTCTGAACCGTAGCGCAGTCTCCTTTTGCAGATAAAATCCGAAACAGACAAGGCGAGTACAGCACAGCGACGACAATGGCGGTGTCCGTAGCTCTTCATGGAAAGTGGCATTTTTCCTAGAGGTGAACTTCCCATAGAGGCTAAATATAATAATTAACGGGTACAGGCGAGCACAACTCCAATGCCGCCTCTATCTCTCTAATCGTACTTCGTAAGGAAAGGAGAAAGGAAGTGAAACCTCCTGCTCACGTCGAGTTTATTAGATACGGGGTGTCAGCTCAATTTGACAGACATGCAGCAGTTCAAAGAACTTTCCCAGCGATTGCGAAGCGTGGTTAGCGAACTTATAGATAACTTAAATCAGGATACTCGGGTAGCGTTTTTAATATTGTTCCTACAAAACGGAGACTAGTATGTTAATCACAAGGAAACATAGCTAGGTTTTTCTCTTTCCTGTATGTGTAGCGATAAAATGAAACATCTTACGACTTAATAGCAACCTTGTAGTTGTGTGGCAGCACAACTGTTGTAATAGCATGCGGGAGATGACGACAGAATTATTTCTCTTTTGCATCTATACTAGTGAATATTTCTTTAAATTCGTTATCTAGCACTTGATGTAACATATATTTTTCATATCAGTGTTTCAGTTTTACGAAACTATAGTAAATAACTTATGGAGTCCTCTATGCTGTTGCGTGATACGTATATGCTAAAATAACAGAACCACCTAGTAATTACCGAGCAACTCTTCCCAATACACTGACACTTTCATTATCTTTTCGGCATCTGAATACATTATTAATCTCTTTTTCCTGTGTGAAATGTTATTTCCATCTCAACTCTAGTTAAAACTTTTTTCTGCCTAAATAAGTTACATCAATCAACGTTGTTACGGAATTATCTGAAGGGCTGGCACACAATAATACGTGCGCCGGCAGTGAATGCGAGGAACACATATTACTCCTCCGAGACGTCGGATGCCGACAAGAACTGTTGCATGTTTTGCTACGTCCGCGACCGGTTCCAGAGGGCCTCTCGTGCAGTTGCGCAGATATAAACGATTCCGGAGGCACTCAGATCTCTGGGCGTCCTTGTAACCAGCGCCACAAACAGAGCGTCTGCGCTAAGAGTAGCCAGCTAAAACAACCAGCATCCGATTAATCATCCTGCTCTCGGCACGAATACTAGATCTCGGAACGCCTGTGGAGATACGATATCGATGTGACCGACTTTTTACAGGTCTTTTTGCTGATCAGACTAGAATATCGTCAGCCAATATAATTATTTATTCATTAGAGTATATAGTTTTCTACCAATCATTGAGACTGCCGTAACGATGGGTGCTGTAACAGCAAGTCAGTACCTCAGCTACATGAGTGTAGTCGTAGGTGTAGGTGTAACTCTAGGGCAGACATCGTATTACTGACGTCAGAGAAAATCACTGTCCAACTGTGCCAACCCTAATTTCGATTAGTGAAATGGGAGAAAGTGGTTTTGTCACAGCAGCTTTAAGGAAATCACTTTCTGATGCGTGGCTGTTTACTTCAGCAGGATCACCATTACATTCGTGTATACACGTTTAAGTCCGCCACAATGTAATACAGTTCACTTTATATTTTGACAAGTATGCTGTCTCTATTCCAGATTGAAGATTTTTTGTCTTTTAGAATACTCGTAGCTATCTTTTTGAATGCGTATGTGTATATCACAAGGTCAGAGCCAAAGGCCGGGGGGGGGGGGGGGAGGGGCTCTGGAACCCCCTATCACCTAAAAAAAATTACACACGACCTACTTGCCGTATAGTGAAACTGAAAGATACTTTGATTTTCAATCATACGACGAGAAAGGGAGAAACACCACCGATAGTCAGCAAGGTCAACGAGAGATTTAAATTATCTATACATCCATAGTACTATCGGCTCTAGTCCACTCTATTTAAGCCAAGACCAATTGTTGGCCTTGTTTGAGCTCAGTTGTTTCGTTAATCAGTTCAGTTCTTACTTGCTGTTGAATTTAATGTAAACTTTACCGTTTATTATTTTTGTGGTGTGGGCTGTTGTGTAGTTCCTAATTTTGGATAAGTTTGTAACGAGAAAGAAGTAGAAAATCGATTTTGATTCACCCGTTAGCGTTATAAAGTTAAGAATATCTACGCACTACTACGTATAATAGCCTAAATAACCTATCTATAGTAGTTTAATGCTAGGTCTGGATTCGTTGTTTGGAGGCTGGTAGAACTTTGGCGTTGCAATATTTCAGTATTACACAAGGCATTGGAGCGTTAAATATCATTACAAATAAACTAAGTTAAAATCAGTGCATAAAAATACGCTGGATCTGTCTGCGTCGCCAAAAAATAGCGTTTATCAACAGAAATATCACCTAAACGGCGATGGTTGCATTTCTTCCAAAACATTGCTCGATAGTCTATCATTAGTAGCCCAACAGCAAATATCCCCCAACCTGGTCACACCTGGGCGGTGCTCAGTTATGAAAACCAGTTCGGATACGGAACGATGAGGGGGGGTTTGTGGAAAGAGAAAGGGGTACGGGATGACAGCACATTCTATAGTTCGTTCATTTTTAAAACATATTTCGCAGCTGGCTGCTTGGATTCGTCCAAGCCGACTGCGTATTGCATCCTCCCTCCCCCTTTCCTCCAAAATCTATTTACGCTCTTGTAACACTACAATAACTGAAGCCAGCAATTTCATGCACAATTAAATCTTGAAGTATGCATGCATTCATGCACTGTCAAATGACTAAACATGGTCAAGTGAAGGGAAAATATACAATGTCACGATTCATTCTCTTGTTGTGATGCATTTTATTTCATTTTAAAACAATGTACAACAACCAGTTTTTGCAAATTCCCAACCGACCTGAGGTAGCTCTGCGTGTTGGGACGCTGAGCTAGCAGTCTCTGGATTCGCAAGGCGAGGTGGCTTGAATCCATCCACAAGTAACTTTGAAAATGGGTTTCTGCGGTTTTCCATTTCCAATTTAGGCAAATTTTAGGGTCGGTCCCTTACTATAGACAACAGCCAGTTTCTTCTGAATGCCTTTCTTTCATGAAAGAATCCAATCACCTTAAAGATACAGCAACTTCACTTAAATGAAAAGAGCTGGATCAAAGGCGAGCCGAGCATCTCTTCCGAGACTCCCGGCAATAAAAGTCATATGATAAATAAATCATAACTACCCAGATTCTCCTTATTTAGGCTTATGCATTTCTCTGCTAGGGCATTATTTAATGCGGAAAAATGACCTTTCTTGCATTGCAGGAATTGAGAGCCACATACATAAATGAAAAATGAGAAAGTGTAAGGTTGAATAATACCGAATCCTTTGCATTTTCGCCACCAAAAATTTTTATAGCGGCTCTGTCCAACAGACATCTCTTTATTCCAAAAGCCCAGTCGGTAATAATCACGGTGTCCCAAAAAATTACCGCTCGCCCGTTCCTGATCACTTTCTCAGTTCAGATCTAGACTGGAAGAAGAAAAGTGTAAACAGACCTTGGAGGGTGAAGGGAGATTGGAGCATGACTGCTTCTTATTGGTTTACCAAACTACAATACTCCTAAGTAACGAGATTATGTCCCCAAAACGTGAAAACTCAGAGATCATTGTCGAATAAAATGGTTTATCGTTGTTTATGAAAATTTTAAGAGTAAATGAAAAACATGAGTCTTTTTACGTTCCTCTTAACAAATCGGACCTCCCTTTGACCAAATCCTGGCTACTTATTGTACATCATTTCATTTGTCCTTTTTTTAAAGATAGCTGTGAGGTATAAACTGGTTTCATGGGTTTAATGAATACACAAACCTCTTAGCTGCTACTGTGTAGCAGCAGTTTAATATTGCCATCGAAGATCTCTCGCCACTGGCGGATCGTCTCCTCTCTCTCTCTCTCTCTCTCTCTCTCATACACACACACACACACGCACACACACACACACACACACACACACACATACAGTCTTTAGTCTGATGATTATTAGAGATTATCTGTACAAAACGAGATTCTTGATCCCCCTCGCTTTCGGTATTTCTTCGGAGTAGGAAAGACTTTAAGGCAGCACACTCAGCATTGCAATTCCGAGTAGTAAAGGAACGATGAAAATGTAATTTCCCGCCCGTCGACATGAAGGCGATCAGATACAGAGGTGGTCAGAGAAGCTTGAATTAGTCGTGGTCTCTAATGAATCATCGTGATAGTAATGTTATATACTTTAGGAAGAAAACGCCTCATCTAAATTAGAGGTGATGGAGCCGCGATGCTTTTGAATGCGAGGCAGTATGACCAATATTCACATTGCTCAGGGTAAAGCAGCCTGACTAATTACGGGAGCAGAGAAGCAGTAGCAGGAATGATTCATGCCCTACTTAAGAAGGTCGCAGACATGGAATTAGCTTTCACACAGACACCTATAACTAAGGTTTCATGCTACACGAAGATTGCTTCGAATACTACTGTAGCTTATTAGGAATGGTTCTCCGACACGAATACCGGTTCACCTAGCCACTTTTAAAGAAACCTACATGTTAATCCGGAATCTGAACTACAATGCATCTTAGTGAAAACCACTTCAAATTTTAGGAAAAACCTGGGACGGATTGTGGACCGAACCCACAACTGTAGCCTAGAGTTCCCCACACAGTGCCAAGCCAGACCACAAAAAAGTATGCACCTAGCCGATTCATCAAGAGAATATTTTTTCTTCGCAAGGAAATGCAAAATGTTTCGATTTATATCTGTGAGTCAATAAGAGCGACAGTCCGCCTGATGGACTCCAAGACTGGATTTGTTGATCTGCTTGTAAGCATGCGAGCACAAACACATTGTTAAGCCGAGTGTCACAGTTCCAGCTATCAGAACCAAGTCATTTACTATTGAGTTGGTATAGTCATGGCGATTTTTGTACTGTTGACATCGAACATAATGCTCAAGTGTAACATAGTTTGCGCACCAAGCCAGTTTTTAGCTGAGCATTGGATCTCCTCTATCCATATGAGGAGGACTGAAGACACCCTAGAGACTCCATTAGTATGGTAGTAGATGCATACGGCGCTACAAAGCGAGAGGGGTCCCTCAGCGTCTGGCAGATATCGCACTGAAATAGCTCGCTGCCCTCGCGTCAAGGGCGCCGTTACGCCAGTAGGGGGAGCCCTTGGGATTCCCTTGAGCCAGCTGCCTCCAGGAATTAACAGCATCCAGGAAGGCGCAGCAACACTAACTTGGTCAGGTCATACATGACGGCGTTAGAGGCTTTCAGGGAACACTGTTTAACACCAATGACCGGCATTTACTCACGGCTGAGCCCAATCACAGCTTTATTTTTCCTAGGGTAGCCTTTATTCAGATGATATTGGTCAGATTGCTGCATATTTCAGGACTAATTGGTAAAGTGTTTTGGACAGCAATTAGCGTGTTTTAATAATTAATAAAGCTGTGCTTCGAATTCCGTGCCTGACATCTTAACTGCAGTTGCCGTTGTTCAAATTTCGGGAGTGCAGCCGCAAAAATTCTATTTCTTGTCCTAATATTTCGACCTTATGCCTTTCCGCCATCTTTAGAGCCGACAGACTGGTCTACATCTCTCGGTCCGTCCTTTTAAAACCCTTGGACCGCGTCTCTGTGTATGCAGCTGAGTGCCAGAAACGTCGATAGACGGTAAAAAAGTATGCGTGAATTGAATCTGTGGCTACATGGTCGATCCATGCTGGGGATAGATGTATCATTATGAACTACGCTGAGGTGACATCTTTACGAATTTGTTAGAGAAAGCGTCAGAGTGCATTACTTTTCCAAGCTGAAAACGCTACCTCTGTTTATTAAATTCTTCCACAAACGGATTGCAACTGCTTCTTTCACCACAGAGTCCAAGTGGAGCCGTTCACAGGCTTAAAAGGACGGAATGCAGTAGCGTCAATCTGTCGGTTTACTCAGAAGATGGCCGAAGCGTACACGGCTGAAATAGGAGAAGAAATAAAATTTATGAGGCTACACGCCAGAAATTAAATGGATCAACATATAAATTGTGTCCTGGCGCACACGTCCACTAATGTACATGTAAGTAAATTGCCAAAACTACAGTACATAAAATTTGCTCTCATCTACCCTTGCGTTTATATCTTCTTGACGTTCATTGTATGAGAGAGCTAAAGTGCACGTTGATGCATACATCTGCCAGACTGAATAAGCAGTCAGTGCAGAGATGTCAGTAGAGTATAATTGCCTTATGGATCGCTTTCGTTGGAAGATAGCAGAATGTTTCTCCGTTCTGTTGTTGATGGCTGTATCGGTGTCTCCTTTATTACAGTAAAGACTGCGAGTTATGAAAATCGGTCAGCATCTTGTAGTACCTTCACATTACAGGCTCAGTAGATACATTTCCACTTTTTATGTGCATTGTTTTTGCATTATCACTATTTATTTTTAGCCATACAGTACTGGCCATTCCATCCAACTTGCTAGTCAATACTTGTAAGCTTCATGGTCTGTCTGGCAAAAAAACGTTGTCATCAGCAAAATCCAGATCCGTAAGCCTAGATTGCTCATTCAAACGCGTTCGCATGTTGAAGCCGTCCATAGTTTTTCTCATTATGAAATCTACAAATAATACGGGTATGATAAAATGCATCCTTTTCCGACGCATGTTATAATAATGAAGAAAGTGGGGTTTCCATCTTCTGTATTCTTAGAGGGCATTGCCTCAAATTTGTTTTATGCTTTTTTATAAATTTTAATGTTTTTGTCGTTGCAAGTTGCTTTACACTTGTATAGATTCGATATATATTTCTCGCGTTTGAGTTAGCTCTAGACGATGACAAACGTTGAAAGTAGCCTTTAGTGAGTATCAATAAATTTTTAATTTTGGTGAAATGTTTATAGACTCAGTATAGTCACGGTTCTTGCCTTCAACAACAAATATGACATCTAGTTTTAAATCTTCAGTGAACAGAATTGAATGATGGAGTATATTGTCAGCAGTATCATAGATGGTAATGCATAATCGTTTTCACGATCAAACTAAAATTCATTTTGTGAACACCTCAGGTTTTCGAATAAACGTGAAGTACCTGGACATATGTTTTCGTTCCAGTGAAATGCAAATCCTAGCCAACAAACCTTCTCTGCTTTGCACTCACCGGGGGTTTTGTATCTTAAAGGCAAGTTGAGGCTTTTCATATACTCCCTACGACAGTTTATCAAGGAAAATGTCTAAAAAGTACAGACAGGGCGTATGCAATCGGAAGTGAGAAAAAGAGTATTAAGGTTTAACATTCAGCCAATAAGAACGACGTCAACAGAGATGAAGTACAAGCCCAGACTGTATAAGCACCGGGGAAGAAGGAGGGCGCAGCATTGTAAGAGTATCATACCGTAATTGTCCGCCCCTGGCAGCTGCGTGGTCAGCGCGACAGACTGTCAATCCTAAGGGACCGGGTTCGATTCCCGGCTGGGTCGGAGATTTTCTCCGCTCAGGGACTGGGTGTTGTGTTGTCCTAATCATCACCATTTCATCCCCATCGACGCGCAAGTCGCCAAAGTGGCGTCAAATCTAAAGACTTGCACCAGGCGAGCGGTCTACCCGACGGGAGGCCCTCGTCACACATTTTATACCGTAATTAAGTTTTAAAGAATTGTGGAAACCGTGGAAATCTTAAATCTTGATGATCAGACGCGGATCTGTATATCACTCTTACCCAATGTGAGTCCATTTCCTTTTCACTACACAAGGACGTCCATACTATAGCTTATAGGGAGGGGACGGGGGTGGGGGTGGGGGGAGGACTCTACCTAGAGATATTGAGTATATTTAATATTTTGGAATACGAATGGCGACTTGCAAGTAGTCATAAAAAGGTTCAATTCCCGGCTTTGTCATAAACCAGCGAAATATCGATTTTTAAATCATTTTCTTGAAAGAAAAACACCTTTTACACTACATTTTGTCATTTCCTTGAGAGGTAGGGAAAGGGGGCGCGGTCCTCCTTGCCTCCGGGTCTGGGCGGCCTTGCCACTACACAAAATTTTCGACGTACCTAATCTGAAGCGCGCCAATAGAGACAGCATTCAGTTACAATCATGTTGTGTTGCAATTCAGTCAGTTTCTCTGTCGAGGACAATATAAACGATGGCCGAACCGTTATTTTGTTTTGACAGTCGTACCTCGTCAAGAGCTACCCATCGTAGACTTCAACTAACTGGCGGAACTATGTATGAGGCTTGTGTTGACGGAATGAGTAAACTATTCGTTGAAATTTGATTCATATTATCTCTTCTCTCGTCCGCTCCGTGGGCGTTATTGCACGGTGAGAAGGCAAACAGTGACACGTAGAATTGTAGGGAACTGTACACCACAATCATTCTAGCTGTTGCCTGTCGAGACATGGACACCTCTGACTCAGAGTGGCTCCCGGATACAGCAAAAACAGCACGTTTAAGGCACTCGTCTGAACAAGTTTCGCAATACAAAGTCTGCGCTTCTACGAGAACGTTGCAAGTCACGCATACTCGTCACTGAGGAAGTGACGAAGGAGAAAGATGAGTAAGAAACTCACTTCCTATTCTAGAAATATTCCTGGAGCCACTTGCTTCATAAGGGCAGTATTCTTACGCCAGTTTGAAGAAGTTCCATAGCTGCGTACTTAATTTCTTTCTTAGAATTCTTAACGGTATGAGCAAATAGGAAACTCAATCGACAAACAAAATGGATATATTAATCTAACATCATACAAGGAATGGTTGCTGATGAGTCTCCCGGGTTGTATGGACGTGGTCGAAGAAACTTTTCGATTCCTGACGTATCGTCCAGAACTCCGTTGGACATCTTCGGAGGTGCTCCTGGCGGCGCTGAGTTTTGCCGACTGACGAGTCTGACGTGGGTTTACACGTCGGGTTTACACGTGATCAGTAGAGATAATCTTCGTCAGAGATAGAACTTAACCATCGATGCCAGCCGCTGTGGCCGAGCGATTCTAGGCACTTCAGTCCGGAACCGCGTTGCTGCTACGGTCACAGGTTCGAATCCTGCCTCGGGCATGGATGTGTGTGATGTCCTTAGGTTAGTTAAGTCTAGGGGACTGATGACCTCAGATGTTCAGTCCCATAGTGCTTAGAGCCATTTGAACCATTTTTAACGATCGATTGATTCCCGTCAAGGATAAAAACTTATTTATCGATTCTGCAGAGCCATTGTCCATATATCACTGACTTCATGGCTTGGTCTTTTCTTTTAAAATTGCCACACGCTTATAGAATTATTTCGATTGCTTCTCTAAACAGTCGTGGATAATAGTCTGTCATAATAAACTTTTTGCATTTCGTAAAGGGCTTGGTACGGCAATTAGTACGTATGATATGAAGACAAGAAGTCTTGTGTGCAGTGTTTTTTTTCATTATTATTTCTCAATGACGACTTTCACCTTTGTTTATACATCTTCGCATTGGCTGATATTTGGTAGCGATGGGTACGTGGGATACCACGCACAAAATATCCCAACAGGCAAATGTCCCTTGTAAAAGCTTTAAAAACAATGCGCGATGTGTTTTGTTCGGCATGTGGCGCAGTGCAGTGCAAACCAAATGGGACCAGACCTACAGTAAAAGTTTTCATCACAAATATGCAGCCGAATTGTCTGTCATAGTACATAAAATTTTGGTTTGGAAAACTTCATGATTTCCTGACTGAAGTGCATGCTCTGCTACAGCTGATATTTCTGTTTTTCCTAGTCGATAAAGACTTTTTCGTTCTTTCAACTTGTATTTGCGCTTCTCTTGGTAGTTCCCGGCCCCTCCCGCCGGAGGTTCGAGTCCTCCCTCGAGCATGCGTGTGTGTATGTTGTTCTCAGCATAAGTTAGTTTAAGTTAGTTAAAGGCGCTGCAGTCTGGAACCGCAAGACCGCTACGGTCGCAGGTTCGAATCCTGCCTCGGGCATGGATGTTTGTGATGTCCTTAGGTTAGTTAGGTTTAACTAGTTCTAAGTTCTAGGGGACTAATAACCTCAGCAGTTGAGTCCCATAGTGCTCAGAGCCATTTGAACCATTTTTTTAAGTTAGTTTAAGTAGTGTGTAAGTCTAGGGCCCGATGACCTAAGCAGTTTGGTCCCTCAGGACTTTACACACATTTTTTTGGTGGTTCCAATGTAGCTTTATCTCTGACAAAGATTCTCTCTGCTGATCAAGTGTAAACTCGACTAAGCCCACTTTGCACCTCCGAAGGTGTCTTTTGTACCTCTGGACGAAACGTCAAGAACCGAAAATTTTCTTTGACCAGCATCTGTGACATGCGTTCATAAAAACCTGCACTGTATAATACACGGCATGCTCCTTTGACATCAGAAACGTACTTGTAAAGGCAGTAAGGCGACACTACGCAAGTCAGACTGTTATGTGGAACTTTATAATGTGTTAAAGACTTGTAAAGGTGGACAGAAACTGTCAAATACTAAATTAAGAAAAGCTTTATTTAAATAAATGGAATTTTTAAAAGTAAATGTGAAGCTCTGCATATTACAGAACACGAACAAATGTATTGGTTATGTGGTAGCACATCGCACGACTGCAGTTTTTCTCCGGCAGTGGCGTAGAGAGCCTGTACATATAAAGTAGGTGGGCTGTGATTCTAGGTGGAAAAGGAGGTTATTGTTTCGTGTTTAAATATAGCGCGGTAATTACAGACGAAGCACTAACTCAGTTGGACGCGCATAAGAAGAAAATCGCTCGTGATCTTCTTTAAAAAAATCGTGACGGTATTCTGAAATGATATAGTATAGTTACGGAAAACTGAAATAAGAGTGGTACTTCGCCCCTCAATATCTACGTCTGCTCTAAATAACAGGGGATTACGATCGTGAACAAAGAGAACCAGTGCAAATGATGACGATAGGTTTATTTGCTCTGCTGGAGTTTCTTACAGATGTCCTAAAATATGTGAACTATTAGCTCTTGAAAACGACCTTAGAAAATTCGCAGAATCAAGAAAGTAGAAATATCCTGTTATGTCTCAATTCCTGCTTCCGTAGCTATCATGAAGATAAATAACAGCTTGCACAGAGGTATAGCCGCAATTGCTCTTTTCACGCTCTATTTGGGTATGGAACGGAAGGAAATATCAAAAGTCAGATAAAAGATTCCTGACTTACTCAGGTTGCACTTTATTGACGTTCATTATTCTTACATGATCGATTTCGGAATATACGCTCCGTCATCCTATCTATCTGTGTAGGCTAGTTGCCCCATTTCTCGGTAATTCCTCGGGAATTTGTCGCCCAGCAGACTTTTAAGTTCGCCGCCGTCTGCTCCTCTTAGCGGTCTCACGGCCTGCAGAGTGAATCAGCCTCCAGCTTCCTGGAACAACCGACCGCTGCTCAGCTCCCACTACGGCAGCAGTCAGCACTGGGTGAAGTCCACCTCTTCACGGTGAGCTGCGTGGGAATCCACGGGAACACCACACTGTTCCTAATAAGGGAAGAGCCCGCCCAATGCGGAACACGCACTCTATGCCTCACTACAACAATGGTTTACGCTTATCTATACTGCGTCAAACAGTAGATTGATGTAACTGTAACACATTTAAAAAGCAGAAACGAACAAAATTTCAGGATTAATTTTGGTTGTAAGCTTTAGATGTAGGCTGTTGGTCATACTGACTTCAGTAACTCACAACATGCATACCGTAATGCGTGTAACGCAAGTACTTAGAATACCTAGTTACAAATGGATTGGATGAAAGGTATTGGCAACACTATCATAATTCATTCCAGATTTTATTGACAGACGTCCGCCGGCCGCTGTGACCGAGCGATTCTAGGCACTTCTGTCCGGAACCGCGCTGCTGCTGCGGTCGCAGGTTCGAATCCTGCCCCGGGCATGGACGTGTGTGATGTCCTTAGTTTAGTTAGATTTAAGTAGTTCTAAGTCTAGGGGACTGATGACCTCAGATGTTAAGTCCCATAGTGCTTGGAGCCATTTGAATTTTGAGACGCGGGGGTCATTATGCTAAGAGCGCGTAATACGGTGGACGTGTGTCAAATGGTTCAATGGCTCTGAGCACTATGGGACTTAACATCTGAGGTCATCAGTCCCTTAGAACTTAGAACTACTTAAACCTAACTAACCTAAGGACATCACACACGTCCATGCCCGGGGCAGGATTCGAACCTGCGACCGCAGCAGCAGCGCGGTTCCGGACTGAAGCGCCTAGAACCACTCGGTCACAGCGGCCGGCGGACGTCTGTCAATAAAATCTGGAATGAATTATGATAGTGTTGCCAATACTATTCATCCAATCCATTTGTAACTAGGTATTCTAGGTACTTGCGATACACGCATTACGCTATGCATATTGTGAGTTACATCAAATATACGACATAACACAACATTTAGAAATTATCTTAGTCCAGAAAAAAAAGAAAAACGCAGTTTACATTCGTTCGTGAGAAATGCGACAACAAATGCAAATAACGTCAAGGTGTACTTAAACTGTGGGTGCTAGCAGCAATAGACGTCAGAGAAAGGGTCGAAGAGGGCGATAATTAGGAATGTGATAAAACAAAATTAATGAAGGCAGACGAAAATAAAGCGACGTGAGTGATTGAGAGGTGAAGAGAGAAACAAGCCAGCTTGGAGAGGATGGGTTCATTTGGTTTAGTGCTTCACAGAGGGAAAACTGGCGATTATGTTAATTTTTGGGAAAACGTTAAAGGGTGACATATTATTGTGCGCAGAGTGCAGAGTAGCTGGTTTTAGAGGAAGACGGAACAACAGGAACGGAGTTTAGAATGTGCACAGTTAGTGTACTAGATAAGTGAGACACTGTATTTAGATTGTAAAGAGATGGCATGTACGTGATTTGTGATGCGAGGAACTGTGGTGCATGTGCACTGAAGAGCCATTCGAACACATTTAACGGTCAAAGATGTGATTTACATTTTGTGTGGGTGCGTGATGGAGTGTGTGGGAAAGAAAGAGGCGCAGTTTGCTCGACGCTGCACCGTTGGTCCATGCGTCTACCGAGCAGGCACTGACCCTACTCGCATGACTGACTTCTCCGGATGACTTGGATTCGACGTGCGTCGCATCCGCAGCTGCGGGCCTCGCCTAATCCGGAGTAAGCGGACGTGCAATTTAATAGGCGGCTCTGGGCGGCAGCTGCGGTGGGGAAGGTCAGCGACGCACGTGGAGGCGGCGGCAGAGGCGAGGCGTGTTGACGGCTGCGGCCTGGCACTCCGCTCTTCAGCTGTCGCTGCTGCCGGCACCGGTCCCGCAGGGCAGCGATCAGCACTGCTCCACTGTGTGCATTTTATTGACCTTTTATGTGTTAGCTAGTTCAGAACAGGTTTTATGCCGTTGGAAAATACACTGAAGAGCCAAAGAAACCGATTCACCTGCCTAATATCGTGCAGGGCCTCCGCGAGCGCGCAGAAGTGCCGCAACATTGCGTGCCATGGACTCGACTAATGTCTGAAGTAGTGCTAGAGAGAATTGACACCATGAATCTTGCAGGACTGTCCAGAAATCCGTAAGGTTACGCGGGGGTGGAGATCACTTCTGAACAGCACGTTGCAAGGCATCCCAGATATGCTCAATGATGTTTATGTCTGGGACGTTTGGTGGCTACCGGAAGTGCTTAAACTCAGAAGAGTGTTTCTAGAGCCACGCTGTAGCAGTTCTGGACGTGTGGGGTGTCGCATTGTCCTGCTGGAATTGCCCAAGTCCGTCAGAATGCACAATGGATATGAATGGATGCAGGTGACCAGACAGGATTCTTACGTACGTGTCACCTGTCAGAGTCGTATCTAGACGTATCAGGGGCCCCATATCACTCCAACTGCAAACGTCCCACACCGTTCCAGAGCCTCCACCAGCTTGAACAGTCCCCTGCTGACGTGCAGGATCCATGGATTCACGAGGCTGTGTCCATATCCGAACATGTCGATCCGCTCGATGCAATTTGAAACATGTTTCCATCATCAGCAGTCCAATATCGGTGTTGACGAGCCCAGGCGAGGCGTAAAGTTTTGTGTCCTGCAGTCGTCAAAGGTACATGAGTGAGCCTTTGCTCTGAATGCTCATATCGATGATGTTTCGTTGAATGTTTCTCACGCTGACACTTTTTGATGGCCCAGCATTGAAATCTGCATCATTTGCGGAACGGTTGCACTTCCGTCACGCTGAACGATTCTCTTCAGCCGTCGTTGGTACCGTTCATGCAGCATATTTCTCCGGCCCCAGCGATTTCGGAGATTTGATGTTTTACGTATTCCTGACATTCACGGTATACTCGTGAAATGGTCGTACGGGAAAATCCGCACTTCATCACTACCTCGGCGCTGCTGTGTCCCATCGCTCGTGTGTTGACTATAAAACCACGTTCAAATTAACTCAACTCTTGATAACCGCCACTGTAGCAACAGTAACTGATCTAACAACTGCGAAGACACTTGCTGCCTTACATATGCGTTGCCGACCGCAGGGCCGTATTCTGTTTGTTTCCATACCTCTGTATTAGAAAGACAAATGCTATACCACTTTTCTTGGCGCTTCAGTGTACAATGCACTGACGAGTGCAACCTTTCATCTGATAGAATGGGTTACATTAAAAATCCTATTCAGTTCTTTTTTTTTTTAGTGAGGAGATACGATACCCGATACGATACGCAGTGAGACTTGTTTCATGACTCAGAAGCAACCCGTTGGCGGTGTGCGGAAACGTAATTGAAACGACTGCACTGGTTCGCCCTACGATGACAGTGATAGAACACCAATAGTATTCAGTGCCGTATCGCCCGGCACAAAACAGATTGCTGGTCGCTCCACTCAACTGTATCTTACGATACACAGGGAAGGAAATTTTAAGTCATCTGAATTGGCTAAAAAGGTTGTTTTATGTAGATTAAATAATTCTATATCTGTCTCCGTAGTTAGTTTGTTCATGTAAAAAATTAAAAACCGTTGTTTTAGAATCCATGCATGTTCTCCGATATGCAATCTTTGTCATTCGTTAAAAAAGAGAAATGATTTTTTTTTTTTGCATCTTACAATCTGATATCACAGCTAGATAATGAATTGTTTCTCTTTTCGCTAGTACCCATAGTTACTGCCACACTTGGAAATTAAGTAAAACATAGCGCATATTTTGAAAAATTTACAGTAGAAATGTGTTCACTGGCTAGTTTACATGTGGTGTATTTCAGGTAATACGATACTGCATGCCAAATGTAGCTAACATATTGGAATTGTTTTTTTAACACTACGGGGAGAACCACACATCTGTACCGTCTCGAGTAAATTCGTGAAATATATGTGAGCTGCCTTGCGACGAGGCTGGCAGTAACGCGCCACAAGCGCGGCTATTGCCGCTTGCTCTGTCATTTGCTATCGCGTGGCTCCTGTGGGAACACGAGTGGCGGACGGATTACCGTCACGTCGCGCGACCTTCATTGCGACTTGTCGTATCGCATATCGTATCGCCTGCGTGAGAACCACGCCTTACTTACGGCATTGCGTGCAAGGTCAACGATGATTTCTAGAACCAGCTTAACGCGCCATCGCTGTGACACGTTGTTTAGTATTAATTGTGCAGAGGTAAGACTAATGTGTTGCGAAAGCACGAAAAGGTGTAACTGCTTCATCCCGTTAAGACGATACCCCAACGATATGCGAATATTTCACTGGATCCCGTCGTGTTTGCCTGTGATTTTCGAAAGCGTTACGCGAGCCACGGACGGAGTGGGTCAGCGCGTTGCGCTGGCTGCGCCGCCGTCTGTTAGCCTCGCCGTTAGCTCACAGGAGGGCCGAACGAGAGCGATGATGTCAGACCGGACCGGACAGCTTCACCTTGAGCACAGCGCCGCGCCGCGCCGCCCAGCCACGTCGCTGTCGGCGCTGCTTTTTTGCGTGCCGGTAATGCACGCAGCGCCACAGAGCCCGCTTGTAGTGGTGAGGCACCGCCTCACAGCCGCACCACGCCGCTCTGACGTTCCAGAGGGTCGCGCGACCCTGGCTAAACTTCACTCCATCCGTCAACGACATTTTCAGAATTCGACCGTGGCGAATTCGACGTATCTGCTCAAAAGTATCCGTACGCATGCCGACTTCACCCCTGGCTGCCAAGAGACGCTGACGCGCCAGCATAAAAGAAGCCGCAGAGTATTATGTTCGTCAGCAGAGAAGTGGCAGAGCGGGTCGGTAGGGAAAGTTCAGTGCTTTCGAATGTGGACGTCACTACAGTAACAAATTCATCAAGTCAACTGTCGATAATGTGATTGCGAATCGTAAACGCTAAGAAATAACTACAGTTAAACCAAGATCAGGTAGATCTCGTGTACGGACGGACAGGAACCCTCGGTAGTTGGTTGTAGAAAATGGCATGAAATCAGCGGAAGGAATCACTGGTCAGTTTCAAATTACAGCCAGTTCCAGAACCTCCACCAGACTGAACAGTCCCCTGCTGACATGCAGGGTCCAGGGATTGATGAGGTTGTGTCATTACCCATCCACTTCAATCCGCTCGATAGAATTTGAAACGAGACTCGTCCGAGCAGGTAACATGTTTCCACTCATCAACAGTCCAAGTCGGCGTTGACGGGCCCAGCCGAGGCATAAAGCTTTGTGTCGTGCAGTCATTAAGGGAAACTTGTTGATGGCCCAGCATTGAAATCTGCGGCAATTTGCGGAAGGGTTGCACTTCTGTCACGTTAAGCAATTCTCTTCAGTCGTCGTTCGTCTCGTTCGTGCACGATCTTTTTGCGGCAGTAGCGATGTTGAAGTCTTCGTGTTTTATCGTGTTCCTGATATTCATGGCACATTCGTGAAATAGTCGTACGGGAAAATCCCCACTTCGACGGCACCTGAGAGATGATGTGTCCCATCGCTCGTTCGTCGACAACAACAGCACGTTCAAACTATCTTCAATCTTGATAATGTGCCATTGGAGCAGCAGTAACCGATCTAACAACTGCGGCAGACGCGTGTTGTTTTATATAGGCGTTGCCGACGGCAACTGTTTACATATCTCTGTATTTGAATACGCATGCCTATACGTTTATTTGACTGTCCAATGAAAACACCTTTCAGCCGTTTAAATTTCCAGTTATTATTTTATTTGAGCAACCAGCTTCTGCGCTACATTACATCATCTTCAGGCTCCCTGAGCGACCTGTATGATGATTTCTACCTCTGGTCCTTCCTATACGTCGGTCAAGGGGCCTGAAGATGTCGTAATGTAACACCTAAACTGTTTGCTCAAATAAAATAGCAACTGGTAATTTAGACGGCTAGAAGGTGTTTTGATTCGACATTCTGTACTGAACGACCGAGGTCCTGTAACCATCTGTATAAAGATGCCGTGTATGTCAGAGGAGAAGAATCACGTGCTTCTTGAAGAACTGCAGGAGGCATGGGTACAACTAATCATCTCGGACCCAATTGGCCAGTCTCTGTTATACGTACCCGAAAATCAATCTGAATGTACTGAATTTTGTCAGACTATTCCTCCTGCACAGTCGTCAAGTAGTACCTTGAGCCTGCCACCATCTATGTACCTAAATGTCGAGAAAGGAATCTGAAGTAACGCTTGTTGTCAATGGCACAACAGTCACTCACACAGTAGTTTTCCGTGTGGTACAACCCCCAGCATTGGAGCATTGGGGTGTGGTATCCTCTGTGAGGCAGCAGACAGCCGCTTCTCAGCTCGGAGGAGTGCCCCCGCGTGTCGGCAGGGCGGCCGCAGCCGGCGATAGCCATCAGCGGCGGCGTGGGCGGGCCTCCGGACATTTGGCCGTCGCGCCTCGTCTCACTCATCTCTCCCGCGCCGCGGATGGGACGCGCGATAACGGAGGTCGCGCAGGTCACCTCAGCCCGAGCCCGGCGCTTCCCCTTGAGCGCTGAGCCGCCGGTGGCCTTCCTTTTCGCCTCGTGTACCTACACTGTCTGCTTTGGTACTCTTCTCCTGCATAGCGGGGATAGATGAGATTGGGTTCCACAGATATCTGGGAAAACGTAAGACAATACAGAATTTCTAACTTACTTTAAAAGAAAAACTGAAAAAAATAAACAAAAGAAAACAGTCAAGCGAGAAATAAAATAGTTTAGAGAAAGTTCTGTTGCACCTTTGAATGTCACTCGAAATCATGTACAGTAAATACGAGGGTGGGTGAAATGAAAACCTTAAATTTGTACTAACAAATCGAAATTTCTCGCCGTTATCCTGTAAGTTGGTAAGCGTGCTACAAACAGCGTGCAGAGTGGCCTGTAGGTGGCAGCATAGTGCAGTTGCACACATACCGTCGCAGTATCAGTATAAAGATGGCCGCCCCACTTGCGACTTGCACCAGGGAAGAACAGCGTTCTGTTATTCGGTTTTTGCGTGGTGAAGGTGTGAAACCTATTAAAGTTCATCGGCGAATGAAGGTTCAGTACGGTGATGCATGTTTGTCACAGCAGTTGAAGCCATAGTGAAGGAAAACCGCTGAGTGGCACTGAATGACATTGCAGCATGTATACAGATAAGTCATGGATTAGCACACCACATTGTGCATGATGTGCTCCAGTTTCACGAAGTGTCTGCAAGATGGGTGCCACGGCAGCTGAGAGAACGACGTGTTGATGCTTGTGAAGAACTTCTTCGGCGCTTTGAACGAGAAGGTGATGGCTTCCTTGCAAGAATCGTTACTAGGAATGAAACCTGGGTCCACTTCCACCAACCGGAAACGAAGAGAGCGAGCAAGGAATGGCGCCATTCCTCATCACCAAACCAAAGAAGTTTCGAACAGAACCTTCAGCAGGGAAGGTTATCCTGACCCTCTTTCGGGACGAAAAGGCGTCATTTTGGAGCATTACATGCCTAGAGGGACAACTGTCACCAGTGCATCATACACAGATCTCCTAAAAATCATCTGTGGCCTGAAATCAAATCAAAGCGATGTGACCTGCATTTTGAGTGTCCTCATCCACCATACTCACCAGACCTTGCCGCAAGTGATATCCATATGTTTGGACCTCTCAAAGACGCAATGGGAGGAAAGAAGTTCCGTTCTGATGAAGAGGTACGTCACGCGGTGCGGACTACCAAAAGAATTTTTTTCTAGAGGAATTTATGCACTTTGTAAGCGCTGGAGGACTTGCACTGAGCGTGGGCCAGATTATGTTGAAAAGAGACACAGCTTTGTACCACTTCTGCACAATAAATAATATTTAAAAAAATATTTAAGGTTTTAATTTGACTCACCTCGTAGGTACTTCAGATATTGCTCTAATGTATTTTGTTTCTTACTTGTATAAAAATCACTTCATCAGACATGTGGCTGATTTTTTTCAGTTTTTTATTCCAAGTTTGTTTCAGAAAGGGAGAAATGTATTTAAGTATCGATCGGCTTTCTATTATTATGAGTAGTAGTTGCAGAGCTCGGCATGTTTAATATCTGTCACACGAAGTGCCTGGCACTGTGCGTTGTTGATACTCGTAACGAATGCAAGCCGCGTAGGAAACTGCAGCCGCTTTAAATCGAAGGACATATTTAAAGCACTGGGTATCAACGGAATGCGAGGAATGACTGACTACGTCTACACCTGCGGCATACCCCGTGACGTGCGCCAACAGGTTCTTCACGGCCAGCCTTGCTCCGCTGCATAAAACATCGGCAACTAATGCAGTTTACAGTCGTGTCTCTCTCAAATTCTCGAACTTTCGCTCATCGCGCAATCTAGTGACGCCTGATGGTACTATTTCCAAGACGAGTATTGCTGGTGTAATTTATTCTCGCGATAGGAATTGCAGTCACTTTGTCACGATGTATTTCGTTTGTTAGGCATTTAATTTTTAATTACCTTTCTTCACTGTTGCGTCTGATTCCTGCCTGTCCAAATTTTCATTAGGAAATCGTGAAGAAATATGAGATAAATAGGCCAAGGGTTTTTAGAGATTTTTGGTAAACAACCATTCCCCTTTATGTATTACATACATATGTGTTTCAAGTCAGTTTACGAAATCTTATGTAAGCAGCGATCTTCCTCTTGCCTCTAAGGTAATGTGTGCAAAATTTCATCAAGATTAGAAGACAAAAGATATAGATCAGGAAAAATCTGACTAATTCCAGTTTATGCCGTAATTTGATATTAATTTTATTTTTTCAACCTGAAATAAGGGATTCCACAATATCTACACCTATATAACTTTTTACTCTTCAAATAACTCGGCGTTGATGGGATGAAGTTTCTTTACACTTAATTTACATGGCTAGCAGCAACTGTTCGTCAAATATTTAAATTTTCCTTCACATCACTAATTAAGTTTCTCTTACTTGTCCTGACTTCTTTCAAGCAAATAAATATTCCTTCACAAAACTCGACTTCATGCTTGTCGGTTTGATATCCCAGTTGCCGGTTTCTCACTCTTCCTTTGTCTATGAAAATTCTGACAAAAACCCATCGTGTGATTTATAGAAATCCTTGTTTTCGTTCCAGTCAAATATTCGACCAAGGCACAGGGTACAAAAAGGTAAACCTACGTCCACAACTTTATAGATTCAGAGAAAGCTTTTGAAATGTTGCCCTGTGTACATTCATTGAAATTCTGAAGGCACCAGCAAAAGGTTGTCTACAAATTCCACAGAAACCAGACCGAAATTACAAGAGTCAAAGGGCACTAAAGCCGGCCGGGGTGGCCGAGCGCTTCTAGGCGCTACAGCCTGGAACTGCGCGACCGCTACGGTCGCAGGTTCGAATCCTGCCTGGGGCGTGGATGTGTGTGATGTCCCTAGGTTAGTTAGGTTCGAGTAGTTCTAAGTTCTAGGGGACTGATGACCTCAGAAGTTAAGTCCCATAGTGCTCAGAGCCTTTTGAACCAAAGGGCACGAAAAGAAAGCAATAGCCGAGAACGGAAATGGCATACTCATATGCCTAATTTATATAAAAATAAAGCTTTGAGGTATGCCGACAACATTTTCACTGTCGGAGACTCGCAAGAGCCAGTGATTGGAATGTTTAGCTCATGAAAGTCAACAAAAGTACAAGAAGCGTTAAGGAACGTAGTCGAATCAAATCTGGCAACGGTGATAAAATTAAATTAGGAAATGTGGCACTAAAACTAGTAGATCAGTTTTGCTATTTGGGCAGTAAAATAACAGAAAATCGCTAAATTAGTGAGTATATACAACGCTGGCCGGCAACAGCAAGAAAAATAAAATTTGTTAACATCGAATACAATATTTAGCATTAGGGAGTCTTTTATGAAGTTATTATTCCGAAATGTTGCTTAGGAAGGTTTTTTCTGGAGTGTTGCCTTGTACGGAACTGAAACGTGGACGATAAACACTGCAGACAAAAATAATGTGGAAGCTTTTGAAATGTTGCCATACCAACAGTAATGTACTCGTCACAACACCCACGTACATTGTGAAGTTTTAGCGACGATATTGGATAGCCTTGGTAATTAATGTGGAAACACTTGTAAAATTAGCCTATAAAACTCTTGATTTTCTTGTGAGAAGTTCACCAAGGGCAAAAAACGCGGTGGTTTTTTCGTGACGCTCGTGGAACTGTTTATTGACACGCTTCGCTGTGTGCCTCTCCGAACTTGCTCTGCAGAGGAATGCGGGAAAATATACAACATGTTGCCTACGAAAAGAAAAAAGAGAAAGTATGCTCCCTGACCAAGAAGCACGGTGCGTTACGCAAGTGAACAGAACACTGAGCAGATTCGCATCCAGGAAAGGTTTATTTCTAGTGCACCCTAACATGAGTTATTGCGGTGCCGAAGGCCTAGGCAGACAATGATGCGTACGACGTTTTAGAATTCGCTGTAGCACGATATACTGTATGTTACAGCAGCGTTCTGTCTCGTGGCACCTCTGATTATTTCTGTTCGAAATGGTTGTTACTTAGTTGTCAATTGCTAATATGAAAAAGAATTTTGTGGGTCTTTTGTAAGCAGTACAGCTAATTTCTACTTGGAAAAAAAATCGAACGACTTTTATTTACTGTTTAACTTAGTGGATTGATCCAACACGGGTTTCTAATTCTGTAAACTAACCTTCAGAAGACTGAAATTCGTCGATTTACGTGTGACATTCACTGGATTTCGGCGAGTATGTACTCTACAGAGCTTATTTTGCATCGTTGTGGTTTTAAGTCTTAAGATAGTGTACTGCTACGAAATACGTAGTTGTGACAAATCGAAGGAAAATTACAACTGAAATTTTTGTCGAAAACGTCGTCATTAGAGACGGAGAGTAGAAACGCTGGAGTATACCTTGGGCAATAATTCGAACGCTGCCTGGCTGACGGACCATAAAGTCAATTACGTGAAATAGCTGTGAAAAAGCAACACCATGATAAAGACCAGAAAAAACTAAGTAATGGCTCTTTTCAGAAGTTTAGTGGGTAAATGTACTCCTCTCCACTAGTTTGCAGCAGGAAACAGCAATCTACACGTATCAGAAATTTTGTTTTAGTAATGCGACAACAGAATCTCATTTCCTTCGAAAGAGCTTGTCACTACTAGTACACCTTTCAACGTCTTTATTCTGTACGTTCCTAGACGTACAGTTATGTTCCAATTAAGGTTACTTTCAGGTGTGAGAGTAATAATTGTTACATATGACTCTCATAGCTTTTGTTAACAAAATTTCGTTTACACGCCCACTATGGGTGAGGTATGTATTCCCTGAATAATATTTATAACTTTCGTGATGAAAATGGGTTACTGGAATGGTACATCTAGATCTTTGTCATATGCTGTAAGTGACATTGTCGCTTGATAATGGTGTGAAGTATACTGAGGATTCAGAAAGTTGCAGATTTTCGCTGACTGTTCTGTTCGGCTAGGTGCACAGCAAGTGATTTAAGAAGTTAGCAAGAATAACAGAGATTGTGATGAAATAAGGCTGAAGTCATAGATAACATACCTTCTGAATTTCTACAATCATTAGAGGTAGGCCGGCCGTTGTGGCCGTGCGGTTCTAGGCGCTTCAGTCTGGAACCGCGTGACCGCTACGGTCGCAGGTTCGAATCCTGCCTCGGGCATGGATGTATGTAATGTCCTTAGCTTAGTTAGGTTTAAGTAGTTCTAAGTTCTAGGGGACTGATGACCACAGCTGTTAAGTCCCATAGTGCTCAGAGCCATTTGAACCATTTGAGCCATTAGAGGAAGTAGCAACCGAACAACTAATCTAGATGGTGTATGGAATCTATGAAATTGGATACATACTATGAGACTTTCGGAAAAATAACATCCACATTATCCGGAAGGTAGCAAGGTCGACTACAAAAAATATCACGCGATCGGTTTAACGGCTCATGCATCGAAGTTGCTGTACAGAAGAATGGAAAAGAAAACTGATGATATGGTAGGACCAGCTTTCGCTTTAGGAAAGGGAAAGACATCAAACAAGACAGTTCATTCGTTGCGCCTGATAACAGAGGCAAGACTCACAAAAAATCAAGACAGCTTAATACGATTACTCGACCTGGAAAAAGCATTTGACAATGTAAAATGGTGGAAGATGTTCCAAATTCTCAAGGAACAATAAGAAGGGAAGACCAAGAACTAAGTGATAGATTTGAAAAGGATGTAAGATAGCGGTGGAGCTATCGATCCTATCGTTTGATCTATACAGCGAAAAAGCAATAACGGAGATAAAAGAAAGGTTCAGAAATTGGGATAAAATTCAGTGTGAAGAAATAACAAAGTTAAGATTCACTGGTAACGTTTGTATCTTCAGTGAAAGTGAGGAAGAATTACAGGACCTTTCGAAAGGAATGAATACACTAGCGAGGAATGAATTTTGATTGAGAGTAAACCGCAGAAAGAGGGAAGTAATTGAGATCCATAGAAATGAGATCAGCGATAAACTTAACACGAAAGTTGGGGGCCAGGATATAAACGAAATGGACGAATTCTGCTACCTTGGAAGTAAAATAACACATGAGCGACGAAGCAATGAGGACATGAAAAACAGACTATCACAGTTAGAAAAGCCATTGTTGGCCAAACAAGGCTACTAATATTAAATAGCGATCTATATTTGAGGGAGAAATTATTTTTGGAGCACAGAATTGTATCGAAGTCATTCAACGAATAACGGAAAACCGGTACACAAGAGACTCAAAGCATTTGGCATGTGTTGTTATAAAAGGACGCTGAGAATGTGGTGGACTGGTAGAAAATGAGGAGACGAAAAGAATTCGAGGAGAACACTGCAAAAAGGACAGGACAAGAAGACATATGATAAAGCATGAAGCACTAACTTTCCTGGTACCTGAGAGAGATATGGGGAATAAGAACTGCAGGGGCAGATAGACAATGGTAAACTTGAATATATTCAGTAAATAAATGAGGACGTTTAGTGTAAGTGCTGCTTTGAGATGATGTTGGCACAGAAGAGGAACTCATGGCGAGTCGCATCAGAGCAACCAGAAGAGTGATGATAAAAAGAAAGTGATGTATACTAGACGATAAAACAGGAAAAGGCATTCAGGCAGAAACAATTTGTGGATAAAGATTGACTGAAGAACCTTCCTGAAATCGGAGGCCAGCGGATTAGTACGAAGACGTTTGAGTAGATAGATGAGGTCTAATTCCTAACCCGAATTCAGCTGTCACGTAAACGACTGTGACAGACCATTCGAAGAAAGGCTCAAACTCTTTGGTGTGAGGAGCCATGTCACACGCATCCGGAAACAGATTCTACAACGAATGCTTGGCGCGTCGTGGTAACGGGTGCCTACAGAAAGCAGCTGGATGATAGATGTTACTAATCCAGGAAGCGGGAGCAGCGCAGCGGCCTTATACTGTAGAAGACAGCTGTCTGGGTACCGTGCCTGCCACACGTGGCTAACGGGCCGCCCGCTGCACGTAAAAAGGGAGGAGTGTAGAGCGGCGGCTACACGTGTCCTCAGGAGCAGCCCGGCTGGCGGCTGGCGGCTGGCGAGATGGCAGCAGCGCCGCCTCCTGGAGAACCGGTCCTCCGGAGCGCTGCAGCCACTGCCGCCTCCACAAAGCAACACACCGCACTGCTGGCAGCGTTCCACGCAAACAAGCTTGCCGGCCATTTCGCTCATTCATGCCCCATCACCTGTACGTTAACGTGGCCTGACTCCACTGTAGCGTCATACACGAGTTGCACAAAACAATGCGGACACCATATTTCCGGAGTTTAGTTTCTACAAGTCTATGCTTTGCGAGCATATGGTGTGTGGCGGAGGGTACTTTGTGTACCACTGCGCCTTCCTTGTTCCAGTCGCGAGTGGTGCGCCGGAAAATCTATTGTCGGTAGGGCATCCCTGTGAGATCGAATCTCTGTAATTGAACCTCCACCTTTCCGCGAGATATACGCAGGAGGAAGCAGTGTACTGATTGACTCTTCTAGATATGTTATTATTTGACCTTTTCTGCCCACGTCCCGTTCCTAATCTGTTATATGTGGAAACAATTGTATACGTCTTCCTTGCATTTACAGCGCCAGATTTGCACCTGGTGGCCAAAATCGGAACTAAATTTTTTACAGTGTAAATCTGTTGCGCATTAATGCATTAGAATATCTACCAAGTTTCGCTGTCGTACGATATTTGCAGCCCACATTGGACCTCTGTGAGTAGCTGCACCGTAATTGGAACCACCCAGTATTTGACTACGAATGGCACTCTTGCAATTACATCAATACGTTGCAAATGCCGGCAATGGTCAGAACAGTGTTCTGTGCAGTTGTAAATGTGTTACGTCGGGGCTAAGTCAATTCGAACGAGGGAAAATTATTGGTGCTCGTGTGATGGGTGCATCCGTAACCGAGCTAGGAGAAGTGTTTAGTGTTTCAAGAGGCACCGAATCGAAAATTTATACTACATATTGAAAAATCGGAAAGATATCATCGAATAAGTCACAACGTGGACTAAAGTTTGTGTTGAGTGATAGATAATCATTGAAGAGGATTGTAAGAAAAAATAAAGGTGACGACAGCTGCGAAAGTCACTGTAGAACTGAAAGTCGCACTCGTGAATCCTGTCAACGACCAAACAATACGAAGGAAGATCCGAAAAAGGAATAGCAGGGCGAGCTAGATTCCACTCATCAGTGATGCAAATGCCTGTAGCAGGAAAATGCAGTGCCGAAGCCATACACAATGGAATGGGGAGCAATGGAAGAGTCAGGTGGTCGGATGAGTCTTGCCTCATACAGTTTCCGACTTCTGGCCGAGTTTATGTCTGGCTAACACCGTCCCGACTGCGATGCAGACTGCTTGCTGCCAAGAGTGAAACATGGCAGGCGTTCCGTGATAATTTGGGCAGCCATATCGTGGTATTCCATGGGTCTCATGGTTATTCTGTAAGGCCGCATTACTGCCAAGGATTATGTGACCATTTTAGCTAATCATTAACACTTCATGATAAAATATTTCTTTCCCAAAGATGACGCCATGGTCCACGATGATCTTTTTTTTTTTTTTTTGGTAAGTTTCTTCGCGACCAAGCTGCTGAGGTCATCGGTCACTAGGCTTACGCCAAGGTCAACACACACATCCATGCCCGAGGGAGAACTCGAACCTCCGGAGGGGGGAGCAGAGCGAACCGTGGCAAGGCTTCCCAATCCGCGCGCTCCACGATGATCGCGCTAGTCTTCACACAGCTCATATCGCCCAGCATTGGATTTTGTGAGCACGAGAATAGTCGCTTTTTCCCTGTCCACCACAGACACCAGTACTGAGCCTTTGTGATCTACTTTGGAGAGAACGGTGCGAGATCGCTATCCTCCTCCTTCATCATTACCTGATCTCCCCATTGTTTGGCTGGAAGAATGATATAGGGTAGGATTCCCTTGAAAATACAGGACCTGTATTTGTCCATTCCGAGACGATTGAGAGCTTTTTGAATGCCAACTGGTTTCCTACACCATATTGGACGTGGTAATGTGTTCTGTTTTTGGTGTTTCCATGTTTTTGTCCATCCCCTGTGTAATGATGCTTCTTTGTTGAGGCATTACCATTGGAGTTGGAACAGCGCCTTCATGACGCTTTCGCCCCTACGAAACAAACCTATCACGAAACGTACTGCTTTTGTTCGGATCTCCTCTGTTTCATCTACCAGTCCTATCTGCTATAGTGACGAGCAAACTCAAGTCCATCCTTCCTCGTGGGTAGACTACAGTTTCTGAGAATTCTTCTAACCAGTCACAGTGTGACATTTGTCTTTCCTATCACTTGTTATATGTGGTCGTTCAACTTTAAATCACTCAGCACGCACTATTCATCAATCGTGTAATATTACAATAAGCCTTTTTCCGGCTATTTCTGCACAGTAAGTTACATTTATTTATGCTGGTTGTCTACTGCCAAACTCTACACGAAGCATCGATCTTCTGTAGGTATTTCTGAGTTTCGCTACAATTTTTTGGCGTTGCAAGATCCCTGTGTACAACTGCATCATCGGTGAACAGCCTCATGGACCTTCCGGCGTTAACAGATGCTTCATTCATGTACACTGTGTAAAACAATAGTACATTTATGATTTGCCTTTGGGTGTATTGTTCTTTCCCTTTATATGCAGGTGTTGGGTCGCTAGTAGGTTGGCCGGCTTTGTAGTTTTGTGTTGATCCTAAGAAAGCAGTCGATACTTTTAACGATTAATGTTTTAATAACTGAACGTCTGCTATTTTTATGGTATCGTTTAGAGAAGCAAATCAGGCGATTCACAAATGGATCGCTATGTTTGCCCTTAGTGCTTTTCCTAATGTTTGCCTTTAGTGCTCTTGGTAATGGGGAGCATTAACTCTTTGCGCTAACCAACTCCAACATACAGTTTAAAGGTAACACACTATCTCCGAAGTGTGTTCAAAGTATCAGCAAGGCCGATAGCAAGAACAAATTTTCACTTCACACCAGAGGTGGCGGAGCTAAGCTGTCACATGAGTGAAAACTACACTCCTGGAAATGGAAAAAAGAACACATTGACACCGGTGTGTCAGACCCACCATACTTGCTCCGGACACTGCGAGAGGGCTGTACAAGCAATGATCACACGCACGGCACAGCGGACACACCAGGAACCGCGGTGTTGGCCGTCGAATGGCGCTAGCTGCGCAGCATTTGTGCACCGCCGCCGTCAGTGTCAGCCAGTTTGCCGTGGCATACGGAGCTCCATCGCAGTCTTTAACACTGGTAGCATGCCGCGACAGCGTGGACGTGAACCGTATGTGCAGTTGACGGACTTTGAGCGAGGGCGTATAGTGGGCATGCGGGAGGCCGGGTGGACGTACCGCCGAATTGCTCAACACGTGGGGCGTGAGGTCTCCACAGTACATCGATGTTGTCGCCAGTGGTCGGCGGAAGGTGCACGTGCCCGTCGACCTGGGACCGGACCGCAGCGACGCACGGATGCACGCCAAGACCGTAGGATCCTACGCAGTGCCGTAGGGGACCGCACCGCCACTTGCCAGCAAATTAGGGACACTGTTGCTCCTGGGGTATCGGCGAGGACCATTCGCAACCGTCTCCATGAAGCTGGGCTACGGTCCCGCACACCGTTAGGCCGTCTTCCGCTCACGCCCCAACACCGTGCAGCCCGCCTCCAGTGGTGCGGCGACAGGCGTGAATGGAGGGACGAATGGAGCCGTGTCGTCTTCAGCGATGAGAGTCGCTTCTGCCTTGGTGCCAATGATGGTCGTATGCGTGTTTGGCGCCGTGCAGGTGAGCGCCACAATCAGGACTGCATACGACCGAGGCACACAGGGCCAACACCCGGCATCATGGTGTGGGGAGCGATCTCCTACACTGGCCGTACACCACTGGTGATCGTCGAGGGGACACTGAATAGTGCACGGTACATCCAAACCGTCATCGAACCCATCGTTCTACCATTCCTAGATCGGCAAGGGAACTTGCTGTTCCAACAGGACAATGCACGTCCGCATGTATCCCGTGCCACCCAACGTGCTCTAGAAGGTGTAAGTCAACTACCCTGGCCAGCAAGATCTCCGGATCTGTCCCCCATTGAGCATGTTTGGGACTGGATGAAGCGTCGTCTCACGCGGTCAGCACGTCCAGCACGAACGCTGGTCCAACTGAGGCGCCAGGTGGAAATGGCATGGCAAGCCGTTCCACAGGACTACATCCAGCATCTCTACGATCGTCTCCATGGGAGAATAGCAGCCTGCATTGCTGCGAAAGGTGGATATACACTGTACTAGTGCCGACATTGTGCATGCTCTGTTGCCTGTGTCTATGTGCCTGTGGTTCTGTCAGTGTGATCATGTGATGTACCTGACCCCAGGAATGTGTCAATAAAGTTTCCCCTTCCTGGGACAATGAATTCACGGTGTTCTTATTTCAATTTCCAGGAGTGTATATGAGTGGCTACACTGAATGTAAAGGGGTGTTGATATAGAGACATACGTCTCATTCCCTATGGGGCAATGAAAACCGATTGTTCTTCCACTTTTATACTCTTGACTCTACGACTGTGCAAGCGAACCTTCTTTTCCTCAGGGACATAACATTATTTTGATTTCTTAGAGAAACTAATTTTCTTGCGAAGACCTTTATTTTGACATCTTTTTCCTGACCTTTATCCCTTCTCTACATAGGGTCGGCATGTTAATTTGGATTTGACAGCGGTAGAAGTAAGGATTCCCGGATGCCTTTCCTGTCGCCTCCACCTTGCCTCCCCCCTTCCCACCCCCACCCCAGTCTCCCCCAAAAGCTATAACCGGTGTACAACGGATGCTGGGATGGTTCCTTCGAAAGGGCATAGACAATTTCCCTCCTAATCCTTTTCAAATCTGAGCTTGTGTTCCGTTCCTAATGACCTTATCGTCGACGGGATTTTAAACCCTAATCTTCCGTCCTTCCTTCGAGCAAAAAGTTGGTTTGAGGTCTGCTGCTGCCTCTGGCGCCTTCAGTTGCGTTCGTAGCCTGGAGGTCACGTGCGACTCAAATGCACCGTGCCTGGACCAAACCAAAAAAAGAAAGGGGCTATCCAGGCCGGTTGCGAAATATCGTTACGTAAGCGGCGGAAACGCTGCCAGACAGCGATGAGGTGGATCAGCATACTTCACTACCAAATCCGGTTAAGCGGGCGTCCGTCCACTCTGAATAAATGTCAAGGGCGACGCACGCCGAGGTAATAATAGTGGAGCCTGTGTTCGGCAGGTTTCGTCTATGCACTGGCGTTGTGACTCAGCGGCAGGAAACTGGGCTGACGCATCAGGTCATAAGTGAAAGTACCAGTCATAACACCGGAAGATCCTAACAAAAAAGAGACTCATTGAAGAGTTTCTTATTGCATTTGTGTGGGTAAATGATCAAATTTCTTTCGCACCTTAAATCGTTTATTTTGTTTTCGGTATTAACATCATTGCGCTGACAAAGGACTGAAGTAGACAAACCTGCACGGTAGCGAAGAGTACCCGAGATTACTCGTATTATGGCGACAACTCGTCATATGCCGTTCTTCGCAAGATACCGGGGACGTTGGGAGTCTATAACTGCTCAACTGTCAGCTACATCTCACGGAGACTGGTTGGACCAGACTTCACGTAATGAACATCATTCTCTTCAGCACTTTAGAATTATCCTACAGAATTCATATCATATGATCATGGTGTTTAAATACATGCCCTCATGCCGTTACAGCGTTCCTGAGATTACTTTGGAAACGGAAGTGACAGGGCGAGTACTGTCTGGCTGAGTGTCCAGAACTCCAGCACTGTGCTGTACTCGAGAAAACTGCTGCATGTATTTTATCAGCAGTTCCCTTCCTGTTAGAGGTTTACCTGCGAAAAACAATGACGCATGTACAAGTGACCACATTACTAGTTCAAAAAAATTGTTGCTGGCTTGCGTTATAACCCTTTTTTCTCCAACTCTAACACGAATTCAGCTTGTACCAACTCCTACATCGATGCCTCGGTTTTACCCAAATCGATGTACTCACGTAGGTCGTTGGTGTCTTGGCTCAAATGGTTCAAATGGCTCTGAGCACTATGGGACTTAACTTCTGAGGTCATCAGTCCCCTAGAACTTAGAACTACTTAAACCTAACTAACCTAAGGACATGACACACATCCATGACCGAGGCAGGATTCGAACTGCGACCGTAGCGGTCGCGCGGTTCCAGACTGAAGCGCCTAGAACCGCTCAGCCACAGCGGCCGTCTTGGTGTCTTGACCCCAACATCTTTTTTCACGCTTCAGTGTGGTGGTGTAGTTCTTTATCGGAGTACATCTACTGCAAAATGCTGTTTGGCTGATTTATTTCAGAAAGGTTGTTAACGCCGAGGCATTCTTGTTGACAAACTGTGTTGGTACATGTTCTACATCTACATACGTATATTCTCCGCGAGGCGTCTGACGGTGTGTGGTGTGTGGCTGGTGCTCCATAAATCACTGACACTTTGTTTCCTGTTCCAGTCACGAAATGAGGGAAGAACAACTATTTGCCGGTCTCCGTATAAGCTCTAAAGTCTCTAACTTTATGAAACTTCCACGTAAATGTTTGAAATTGATTGCTCAGGTAATCAGAAGGCTGTTTCTTAACGGACTTGCTTAGCAGAAAATCTTCCTATCTTTCTTGAGATTCCTTCTGACACGTGTAGCCAGCAATCCTATGACGTTCTTATGATCGATGATTCACTGCTGAACCGAGCCAAAGAAAAGAAAAGCAAGAGTCGTATGTCATTTTTGGTTGGGGGACATAGAGGCTCTAGTTCAGCCGCCTATTCGGAAAGACTGTGGCCTCTCCCAGTGAGCCTCGTACCTCAATGTGTACAAGAGTTGTGTCTGAACCGTATCAGTTGAGTTTAGATGACTGTAATGGATGTAATTGATAGTTTTCTGTCATATTTGTGTTTTACGACGATAAGGGAGAGGATGAAACGCAGTGCCGGCACATAGCCCTCTCCTCTCGAACAGCACTAACGGGCCGCCGAACTTAACATCAGCATCAGTCTGACAGATCATCATCAAGGGTGTTACATGTACTCACTCCATGAGGAGAGGTTTCGAATTTAATAAAGACATTGGTGCAAAGTCCGGAGATGAAGAACGTTACGCAACCACGTTAGCAATCTTGCCAGCCAAATACTAAAAAAAAACTTCGTCCGAACAGGCCTCGGAAGTTCCAGAGGTACCCACCGACTGCCTTGTCATCTTCAGTTGATAGGCTTCACTGAATGCGGATATGGAGGAGCCTGTCATCAGCACACCGCTCTACTGGCTGTTGTCTGTTTTCGTGACCGGAACCGCTACTTCTCAATCAAATATCTCCTCAATTGGCCTCACAAGGGTTGAGTATACCCAACTTGCCAGCTGGACACGGTGGACCTAGATGGTCACACATCCAAGTTCTAGCCAAATATGAGCCGGCCAGGGTGGCCGAGCTGTTCTAGGCGCTACAGTCTGGAAGCGCGCGACCGCTACGGTCGCAGGTTCGAATCCTGCCTCGGGTATGGGTGTGTGTGATGTCCTTAGGTTAGTTAGGTTTAAGTAATTCTAAGTTCTAGGGGACTGATTACCTCCGAAGTTAGGTCCCATAGTGCCCAGAGCCATTTGAACCATTTAACCAAACATGAAACGTTAACGTCGTTGGTCTGACGGGAATTGGTGTTACCACTGTGGCAAGGCCGTTGCCGCCACCCAAATACTGGTAATGATAATTTTTTCGACTACCAGGATTCGAACGGCCTGCCATAGAAACAAACACCACAGTACAGGCGCGTTACCGACCTCGCTTACCGATGTAGCTACTGCATCGATGAAGTCAATGCTGTTGTAAATGAGAGACCTAATAAGTTACCCTCAAGAGTCTGACTCTTGTTAACTCCCCAAGGTAATTTTCGGATAACACATTTAGAATAGTGTTACTCCAGTCTCTGTCCCTACAACGTGATCCAATTACTTTTGCCTCCCAGGCTAGTAATACAACAACATAATCAGGAAATTTACATACAATCTTCTGCAAGTTTTCGCACAACTACGGTCCTGGGGCAGGCCGTCAAGTTCATGAATCTTCATTAGATAGGTATGTCCGCCCATGTCCTCCCCAGTGGCTGAGTTGTCAGCTGGTACGATTGCCTTGCGGAAGAATCGGATTCAACTCCCGGTACAGGCACTGATTTTTCCGTAGGGGGAGACTTGGAACGGCGTGCACTCTGCTTCGTGAAGCCAGCTCAGGAACTACTTGGGTGATAAGCTGCGGCTCCGAAGTGTGTGTCGCTGACAAGCGCCGGGAAGGTATTGAACTACATCTACAACTACATCTACATCCATACTCCGCAAGCCACCTGACGGTGTGTGGCGGAGGGTACCCTGAGTACCTCTAACGCTTCTCCCTTCTATTCCAGTCTCGTATTGTTCGTGGAAAGAACACCCGCCACACCCGCCATACTGCACCCGAATGATGCAATTGGAGAGGATGACATTGAGTGATCCATCGGAGCTGAAACGCCGAACAGTTATAGAGATACGCTTATGAGTCAAAAAATTATGGGCCGGCCGGGGTGGCCTAGCGGCTCTAGGCGCTACAGTCTGGAACCGCGCGACCGCTACGGTCGCAGGTTCGGTTCCTGCCTCGGGCATGGATGTCTGTGATGTCCTTAGGTTATTTACGTTTAAGTAGTTCTAAGTTCTAGGGGACTGATGACCTTAGAAGTTAAGTCCCATAGTGCTCAGAGTCATTTGAACCAAAAAATTATGGCCACCTGCTTAATAGTTTGTTTGTCCGTCTCTGGAACAAAGCTACGTAACTGATTCTCCATGTTGGGAGTCCGACAGTTTGTTGGTAGGTAAGTATGTGTCATTAGATGTCTACGCATAGGTCATAGAATTCGCGTAAATAAATAAAGGTCCACTGATTTGCTTATATGGTGATGGCGCCCGATAGCGACCCAGATGGGTTCCATAGGATCTACATCAGGCGAATTTGGTCGCTGAGACATCAGCGTGAGTTCATTGTAATGCTCCTCAAACCACTGTAGCATGGTTCTGATTGCGAGACAAGTACAATTATACTGCTCAAAGATGACATAACCGTCAAGGAAGATATCAGGCTGGTAGGTGGTTCGCAGCTGTCAGCGAGTCGTCGATTACTATCACAGGTCCCATGCAAGCGCAGGAGGATGTCTTCCGTAACATAATACTGCTCCCACCAACCTGCCTCCGTGGTGCGCTCCACGTCTCGAGCGGCGTTCACAGCGATGACGGCGTTTGTGGAGACGACCAGCGATGTGACTCACCCGACGATCCAACACGTTTCCATTGGTCGACGGTCGAATCCCGATGGTCCCACTCCCGCTGCAATCGTAACTGACCATGTCGTTGGTTCAACATGTGAACACGTAGCGTTGGTCTGCTGCGAAGCTCCATGTTCAACAACGTACGATTAACGGCTTACTTCGACACACCTGTGCGTGCACTAGCATTGTGCTATTTCGGCAGAGGTGTCACAGATCACCATATACCCTACTTTAGAGAGCAGACAAGCCTCCGAACTCCACGTTCTGTGAAGAGTCGTGGACGTCCAACCATTTAGCTCCTAGAGGTAGTTTCACTGTCCTCCTACCTCTTTCTGTAGATGGTCACGAGAGTAGCACGTGGACATTCGACCAACTTCGCCGTTTTCGAGATACTCGTTCACGGGCTCTACGTAATAATAATCTGGCCTTTGTCAAAGTCGCTTATCTGAGTCTCCCATTTGCGGGCCATATCTTCGCTAGGGCGATCCTCCGTCCGTGTCTGCTCCACTTACATACTTCTGCTACCGCGCCACGTGCCCGCAACGCCATCAAGCGACACCCAACGTCGCGGTGGGCAGTCATAATGTTTTGGCTTATGATGGTTTGGCATATGACACTATTTCACTTAATGAAACCTTAGGGACTTTTGGTGTTGTTTTCAGGTTGCACTGTCTGCAGAAACTGAAGCGGGTTATTGTACTGTGTCGCAGGTGATGTACCAGACGCGGGCGTGGCGCCGGAGGTGGCGTCCGTGAAGGAGGTGGACGTGCTGCTGGCGGAGAATGGCGACGCCCACCGCACGCGCCAGTACGAGCTCATGGACCGCGAGAAGGAGCCGCGGCTGGTCGTCCGCCGCGGTCAGCCCTTCGCAGTCAGCGTCACGCTCAGCCGCCCCTACAACCCGGACATCGACGCCATCTCCTTCGTCTTCACTGTTGAAGGTCAGTTGCACATACCATCCAACTTCACCATAATCTATTCACAACTTCGGTACCCTAACATGTTCACGCTTGCGCTGCTAATTACGTTTCTCGCTGGGGGGCGGCGTCCGTATTAATGCTTTCTTTCATTTGGAGAGACTGCTTTCCCTGTATCTCGACACAGTTTGGTAGTAGTATTGAAACGCCCTGGTCTACTATTTTAATATACTGCCCTTTCAATTTTAATGCAAGGGATCACATAAAATAATTTCAAGCCAAACTAATCGAAACTTAGGTGATATCTCATTTGCTCAGAAAGGTATCTCGCCGTAGGGTCTCACAAAATTGTATTCAGAGCTTTTCATTGCGCCTGGCTTATAGGTAATATATCATACGTTGTTGTACTGCTGGTAGCATAATTCTTAGAGGTTAGTAGACGGCGCCCGATGGAAAAAATGTCTAGTATGAGCCACCAGTGACACGCACCGACGTGGACGAGTTAAACTCCGCACGGAATCCTTGCCTCTCAGTTTCAGAACTTACCACACTGAATCATTCAGGTACGTCTCGGAGCCCAAGTCACGGTTTTAACTTTCCGTTTGCTTCTCCATCCATTTTAAGCTCCTTATTCACTCCTCTACAATTCAGTGAGACTAGATGTCAGGTAGAAAGGAAGCAGAATTTTGATTCCTCCACAGCCTCGTCCTTGTAACTGAGACGACCGAGTAAACCGAGTATACCCGCTGGCAGTTCAATGTACATGCTAGTAAATAATAATAAATTTCAACTCGATTACAGTTGAGAGGCTGTGTAGTGGAATTGAACTCCCACATACATGGCAAGGGGGAATTACGTCCTCGGAATCACAGGAGAGCCACCATGGAGATAAAAGGGATAGGACTTGGTTACAAGCCTGTGAGTCGCTTTTTCAGGCGAACTTGAATCGCTTGATGAAAAGAGCAGCTGCAATGGATAGAACTAATCCAGATTCGAGTTTCTGTAGGACGTACAGTTTTAAGTCGTTATGAACACACAATATGAAGTGTATTCTGCCAAGAAAATGAGAAATTCACGTCGTCTCTCTTATTCATTCGAATCTCTCTTTGCAGGAAAAAGGAAATTTTAAATGAGATATTTGGAGTATGTAGGCAGAGTTCATGTTAATGGTTAGAGAAAAATAGCCAAAACTTATGCAAGATGGCCGAAGACTTCTAAAGCGTAAAGCATAGTTATACAGGCCAAGAACACGTTCTTAAATTAAACAAGTGTGTAGGTCTGAAGCAATGGACAATGGTAACAAAAGGATTTTATGACACGGTTAATTTGCAACACAATATTCCTCAGAAATGAGTTCTTTCGAACTGTGTGAGGAAGGTGTGTTCCAGATAAGTCTTGGTGCTCGGGATACCTGAGCGACTTTCTTCATTAAAAATAATCGATGCAGCCGATAACAATCTCCACAGACCATTACATTGGCGCCAGTAAACATTTCACTACTAATAAGACAGAATAATGAACTTCGATAGTCAGGTATTCTACTCATCTCCACCCCTCCTCGGCCCCAAACACAGCCATTTCAGCGTATAACCACGTATTGTACCTTGACAGTTCGTGCCGTCGGCTGTTCATTGCTGCTCCAGAGCCGATGACGCTGATCTTTCCATTTAAACAAAGTGAGCACTGCTGTGTAAGATCGTGACTTTCTGACGATACGGCAGCCAGAAAAACGGAGCGATAATAGACCAGAACACTAGTCCTGCCATTCCAAAATCAAACTTCGGCTCTGCTGCCGAGTGTACATTGTGATAAAACTTCCTGACGGATTAATACTGCATGCCAGACCGAAACTCCAACCCGGACCTCTACCTTCCGCTGGAAAAACAAGCAGCTGAGCTATTCTTACACGCCAGGCTAAGCTGCAGCATATCAGTACCACTCTTATGTTGCTGCGCACTCTTCTCGCTGTTGTTCTTCATATCTCAGTGGTTCGGCGCTCCCAAACGCATATAATTGGGAAAACCTTGGTCAGGAGACCGGTACTGCCGTGCTGAAGCATTGATGGGCTCGTGAAATGCGTTCAGACGACCGACTTAGCAGGGCGTTACGCACAAAATTGAGAGATCCAGGTCTGGTTTTTAGACAGTTTTAATATGTTAGGAAGTTGCAATCTTACCAACATTTGCAACGTTATACATATGTAGCCGCCGACGTTTCCTGACCATCAAGCAGTGCGCTGCGGATCGGAAACCGCAGATCCGAGATTAAACGTCGCCATTGCCTCAAGACACCAAAGATAAGTAGGTTTGCAGACTCGAAAATGGCATCACTAACAGGAGCAGTAAAATGTAGCATTTCCTACTACTGAGGAATCTATCTATGCAGTCCTACAACAATACAACCAATTTTCTGATCCGACGTCGCTGATTCTATTTCTAAGGCTCCATTTTCTCCAACTTGTGTGAAACAGTTTAAGCCACTTCATTGTACAGTATCTCAATTTAAAGCCACCTATCCTCCTCTGAAATTGGATATACGCCTACGATGCATTGCCGATGGATAAGATGAGGTCATATTATACTTCCCATCTCATTTTCAGAGATTTATTCATCCCTTTTCGCTATCTGAGTCCCTGCTGCTGCGATTGCGTCCGACTCGGTGGCTCCTCTTCCTATACCTCTATGGCTATAATCCATGCTAGACGTCCGCATTCCATATTCACTAAGAGACTGAAAATTGCCCTGCATTTCTCTTTGTTCATGGCCTCCTTCACACTTACGATTCGATGCTTCAATAGTGTGAGACGCCTCAGATGTTCTTTGCCAGCTAGTAATTCGAGACATCTTCTTCAACACGCAATCTATCTTTTTTTAACACATTAATAAAAGGAACTGACCCGCTTGTTCCACTTTCTTTATCACTCAGCAAAGTATCCATTTATTATACAGGGTGATTTCGTGATGATGTCACAAACTGTCAGGAATGATGGAGAAGTGTAAATGCATTAATTTGAGGTAAGGTACGATAGCCGGGAAACGACAGATTCGAAAGATATGAGTGAAAATCTGCTTAAGTTCCACCTCAGCCTTGCGCAGCGCGCGAGCTAAGGGCTTCAGCTTTCGAAACCTGATCGTGACATACAGAATTTCCGCTGAATACTCCACAATATCCTCAGATAATTTGTCCTGTTGATGGATTAGTAATGGCGCAGGTAACTTTATGCCAGAAGGACCGAAAATCCTAAGTCTACGGTACAGTAATAATGGATTCCATTAACCGACACAAGTTTCACCAGCTGCTAGATTTACAACAGTTGTTCAAAATGGTGTCTCCCAGAGTCAATTCAGCCATGGCATCGTCGCAGTTCTATCGTACTCGTTCTAGTATCTCCGCTGTCGGTGTTCCAGGCAGGGCGAATTCTTGCCAAGAGATTTTTTGTGTTAGCAGAAGAGCCAACACCGTGTTACGAGTGGAGGCCGAAATGCACGCGTTTTAGCTCACGCACGCTGGCGTGAGGAGGGAAGAACTATACTGACGTGAGGTCTGGAACATGACAAGTAATGAGAATTCAGAAAGCGGACGTAATTAGTTTGATACTTAACTTTAATCCATTAATGATGAACGTCGCTCTTGACGGTACATGATTCACAATATTATCTGTTCAGAATATATTCTTGAAGATAGTACTTATAGTAACTGAATATGACGCCTTGCTAGGTTGTAGCAAATGACGTAGCTGAAGGCTATGCTAAACTGTCGTCTCTGCAAATGAGAGCGTATGTAGACAGTGAACCATCGCCAACAAAGTCGGCTGTACAACTGGGGCGAGTGCTAGGGAGTCTCTCTAGACTAGACCTGCCGTGTGACGGCGCTCGGTCTGCAATCACTGATAGTGGCGACACGCGGGTCCGACGTATACTAACGAACCGCGACCGATTTAAAGGCTACCATCTAGCAAGTGTGGTGTTTGGCGGTGACACCACAAGATTCTCTTCAGTCTCGGCTCAAGAGTTTTCACATCGTCCCTCGAGAAGAAATCAAGTGGCGTGAAACCAGGTGAACATGCTGGCTACGAAACAGGGCCTGTTCTGTCTCTCCACTTTTCACGTAATGTCTGATCCAGGTGTTCACGAAGCCTCAGTCCAAAGTGAGGCAGGGTTCGATTACGTTGGAACCACATCTGTTGACGAATAGCCTCGAGATTTCCTTCCCTGCAGTCTTAGCAAGAACAGCAGCTGTATATACATTCAACTGCCAAAGGCATCACAAACTTCGCTCACAAACTTCGACTAGGTTGTCTTAAATTGATACATCCATTCTTCTTCATCATACCTGAAAGTTTATAATATCGTCACGGAATCACCCAGTATATCGCCTTTCGTTCTGAATTAGTATTTTAGGCTGAACAAAGAAATCGGATGTAGCCCGACCGTTACAAAGGTAAGGCACGAACCTGGACTCTAGCTTTTTCTGGGAAAATGTTCTTACCAGCCGAAACTAACCAGAGGCTCCGCAGAGCCCTGTTCCGGTTTGACAATACCTTTCAGTGATGTAAGCTGATAAGAGGTCCAAGCAACGAGTTTAAATTTACGACCTACAGCGCTCCTTGCGGTTATGAACGTTAACTCCGCCGCCATATTGATCTCGGTCAGAATACTGAGAGGAGCCAGTCTATCGTTTGTCTGTGTGGAAAGTGAACTGCTTTATTTCGCGAATAGTTTAATCTTTCTTTTCAATTTGTGTAGCGAAATGTAAATTTAAAATCCTAGCGTGTGTTTAGCGTTCAACTGTACGAACAGAAGTGACAGGTGCTAGCATATAGTCCGCAGCTCGTGGTCGTGCGGTGGCGTTCTCGCTTCCTACGCCCGGGTTCCCGGGTTCGATTCCCGGCGGGGTAAGGGATTTTCTCTGCCTCGTGATGACTGGGCGTTGTGTGATGTCCTTAGGCTAGTTAGGTTTACGTAGTTCTAAGTTTTAGGGGACTGATGACCATAGATGTTATGTCCCATAGGGCTCAGAGCCATTTGAACCATTTTTTTTTTTTTTTTTTTTTTTTTGCTAGCATAGAGATGGGCAGCAAATATGAAGCGGGACATATTGTTTCGATGTACGACGAACTACATCTTCTCAAATCAGTTTGAAGACAAATATAAGGAGGACATAAATGATAAGAGGCGCCTTTTGTCCAAGTCAGTGCCAACTGTCTTTAATTTTCTACAACATTAAAAAAAAATAAAAAATAAAAAAAAGATGAAATCGCACAACCAGGAGTCAGAAAGTGAACTTTTAAAAACTTGGTCAGTAATATTCTTAATGAGTCTTCATTAGCACATAGTAAGTCTGTAGCTTAATAATTATACTGCTTTTACGTATTTTCATACAAACAACGTACCGTTTCTGTTAGCCAACCGCAACTTATTTCGAAGTTTCCTCCGTAATCTTCATGCGGTACCTGCTCATTCTGCGGGCAGCAAGAAGCTGTCTTCGGTGGACGAAAATGTTTTCAGTCTTCTTGCAGTCTTATCTACATCTAAAAGTCTGTACCCATATTTCAACTAAAACATTTCTTTTTGCTGCTAGTGTACAGCGAAAGCACCGCTGTTTACTATTTTTTGAAGAAAAAAAGCAAGCATGAGCTATCTGAAGTTAATCAAAATCAATTTTAAGGGGCGATGACACAGCAGAAGACGCCCTTGAATACAGGTAAAATGGTGGACAGGTATTCGATTTGCTTAAAACACGCCGGACGCATAACCACTTCATGAAATTTAAACTCGTTTTGTTCGAGTACCGACGACTGCACTTGTAGCACTGTGACGGTCCTGAGACTTGCGGCTGAGTGGTTTCTGTGGAAGTACGAACTTTGCAAGGGCAGCGCGTCGTCTGCTCGCACAGACCGCTCTACCGGAAGCACGACTGCGCTGATTGAGTCGTCGTCTCGTCCGGCCAGTCTCCCGTTACGGACTTGTTACAGACGGGACTCGCAACTTCCACGGCAACGGCATACCAGGTCGTGAGCAGACAGTTACCGTGGCCTGCATCCCCATATGGCCGCCGCCGTAGTCATCGGCATGTCGTGCGTGGCCCCTCCCGCTTACCTCCATCCCGTATGGCGGCTGCCGCACATCCTGTTAAAGGGCAATCAGCTGCAGAGTTCCCATCAGTGTCGGGGACACAGTTCGTAGTCGGGAAAAAATGACGCACTGTCACTGGAGATTGTACCACTGACTGATTGTTGATGTGATATTCAGTCAGAAGACTGCTTTGACGCTGCTTTCCGCGCTAGCTTGTCCTGTGCAAGCATTTTCCTCTCCGCGTAATTACCACAGCCTACATCCGTTTCAACCTGTCTACTTTATACGAACCTTCTTCATCTCCACTAAAACTTTTACTTTCCCCGCCCATACGTAAAGTAAAGGCACCAGAGAGGTAGTTCTCATGTTGCGCTTAATAATGGAAACAAGATTGAAGAAAAATCAGTATACTCTTAGAGGATTCGTCGATCTACAGAAAGCGTTCGACAGTGTAATATGGTGAAAGACGTTCGAAATTCTGAGAAAAATAGGAGTACGCTATACGGAGAGACGGGCAATGCACGATATGTACAAGGACCATCGATACATCGAAGAAGCATGACGGAATAAAAGAAAGGTTAAAGTGTGGGATTAAAATTCAGGGTGAAATGGTATCGATGATACTATTCGCTGGTGACACTACTATCCTCAGTGAATGAGAGGAAGAATTGCAGGATTTGTTGAAAGGAATGAACAATGACCCGCCAGGGTAGCCGAGAGCGCTAACGCGCTGCTTCCTGGACGCGGGTAGGCGCGCCGCCCCGGATTGAATCCACCCGGCGGATTGACGACGAGAGCCGGTTTGCCGGCCAGCCTGGATGTGGTTTTTAGGCGTTTTTCCACATCCCGCTAGGTGAATACCGGGCTGGTCCCCACGTTCCGCCTCAGTTACACAGCTCGCAGACATCTGAACACATTCACACTATTTCATGGTTTCCACTAGACAGAGACAGTTGGGGTACACTAATTCCGTCCTGGGGGGTATGGGGCAGGAATGGCATCCGGCCACTTAACATGCCAAATCCGATTAACCATGGCCGACACTGTGTAACCGCAGGGCAAGGCGCAACTGATAGAATAGAATACTTGAAAGGAGTGAACATTCTAATGGGTACAGAATATGGATTGTGAGTAAATCGAAGGAATACGAAAGTAGCAGAAATAAGAACAGCGGGAAACAGAATGTCAGAATTGGTGACCACGAATTAGACAAAGTTAACGTATTCTGCTATCTTGGGAGCAAAATAACCCATGACGGACGAAGCAAGGAGGGCATAAAAAGCAGACTAGCACAGGCTAAGAGGGCGTTCCTGGCCAAGAGAGGTCTGCTGGCATCAAACTTGGCCTTAATATGAGGCAGAAATCTCTAAGAATGTACGTTTGGAGCACAGCATTGTACAGCAGTGAATCAGGGGTTGTGGGAAGACCAGAACAGAGGAGAATCGAAGCGAATCAAGTAGACTGGTAAGATAAGGAATGAGCAGGTTCTGCGCAGAATCGGTGAGGAACGGAATATCCGGAAAATACTAACAAGAAGATTACTAAACTGAGGATTACTTGATGCCAGAGGTATTTTTTTTCCAATTCGCTTCACTACATCCTCATTAGTTATTCGATCTACCCATCTAATATCAGAGCATTCTTCTGTGGTACCACAGTTTAATAGCTTCTTCTTGTAAGACCTGTTTATCGTCCATGTTAAATTCCCGTACAAGGCTATACTCCTGACAAATACATTCAGAAAAGACTCCCTGACACTTGAATTTTATATTCGATGTTAGCAAACTTCTCTTTTTCAGAAATGCTGTCTTGCTATTGTCAGTCTACGTTTTATATGCTCCCTATATCGGCTATCGTCAGTTATTTTACTGCCAGATCATCTTCCCCTTTTGTGTCGCATTTCTGACCTAATTACTCATCATCGTCAGATTTAATTTGAGTACAATGTTTCACTTTTGTCGAAGTTCATCTTATAGCTTCTTTTCAAGGCACTATCCACTCCTTCCAGGTGTTCTTACAAGTCTTCTGATGTCTTGGACTGAAACACAATGTCATCGGCAAACCTCAACGTTTTTATTTCTTCTTCCCGAACGTTGATATACCTTTGCAAATCTCTTCTGAGTTTCCTGCACAGCTATCTCATTGTAAGGACTAAATAACATCGGAGATGACTGACTGACCCTTATGTTATGTGACAAAAGTATTTCACAATTTAGTTACCTGTTTCGACCAGTCATTGGCCATCATCGGACTGTATACAGCTAAAACAGAAGAGACAAAGAATCATTACAGAATCTATAAAATCTGCCATCAACTATCTATGGAATTATAAAATAAGTATAAAATTATACGTAAAACCATATGCGGTAAGAGGTCACATAGCGTTCTATTGCATTATCTACATAAGTATGGGGAGCAGTACGTAGGTTTAATAGTCGGAATGAAATCCCTTTGTCTAATCATTCATGTTTACGTTCGTGAAAGGAGTAGCCACTTTTACAGATTCGACAGTGATTCCTTCTCACCATTATTTTTTATATATGACCATCGGATGGTTGTAATCGGTTGCTACATTGCGAAATAGTTTTGTCATTGTTGCCAAAAACAAAAGACAGTTCACAATACCAAAGTGAGTATGAAGGAAGTCTATGGTAGCTGGGTGAATTTCTGGCTCCTCAGAGAACGTGCCGTGATGACATTTACTGAAAAATTAAAACTATTTGCTCTGCTGGCAGTCAAATCCGGATCTGTACGAGGTAGAGGGATAGAAGGTAGTAGGATTTAACGTTCCGAAGACAGTGAGATCATTAGAGAATGAACGAAATCTAGACTGGAGAAGGATAAGGAAAGTAATCGGCCAGCCTGTTCTAAGATACCAAACTAGCATTCACTTTAAGTGGCTTAGGGCATATACAGTCAGTCATTCGCGAGCGCAATCCGTAAGTTAAAAACTTGCTTCAACAGAACTAAAGATATTCTGAGATTTGAGTAGCATAATCGAGGGAGTATTCCTTCTTGAATTACAGTGAAGGAATTATGCTTTTCCTGAAACGTCGGAGAAACTCACCGCTTTGTTTTTTAATGTTTACACGAAATACGTGTATATTCCACTCGGAAGAGACAAACTTTCGATATACCGTTCATAATAAGCATTGTTTACCAAAATTGCATCTAGAATTTACTTCCTCTCCGTAGAGAGCTACGAACAGCAGAAAAAATGCAATTTCAAGAGCCTGTTTCTGGTGATGTGGCCACAGCCTTACGTATACATTATGTATAATACCTCAAATACCAGGCGTATTTCTTCATGTAAATGTGACTGAATGCGGATCTCTTAACTAAAACTTCGCGTAGTCTTCAGTTACGCCTAAGTGGCTTGGCATTGGAGAAACTGAAGGCTTATCCATTTGGACGTCACAGAATGGTCATGAAATAATGCAGTAATTATCTACAATTGTAATTCTAGTTTAACAGGAAGTAGAGTCTCGCTAAAGAAAACTTTTGAGTTACATTTGTAACCTGATTACTCAAATGCTTAATGCAGTGGAGCTGTGTTTGCTGACTGTGTGCCTGTTTTGTGTCTGCACAGACGCGGAGAAGCCGAGCTACGGGCAGGGCACGCTGGTGGCCGTGCCGCTGCTGGCCAAGGGCGCCGAGTCTGGAGCCGCCTGGAACGCCGTGCTGGACTCCAGCGCCGACGACATCCTGCGCATACAGGTGAGCGCGCGTCCGCCGCCTGATAGCACTACCAGAGTGCAGCGGAGGGGAGTGTCATGGCGGTCACGTTCCTGTCCGAAGAACAATTCACCAAAACCATTTAAATTTTACATCTATTATTTTCCAAACTTTTTAGCCAACTTTTAGTGAATAATGTCTCGTGAAGACTAGAGCTGTCTAAACTGGCAAGGAATTGTACTTCTCAGAGGTAGCCTCAGAGGGTGGGCTGTCAGCCTTGCCGGCTGCAGAAGGCGTTCCTCACAACTAAAGGCACCCATCCACATGCTGACCGTATGTACCGCCAAAACAAATCAGACATGTTTTGGAGTCCGAAGAAGTTGTGTAAGGCAAGGCTTGAAGGGAAAGAACTTCCACACAGGCAAAAAAATCAGGAAGATTGGCCGAGTCTAAAAGCAGGTGGAAATAACTCAAAGAGAATCTTCTCATGACATCAGCCGAATGGTAACGTCGCCTTGTATCGACCGTTCAACGAGTTTCCTGCTCGTAATCTTCACCTGAAAATGGTGACTAGGAAAGTCGGTAAAACGTTGCTACAGGACAACCCTGTCTCTCGGATGATAATCTGAGGATATTCCATCAATGCAGTTCTCCGAGAAAGCCTGCGTTCCTATACAGCATTACCCAAATTTGTACTCTTGCATACCCGTAGTATTCAGATCTGTGATCTAGAACTTAATACTAAGTGAAATACTGATTGTGAAGAGTGCGCATTTCGATTTTATATCGTGTAAATTACGACCTTGCAAAAGTTATGACAGTTGCTTAAATCACTGCAAGACGCATATACGTGCCAAATTTCCAAATGATGTACTTCTCTGAATTTTCCAGTTTCTTCCAGGTTGAGCTATAGCAGTGGACTACGCACCGATGTAAACAAATTATTAGTTTATTATTATATTAAAATATTTATAAATTTATTGATATTATTGTTATTAAAACCCTGCGTATGTATGGCATGTTGAAATTGGGTATAGGTAGAGGGACAGAGCATCAACAATCCACAGTGAAAGTAGCCTACATATTGAAGAACAATAGTCATCTCTGGTAGGTGTACAAGTGTCACTCTCAACCCCCTCTCGTGCCAGTAAACACCGAAAATGGAACATACTGCGATATCCCGAAGCTTCGAAATTTGGATCCGCGCCTGCTTTGACCAGTCTGGCTGAACAGAGCTGTTTGTAACTCTGTTTTCGCCGTTGTGTAGAAAAACCGTAAGAAGTATGTGCCATGTTACGCCAACAATGGAAGAAAGACAGCACTGCTCACAAATTAACATGAAACTTGTACACCAAGTATAGCACTTTCACAGTCTGTCCTATAGTGTAACGAGCAGGGCGCTGCCTTGCGAGACCGGGAGGTGAGACACACGCGGGTGGAACCCGCGCGGCGGATCAACGACCGTTGTTGTGACATACCAAACCGGCCAGCATGGGTGTCGTGTTTATGCTGTTTGCCACGCTCTTTCAGGAAAATGAGGGCTGGTCTCCAATCTCCTCTTCAGAAAATATGATACACAAACAATGAAAACACAACAACACAAAGTATAAAGTTAACAGGATTCATAGAGAGATAGCACACACGATATCCCTGTGATTAAAATTACAATAAAATGACTTTGCCAAATCATGAAAATAGTGCATCTCCTATGACTCTAGGTTATTTTCCCATGGACAATGGCGGGAACAGCCCCATCGAAGTGGTGCCATAGATTCTCGATTGGGTTTTGGGGAGTTTGGTGGCCAAGGGAGTATTGTAATTTCATCCTGCTGCTCTTCGAACCATGCATGTCCTGTTGGTAGGTGCTATCGTGCCCAGAGAAAACAAACTGCATTTAGGGGTGGGTATGTCCCCCAAGGATAGATACGTACTTGTGTAGATCCATTGTGCTTCTAGAGTGGCGAGATCACCCAGGGGATAATACGAAAATATCTCCGAGACCATAGCGCTTCTTCCTCCGGCCTGGACCATTATGACGATTGTTGCAGGGCCATACACGCCTACACCCATCTATTTCATGGAGCGTAAAACGTAATTCACCTGCAAAGGCCACCTTTCGCCACTCTGTGGACATCCAGTTGCGGTACTGGAGTGCAGATGAACAGCAGTCAGCATGGGTGCATGAACCACACGCCTGCTGTGGAGATCCATACGCAGCAAAGTCCACTGAACGGTTGTTGAGGAGACACTGTTGGAAGCCCCTTGGGCCACCTCGACGGTCACTTGCTCAACAGTTGCTCGTCTATTCGGCCGTACACATCACCGCAGCCGCCATTCACCCCTGTCCTCAATGGTTCGTGGTGCATCAAAGTTGCCTCGGCGCGGGTTTTCGATAGCACTCTTTTAACATGCACGGTATACTTCATCCACGGCGGCACGCGAACAGTTAACAAACTTTTCCATTTCGGAAATGCTTCCACCTTCTTCCCTAAAGCGAAAAATATCTCCTTTTGTACATAAATCACTCCGTATCCAGATTACAACTACTACACTGTCTACCGTATCCCCCCCCCAGACACGCTCTATATACCCCCACTGCTAGTGCTGCCGCCTATCGTCTATGACACGTGGACGTCGAACGTCGGTGGTGGTCACATTAATGAAACTGAAACGTGTTCCTATACAGCACTTGAGGTATAGTGCTTGAATGTTACTGTGTTACAGTTCCTGTCACTTCAGCTTATAAACTGCGCGCTCGTTGTTTTCAATTTCGTTTCGTTTAGCTATAAGAGTCAGTGACTCTTTTGACACAACGGATAGCCAACCGCTGGTAAAATACGCGACTCAAATGGAATGCTTTATTGGTACATTTGACTTTTGGTCTGATTTTTGACGTAAAACGCCTTCTTTCAACGCTTGTTTTAATACTGCCACGTGCCAGCGTTCCCCGTACTTGTGTACATTTATACTGCTCAAGCGTCCTCGATAACATACACACATCAAAAAAGTTTTGCGTCACTCTGATCCTCAGAACTCCTAAACATAGACGTTGACTGTGGATATTTTATCAGACACACAGTCCCTTTGACTGTTCAGAGATGTCACTAAACCCGCCCAAAGATGTAAACAACCATGCATGAGCAGCGCCTATTAGACGGAGGGGGGTCCGACAGCCGATCAGTTCCAGTCATTCCACCACAGCTCGTGTTGCCTGTAGTTCAACCATGTCCAGACGGTCAATACCGTGGTTCTATCGCGTCCGCATTGTTACTTTGTGCCTGGAAGGGCTCTCAACAAGGGAAGTGTCCAGGCGTTTCGGAGTGAACTAAAGCGATGTTGGTCGGACATGGAGGAGATACAGAGAGACAGGAACTGTCGATGACATCCGTCGCTCAGGCCGCCTACTGCTGTAGTAGGTTACCGGTCCCTAAGGATTATGACTCGGAGGAAACCTGACAGCAACGCCACCACGTTGAATAATACTCTTCCTGTAGCCACAGAACGTCGTGTTACGACTCAAACTGTGTGCAATAGGCTGCATGATGTGCAATTTCACTCCCGACGTCCATGGCGAGGTCCTTTGCAACCACGACACCATGTAGCGCGGTGCATATGGGCCCAACAACATGCCGAATGGACCCCTCAGGATTGGCATCACGTTCTCTTCACCGAAGAGTGTCACATATGCCTTCAACCGGATGATCGTCGGAGACGTGTTTGGAGGCAACCCGGTCAGGCTGAACGCTTTAGACACACTGTGCAGCGAGTGCAACAAGGTAGAGGTTCCCTGCTGTTTTGGGGTGGCATTATGTGGGGCCGACGTTCGCCACCGGTAGCAATGGAAGACGTCGTAACGGCTGTACGATACGTGAATGCCATCCTCCGACCGATTGTGCAACCATATCGGCAGCATATTGGCGAGGCATCCGTCTTCATGGACGACAATTCGCGCCCCCGTCGCGCTCATCTTGTAAATGACTTACTTCAGGATAACGACATCGCTCTACTAGAGTGATCATCATGTTCTCCAGTCATGAATCCTATCGAACATACCTGGAATAGATTGAAAATGGCTGTTTTGGACGAAGTGACCTACCAACAACTCTGAGGGATCTACGCCGAATCGCCGTTGAGTAGTGGGACAATCTGGATCAACAGTGCCTTGGTGAACTTGTGGATAGTATGCCACGACGAATACAGACATGCATCAATGAAAGAGGACGTGCTACTGGGTATTAGAGGTACCGCTGTGTAGAGCAGTCTGAACCACCACTTCTGAAGGTCTAGCTGTATGGTGATACAACAGACAATGTGTTGTTTTCATGAGCAATAAAAAGGGCCGAAACGATGTTAATGTTGATCTCTATTCCAATTTTCTGTACAGGTTTCGGAACTCTTTGAACCGAGGTGATGCAAAACTTTTTTATGTGTTTATTTGTGGTATTCTACGAGGTTACAAGTCCACACGGGAGTGTATGCAAATTTATTTCGATAGATCGTTGGTTGTTTACTGTTTTTAAATAGAAAGCTATGCTCTCAAAGGACACAATGCCGAATTACGCTTCGATACGTTAAACTTCAGACGTTTCTTTATCAGCATCTTCATTACCTGTTAGCAGTATTGGAAGAGTCGCTGCCCTGAAACTTGGTAAACTTCAAAATACTCTTAAGCTCATCGTCTTCTTTGAAGTCATTATTGGAAGTTTTTCAGACATCCACCAACAGTATAAACGGTCTGAAACGAACCACTGGACACGAGACACTATATGTCGGTATTGTTCATATGTATCTTGCATAGCATTTTGGTTGAGGTAATGAATAGTCGTACACGGCAATGGTTTTTGTGCTTACAGATTACTCCGGCGGCAGATGCTATTGTGGGAAAATGGAAAATGGACATTGACACCAAACTGAAGAACGACGGCGCGGTCAGCTACAGCTACAAGGACCCGTTCTATATCCTGTACAACCCCTGGTGCCGACGTAAGTACTCACTCACCTGCCTAAGACTTGTAATTGTAGATTTCGTTCTTCAATCTCGGAGTTGTCGCACACCTTTAACTGTCTTAAAATGGTTCGGCATTTCAAAAGCGAAATGGAAGAGGAATCGAGATTATTATCACAATATGCTGTTGTAACTGCAGCAGCGTGTGTACGTCTTTCTTTGATGAAATGCAAGGAAGCCTTCACAAGTTCGACAAACAAAAAAAAAAAAAAAAAAAAAAAAAAATGAATACATTGCTTTAGCAAAAACAAAATTTTATTTCCCAGTTAATGTTGTTTGAGCTTCATGTACCTTATCCATGGAGAATCAGTTCTCCTTATTTTCTCAGAAAAGAAAGCTGTTGCCAGTTGTGCGTAGTAATCCCTCTCAACTTGCGTAGTCTCCTTATTCAAAGGATATTTCACTGCTCCAAGCCACTTTAAGGGGCTTCAAACCCCAGCACCGCCATTTTATCATCGAAATGAACAATTTATAGATAGCTGCATTTTCATGGTATAAGAGAAATCTTTAATTTTGGCCGCTTCTGCTTCAGTTCGTTGTACAAGTACCCCAATAACGTTAACTAGAAGCAATCGTTGCATTATCCTTTGCCTACTAATAATCATAATAATATCTTTTGAGCCTCAAGAAGCAGACAATCTTCCGATGGTAAAATTTTTGAAACGATGAAAGCATTCCACTTCGTCTCTACAGACACTCGTTCGTTGCGAAAGTTCGTCGCTGACAGAAGTTGATGCAATACAAAATTCTTCGGCAAAAAATCGCTCAGTATTCGTAACCACAACTGATCAACGTTCGAAATCATTCGAATCCCTATGAGAGAAGAAATTTTTGCGACCAGAATACTGAAAATTTGTTAGAGTCTTAACACCTTGTCGAAATCAAGATTATTAGAAAGCTAACATTTTCCACTCTGGTTGGCGCCGCAACCGTGTGTTAGTCATGAAATGAGAACATTCTCAGCAGATGACTGAAAAGAATATGAAATCATGTTTCTTCCACGATCGATTTCGGCATATTATCAGTTCTCAAATTGTTTTGAAGCACCTTATCACATGTCATAATGTGTCAAAATATTTGGCATCGTCGAAGTTAATGACCAGACCATAAATCGCACGCAAATCAACCATGAAATAAATTGAACTTCAAATCCCTTATAGTCGTATTGTCATTTCATCACAACAGAGCAATCGCTTAATCAGTTGTACAATGATCTCGCGCACATGAAAAAATATGTAGCACAGTGACAGCGCATTTCACTTTAAGCTATAGATCCCCTAGCACTGCTGTGCAAAACAGTGTACCTCTGGAAGAAAGACTACTTAGTGCGCGCCAAACCCTGTTGGATGAATTTTGGGAACCTGTACTCGAAGAGGACTGTACCAACACCGTGCCCGTCGCGAAAGGAATATCAAATCGTATTTCTTCCACGATCGATTTCGACATGTCTGCAATGAACCGTTTTGCTGGTATGTCAACGCGGACTGTTTATTGTATCTACAAGGAACGGAGCAGGACTCGCAAGCGTGTATCACGATATGAAAACAGTGGCCGTAAAAACTGGAGAGGAACTGCTGCTGTCAGAATATGTGGATCCTCCGCAGCCAGTTTCCAAGCGAATATCGCGAAGGGAACTGCGTGCACTGGACTTTTGGAATCGCATACGAAGTAAAGGAATTCTGCTATCTGGGAAGCAAAACAATTCATGACTGACGAAGGAAGAAGGACATAAAAAGCAGACTAGTACGGGCAAAGGGGGCATGCCTGGCCAAAAATAGTCTACTAGTGTCAAACTTAGGCCTTAATTTTAGGAAGAAATTTCTGAGAATGTACGTTTGGAGCACAGCATTGTAGGTACGGTAGGGAATCGTGAACTGTGAGAAAACCGCAGCAGAAGAGAGTAGAAGCATTTGAGATGTGGCGCTAGAGAAAAATGTTGAAAATTAGGTGGACTGATAACATTAGCAATGAGGAGGTTCCATGCGGTATCAGTGAAGGAAGGAACATCTGAAGAACATTGACAAGAAGTAGGAAAAAGACGATAAGACGTGTGTTAAGATACTGGAGAATAACTTTCATGGTACTAGAGGATCTGTCGACGCTAAGACCCGCAGAGGAAGAGAGAGATAGGAGTACATCGAGCAAGAACCTGAGGACATAGTGTTCAAGTACTACTCTGAGACAAAGCGGTTGCCGCAAGAGAAGGAAAAAAAAAAAGCCCCCGCGAAAGGCCACTATTGCTCACAGCATTACAAAACTGTGTATCTTTATTTGGCTGAACAGCACAGAAACTGGACATTTGCTTACTGGAGGCGTGTAAGGTGTTCCGACCATCAGGTCGTGATTTTACGTCTTTTCAAACGATGCACGAAGTTGATTCTATCAGCAGCCCAATGAAGCGTGTAACCTGGAGCGCGTGGAGGATATACGAGTAACTCATGCTGATGGCGGTTGTGTGATCTTTTTGTGGGTGTGTTCCGCGCCATGATTTGGACCCCATCATTTCGATTACCATGAACTTAAACTTAAGATGTTTATTTCAGTTTTCTCGGTGACCAATTTTTGCCCTTTATTCTACATCTTCATGTTGAGTATTCTGTGAACACTCTCTCCTTTAGATATAAAAACAGCCATGTTCACACAGCTTAACGCATACTATCCTCGCTTGTAGAACACTCAACCACCCTGTCGCATCCCCACTACGCCACCAAATCTCGAGATTTTAGTCCTATATGAAATTTCTGGGACTAACTGGAACAGAAGGTAAAACGTAGCAACCGACAACATCCCTGAAATTTGCTAGCTCCATGAGAGCTAACCTACAGTGAGTGGCTTCATGCGTATATACTTGCTCACCGAATTGGGATCCTTATAAAGTGTAGAAGCGGTTTTATACGAGTGAGTAATACACTGAGGTGACAAAAGTCGTGGGATAGCGATATGCACAAATACAGATCGCGGTAGTATCGTGTTAACAACGTATAAACGGGTGGTGCAATGACGGAACTATCGCTTGTACTCAGGTGATTCACGTGAAAAGGTTTCCGACTTGATGATGGCCGCACGACGGCAATTAACAGACTTCGGACGCGAAATATTAGTTGGAGCTAGACCCATAGGACATTCCGTTTCGGAAATCGTTATGGAATTCAGTATGCTGAGATCCACAGTGTCCAGAGTGGGCGGAGAATACCAAATTTCAGGAGTACCTTCTCACCACGGGCAACGCAGCGCCTGATGACCTCACTAGACCACTGAGACGAGCGGCGTTTTCGTAGATTTATTAGCGCTACGAGACAAGCAACACTGCATGAAATAGCCACAGAAATCACTGTGGGACGTACGACGAACGTATCCGTTAGGACAGTGCGGCGAAATCTGGCGTTAATGGGCTGTGGGAGCAGATGACCGAGCCGAGTGCCTTTGCTGACAGCACGACATCTCCTGGGCTCGCGACCATATCGCTTGGACTCTAGACGATTGTAAAACCGTGTCCTGGTCAGATGAGTTCCGATTTCAGTTGGAAACAGCTGATGGTGGGGTTCGAGTGCGGCGCAGACCCCACGAACCAAGGACCCACGTTGTCAACAAGGCACTGTGCAAGCTGGTAGTGTTTACATGGAATGGACTGGATCCCCTGGTCCAATTGAACCAATCATTGACTGGAAACGGTCATGTTCGGCTATTTGGAGACCACTTGCTGTCATCAGATGAATTCGCAATAGCGAACAGTGACTACCATCGGCTCTAGAATGGAATGACGACAATGAAATTTTTGTGCCGTATTCACCTGATGTGTTTCGTAATGGCTGTGGTCGCCGCAGTGCATCGTCTTCAGAATAACACAGGCAGTGCAATATCGTATTTATCTGCCGATACCGGCCATGCGACTTTCAAGCATAACGTCTGATCTGTGAGGGAATACACATAATGGATGTGCCAGTACAAATCGTAGACGTATGGTTGACGACATATGGAAGTTTGGATCTGGCCTGAGTCGCGCAAGGATAGCCAAATGGTAAGCCGGAAATCCGGGTACGTGTTCCGCTCCGGCACAACTTTTCATTGTCATCATTCCACTCTACAGCCGATGGTAGTCGCTATTTGCAATTGCGAATTCATCTGATGTGTTCGCAACGGCTGTGGTCACCCCAGTAGATCGTCATCAGAATAACAGAGGCACTGCAATATTGTATTTGCTGTGATGTTCCCAAACAACGACAGGATTTTTAGGGATGACAATATGCCATGTCACCAGGTCTACGTTATTCGCAATGGGTTTCAATAACATCCTGGGCAATTCTAGCGTATGGTTTGCCCACTCAGATTTCCCGACACAAGTCGCATTCATCATTACAGAACGTAATCGAGAGGACAGTTCGTGCACAGAATCCTACCCCTGGCAACACTTCCGCAATTATGAAAGACTACAGAAGCACTAGAATGGCTCAGTATTTCTTCAGGAGACTTCCAACGACTTGTTGAGTCCATGCCACGTCGAATTGCTGCACTATGCCAGGCAAAATGAGTCCGATTCTACGCTACTGGCCATTAAAATTGCTACACCACGAAGATGACGTGCTACAGACGCGAAATTTAGCCGACAGGAAGAAGATGCTGTGATATGCAAATGATTAGCTTCTCAGAGCATTCACAGAAGGTTGGCGCCGGTGGCGACACCTACAACGTGCTGACATGAGGAAAGTTTCCAACCGATTTCTCATACACAAACAGCAGCTGACCGGCGTTGCCTGGTGAAACGTTGTTGTGATGCCTCGTGTAAGGAGGAGAAATGCGTACCATCACGTTTCCGACTTTAATAAAGGTCGGATTGTAGTCTATCGCGATTGCGGTTTATCGTATCGCGACATTGCTGCTCGCGTTTGGCGAGATCCGATCACTGTTAGCAGAATATGGAATCAGTGGGTTCAGGAGGGTAATACGGAACGCCGTGCTGGATCCCAACGGCCTCGTATCACTAGCAGTTCAGATGGCAGGCATCTTATCCGCATGGCTGTAACGGATCGTGCAGCCCCGTCTCGATCCCTGAGTCAACAGATGGGGACGTTTGTAAGACAACAACCATCTGCACGAACAGTTCGACGACGTTTGCAGCAGCATGGACTATCAGCTCGGAGACCATGGCTGCGGTTTCCCTTGACGCTGCATCACAGACAGGAGCGCCTGCGATAGTGTACTCAACGACTAACCTGGGTGCACGAATGGCAAAACGTCATTTTTTCGGATGGATCCAGGTTTTGTTTACAGCATCATGATGGTCGCATCCGTGTTTGGCGTCATCGCGATGAACGCACATTGGTTGCGTGTATTCGTCATCGCCATACAGGCGTCACCCGGCGTGATGGTATGGGGTGCCATTGGGTATACGTCTCGGTCACCTCTTGTTCGCATTGACGGCACTTTGAACAGTGGATGTTACATTTCAGATGTGTTACGACCCGTGACTCTACCCTTCATTCGATCCCTGCGAAACTCTACATTTCAGCAGGATAATGCACGACCGCGTGTTGCAGGTCCTGTACGGGCCTTTCTCGATACAGAAAATGTTCGACTGCTGCCCTGGTCAGCATATTCTCCAGATCTCTCACCAAATGAAAACGTCTGGTCAATGGTGGCCGAGCAATTGGCTCGTCACAATACGCCAGTCACTACTCTTGATGAACTGTGGTATCGTGTGGAAGCAGCATGGGCAGCTGTACCTGTACACGCCATCTAAGCTCTGTTTGACTCAATGCCCAGGCGTATCGAGGCTGTTATTACGGCCAGAGGTGGTTGTTCTGAATACTGATTTCTCAGGATCTATGCACCTAAATTGCGTGAAAATGTAATCATATGTCAATTCTAGTATTATATATTTGTCCAATGAATACCCGTTTATCATCTGCATTTCTTCCTGGTGTAGCAATTTTAGTGGCCAGTAGTGTATATTGGAGGTACAGCATGACTTCTGGCACCTCATCGTTTTTGTCTGGTGAGCAGACTACCACGTTGCCGACGTACGCCGACAGCAGTTTGACGGCTGCAGTCTAGCAGATGAAGCTGGAGATGGTGCGTGTCGGATCGCGGCCCGTGCCCCGCGTTCCTCCGGAATGGAGTTAACTGTTTGACAGGTCATAGCCTCCGACCTCTGGCCTCACTCTTTCCCCACTCTTGTCCCGGGACGCGGGCGTCAGTTCTACGCAGTATAGGCAACCGATGTGCTCATGCTGCACTCCGTGGTGCTAGGAGGCATTTATAAGGGGCAGAAGTTCACTGCAACGAGGAAACGGCGGCACGATTGCATCGAGTCGCTACAAGAACGTCGTCATGTAATTCCACTCTGATCTTCTTGGAGAAGTGACGGGGTTATTATTCTGTTGTTCAAGAGTTTAGAACTGAAGTGTACAATAAAACAACTCATACAGGGCGTGATGAAAATTAATGCCTTTGAATTTTTATACGAAAACTCTTAAGGCTTTTTGAATAAAACAAACGTTATTAACATTCTACATCTTTATTCTTCATATCTACACTACTGGCCACTAAAATTGCTACACCAAGAAGAAATGCAGATGATAAACGGGTATTCATTGGACAAATATATTACACTAGAACTGACATCTGATTATATTATCACGCAGTTTGGGGGCATAGATCCTGAGAAATCAGTACCCAGAACAACCACCTCTGGCCGTAATAACGGCCTTGATACGCCTGGGCATTGAGTCAAACAGAGCTTGGATGGCGTGTACAGGTACAGCTGCCCATGCAGCTTCAACACGATACCACAGTTCATCAAGAGTAGTGACTGGCGTATTGTGACGAGCCAGTTGCTCGGCCACCATTGACCAGACATTTTCAATTGGTGAGAGATCTGGAGAATGTGCTGGCCACGGCAGCAGTCGAATATTTTCTTGAAAAAAAGAGACAGCATTGGTCGTATATTTTTTACTATTGCAAAATCGATTTTCTGTCACTGAGTGACCATCTTCAGTGCTAGAAGTTAAAAATTTTTTCACATTACGATCAGAGAGTACAACTAGAAAATCACAATTACATCTGCATATGAACATAACATTTGTTAGAAACAAACCTATATTGTATAACTTAAATTGGGATGCACTGTTGTCACTAAGCTTACGGCAATCACATAGACTGAGGACGCTGTTTACCTGCACTTGTTCAGCAGACCTCGGTGTGACGGGGCTTGACACGCCCTCTATGTGACATGTGTCGTAGTGCACAAGACAACATGGAGTCGCCAATCAACGAATATTTTCTGTATCCAGAAAGGCCTGTACAGGACCTGCAACATGCGGTCTTGCATTATCCTGCTGAAATGTAGGGTATCGCAGGGATCGAATGAAGGGTAGAGCCACGGGTCGTAACACATCTGAAACGTAACGTCCACTGTTCAAAGTGCCGTCAATGCGAACAAGAGGTGACCGAGACGTATAGCCAATGGCACCCCATTCCAGCACGCCGAGTGATACGCCAGTATGGCGAAGACGAATACACGCTTCCAATGTGCGTTCACCACGACGTCGCCAAACACGGATGCGACCATCATGATGCTGTAAACAGAACCTCGATTCATCCGAAAAAATGACGTTTTGCCATTCGTGCACCCAGGTTCGTCGCTGAGTACACCATCGAAGGCGCTCCTGTCTGTGATGCAGCGTCAAGGATACCTGCAGCCATGGTCTCCGAGCTGATAGTCCATGCTGCTGCAAACGTCATCGAACTGTTCGTGCAGATGGTTGTTGTCTTGCAAACGTCCCCATCTGTTGATTCAGGGATCGAGACGGGGCTGCACGATACGTTACAGCCATGTGGATAAGATGCCTGTCATCTCAACTGCTAGTGATACGAGGCCGTTGGGATCCAGCACGGCGTTCCATATTACCCTCCTGAACCCACCGATTCCATATTCTGCTAACAGTCATTGGATCTCGACCAACGCGAGCAACAACGTCTCGATACCATAAACCGCAATCGCGATAGGCTACAATCCGACCTTTATCAAAGTCGGAAACGTGATGGTACGCATTTCTCCTCCTTACACGAGGCATCACAACAACGTTTCACCAGGCAACGCCGGTCAACTGCTGTTTGTGTACGAGAAATCGGTTGGAAACTTCCCTCATGTCAGCACGTTGTAGGTGTCGCCACCGGCGCCAACCTTGTGTGAATTCTCTGAAAAGCTAATCATTTGCATATCACAGCATCTTCTTCCTGTCGGTTAAATTTCGCGTCTGTAGCACGTCATCTTCGTGGTGTAGCAATTTTAATGGCCAGTAGTGTACATATTTATTTCTCAACACAGTCACCCCGACAACAAACGCGTTTCTCCCAGCAAGAGACCTGTTTGTTGATACCGTCACTGTGTAGTGTATATTTGACTTTGTTGATGGAGCCACAATGTCACTTCTGGTTGCAAAGTTCCATCACTAGCAAAGTGAATTCCTCAAAAGTGTTCTTTAAATTTTGGAAACAGATGAAATCGGATGGGGCCAAGTCGTAACTGCATGGTGGAACGATCAGTAACAGTGAACTAAAAGCGTGGGACTGTTGCATATATCACATCGCTGGTGTGTGGACTGCCATTTTCATGCGGAAGGAGATGGTGCTCCATGTGTGGACGAATTCTTCGAATTCGAAAATCGATTACAGCACGCTGTTTCTCACACATCGACATAGTTACACTATACACCGCTATATTACGCGACACAATTCGGAGAACTCTAGCGACAGAGGGCTGCAAATGTGTAGATAGGAAGAATAAAGATGTAGTATGTTAATAAAGTTTCTTTTATTTAAGAAGCTTTAAGAGTCTTAACATAAAAAATTTGGAGGAGTTACTTTTCAGCACGCCCTCGTATATACGTTATCAGTCTACAAATGTAAAAACTCATCTACCAATGTTAGAATTTGTGAAATAAAGCTCAGTGTCAACTGCAACAGAGCCTATGCTGAAGTGGGGCATTAACTGGATCTCACCAGGAGCTCCAGTCACTAATAAAATACTGGTTCCCTTACACATAATTTAAAAAACTTCTATGATTATGGCTTGGAAAGCCTTTTTCAGGAAGTATTCCCCACAGCATTTGTCTTATAGGAATATATCTACTGAACACTTTTGTATGGTCAATGAATGTGCTTTTCAGTTATCTGTATTCTGAATAGAGCGGCGATACACGAACAATCGGTGCAGAATACGCCTTAGTCTTCGTCCAAAAGGACCTCCACAGCTCTTCTTATAAGCACTGTAGTTATTTTGGAATATAAATTGTGTTCCTCGCTTGAACACTGATTCAACCTTTGCTAACATCCATTCTTTGGGGGGGGGGGGGGGGGGAATCTTTTCTACTTCCAGCAAATGTTCACAAAATGTAATAGTCGTACTCTCAGTACTGAAACACCATTTCCTCAACTCTCGGAATTAGGGTCTTATATTCCTTCTACCACAACGTATGAGCCACGCGGGGTAGCTGCTTGGTCTAGGGCGCCTTGTACGGTTCGCGCGGCTCCCACCGTCGGAGATTCGAGTCCTCCCTCGGGTATGGGTGTGTGGGTTGTTCTTTGCGTAAGATAGTTTAAGTTACATTGAGTAGTGTGTAAGCTTAGGGACCGATGACCTCAGCAGTTTGGTCCCATAGGTCTTACCACTAATTTCCAAAATTTCCACAACGTATGCTGTGTTATGTGCCTCATGTAATTTGAAAGTGTGGATTAAAAACAAATGGCAGTGACGTACAGGAAATGTTCATTCTCTTGTTTCTCTCCCCTGGCAGAGGACCAGGTGTTCCTGGAGGGCGAAGAACTGCTGCAAGAGTATGTGCTGAATGACACAGGCCTCATCTGGAGAGGCAGCTACAACCGGCTTCGCCCGTGTGTCTGGAAGTATGCCCAGTTTGAGAAGGACATCCTCGACTGTGCCCTCTATCTCGTGAGCAAGATCGGCGGCGTTCGGCCAAGTGAGTGCGGAGATCCTGTGAGGGTCTGCAGAGCCATCTCAGCAGCAGTGAGTACCACATCATCTGCGTGAATACTTTTTACGTGCTAGCTTCCTTGCAAAGCAATTTTGTTGTTAGAAGCACCATGAACAACTGCTCGGATGGAGTTTAAAATGTTACCTGTTAGCAGCGTTTGGTAAATGTCTAACAAAAGACACATGGCATTGTTGGCAGGGGGTCTCCGAGGGATCTTTCAGTTGGCTAAGTAAAGGGTTTCCTATCTCTGTGCCCAGACGTCTGTTTCCATACCGTGTATGAGAATTTTCCCTGAAGGATCCCTGTAACGAGTGTGCGTGCTGTGGTGTCATGTTTGTGTTGTACGAAGATGAAAGAAGGGAGAGAGTGAAACACAATGCCAAGACATAGTGTACTTGTCTCAATTCACCATCAAGATTTGGTCTGGCTACCTCCAAGTTTAGCATCATTGTACAGATGTACATTGGGAACTGTGATTATAGAGGGGACACCATCTGATAAATTTCTTAGCTGTGCGTCATGCAGATCCATCCTGGTAGCTTATATGAGTTACATATACTGTGTTTGCATGAGACATGTCAAGAAAAGAAACATTAGCAGCTGCTAAAAAGAATATCCCATTTGGATGGTCAGGTAGGCAGTTAGATAGAGCTTCTGTATTTACTGATGTGTTAAATATTGATAACTCGTTGTTATCAATATCAAGACACGTTCATAGGACTTGTCACCCTGGAAAAAGCGTTCGACAATGAAAACTGGTGCAAGATATTCGAAATTATGAGAAAAATAAGGTTAAGCTGTAGGGAGAGACGTGTAACATACAATATGTACAGGAGAAAAGAGGGAATAATAAGAGTGGACGACCAAGAACGAAGAGCTCGGATTACAAAGGGTGTAAAACAGGGATTAGTCTTTCGCCCCTACTGTTCAATCTCTACATCAAAGAAGCAATGATGAAAATAAAAGAAAGGTTCAGGAGCAGTGGTGGCTCGTGAGTATAGACTCTGGGTGTTCACAAATTTTAGATTCAAATAAATTTGAGAGAGAGTAAAATTAATAGCATCTGTTGTACAACAGTTATGCTTATCAACAACTTTATGCGACTACAGTCACTGCCAGTGATAATAACAATAAAAATAAGATGCATAACGTATCTGATAAAAGAAAGAATTGTTCTTGTGGGATTTTCAAATGGTTGTAATGGCTCTGAGCACTATGGGACCTAATGTCTTAGGTCATCAGTCCCCTAGAACTTAGAACTACTTAAACCTAAGTAACCTAAGCACATCACACACAGCCATGCCCGAGGCAGGATTCGAACCTGCGACCGTAGCAGTCACGCGGTTCCGGACTGAAGCGCCTAGAACAGCACGGCCACCGCGGACGGCTGTGGAATTTTGTTTTGTGCATAATTATGTACAGTTTAGGGCAATAACGAAATGACGTGAAAGCTTTCGCAACTCTCCGTTTCGCATTTTTGTGTAAGTGGGAGTTTTCGTGCTTTTCCTTTTGTTCGGACAAATGTACAAAATCCCTGACAGATGTACTAGGTCACGAATTTACTTCCGGGATAAAAATCAGGTATTCTTACACTGCACCCATGCAACAACTTGTGCAAAGTGTACACTTTCTTGTTAAATGTTCGCGTGTAGCATGCATATTTGATTACTCAATCTCTCAAAGGATCTATTCTCAGAGCCCTAGTTTCTTTGCGGTTAAATTTTCCTGGTAATTTACTTTTCTGTTCCCAGAATGAGATTTTCACTCTGCAGAGGAGTGTGCGCTGATAACAAATTTCTTGGTAGGTTAAAACTGTGTGTCAGATGTCAGATCGAGGCTCGAACTCGGGACCTTTGCCTTTCGCGGGCAAGTGCTCTACCGACTGAACTACTCAAGCACGACTCACGACCCATCCTCACAGCCTTAATTTTCCAATAGCATTTAAAATGTATTCAACATAGTTTATGTTTACACTGCACGCATAAGCCGATTCCCGCAAGATAGACAACCAACGCCCAACCCAAGGTGCCATATGTAGAAATGACTAAACTCAATTAGTAATGTCTACCAACACCAGAGAAACGAGCCAGACAGATTTTAGTGAACTTTCATATACACAAAGTCGACCTACAGTACAGATAAACCCGACTCACTATACGATCAACAGATTTCATATGCACGAATAAATGCTACAATCTCACAATCGACGTATAGGTACTTCAGGCCCTCATAATTCTCAGTGCCCCAAATTCATATTATACCACAACTCATTCAGAAATCCACAAAATAGGTTTACTGTAAGTACAACTTTAACATACTCTGACGTCCGATCTAATTTCACTATAACATATAGTGAGTGAATTAGCCTATCTGAGGAGTGTGCTGTCATATAGCAGGATTCTTGCTAAGCAAACAGGGATAAAAGTCTGCCGCAATGTGCTACCACTGTGCACATTGTGAGCGCGCACATTGTTTATCAAATCCGTAGGCCTATGTATTTGGCCCGTAAGGTAATTACGTTACACGAGTTGCACATGCGCAAGAGCTCCTTAAAACGTGCACAACTGAAGGTGTGCTCGCGATCCTGATGCCAAATTTCATGGAGTCTAGAGAAGCAGCCGCATGGTAGATTTAAGTGCGGTATGTTTCAGACTGCACCATCTATGGTAAGTTTAACAGCATTCAAAGAAAAATAACCAATAAATCCGCAAGGTGTCGAAAATTAGGTTGTTCACATGCTCTTTTGCTCTTACACATCAGCTGCCACTTTTCAGGAGTGGGATTAAAATTCAAGGTGAAAGGATATTAACAATATGATTCGCTGGTGACATTGCTACCCTGAGTGAAAGTGAAGAAGAATTATGGGATCTCCTGAATGGAATGAATGGTCTAATGAGTACAAAATATCGATTGAGAGTAAATCGATGAAAAGCGAAAGTAATGACAAATAGCAGAAATGAGAACAGCGAGAGATCTAACATTATGATTGATGGTCACGAAATAGATGAAGTTAAGGAATTCTGCCACCTAGGCAGCAAAATAACCAATGACAGACAGTAGGACATCAAAAGCAGACTAGCATTGGCAAAAAGCACATTCCTGCTCAAGAGAAGTCTACTAGTATCAAACATAGATCTTAACTTGAGGAAGAAATTTCTGAGAATGTATCTTTGGAGTGTGGCATTGTATGGTAGTGAAACATGGACTGTGAGAAAACTGGAACAGAAGAGAATCAAAGCATTTGAGATGTGGTGCTACAGATGATTGTTGAAAATTAGGTGGACTGGTAAGGTAAGGAATGAGGAGGTTCTGCGGAGAAACAGAGAGGAAAGGAATACGTAGAAAACACTGAAAAGGAGAAGGGACAGAATGGTAGGACATCTGTTAAGACATCAGGGAGTGACTTCCATGGAACTAGAGGGAGCTGTAGAGGGCAAAAACTGTTGAGGAAGTCAGAGGTTTGGAATACATTCAGGAAATAATTGAGGATGTAAGTTGCAAGCGCTATTCTGACTTGAAGAGATTGGCACCGGAGAGGAATTCACGGTGAACCACATCAAACCATTCAGAAGACTGATTACTCAAAAAAAGAGAAGGAATTGTATGATGATTAGTTTGCCTTCAGAAGCTGCACATAGTCCTACTCTCTTCTGAGGTTGTATTTAACAGAAGTGCAGGTCAGAAAATTTGAATTACAATGGAGCAGTGTTCAAAAAATAATGTGAAATACGTTAATTGATACCTGCTCAAACAGTGCCAAGAAGATACAAAAATATTTGAAGCTGTATGGAGAATTAAGCTGATGTATAAAGCCAAATGAGAGCACCCAATATCTACAAAACCAATAACGAAACAAAAACTGAATTGCAGTGTAAGTGGAAATTCAAGAAAAATATTTGGTAACATGAATTTGAAACAGAGAGTCAATGAAAATGATCAAATGTAACGAAAATTAATGAAGCATAGCAGAAAGAATAATATCAGTGAAAAATTAGGACACAGAAAAATACAACATGGCACAGGAAGAAATCCTGCAGTGTAGGAAACTAAAAAGAGCAAGATATTTGAAGTAGATTAACACTATTGAGATCAGCTTTCATAAACATCAAGACTTTATTAGCCTGAAAATATGTGAATTCTTGAAGTAGTTGTTTTAGTATTGTGGAACAGAGCAATGCAGATAAAGATATATCATATAATGTGTACAGTGCACTGCCATATTTAATGACAATGTATTTGCTGTTACAGAGATGACAGTAAAAACTATCAACGAACTGGAGATGTCTACTATGATCTGGGCAAATGATTTTTATGTGATTTGGCATTTCTCCTTGTCAGTCATTTTAATTTGCTTTTAAATGTTTCTTTAAGCTTTAATTCATTAGTATGTCACCCATTAATGGATCAAAAATCTTAGTTCCTGAATGTTACTATATACTGACAATGCCTTTTACATAAATCAACAACTTTACAGGTAAACTCTCCAGATGACAATGGAGCAGTAATGGGCAACTGGTCTAATGATTATGGTGGTGGTACCCCACCTACAAAATGGATAGGTAGTATGAAGATCTTGCAGCAATTCTACAAGAATAAGAAACCTGTGAAATATGGTCAGTGCTGGGTATTTGCAGGGGTACTCACGACTGGTAAGTTGTTGTGTCAGTGGAATAGTTGTTAAAATACTGAATTCCACTGCTGAATATTTCAGTTAAATCCTGTGATAGTATCTGGCACAGTAGCTTTGGATTCTTCATAAAATCATGATACCCTTATTGTGGATTTCTTAAAGTATGAAATAAGTTACAAATGTGAGCAGCTATGTGTATCTTTCAGAAACAGTGAATACTTTAACTTGATATTTCATTCATCCTTATCACACAATCTAGGAGAATCATAGGTTTTCTTTGTAAATACTGGTATATGTAATCTTCATTTGTGTTCTTGTTGTGGTCTTCAATGTGAAGAATGATTTGATGCAGCCCTCCATGCTAGCCTATCCTATGCAAGGCTTCATCTCTGCATAACAACTGCAACTTACAATCATTTGAATCTGCTAAGTCTCCCTCTGCAAGTTTTGCCTCTCACAGTTCCTTCTATGGCCAAATTAATGATTTCTTGATGCCTCAGAACCTGTCATATCAACCAATTCCTTCTTTTACTCGAATTGTACCAAACATTTTTTTCTACCAAATATGATTCAGTATGTCTTAATTATTTATACAATTTGCCCCTATAATTTTCAGCACTCTTCTGTAGATCCACATCACATTGCAAAGGCATCTAATCTCTTCTTGTCTGACCCGGTTCCATCCAATACAAGGCTACAATTGAGAGCAGAGAAATACTACCAGAAAAGACTGTCCTAACTTTTTAATTTAGATTCAATGCTAACAATTTTCTCTTTTCTAGAAGTACTTTTCTTACTATTGCCTATCTCTCCATTTTATGTTTTCCCCATCTGAGCCATTGTCAGTTAATTTGCTGCTCAAATACCAAAACCTATCTACTAGTTTTTGAATCTCAATTCCTACTGTATTTCCCACTTGTACTGGTTTAAAAGGTATTGGCAATTTCTATTTGATAATATACCAACAAAACGATGTAAGAGATAATGCCACTGACAGGTACATAATATGCAGCTTGTTTCTGCCTGTAACTATGAATCATTCAATCAGAAAATATACAAACACTATCAAGTGCTCAGCTCACCTGTAACTGAAGCTGCACATCCTCTCAAGTTTGTTTCATGCTCCAGCAGTTCAGTTGTCATGTAATGCAAGTTTAATTCTTCATACAATAAGACTGCTCTTCAGTCTTTTTTAAAAATATTCACTTAACTCAGCTTATTCTAAAATAATTGTGTGTTATAGCCCAAAGTGTGCTGATCTCTCCATAATTTTCGGCAAATATCATTAATCCATTTTTACTGAAAGTCCTCTTGCAATAGAAGTTCTGGGATGGAAGCAGTAAATAAAACAAATGTCAGGTGACCACTCACCTGAAGATATGATAATTGTACCTAGATGTCACCCACCTTCCATCTCCGGGGAAGTTGTAGTCTGTCATAACTCTTTATACTATTACTTCAAAGCAAAAATCAATTGGGGAAATTAGTATTTTATGAGACAGGCCAGAACTTATCTTCAAAATGCAAAAAGTGTAGTACCAACAGACACTTGTCTGTTGGTACTATATGTTCAGAATAATTTTTTCTTTCTTTCATTTTGTATTTTTGCTGTCACTTATAACATCTGTAATTTGTTTACTAAGATGGTTCTCACAAATAAAGGAAACCACTACTTCTTTACAGTTTGCCGAACTCTGGGTCTACCAGCACGTACTGTAACAACATACTCAGCTGCCCATGACACCCAAAACAGTCTGACAGTTGACTATTTTGTTGATGATAAGGGCGAGATCATGGAAGAAATGAACAGTGACTCCATATGGTAAGATGGCTTTATTAAAAAGTGATAAAAAGCACTACATACAAACAATACTTTTAGTCTGTTGCAAAGAGCAATCAAATTGGACCCCACAAGTATTTTATTGAATACATGTGCATATGTCAAATATTATTAATTATAAGTAATGTAAAATGAACTGTTAGGAACTTCCTGAAAAACCATTCATATTATTTGTAGTTATCTTAAATTCTTTTTAGGTTATTTTTGATTTTCTGAAGATAAACAACAGTATTTAAGTGGTATTCATGAAATATTTATATTTTATTTAGTCACTAATTATTTCTAACAAGGGTAGGACATCAGTTCTTGTCAAAGTGGATGTAACTCTATGCTCAAAATAGTTCTTTTCACAGATAAGCATAGTCATCATCATCATCATCTTGGACAGTTTCCAGCCACTGGCTGGGTCTGTCGGGAACACAAGCCTCTCCATCGTGTTCTGTCTTTCCACCATTCCCCCTCTTCCACCTTCGTCCAGTTCTCTCCTCTTCTCGTCACACATTCCTTCACTCCCTTCACCCATCTATCTCTTGGTCTTCCTCTGGGCCTCTTCCCCTCCAGTTGCAGATCAAACATCCTCTTTGGAATTCTTCCCTCATCCATTCTCTTCATGTGTCCATACCACTGCAGTCTTGATTTTTCTATCCTGTCCTGTACTGGTTCCTCCTTTAGTCTTTCCCTCACATACACATTTCGCAATCTGTCTTGTCTTGTTACACTCAACCTGCTCCTCTGGAACTTCATTTCACTAGCCTGTATTCTACTTTTGTCGCTTTTGTGCATTACCCATGTCTCACTTCCGTATGCCAATATGGGGACAAAGTAGGTTTGGTATATAATTCCCTTGGATTTCTGTGGCACCTCCTTGCTCCAAATAAGCCCCCTAATGCATTTGTAGAACTGCCCTGCTTTTCTGCACCTTTCATTTATTTCCATTGTGTTTCCCCCCTTACTTTCAATCATGCTTCCCAGGTACTTGAAGTTCTCTACCACTTGTAGTTTTTCCCCTCCATAAGTTATATCCACATTTGGCCTATTCTTCTTCCTTGTTGTGATAATTATTTCACTTTTCTTTGCAGAGAAATGCATTCCATATCGTGCTGCCGTTGCCTCCCATACATCTAACTGCTCTTGCACCTCCTTCTCTCAATTTCTCCATAACATCAGGTCATCAGCAAAAAGCACTGCTTTCATTTTATGATATTACATTACATTTATTATGGTCATTACACAGCACAGCTTGTGTACTTTATAAAATATAACATATGTGTTGCAATTGAAATGATCTGTAGTGTCCCCTGAATACTGATCCTATAAGTGTACTCAGCATTATTTCATAAAAAGTGCATAGTCTGAAGAAAAATTCATATTTTAAAACTGTTAATATATATTTTTGTAAACTACATCTACATTTTCATAATCCATCTCAAGGCACCATATATCATTTGAGCCAAGATATATACCATCATTATTTCTCTCTTTCTTTTCTCTTCCAGTCTTACACTGACTGTAAGAAAACCATTGTCTTTATGCCTCCACACATACCTCAATTGTTTCGTGTTGTTCTTGTGGTCATTAACCAACATATATGTGGAGGGAATGAAGAACATATATTCTATGCTGTGGTCACAGTGAAGACATGCTTGGTGTTCCAAGAAAACCAGTTTCAACAGTCTTATGCTGCCATCATCTGACCTTATGGAACTTGTTATAAAATTCCCATATTTCATTACATTACATTTATTACAGTCATTACACAGCACAGCTTGTGTACCTTATAAAATATAACATATGTGTTGCAATTGAAATGATCTGTAGTGTCCCTTGAATACTGATCTTATAAGTGTACTCAGCATTATTTCATAAAAAGTGCATCACCACTCTACCAAAGATTATTTAACACCCATGTTGAGTGCATCAATTTTTAGATGCTGCTCAAAAATGTTCAATGAGTCATTACTGGTAATAGAAGTTACGTCTTACTAGTCTCCAGAATTATCCCTTAACTTAAAAGAGTATGAGAACTACTGGTTGACATTATTACTTCTCCTGCAAAGATGACAGCATATTTTCATGAATGATCTCAGTACTCGTAATATGAAGGCTTTCGTGGCCAGTGTCTTTGTTAGTTAAAACTTCCGGGTTGAGAGGCTGTGGTCACTCTGTAAAACTTCTTCTTCCTGATGTTTCATTGCCAACTGTGGGCAACATCTTCCGAGGTGAGTCAACGACTGGCTGCCAGGCCAAGGAGGTCCCGTTTATATAGAGCGCATAGAGGGCACCACCATACATCATTTGGGGTTGACTGCAAGTCTATCTCTGACTAATGTCATTATTCTTGATTGAAGATAATCGATTGTCACATTGTTGGTGCAAAGTCGACCGCCATATCTTATCTAACTTTAAGCCTTCATCTTTTCTATTAAAATTATGGTGGTGTTTCTGAATCTCTATAGCTTCTCTACACATGCATGCTTAATAATGCAATGTCCTTGCTAGCACACTTCTCTCACTAAATTTTATTCATGATCACCATCTTTAAAAACATGTTCTGCTACAGCTGATTTGTAGGTACATCCCAGTCGACAGTTCCTTTTGTGTCCTGTTAAATAGGTACTAACACTTCTTTTCATTGTTCCAATATAAACCATCCCACAACTACGTGAAATTTTATACACCCCTGGAGTTGCTAAGGGGTGTCGAGTGTCTCTCGCCGATCTTAAACACTCACTAATCTTCTTGGTGGGTCTAAAAATTGTTTCAACTTTTTCTTCCATTTATTCACAATATTATGGACGATATTGGGACAGTACTGACCAAAGTTGAAGTTGAAACAATCTTGAGACCCACCAAGAAGATTAGTGAGTGTTTAAGATTGGCGAAAGATGCTCGACACCTCTTAGCAACTCCAGGGGTGTATAAAATTCCATGTAGTTGTGGGAAGGTTTATATTGGAATTACAAAAAGAAGTGTCAATACTTGCTTAACTGAACACAAAAGGAACTTTTGACTGGGACATACCGACAAATCAGCTGTAGTGGAACATGTTTTTAAAGACGGTGATCATGAAGTAAAATTTAGTGAGATGAACACATGTATAGAGAAGCTATAGAGATTCAGAAACACCACAATAATTTTATTAGAAAAGAGGAAGGCTTTAAGTTCGATAAGATATGGTGACAGACTTTGCACCAACGATGTGACAATCGATTACCTTCAATTGAGAATAATCACGTTAGCCAGAGATATACTTACAGTCAGCCCCACATGACATATGGTGACGGCCTCTATGCACTCTACGTAAACAGTACCTCCATGGACTGACTGCCAGTCATTGACTCACCTTGGAAGATGTTGCCCGCAGTTGGCAACGAAATGTCAGGAAGAAGAAGTTTCACTGGTCGTTCATGGCCTCTCAGCCTGAAAGTTTTAACTAATGGATCACAGTACTCTATTGCACATTTAGTGCAGCAAACACCAGATGGACATCATTCACACAGAAAAGTGTACAGATGTTAAGGATAAACATATATGTTTTCCATCTAAAGGGCGACAAAATTATGTACACATATTCCAGGAAAATAAAAAGATGGAAACAAAGTAATACTAAACTAAGTGATTGTTAGTATGAGGTGGGAAAAATAAAACTGGATAAAAAATGTTTCGTGCAACCCAAGTTACATGGGGCAGATGATATAAGTTGTGTAATTTACCTTAAGCTGCATGGAACATTTTCCATTCCAGACCATGTACATGATCATACTCATCTTAATTTGTCCAACAACTACAGTTGTTAAAAATGACACCATCTGCATCAAATAAGTTTTGATAGTGTGAATTATTGCAGCATCTTCACTAAATGTTGAGTAGCAACTGTACTTTTCGTAACATTGTTAAATTACTGCTTGAGTAACTTTGTCAATATGTTTCATGTGCTTGGTGCCTGTGCTATTTGAGTTTCTTCCCAATGCTCTGCTAATGTTTCTTCTTTGCCACGGTGCACATAGGAATCCAGTAGATTTAAGTGTAGATAACAATTGCACTATGTCCTCCTATACAGTATCCGGAACCTGTCATCAAAATAATTTCATGTAACTTGGTGTTAATGTTGTGGTGTGCCATCCTGTTATATTAAATATCTTATAGCCATGTAACATACAAATGTTGAGTAGTATGGATGCAAACAGCATATCCAATTTCCCTTGTCCACTTATTGTCCCTGCTGATGTGACTGGTCCAGTGACAACCCCTGGTAGCAAGCCACAGTAATTCAATCTACACAGATTTCCATTTGTGCAAAATCTGTTTATTGTCTGCACACAAATACACCAATTTAAGGTGGTTTACAGTTCCATTCAAGTTTAGTTCTGCTTTGTTACATCAAACCATTATTGTGACAATGTCCTTACCATCTTGTACCATTTCCTGAAACAACTCACAATATTCCATCCTACAATGTGGGCAGTTTCCATGTAATGGATGCAAAAGTCCTGTGATGTGGACTTTCTTTCTTGCAATGTATACTGATTTGGTAGTTCTAGTCTCATATCACAGATTTTGGTAAAGTAAATGTGTTAAATGTTCAAATAACATAGCTGATGCAGCAGGACTTGTTGCTGTGTGAGCTCTCTCAGACACTTTATTAAAAAACTTTACTGTTTTAATGAATGTACTAATTTTTGGCACTGCTGCTAGCAAAATGTTTTCAAGAGACATCTGCTAAGATAACGCCATGCTATGAATTTATGATGTATTTCTCCCCAACTTCTAAACATGTTGCACAAGTCTCGCACACTACATTTCTTTTAGTGCACATTAATTACAAACAGATTACTGTATACGCATGGACACTTGCGGATGACAACAAATGAATTATTCTGTTTACAAATGAACATTCCTCAGTTATAAATTATAGGCCATAAATTTCAAATATTTATGTGGATTATGTTGGTCATAATGGCATTCAAAGTCTACAAAGACATATTTTGCACAGGAACTTCCACGTATGGACTGAAGTATGGATGGAACGCCCTGATCTGATGCCTGGAGATGGAGCCCACTATGGTGGCTGGCAGGCAGTTGATTCAACACCACAGGAACTGAGTGACAACATGTACCGCTGTGGGCCTGCTCCAGTTGTAGCGGTGAAGCAGGGTGAAGTTCTTCGGCCATATGACTCTGGTTATGTGTTTGCTGAAGTCAATGCTGACAAAGTATTCTGGCATTACAGTGGCCCAACTCAACCACTCAAATTAATTCGCAAGGACATGCTTGGGTAGGCATCTCAGCAAGGCATTTTTTTATCTTCTTTTTTGTTGGCCATGCATATATTTAACAATTTTAAGTACTTCGAAATGCAAATTTTACTTCATGAGAATGAATTTTTATATCTCCTCAGTTTGTTTTGTTAAGCTCTTTTGCAATTGAGATACCAGTAACATAAAATACCAGAAAAATATGAGGTTTTTATTTTCTCTGCATGTTTGAAGCACAAATATGATAAATGTTTGCACATGTTGGATTGACAATAATTCTCATTTAAATGTAAATTAATTAACAATCTTGCAAATACTTAAAGGACATGAAACATTTCTGTTATAGCATTGGACAAAACATCAGTACAAAAGCAGTCGGTCGCTTTCAGAGAGAGGACATCACAAACACTTATAAATATCCAGAAAGTGAGTAATCATTTTTCTTAAGCAAATCATAAAAATGTTTGTCGAACAACAGATTAAACTTTATGTTAGATGGAGACTCAGACTGAGGCCTTTGCCTTTTGTGATCAATAGTCCACAGTCTGAGCCTAATACTCTATAACCATAACCCAGCTTCCATCTTCTCTCTGCCAGTGCTTGGTATCTACTATTCACCAAGAAAAATATCTGCATTAGAGTTATATCCCAATATGTCTCAGTTCGATATCAGAAAACAGAAGGAGAAATGGCATTAAAGTTAACATAATTTTAAAAGCTTGTTAACGTTTCCAAAATTACACCTGCACAAGAGGATTCAGTATATTCTCCTTTCTAGTCTGCATGCTTTGATTGCTACCAAATTTGCAGGTCTTATTTGATCTCTCAACTCATTGTCTGTAATCTACAATCTGAATTTTGCTTGATGTCTTCATTCTTAGTCCAACTCTTTACCTGCTATTACTGTGCTTCCTTTGACCTAATGTTTCTGCTTTAACATTCTTATAAAAAATTTCTTCATTTTTCCACTTTTAAGAGTTACCTTTTCCTCCTCTTGAAAGAAATACCAGTTTCAAAAATTGGGTGTTACAATTATTCTCTCTATCCCTCTTCAACATTCATATTTTCTTCCACAGCTGGGAAAAATTGTGAAAATATGTAGACTCATTTGATCAAAGTCTCCACATCTCAAAAAATAAATAGAGGAACTAAGAAATGATATATAATTGTGAAAGTGCAAGGCAGATGTTATTGTGGAATGCTGCTATAAGTTAAAAATTGCAGTAACTTGTAAATGAACTTCAGGGTACTGTGGAATCCACTAGGATTTGTAGAACAATATACACTGTTCAGTAATGAAAAGTATACTTAGAATAGCAGCTGCTGAACAGAATCAAAACTTTTCACCATTAGTTCAGCAGCAACTGTTTTTCATTACTGGTACTAAACACTGACTACTGTTCTACAAAACTTAGCAGATTCACACATGGGCTATTTCAATTATTTCATAATTACTTGATTTGATTTTTTATCTCACTTGCATAGTGTTTGCTGATATTGAATGACATGAGACATATTTGGACACATAGATATTTGTCTTGGTGAATTGTGGATACTAAATACTGTCAGAGAAAAGATAAAAGTTGGGCTCAGGGTCCACAATATTGGGCTCAAATTGTAGAGTATTGTAACACGAAAATTAAGGGTGGGGAGATCAGCATTTTCTGTAGTTTCCAGTCTTCTAAATGAGTCTTCAGCAGTTACTGACAGGCTAACAACTATCAGTACAAGAGAGTACAAAGCTCAAATGTGCCCACTGTGTTTCATATGGTTGGTTATTTTGTTATCTCACCTATTCTTATTAAAATTATGGAAAAACATTGTATTTTTAGACCAGTTTAGCTGAACCATGATTTACTCTTACACTACGAGACACAGAAATAATTTTCATGTAGACTTTGCCTCCTTGTCTAGCACCCACAGTGGGGTTATGTACAGTACTCTCCCTAGAAATTTTGTAAGGTACATAAATACATTATTTATTACTCTTGGACAGCAGTTGTATTTTTTTTCCAGTTATATGCTCTCCAGCACAAATTTTCAACTTTCCCCACTGATTTAAATCAATGCCCTCTCTCAACCAGTGTCTTTGATTTCCTCGAGTCATGTACCACAAGTGTCTTCATATTTGCTATTCACACCACACATGTGAAACAATAGTATGGTTTCATATTTGTGTTTTATGATGATGAGAGAGGAAGAGGGTGCAAGCCAGTGCCAGTATATAGCCTACTCTGCACATAGAATACTTTGTTTGAATATCACCAAAATGGCAGCCAAACTCAATGGTCCCATCCAACTAATGAATCACCAGCAACAGTGGCAAATATCTTCATTCTGAGGCAATTTGGAGGTGTCTGGAGTTCAATCCCCAACATTTGTATAAAGTCTGGAGATCAGGAACTTTGTCATCATCTTTCCTCAACTTGGTAACTAAATATGTCTGACAAAACTGTGCATCAGTGACTTCACTTTGGAGGTGGATCCAAACCTAGGGGGAGATGATTAATTTCAGTGATTACAAAATCAAGCTAAATGAAAATTTAAATTGACCACTTAAGTTCTCGACTGGTCTCTTGTCAGAATGATGTTTAAATCCTGTGGGCCTGGATGAATGCACTGACTCAGTTGAGAATTCTGGGGGCCATTTTAGGTGTCATACAAATGATGCATCCTCTTCTGAGTTAACTTGGCCAACAACTGATGTAACTGGTCGTCAATATCCTTATTACAAATGACTCTTTGGTCACAGCATCTGCAGCAAGAGCTCTGCAGACAGCTGAATTTTGAACCAATTTTTTAAGGCACTACCAGGTTTGTTGTTTGTAGCTACATCATCAGGTGCATATAAAAATTAAAATGTGATAAACAACATAGTGGAGGATGTAGAAGGCTCAACCTTCATAGTTAAAACGACAATGTCTATAGGGCTGATAGTCAATGTATAAAATGTTGGTGATGGAAAACATCCAATGCCACGTAAGAAGGACTTGCCAACAGGTCAGCAAAAACCAGAACCACACAGGTGAGCTGCAGCAACAGCCAGCCAAACTGTGTCGTCTGTGGTTGTTGCAGCTCACCTGTGTGGTTCTGTTTCGTGCTGACCTGTTGGCATGTTCTTCTTACGTGGCACTGGATGTTTCCCATCACCAACTTTTTATACATTGACTATCAGCCCTATAGACATTATAGTTTTAACTATGAAGGTTGAGCTTTCTTCATTCTACACTATGTTGTTTATCATGTTTTAATTTTTATATGCATCTGATGATGTAGTTACAAACCACAAACCTGATAGTGCCTTAATAAAATTGGTTCAAAATTCAGCTGTTTGCAGAGCTCTTGCTACAGACTGTACTACCACAGCTGCAGATGCTGTTATTGCAGGGAAAGACTCCAGAAAGGCATGTTAGAAATAAGGTAAACCTGTTACCAAACCAAAGGTTGGTTTGAACACAACAGTGCTTTACTAGACTTGGTCCTATTGAAGGCGATATGTCTTAACCTTCCTCCAGCCTATGAACTGTGTTACACTGTCAGATAAAGGGAGGACCTATGATTTAATACAGTTTCTGAACCATGGGCAATATTGCCATATATCACAGAAATAAATCTCTGAGTTAGGTGAAAGAACCATCAAGTGGCTGAAAAACTCATAGGATCAACTGATAATTGCATCCTGAACCTTTAGAATTGTAGTCTGGCACTTCCCCACTTAGTTACCAAGTCACATTATGTAATACTGCCAGGTAATTAGTAAGCTATGAAAAAAGATGCCTTTCACTAACTCTTCTAACAGAAAGAAATGACACTGCACAGTAGATACCTGGAGCTCATCCTATACTAGAAATTGCACATTATTTAAGAGGTCCAATTATCCATAGCATTTCCCCCTTATAAGTGTTTGTTTCCAAGTATATGGCCCTTAAGTTGTGATAAAATACAAAATATGAGACCAGAATCTTTAAAATTGTGAAAAGAGTGACTCAAGAAACCATTATTTCATTCTCTCTTTCATCTCTAAATTCAAGGTTGTTTTCAATAACAGAGCACTTTAATATGCAAAGTCATGTTAGAGGTAATATGTTTGACTTTTTACGTACATATTGTATTGCCAAAAGTGAAATGATGAGTTATACTGAGTGCAAGAAAAAATCCAGCTTAAGGATAAACTAACTGGATCTGCAGTCTATCACTTACCTGTAAACCCATTTTAAATGAAAATATTTCCAGGGAAGGTGGATATGAACAAGATTGATGTAGTCTTATATTGGCTGAGAAAATATAAGTCCGTATAACTTGGAATTGAATGCAGTTATGAAACAACAAACATTTTTTTATAAATTAGCAATAACTTCATTGTGGAAAATGGTCATGGTTAGAACTGCAGGTGGCTTCACTATGCCGGAATTTTTTTTTTTTTTTTTCTACCGTACACATCCTTTGACATCTGTTTCCTGTGTTCATAATGTTCATTGTGAACACTTTTCAATTGATGGAATGAGCATTAATGTATCATACGGTATCTCAAATTTCATAGAAATACCCACTTTCATAATTTAAATAATTCTTTACTCTTTATTATTATTTTAGATTTCTGTCAAAAGGAAAACACCACTTTTTATTTATTTTATTTAATATTCTTAACATAACTATTCATTTTCTAATTTTTCAGAGAGTGTTGAGGAGCGTGCTGCAATGCTTAAGGCACTAAGGCAGAGTGAAAGTCTCTTCAGCAGATATTACCTCAATGAAGACTTTAATGACATTCATTTCAATTTTGAACTAAGGGATGACATTGTAATTGGCTCACCATTCAGGTAATATTGCTCATCCTTCAGCACGGTTATTCGCCAGATGGGGTCATTCTAAAAGAACAGAAAATTGAAGTATCACATATTTAAATACTCACATATGTAAATGCATAAGCATTCATGTGCACAGTAACAGTAATAGGGAATAACAGTTATAGAAAGCATAGTGTGTGACATATACAACTGCTTAAGGGCAGCCTTAAAAGTTAAAGTTATTATCTGATCTGAATAGAGCATTATTAAACAGCAAGTGGTTGAATAATAATTCAAGTGGAAGAAAAACATAAGATCAGAGGCAAAGGAAGGAACTAAAGGTGTTTCGACTTTAAGACTTTTTCTCATATCACTGACTACAAACACAATATTGATACAGATAGATTTCTTCCTGCTGATTTCTCCAAGCCCTATCACCATTTTTGTGACACTTAGTCACGTTTACATGTTAGTATAGTCCTTTTTCTAGCAAGGTTTCAGCTGTCTAAGAAGAAATACAAAAGATAAAAACTCTATCATATTTTTAGTTGTCACCTAAAGAAAATTATCTTCAAGATAAAGGTATAAAAAAAGTTATGAATAACAGTGGTTCAATATAAATAAAAGAAAAAGACTGAGGGGAACAAAATATTTCAAAATTAGTTCCTTCATGCAACAAAAATGAAGGAAAGAGCTTGAACAAGTGAATCTGTTCAAGGACTAATGCATTGTATACAGAAACACATAATGGGTCACACCATTCACACCAGCTCTTGTTGCATTTCTTTTGCTAGGAAAGTGGTACTCCATGCATTAGTCCAAGGAGTAGTTGCCTTTTCCTTATTTTACAAGGCTCCATTCTAGGACCAGTTCTGTTTCTGCTCTTTGTAAATGACTTGGAACCAACTAGCCCATGCCATAATTACAGAAAATTTGTGGATGACATAAATGTGATAGTAAAAGGAAGGACCAAAAAAGAATTACTACATGAGATTAAAAATTGTACCACCCACATTGCAGACTGGTTTTCTGGAAACAATTTAGTAATAAACACAGAAAAAAACAGTTACAATGCATATACACACAGTGCAAAATAAATGTCCACTAGCACGAGACATAGATTTGTTTATTAGAACCCTCAAAAATGTAAGCTCTACAAAATTTCTTGGGATATGGATCCAAGAAGATCTAAGATGGGTCCAGCATATAAAATACATTACAAATAAATTAAATACCATTTGCTATATTATCAAAATTATTTCTGATTGCACGTCGAAAAAGACACTAAAAGATATATACTTCGCCCAGGCAGAATCCTTCCTGCAATACAGCATAATCTTTTGGAGAAATGCATCTGCTAGCAGAAGTTGTTTTATATGCCAAAAGAGAATTGTAAGAGCCATAGAAAATGCTGCATCCAGTAGCTCATGGAAGCCCGTATTCAAGAAACTACATATCCTTCCACTTCCGTGTCTGTATATTTTACAAGTGATCATATTTGTAAGGAAAATCTTAGGAAACAGCAATAATCTTGTGTCAACTAACCAGAGTATCCACCTGTATAACACAAGAAGAAAGCAGGACATACATGTTCAACATGCACATACAACACTAAAACAGAATGGACCACTGCAAACAGGAAACAGACTATACAATAAGCCACCTACAAACATTAAAACAATAAAAGACACTTCAAAATTTAAAACTGCTGTCCATAAATATTTATTGCAAAATTGTTATTATAGTATAGATGAATATCTTGAAACATAAAAATTTATTGACAAATACTAAAAAAAAACATTAAATTACTTGGGTTAAATATAATGTATGGAAGCTGAACCTTCAGTTGTGATAATATTAAGCCTAAATCAATGTAAATATTCTTGTATGAATTAAAAACATGCATTGTAAATCACAATGACTTCTCCAATATCATATTGTATACCTTGTACAACAAATGATCAAAAGGACCAATAAAAATTAATGTAATGTAATACTCCAATCAGGAATTTCAGTTGTTATGGAACCATTCAAGGGTTGCAGACTGAAGTCATGTAAGTGGTTTCACTGTATATTTACCTCCCATCCTGGCCAGTTGAGTCATGTTTTCATAGCTCTATTTCTGCAACATTTTCTTCTCATTTTATGGATGAAAATTATTTATTCAAAAAGATACCGTTTCTTACATTTGTTCTTTGTTTACGAGTGTGGTACCATTTGGTAAGAAGTTATTACAATCTAAGTCTATATTGTTTTTACTCTATCCAGATTGTCCTTGTGACTCACAACTTCATCTTCAGGATAATACATGGTCCATTTGTTTATCCTCTGCATGTAGATGTCCAGTGGTATTCATTATATTAATAGCTTCATAAGACAAAGAAATATGTGCAAAACTGTAGCACAATATTATACTGCACAATATTAAACACATTATTAGCATATTAACATTTTATTCTCTTGTCACATAATTACTGCCAGAATCATTGACCCTACAGCTTAGTTTCTTGTCTTTTGCTAATACAAGGACTTCCCTCAATTTTTTTTTTTTTCAAACGGTAACATATAACTTAATTGTCCTGCAAATCTGTTGATAACAATTTACAAATATCTCTTAATCATTATTTCATTTGTCTTTCACTCTGTTTAGTTACTGCTTCTATAACTTGTTGCTTTCTAAATTTTGTATTTTTTGAAAATAGACATTTCTATTTTTACATTTTAAATTGGAATAAATAGTACTGGGTAGTATTATATGAATCTAGATATATACCAACACTATCAGTCAACAGATAGTTCTGTGATAGAATAATTTCAAATTATAGTCTCTGTGTAGTAAATATGTTACATTTCATTCCAGAACATACTTACACTGCTTGATAACCACAATAAATTTGTAGCGGTACAAATTAAACATTAACATTACTTATATTTCAGTATCATTTCACATAATACAGATTTCTAATACTTTACCATTCTACCCCATGTAGTGTTGTGGTTGTCATGAAGAACAGGAGCAATCAACAGGATTATACAGTTACTGTCCTGTTGCGAGTTGACACAGTGCTTTACACTGGCCATGTGAAGGATGGAGTAAAGAAAGAGAAGGCTGAGCGTGTAATTAAGGCTGGAGCTGGTAAGTAACAATTAAGAACATAATATTATCGCTTATATTTATATCATTGAACACTAATAATCTAGTTGTTTGGTACAAGGAGCTCAACCTAGCCTACTGTGACCATTTTTATGACATATGTTCATCAAACACAGACAATCTAAATTTCATATCTACAATAATTTCCAACAGAATAATCAGGGTGTCCCATGAGGAATGGTCAGTATTCAAGGATGTGACAGGGATGCTTATTTGAAGCAAAAAACTTTATGTGGTCATATGCCTTATTCTGAATGTTTTTCAGATAAAACACATTAAATTTTTTTTGAGCACCTTGAGGACATTCCTTTGGCCACATTGACTGCAATGTATTTCCAGCATGACAGAGCCCCTCCACATTTTACCAGACATATAAGGGAACATCTCAGCTGCATTTACCCTAATTGCTGCATTGGTGGTGGCAGTACAATTAACTGGCCACCAAGATTGCTAGGCCTTAGGCCATTGGGTTTTGGGTTATGGGTTTGGATGAAGACTGAGCTGAACAAATGAAAAGTGAATATGCCACATGAACTGCCTGGTCACATTATGGAAGCTGCTGCATTTGTTAGGGAACATGCAGAAGCTCTCAGATAAGGAACACAATATGTTTTCCCAAGAGTGCACAAATGCAATGAAGCTGACAGTAGGATTTTAGAACATTTATTGTGAACTGTACAAAATCTGTAATATTGGAGGTTAATATGTTAAAAATACATATTTTTCACTTGATACATTGTGAAATGCACATTGTAATGCTTACTAATTGTTGTACAAGCGTATGTGTGTAAAACTGACAATGTATTGAATAATACAGAAAACAAATAACAATGTGCGTTAAATGTGTTTTACCTCAGAAAACATTCAGAATTGGAAATATGTCCATGTGAAATTTTTTGCTGCAAATGGTCATTCCTGTCGTCCCCCTAAATGTTGAGCATTCCTCTAGGGACACGCTGTATAAATTAAAAGTTTTTCCTCATTAGTGTATTTGGCTAGTTATTTTTTGGATATTATACTCAAAATATTTTGGTGGTATGTCACCATCACCAGTATTATTATCATTGTCTTCGTATGGTAACAACTAAGATAAAAAGACAACCATTCTACAGCACATCTAATTAATTATCAGCCTAGTGATAACTACATTTACCCTGTGCTGTTTAAGATCTTCCTGGTGTAATACCAGTTTGAAAGATTCATGGGCATTGCATCAGATGCTGCTGTTGTAGAAACTATACAATACTTCAGTGAGGTCACTGTTCATAACCTTCAGGTGTCTCTGTGTGCAATAGCTTCCTAGAAAAAAATAAACACCAGGTTGATGGAAGGGACTTTAATCTTATTAGAGGAGACATTGACTTCAAGAGCCTCTTACCAGAGAAAAGAGATGTGCAGGAACCCTGGGCACAAACTGCAAATACCAGCATTTGCAACTTAACATGTTGTTGACACCTGGTTTAGCTACCCTGGATTCAAGACCCCCTGCCTCTCCCCCAGTTTGTATATTCTCACCAGATTTGTTTTTCTTCAAATGATGATGTTCTAGCACTGCTAGTATTGGTTCTCACATTGTGTTGAAATATGCTGTCTCTGTTGATTGCATCATTAACTCCACATATTTTGACCAGCTCTTTAATTACAAGTCTAATGGGTCAAGGCAGGAGAGAGTATCTTTGTGCAGTTCATACAATTTCCCATATCTAGGCAGTTGCGAGCAACATCAGATTCGTTTGCTGGATCTAGTCTATTGTGATGTCTATGTTCATTGCATTTGTCTATAAGAGTGCGACAAATCTGGAGAATACATGACATTCAACAATGACATGGAATCTTGTATATTCCTGGCTTCCCCAGGTCCATGTTGTCTTCTACAGAAGTCACAATCATTTTCACCTCTGTTGAAGGACAGAATACACATTTAATTTGATGTTTCTTGACTGACACACCATTGTAATAAGGCATGAAAGGGTCCTGGTTGAATTTTCTATATCTTCCAGCTGCTCATGATTGTTAATCATGCTGTTCAAAATTTGGTGTTGTCCTCATCATTTCATCATCATCATTGTCATGACCATCATTCATGACAGTGGCTAGAGTGGACTGTGTAGAGGTTGGGACTTTGTACGGGTGCTGATGACTGCACAGTTGAGCACCCCACAAACCAAACATCATCGTCATCAAAATGTAGTTAGTAAGTGTGTTTTTCATTTATTCTGTATTTCTATGTATTCCAATTTTCTATCTTATGTCTGCAAGCAATCTGATGCTGACTTTTCATACGCATACTAAACGCTGCTCTCTCTCTAGACAAAGCTGCAAAGTTAATGTGGAAAATAGTTTTATGGCATATACTTTGGTAATCAGTTTCATAGTCCAACCACTTCTGATTTCTGTATGCATCCATTTAACCAATTAACAAGGTACTGAATAGACATGTGGCTTTAATAATTCCAGGACCAATATTTAAGAACTTTCCTCAAAAAGAAAGTTATAAGACTTCACATGTCCATGTAGTTACATACTGCCTCTCTCCCCAAATGTGCAGCCTCTAATATGTCTTCCCTCATAGTTATCTCCCTTTGTCCATACGACTTGAAATCTGCATAACTTGTCCTTTCTTTCAAATATTGCCCAACCTGTTCCTCACTCACCCTTCACGAAGGAACTGGTGGTTTCAAATCTTTTATTTATTTATTTATCTTGGGATACATTCTTCAGGTAAGTATTTGTCAGTCATTGTATCTCCTCGAGCCTCACATATAATTTCCCATTTTTTATGGTCATTTCCATTTCCATTCTGAGAAATGTACCTTGTCTATCATTCTGAGAACAATACACAATAAGCCAAATTCCTTTCATTAATCGATTCATTGAGCATAAAAGAAGGAGAATAGATTAGTGGTTGTTAGCAGTTTGTATCATTATTATTTCATTAATGGTATTGCATTTTCTGGTGATGAAATTCCTCTTGAAGTCACTGCACTTATGTGAGTTGTGTGTTTGTTTTTATATAACTGCCCCCTAGAGTAGCTTTTACATAATATCATTAGTTGCACATAAAAGTTTTCTCCACTGTTAGTCATCTCTGAAATAAAAAATTTCATTTTAGCTTTCCAGAGGAATATTTTAAGGTATGTGCAAATAACAAAAAAGAGAAATACTTCTTTAATTCTTACATTAGCAACAAATGTGAAAAGTTCTATCAGTACAATTTTAAAACCATTTTGTTTCAGTTGAGGAAGTAAGGATAGATGTTTCATATGAGGATTATTATAAACACCTGGTGGATCAGTGTGCATTCAATATTGCCTGTCTTGCCACTGTTCATGACACAAAGTATGAATATTTTGCCCAGGATGACTTCCGTGTCCGTAAGCCTGACATTAAGATTAAGGTAATGTATGTCTTTAATTTGTGGCTAGTATAATATTTGAGAATGCTAAAAGTTCAATTTTTTAGTCACACTGTAAATAAAATGAACAAAGAAAATGATGACAAACCTAATAACAACAATAGTGTTCCTAATGAAATGCAATGCTACACACATCAGAAAGCTGATGTATTCTGATGATCCAGATATAGCACAAAGTAAAAAGTAATTCATCTGACAGTGGACAGCCCAGAATGAAGTAACTACAATTAGTAAGCATGGAGTGATACACACTATGTAGAGGAGGCACTGAGTTGCAGACAGGAACAGTGGAAACAAATGCTAAACTATTAAAGCTTTTGGGTAAAGTCCTTTTGCAGTAGAAAACACACACACACATTTCCTCAAAAACAGTTCACACAAACATGGCAACTGTCTCAGGGTGCTACAGACCAATTGCAACTGTGTGTGTATCGAGTAGCAATCTGCTGGGATGGAAGGTGGGGATCAGAAGGAGGTATGAGGTTGAGAGGGGAGGGACAGCAGGGTACATGTTAGAGAAAACACTTGCACAGGGGTGGTGTGGCATGCATGGACTTGCACAGTACAGTGCTGTTAAGTGCAGTGTTATAGGTGGCTGTGCTGGGAAGGGCAGCAGAGGGGGGGAGGGGGGGGGGAGGAAGGAGTGAGGAGAAGCAGAGAAGGGAAGGGACTTGCAAGTATGTTGGTGGGATGGAAGACATGTGTAGTGCTGGAGTGAGAGGTAGGAAGAGGATATGTAGGTGGGAGACAGGGACAAGCAAAGATTTAGGTCGGGGGGGGGGGGGGGGGGTTAAGGGAATGGAGTGTACATTGTAGTGAGAGTGCAGTTCACAAAAACTGGTGCTGGTAGGAGTAAACCAGGTGGGATGGGCCGTAAAGCCTATATAAAGGACATCAACCATTTCCGCCACTGAATCTCGACAGTCCCTGTTCTTTTACCATGCTTGTCACTAACAGTGCCACCTCACTCTACACTAACATTCCCAATGCTCATCCTGTGTTGCTGTTGAATACTTGTTTATTCAATGCTCAGCTGGGTCCAGACTGCTATCCAGTGGTGGCTCATGTGTATACACTCTGGGTGATCACAAATTTTTATATTCAGATAAATTTGAGAGTGTGAAATTAATAGCATCTGTGGTATAACAGTTATGCTTATCAGCAAGTTTATACAACTACAGACACTACAAATAATAATAACAGTAATAATAGTAATAATAATAATAATAATAATAAGATGCATAACTTATATGACAAAAGAAATAATTGTTTTTGTGGAATTTTGTTGTTTTGTGCATAATTAAGTACAGTTTAGGACAATAAGAAAATGATGTGTAAGCTTTCCCAATTCTCCATTTTGCATTTTTGTGTAAGTGGGAGTTTTCATGCCTTTCCATTTGTTCGGACAAATGCACAAGATCCCTGACAGATGTACTAGTTCACAAATTTACTTCCAGGCTGAAATCAGATTTTCTTATGCTACACCCATGCAAGAAGTAGTGCTGACTGTTCATTTACTTGTTAAATGTTTGCTAGTAGTCACCACTTATTTGATTTGATCACCCTCTCAAAGGATCTGTTCTCAGAGGCCCTAGTTCCTTTGAGGCTATTTTCCTGGTGATTTACTTTTCTGTTCCCAGAGTGAGATTTTCACTCTGCAGAGGAATGTGCACTGATATGAAACGTCCTGGCAGATTAAAACTATGTGTCAGACCAAGATTCAAACTGGGACATATGCCTTTTGTGGGCAAGTGTTCTACTAACTCAGCTACCCAAGCACGACTCACGGTCCATCCTCACAGCTTTAATTTTCCAGTAGCATTTAAAATAGACTCAACATAGTTCATGTTTACACAGCACATGAAAGCTGATTCCCACAAACTGAACAACCAAACACAAAGTGCTGTATATGGAAATGATACAACTCAAGTAGTAATGTCTACCAACAAACTTGTCTACCAACCAACACTTGACTAGAATACAAATGAAACGCTGAGATCTATAAGGGCCTAAAGCACACCACCATTGATCACACATTTAAGTAAATATCAGAGAAACCAATGTTACAGCTTTTTGTGAATTTTCATACGTACATTGTTGGCCTACAGCACCAATAAAACTGACTCACCATAAGATCAACAGATTTCATAACCATGAATAAATGTTACAGTCTCACAATTGATGATGATGTGCTTTTGGCCCTTATGACTCTCAGTGCCTCAAATGGATTACTGTATGATAAAATTCATGTCTTGGGGAATGTACTATAACTCATCCAGAAACTCACATCATCATCATCAGCCGGCCGGGGTGGCTGAGCATTTCTAGGCGCTACAGTCTGGAACCGCGCAACTGCTACGGTCGCAGGTCTGGATCCTGCCTCGGGCATGGATGTGTGTGATGTCCTTAGGTTAGTTAGGTTTAAGTAGTTCTAAGATCTAGGGGACTGATGACCTCAGCAGCTAAGTCCCATAGTGCTCAGAGCCATTTGAACCATCATCATCTGGCAAAAGGCAAGTTTTCGCATGGCGCATGGTCTACTCCAGGCTGTCTGGTATTCTGCCATTATCTTTAGGTCCACATAATTTCCTCTTCCATTTATGTTGTCAATCATCTTGTATCTTCTTCTTCCTCTCAGTCTTCTCTCACAAACCAATCCTTCCAAAGCATCTGCTAGCAAGCACTTCCTTCTCAATGAATGTCCCAACCAGTTCTTTTTCCTTTCTCTTACAACCTTCAGCAGACATCTTCCCTCACCAACCCTTTCCAATATTCTTTCATTACTCACTATTTCCATCCAGCTTATTCTCTCCATTCTCCTCCGCATCCACATCTCAAATACTTCTAACCTTTTTTCATCCTCTCATCTCACCATCCATGTTTCTGCCCCATATAGTGCCACACTCCAGGCAAAACACTTGCCAAGCCTTTTCCTTAGATCTTCATCTAATTTGCCATGTAAGAGTCTCCTCTTTCTGTTGAATGCCTCATTCGCTATGGCAGTTCGAGTTTTCACCTCCTGGTGACATCTCAAGTCTTCAGTTATTGTGCTTCCAAGCTATTTAAATGCTGTTACTTGGCTAATGGTATTAATATTGGACAGTCTGCATCTTGTATTGATGACCATACTCTTTGGTTTTGCTGTGTTTATTTACATCCCATATTCCATATAAGCTTCATTCAGATCTTTCAGCATATTATTCACTGTCCATTCACTTTCTGCCACTAACACCATGTCATCAGCAAACCTTATACATTATATTCTTCTTCCACCAATACATATTCCTCTTTTCCTATCTAAGCCTTTTGCATTAATCTCTTCAAGGTAAGAGTTAAACAACAGTGGGGAAATGCAACAACCCTGTCTAACACCTCACCCAATGCTGCTTCCTTCTGACATTTCATTTCCAATCCTTATCCTTACTTTCTGGTGTAAATATAGATTTTATATCAGTTGTCTCTCTTTCCAGTCTACTCCTTTCCTCTTCAAAATATCCATCAGCTTGTTCCATTGAACTCTGTCAAAAGCCTTTTCTCATTCTATAAAAACAGCAACGATTTCTCTGCATTTTTCCAATATATATCTTTCCCCTATAGTTTTTAACAGGCCAGTAGCATCTCTTGTTCCTTTTCCTCTTCTAAATCTGAACTGCTCCTCTGCAATCCCTCTATCCAGCTTGCCATATAGCCTTCTATTCAACACTCTCTGCAAGACTTTAGCTGCATGAGAAATTAGACAAAATAGGTTTCTTGTCAGTACAACTTTAACATACTCTGACATCTGGTCTAATGTTACTGCAGTATATAGTGAGTGAATTAGCATATCTGAGAAGTGTGCTATCATATAGCACGATTTATGCCAAGCAAACTGAGATAAAAGTCTGCTGCTGTGTGCTACACCTCATGGCACTGACATAAAGTTCTAGTTGAGTGTCAAGGGATAGCTGTGCACATCATGAGCCATGCACATTGTTTATCATATCTGTTTATATTTGGCTCATAAAGCAATTACATCATGCAAGTATCAAATGTGCAAATGTTCCTTAAAACAAGTACAACTGAAGGTGTGCTCATGACTCTGATGTCAAATTTCATGGAGTGTAGAGGAGCAGCAGCATAGTAGATTTAAGTGTGGTATCTTTCAGATTGGAGCATCTATGTTATGTTTAACAGCATTCAAAGAAAAATAGACAATAAATCCGCAAGGTGTCAAAAGTTAGGGTGTTCACATGCTCTTTTGCTCTTACACAGTAGCTGCCATTACGGCTATCTCCTTCGTGGTCACTATGGTCAATTACATCCTCACCCACAATTAATTCTCCTTTGAAGGCATTGGCTACAAAAAATCCACTGTGTAGCAAAAGGCTGCCAACAGCATCATTCTGTGCCATTCTATTCATGGAGTATCTGGAGGAACTCTTCCTAGACACCCAGAATTGTAAACCCCTCTCCTGGTTCAGTTTCATTATTGACATTTTTGTGATGTGAACAGAATCTCTATACCTTCATCCCCAGTCACTTCACCTGGCCCTTCTTAACTTCAAAAGCCACCTTCTTTGATGCTGACCTCCACCTCAAGGGTGGCTACATTAGTATCTCCTTCCACATCAAACCTACGACCACCTTGACAGCTGCCAACCATTGCATACCAAGAAGTTCCTTCTAAATTGCTTAGCCACCTGCGTACATCACATCTGTAGTGATGAGCTGCCTCTCTCCAAATATGTCAGTGGCCGCATGCACGCTTTCGCAGACTGAAATTACCCTTCCAACCTTGTTCAGAAACATATCTCCCATGCCTTCTCTCTCCAGTCACTTACCATCTCCCATATACCCACCATCCAGATAAAAAAAAAAGTGCACTTCTCATGACTCAGTACCATCCAGGACTGGAGCAACTGAATCTCATTCTATACGTGAATTTTGACATGCCCAGAAATGATGAACATCCTCCCTACTATCCTGCCCACACTTCCCACAGTGGTATTCCACCACCCACTGAACGTATACAGTATCCTTGTCTACCCCTATTCCACCCCTGCTCCCAACCCCTGCCTCATGGCTCAAATACGTGCAATAGACCTACTACTATCACCTACTCTAGTCCAATTACAGGCACTTCCTAGCCCATCAAAGGCAGGACCACCTGTGGGAGCAGCCATGTGACAAACTAAGTATGCTGAAGCCACTGTGCCAGTTTTTATGTGGGCATGGCTACTAACAAGCTGTCTGTTAAAATGAATTGCCATTGCCAAAATGTGTCTAAGAGAAAGCCAGACCACCCAGCTGCTGAACATTCTGCCCGACATGATGTGCATCATTTTAATGACTCCTTTACAGCTATCTGGATTATTCCTATCAGTATCAGCTTTTCTGAACTGCTCAGATGGAAACTCCTCTATAACATATCCTTTGTTCCTATAACCCCATTGGTCTAAACCTTCACTAGTCCCTGTCTCTCACATATCTATCCGCTTCCCTGCTCCCACTCCGGTACTCCATATGTCTTCTATCCCACCAATGCACCTAGAAGTCCTTTTTCTCTTTTCTACTTCTTCTCTCTCTACTCTGCCTTGCTCCCAATCCCCCCCCCCCCCCCCCCCCACACACACACACACACACCAGCACAGCCTCGCAACACTGCACCTAACAGCCCTATGCTATTCCCTCAAGCCCATGTAGACCTCCAGGCAGCACTAGAACCTCACCCACCCATACTCTACTATCCCTCTCTCTCCCAGCCTCTTGCCTACTCCTTACTCCCTTACTCCCACCATCCATTCCAGAAGATTGCTGGTGTCAGATACAGTTGCAGCTGAGAGAGAAGAGGGAAATTCTGTTCTCAGTAAGTAAAAAATGAAGCATCAATATGAGCACCACAATTCTCCATGACCCTACAACTGAGCTGCCTTGTTCTCATGTTCTGCTGGCCTGTGAAACACTCCACCCAGCAGTTGTAGTGACCATTAAATGAACTGGCATTTTTCATATTAACAACTTATTTCAGGATGAAAGTTGCATTGCCATATGTTCAACTACAGAATGAATCCTAACCGTTTGATTTTGCAGAATGATTACTTAGAAAAAAATCTGATGAAGTTAGATTCAAATGTCCCAGAAAAATTATTTTGTTCATGATGCTCATTTTTAAAAAAGCAACACTTACTTTTAGTTCTCACTAGCCATTGTTTTATTGTGAGGTATTCAGCGATAAGATAACTATTATTTGTTCCAGACATCACAGAGTTTTTAGCACCAATATTCCATGTGAAACTTCCTGACACATTGATTGTGTTTGCTGGAAGTGCATTTGAACATAGAGCCCTACTTTCACAGGCATAGTAAAGTCTGGGTTCTTGTTCTGGCCTGGCACAAGTTTCATTCCTTTAGGAAATTTCACAATAGCTCACACTCTGCTATAGAATGAGAGATTCATTCTGGAATATACAATGCTTTGTAAACCACAGAAAAAGTAAATATGCTGCCAGCTGCCACATTAAGTTATTCAGTTATTTTTCAAAATACAAGAATTAAAGTTTTACTTCTTTCACTAATGCATGTATTGATCCAAAACAAAATGAATTAAATTCATATATGTGCTGCTTTTGCTCTGTATGATTTGTGTAGTTTCAACATTTTTAATACAATCTCCTTTTTTCTACAGTTGGAAGGTGAACCTGTACAAGGTCAAGAGATGTCTGCTGTCGCAACTTTGAAGAACCCATTGCCAATACCAGTGAAGAAAGGACAGTTTTTGATTGAAGGCCCTGGAATAGCTAAAACACAGAAGATAAAACTTTCCCAGTACGTATTTAAGTATGACGATACTTCGTCATATGATTTGCATTTGAAATTTTTAATTAGAAATTTTTTACTTAACTATGAACATGTCCGTGTGAAATTGTACACTGTTGCCCAGACAGGAAGTATGAAATATTTGTTTTATTCATATAATAATAAAAAATTAACTTTAAAAGTAAAAGATGAATCAAGACACACCATTACACACAATGCATTCAACAGCGTACTTGCATATATTATTGTAGTTAGAGCTAAAAAAGATTGATAGTCAATATCTAATTAAAAAAAAAAAGAGGTAACAGTCAAAAATACACAAATGTACGTCTTCTGATACTGCACTTCAATGGGTCATATAAGAATTATGTTGCCCATTCCTTGTACTTCCTTTGGACTATATAATCTATAATAGTTTTGGGAAGAAAGTTCTAGGAATGTGTGTCAACCTAAATTAATCTCTTTCCCATATCATTCTAAATCACAACAGACAAAATATAATTCATTCATTTGCTCATTTGACTGTAATATTCCTCATTAGACAAATAAAACTTTCCTTTACTATGTAAGTAATTCTTTTGAATTTTCACTCCTTTTCAAGAGTCATATTTGCAGTTGGAGTTGTGCACTTCAGCCTGTCAACTGGCAGTGTAGCTATTGCAGTAACACTAGAAACATTTATATCATACTTTCAAACTTTTTATACATTTTTAGGGAAGTTCGGGTGTAGTGTAAATACTCATGCATAAAGAACACCACTCACCAAAAAGCAGAAGCACTGAACATAAGTTCAAAAAAAGAAACAAAACTTGCTAACTTTTGGAGTAACCCTTTTTGGGCTATAGTAAAAACACGTGCACACACACAAAAATATATGTACCTATGCCCCTATGTGGCATCAAACTCCTCTCCCTGCATCCACCTCTCTCTTCTTCTACCCATGACACCCTAGTCCACCTGCCAAAATGCAGCACTAGCATTGTGTGTCTAGCCAGCACCACATAGAGGCACAGACATGTGCATACAAGTGTGTGTACATGTCTGCGTGTTTGCACATGTGTGTGTGTGTGTGTGTGTGTGTGTGTGTGTGTGTGTGTGTGTGTGCATGCCACTGTGTGTGCATGTACGCGCATACCTGTGTGTGCTCATGCGTGTTTGTATGACCATTTTCTGTGTGTAATTGTACTCTATCTTGAGCAAGGATTACTCCAAAAACTAGCAAGCTTTTTGCTAATTGGTCTCCTTTATTCCTTACAAACTTCTTATGAAATCACATACATGATTTTATGCATTACTGCTTTTACTGAGAATAAACTGAACTTATGATTTTTGAGACATTAACACAGTTACTGGTTCCAGAGATCCGTAGTTCATTTTCAAATTATTCTGATTTTATTTGTAGGATTTTTTGTCCACTAGCTTCTTTTGTGAATTTATACATTATGCTGGTGAATAGTGTTACCTTCTTTTTTAACAGTATATGTTAAAACATGCATGACATACTCTTAACATGAAAATGTATGGAAAATGTGATTTTCATTCATACATTTAGGACTGGTTTGAGAATACTTTTTCATGCAAGTGACTTACCCTCTGATGCCCCCAACCCTGACCCCCTTCCTCTTTTCCCTTATACACTTTCATCCTGTCAGCTTTGACTACTAATTGTAATATACTCTACATACACGTCTTACTCTCACCTTGGTGACCCACACCTCCATTACTAACTCACTATGTCCTGTGTATAAATCTTACAATTTTGGCACCCTGGTGCCCTCTCAGCTTGGTACCCAAAGTAGTGTCATGTCTTACTTGGGCCTTAAATCTACCTTGCATTCACACTTAATATCCATAAATCCCGTAAAGAAGGGGAGGGTCCTTGCACAGTATGAATGAGTCAACTTATATACAAACATAGGCTCCCGCAGCCATTGTCACAGTCAATAAATTTTTTCTGGGTTTGTGACTGCTTAGTCAATATGTAAAACTACCCATGTTTCGGTTACTGTTGCAAGTGACCTTCTTCAATGTGCTTTTGTTTACTGCTGAATGAGAAAACTATGTTTCTTATGTACCTGCAGCTGTGGCTGTTATCTAATCCTGATAGGCAGTTAAGGATGAAGGTGAGGGATGTTAGAAGTTCTTTATTGGTGTTTTTATTATTTCCTTTCACTGGCAGAAACTCAATGTTATCCTTAGTGTTGGATTACTGATTGTGATTGGTGTAAATCAGTGAATGGAAAACCAGGAGGCAGTTGTGACATGGTGTCGTGGATTAGTGTATGTAGGTGAGATGGAGTGACCCATCAGCACACAGATATCTGAACATGAAAGATATATCCGACTAAGACAACAGACCAAGTCATTGCTGGCAGAACACAAGGCTGAGTGCAGCAAACAGGTTGATTTTGATGAAGCTCATGTACTGGCAAAACAGCCTCTTACTTTCAGGAGGAAGATTAGAGAGGCAATAGAAATAGCCAAGTGACCCGCCAACATGAACAGAGAAGACGGGTACCAACTTCTGACATCTTGGCTGCCATCGATAACAGCTTTACAGGACAACAGCTCACTTGAAGTAATACGTGTAGGCATGTGATAGACCACTGCCGCCATATGTACATAAGGTATTGGTGCACCTCAGCTGGCATTAGAATGCAGGAAAACAATGCCACGTCACAACTGCCACTGGTTTTCCATTTGCCGATTTCCACTAATCACAAGCAGTAATGCAAACACTAATCAAAACATCAGGTTTCCACCAATGAACAGAAATAATAAAAACACCAATAAAGAACTTCTAACATCCTCACCTTTGTACTTAACAGCCTATCAGAATCAGATAGCAGCAATGTCAGCAGCTATATAAGAAACAAAGTTTTCTCATTCAGCAGTAAACAAAAACACCCCGAAGGGCATTTGCAATAGTGACTGAAACATGGCAGTTTTGCATATTAACAATGCGGTCACAAACCCAGAAAAATTTTATTGAATGTGACATGGCCACGGAAGCCTATGTTTGTATTTAACCAATCTGTATGGGCAGGAAGTCTACGGAAACACTGTGGCTAAGAAGAGGTAAACTGCTGAATGATCTTGTCTTTTTGAAGAGATGCAGGGACACTGCTATAGCACCAAAATTCTTAAGGCTGACATCCCGTATAAATTCAAATAAGACAAAGAATATCAGTCTACAAGCCAGCAAAGCTTTGTTGTGGGAAAGGAGCCCCCACATTCAAGTAAGTCTCGACACAAACAACAGGAAACTTTGTCAGCTGCAACTCTTCCTTGCTGGGGAGCTGGACATAGATGACTGGGAGAAGGTCAACATGTTAACCTTTCAACAGGCCACAAGGTCGAGAGATTGTACCGCCATCCATCAGATCAGGAAGTTCTACAAACTGCAGCAGAAAATCACTGAGGAAGGAATAATACTAGACACTCAACAGATGGTGGTTAACCTTTCCAGCCACACGTTAAGTGATGCAGTGACACAAATCCTGACTGAAGGAATGAATTTTGCAGTTGCACCAAAACGAGTCCCAAAAGAATACATCATCGAATCTGTTGAAGCTTCGTTTCCTCATCTACCACAGGCTGAGGCAGAGACAAGAAACACTACAAATCCTGACTCACCTCCGAAACAAAATATCAGCAAGGAGGAACATCATGCTATTGCAGAACAGAAGAATAGCTCTCATTTAGTAATAACATGAGCAGACAAGGGAAATGCGACTGTTGTGTTGGACATGGAAGATTATAATAAACAAATGGAGGATCTTCTGAGTGAACCCATTTGTAAGAAGCTTAAGGGAGAGCCAATGGTCAAGATAATCACATTGATGCAAACACTGCCAAAGCAAACTAGAAAGAATTTTGATATGGCCAGAGGACTCATCCCATAAGTTCCACAGGCACCAAGGATGTATATGTTGTACTGAAGGTCCATAAAGAGGCATTTCCTTTGCAACCGACTGTGAATACCATTAATTCACCAACATATAGTCTAGCAAAGGAACTGGGTCCAAAGCTCCGACATTTGGTGAGCCACATAAATTTGTATGTTCAGGACTCCATCCATTTTGTTGAACTTTTAAAACAAAAGTGTATCTTGACCACAGCCCTGATGGTTAGCTTTGACATGAAGTCTTTATTCACAAATGTACCAGTACAAGACACCATGAACATCTTAGAGGAATGTGTGGCACCCAATATCTGCGAGTTAGTGCACCACTGTTTAACGATCACCTATTTCAGGTGGAATGGGGAATTCTATGGACAGACAGAAAGTGTAGCTGTGGTCTCCCCTCTCTTGCCTATTGCAGCAGACAACTTCATGGAAGCATTTGAAGAAACAGTGTTCCAGTCCACACCATTACGCCCAGAATGTTGGTTCTGAGATGCTGATAATACTTTCATTATCTGGCCACATGGAGGGGAGGAGCTATGAAATTTCCACCAACATCTCAACCAGCAGCACAGCAGAATCCAGTCCACTACAGAGATAGAAAAAAATTGGGTGCTGTCTTTGCCCGATGCAGAAGTTTACAGAAAGCCTGATGGTAAACTGGGCCATAGAGTATATAGAAGCAAACTAGTACGGACAAGCACTGCCTCCTATCATCATCACCCTATAGAGAAGAAATCCACCCTGAACCCTTTAACCAATAGGGTTCATAGGATCAGTGATAAGGAACATCTAAAGGATGAACTACAAAACCTCAAGTCCATTTTTGGTGCCAACGATTACGGGATGAAACTAATAGATAAAACTATGGTGACAAAGAATGAAGGCAATAGAGGAGAGCAGAAGGAAGCATAGAACAGCAATCTGTTACCATATGTTCAAGGTGTCAAGTTTATATGCCAACTAGCTCTGCAGATGAAGAAATTGATGAAATGTGTGATGAGATAAAATAAATTATTTAGATAGTGAATGAAGATGAAAATTTAATAGTCACGGGTGACTGGAATTTAATATTCGGAAAAGGGAGAGAAGGAAACGTAGTAGGTGAATATGGATTGGGGATAAGAAATGAAAGAGGAAGCTGCCTGGTAGAATTTTGCACAGAGCATAACTTAATCATAGCTAACACTTGGTTCAAGAATCATGAAAGAAGGTTGTATACATGGAAGGAGCCTGGAGATACTAGAAGGTATCAGATAGATTATATAATGGTAAGACAGAGATTTAGGAACCAGGTTTTAAATTGTAAGACATTTCCAGGGGCAGATGTAGACTCTGACCACAATATATTGGTTATTAACTGTAGATTAAAACTGAAGAAACTGCAAAAAAGTGGGAATTTAAGGAGATGGGACCTGTGTGGTCTCAGCTCTCTGAGACTGCAGATGTGTGTGCAAGTTGCGTTTATGTGTGTGTGTGTGTGTGTGTGTGTGTGTGTGTGTGTCTACTGCTGACAAAGGCCTTAATGGCCAAAAGCTTTAATTGTGTGAATCTTTTTATTGTGCCTATTGTGACTCAGCATCTCCACTATATGGTGAGTAGCAACTTTCCTGCTCTGGAGTTATTTCATACTAAATAGCATTTTTTCATTGGTTTATTCAACACAAGAAATCAAGATAATGAGACGTACCTTCTTGTTAGGAATTATTAGGAGTGAGATGATATAAACTTGCTGCAAATAAGACCCATTCAAATTGTATAGATCAGATTGACAGTGTAAAACAAATACTTAACTTGCGTCTTATGTGATGTCCTGGTGATCTTGGCAAGTACAGGATCAGTAAAATTCCCATCAGCATGCAGTGTGACTCAAAATAACAGGTATACATTTTTAAGTCTCAGATCAACCCACATAGAACATTGCAAATAACAGCTCAACAGTGAATCTCAAATCCCAAACTCACATCTTTATATGTACTTTCAAACAACTGCACCATTGTTGATTTTACAATTTTTGGTGATTACTATTGAAAAGTACTTCATTAAGTCAATTTTACATACATACAGAGACAGTATAAATTGCTCTTTGTTTCACACATACAAATTAGCCTGAAAACAATGATATCTTAATTTACACCAGATATGTGGAATAAACCATAAATTAAACACAAGAACAAAATCAAACACAATTCTCCTATCATTTTATCAACACACAGTTAAACAGAACTTTCAGTTATCTTCTACAGTAATTTTGTATTTCACACAGTAAGCATCTTTTGATAATTTGTTTACATATTTTAAATTTGTTATTTCATTAAACATATACAGTTACTTAAAGATCAATAATAGTAATTCTTATAATATTCAGGGCATACAGACATAGCTTTATGTATTTTGACCAATAAACAAAAACAAGTGACATAGTACAGAATATGAGAATTTCAGATGTTCCTACCAATTGACCGAGTTCTATGGATTTGGTATGTTAGTACTTCAGAATCATTTAATATTACATTATCCACTATGTGGATTTTATGACTTTGTTTGCATATCTGACATTAAAAGGATCTTGTTGTTTGTCTAATTTAGAATGTTTGTACATGATATAATTAATATACTAAGGTAATATACAAAACATGTCCATTATATTCTTATAACATTATTGGAATCTGAGTGGTGACTAGTTCTCAATAAACTTGAGAGTTGTTGTAATGATTTGTTCAAATTGCTTTCCATTCTGGTCTGTTATGCTTCAGTAAGAGATAAATTAATCAGCAGCAGTATTGTTTCTCATTATGTAAAACAGTCTGACAATTTTCAGATATTCTTTTGACCTCATTCTTGGAGATTTCATGTTGGTAGCACTTTGTCTCCTTAGGGGTTGTTCTCTAAAAGAGACATTAAAGCTGTGCAGTTGAGTGTAATGATAAGGTGAATGGTCATGCAATTTCTGTTATGGAATATACAGGGTGTTTCAAAAATGACCGGTATATTTGAAACGGCAATAAAAACTAAACGAGCAGCGATAGAAATACACCGTTTGTTGCAATATGCTTGGGACAACAGTACATTTTCAGGCGGACAAACTTTCGAAATTACAGTAGTTACAGTTTTCAACAACAGATGGCGCTGCAAGTGATGTGAAAGATATAGAAGACAACGCAGTCTGTGGGTGCGCCATTCTGTACGTCGTCTTTCTGCTGTAAGCGTGTGCTGTTCACAACGTGCAAGTGTGCTGTAGACACCATGGTTTATTCCTTAGAACAGATGATTTTTCTGGTGTTGGAATTCCACCGCCTAGAACACAGTGTTGTTGCAACAAGATGAAGTTTTCAACGGAGGTTTAATGTAACCAAAGGACCGAAAAGCGATACAATAAAGGATCTGTTTGACAAATTTCAACGGACCGGGAACGTGACGGATGAACGTGCTGGAAAGGTAGGGCGACCACGTACGGAAACCACAGAGGGCAACGCGCAGCTAGTGCAGCAGGTGATCCAACAGCGGCCTCGGGTTTCCGTTCGCCGTGTTACAGCTGCTGTCCAAATGATGCCAACGTCCACGAATCGTCTCATGCGCCAGAGTTTACACCTCTATCCATACAAAATTCAAACACGGCAACCCCTCAGCGCTGCTACCATTGCTGCACGGGAGACATTCGCTAACGATATAGTGCACAGGATTGATGACGGCGATATGCATGTGGGCAGCATTTGGTTTACTGACGAAGCTTATTTTTACCTGGACGGCTTCATCAATAAACAGAACTGGCGCATATGGGGAACTGAAAAGCCTCATGTTGCAGTCCCATCGTCCCTGCATCCTCAAAAAGTACTGGTCTGGGCCGCCATTTCTTCCAAAGGAATCATTGGCCCATTTTTCAGATCCGAAACGATTACTGCATCACGCTATCTGGACATTCTTCGTGAATTTGTGGCGGCACAAACTGCCTTAGACGACACTGCGAACACCTCGTGGTTTATGCAAGGTGGTGCCTGGCCACATCGCATGGCCGACGTCTTTAACTTCCTGAATGAATATTTCGATGATCGTGTGATTGCTTTGGGCTATCCGAAACATACAGGAGGCGGCGTGGATTGGCCTCCCTATTCGCCAGACATGAACCCCTGTGACTTCTTTCTGTGGGGACACTTGAAAGACCAGGTGAACCGCCAGAATCCAGAAACAATTGAACAGCTGAAGCAGTACATCTCATCTGTATGTGGAGCTATTCCACCAGACACGTTGTCAAAGGTTTCCGGTAATTTCATTCAGAGACTACGCCATATTATTGCTACGCATGGTGGATATGTGGAAAATATCGTACTATAGAGTTTCCCAGACCGCAGCGCCATCTGTTGTTGAAAATTGTAACTACTGTAATTTCGAAAGTTTGTCTGCCTGAAAATGTACTGTTGTCCCAAGCATATTGCAACAAACGGTGTATTTCTATCGCTGCTCGTTTAGTTTTTATTGCCGTTTCAAATATACCGGTCATTTTTGAAACACCCTGTACATGCTGACAACATTGTTCTGAATGGAAATACTTTCCCAGTTTCCCCTAGCTAGTAAGAAATTAAAAATTCTAATTTTGTCTTCAGAAAAAGTTACTTTTTCAATTACATTTTTGCAACTGCTACAACCTGTTGCTATTTCTTTACACAGTAGCTGTGTCTCATGATCACTGTAACCAATGCTAAGTACTCTGCTTGTGAAATTGTAGCTTGTTTCTGAAATGAAGATCTGATCAATGATGTAACTTGTAAATTCTGTTGATCATGTTGGTCAATGTATTGTGGAGATCCCATGGAATGTTTTGGTCATATTTATCAAAGCATATATACCGCTGTATTTAAAAAAAAAATCAATGTTCGAATCACTACATTCGTATTTCACCCATTTGGATGCCTGGGAATTTCACACACGGAGTTTCATTTAGCGTGTGCTCATTGATCTCCGCTTTTAATTGTTGTAAGTTGCATTTTATCCATCTGAATATGTAGGCAATTTACCCATCACATCACATTTGGTGTGTATCCATACTTTTATACTAGTAAGTCATTTCTAATTTTTGGAATTGCAAAACTGAGTCTTTTAAAAAAGGAAATGAGAGAAAATTGATAGCAAACTGTTTAGTATTGCCAACAGACACATGTAAAAGTGAAAGTGACAATACTATCCTAGCTTTTGGAATGTTAGTTCCTTCCTTAGGGAGGGATGTCCATGTCATCCAGGGCCTGAGACTTCCCCTGATCTATTGCTCTGTCTTGGTAATATGAAACATTCTGTGTCATGAAAGGAAGCACTTGCTAGTAATTCTGTCCTGTAATTTATTGGTATTTTCAACTGAATATTCCTCAGGTAAAGTTTAAATCAAACAATGGAAAATCCAGGATGGAATGTAATCCCCCCACCCCACTTCTCCTCTGCCCTCCATCTAACATGCAGCACTTCACTCTCTGCCATCCCTACCCTACTATCACCCCCCCCCACCTACCTGCCCCAGCCTCCTCCTTCCCCCCCCCCCCCCCCCCCACACTATCACCACTCCCATCATTCACTGGTGCTGCTGCTCGTAGTGTGGTTTCAGTTGCCTGAGACTGCAGTCGTATGTGCGAGTTGCATTTTTGTGTGTGTGTGTGTGTGTGTGTGTGTGTGTGTGTGTGTGTGTGTGTGTGTGTAATCTATTTTTGATTAAGGCCTTACTGGCCAAACTTTATTTGTGAAGACTTTTTGTAGTGCCTATCTGCAATTCAGCATCTTAGCAGTGTTAGATATAATTTAGTTTTTGTAAGATTAGAAGTGAAGCTGTTTACTGCAAACCAGTTATAAGCCTACTCCATTATTTTTCTGGGTGAACCAGGTATGTTGTGTTTGGATCCTTTGCCAGTACACTTACATCATCAGGAGCCATCACATTTCTCAAGGAGTTCTTCAATGCATTTGGCAAACCATTTATGTAGGTTAAGGACATGACAGGAGAAAGTATTGAACCTCATTTCTCCTCTTTCTTTATTGCCATATAAATTCTCAACATTTGAATTCCATTTTTAACATTTGGCACCAACCATGTAAGGCAGATTCCTTGAAGGCCTTAATATTTTGGTTTTCCTAGTATAATTTAATGATACACACAAGCAAAGGTATAGCCAAGGCCACTGAAAACACCAGAACTCAGTTTAACCAAAATGTGGTAAAGGAAATGCTATAAAAAATAAATGTTACATAATGTATAATGTTCTGCAGTTGAATCACTCCTATTTTCCAGTGAATGACAAAAAAATTGTAATTGTTTATAGGAACATTGCTCCCGGTGAAGAGGCATCAGTCAACTTTAAATTTACACCAAAATATGATGGCCGGGCAACAATTGCTGCAAAATTTACATCAAAAGAGCTTGATGATGTGGATGGATTCCTTAATTTCATGGTTGAACCCAAGAAAGAAGTGAATGGTACTGGGAATGCAGCTTAAGAAGAGCCAGATTTAAAGATCTGCAATTTGACATTCAAGTACATTAAGGAATTTTTTTGCATTGCTTTGGAGAATTATATGAGAGAACATCTCACATAAGAGGGATGCATTATTTAAATAAGACTGCTGTTTCAGATTCAACATTTGTTAGTAATGTAGTATATATTAGGAACTAAATTAGTTATTATCTGCCAAATTCCTCCTTTTTTCATTAACATCACATATATTTTGTATCGAGTCACACATCATCATTTTCCCTGCACGTTATTGTATATTTTGATTTCAGCTAACCATGTTGGTAGCTACTGTCTCAAAGTTCAAGATGATGCCATGATATTGAATGTCTGATATTTCATAAGGTTTACTTATTTCCTTATTTCATTTCATCAAAATAATGGAAACAGTACTGTCATGAGATTAATCTTTAATTTATTTTTGATGCAGTTTATTACTTATATTTCATACACTGTCAGCAGCACTTGGAAAGGAAACAAAGTTTATGTCTTTCATGCTGACATTCAGTATGAAGCTTTATTTCTATGAATGTTTAAAATACTTTTAGGCAGTATTAAATGAATATATGGTCGTATATTCATCAGAACTTTATTTTTATTTATATATTACAGGAAGAGAATTTAAAGTACTACATTAACACTTTTTTGATGTGTTTTTATATCTGCATGATCCAGATGTTCAAAATAGTAGGAAAAGTGCAGCCTTGAAAACAATGTCAAGCTAAAGATACATTTTTTAAAAAATATGTTTGTATTATACATTAATGTGTTTTGATATCAGTGTATGGAGTTTTCCTATAAACAAGAAACACATTAAACTGACCTGTTGCACGTATGTAAAAGGCAGCTGAGTGTTACATTAAACATCTGGTAGCTACTATAATGTAATTAGATTTACTTTTGGTGCCTTTTTGTAAAATAACATTTAATTTTATATTCTCAGGGCAACTTTTATAAGATGTATAATAAAATTAACTATGTCTATGAGAAGACAGCTGTAGCCAGATGTAAGGAGCTATGATGAGTGAAAAGAACTGTAACAAAATTAAGAAATTAGTTGAAATATAGTTAATAGTACAATTTCATTCCAGCAAGAAATCATTGACAAATATTTAAAATACAACACCAGAAATTTTCAGTTTCTTCATTAGTACAGTAACAAGAAATGATCATGTATGAAGAACAAATTGTCTTCAATACATGCTTAGTAATATAATCATGTGATTCTACAGTGTGCTTCATTAAATATACGTAGTTTGTCTGTCTGAGAGTGAAATTTGTTGTTGATGTTAGATGTTTATAGCTATGTTTGTGTTATGTTTCAGTGTATATTATATTTAATGACTCATTATTTTATTCAGATACATATTTTAATATGTTTGTAGACATTTACATTTTTATAAACAGTAGAAAAAATATGAAACTGCCATTTAACAAACTTATTCATTATGATGCCATAAGATGTATGAAAATGTAGTGCATTTATTTTTGTGTACCAAATGTGAAATAAATGTTTTGTCTTAAAAGTTCTTTTCCTATTTTTGCTTTATAAAAATGACATCTTAACGTCTATATTACTAAAACACTACCCTGTAACCCAGAAATTGTAATCAGGCACCAGTTACAGTATAGGGCAACAAAAATTCAATTTTCAGTAATTCATGGAATTATTGACTGAATTAAAAAAATTAAAATGCTCTCATAATCTGCTCATTAAGAGGTACAGTCTTGTGTTAAAAATTTAATACAGTAAGACAAGTAGACAGCACTTTCATGGCAACCTCCTGGAAGGAGAAGAAGAGGAAGACCACAGAAAGTGTGGCCAAGGAAGAATGGTGCAATTGTATCTGGAGACAGAGATGTGGCATATAGTGATAGCTGTGGAACCCACACAACATACAAGGATTATAGTTTGAAACTGTGTGTTTCTCTTGAGGTGACTTAACTGATGACACACAAATATGTGGACTTCATTTGTCCAGTGTTAGGGAATGAGAGCACCTAGTGACTTCCAACAAAATTTATACATAACTTCAAATTTTTGTGACCTTTTTTTATGCTGACACCATCCACAAAATAATGAAAGGGGGAAAATGTATTGCTTACTACACTTTTGCTGTTCATGCAGTCAAATTTCAGCATCAAACAAGACATTTTAATTTATTACTTCATTACTACTAACTCTATGCACAACACAGTCTGCAGACAGTGTTCACATATCATTGTACAACACAGAGTCAAGGAGATATGACATTATAAACATGGAGATGAGTGAAAAACTATGTGCAGATTACCCAATTTATATTCATCCAGTGTTTCATAATGAGAGCACTTACAAGGGAATATTCCCAAGTATCAATAAGCAATTGTGCTGGAACTTGGTGGTTTACAGAGGCAGCAAAATAGTACAACACATGTTTTTTTTATTTGTGACTAATTTCACTTTTATGGTATATAACACACCCCAAAAAATTGGCATTTTAGGTTTAGGGGGAATATCTTCCAGGTATAAAAAACATTATTCAGGTAAAAGTTAATATGTAATTAATATTCTTGAAAACTGTGTAACTGAATTTTGTAATATTTGAAATTTTGCAAAATTCCCCACTACCATTAATTAATTCTGAAAAATGAAAAATTTTGTTCCAACACAAATTAAAGAAGTTTTCCAGGCACATACATCCCTGTCTAATAAAGCTGGTTTCTAAAATACCATTTTTTTTGGAAATTGAGCTATACACAATGTGCTGTTGGAGTATTTTGAACATATCTGATTAAAATATCTAAACATTCATTACTATTATAACTGTTTATTTTACTTATATTTGTTTTATGTTTTAAATTCTTATTTTATATTCACATTCATGTTTTTATATATATGTATTCCATTAATTGAAAATAATAAGTAACTCATACTATAATAGAAAATATATACAGGAGTGATAATCTGTAAGGAAATGCTTAAAACATGATGTCTTTTTACACCATGCACATAAAATGAACAAAATTTCTTCATGTAATATAAATGATGGAGTAGCCAATATAAAACAGAATTCAGCAGGATTTCAAATTATCACAGGTGATCCTCTAAATACCCTGGTTTGTATCAGGTATATTTCAGTACATTGGTAAGCCTTGATGAAGAGAAAGCATGCCAGATATGCCAAAGCATTCATCTCATGCACCCCAATGCCACCACAGCCCAGGACAGCAGGCTGAGGCCTCCTGACCATGGTCAATACAGCTTCCAGCTATTTACAGGCAGTGGCCTATTTCCCCTGCATCCATACACAACAGCCACAGTCCCTGTCAATCTCTGGTCAATGTTGATTTATATCACAAAGAATATAATACAATAAGCAGTTGCTGGATGTGACCTAAATTCTGCTGCTACACTACTTCTGGTTTTTGCTACTCCCCAAAATAAGTTCATGCAACACAAATGCAGTACAAAAGCTTAGAATACTTAGAACATGTAAGACAGCACAGTAAAATCCACAACACAGTTCACTTCTACTCATCAGCAAAAAATAAACTACAGGCCTATTACAAATGATTGAAGCGATTTCATAAATTCGCTGTAGCTCCATTCATTGACATATGGTCACGACACACTACAGATACGTAGAAAAACTCATAAAGTTTTGTTTGGCTGAAGCTCCACTTCAGGTTTCTGCCGCCAGAGTGCTCGAGAGCGCAGTGAGACAAAATGGCAACTGGAGACGAGAGAGCATATGTTGTGCTTGAAATGCACTCACATCAGTCAGTCATAACAGTGCAACGACACTTCAGGACGAAGTTCAACAAAGATCCACCTACTGCTAACTCCATTCGGCGATGGTATGTGCAGTTTAAAGCTTCTGGATGCCTCAGTAAGGGGAAATCAACGGGTTGGCCTGCAGTGAGCGAAGAAACGGTTGAACGCGTGCGGGCAAGTTTCACGCGTAGCCCGCAGAAGTCAACGAATAAAGCAAGCAGGGAGCTAAACATACCACAGCCGACGGTTTGGAAAATCTTACGGAAAAGGCTAAAGCAGAAGCCTTACCATTTACAATTGCTACAAGCCCTGACACCCGATGACAAAGTCAAACGCTTTGAATTTTCAGTGCGGTTGCAACAGCTCATGGAAGAGGATGTGTCAGTGCGAAACTTGTTTTCAGTGATGAAGCAACATTTTTTCTTAATGGTGAAGTGAACAGACACAATGTGCGAATCTGGGCGGTAGAGAATCCTCACGAATTCGTGCAGCAAATTCGCAATTCACCAAACGTTAACGTGTTTTGTGCAATCTCACGGTTTAAAGTTTACGGCCCCTTTTTCTTCTGCGAAAAAAACGTTACAAGACACGTGTATCTGGACATGCTGGAAAATTGGCTCATGCCACAACTGGAGACTGACAGCGCCGACTTCATCTTTCAACAGGATGGTGCTCCACCGCACTTCCATCATGATGTTCGGCATTTCTTAAACAGGAGATTGGAAAACCGAGGGATCGGTCGTGGTGGAGATCATGATCAGCAATTCATGTCATGGCCTCCACGCTCTCCCGACTTAACCCCATGTGATTTCTTTCTGTGGGGTTATGTGAAAGATTCAGTGTTTAAACCTCCTCTACCAAGAAACATGCCAGAACTGCGAGCTCGCATCAACGATGCTTTCGAACTCATTGATGGGGACATGCTGCACCGAGTGTGGGAGGAACTTGATTATCGGCTTGATGTCTGCCGAATCACTAAAGGGGCACATATCGAACATTTGTGAATGCCTAAAAAAACTTTTTGAGTTTTTGTATGTGTGTGCAAAGCATTGTGAAAATATCTCAAACAATAAAGTTATTGTAGAGCTGTGAAATCGCTTCAATCATTTGTAATAACCCTGTATATCTTGAGTATAAAAAGAAATTGCTGCTGCTCCTTGGCTATGGCTAGTGAACCACATGGAATAAGATGCTAGAAGAAAATTACAATAAAATGTACTTTTCTCACCCACTACAGAAAAGAAAGTACAATCAGTAATGCAGTACAGAGTGTGCATTGAACAGAAATGTCATGAATCATGCTGTTATTGTCAAATTTATAAGAAGAGGTCTTTTTGTAGAAAAATGTTTCAAGATATGTCATCACCAAAAAGCTTGATTATTTATCATCATTTGTAGTACACTGGCATGCAAAACTTAAGGACAAACCTAACTTTTGCATGGTGTGTCACTGCCAAGTAACAAAGCTCAATGAAACTTGGACCATACACAGAAGGAACTGCTACAGCATGGACAACAGAGAAGTGAAAGAAACATGCAACAACACAAGCAGAAATAACACTTTTATTCAAAGACAATAATTACACTGAAGTCACTGGAATTCATGATTCTCTCCTGGGCATTAGAAACAGCAGGAAATGATTCTTAATAGGGTGTGTGGTAGCCATGGACAACAATGCATCTTCTGCAGCATGACCCCATGTTCTTGTTGAATGGCATTCCATTCCTCCACTAGTGTGGTTGACAACTGCTGGGTGGTCATTGATGCATGTGAAAGTGGTGCAGTATGCCCTCCCAAAGCATCCCACATCTACTGGATGAGATTTAAGTCTGGAAAATAGGCATAACAGTTAATCTGATTAATATTCTCTCATTCAAAGAGCTCCTCCAACTGTGCTGTTTGACATGGTCACACATTTTCTTCCATAAAAGTGATCTCAGGGCTGAATGCAACCCTACAATGACACATGTGGGGAATGATTACACTGTCACAGTAGTATCAATTGATGAGTGTAATGTGTTCAAAGATTTGGAGGTCAGTAGGTGAAACTGAGGTAATTGCTGGATGGTTTTACCAGCCACCCAATTCTGCTGAGATAGTTTTAGAATAATTCAAAGAAAGTCTATGGTTAGTGGTACAGAAATAACCAGATCATGGAATATTAGTTGGAGACGAATTTAGCCTACAGGAAGTCTTGCAGTGTACTTTTGAATACATTTTCTGAAAACTGTCTTGAGCAGTTGGTATGACAGCTCACACACAATGGAAACAATTTAGATCTTGTAGCTACAAACAGATGTGACCTTATTGATGGTGTCACTATAGCCACAGGCGTTAGTAACCATGTTGCCATCATAGTGATGATGGTTACTGAAGTTAACAAATCAGTCAAGAAAGCTAGCAGTGTATTTTTGTTGGAAAGAGCATATAAGCAGTTGAAGTTAGTCAATTAATGGACATCGTTTAGTTCCAGTGTGATGAAAGTGGAGAGTTATGGGTCAAGTTTAAATAGATTCAAAATCACACTCTGGTGAAGTAAGTGGATCAAGGGCAGAAAAGACCCACAATGGTTTAATAATAAAATTCAGAAAATGTAAAGGAAGCAAAATTTGTTGCCCTCTTGGTACAATAGCAAATGCACAAATGATGAGTGGCAAAAGTTAGTAGAGACTTGTGTATCTGTATTAAGATTGATGCACCAAGCATACATATCTTAGCAAAGCATTTATTGAAGAACCCATAACAATTCTGGTAATGTGCAGAATCGCTAAGTGAGTTGAAGGCTTCTATTCAGTCACTCATTGACTGATCTCTTGTCTGAATAGAAGACAGCAAAAGTGAAGCTGATTTTGTAAATTTCATATTTAAGAAATTATTCATGCAGGAGGATCTTACAAACATTCTGTCATTTGAATATCACATGGAAACATGTATGGAGGATGCAGTAATCCCTGGTACAGAGAAGCAACTAAAAGAGCTGAACACAAATAACTCATCAAATCCCAATTTGGCTTTACAAAGTGTACTATACAGCATTGGCCCATTACCTAGATTGCAGTTATCACAAATTTTCACCAGGCACAAAGTTCCAAGCAACTGAAGAAACACATAGGAGACTCCTGTATATAAAAGGATAAAAGAACTGACCCTCAAAATTGCAGGCCACTATCAGTTTGCTGCAGAATTCTTGAACATATTCTCAGTTCAAACATAATAAAGTTCCTTTGAAACTGAATGCAGAGAGATTGTACTGCTGCCGATATACATTTTGCATCAGGACTATAAACATAAGATAAGAGAAATTATGGCTCATACAGAGGATATAGAGGATCGTTTCTCCCTTGTTCAGTTTGAGAGTGGAACAGGAAGTGAAATGACAAGTAATTGCACAATGTACCCTCTATCATATACCATATGGGGTCTTGCAGAGTATTTATGTAGATGTAGATGCAACATTATGCCTCTCCACATCATGATCATGTTTGACAGTGCTGGACATACCTTCATATGACGAGAGGAGGGTACGTGTAATGCACCCAAGAATGTTGTCCCCCTGACTTAAATTCCATCAAGCACATATGGGCTGTGTTGGGAAGATGTATCACTGCAGATCCATATGCAGCAATGACCATCCAGCAGTTGTCAAATGCACTGGTGGAGGAACTGAAAGCCCTTCCACAAGAAATTCTTACTAGCCTTATGGCCAGCATAGGAACACAATGTCATCTGTGATGAAACATCCTATTACAAATCCTGTCCAACCATTTGTAATGTCCAGGGGCCATCATGAATGGTGGTGACTTCAGTGTTATTATTGTCATTTCTGTCTTTCTCATTGCGTATTTTTCAGTTACCTTCTGTACTTTACTGTAATAGTTCTTACAATGTATGGTCAAGTTATGTCACTTGGCAGTGATGCAGTGACGCATCATGCGACAGTCACTTTCTTCCTTAAGTTTTGCACACCAGTGTACAATTTAAACATTTTACATCAAAGGTTACATTATTTTGTGTAAGTTTTCAAATGCAGCTTAAGTTGCTTTATTCCCACTTTTAAAATGAAGATTATGTTCAATTTCACACAGACAATTTGCTGTATTTGTCTCTGATGTTAACATCCTCTAAATTGCACGTCTTTGTTATGAACGATATCAAAAGATTTGAATCCAGCAGTTTGCTTATTCAACATAAATAGTCCTGATGGTTAAACAGAAGAACATTAATACAGTCTGGATCTTCCAGGAGACTTGGCATTACCAAGAAAGAGAACAATGATCATCATTCATTCATTAATCATCTACAGTTCCCCAGGTGATATTTAAGTGTGTGTTACGTATTTCTTGCCTCCTGACCTTGCTGCTAGTTATCTCCTCTTCCTTCCTGATCATTTTATTCCAAAACATAAACTTTAAAAATAATTATGTCTATCAGATGTAGCCAAGTTTAGGGTAATTAACATCCATAATTAGGGTAATTAACATCCACATTTAACATTATATCCTACCAGATATAATGGTTACAACCTTTTATGTGACAACTCTTCCTCAAATGTTAAAATCACATAACCCATGACAATCTTAACATATACTGTCACAATGTACAAGGATTGAGAAAGAAAGTAAGTGAACTTGAAATTCTTACAAGTGATACTAATGTTTTGTCAGACATGCACTTACTACTTCTTAAATGTAGAGGTTATAGAGATAGCAATATAAACACGTTTGTAGTTAGCTTAGAGAAAGAAGACTGGCAAAGTGTATTTATTTCCTCAACTACAAATGAAAAATATGACAATTTTCTGCAGATATTTGAATATTACTTTAATTACCATTTCCCAGAGGAAACAAAGTCTATCACTAACAAAAAACAGAATGCTTGGATCACAAAAGGTATTAAAACTTCATCAGAAAAGATGAAGCTGCTGCACAGACTTAGCAAATTGGACAGTGGCAAATCCAAAGAGTTCAAGGTATTCTATAAAAATTACAAAAACACATACAGAAGAGTTATCAAATGGGTTAAAAAAGCTCATAATGATAAAACAATTAGGTGCTCTTCCAACAAATGTAAAACCATCTGGGGTGTAGTAAATGAATAGACTGGTAGAAAGTTAAGGATAGAGGATAAAATCACACTAAATATAGAAGGACAAAAGACTGAAAATGCACATAAAATTGCCAATAAATTCAACAGATATTTTTCAGAAATTTCCACAAATCTCCTAACCAACTCTTCAAATACTGTTCACTCTTCTCCCACAACTCTCCTGACTAACTCTCCAAACACTGCACACTCTTGTCTCAAAAATAATACTCCTCTGAACTCCTTTTTCCTATCTCCTACAACACCGTATGAAATTGAAGATATTATTAAAAAAAGAGTCAAAAAGATTTATTCTGTAGGGCATGATCTGATACCCTGCTTCTTGCTTCATAAGTGTTCAAATTACATCAGTGGACCCCTGTCAAATATCATAAATACCTCATTTCTAGAGGGAAAATTTCCAAAGCAGCTAAAAATTACTAAATTTTACATCTCTACAAGAAGGGAGAGAAAACAGAGATGAAAAACTATAGGCCAATTGCTATACTATCTGCCTTCTCAAAAATATTTGAATACTGTATGTTAACTAATTCTAACAACATAATCACATCTTCCCAGTATGGATTTCAGAAAAATAGGTCCACCACACATGCTCTGTATGCATTTCTAGAAAAGTGCTCAAGTTTCATTGACCATAAACAACCTGCTGTCGGTATATTTCTTGATCAGTCCAAGGCCTTCGACATGGTCGACCACAAGCTGCTGCTTATGAAACTCCGAAGTAAGGGATTAGAGGTGTAGCCCACAATTGGTTCCATAGCTACCTTAGTCAAAGAAAGCAATATGTAGAAATAAGAAAATCAGACATTCCAGCACTGCAGGTCGGATGTACTACATACAACAAATGGCGTCCCTCAGGGATCTGTCCTTGGCCCTGTTCTTTTCATATTGTTCATAAATGATCTCCCAGAACGCATACCAAATGCCAGCTCCTTTCTGTATGCGGATGACCAGTAGAGGTGACACATTGCAAGATGCAGTTAATGAAACTACTTGTCATTTACAATCATGGTTTGAAGCAAATAGACTACTCATAAATAATCAAAAAAACTGTAAGTATGAACTTCCATACTAGACAAAATCTAACCCCCTTCAATGCAGTTATAGTTATCGGCAAAGATGACATTACGAACAGGCAGGACACCAACTTTCTTGGACTTACCATCAGTAGCACACTAAATTGGAAACCACATATTGAGGCATTGTCACAAAAGCTTAGTAAAACCTGATATCTATTATGATCATTAAAAGACACAGCCAGTGTAGATACCTTGAAGCTGGTGTACCATGCCCTGTTTGAGTCTTTCTTGAGCTATGGCCTAATCTTCTGGGGTAAGAGCTCTGATTCTCTCACAATTTTCAGGTTACAAAAACAAGTAGTAAGAATAATGAAATGTAAAGAAAGAACTGAACACTGTAAACCACTATTTCAACAGCTAAAAATCCTGCCACTGCCATGCCTCTATATTTTGTTGAAACTAGCTTGTTTTACAGTACAGCACTTGGACGCCTTCGACAGAAATGCAGACCGCCACACACAACACCAGGAACAAAACACAGTTACAAATTATAGACCACAACACAAAATTATATACGAATGGGGTTAAATGTATGGGCATTAAAATATACAACCACCTCCCAACAGACATAAAAACAAGCAAAAACCCAAAAATAATGAGAATTAAATTAAAGGAATTGCTACTAAATCACTGTTTCTATTCCGTACATGAATTTCTTGAAACAAAATTTTAATTACTTGCAATAAGCTGTTTATTCAGTTGTAGATGTTTCTACTTAGTAAGATAATTTAATTATTGTATCTTATCTATATTCTTTCTGTATCTCATATATGTATTCTGCTATGTGAACTATGTACCACAATATTTTAATTACTTGTAATAAGCTGTATATTCACTTGTAGATATTTCTACTTAGTAAGATAATTTAATTATTGTTTGTTACTCATATTTTGTCTGTATCTCTTATATGTATTGTGCTATGTGCAGTATGCACCACCGTCATCTCTCATCACACACCACCTTTTTTATATTTTGTCTATAGATCCTATATGTATTCTGCAATGTGAGTTATGTGCCACTACTGTCATCTCTTGTCATATACCATCTTAACATAATTTTTCAAATTGACTTGTCCTATATCATGATGTGCTTTGCTGTACAAATTGTATGATCTACAGGACCAATAATAAATCAAATCTTTACAAAACAGATGAATAATTTGTATCTTAAACAGACAGTCATTCATTGATTCAATTACCAAGGGAGCTATCATCTAGGAACAGTCTTATTTATACCTTCTTGATCAATAGCTATGGGAAAGACAGATTCCACCCACAGGAAAAATAAATAGACCATTGGAGAAAAGAGAAGCAGCAAAAAAGGCAAAGCTGAAAGACAGAAGAAATGTATAGAAGGGCTATGCAAAGGAAATTTATTTGAAGGTAATATTATATAGAAAGGTAAGAGGAAGTAGATGAAGGTGAGATGGAAGATTTTATACTGTGAGAAGAATTTGACAGAGCACCTAAGTCATAAAAGGCCCCTGAAGTAGATAACATTTCCACAGAATCATTGAAATCCTTGTGAGAGCCAATCGACAACACCATTCAACTTGGTGTACAAGGTATATAATACACTCACAGGCTTCAAAAACAACTTGACAGTTCCAGTTCCAAGAAAGGTAGGTAGTGACAAATGTGAATATTACTGAACTATCAGTTTAACAGGTCATGCTTACAAAAATACTAACACAAATAATTTATAGAGAAATAGAAAAACTAGCAATGCTGACACTATGAATTATCCTTAGAAACTAGAGTAGAGAAGGGCATCATGTGCTTATAACATAGAGCTAGAGAAAGCTTTTAATAATGCAATAGACTCTTTGAAATTATGAAGGTAACAGGGACAAAAAACAGGCAGTAAAGTTTATTTAGAAGTTGTACATAAGTCAGAATGCAGTTACATGAGTTGAAGCAAATGAAAGGGAAGCAGTGATTGAGAAAGAAGTGAGACAGGGTTGCAGCCTATCCCCAAAATTATTCAATCTGCACATTGAGAAAGCAGTAAAGGAATCTAGGAGAAACATGTAAAATAAATTAATTTTCAGGGAGAAGAAACAAAAACATTTCTGACACTGCTGTAATTCTATCAGAGACAGCAAAGGATTTAGATGAACAGGTGAGTGAAATGGATTTATCTTGGACATCAACAAAAGTGAAACAGAGACACTGGAGTTTAGTTGAACTGAATCAGATGGCACTGAGGGATTAGCTTAGGTAATGAAACATTAAATGTACGGTAGTAGATGAGTTTTGTTATTTTGCCAGAGAAAAAACCTGATCATGACCAAAGTAAAGAGGACTTAAAATGCAGATTGGTTATAGTGACTAAAGCATTCCTGAAAAAAAAAAGGGATCTGTTAACACCCAATATATATTTAAGTGTTAGAAAATCCTTTTGGAATGTATTTGTTTGAAGTGTGGCCCTGTGTTGTAGTGAAATGTGACTGATAAATAGTTCAATTGAGAGAATAGAAAATTTTGAAAATTGAAGGATATGTTGTGTTAAGGAATACCTTGAAGCTAAAAATTAATGTAATTTTTCATATATAACTGTGCAAATATGTAAAAATTTCAGAAAGCAAAAAGTGGCTGTAATCTTTTGTAATTATCTATGTACATAATTTTTTATTTTTATTTTAGATGCTGAGGCCTTGCTGCAGTTGTAACACTACTTTCCATCAGGTTTCCCGGTCTGGGCACACATTTTCAACTGTCCACATCGAGGTATATCAACAACACCTGTTGGCAGCTGAGGGTTTCAGTTAGTCATAATTTATTCCAGGGAAAAGCTGCACGTCATCAACAGTATCTGTTCTTTCAAAAACAGTTACTGTCTTCATATACTATGATACAGTGGTCTGTCAGTAACATAGGACCTTCCAAGGCCTGTTCAGATGAAGTAATCTTAGAGGTTATTTTTGAAGAAAACAGTACTTTACTGATATATGCATGTAGTTGTGTAATTTTGAAATTTGCACTTTCTCAAACTTCATATTGCATAGAATTGTCCATAGACTTAAAAAATAAATAAATAAATACTGAACATTTGATGGGTAAACTGAGAAACTAATGAGGATGTAATGAATGAACTTCAGAAAAAAAGAAAATTATTACTCAAACAACGGAAAAAATAATAAAATTATTACTTAGACTGACTAAAAGAAGAGATCAGTCTATAAAAATATTCTGAGGTGTCACTGAAGGAGCTATTGAGGTAAAAATTGTAGAGAGAGATCATGGGATGAATACAACAAGCAGATGAAAGATGATGTAGGTTTCAGTAATTTTGAGGAGATGAAGAGGCTTACAGAGAATAGACTACTGTGGAGTGTTGCATTAAACCTATCTTCAAACTGAAGACAATAACAGCAACAGCAACAACAATCAATAAAATTCATCTTATTCTCCCCTTGTAATCAGAGTAATATATAGAGTTACATGGTACAATAAATTATGTTACTGTTCTGTGTAATTTTAGATGACAGTATTAGGAGTAACATCCATTTATTCTGAGCACCTTCAACATATTGTACATTTACACAAAGTATTAACATGCCTGATAGTTCAGCCTCTTTCACATTGTAACCATCAGGCAGCGCAGTCACCTGGTGCCCACAGAGCATACCTGCCCACTCCCCTCTGCCCTCCTTGGAAGATATTCTCCGCATTGTCCACTCCTTTGAAATTGCTCAAGTGGCAAACGAGCGTCTTATGGTGCGACCACAGGAGGTGGCGATCACGGCATCAAGGTGGGTTCATCCCTCGCGACGTTGACGTGGGCCGGCCAACAGAGGCCAGCGCTGTGGGGACTCTTCGTTGTCCAATGTCTCTATGGCATCAGCGCCTCGGGTCACCCCTTATCGCCAGTCGTGCAGCCCACTTCCATCTTGCCCATAGTGCTTTATTGCACATTCGCGGGCTGATTGTCCCCACCACTGGAAAACGTGTATGCTATGTAACAAGGAGGGCCACATCCGATCGGTTGGTCATAGTCGCTCGACTCGCTACAGTCCTGCCCCACCTGGGCCTCAAGATACAGTCCATGCTCTGCAATCAGTCGTCCCACAGGATGACCCGTCAGTGTGGAAGCTTTTCCTCGCGCTCCCCTTTTCACTGAGGATGTCAGTTTTCAGGTGGACAATGGGGCCACTGTCTCCCTGATTAATATGGCAACATATACCCAGCTGGGATCTTCTGAGTTGTCACCTCCTTCTCGCCATTTGGTCGTCTATGGAGATGGTTCCATTCCTCTTCGTGGGCAGTTCGTCGTCCAGGCGACGTACAAGCGTGTTCCCCGGCTCCTTACCCTCTTTGTCGTCGACGATCCGTCGGCTTCGAATATTTCTGGCCTGGATGCATTTCAACTGTTTGGCTTTTCAATTTCCGACGAAGTTAAGGTCGTTTCCACCGCTGTTCCTTTTTAGGACTTGGACGATCTGGTGCTCCGCGTTTGCATCATTGTTTGCAACAGATCTCGGATGTGCTTCCGGCTTTGAGGCGCACATCACCCTACGGCTGGATGCACAGCCTCGCTTTTTCCAGGCCCGGCCCCTTCCAGTGGCCTTACGGCCGATGGTCAAGCAGGAACTTGATCGGCTCCAGGCCGCTGGCATTCTCTGTAACTTAAAGTGCCTGGGCGACGCCACTGGTGGCCATACAGAAACCCAATGGGTCCCTTCGACTGTGTGGGGACTTTGGCGCTACAGTCAATGCTCAGCCCTCATTGACACTTACCCCATTCCCCAACAGGAAGACCTTCTCGCCAAGCTTGCCGGGGGAGAGTATTTTTCAAAGATCGACCTGGCTGAGGCATACCACCAGTTGCCCTTAGATGATGAATCTCAGAACATCAGCGCCGGCCATTTTCCTGCGATTCCTGGAGCAGCTTACACAGCCTATCCCTGCCTGTGTGAATTATCTGGATGCCAGGAACATTTGCAAAACCTCAGCGCCTTATTTCATGCTCTGCAATCTGCTGGTTTATGCTGTTGGCTGGACAAGTGTTGTTTTTTTCAACCGGAAGTGGAATGCTTAGGCTACTGGCTTAGCGTCCGCAGCTCATGGTCGTGCAGTAGCGTTCTCGCTTGCGACGCCTGGGTTCCCGGGTTCGATTCCCGGCGGGGTCAGGGATTTTCTCTGCCTCGTGATGACTGGGTGTTGTGTGATGTCCTTAGGTTAGTTAGGTTTAAGTAGTTTAAGTTCTAGGGGACTGATGACCATAGATGTTAAGTCCTATAGTGCTCAGAGCCATTTGAACCATTTGAACCACTGGCTTAGCATAGATGGCATTCGCCCTTTGGGTCGTAATGTCGAGGCCATTGAGGCCCTTTCTCGTCCCAAGGACTTATCTGAACGCCAGGTGTTTTTGGGCAAGGCAACTTATTACTTAAAGTTCTTGCCCCAGGTGGCCTCTGTTGCTCAACCCATCGATCACTCGCATCGCAAAGGGGTACTTTTTGAATGGACTCCTGCCTGACACCAGGGTTTTCTCCATTTAAAGGCAATGCTGAAATCCGCCCCTTGCCTTACTCCCTACTCTCCAGACCGCCCCTTGGTTGTGGCGGCTGATACGTCGGCATATGGCATTGGGGCCATCCTCACGCACCAGGATACTGATGGCTCCAAACAGCCCATCGCCTCTATGACGTTGACCCCAGCACAACAGAACTACTCCCAGATTGATAAGGAGGCCCTGGCAATCGTGTTCGCCGTCCAAAAATTTCACACCTATCTCTTTGGGGCAAAGTTCACCCTCCTGACAGACCCTAAACCCTTGGTTACACTTTTTGGACCCCACTCTCACTTTCCAGAGTGGACGGCTCAACATCTCCAGCACTGGGCATTGTTTTTATGTAATTACATTTACACCATCCCATATAAGCCCACTGCCCACCATGCTAATGCGGACGTGTTGTCACATGTCCCAGCGGGCCCTGATCCTGCTTTTGACCAACAGGAGGTCCTCTGCTTTCACACTGATTCCACCTGCCGGGATGCGCTGCACGGTCTGCGTCTTATGGCTGCTCACATTGCTGCGGCTACCCGCAGCGACCCTGTCTTGCGGCAGGTTCTCCACTATGAGGTTCACGGGTGATCCTCCTATGTTACTCGTTGGATGCAGTCTGATTTCAGCCCCTGGCGCCACCTGTCTCACAGGCTCTCCATGGTCGATGATGTCCTTCTGTTGGCTATGGAGTCGGATGCCCATTGGGTGGTCATCTCTCCGGCGATTGCGGGTGCTCAGTTTGTTACACTGCGGGCACTGGGGTATGTCCCATATGGAAGTTTTGGCCGCCAGCACGTGTATTATCCCAGCATTGATGATGATATTGAGCGCCTGGACCGTGAGTGCACTGTCTGTGCTTGCCACCAGGCAAGACCCCCTCAGTCATTTGGACCCTGGCCTGTGCCTCGCAGGCCCTGGGATCGCATCCATATCGATTTTGTGGGCCCTTTTTTGGGGTCCATGTGGTTACTCATCGTTGATGCCTACTCCAAATACCCACATGTTGTCCGCATGACATCCACCACCACGGAGGCTACACTCATGGCCCTGGTCCATGTTCTCACCATTGATGGCCTGCCATACACGTTGGTCTCCGATAATGGTCCCCAATTCATGGTGTCCTCCTTCCATGACTTTATTCAGGCCAACAGTATCAAATATATCTGTAGGCCCCTTTCAAACCTTTGTCCAATGGCATGGTGGAGAGGCTTGTCCGCACTTTTAAACATCAGTTGGAAAAGGCGGTCGACACGTCTCTAACCACGTCATCCTTCACCCTGTTTTTGAGCACCTATCGCACTACACCAATTGACGGCTGCAGTCTGGCAGAGATCCTTCATGGGCAACAGCCACAGCTCCTGCTCCATTTGCTGACACCATCCACCTCCCACCCTTACCGCCGGCCCTCATAGTGATATGCCCCTGGCACGGCCGTGTCGACCCGCGAGTTGGGGCGCAAGGCAGGTTGGACATCCACCACAGTCGTCACAGCCCATGGGTGGCGTGTGACGTCAGTGCAGACGTCAAAAGGGTTGGAGTGCTGCCATCATAATCAGATCTGCCTGCATGCCCCTGTGGGACTCACGCCGCCGGCTCTTCCCCTACCTCCTTCGTGTATGGACGTGGTCCTTGAGTCACTGTCCCTGCCCCCAGTTGCCGTCTCCCCACGGGCCTGCCGCCAGCCCTCTCCACCCCAGGTGGATTGGTGGCTCCCTCCCCCACCCTGGATTCTGGATCATCTGTCATGGGTACCTCGGGCATCCCTTCCTCCCCGCCCATAGCAGTTGATGAACCCAGCTCCTCTCCCCACTACCGCCCACCTCAGCACCGTTCAGGGCATTTCCATCCCTACGTGCAAGTTTCAGGGGGGAGGAATCTGGTACCATGTGCCACGGAATTTGAATCCCTGTCGAACGTCATGGACGTTGAACACCCCTAGAGGTCTCTGCACCATTGCACCGTAAGCTGTGGCAGCACTTGCATCCTGGCCCGCATTTAGTGTGTGGGCGCCACAGTGGAACATGTGGTTCCATCGGCCAATAGCAGCACCCCAGAAAGAATATTTAAGCGTCTGCCTCTCGCTTAGCCAGTGAGTCTAATCGTTGTGTGAGTCTTAACACATTACCTAGTGGAAGTCTTGGATTCGTTTGGTTGGCTCTGTCATTCTGTTGCATCATGCGTGTTATCATCGTAAGGTCTCTCTCCATCGTCGATTGTTGTTTCATGTCCGTCCTTTCTGTTCGTTTGTTTGTTCGCAGGCCACTCTCCGTTTGGTTCCACTGTGCTTTGTCAGAATGGTCATGGTTACAACAGGTTACAACAGTCAGCACTTTATAGAATCTATGAGTAGTTTAACACCATTTTTAAATGGTAACACAGCTAATGAAGATAGTAACTTGGATTTAATAAAACATAGATTGACTGTTCAGTGAATTCTAGCTTCTAAAAAGCTACGATGTTTACACTTTCACTCTCAGGCACTGACAAACTGATTAACTCTACATTCTGGGAACAAATAACATAATATCTGGACTATCTGTATGATAAAACATAGACAATATGTGAGTTTACAACTACATACTGAGTCATGTATGGCTGTGAAACCAGGTAGATGCACTAATACATTAATGTTTTACTGACGTAAGATGGAAAAAAAATTAGTTCTAATTTGGGCCTCTGGAGCTAATCTGACACTACACAGTATCTTGTCAACATCTCTGGTGCTCATATCGAACAAATTCTGTAAGCTGTGGTTAACAATAAAATTAATATTATATATTTCTCACTTGTCTGACCTTGTCTGCCTTCATCATGTTCCTGATTAGTTATATATAGCAACAACACATTTCAACTATCCAACTATGACTGCCTGAGTTATAAGCAAAACGCCTATTTATAAACATGTATACATCAGAAAAGTATAGATTGCTGAGATACAAGTACATTTCAGTAGTTAACATAAAAGACAGGAAAATTAAAAGTGAAAAAGGTACAACAGGCAGTGATGTAAGTTTAACTAATAGCTTTATAATTATAATATGACAAAATTATCAGTAGTATATTATTTGGCAATAGTTTACTGTGAAATGGGGTTTCTCAGAGCTTGACAATAATTTTTGAGAAAATAATATTTTCTATTTGGAATAATTAACAAAGTAATACATTTTTTAGTGGAAGTATGCATTTTTAGAAACAGAAAAGTCAGGGCTACAGACTACGGTACTGAATTTTTACATAATTATATTTTAAGTCTGGAACATTCTAGGACATGAAAATGCCAAAGAGAAACAACTTTTAAAAACAAAATTTTTGAAAAAAGTAAAAACTTTGTTGCAAAGAGGAGAATGAGGGCTTTTAAATGACCTGTAATAATACAAAAACAAACAAATTTCTGCAACCTGGTAATTTTACTTTTGTATGGTCTGCACGTGCAGTTCATCTTGAAATTTTTCTGTAAAGAAAATGTTTTCATAAAAATCAAATATAGCATTATCATCATTCATTTGAAAACTGTTCTGTGAATGATAAATGTTAATGAAATTCTGCTTGAACATACAACAACTACTACTGCTAAATAAGAACCAGTAGCTGAGTGTGAGTTGGGTATCTCAGTTGGTGAGTACTTTCCCACAAAAGACAAAGTTCATGAGTTTGAGTCTTGGTCTAGCACAGTTTTAATCTGGCACACTACTGCTACTATCTTTTGGCATCTTTCAGGTAATTTTAGAACAAACTATTGCCAGTATTCCAAAATGTGTCAATTATCTAAAAGCAGAAGGAGCACATATCAACTCTCTAATGAGTATTTTCCATTATTGTGGGTGCCAGGAGCCAGGTGAAAGTGGAACTGGAAATGCTCCTTCTTCCAGTTTCCATTAAGTACATCCTCAGGTGTGATGACCTTAAACCAGTGTCTGGTAACATGGTAGTCATTTGCCATATTCCTCTACTGTAGAATATAAAGGATTTGCAGGTTTTTATGGACAAGGTTACATATTATGCACAATTTTCCCCTAAACTGCAACAATACTCCATCTTTTGAATTGATTGTGGAGAAAAGGGGTCCCTTTCCATTCATCAGTGGTCTGTCACCAAACATTTCTTGAGCTGAAGCCATGTCTTCAAACATGACCTTGTATCAAACTCATTTGTCTCTCATATTGACTACAGACTAGTTACCATATGACATCGGGTTCATTCTACTGCATAATTAACTGAATAGCTCAGAATGGGGTATCATGTTCACTTCTAAGATACACAGCTCAATGCAAGGAACTTATTATTCCCAGATATAGAAGGAATCATGGGCAATTATCTTTGTTATCCAGAAGCTCTGCATTTTTCTGTATGTTGACCAATTTCATCTGGTCACACATCATAAGCTGTTGTTGTCTGTATTTGTTCACAGTTGCCAAAATACGAATCTCAGAGGTTATATTGGTGAGGTCATTTCTTATCAAATTACCACTATTCCATTCATTATCTCTCATTGATGCAGCAAACAAATGCTGACATAGTGTTACAGTTCTACATAGGTCCCAATGAGTAATTTGACAAACAAGAGTCTGTTTGCTTTTACAGTGATTCACAAGTGGTATTGTAATTGGAAGAGTTGCCCATCACTTCCTGAAATGTTACAGTAGCTGCACATAAGGATCCTCTCTTGAGATAAGTTTGCAAGTTTGTACAAACCAGGTGCTGCTGTACCTCCCTTCGGCAGCCTCTGTGGAATTTCATTGTTTCTATTCATGATGCAATGACTCTCATTTTCCAATGGCGTCTTATTTCTGAATCAAGATGATCATCAGTGCTGAGTCATGATTAATGTGGCCACTGCCTACGTTCAACATCAACATACAATAACCACTCACACAATGCAGGTTGCAATACTAGCAGTGGAGGTTATATAAAGAATCTCAGGAGACGCGGAAAAAGAGTGGTCATTGATGTTATGCGGAAACACAGTGATTTAATTGATGTCCGAAAGGGCATGATCATTGACTTTTGGGCCAAGGGTGGAAGCATTTCTGAAACAGCTGAGTTTATAAACTGCTTGCATGCCACCTTGGTCAACATGTATCATGCACGGCAAAATGATGCTATCGAAAACTGGCTCTGAGGCAACAGCTGTGGTTCACCATGAGCCACAGATGATAGGGATGAATGACAGCATTGTAAATCAGTATGGGTGAACAGTTGATGAACAATTGCATGTCTGTTCACGATGCAACTGTTGATCAGCTGACAGCTCAGATGAACCAAGTGGCAAGCAACAGTTTCTCCTCAATGACGATTCAGTGAATGTTGCTTCATATGCACCTCCACAGCAAATACCTGGTTCATGCAAACATGCTGAGTGCTGGTCGTTGGACAAAGACTGCAATTTGCACATCAATACCACAACTGGACATCCACTGAGTGAGTGGTGACAGGCGGACTTTTCAGATGAATCACGTTTTATGCTCCATTGGACAGATGGCCATTGGTGAGTACAGCATGAAACATCTGAAAGCAAACACATTCCAACAATTGTCAGAAGCATCAAGGCTAGAGGAGAGAGTGTTATAGTCCAGGGAATGTTCTTGTGGCATTCTCTAGGTAGTCTCATCATTCTGGAAGGCACAATGGATCAACAAAAGAATGCATCTCTCCTTTGGAGCATATCCATGCCTACATGCAGTTTGCTTTTGCTTGGCACAATGGCGTCTGTCAGCAGAACAATGCAGTTTTTCACACAGCTCACGGTGTGTATGCATAGTCCAAAGAGCAGCAGGATAAGTTTACTGCACTGAGGATATTGTGTGTATGATTGAAAACTGCAGATCCAGCAGCCAGAACTGCCCCAAGCCTATGCCTACCCAGCCGCTGGACTGAGCGCTTGTCGATTTTGTCGATCCATCCATGGTGCCATGTGGCTGTTTTTAATAGATATGTATTTTCATTTTATATATACCACTGAAATGCAACAGGCCACAAATAAAAATACAACAAATGCCTTGGTCACTGTTTTCTCTATTAAAGGAGCCCCATGATCATTTGTCACTGAAAATGGACTACATTGTGCATCCACTGGTTTTCATGTGGTTTTGCACCCGAAACGGAATCAAGTGTATTACTGCATCCCCTTTTCACTCTACCTCTAACATCATCACTGAACGTTTTGTGTGAATGCTTAAATGCTGATGAAAACTATTGAACTCCAGACCGATCAATCCTGCACTGCTTCACTTTTTAAATTGTTTCAGTATGATAGATAGAATGATAGAGAAGTTTTCAGATCTGATTTTCTGCATGTGGGTATTGCATTAAAAACAATGGTAACATGTGAAAATTTGTACTGGTTTGGGAATCAGACTTGGATGAAACTTCCTGGAAGATTAAAACTGTGAGCTGGACTAAGACTTTAACTCGAGACCTTTCCTTTCACAGGCAAGTGCACTACCAACTGGGCCACCCAACCGTGATTCACAACTCATCCTCACAGCTTCACTTCCACCAGTACCTTGTCTCCTACCTTCCAAACATCACAGAAGCTCTCCTGCAAAACTTGCAAGACTAGCACTTCTGGAAGAAATGATATAACAGAGACATAGCTTAGCCACAGCCTGGGAATGTTTCCAAAATGAAATTTTCATTCTGCAGCAGAGTGTACACTGATATGAAACTTCCTTACAGATTAAAACTGTGTGGCAGACTCAGACTCGAACTTTGGACCATCATCTTTTGTGGCAAGTGCTCTAGCAACTCAGCCACTCAAGCACAACTCATGACCCAACTACACAATATCTTTGTGAAAGTGTGCTACAGATGAGTTCAAGAACTACTACTGCTGAATGAGAACTGGATAGCTGAAAGTGAATTGGGTAGCTCAGTTGATACGGGTGTTGCCCACGAAAAGAAAAGGTCCTAAGTTAGAGTCCCGGTCCGCCACACAGTTTTAATCTGTGAGGAAGGTTCATATCAGAACATGCTCCATTGCAGAGTGAAAATTTCATTCTTGAAACATCCCTCAGGCTGTGGCTAAGCCAACTCTCTGCAATGCCCTTTCTTCCAGGAGTGGTAGTCTTGCGAGTTTTGCAGGTGAGTTTCTGTGAGATTTGGAACGTAGGAGTTGAGGCACTAGTGGAAGTGAAGCTGTGAGGAGTAGTTGTAAGTCATGTTTAGGTACTCAGTCAGCAGAGCACTTGCTTGCAAAAGGCAAAGGTCCTGAGTTCGAATCTCAGTCTAGCACACAGTTTTAATCTGCCAGGAAGTTTCATATCAGCGCACAATCCACTGCTTAATAAAAATCTCGTTTTGCAAACCTGTTTTGCTTCTCTAGAATGGTTGCCTTAACTGCATCTTTTCGAAAAGAATAGATGTAGTAAGAGATGGTATTCATCATAGTAATAGATGAAAAACTGCCTATTGGCTTCTGTCTCGGGTTCTTCGGCCGACGTTCATCTAATGATTTTTCTGACGTTTCGCCAGCACGAGTGGCTGGCATTGTCAAAGCTTCACCCTCCATTGCCGGTGGTGAACTGGAGCCGAGCTCGCGGGCGCAGGCTATATGTACCTGGCGCGCCAACGTCCGAGGGCTTCTCCGCGGTCATTTCCGGTGCGGTTCTCCTCTTGCTACCTGCGACGGTCGTTCGCTGCAGTACGGGAAGCCAGGATCCGTTGACCTTAAGGCTTTCCTCTTTCTTGTTCAAACTGTTCGCGTGTTTTTGTATTTCTACAGCTTCTCTGAACAAGCGCGTGTGATAGTGCTTCTCTACAGCCAGAACTTCCGTGTCGGCGAATTTTATTACATGGTCGGTCTCATTCAGTGCGTGCTCTGCCACGGCCGATTTCTCCACCTGCCCCAGTGGCCACGAAAGCCTCAACAATTTTGTAATAGATGAAAGTTTGGAGAGTTAGAAACCATGGGAGTGGCAAAAGAATCAATAATCAAGAATTTTATTCATCATAGATCATGTTACAATGATATTGGCTTTGTCATACAGGATGTACTTGTACATACAGAATAATAAAATAAACAAGTGTTAGTACATCATAGAATACATTTCAAGCACGACAGTGTACCAGATTACACCAAGATGGCTTCTAAAAGTTAATGCAATAAGCTATACTAGAATCTAATATAAGATACTATTGTATTGTTTATTATATACACTATGTAATTACACACAAAACCACAGCACGCATTAATATGTTTAACTACAGACAACTTTTAAATTCAAATATCCTCCTCAGGCATCTCAAAGAATTCTTTAATGTCATAGAATGGATGATCTGACAGCCAGCTGTACCACTTAATTAAAAAAAATATATATCCATAAACTGAACATGAATTGGCAGTTTATTGAACATTTTGAGTGGGTTAACTTTGTGGGAATTTCCTGTTCTTGCTAATCTGTGGCACGGTGTGTCTAAATTACCTTTAGCCCTGGTGTTGTGTTTATGTATTTCCCCTCTGGAAATAAATTCTGAAATATTATTTTTAATATAGAGTACAGACACATAGATGTATAATTTATAACTGTGAGTATTCTGAGCCTGGAAAAAAGAGGACGACAGTGCTCGCTATGACCTATTTTAAATATAATGCATAGACTTTTTTTTGTAATTTCAAGATGTTCTTGATATGAGAGGAGTGCATCCATATAATCAGACCATATGAAATATGTGACTGGAATAGCCCAAAGTATGTCACCCTAAGGTACTCTAAGCTCACTATCTACCTTAGTTTCAAGATAAGGTATGCCACCCAAGATGTTTTTTCACAAACTTGATTGACATGTTCCTCCCAATAGAGTTTAGAGTCAATGTGAATACCTAAGAGTTTTACCGACTTATTGCCTACTTCATTTGATGTTCCCATTAAAAGTTGTTGCGCTTTATCAGGATTGCACAGGAGGTTATTGGCTGCAAACCAGTCCAGGGCTTTATCAAATGTTTCTTTTGTTAATTTATTCGGATCTGAAATGTTATGATGTGTGGTAAGCAGTGTTGTATCACCTGCATAACACACGACAGGGTGGGCTATGTTTTTAGGTAAATCATTAATAGGTACAATGAAGAAGAAGGGTCCAAGGATACGCCCTTGTGGTACACATGTGCTGATTTCCATTATGAAAAAATTTACATTCAAACGAACTGTTTTCGGTTACTTAAATAAGAATTTATCACAGCTAAAGTGCTCCCTCTTACCCAATAAAACTCTAGTTTCCCCAGTAGTACGTCAACAGGAATGCAATCGAAAGTTTTGCTTAGGTCACTTAATACCAGTGATACCATGTTATTGTTTTCAAAAGCTGTTAAGGTTTGGCCAATGATTTCCTTTTGCGAAAATCAATCATGAGGAATAAATAAGCAGAGGGTGTAGCAAATAGAAAAGCGGAAGAAAAACGAGGAAAAAGTCAGTAAAATTAGAAAAATTCGTACGAAAATCGTTAATAAGAGGTAATAAGAGGTTGGCGATCTATATGGCACGAAAAAAAAAATGGTAAAAGGAAAAAATCAATGGGGAAAGTCGTGAAAACAGAGGAAATTTTAAAAACTGGGTAAACTGAAAGCGAAAGTCATAGAAGAAAATGTAAACTACTCAGCTTGGCAATTACAGTGACGTAAGAGACGGCAATAAAAGTCTATCAGAGCGGTTTGCCGAAAAACAAACGCACAAAAACGTGAAAAAATTACCTATAAACAAAATAAGTGGATGGTAGAAAAGAAAACAGCTCTCAAATTAGGACATAGGCCTAAGGTAGAAAACAGACGACAGTTTGAACAAGGCAGACAACAACAAAGACTGTCAAGAGTGTTAAATAAGAAGGAATTATGGCCACATGAGATAATATAACAACGAAAACAGTCATTTATTGACAAAATTATTTAATTGTATAGAGGAAAAATCTACTCACCAAGCTGCAGCAGAACACACACATAAAACATTGTTGTAATTGGCAAGCTTTCGGAACCAGTGGCTCCTTCTTCAGGCAGAAGGGTTGAAGGGAATGGAAGAAGGATGGAGGAAAAGGACTGGAGAGGTCTAACAAAAGGGGTAGATATCGGGAAAGTCACCCACAACTACGGCTCATGGGACACTTACTGTACAGTAAAGAATTATTGGGGACTGCATCGGAGGAGAGCTTAAAGGTGGAAGACAGGGTAATATGTAAACAGAGATGACTGCCTAAATATCATGTATGAGTGAAAAACGTAAGATAAGTGGGAGGGGGTCAGTATAAAATAGATGGGAAAGACAATGAAAGATGTGGAAAAGCTAAATGGAGTGAAGCAAAGAGAAGTTACAGTGAAGAAATGCTGAGATGGAAGAAATAAATGTAAATTGAGGGCAAATGGGTGGCGAGAATGAAGGATATGTTGTAGCTTTAGTTCCCCCTGCAGAGTTCTGAGAAACTGGTGTCTGGAGGAAGAATCAAAATGTGGTGAAACAGGAGCCGAGGTCATGAATGTCATGTTGTACAGCATGCTCTGCAATAGGATTTGCGAGTTGCCAGTCTACACCCTCTACCTATGCCCATTCATCCTAATTGATAGTTGGGTGGTAGTCATACCGATGTAGAAGGCTGAACGGTGTTTACATGATAGCTGGTATATGAAGTGTCATTTTGCATGTGGCTCTCCTTTTGATAGCATATGTTTTGCCAGTTACAGAGCTATGATAGGTGGTGGTAAGAGGGCGCATAGGGCAAGTCTTGCAGCAGGGATTGTTACAGGGGTATATTTTGTGCTAATACAATCACATCCAAACCCTTGTGAGACTCAACTGAATAGCTGTGAGCAAACAGAGGATAATAGACAGAGGCCCTACACTCTAGTGTGTGGCATGTGGGAATTTGGACTAGGTGGGAGGCATACTTGGTTGGCGAGACAGTCAAGGCAACCATTCTAGAGAAGCAATAGTTTACCCAGATAGCATAGTAAGCTGGTTTCAAACTTGTTTCCGGGTGTAAAGTTCAAGTATGTAAGCTTGATGAAAGCTGGAATATTCAGGCCTGTTAGTTGGATTCAAGCTTGAAACATCAAAGTTGGCAGAGTTCAAGCTATATTTCAAGCTTGACTTATCAAGTTTGGCTCTAACTGTATCTACACACGTGGAATACAGCCTGGTATTTACAGCTTGTTTTAAGCTATATAATTATTAATATGAATTTTTTGAACCTAATTAATTAAATAAATATCAGAATGGAAATGGTGTGAAACAAATTATTAAGACATGTATGTATAAAATTTTTTATTTTCAAAGTGTTTAAAATTGTCTTATTTTAAAATTTAATTATTCTGAAGCCCCTCCAGCCCCAGCACACAGACCAGAGCAGGATTAAATATCGCTGACTTCTGCCGGTATAATGATCCTGTAACAGGTAAAAGAAAATGTTAGCCATACCTAAACATAAAAAATGTAAAAAGTTGAAACTGATCAACCTAAATATAATTTATGCCCCAGATTACCAAAATAACTTCAAACTCAGTGATGAAGTAAGGATCATTAACTAGTATAAACGTCACTGAGTAAGCAGATGCTTCTGGTGGCTTCATTCAAAAGAGTTTTTAAAGTAATTTGAAATAACTTTTTGTTTGAAATTTTTAAAGTAAAGATTACATTTCGGTAATTTTGCGATGACTTCATGAAGAAGCCACACATCACTATTTCTAACAGTTTCAGGGCCATTTAATCTGAATTATAAAGAAACAATTACTTGAAATCATATACACCTTATACTGTAAGCTTATAAGGAAACTACTGTTTAGAAAAATGTAGACGTTTTATTCTATTCACAATTATGTTAGTGCAACTAAACACACACTATTTAAGCTAAATACAACATTAAAAAGGTACAAACATTCACAATAAACTCAGATTTTTTTTAAAGTTCTAGTCAAATGAGAAGTGTCCCCTGTTGTTCATAAATGTTGGAATATGGTAAGCTTTCTCAACAGTACTACAATCATTCTCAATAGATTCGTCCTTCACAGTGCATCCCGGATCCAAAATTTGCCACTACTTTCCATGAAAAGTAATGTTACACTTATTACGAATATGCTTAACTTTTGCCAAGCATGAGTCACAAGACATTTTGTGCCCACCATCACAGAAAGAATTAACAGCTTCAACAAAATCTCTCAAGACTGATGGCGTAATAACAGACTGCAACTCTGATTTTACTTTTGCCCCAACTTTAAGACTTCTTTGACTTGAATTTCTTGAGTATGTTTACTTTGTGCAAGACTGTCATACTAACGGGAAGAAATTTCATATTACCGCAATTAAAGAGCAGTAAAAGCTACGTAAATAAAAAAGACTGACACCTATGTAGTGACTGGTTCTTGATGTACTTTTTCCCGTTCAACATGTCATTACTATTTGTATTCGCAAAGAAACTTTTCGCACTTCACGATTATTCATTCATGGCGTGACACACTCGAGTACTTACAAGTAAACAAATGTAATAGGGCGATATATATAAAAAGGCGAGATTTTAAAAAGGTAAAATATCATTAAGTTTTCATTTATTGGTGCCACGTACTAGAGAGCTAGTTTGAAATGACCTCTTTTTCCTGAACAACTTGTAATATGGATTCTTAGTTGGTAATCCATTTCACTTTCACCCAGGCTCAATTTTTCTACGTAAAAGAATGTGATATTTCTTTACGTTATATAATAATATTTATAATTTGTAATATTAACGTACCACTACAGAAAAATGCACCAACGTACCTGTAATACACTATATATCCTCTTCAGACCCGGTGTAGCTGTAAGGCAGGAGACGCCACACACTTACACATTTACCGAACTATTTTCCAGTATAAAACAAACTTCACAACAGTCAACGATCATTAACACTCGTCACAAAGGTAAAATGGCCGTCAGTGCAACGCTTATAAATGCTTGTGGCGCTTCCCGTGGACGTCTATGGAAGCTATGCTGCGTGCACATCTGCTGTACAGCCTTCCAGGGAAATTGCAGTTTATTTCAAGCTTGGGAAAATTATTTTAATTCAAGCTAAATTTTTACAGCTTGATGTAAACTGTGTAACAGCTTGATTTTTCAATCTTGAATTTTCAACTGAATCTAAACTCAATATCCACCTTGAAATAAGCTGTGTAACAGGTTGATTTTTCAATCTTGAATTTTCAACTGAACCTAAACTCAATAGCCACCTTGAAATAAGCTTGAGTGCTAGCTGGGTAATGATTATGTCATGAGTAACTTCATGTATGTAAGTTTCGGTAGTGCTGACAGTCCAAAGACGTTTCAGGAGGAAAAGTATAACAAAAATTCAAAAGTTTGGATGCAAGCCATTGATAAGGCAGTTGAATGCTAAAATAAAACTCAGGAACTAGTAATTAGACCAGTGAATATAAATGTCCTTGATGTTGAATGGGTTTTTACAAGAAAATATGGTAATGCTTGTAAAACAACACTAGCTCTAAGGTGCTTTCAACCAAACGATATTACAGATGGTATTTATTCACCAGACGCTGTGACGCCAACAATGAAACTTTTGTTGTCACTCTGTTGTGAATAGGGTTTAACTGTACAATAAATACGTGTACAGACTGCATTTCTAAATAGTAAAGTTTCCTCATATGTTTATGCAAAGCAGTATACAGGATATGTGGATGAAATAGGCAGTGTGTGTTAGTTATTTAAGATGTTATACGGTTTGATAGAAAGTCCTAGAACATGGTATGATTATTTGAATTAGTTTTTAAAAAGTTTGAGTTCTGGAAAAAGTAAATGTAATTATCACCTTAATGTACTGATCACTGCAAATTATGTCACTTTTGTACTTACAGTTGTTGATGATTTGCTAATTTGTGGTAAAAGTGAAGGAAAAATACAAGACATCAAGATTCTCTTATCTAAGTGATTTCAAATACAAGACTTAGGTAAAGTAAAGAATTATATTGGGATAAATAATGAGTATAATTATGCAAAGAATATGATGACTCTCTCAGGAAAGTTTTATTGAATCTCTGTCTAAGAGATATAAGACAGGACAGTCAAAGGTGTACAGTATAACAGTGAAAGTTAATCTGAAATTAGAACTGTCATAAGTTGCAAGTCACAATGATAAATGCTGGAACTTGATAGGTGCTCCTCTGTACCTTTGGTCAGGAATGCAGCCACATATGTTACAGTGTAAACTATTTGAGTAGACTTCAAAATTGTTACAATGATACTAACTTTAAATGTACTTTTCAGGTACTGAAATATTTGAATCAGACAAAAGGCTTGAAGTTAACATGTGGAAGGACTGCAAAACTGACATCTTAGATTGTTTTGTCGATGCAAATAGGGCAGATGATTTTGTAAAATTCTGAGGAATGTTGAATGTAAATTGGTTGTGATATAAATGTAAGGAGATGTGTTGGACCATTGCACATTTATATCAGTAGTATCACGAGTGTCAAGACGACTCTCAGCAGTAAGTGTATAGATGCGTACTGCAGTCAGTCAGTGCTGTGATGTAAGTGTGTTCAACATGAAAAAATAGAAATATGTTGTATTAATCTTGTCATTAATGAATGTTTTTAACAAATGCAAATGAATAAAATCATGGGAGCACGTTTTGGAGAGCCAAGTAGTGAATACAAAATGGAAACATGGGCATTTTGATACATGGACTGTGTGTTGTGGATTGAGTTGTTTGCTGTCTCACAAAAAATTAAAAAGTTAAGTACTTTTTTTATCATCCTGTGTTCAGTGAAACAGAATCTTTTAAGGAAGTACTGCAAATGAAACCACATAATTTTCATCATAGAAAGTAAGGTCACATGCAAATGGTGAATGTAGAAATTAAAAGTAAGGTTGTGGTGCAGGATCAGTTGGGGGTGAAGTTTGGCTGGGGGGTTGTGCAAGTATTGGCTTATAGTCAATCTTAGTTTATTTAAAAAACAAATTACAGCACCAGAGCTCATGTGAATACAAAAACCTTGCACTCAACCACTCTGACTAAATAAGTTCAGAATGTAATAACACAATAATTCAAGTAACTATTCACCTCACAGTGAGCTACTAATTTGAAACAGGAAACAGCTATGTATATTGAGGTGACAAACATCATGGGATAGCAATATGCATACATACAGATGGCGGTAGTCTCATGTACACAAGGAATAAAAGGGCAGTGCATTTGCAGAGCTGTTGTTTGTACTCATGTGATTCATGTGAAAAGGTTTTCAATGTGATTATAGCTGCGCGATGGAAGTTAACAGACTGTGAATGCAGATGGTAGTTGGAGCTAGATGCATGGGAAATTCCATTTCAGAAATCAGTAGGGAATTCAGTACTCTGAAATCCACATTGTCAACAGTGTGCTGAGAATTCCAGATTTCAGGCATTAAGCTCTCACCATGGGCAATATGGTAGGTGATGGCTTTCACTTAATGACCAAAAGCAAAAGCATTTGAGTGAGGTTGTCAATACCAACAGACAAGCAACACTGCATGAAAGAGCCACAGAAATCCATTTGGGACATACAATGAGCATATCTGTTAGGACAGTGTGGTGATATCTGGCACTAATGGGCTATGGCAGCAGACAACTGATGTCAGTGCCTTTGCCTGCAGCACCTCTCCTGGGCTTGTGACTATGTTGGTTGGACCCCAGACAACTGGAAAATCATGGCCTCGTAAGATGAGTCCCAATTTCAGTTGGTAAAAGCTCATTGTAGGGCTTGAGTGTGGCACAGACCCCACAAAGCCATGGACCCAAGTTGTGAACAAGGCACTGTGCAAGCTGGTGGTGGCTCCATATTGCCATGGTGTGGTATGAACCAATCATTGACTGGAAATGGTTACGTTTGGCTGCTTGGAAAAAATTTTCAGCCATTCATGGACTTTATGTTTCCAAATGTGACAACGTGACATGTCACTGGGCTACTATTTTCATGATTGGTTTGAAGATGGACAATTTGAGCGAATGATTTGGCCACCCAGATCATCCAACATGAATCCCATCAGCCATTTATGGGAGGTAATTGAGAAGTCAGTTAATGCACAAAATTCTGCACCATCAATACTTTTGCAGTTATGGACAGCTTTAGAGGCAGAATGGCTCAAACTTCGTGCAGGGGACTTCCAATGACTTGTTTAGTCCCTGTCACATCAAGCTGCTGCACTATCCCAGGCAAAAGGAGGTCAGACACAATATTAGGAGCTATCCCATAACTTTTGTCCATTCATTGTATGGTACAATTTATACTAGGATACATCCATACATTTTATAGATTGAAGAATATTGCTGCAGCCCTTTAATGACTTTACAGAAGTGCACCAAAACAAAATAACAAATAGAATGGCTCACTACAATTACCTAAAATCCAACGCAGAAATACAACTAACTGCACCAGCAACAATGAAAATGCAAACCAAGCAAATGTGCAATAGCTTATCATTAATACACAATTATCTGGCAAGCACCTTGAAATGTTTTCAAATAGACAAGAGGACTCTCACAAACATGCAATACCATGGCCTATCCACAAATAAATTTAAAAAGCAACTGTAGCACTATCAAATTCCTCATGGCCTGCTTTACAGCAACAAATACATCAAGCCAGCTCCAGCAGTCATGGTGTACACTGCCACACTGTAACCTGATTGGTCAAGACCCTGACAACTACCAGAGCTTGCTAATACGAATTATGACACACACACATATCACACACCACTCTAGGTTCTGTACCGTATCAAGTACCCACAACTCTAAACAATTCTGTCTTCCTGACAATGAGGTCCTGCCTTCTTCTGCATACCAGCAGGAAGACACAATCCACTGCACCAACTTGATGATGTCTACATTACAGATGGCCACACCCTGTGCTGACCTTTGCAGTTCACTGGTGCTGATTCCATGCTGCTACTCTTTTCTCCATGGCCTTCTGGTTCCCAATGGTCTTTTTTCTCTTTTCCACTCTGCCTCTGAAATGCATCCTATGGCAACTCTTTGAGCCTAGTCACACTCAAGTGAAGCAGTTCAAGCCAGGCACCATACGAGACACTGGCGTCACCCCACAAATTGCTAACTACTGCCCACAGAGGCCTCTAGCCTTAGCTCAAGTCAGTGTTGTTTCTTCAGCCCCATAGTTCCAAGTACTAACCACTGTTTTGTACTGTCCAAACAAAGCTCATTGTGGACTGGTCTTTGCTCTCTCACCTCCACACATACACACTGGTGAGACAAGCGTGCCTGACCAGGTGTGACCATCTGGGTTGGCGAATGCTAGAGCTTCTCAAAGAGTTTATTTAAAACTCACCATTCTATCTCTGCATGAGAACCATTTGTAGCACGAAGAATACTGAGCCTGTATTCAGTTTCTTGCCATGTTCTTCGTAACATGTCCTCTGTCACTGTTGCAATTGCATCAGTAATACAATGTCTTAAACATGTCATCCGCTTTGATCACACGCATGTGGTCCTCCATGAATACACACGAGAAGAAATTCTGTTCAGTAATACCAGAGGAAGTTGGTGGTCAGGCAATGGATCTTCCACGCCGATCCAGCTACTGGGAAATTTCATATCCAGGAACTTATGAACAGCTGTTGACCAATGCAGTGTAGTTCCATCTTGTTGAAAGATGATGTTAAGTTGCAAGTCTTTTATCTGGGGGTATACAAACTGGTCCAACATGTCCAGGTACGCTGACCCAATCACTGCGTTTTCTGCAAAGAAAAATGGTCCAGTAATCTTGTCATGAATTAGCACACATTAGACATTCAATTTACAGCTATCATGAACATGTCCAATGATAGCGTTCAGATGTTGCGAGTCCCGAATATGAACATCATACCAATTAACTGCTCATGATACCAGTACATGAAAGAGTGCCTCATCTGAGAATAAAGATCTTTCAGGAAGATGGCATTCATGGCAGTACATTGCAGCGTATACATACCAAACTGTTGTTGGCATGGTTTGTCATCCAGCATCAGATGTTGTACTTTATAAGCATACAAATGAACATGTTGGTAACACAATATGATGTAATGTTTCTCAGGACACTTTAAGACATCTAGATGCCTGCAAAACTGATGCACGTGGGCTTCCAACAAATGCTTGTCTGGTGTTGTTCACAGTGTCTTCCAAAACACTATGACATGCATGGCCAGAATGTTTCAAAACGCTTCAGTTGCCAGAAACTTATGATATCATTCCTTAATTATTTTCACATCAAATGAAACATGCCCATACAATCTATAATAGTTTCTTTGTACCACAGTTGGCTATTTTGTTTCTGCAAAACACCTACTTCTTGTGCACACTGCTGTGGAATCACCATTTTCACTTCATGTGATCATGCTGCACTCTAGTGATGATAGTTGGCACACATTATGGGAGAATACAAATACTTTGAAAAGATGTAGCATATGATACAATTTCATTGCCCTTTCTACTGTGTTTTTTTTCCTGAGCCTTTGAAATGGAGATTTAAAAGGGACACCCTGTACTTTGCTCAGCCGACAGGTGAGAAATATGATAATTAGTAACTGAAAGGTGTTCAGAAACAAAAGTATATACATACATAACTAAATACACAATCATAAGCATAATACTAGCTGAATAAGCACACTATCTCAAGAAGGGAACCTTTCAAATTGTTTTCCACTAGTACTACTATAAACCATTTGCTTGATTATTTAATGTACGGTTTACAAATACAATGTGAACTATGGGTGGTGTATGTGTCAAAATTGGTATTGTGGCAAACAAGCTACATTTTACAAGAAAGAAGGGTATATTATCTACAAGACATCATAATCTAGCATGAAGTCAAGTAACAGTCATAACCACTAAGTAAGTTAGCATCTCTTTTAACACATACACATTCTCACCATTGTGCTGGAACAGATTTGTCATTACTATAAAAATTACAAACTATCTTCATACTTAAGTCAACATATCACAGTGAAATAAAATGACTGACTATTATATTCATTAGAAACAAAGAAAGAGAAATGTCCTTTATTTTATTCATTAGTCATTACATTAGCTGTTACCTCTTTCTAATCTATAGATTCAGACTGAGAAACATGCCTGGCCTATCACTATACATGCATGTTCATACTTCAAAACATTAGGGAATAATAGTGGTTTCTGTAACACATTGAAATACAGTCACAATATCTCGAAGTATTTATTATGCACATCTTATACCAACAAATAAAAAATTGTTTAAGCAAGATTAATCATAGAAATGGCACCTAAGAGCTAATATACGCAATGTATGAAACCAAAAGGCTGTAACATGAGCTCATATTACATAATTATTAGTTATTCCATGACACTCGAAGTTTTGCACATCATTCCAGTGATACCACACCCCCTGCACCCCTCCCATCAATGTTGTTGTTGTTGTGGTCTTCAGCCCTGAGACTGGTTTGATGCAGCTCTCCATGCTACTCTATCCTGTGAAAGCTTCTTCATCTCCCAGTATGTACTGCAGCCTACATCCCTCTGAATCTGCTTAGTGTATTCATCTCTTGGTCTCCCTCTAAGATTTTTACCCTCCACACTGCCCTCCAATACTAAATTTGTGATCCCTTGATGCCTCAGAACATGTCCTACCAACCAATCCCTTCTTCTAGTCAAGTTGTGCCACAAACTCCTCTTCTCCCCAATCCTATTCATGACCACCTCATTAGTTATGTGATCTACCCATCTAATCTTCACCATTCTTCTGTAGCACCACATTTCAAAAGCTTCTATTCTCTTCTTGTCCAAACTAGTTATTGTCCATGTTTCACTTCCATACATGGCTACACTCCATACATATACTTTCAGAAACGACTTCCTGACACTTAAATCTATACTCAATGTTAACAAATTTCTCTTCTTCAGAAACGCTTTCCTTGCCATTGCCAGTCTACATTTTATATCCTCTCTACTTCGACCATAATCAGTTATTTTGCTCCCCAAATAGCAAAACTCCTTTACTACTTTGAGTGTCTCACTTCCTAATCTAACTCCCTCAGCATCACCCGACTTAATTCGACTACATTCCATTATCCTCGTTTTGCTTTTGTTGATGTTCATCTTATATCCTCCTTTCAGGACACTGTCCATTCCGTTCAGCTGCTCTTCCAAGTCCTTTGCTGTCTCTGACAGAATTAGAATGTCATCGGTGAACCTCAAAGTTTTTATTTCTTCTCCATGGATTTTTTTTTTGTTTTTTTTTTTTTTTTTTTTTTTTCCCTTTACGGCTTGCACAATATACAGATTGAACAACATCGGGGATAGGCTACAACCCTGTGTCACTCCCTTCCCAACCACTGCTTCCCTTTCATGTCCCTCGACTCTTATAACTGCCATCTGGTTTCTATACAAATTGTAAATAGCCTTTCGCTCCCTGTATTTTACCCCTGCCACCCTCTGAATTTGAAAGAGAGTATTCCAGTCAACATTGTCAAAAGCTTTCTCTAAGTCTACAAATGCTGGAAACGTGGGTTTGCCTTTTCTTAATCTAGCTTCTAAAATAAGTCGTAGGGTCAGTGTTGCCTCACGTGTTCCCATATTTCTACGGAATCCAAACTGATCTTCCCCGAGGTCAGCTTCTACCAGTTTTTCCATTCATCTGTAAAGAATTCGCGTTAGTATTTTGCAGCCGTGACTTATTAAACTGATAGTTCAATAATTTTCACATCTGTCAACACTTATTTTCTCGGGGCCTTGTTTCGACTTAGGTCTTTCAGTGCTTTGTCAAACTCTTCACGCAATATCATATCTCCCATTTCATCTTCATCTACATCCCCTTCCATTTCCATAATATTGTCCCTTGTATAGACCCTCTATATGCTCCTTCCACTTTTCTGATTTCCCTTCTTTGCTTAGAACTGGGTTCCCATCTGAGCTCTTGATATTCATACAAGTGGTTCTCTTTTCTCCAAAGGTCTCTTTAATTTTCCTGTAGGCAGTATCTATCTTACCCCTAGTGAGACAAGCCTCTACATCCTTACATTTGTCTTCTAGCCATGCCTGCTTAGCTATTTTGCACTTCCTGTCGATCTCTTTTTTGAGACGTTTGTATTCCTTTTTGCCTGCATTTTTGTATTTTCTCCTTTCGTCAATTAAATTCAATATTTTTTCTGTCACCCAAGGATTTCTTCTAGCCCTCATCTTTTTACCTACTTGATCCTCTGCTGCCTTCACTACTTCATCCCTCAAAGCTACCCATTCTTCTTCTACTGTATTTCTTTCCCCATTCTTGTAAATTGTTCCCCTTATGCTCTCCCTGAAACTATGTACAACCTCTGATTTAGTCAGTTTATCCAGATCCCATCTCCTTAAATTCCCACCTTTTTGCAGTCTCTTCAGTTTTAATCTACAGTTCATAACCAATAGATTGTGGTCAGAGTCCACATCTGCCCCTGGAAATGTCTTACAATTTAAAACCAAGTTCCTAAATCTCTGTCTTACCATTATATACTTTATCTGAAACCTGTCAGTATCTCCAGACTTCTTCCATGTATACAACCTTCTTTTATGATTCTTGAACCAAGTGTTAGCTATGATTAAGTTGTGCTCTGTGCAAAATTCCACCAGGCGGCTTCTTCTTTCATTTCTTACCCCCAATCCATATTCACCTACTAATTTTCCTTCATTCCCTTTTCCTACTATCAAATTCCAGTCACTTATTACTATTAAATTTTCGTCTCCCTTCACTATCTGAATAATTTCTTTTATTTCATCATACATTTCTTCAATTTCTTCGTCATCTGCAGAGCTAGTTGGCATATAGACTTTTACTACTGTCGTAGGCATGGGCTTCGTGTCTATCTTGGCCACAACAATGCATTCGCCATGCTGTTTGTAGTAGCTTACCTGCATTCCTATTGTTTTATTCATTATTAAACCTACTCCTGCATTACCCCTATTTGATTTTTTATTTATAACCCTGTATTCATCTGACCAAAAGTCTTGTTCCTCCAGCCACCGAACTTAATTAATTCCCACTATATCTAACTTTAACCTATCCATTTCCCTTTTTAAATTTTCTAACCTACCTGTCTGATTAAGGGACCTGACATTCCACGCTCCGATCTGTAGAATGCCAGTTTTCTTTCTCCTGATAACAATGTCCTCCTGACTAGTCCCCGCCCGGAGATCCGAATGGGGGACTATTTTACCTCCGGAATATTTTACCCAAGAGGACGCCATCATCATTTATCCATACAGTAAAGCTGCATGCCCTCGGGAAAAATTACGGCCGTAGTTTCCTCTTGCTTTTAGCCGTTCGCAGTACCAGCACAGCAAGGCTGTTTTATTTAGTGTTACAAGGCCAGATCAGTCAATCATCCAGACAGTTGCCCCTGCAACTACTGAAAAGGCTGCTGCCCCTCTTCAGGAACCGTACGTTTGTCTGGCCTCTCAACAGATACCCCTCCGTTGTGGTTGCACCTACGGTACAGCTACCTGTATCGCTGAGGCATGCAAGCCTCCCCACCAGTGGCAAGGTCTATGGTTCATGGGGGGAGCTCCCATCAACATCTTTCTTAAATTCTCCATTAACTGTAACATTGTCAGCACTTGTTTCTGCGTTACTTTTAGTTGGTAATCACTTATAGATAGGAACAGTATATCTCATCATCATTAATTACTCATTTAATCGTCATTAATTCATTATCTGTCAGCCATTCAGAGAACAACTTTGGTTATCAGTTCCAGATAAGTGTCACTGAATGTGCTGTTGTTGCTGAGTATTCCGTTTGCACAACGATGAAGTTAACATAGTGTTCACTGGTCTTTGGTGTCAGCAGTCACTCAGCCAATGGATTAGAACACTGGAGGTGCAAACTCAGAATGCTACAGGCAAACAGCAAGAGCAGTTAGCAAGTGACAGGCACCTAGCTCTCTCTCTCTCTCTCTCTCTCTCTCTCTCTCTCTCTCTCTCTTTCTCTCTCTCCTTCTATCATGCGGCTGCAAGCAGGGCATAGTGAGCTGGTGCAAGCAACACATGTCATTTTCTAATAAGGCTGACTGTGAAACTGATGGTAATGTGGTAGCACGATTTTCAGCTGTGGAAGCCAGTGCAATTATCCTGCAAAAAGTGATGGAGTGGAATTTGTTTGGTAGTTGGCTGTGCTCAACAATATTTCTATTACTGGTAAAGGCTATTCACTGTGTCTGTTACTGGTGTGGGTGCACAATAACATGACTCAAACATTATATTGTGCCTGATCATTCGGGCAGCATCATTCTTCAGACATTTGGTTTCTTCTTGTGGTTGTTTTTCTTTATTGTGGTTCTGGCCTGAGTGGTGTTCTTTACAGGTCTGATATGAGGCTGCCTCCCAGAATACAATAGTGTATCATCAAACTCTACCGTTCAGTGTTTTTGTGTTTTAGCATTGGCTCAGTTGTTTTCTGGCTTTACTAAAAGTGAAGATACTTTCCACCCACCTTTACTTGTGAATTAATATTAAGCTTAGTGTTTTTACATTGGTTACTTGCATTGCCACCGTGTTCCTTTAAGGTAACACTAAAAGAGAGTAATATTTTACCAAAATCATTATTTATTTAAAGTGTTTTAAAATATTCAGCGAGATGTTTGGGCCAATATATTATTTTTAAGATTACTGCAGTTAATTGTTTAGAGAATGTTGGCACACCATTGCATCAAAGCTGGTATATAGAAGGGTGTGCTAAAAAATAATGCCTCCGAATTATTCTTCATGTCTGTGTATTTATTTCTGAACATAGTCACACTGGCGAGAAACATATTGCTCCTAACAAGAGATCAGTTTGTTGCTACCGTCAATGTAGAATGCTAGACTTTATTGACAGAACCACAGCCTCACTCCTCCTTGCAACACTTCATTACTATCAATGTGAAGTCCTCGAAGGTGTTCTTTAAGTTTTGGAAATTGGTGAAAATCAGATGGGGCCAAGTCAGGACTGCACAGAAGATTGTTGAAGACATTGAACCCACGGGGTCAGATTGTTGCCCATGTCACAGTGCTTGTGTGTGGTCTGGCATTGCCATGTTGAAGAAGAGCATGTTCCATGTGTGGATGAACTCTTTGAACTTGATACTCGATTACAGCATACTGTTTCTCATGCACCGACATAGTTATGTTACACACTGACATGTTACATACTACCTTTATAATTCAGTGTGCTGTAGTGTCAGAGGGCTGAAAATAGAGAAATGAAGAAAAAAGATTTAGACTGTTAATAATGCTTGTTTTATTTACAAAGTGCATGCGTGTGTGCGTGCATGTGTGTGTGTGTCTGTGTGTGTGTGAACTGTGCCAAATGTGGCATTATCTGACCTTCATTTCTAGGTTGGCAATAATTCCTACTACCTCGTGTGCAGGAGCTCTCTGACTAGAACAGTGCGTATGGACAGCAAGAAGGAAAAACAGTGCATGGAGCAAGCAGATGACATTGGGTTGGTTGAAGATGGAAGCATGGCATCAAGGCAAGAGTGGGGCCTATTTGACTGCGGTCACTGTATGAAAAGCTGAGATTACATGCTGGCCTGCTTGAGCAGGCTTGAGCCATTGTAACCTGTTATAGTGTGTCAATGCTCTTGCAATGTCAGGCACACTCAGGGTATTGGTTATATGTTATGTATGTGGCTAGTTGTGTTAGTGAGAATTCTCTCTGAACAGGTACTGTAATTTGTGGGCTGTGCACGGCTCGTGTTTGTGCCATTTATTGCTTGAGAGCTTGTCTTTGCAGTGCCGCTGTCTCCTTTTTTTTATTCAATTTACTGGCATCACTAAGTTGCTGGTTTACGTGCCCATGAGTGGCACTTATTGATAAGTGAACTGTCGTACTATCTCTGGAGCAACTGCTAGTATTTGTACTGTCAGCAGTTCAGTGGGGACAGAGCACCAGTGAGCTCCGCACAGCCAGTACTCGCCTGACTGCTGGCAACACACATGCACTGTCTGACGGAAGGAGACTTGAGCGGGATAACCGTTGGTTGGTCGTTTGGTCGGTCATCTCATCGGGCGGTGTGTATTTGCTCTTTTGACCATTTCTGTGCCTCATTATTTCGTCATCTTGCCACATGTGGGGCCAGTCCTTCCTTGTGCAGAGAATTCGTATGGCCAATGGGCAAGTCTTATCTCTGCATGATTGGGTCAGAGCCAGTGTACCTGGGTCACCGAGTGTCCAAATTCCAAATGGACATCAAGGGAGTCGGAATGAAGCTGCAGTGAGGGCCAGACTGCCAAGACTCGCCCGACCATTGCCGACACACATGACTTAAGTAGGGACGACCTTGGTTGGTTGTTCAGTCGGTCAACTCATTGGCCAATGTGTATTTGGTCGCCAACTGCTTATGGAAACTGTGTGTGTGTCGACTTGTGATTTCATCTGTTGTTCCACAGTGATTGCTTGCAGCATTGTTCGAGTTCTTGTGGAAGTGTTTTCATGGAACTGTGTCTAGCTTGTGTGATTTCAACTGAGCAATTAATTTTAATGCTATCTGTGTACTGGAGTAGGCAGTCGGTCAGTTGGGACACAGCAGCGAGGAAGTCTCCGTGGTGAGGTCATTAGCGTAGTGTTCTGCAGTGTGTTTTTCCTCCTTGTATGATGTTGTCCCGCGCGGCGTGTAATTCGACAGCCCTTGATGTTTGTTTGTATTTTTGAGTGGTTATTGTGCCTTGGCTGTATTTAGACGCCAATTTTGAAGACGTAGTGCTGCTGGTATCTTTGTCCTCACTGATATTTTCCATTTTCATGCCATTGGTCAGGCGGAAGGGTATTGATTAGGTTGTTAGTTGGTCCTTCAGCTGTCCCTGGGTCGGGTTGCCATCCGATTATCTAATCTTAAATTTGGCTGCCCGTCTCACCTAACCTTAAGTTAGAGTTAGAGTTAATAAATATCTCAGAACATGAATGTGATAATTAGTATAAGCTGTTCTACATAGCATTATTCCATACAAATTTCTATTTCTGATTTAGTACTTAGCAACAATTCTGTTCTACCAAAAGAATGACTATTACACAATGACTTCATAGCTATAGAATAACTGTAGAAACAATGAAAGAATGGGAACTCCAGGTTGGAATATCAACAATGTAGGGAATTATAGATTGCCACTTACTGTAAAGATGACACATTAAGTTCTACATCTACATCTACATCTTTACTCTGCAAAGCACTGTGAGATGCATGACAGAGAGTACACCCCATTGCACCAGCTATTAGAGTTTCTTCCTGTACCATTCACATATGGAGCGTGGGAAGAATGATAGTTTGAGTGCAGTAATTATGCTAACCTTATGCTCAGGATCCCTACCTGAGCAATATGTAAGGGGTTTTAGTATATTCCTAGAGTAACCATATAAAGCCAATTCTTGAAAGTTTGTTAATAAACTTTCTTGGGATAGTTTACATCTGTCTTCCAGTTCAGTCCCTTCAGTATCACTGTGACACTATCCCATGGATTAAACAAGTATGTGACCATTCATGCTGCCCTTCTCTGAATACATTCAATATTCTCTCTTAGTCCTACCTAGTACTGGTTCCATACACTTGAACAATATTCTAGAACCAGTCACATGTGTGATTCATAAGCAATCTCCTTAATAGACTGATTGCACTTCCCCAATACCTTACCATAAACCAAAGCCTTCTAAATGTTACGTACAGGTATTTGTATGAGTTGGCTGATTCTTACAGTGAGTCACTGATATTATAGTCACATGATACTACATGTTTTCATTTTGTGAAGTGTAAAATTTTACATTTTTGAACATTTAGAGCAAGTTGCCAATCTCTGCACCATATTGATATCTTATCAAGATCTGATTGAATATTTATGCAGCTTCTTTCAGATAATACTACATTATAGATAACTGCATCATCTGCAAATTGTCTGATTTTAATATTGATGTTATCTGCAAGGTCATTAATATACAACATGATCAGCAAGGGACCTAACACATTTCCCTGGGACACACCCAAAGTTACTTCTACATCTGACAATGACCCTCCGCCCAAGATATTGTGCTGTGCCCTCGCTACCAAAAAGTCCTCAGTCCAGTCACAAATTTCACTTGATACCCCATATGATTGTACTTTTGGCAATAAGTGTAGATGCAGTAGTGAGTCAAATGCTTTTTGGAAATTAAGAAATACTTCATCTGTCTGGTTGCCTTGATCCATTCAGGATGTCATGTGAGAAAAGTGCAAGTTGGGTTTCACATGATCGATGTTTTCGAAATACATGCTGGTTGGCATTGACGAGGTCATTCTGTTCAGGATACCTCATTATGTTTGAACTCAGAATATGTTCTAAGATTATACAACAAATTGATATCAAGGACATTGGACTGTAGTATTGTGGATCACTTCTATTTACGTTCTTGTAGATGGGTGTGACCTTCGCCTTTTTCCAAGAACTGGGCACATTTTTTTGTTCAAGGGATTTATGACAGATTATAGTTAGAAGAGGGGCTAACTCAGATGCAAAATTCAGCATAGAATCTGAAGGGGATTCCATCAGGCCTGGAGCTTCATTCAGTTTTAACAATTTCAGCTGTTTCTCAACACCACTGACACAAATACTAATTTCATTCATGTTTTTAGTGGTACAAGAATAAAATGGGGGCAATTGTCCTTGGATTTCCATTGTAAAGGAACATTTGAAAATGGAGTTAAGCATTTCAGCTTTTGCTTTGCTACCCTTAATTTCAGTTCCAGTCTCATTCTCTAGGGACTGGACACTAACTTTGGTACCACTAACAGCCTTTACATACGACATAATTTCTTCAGTTCTGTGAAAGATCACTTGATAATATTCTACTACGGTAGTCCTTGAAGGCATCACACATTGCTCTCTTCACAGCCAAATGTGTATCATTCAGCATCTCTCTATCTTTAGTCCTACACTTTGCTTTACACCTATTATGCAGTAATCTCTGTTTGTTTAGAAGTTTCTTTACAGTGTCTGTATACTATGGAAGTCCACTGCCATTCTGAACTGTTCTATCCAGTGTATAGTCAGCTATTCTTTCTAACTTGAGCCAGAGTTCATTTACATGCTCCTGACCTGTGCTAAAAGTTTCAAGTTCCTCATTGAGGTATGAACAACTACAATTTTTTTGTCTAGTTTACTGAAAATATATATCTGCCTGCTTGTTATACTTGCTCTCTGTTCTTTGGTAATCATTGTTGCCACAACCGCATCATGGTCATTGATACCAGTTTCAATGTGCACATCCTCAAAGAGGCCAGGTCTGTTTGTTGCCATTAGATCCAATATATTTCCATTATGAGTGGGGTTTCTATCTGTTTTAGGTAGTTTTCAGGGAAGTCATTTAGTAAAGTTTCACAGGATGTCTTATCACATTCACCACTAACAAACCTGTAAGTTTCCCAATTAATTGTTGAATGATTAAAGTCTCCACTGATGATTACAGTATGATTGGGGAACTTACGTATAAGTGAAATGAGGTTTCCTCTAAGGTTTTAGGGTACATCAGGAGATGAGTCTGGGGGGCAACAGAAGAAGGATCTAATTATCATTTTATGCCCATACCTGATATTGAGTCTTGCCCAAAAAAATCTCACGAGTAGCAGACAGGTACAATTAAAACGCATTTACTCATAAGCTTTCAGCCACAGCCTTCGTCTGAAAAAGAAAGAGAAACACACACCATTCATCGACATAAGCAAGCACACTTCATGCACACTTGACCACCAACTCTAGCAGCTCGGACCATAATGGTTAGTCGGGAAGAAATAGGAACCACTATAAGGTCTGATACATCTATCTCTACATCTACGCACATACTCCACAATATGGCATGGGGCAGAGGTTACCTTGTACCACTATCAGTCATTTCTTTTCCTCTTCCACTTGCAAATAGAGAGAGGGAAAAATGAATATCTGTATGCCACTGTACAAGCACTAAACTTTCTAATCTCACCCTCGTGATCCTTACAGGAAATGTTAATCTGGCAGCAGTAGAATCATTTGGCAGTCAGCCTCATGTGCCGGTTCTCTAAATTTTCTTAATAGTGCTCCTCGAAAAGAACGTTGCCTCCCTTCCAGTGATTCCCATTTGAGTTTCTGAAGCATCTCGATAATACTAGTGCAGCAGCAGTGAAGCGGAGTAAATCCAATGTGTAGCTACCCTCTGAAGGACAGATGTGATGTCGCAACATCCCTCCGGCACCCAGCTGCTTCATCTTTACTTAGGAATAACCACATTTCGCATTCTCACTTGCCAGTGTGAAGCATCCTGGTTGGACATGTCATAATCCTCTCTCTGTGGCACAAATAGAGCTCGCCCATTGACAATAATACATAGTTCAAATGGCTTAAGCACTACGGGACTTAACATCTGAGGTCACCAGACCCCTAGACTTAGAACTACTTAACCTTCAAACGGAATGGTGACTTCTTAGTATCATAAATGGTGTTGTGGGGTCCAAAAGGATAGCATTCAATTTTATCCATGAAAATTAATTTACTTTACTTTCATTAGAAATATTTATTTATAAATTCCTTAATTACCTATGTTACAACACAAAACTCCAGTTAAACTAAAAAAATCTCTATAAAAAATCTCTATAAAAATCACAAAAGGAAAACAAGTTTATGCAACACTACTTAACATTGAAATGAAATGCAATATAAAAATTCAAACTAGTATATAGTATCAGAAATAACACGAAACAGTAATAGATTGCTGTGAGATAAATACATAGTGTTTGAAACATTTGTTGCATGTTATGAACATCAAATATGAATCGATACAGAGTTTTTCACTGTGCACACTCTGCACACTCTTTACAGACAACCCAACGACAGGTTTTGGCCAACTGGGCGACTGCAGCAGGTACAATACTGGTCTGTCTTTTTCTCACCGGCACGTGGACAACGAGCACATTGTTTCCTCTTTGAATCCAGAGTGGATATTTGTCATTTTGGGAGAGGTTTCTTCAAAAGTCCTGAGATTGTTACTCTTAGTTCTTTTGGTAGTCTGCCATTCATCAGCCTATCATTGAGATAGGTTTCAGTAAGCTACCTGGCAAGTGTCTTGATGAATTCAAACCGGAAAATAGGTATGTACTTCTTGCAGGACATTTGTATTACATACGAGTTAACTCCGAGTATGTTCAGAACTGCATAAAATACAGCAAGAGGCCATCTGCGTGTTCGTCTGCCTGTTCTGTAGGTAGCACACTTCAGGTCAAGAGAGTCTACGCCACCTTTTGTGCTATTGTAAAAAATGGTTAAAATGGCTGTGAGCACTATGGGACTTAACATCTGAGGTCATCAATCAGTCCCCTAGAACTTAGAATTACTTAAACCTAACTAACCTAAGGACATCACACACATCCATGCCCGAGGCAGGATTTGAACATGCGACTGTAGCAGTCATTCGGTTCCGGACTGAAGCGCCTATAATCGCTCGACCACCGCAGCCGGCCGCTATTGTAAAAGGAAATTATTTCTGGTTTTCCTAGTTTTGGATCTGTACTTTTTGAATGATGCATACTGGAAATCAAAATGACAGCTTTTCCTTGTTAGGGACATAAGAAATCAATGTTCTGTCATTTGTGAAGCTATAAAGTGTTGAACTTTCCACATGGCTCTTAGATGGCTGGAATTCGGGTGGGATTTCCTTTTTGTTTTTCCTCAGAGTACCAACATAGGTCAACTTTCGTTATTTCAACTCCGAAACTAATTCAATAGAGCCAAAGTAGTTGTCAGCTGTAATGTTATGGTTTGTACCATAAATGGGCTTTGCTAATCTCAGGACAGATTGAGTAGGTTTCTGAAATTTCTTTTCTTCTGGTGTCAATCCAACGCCATCACTGTCTTTTCCAGTGTATAAATAGGCATTCAGAGGTTTGAGCATCAGCTAAAATCATTATTTTCGGCCCATATATGCTCTTCTCCTTCTTCTAGTTCTTCTAGCGTTTTTCTCACAAAGTCTGGAAAACTTGGATCGAGCACTGACATACGTGAATGAGAGCTCGAAGCCATAGTAACACTGAAAATAAATGAAAACACTCACTAAGCCTAAAAATAAAATGACATTTCATTGATAAGTAAACGTTTGACGTAGGGCAAATAGAAACACTTACGGTGTCGTGAGGTGAATAATGGCACCACCCAAACTTTACAGCTGTGCACTGAGAAAGAGAACAACTCGACAATGCTGTTAGTTCGTCAGGAGGTTCACTACGAACTGCCGAGAAGGTATGTAGAACCGACAACAATAGAACGACCAGCAGAGGAAGTGGCACGTGTGTAAAGTTTGACTGGTATCAAAAAGGACCCCACAACTCCGTTTGAGGGTTATACCTAACTAACCTAAGGGCATCACACACATCCATGCCCGAGGCAGGATTCGAACCTAATATAATTTCGAGCATATTAACATAGCACAATAAACAATATTCATTACCAAAGTGCAGTTAAACAAAATACAGATAATAATGCTGATTTCTATTGATCCAACTAACCATTGGCAAATCCTCCACATGCCATAAATTGTCCAAACCCCTTACTAAACACAACACAGAAAATAGAACGTAAGGAAAATAACGCTTTGCTATACTCCCGGTTACCTTTGGCGGTAACGCCACCTGAAGGATAGAAAGTCGCATCATTCTCCTTCTCCATTTCGCAAGGCTGTACGAACATGTTCAATTAGTACATGAAGCACAGTATTACTGTAGCGTACTCTTGTTCAGCTACAAACTAACTATCTAGCGCAAAGCAACACAACCTTCTAAATCAGAACAATCCCACTACAATATGACAATGACAGAATTATCATATAATTTACCGTGAAATCACTTACATATCGCCGGCCGGTGTGGCCGAGCGGTTCTAGGCGCTACAGTCTGGGACCGCGCGACCGCTCCGGTCGCAGGTTCGAATCCTGCCTCGGGCATGGATGTGTGTGATGTCCTTAGGTTAGTTAGGATTAAGTAGTTCTAAGTTCTAGGGGACTGATGACCTCAGATGTTAAGTCCCATAGCGCTTAGAGCCATTTGAACCATTTTTTGGTTACATATCTCGCATAATTCGATTTCAGCTGGCGTGATCTGAGTGTGTAAGGCACTTCCTTCAGGTCCTCACTTGCTCCCTTCCCTTCTTAGTTTTAGTTTTCACTGCAGATAACGATGGACTTGAGGTGAATGGTCTTAAGTACGCTTAAAAAGCTTAACGCATCCTACATTAACAATGGAACTTCTCATCGGCAACTGTAATTTCACATTAATGGGTGACATCATGTGTATGACCTTACATGACCCTTGATGCCGCATAAGGAAGCTCTTCGTTTTTCTCATCGGTCTGAAGAGATTCACCAAAAAAACCAACTGACCGATTTTGTACTCACATAGATTAAAAACAAATTGTCCTATTTGGTCTTGAGACACGAGCGCTTTTATATTTGCTTTCCATATACCCTGCAACATTTTTGCAGGCTGCTTCACTGAGTTCCCATTTTTCCCAACTTTTGGCTCGAACACTTCAGAAGGTGACGATATATTTCTATCGTCTGCCACATCATATGGTGTGAGTCCAATGCTGTCACGCTCTTTTGGATTGTACACAACTACGACGTAGGGCACGGAAACGTCCCAGTTGTTGTTATGGCTGTTCACATAATAACTTAATATTTTACCGATAGTGTGATGGATGCATTCCATTCTTTTGTCTGAATGAGGGTGGAAGGGACTAATTCTTAGCGCAGATGTAGATCCCGGAATAGTCGGCACAGCTGTCTAATCACCTCAGACATGAGCTGATGCCTGATCTGTAATTGTCGGGAATGCTTTAATAACCGGATGTTTATAATTGACTAAGGTGGTGCATATATTCGTCGATTGGAATTATAAACACCGTAACGGAACATGAAAAGCCATCTGTGGTGATTAACGCTTGGGAGTTACTCTCACATATTAGACTGAATGGCCCCAAAATTTTCGTTTCAAATGGCGTGGAAACTTTTGGTAATCTTTTTGCTGCAGTATTCGTCAATCTGTAACGGCTTAGAAATTTAGTAGCATGGAAAGCCATCCAGAACCGCAGTCAAGCCAGAGCCACTGTCAGCTAACGCCCCTAGCTACACAACATTAACGGATGCTTCCGCGAGGTGTCTGCCTAGTGTGGGGCAGCGTGTGTGTGAAATCCTATGGGACTTACCTGCTAAGGTCATCAGTCCCTAAGCTTACACAAACTTACACAGTACTTAACCTAAATTATCCAAGGACAAACACAGACACCCATGCCCGAGGGAGGACTCGAGCCTCCGCCATGACCAGCCGCACCGTCCACGACTGCAGCTACTCAGAGCGCTCGGCTAAGCCCGCGCGGCGTGGGGCAGTGACCGACTACCGCATGGCACCAGCCAGACGATGGTCATCGAAGTGACACAGAAACAAACCTCTCCCACAGGCTCAGTGCCTGGGCAGTGGTACTTAGACAACCAAGTCCAGTCCGTCAGCATCGGTAAAGATGAGCCATACGATGATGCACAGCCCTTGCCAGTCCTTGCTGAATTTATGACACAGCCACTACCGCTGTCTCTAGGCCACGAATCAGCGGCCGCTACCTGACTGCCCGAGCACAGGTAGCTAGCCATCTGCCGCCATCTCGTGGTCTGGGCCAGGTAGTGAGGTTCAGCCATCTCCGGGCCATAGGAGACCCGCTGCCATCCGATACTGCTATCGAGCCAGAAGTTCATGAACATCACGCGGTTAGTCCTGCTGGGCATGTATGCCTAACCCTGGCTACCACCTGCCTCGTTGCTGCTCCGTCGTGTATTACACTTCCCGACACACCCGTGCCAGCATGCTCAGGTCCGAGGGTCGTCGCCCGCCGCCTGCTGCATTCCTGCTGCATATACACCGCTCTGCCTTCGTGTATGATGGCTAACAAAGAGTTCTGGGGACAGATTAGCTGCCTACATCGTCTGCACCCTCCTCATTTACAGCAGAGAGCTGCTCGCCCACACCTTCCCAAAGTAATCCTCCGTTACACTGGATTCAGAACAATGACAGGCTGTACACCTTATCCCCTAACATCAGGGAGCGGTTAGGAATGGCAATCCGAGTAGTGGCTATGGTTCACTTCCTAACTGGACGCGGCTCTTATCCAGCGCATTTTCAGCGTGTTTCGCTTGCTGACAGCGGCGACTGCCAAAAAAGGGAATATGGATATGGATATGACGTTCCATTTAGCTCTGTACGGTGCAGCCACTTTCATAAAAACATACCAGGAATTAGCAGAGATGCACTACAGGAAACATAACATTGCGCAGGGCCTCCACGAGCACGCAGAAGTGCCGCAACACGACTTGCCATGGACACGACTAATATCTGAAGTAGTGCTGGAGGGAAGTGCCACCACGAATCCTGCAGGGCTGTCCATAAATCCGTAAGAGTACGAGGAGATTGAGATCTCTTCTGAACAGCACACTGCAAGGCATCCCAGATGTGCTCAATAATGTTCATCTCTGGGGAGTTTGGTGGCCAGCGGAATTGTTTAACTCAGACGAGCGTTCCTGGAGCCACTCTGTAGAAGTTTTGGGCGTGTGGGGTGTCGCATTGTCCTGCTGGAATTGCCCAAGTCCGTCGCAATGCACAATGGACATGAATGGATGCAGGTTTTCAGACAGGATGCTTACGTACGTGTCACCTGTCAGAGTCTTATCTAGACGTATCAGGGGTCCCTTTTCACTCGAACTGTACACGCCCCACACCATTATAGAGCTCCAACCAGCTTGAAAAGACCCCTGATGGCATGCAGGGTTCATGGATTCATGAGATTGTCTCCACACCCGTACACGTCCTCCACTCAATGAGATTTGAAACGAGACTCGTCCGACCACGCAACATGTTTCCAGTCATCAATGGTCCAATGTCGGTGTTGACGGGCCCTAGCGAGACGTAAAGCTTTGTGTCGTGCAGTCATCAAGGGTACACGAGTGGGCCTTCGGCTCCGAAAGCCCATATCAACGATGTTTCGTTTAATGGTTCGCATGCTGACACTTGCTGATGGCCGAACATTGAAATCTTCAGCAATTTGTGGAAGGGTTCCACATCTGTAACGTTGAATGATTCTCTTCAGTCGTCGTTGGTCCCGTTCTTGCAGAATCTTTTTGCGGCCAAAGCGATGTTGAAGATTTGAAGTTTTACCAGATTCCTCATATTCACGGTACATTTATGGAATGGTAGTACGAGAAAATCCTCACTTCATCGGAGATGCTGTTTCGTATCGCTTGTGCGCCGACTATAACACCACGTTCAAACTCACTTAAATCTAGATAAACTACCATTGTAGCAGCAGTAATCAATCTAACAACTGCGCCAGACACTTGTTTTATTTAGGCTTTGCCGACCGCAGCGCCGTATTCTGCATGTTTACATATATGTGTATTTGTAAATGCATGCCTATACCAGCATCTTTGGCGCTTGACTTTATTAAACAAGCCGGCCGGTGTCGCCGAGCGGTTCTAGGCGCTGCAGTCTGGAACCGCGCGACTGCTACGGTCGCAGGTTCGAATCGTGCCTCGGGCATGGATGTGTGTGATGTTCTTAGCTTAGTTAGGTTTAAGTAGTTCTAAGTTATAGGGGACTGATGACCTCAGATGTTAAGTTCCATAGTGTTCCGAGCAATTTTTTTTATTAAACAAGCATACATATCAAGTCTACAAAATTGAACACACTATCTATAAAGAAATGAGACTATATCGACATCAATTTAGACGACAGCGAGTCGAGTGGAATAGCTCAGCACAACGGATTCCTCTGACATTAACACCAACAACGAGACAAATGCACAGTAACAAGTCGAACACATACACGACACTAAATGACGAAATAGTAAAACATAGAAAAATTAGAATAGGAGACTGTTAATGTATTAAGTAGCATAGTTCGTGGCCGGTAATTGTACCAGGCGCCACGTAAAACAATAACCAACCACATTAACATAGAAAAACTGTAACACAATTAACCTATCTAATCAACACACATACAGTACAAAATCACTAACAAAACGTAGTTACCTGAGAGATTAATCGTCTCCTGACATCAGAGACATGAATTATCTCGTGTAATAAACTGAAAACGGGACGCGCTGCCCGGGGACGTCGGGCTCCGGGACACATTCCAAGGCCGCCTCCGTGACCAACGCCAATTAAGGGACGACCATATCCAACACTTATCTTTCCTACCTTCCTTTTCTTCTCTTCTTAAAGATTAATATTTTATAATTTTCTATTTTTTAATTTCATATATTATAATTTGAAGAAGTAATCACAGCTATATCTGAAACAAAAAGGACAAAAGACCTACACGCAGCTCCACCTCCTCGTGGTGCTGCATACTGCCTCAGCTGCACTACGCTGTGCGGTAGGGGCCATGGGTGCCCGCTATGTGGACTGGTGGAGCACTACAGTCCGCACAAAATTTGTCAGATGGCGCGCCTTAGTTGTCTAACTGCAGCCTTGAAAAAATTGCAGCCTTGTCAGAACAACTGTTGGAGATTGTAATGGTGCACCAATGGTGGGCAGAACGGTAGAGGCTGAAGCAACATTTGCAGTCAATGCAAGATTTCAAGTGAATACCGACGTCAGATTTTTGGGGCTCTCATTTGTGTTTTTAGTTATTTCCTTTCTTTTACGTTTGTGTTTATTGTGCACTTGTGGTGATAATAGTAAGCAGATCGTCTGTCGGTGAGAAAGTGGCAACCCAGGAGGCGATTCGACATTTGAAGGAAGCGGTAGCTAGAGTTCGAGCTGATAATGAGGCTTTGCATAAGGAAAGAGATCGAGTGAGGCGTGAAAGGTGGGAGCAGTGACGCTAGTACTGCCTCGTTGGTGGCCCCATTTTCTTGTAAATCTGGGGAGGATGTTTCTGCCTTTTTGATAGCTTGTGTACAACAGCGGAGTTAGGTAACTGGAGTAGGGAGCAGTTGTTAAGTGTGGCTCCTTTAAAACTAGTAGACGTTGTTAGAACATATGTAGTGTGCGTTGAGAAGATGCAGAATGCTCAGTCCTTAGCGGACTTGCAGGAAGGATAAGTGTATCGTTACAGGAGATAGAATACTTCTAGTTATTATCGTGAACAGCTTAATGGTATAGTGCAAAAGCCAGGAGAATCGGTAGAAAGTTTACTAGACCGTATCAGAAAAATCAGTATTAATGCATAGGAACTAACGAATGATGATCCTGCCAATACGGCCATTCTGCAGGAAGCAGAACAACGGATGCTTGATGCGTTTTTACGAGGTCTACCGGCTAAGATGTCGCGAAAAGTGAGCGTAGAATTCCCGAATACCTTGGACGAAACAACAGAACTGCTTCAGCTTAGCCTGAAATTGAATCAGTGACTAGAACAAGGGGAAAGTGAGTCGTTATTAATACAAAGGTCTTATGTCGTATAAGGACAATCAAACGAAAACTAGACATGGAAAAAGTAACTAAACTGTTTATTATTTCATATTTGTAAACACATTTATCCCAGTGTAAGGCAAGTTGGTCAGTGCCTTAATGCAAAAATATTTGCAATTGTCTGCGAAACTACGATTGCACCTCTTTGTCCGAAGCAAATCGATGGCCATGAATGTGTTTCCTTAGGGCTCCAAAAAAATGGATATCGCATGGGGAGAGACCGTGATTTACAGGAGGATGTATAAGAGCTTCCCAGCGAGACTTCTACAGTGTACTCAAAACAAACTTGGCAACATGTGGGTGGGCCTGGGTACAATCGTAGTTCCATAGGCAAACCCCAAACAGTTTTCCACGAAGGCATTGACTGTCCTGTCTCACATTGGGATAAATACACTGCTGGCCATTAAAACTGCTACACCACGAAGATAACGTGCTACAGACGCGAAATTTAACCGACTGGAAGAAGATGCCGTGCTATGCAAATGATTAGCTTTTCAGAGCATTCACACAAAGATGGCGCCGGTGGCGACACTTACAACTTGCTGACATGAGGAAAGTTTCCAACCGATTTCTCATACACATACAGCAGTTGACCGGCGTTGCCTGGCGAAACGTTGTTGTGATGCCTCGTGTAAGGAAGAGAAATGCGTATCATCACATTTCCGACTTTGATAAAGGTCGGATTGTAGCCAATCGCGATTGCGGTTTATCGTATCGGACATTGTTGCTCGTGTTGGTCAAGATCCAATGACTGTTAGCAGAATATGGAATCGGTGGGTTCAGGAGGGTAATATGGAACGCCGTGCTGGATCCCAATGGCCTCGTATCACTAGCAGTCGAGATGACAGGTATCTTATCCGCATGGCTGTAACGGATCGTGCAGCCACGTCTCGACCCCTGAGTCAACAGATGGGGACGTTTGCTTGCAAGACAACAACCATCTGCACGAACAGTTCGACGACGTTTGCAGCAGCATGGACTATCAGCTCGGAGACCATGGCTGCGGTTACCCTTGACGCTGCATCACAGACAGGAGCGCCTGCGATGGTCTACTCAACGACGAACCTGGATGCACGAATGGCAAAACGTCATTTTTTCGGATGAATCCAGATTCTGTTTACAGCATCATGATGGTCGCATCCGTGTTTGGCGACATCGCGGTGAACGCACATTTGAAGCGTCTATTCGTCATCGCCATACTGGGGTAACACTCCGTGCGATGGTATGGGGTGCCAATGGTTACACGTCTGGGTCACCTCTTGTTCGCATTGACGGCACTTTGAACAGTGGACGTTACATTTCAGATGTGTTACGACCCGTGGCTCTACCCTTCATTCGATCCCTGCGAAACCCTACATTTCAGCAGGATAGTGCACGACCGCATGTTGCAGGTCTTGCACGGGCCTTTCTGGATACAGAAAATGTTTGACTGTTGCCCCTGGCCAGCACATTCTCCAGATCTCTCACCAATTGAAAACGTCTGGTCAATGGTGGCCGAGCGACTGGCTCGTCACAATACGCCAGTCACTACTCCTGATGAGCTGTGGTATCGTGTTGAAGCTGCATGGGCAGCTGGACCTGTACACGCCATCCAAGCTCTGTTTGACTCAATGCCCAGGCGTATCAAGGCCGTTATTACGGCAAGAGGTGGTTGTTCTGGGTAATGATTTCTCAGGATCTATGCACCCAAATTGCGTGAAAATGTGATCACATGTCAGTTCTAGTATAATATATTTGTCCAATGAATACCCGTTTATCATCTGCATTTGTTCTTGGTGTAGCAATTTTAATGGCCAGTAGTGTATATTAACAGTTATGGTGATCACTTTTCCATCCGTCTTGTTTTCATTTGAGTATCCAAATATACATATTGTTTATCTGTTCCACATTTAATTGGAGTTTGGAGTGACATCTCGTGACAATGATAGGAGCTACGACCAGCTCACCTACAGAGGAGGCGGTATCTGGTGGGAAAAGCAGGAAAGTAAACTGCCACCGCAGTTCCACAGAACAGTGAAGCTAGGCAAGAATCTATTGATATCTATCACTACAGATTACACATTAAAGTCCCCTGCCACATTTTTATGTCTGTATGTGAAGGCTAATCGCAGGAACTAGTGTAGGGCCCGCATCTCGTGGTCGTGCGGTAGCGTTCTCGCTTCCCACGCCCGGGTTCCCGGGTTCGATTCCCGGCGGGGTCAGGGATTTTCTCTGCCTCGTGATGGCTGGGTGTTGTGTGCTGTCCTTAGGTTAGTTAGGTTTAAGTAGTTCTAAGTTCTAGGGGGCTGATGACCATAGATGTTAAGTCCCATAGCGCTCAGAGCCATTTGAACCATTTGAACCTGGGTGCATTATGTGTTTCCACCTGTAGCCATATGACAGTACGCCCAGAACCACTACTCTGGCTGATCCTGCTCTGATCCGAGAAGAGCCGCGACCCCACATAGCCGTTGACCCAGTCATTGTGCACTTGGCACCATCGCAAACAGTGTAGCCGATTTGCCGATGTCAACGGAACACAACGTACCTGTCGCTGGGCAAAGAGATTACCCCCATGGAGTCGCCGAACCTCTGGGGAGTGTGAGATTTGTGTCTTGCAGGCCTGTTAAATGCGGTTGCAATTGCACCCGCATTTTGATGTGGGTCCTTTCTTGCCCACTGCACAACGTAGACATCATCTGCCACTGTCTGTTGTCGATCACCTCCTTTTCTTCGTGCAGCAGTGCCTGTGGTTCGGAGTGTTCATCATGCTTGTGAGTCATTGTTGTGAGCAGTACCAAACTCCTGGGCTACACTCGTCAAACTTCGTATTCCTTCCAGTTTGCTAATGATTCTTCCCCGTGTAAACCCATCCAAATGTTGCCTCTGGGCCGTGCTGTATAGAAGAACACCGCCACAGTGCACCGCTACTGGTAGCTGACTGACACACTCTGTCTTTTCCCGTTGATTCAAAAGCCTCTTGTTCTTTGGTCCGTCCCATCTGGAGCTACAGTCACAACGCCCTCACGCCATGTGACGTTCAACTTTCAGCGCACAACAGGCAGACCTCTGGCAATATGCTCGCGCACTTCCATTCATTTTTACCGATTTGTTAATATGATATGTTACTTTACCTTTTTTGTACTTAACCCCTTCAATATCAACAACATGAAAACAAATATAATTTTAAAATGTTTGACAAAAATGACCTTCATATTCATATTAAGCAACGAATAGAAGAAGAAATGGGCAAAAAGTAAACAGTCTAATGTTTTAAGATGACGGTGTCACTTCGGAACCACAGTTTTCTACCACCCTTCATTTCATGTGGTATGATTGTAAACGTAATCATCTTTATCCTCGATACATTACTACAAGTCGAAACTTTCATGAACTCATGATGCCTAAAACAAATTGTAGTCATAATAAGCAAGCAGAAAAGGACAAAAATTTATTAAATTTTGTATCAGAGATATATACAGCCTGCCCCAGTGGTTTCATTTTGAAGCTGTAGCAGAAAATTAAATTTACGTTACAAAACCTTAGATATACTTAATGTCACCGTCAATGATGTCCTTAATACGGTCATTATAAAAAAAGGGCATGTCACTTTCTCCTACAATCACATAGAACAGTTTCCGCGCCGACTGTTGCTTTGAATTCTTTGAGTGAGTGCTAGACTACTAGAAGTCTCTGTGGCTAAATGGCTCTGAGCACTATGGGACTCAACTGCTGAGGTCATTAGTCCCCTAGAACTTAGAACTAGTTAAACCTAACTAACCTAAGGACATCACAAACATCCATGCCCGAGGCAGGATTCGAACCTGCGACCGGAGCGGTCTTGCGGTTCCAGACTGCAGCGCCTTTAACCGCACGGCCACTTCGGCCGGCTCGGAAGAAGTCTCTGTCTTACTACAGTATCTGTGGTTTCATACTAAAGGCACTGGTACTTAAAAACATCATAAAATGGTGGTTTCCGGCAGAAACGACTGGTACTGAATGGGTTAAGCTTTACAGAGCAGTGTAGGTAGACCGACTGACGAGGAAGGTCTGTTTGTAAAATATACTCTGAGGTGACAAAAAGTCGTGGGACAGCGATATGAACATATACAGATGGCGGTAGTACCACGTATCTAAGGTATAAAATGGCAGTGTATTGGTGGAAGTGTCATTTGTATTCCGATGATTCATGTGAAAATCTTTCCTTCCTGATTATGGCCGCACGACGGGAATTAGCAGGCTTTGAATGTGGAATAGTAGTTGCAGCTAGAAGCATGGGACATTCCATTTTGGAAATTGTTAGGGAATCCATTATACCGAGATCCACAGTGTCAAGAGTGTGCCGAGAATCCCAAATTTCAGACATCAGCTCTCAGCGTTAGCTCTCACCCCAGACAACGGAGTGGCCGATGGTCTTTACTTAACGATCGAGAGCAGCAGCGTTCATGTAGAGTTGTCAGTGCTAAGAGACAGGCAATACTGTGTCAAATAACCGCAGAAACCAATGTGGGACGTACGACGATCGTACCCGTTAGGACATCGTGGTGGGATTAGAAGTCACTGGAATATGGCGGCAGACGACTGACGAGAGTTCCAGCTCAACTTCGCCTACAGCGCCTCTCCTGGGCCCGTGACCGTATCGGTTGGACCCTAGAGGACTGGGAAACCGTAGCCTGGTCAGATGAGTCCAGATTTTAATTGGTAATAACTGATGGTAGGATCAAGTGTGGTGCAGACCCCACGAAGCGAAGGACCAGAGTTGTCAACAAGGCATTATGAAAGCTGGTGGTGGCTCCATAATGGTGCAGGCTGTATTTACATGGAATAGACTCGATCCCCTGATCCAACTGAACCAATCATTGACTGGGAGTGGTTACGATCGGCTACTTGGAAACCATTTGTAGCCATCCATGGACTTCATATTCACAGACAACGATGGAATTTTTATGGAAAACAATGAAACATTTGACGAGGCCACAGTTTTTTGCAATTGCTTTGAAGAACGTTCTGTACTATTCAAGAAAATGATTTGGTCATCCAGATCGCCCGACATGAATCCCTTCGAACATTTAGGGGATATAAGTGAGAGGTCAGTTCGTGCTCGAACTCCTGCGCCGGCACCACTTAAGCAATTACGGATGGCTCTAGGGGCAGCTTGGCTCAGTATTTCCGCAGGGGACTTCCAACGCCTTATTGAGTCCATGCCACGTCCAGTTGGCACACTACGTCGGACATAAGGATGCCCGACACGACATTGGGAGGTATCCCAGGACTTTTGTCACCTCAGTGCACTGCAACTACGCCAGACAAGTCGTCCGGCCATAGAGCTACCGGTACAGATCTGGGGTTGCTCGCTAATAGTAAAGTACACTCCTGGAAGTGGAAAAAAGAACACATTGACACCGGTGTGTCAGACCCACCATACTTGCTCCTGACACTGCGAGAGGGCTGTACAAGCAATGATCACACGCACGGCACAGCGGACACACCACGAACCGCGGTGTTGGCCGTCGAATGGCGCTAGCTGCGCAGCATTTGTGCACCGCCGCCGTCAGTGTCAGCCAGTTTGCCGTGGCATACGGAGCTCCATCGCAGTCTTTAACACTGGTAGCATGCCGCGACAGCGTGGACGTGAACCGTATGTGCAGTTGACGGACTTTGAGCGAGGGCGTATAGTGGGCATGCGGGAGGCCGGGTGGACGTACCGCCGAATTGCTCAACACGTGGGGCGTGAGGTCTCCACAGTACATCGATGTTGTCGCCAGTGGTCGGCGGAAGGTGCACGTGCCCGTCGACCTGGGACCGGACCGCAGCGACGCACGGATGCACGCCAAGACCGTAGGATCCTACGCAGTGCCGTAGGGGACCGCACCGCCACTCCCCAGCAAATTAGGGACACTGTTGCTCCTGGGGTATCGGCGAGGACCATTCGCAACCGTCTCCATGAAGCTGGGCTACGGTCCCGCACACCGTTAGGCCGTCTTCCGCTCACGCCCCAACATCGTGCAGCCCGCCTCCAGTGGTGTCGCGACAGGCGTGAATGGAGGGACGAATGGAGACGTGTCGTCTTCAGCGATGAGAGTCGCTTCTGCCTTGGTGCCAATGATGGTCGTATGCGTGTTTGGCGCCGTGCAGGTGAGCGCCACAATCAGGACTGCATACGACCGAGGCACACAGGGCCAACACCCGGCATCATGGTGTGGGGAGCGATCTCCTACACTGGCCGTACACCACTGGTGATCGTCGAGGGGACACTGAATAGTGCACGGTACATCCAAACCGTCATCGAACCCATCGTTCTACCATTCCTAGACCGGCAAGGGAACTTGCTGTTCCAACAGGACAATGCACGTCCGCATGTATCCCGTGCCACCCAACGTGCTCTAGAAGGTGTAAGTCAACTACCCTGGCCAGCAAGATCTCCGGATCTGTCCCCCATTGAGCATGTTTGGGACTGGATGAAGCGTCGTCTCACGCGGTCTGCACGTCCAGCACGAACGCTGGTCCAACTGAGGCGCCAGGTGGAAATGGCATGGCAAGCCGTTCCACAGGACTACATCCAGCATCTCTACGATCGTCTCCATGGGAGAATAGTAGCCTGAATTGCTGCGAAAGGTGGATATACACTGTACTAGTGCCGACATTGTGCATGCTCTGTTGCCTGTGTCTATGTGCCTGTGGTTCTGTCAGTGTGATCATGTGATGTATCTGACGCCAGGAATGTGTCAATAAAGTTTCCCCTTCCTGGGACAATGAATTCACGGTGTTCTTATTTCAATTTCCAGGAGTGTAATTACGATCTGCGTCTGCAAGCTACCGCCTCATGTACACTACCACCAGCAGACATAGCTGTCTGTTGCACGGCGGTCGGCTTCCACAGTGGTAGTGCTGGACTCCTGCCACTTGCCTTCAGTTGGCGGACGATCCCTGACAACTGCAGTTGCCGTGGCGTGGGTGATTCGCGCGCGTATCTCAATCACGTAATGCGATTTAGTTCCCGTTTGTTTAGTACTGTCTCAGTGTTGTCACACTTGCGTAGACGACTCTTCCTTCATCCGCAGCCGTTTGCGCTTCGGTGCTGAAAGCTGCAAAAGCGCTTCCCCTTGATGGGGAACTTCTTTCGCCGGCGCTGCTGAAGTTCCGTTAAGACCCTCGTTTAACGCTGTAGATCATCGAAATCCCGGCAGTTTACCCCACCACGGAGACTGTAGCCAGCGAAATGGAGGAACTGCAGGTTTACGATTACTGCCAATTGCACCCGAGTCGGACAAAAATTGCACACGTTAAAAATAACATGGAGGGTGACAAAACGTGTTCGGTACGCCATGTCACCAACGATTTTCCCCGCTGAGAATAAGAAACTGAAGGGGTAGTAGAATGTCGACTCAGCACGTATATAAGGGAAAGAAGACAGTCGAGCAACGAAACGTTTCCATCACTCCCGAGTCCGCTGAAGGTAACTAATTGGAGGAATGTGAAAACTACGTATTCGAACATGAGCTGCATGCCAGGAAGAAAAAAAATGCGAGTAAAGAAGCGTTTCAGACATTAGCGGTTGGTAGTAATTCCAGTCCCATGGAACACTCGTTAGTTAGTAATAAAAGTAAAGTCGAATAGTAATAAAAGCAAAGTCGAATAGCATGACCGACTCGGAGATCCCAAAGGGCCGGTTCAACTGCCTGAAGTGGAAAATGTTTTCTATCTTTTGCACCTATAGGCGTCTTTTTTTTTTCCTTCCCGAAGTGTCATCGTTGTGTGTTTAAGTGTATGTCTTAAGAGTAGGCAGTAACAGCTCCAAGGGGCCGCTCAGCTTAAAGTCCCCATCTAAATGGCGGATCACCATCCCTCACTTCGTCAGGTACTGCAGAAACTGTTGAAATTTCATGCAGGACATTGGCGCAAGGACTGGTGATCAGCGACTTAACGCCATCACCCCTTCCGTTCACTCTGTCACGGAGCCAAAGGGAAAGTTATCACGCTACGGTCGCAGGTTCGAATCCTGCCTCGGGCATGGATGTGTGTGATGTCCTTAGGTTAGTTAGGTTTAAGTAGTTCTAAGTTCTAGGGGACTGATGACCTCAGATGTTAAGTCCCATAGTGCTCAGAGCCATTTTTGAAAGTTATCAACAGCACGCGGCATACCCAGATGGCGACCCATCCGAGTACTAAGCACACCTGGCACTGCGGCATGACCGCATACTACTCAGTCAGTAAAGAACACATAGGATATGCAGGAGACCTTGGTATAAATTATTTACGTCAATAAAAAACTGGATGTTCATTTTCAGTCATTTATTATCTCAAACTATTGAGTTTAGGACCCTCTACCATCCGTTTAATGTTAACCCTAAGGATTTGGAACGCCGTGTCTAGTGATTCGTTTGCAGAATGAAAACACTGAATGCGGTGGCCTCTTTCAGCACTTACTCTACTACTAATGTTGCTTCAGGTACGTCGGTATATTAAGTAGCGTCCTTTGACTCTGGCATGAAACGAGAGACTGGTCCACACAGATACCATCATTCTCTTGTTCAGGGCGACGTGAAACCAATCGCAGTGGTGTCCTAATCCTGGCCCGGCGACTCCCTTTGTGGGCAGACCGGCTGAGGCCCGCGTCACGTGGCGGGAACTGCTGTTTGCACAGATGCGCCCTGTGAGTCAGTGCTGAGCCGCGGCCGGAACGGATCCGGAGCCGCCCCTGATGGCCGCCATCACTCAGGCTCTGCGTCTGCACAGACGCGCCCGGCCTGGCGCCTCTGCCTTCCCATTGTCTGCCGATGCGCGTAATTGCTCTCAATGTGAGACGCCATTTACAGCTAACTGCGGCCCGCGCTGCCTTGTCTCTCAAGTCTGCCAGCGGCTGGAACGGGCGACGACATACCCTCAGTCCCGTACAAAGTACTCTCCACATGCCCTAATACACTTGTCTAACCTTTTATTCCATTTTTCAAAATATTATTTAAATTCATCTTTTGTGATGCTTGACAACGCTTCCATCGTTTTTTTCTTCTCCTCAGCAACATCAGCAAAACGCTTTCCTCTCATGTCTTTCATTCTAGGAAACAAAAAGAAGTTGCGCGATGCGAGGTCGGGTGAGTACGGGAGGGGTGGCGGTCAAGATCTGTCGTACAAACAGGACTGTGCGAGCAGGGGCATTGTCGTGATGGAAAAAACCAGTCACCTGACTGCTGCAAATCAGGCTGCTTCCACCACACACTGATGCGCAATCTTTTCAAATCTTCCGAGTAGAAAGCTTGGACAACTCTCTGATCTTGGGGTACAACCTCGGAATGGACGACTTCTCTCACTTCGAATAAACGAATCAGCATTGCCTTAAAGTCTGATTTCACCGACGAGTTTTCTTGGGGCGAGGCGAATTTGAAGAGTTCCACTGGCCTGATTGTTGCTTTGATTCAGGATCGTAATAATAACACCAAGTTTCATTACTTGTGTTAATTTTTGAAAAAAAAAAGTTTGTATCATTGAGGGACTCCTCTTTCAAAGCGCAGCATGCTTCCTCGTGACGTTGTTTTGCTCAGCAGTCGGCAGTCGAGGCACGAATTTGGCAGCCACCCTTTTGATTCACAAATCTGCTGTCACAATTCGCTGCACTCAACTCAAGGTCACTCCTGACAGCTTCACAATTTCTTCAACTGTCCGTCGTCGATCTTCGTTGATGACTGCACGAATGTTTCCAACATTTTCATGTGGGAGGACGACCAGAAAATAGTTTATCATCAATTGACATTTCACCATTTTTTAAACAGGAAAATCACTCAAAAATTGGAGTTTTCCCCTCAACGTCGTCCTTGTACGCCGTTTTTAATCTTTCCAGAGTTTCTCTTCCACTTTTCACGAGCAAAAAGCAGAATTAAAAAAGCAGAATTTCTATGCCGCACTCTGTTCTCGAAAATGAGTCATTGCAAAGACGACAATCACACAAAATAGTTGTCAGTGTAAACTCTACCGAAACTAGTCCTGATCTTTTTCAGCAACGGTACTCGGCTTCCTGATGATGGAATGTTCGCTCTACGCGCTCCTAGAGGCAAAACGCGGTACTACCAAAGCTCTTACATACCAAAGAAAAAAATTCGGTTTCTTTTGAGCACCTCCTTGTACGTGCTAGATCTCCATACATGCCTTTTTGTGGAACACGTAAATCTACGTTTACAAATGCTTACACCAAAACGTTAGACCACGTTTAGGTTACTATACATAAGTGATTTTCGTGGAAGATATGCTTCATTACAGGAAGGTGGTATTGTTTTGTCAGGAGAAAACAGTGATCTTGTTTTATAATTTATGAACAAATCGTAGTCTAGATAACGAATTTTTATTGTGGTGATTCGATTCTGATCAATTAGGCCATCTTCAGATGTAACATACACCAGAAAAAAGTGTTCCACCCCCAGAACATAATCATCATCATCATCATCATCATCATCGTCATCAAGTTTTCAATAATTAGGTCTGTTCCACCTTAGAATTGCTCACGATATATCTTCAAGGGACGTCCAACGTATGTGTTTTCTGTTGGGTTATATTGCAGCTTTAATCATCTCTTTATGAGACATACATCAGACATGGTCTTCCCAGTTCGGTTGTAATTTTCAGTTATAGTTGCAATGAGTCCGGCGTTTAGTTGTTGTCTAATATCACTATTTTTTTCATGGTCCTGTAATGAACATCCGGCTACAAAGCGGAGGAACTTACCTCTGACGATTATATTTATTGTAACTGATCTAATGTTAAGGGTTCTACATTCGTTACCATACAGCAACCAAGAAAGCCTGTTAATTTCTGAAGTTTAATAAATGTTTCTTATCGTGCATTCTATTTTAACGTACGTTGTATGGTTCCACAGAAATATATGAATCTGGCTCTTCGTCATTTGATCTGGAAAATTTGGAACTGCACCATAAATATTTAAACTCTCTTGATTGTCCCTCTGTCACAATTTTGGTTGTTGTTGGTTCAAAACCCTGAAATCCCATCACTTTTGTTTTAACGGTCGACTTTGTCACATCCAACTTAGGGCTAATTTCACTTATGTACTGTAGTATTATTTATTATGTACTGTTATAAACTTTTCTTCATATTTTTCTGTTATAAGGTGATCAGCAACAGAACGTGGTATAGCTGGAGTAGGATTCGTTATGAGTAGGAAAGTAGGGCAGAGAGTGAGTTACTGTGAACGATTCAGTGATAGAATTGTTCTCATCAGATTCAATAGTAAACCAACTCCGACAACGATAGGCAGAGAGTGAGTTACTGTGAACGATTCAGTGATACGATTGTTCTCGTCAGATTCGATAGGAAACCAACTCCGACAACGATACTTCAAGTATACAAGCCGACGTCGCACCACACTTAACGCCCCCAATCAGTCATTGTCCTTTTTCTGTGCCTTTTTTTGTTTTTCATTGAAGTGTGCACGGCTGTGAGCAATGGCTTTTTGCGAGGTACCCGACTCCAAATGTCCATTGCATGCAATTGCCTTCGCAATGTTTGCTCGGAAACTGTCTGAGATGCATCTACATTCGTTGGCAGAAGCAATTCTGGTCCAGTTTGAAACCGATTGTGAGTGACAAAGCCTAATATTCGTCTCCGGTTGCTGTTGGGTAGGATTTCTTCATGACTACTGCCATTACGTTACGTTGCAGAACACCGAGTGGTACAACTTTCGCCGGCTGCTGTGGCCAAGCCGTTCTAGGCGCTTCAGTCTGGAACCGCGCTGCTGCTACGGTTGCAGGTTCAAATCCTGCCTCGGGCATGGATGTGTGTGATGTCCTTAGGTTAGTTAGGTTTAAGTAGTTCCAAGTATAGGGGACTGATGACCTCAGATGTTAAGTCCCATAGCGCTTGGAGCCATTTGGTACATTCCTTGTTGACATGTTGGACAGCCTGCGTTGAAACATCAGTAAATCGGGCAACTTCATTCACAGCGTGATAATAGGCACGTCCAAACAAGACAGCTCCTTTCTGCCAGTCGAACCACCTTACCGCGCTGATTCCATATGAGCGACTGGCACGTAACACAAAACTTCAGTGTCATGAGTTGAGTCAGTAGGGGAGGATCACGCGACTGCCAGGTTCCGATTGTGCGTCATCTAGAGCGCCCCAAGGCCACCAGTGTCCTTTTTTCAAGTAGGTGACTAATATTTTGCTGGTGAGATTATTCGCCCGCCATACGGTCCCCCAACAACCAGGAGTGGTTGTCTGGGGTGCCATTTCACCTCATAGCAGGATGCCTTTGGTTGTCATCCGTGCCATGCTCACAGCACAGCCGTATGTCGACAGTATTCTACTCCTAGTTTGGTTTCATTTCGTGGAAAGTCATCCTGGGCTTACATGGCGAGAGTTTCTACTGCTTGTCTTCGTGCTTGCCTTGGCCAGCAAGGTCGCCCGATCTCTCCCCAGTTGAGAATGTTCGGAGCGTTACGGGCAGGCCCTTCCACCAGCTCGGTATTCTATCTAACGTGTCAGTTGGACAGAATTTGGTACGATATCCCTCAGGAGGGAATCCAGTAATCCAGTACCTCTGTCAATCAGTGCCAAGCGAAACAACTGCTTGCTTAATACGCAGAAGAGGACAAATGCGTTGTTGACTTGCTCATACTGAATTTGTGAAGCTCTTTCTTTTGAATAAATCATCCAATTTTTCTGAAATTGTAATCATTTGTTTATCTGTACATGTATATTTCCTTTCCATTTGGATAATACCTCCGTGGCGCGTCGTCCTTGTTGTTTTAGAGTATGATTTAACTTTAATTCTGTCCAGAAATGATGTCCATAATCAACATCGTCATGAGGCGTGACTCCCACGTGCACGAATACACTCCTGTATTCGTTTGTGTCACGGAAGCAAGCAGCATCTGAATGCTACCTTGCCATGCCTGAAGGACACACTGTGTCAGTTCACGACCTGTGCTGGCTCGAGACTTCCCATCGCATCCTAGCAAATAAGGGAACCAGACTGGCCAATCAAGAATCTGTATATTCTTAAGACATTTTGGTGTCAACTGTAGTGTAGGACTTGGCTGGAATATGCCACTTGATTCTCTGATCATGAAGAGTATGATGACAGTGTTTACCATTCTTGCCACATACCGGTGAGCAGTCAGCCTCCTTTCGACAATGGCAAAGAAGTCGTGTACGCATAATGAGTAGGTCTCCACACCATGACTTCAGGAGTTGCAGACCTCGCTGGTTCGTTTGACCTGTCACCAGGACGGCTACGGACTCATTGGCGTCGACAGTCGACTGACAGTCACAAACAGAAGTGAGACTCATCACTGAACAGCACAGAATGCCCCATTTGACCCTGGCTGCACGCCATGTAAGCATCTGTTGTCTGTGGTATAGTGTCCGCGCTAATGACGCATGGCAACTCTGTATCTCAACCCAGCTTTCTGTAATCTACTCCCGAAGGTTCGTGGTGCCACTTTGCCTACAACCTCTGCCTGGATTTCAACTTTTGTCATCAGTTTTTTCGCCAAAGCCAGTCGAAGATGCCTACGATCTCCTCGCGGTGCAGTCCTTACGGGAGGACTCGTGCGTACTCTTCTTGCCACAGTGTTGTCATGGGTTCATCTCATTACCGTTTGTTCCGCAGTCGTTGCATTACAGCTAACTGTCTGTGCGATTTGTCAACATGATGCTCCCATGACACCTTCGCCAATGATTCGACCTTTCTGGATGTTGAAAAGAAAAAGCCTACAAGCTGCACGCTCACATCCTCTGCGTATGCCGTGTTGCGATCACCTCCTGATAAGTTCCAGTAACGTAATCAAAAAATTCTTCATCTGCAGCAATGGCTTGTTATTGTTCTAAAAATATTGCAGGTAAGCTCTCATAAGGATAAATTGTCATCAATAAATGCCACAGACATGAAATTACTGGAGTATGTCTTTCGTAAGCTTCGGTCAAGGGGTTCATAGTGTTACGACTTTCCGTCTTTGTCGCTATGTTTAACCAGCATCCCCACGTTTCCCATCGGCCATACACCTACAATGCAGCAATGATGCCACCGACCGCTGTCACTATGTGTCGCAGAACACTATGCAACGGCCCAACTACATCGGCGTAAAAATATTTGGTGCCTGTCAAATTAGGCTTGCAAGGAGGAGATAATCATTTTATTGGCTGTTAAAATATGCACTCTAAGAAAGAAAAAATTAAACTACACACCGTGATGGAATTATGCGACTGGGATAGAAATCGATAGATGTGATGTGTATGTACAGACGAACAAATTATTACAACTTCCGAAAAATTCAAGAGAAAGAACTTCAAAAGTTGAGCAAATCTGTAACACATTGGTTCAGCCCTGGCTCTTATGCAAGCAGTTATTCGGCTTGACATTGACTGATAGAGTTGTTGGATGTCCTCTTGAGAGATATCGTACCAAATTCTGTCCTGTTAACGCGTGACATCGTCAAAATCCCCATATGGTTGGAGGGTCCCACCCATAATTCTACAAACATTCTCAGTTGGAGTGAGATCCAGCGACCTGGCTGGAATGTAGGGTTTGGCAAGCACGAAGACGAGCAGTAGAAACTTTCGCCGTTTGTGTGCGGGAATTATCTTGCTGAAATGTAAGCCCAGGATGACTTTCCATGAATCCTTGTGATCACTGAAGCACCAGCTGCACGTCGGATTGATGGCAGTGATGAATCCAGGGCTCTGTCTCTTTGAGGATTGCTCGATCATTACGCCCTGTCAGTTCTCTAGGTCGACCACTTTCGCCTTTACGCTGTGTTCGACCAAGGTTCACCCACTCCTGCCACCATCGCTGAATAGTGGCACCGCTTCTATTCAATTGTAGAGCAATTCGATAATTACTCCAGCTGGCTACATGTTCTTCTTCAAATGCTGAAATCTGCATATATTGTTTTCACGCTTGTCTGTGAGGCGTAGGTACAGTCCGACTGAGTACATGCTCTCATTCTCAAAAACTGGATGAATAAAGTATGAGTATGCGAGCGTCGTGGACTACACTATCCCCCCTCCCCCCCCCCCCCCAACCTCATCGCTAGATAGGTGCATGGTTCTTTGGTTCTTACCCCACAGCGATTCCTTCCAAGTAGTATGTGATATGTATGCCGTTTGACTGAAATCGGTCCAGTTCTTTAGCAGTAGATGTGGAGCATGGGTCATAACATATATATGTCCATTTTTATAATATGTGTGGATTGCCAAGCGCCGGCCGGAGTGGCCGAGCGGTTCTAGGCGCTACAGTCTGGAACCGCGCGACCGCTACGGTCGCAGGTTCGAATCCTGTCTCGGTCATGGATGTGTGTGGTGTCCTTAGGTCAGTTAGGTTTAAGTAGTTCTAGGTTCTAGGGGACTGATGACCTCAGAAGTTAAGTCCCATAGTGCTCAGAGCCATTTGAACCTTTTGATTGCCAAGCTCCCGTAAATAAATACTGCACTGGTTCGAAACTTACTGACTCCGTGGCCGAACGGTTACCGTCGCTGCCTCTGGTGAGGACAAACCCGGGCTCAGTTCTCGGTACCTCCTCGGTATTTCTATGATAGGGATGCCTGGAACGGGATCCACTCCGACTTGTGAGGTCGAACGAGAAGCTTCTCGAATAAAGGAGCAGTGACATCGTCAGGATTCATCTACCGTCAGTAAAGACTGGAGGAATTGGCGACATGCCTTTTAGACAGCAGTCGCCCAGGCGGAACAGGCCTAAGGACTATTCCGTGATTGGTGTTTACGTTTACATCTACAACCTCCACCACAGGAACTACCGTACACAAACAGTTAAAATACGATAACGAACAGAACATCGTTTACACGGTTCACAGACAGGTGCCACAAACGACGTCTCACCCTCAGGCTGAATAACCACTGTGTTGACAGGAAGAGCACCTGGCCACAAAATTAAAACGAAATAAATTTGCTAAACCTTGAAAAATAGCGGACGGGATAAAGGCTAGAGAAGCGAGAGAGTGAGGAATTCAGCCAAATTTTACTGCAATTTTCTTTTAGAATATGTCGGTATGGGATGTACACAGGGCAGTACCTAGCCTACAGTAGGACGCCGCTCGCTCGACTGCCTCTTCTCCTACCGGTCTGCGGCGGTCTCTCCTACCAGTTATGCGGCGCCCTCTATGCTCCCACCGCCGACTAATAAATAAATTCATCAAAGTCGGCGGTCGCCTGTAATTTGGAAACAGCGGCCGCGTTTGATACAGTACTTGATCGACAAATTAATTGGTTTCGCTCCTAAAAGGTCCCGGAAAAGTGGTAGGTCGAGGGGGAAAAAAGAAAACATAAATAAAGGACGGACGACGACAAGGTGATACAAAAAGAAGAAGAGACAGTGGTGAGGGGGGGGGGAGGAGGGAGAGGGGAGGGGGGTGTCGCTTCTTCCGAGCGGCGGCCTGGGATCGCCGGCGGCTCGCCGCGGTAATGTATTCGCGTCGTACGTCTTGCTCAGCGTCAGTCAGCGCTCGGCTCTCGGCAATTAGGAGACTGAAACACTGTACCTCCTGTGGGTGGGAGAGGGGAGGGCAGGGGAGCGGAGGGTGGTTTCGCCAGAGGAGAGTGGACGCGAGGAAATCTCCGGATCGCCGCGGGCTCTCACGGATTTATTTCTTCCCTCTGATCCTTTTACTCTTTTACACGCGCCTGCGCCGAAGAAAGGTCGGCCACGACAGAAATAATTGCTCTTAATAGCCGACTTAAAAGCATCTCGCATCACGCGTAAGTGATCGCTATTAATTTTGTTTCGCTGTTTATCACTCTCGCATTTTATATACAAAACTGGTCCCGCGCCTTTCTCGCTCCACCCCGGCCTCTCTCTCTCTCTCTCTCTGTTTCGCCTTTGCCGACCCGGCCGCCCTTTCTATTAGCGTGATTTACGAGTGGCCTGCGTGGGAGGAGGGAGGGAGGGAGGGAGGGGGCGTGGCCGGCGGCCGGCCGTGCCTTAATCTGGTTAGCGCGCCGCCCCTGATAGAATCGGCTGTCGGGCGGCCACGGACCGGCCGAGCTAGCTGCAGCCGGCGATCGGCTCTGTGCTCGCCTCGGCTATCTCGGCCGATGAGGAATGTGCGCGCTGCGCCGCGTCGGGACCCATAAATCGCGACTCTCGCCGATGATGGGGCCTATACTTTGCCGCCGTCCATCAGGCGCCGCGGCCAGCGACAGAAAGCGAGAGGAGCGCGCAAGCAGATAGCGCCGGCTCGCGCCCTCTGGCGTTCCCCTTACGCCTAATCTCTACCCCGGGCCTAATGACGTCAGATCCCAGCTAGGGGGTACGCCCCGGTGTTCGGTTTCCGCTCGCCCGGAAGGCGATGCCGACTGGTGCCGGCCGCGATTAACATGCAAATGGAATGTTTAGGCCGTAACTCCGCGGGATCGGCTCGCCGTGTGGGCAGTTTTCGGACGTTCCACCTCCGCGTCACCGCACGTCTGAATTGTGAGCTTGTGTCTCTCCCTCTCGCAGCGTTTCTGCCGAGAAATGTGATGTGAGAGACTAACGACTAACTCCTGCAACAACCTATCACGTCACAAAAGTGTCGTTATCTTCTAGACGGGCGATTTTCCCACTCCAGATTCACCGTGCAGCCTTCCTGTTTAGGGCGCTCGGTTATGAAGCAGTCGTGGCGATTCTCGTATTTAATGTCCTGAAAGACTGGGTTTTACTAATAACTGTCCCATCCACCCGTTCCCGAGCGCTGACGTTCAGTAGTAATATACACTGCCTGCCAAAAGAGTAAAGCACCCAGAAAACATGGCCGGATGTCAGCGTAACTCCGTACACGTTGGTACTTAAATGATTAGAATTGCAGTTATTTGTGACAAGTAGAGCGCCATCCAGATGATGATGATTTTGGTTTGTGGAGAGCTCAACGCCCGTACAAATTCTCAGTCTTTTCACTTTCCAGTCTCGCCATTTCTTCGAATGATGATGAAATGATGAGGACAACACAAACACGGGCTATGGAGAAACCGGAATAGAAGAGAATCGAAGCATTTGAAATGTGGTATTCCAGACGGATGTTGAAAATTATGTGAACAGATAAGGTGAGACTGGGGAGATTCTCCTCAGAACAGGCAGGGAAAGGAATGTATGGAATACATTGAAGAAGGGACAGAGCGCTAGGGCATCTGTTAAGACGTCAGGGAATAATTTCCATGGTACCAGAAGAAGATATAAAAACTTTAGAGGGAGACAGGGAATGGAATACATATAGCAAGTAATTGAGGATGTAGGTTGCAGTTGCTGCTCTGAGATGAAAAGGTTGACACAGGAGAGAATTTCGTGCCGGGCTGACTCATACCAGTCAGAAGATACAAAATGAAAAAAAAAAAAATAAGAAGAAGAAGAATTCGATCTGGGTATGTAAAATAGGGAGCCGTGCGATGAACTATACAACAGGTCTAAAAGAGTGCTGAACCATTTTTAAAATGAATGTCTTCCTCAAAAAACAATGTCGATACACATGTGGCCAAAATGCCATGGATCACACGTAAGTCGTGAACGAAAACACAAAATGAAATAAAGAGAATGACAGCTGACGACATTACGAAGTCATTAAAAAATACTACTTCGTTCGAAATTCTTATCTTTTAAGAAATATTTTTTTATTTTCAATGAAATCTGTACCGATAGCCTTTGAGGAACAAGTAACTAATTCAACCAAATATAGTATATTGAGGGATATTTAGGTGGCTTGACTCAGGACTTCTCTGCAGGTAGAATTCAACACGTCGGGTGAAACGTAAAAGTAACGAAGGGAGTATTCAAAATGAGTATCATTGGGCCGTCACTGTTTACACTGTATAAGTATTTAGCGTCTACTGGATAATGTCGGCAGTTCCATGACGCTGTTCGCACACGATGCACTTTAGTATCCGGGGGTAGTAACGCCAGTAGGCTGCAGCGAGACCCTGCGGAGGATTGATGACTGGCGCAAGGAATGGCAGTTGACTCTAAGCGTGACTAAACGTAACATATTGCGTACAAATAAACGAAGATGTCAGTTACCGATCCAATAAATTTCAGGCGTGCAGACTTATAAATCCTATTTCTTCTCCTAAACAAGAAGAAAAAAGAATTATACTGCTGCACGCCCGAAATTTAATGGACCAGTCTTTTCGCCGCGAAAACTTGAAATACATATCAATTACCGATCGATTACGCTATTAGCAATATATCACTACCTAGGAGTAGCCGTCAGGAGCGACCAAAGATGCAATTACCATACGAAACTGATTATAAGAAAGGCATATACCAGACAGAAATTTGTTGGAAGAATAAGAAATGTAATCCATTCACGAAAGAAGTGGATTCCGAAAAGTCTTGTAAGAGCGATTTTTGAATGTTGTGTAAATTTTGTGTTGTCTGTTATGGGACGATATTTCATTGCATGGATCCCAACATATGCCTCAAAAGTACAATACACAAACAGTTAAAATAATAACAGACAGAACACGAAGTTTACACGACCTACAGACGCGCAGTGCTCCCCCTCCCCATCCTCCCACCCTCCTTTCCCTTCAGTGTAAGCATTTAGTGGGGCCACGGAAGAAGCTTCCTAGGACAGAATTAAAAGTATTATAATTAAAAGTATTTAGACAGGTTGTGAATGGAAGGCTAATAGTCTGCCATATCTCATACGCTTTCCCCCGTCCATCGTGGGTAGTAATTCTATTTGTAACATTTTTAATAATCTATCAAGTAATAATTCAACGATTAACCTCGGCCTGAGAAATTGTTAGCCACATATAAAAGAGACAGCACTTTACCATTTTTTGGGTGATTTGAATCTTCCATAATTGTTTTAGCGTCATACTTTTTGATTTTCAAACAGCTGAGCAAAACTGAACGTACTCAGACATTTCTCTCTTTACTTATTCTGATCGTCACTAAACTGACACATAATATTTTTAGCGCAACGCAATCTGACTTTCAATAATCCCTACAAAAGAATGGCCCTGACTAACAATAACCTATACCTTTCATGAATCACTTACCTCACAAAAATCTTCGTTACTCGAACTACTGCGATACAGCGAGCGCCAATACTGCCAGCTAAATAAAAGATTCTAATTACTGAAGGCACTAACAACTGATAGGCATAGTTAGCAAACGAAAGATTTTGATAGAGAACAAACAATGTATTTACCTTAATAATCCTCAAAAGTCAGCATATATCAGTTCATGACATCCGGTCTTACAAATTTCGTTTTTCTGACGGACACACGTCCAGATCGTCCGCTCTCAAAATTCTACCATCTCTCTCCCCACATCCACCACTGCTGGCGGATCACCTCCAACTGCACAACGCTACGCGCTGTTCACATCTAACTGCGAACACTACAATAGCAAATATTCCAACAATGCTGACCAGTCACAGACTACACACAGCACAGTCAGTGATTTTCATACAGAGCGCTACGTGGCGTTTCCAACATAAAATCCTAAACAGCCTATTTACAATTAATATAGGAGGTAGAAGTTATCAAATCAAGTACATTTAGTTTTGGCACATATGGTTCGCGATGGAAATTTCTGAGGCGAGGGACGATTAACACAGAAGCTAATTGAGCAAGCTAATTACAGTAATGGCATTCACAGAAACTGCTCGAATGCGCGACCATTGGCCTGTATGCAGGCAGTACATCGTCGGACCATTGATTTTCGTGTCCGTTCAAAGATTCCTGGTATTCCCGTAATGATACCAGCAACGACGGCAATTCTAGCGACGACGTCTTCTTCTGTTTCATACATCAGCTGCATCATATGCCTCCAGAGGACAATCCAGACACGTGAGGTCAGGTGCCTGGGTGGTCTGGCCATCTACGCGAGTCTGCTACCATCGGTAGGGCCTCTGCCAAAAGGTTATACTGGGTGAGCGCGTTTTTGAATAGATTTAAACTCGCGGTTGCTCGCTACATTGTGCGAACAGGAATGAAACGAGCATGCCGTGGCATTTAGTTTGACGGGCATGTTGTGTTTAGCTGCAGTTCTAAGAGCTGTTCGAATACACAAGGTATAAAAGAGCATTGCTTTGGAGGAGCTGTCATTTGTACTCGGGCGATTCACGCGAATGGTCTCCGATGTGATTATGGCTGCAAGACGGGAATTAAACAGACTCTGATAGGCGGAATAGTATTCGGAGCTAGACGACTGGGATATTCCTTTCGGGGACTCGTCAGGGAATTAAAATATGCCGAGATCCACAGTATCAAGAATGTGCCGAAAATACAAAATTCCAGGAATTTTCTCTCTCCACAGACAACGTAGTGGCCGACGACCTTAACTTCGCTACCGAGAGCGGAGGCGTTTGTGTAGTTGTCGGTACTAATAGATTGGCCCGTCCGGCTCTGCTTACCGAGCGGGAAGGCGTGCCGGTCCCCGACACGAATCCGCCCGGCGGATTAGTGTCGAGGTCCGGTGTGCCGACCAGCCTGTGGATGGTTTTTAAGGCGGTTTTCCATCTGCCTCGGCGAATGCGGGCTGCTTTCCCTTATTCCGCCTCTGTTACATTGTGTCGGCGATTCCTGCGCAAACACCATTTCCACGTACGCATACATCATAATCATACTACCACGCAAACATTTGGGACTACACTCGTCTGGTATGAGACATTCCGGGAGGGGAAGAGGGTTCCACTGGAGGCTGAACCGCACCGTAATCCCGGGTTTGAGATCATTTGCAGCCATTCAGGGACAAGGATGTCGTGCACCGCGTCGCAATTGTTCGCGATTGGTTTGAAGAACATTCTGGACAATTCGAGCGAATGATTTGGCCACCCAGATCGCCCGACACGAATCCCATCGAACGTTTAAGACACATAATAGAAAAGTCAGTTCGTGTACAATATTCTGCAAAGGCAACACTTTCGCAATTATGGACATCCAAAGAGGCAGCATGGCTCGGTATTTCTGCACGGTACTTCCAACGACCTGTTGAGTCCATGCAACGTCAAGCTGTTGCACTAGGCCGAGAAAAAAGAGGTCCGACACAATATTAGCAGATACCCCATGACTTTTGTCACCTCAGTGTAGTAGTAATGTAAGACCAAAAATAACAGAAATTACATTTCTCTATTAGAGATGACGGTATACATTTGAGCTTTTTGGAGTCGCATTCCTTATTGTTGCACAGTATCATTCTTCTACCCTGCTACTGTCACCGTCGTTGTTAGTTTAGTTTGTTTGTTGCCCCAGTGCCGGTATTATTAGATTAGCATCAGCTGTTGTTTGAGTGACAGTTACTTTGTATGACTTCTCCAAGAAAAACGAGAGACTTCAAATGGTCCAAATGGCTCTGAGCACTATGTGACTTAACATCTGAGGTCATCAGTCCCTAGAACTTAGAACTACTTAAACCTAACTAACCTAAGGACATCCCTTGTTGCTGCAGAAGACCAGTTTGATATTCACTTGATTTTCTAACCTACTTCCTTATCAGAGCTCTTATCTCCATAAGAATAACACAGGCGGAAGTTGCGTAAGTTTGATTTTCCAGCAACAGAGACTAGTAAAAATATATAGGCGGTCTCGCGCGCTCAACAACTCTAAGTCCGTCGTAACGGCAAAGGCAGGATTCGAACCTGGAACCGAAGCGGTCGCGCGGTTCCAAACAGAAGCGCCTAGATCCGCTCGGCCACAGCGGCAGGCAAAACGAGAGAGTCACTGCGTGAAACTGCAGCCAATGAAAGTCTTGTCACTCAGTGGTTTGAAGAATCTCATTCATGGAAAGAAGAAAGTATTTATGAAGATAATAGTGAAGAATCTAACTGTTGATCTGAACCTGTTGGTCTGGAATACTGCAATACTTCAGATCGTATTACTTCATCAGAGCTCTACAGCAACAATTTAAGAGATGCCAGCACGTACAGTAGTCGTAATTGAAGCATTTGAAATTTAGATCCTTCTGCAACTTCTTGTACGCCTCTTCACATTATCAAAAAGAAGACAAGCGGTCCAGTTCGTGGATGAAAAATTATAATTCTAAGGATGCCTGGGACTATATCATCTCCAAGGAAACAGCAGATGAAATCACCAACAGCATAAATGTAGAAGGTACAAGAGTGGCTATTGAACCTGGTAAAACGTTTCACTTGCTGAAATGGAGGATTGCGTGGACTTCTACAGCTTGCTGGTGTGAGGAGAGTTGGATGCCTCTATAAGAGAACTATTCTTCATCGAAGAGGCAAATCCTGTGTATAAGGCCGCAGCGTATAGTAAATAGATTCGAGGATATGAGGAGAATAATAAGGTTCGATGACAGGCGCTTCGTAAAGCTCGATCAGTAGACAACAAACTTGTAGCTGTTCGCTAAGTATGGGAACTGTTACTTGACAAGTGTAGAAACAGAAAGATTCATAATGAATTGCTCACAGTCGAGGAACAGTTACTCTCATTCCGAGGAAGACGCAGCTTTATCCAGTATATGCCCACTAAACAAGACAGTTATAGCATAAATATATTTTGGTTATGTAATGCTACTTCTGTATATGCTTTAAACGGAATTGTGTGCATATGGAGGAAGCAGCAAGAACTTATTCAGAAAATCCTTGGATTGCATGTGGCCAAAGGTCTTGCTAAAAGCCTAGGAGGATCATCCAGAAATATTACTGTTGACAACTTCTTCACTAGTATTCAGCTGACACATGCAAATAACAGCGGTTGGGACAATCAAACAAAACAAACCAGAAATCCCAACGAAATGAAACCATCCGCCTCAAGAGCAATGTATTCCTCGTTATTTGCCTTTAGAGGTGAAATCACAATGGTGAGTTACATTCCCAAAAAGAAAAAAAAAATCAATAGTTCTCATTAGCACAATGCATCACGACAAAGTCATGGGGTCAAATTCACGCAAAGAAGAAACCAGGTACAATAAAGTTCTATAGCTCCACAAAGTGTAGAGTACATGCAGTGGATCAAAGGGTTCAATATTACACCTGAAAGAGACAAAAAAAGAGAGATGACCATTTGCATTATGGATGAATATGATGAAAGTCGCAACAATGAACCGTGAAATTTTATTTTCTGCCCTACATTCAACGAACCGTAGTGGAAGAGGTCGATAAAACGCGTTTGTTTCTTGGAAATCTACTAGAGGAAAAGGCAAGGCCATTAATGGCGCTTCAAATTTAGATCCCTAATCTTCCTAATAAAACAGCTGATGCGATGCCCAGATGTACACTCCTGGAAATTGAAATAAGAACACCGTGAATTCATTGTCCCAGGAAGGGGAAACTTTATTGACACATTCCTGGGGTCAGATACATCACATGATCACACTGACAGAACCACAGGCACATAGACACAGGCAACAGAGCATGCACAATGTCGGCACTAGTACAGTGTATATCCACCTTTCGCAGCAATGCAGGCTGCTATTCTCCCATGGAGACGATCGTAGAGATGCTGGATGTAGTCCTGTGGAACGGCTTGCCATGCCATTTCCACCTGGCGCCTCAGTTGGACCAGCGTTCGTGCTGGACGTGCAGACCGCGTGAGACGACGCTTCATCCAGTCCCAAACATGCTCAATGGGGGACAGATCCGGAGATCTTGCTGGCCAGGGTAGTTGACTTACACCTTCTAGAGCACGTTGGGTGGCACGGGATACATGCGGACGTGCATTGTCCTGTTGGAACAGCAAGTTCCCTTGCCGGTCTAGGAATGGTAGAACGATGGGTTCGATGACGGTTTGGATGTACCGTGCACTATTCAGTGTCCCCTCGACGATCACCAGTGGTGTACGGCCAGTGTAGGAGATCGCTCCCCACACCATGATGCCGGGTGTTGGCCCTGTGTGCCTCGGTCGTATGCAGTCCTGATTGTGGCGCTCACCTGCACGGCGCCAAAAACGCATACGACCATCATTGGCACCAAGGCAGAAGCGACTCTCATCGCTGAAGACGACACGTCTCCATTCGTCCCTCCATTCACGCCTGTCGCGACACCACTGGAGGCGGGCTGCACGATGTTGGGGCGTGAGCGGAAGACGGCCTAACGGTGTGCGGGACCGTAGCCCAGCTTCATGGAGACGGTTGCGAATGGTCCTCGCCGATACCCCAGGAGCAACAGTGTCCCTAATTTGCTGGGAAGTGGCGGTGCGGTCCCCTACGGCACTGCGTAGGATCCTACGGTCTTGGCGTGCATCCGTGCGTCGCTGCGGTCCGGTCGCAGGTCGACGGGCACGTGCACCTTCCGCCGACCACTGGCGACAACATCGATGTACTGTGGAGACCTCACGCCCCACGTGTTGAGCAATTCGGCGGTACGTCCACCCGGCCTCCCGCATGCCCACTATACGCCCTCGCTCAAAGTCCGTCAACTGCACATACGGTTCACGTCCACGCTGTCGCGGCATGCTACCAGTGTTAAAGACTGCGATGGAGCTCCGTATGCCACGGCAAACTGGCTGACACTGACGGCGGCGGTGCACAAATGCTGCGCAGCTAGCGCCATTCGACGGCCAACACCGCGGTTCCTGGTGTGTCCGCTGTGCCGTGCGTGTGATCATTGCTTGTACAGCCCTCTCGCAGTGTCCGGAGCAAGTATGGTGGGTCTGACACACCGGTGTCAATGTGTTCTTTTTTCCATTTCCAGGAGTGTAGTTTGCTAAAAGATCTTACTGCTGAACCATTTACCTGTATCATAAAAGAGAAAAAGGTGCAAATATTGTCAATATGGCAAACATAGGAAAAGGCATCATGATATGTATGAAGTGTAAAAGTAACATTTGTAGTGAAGGTAGTGGCATTCTTTGTGCTTCTAGTTTGTCAAACGTTGTAAACTAAGAAAAATGCGAGATTTTTAATTGTTTGTCATAATATAGCTTATAATTCCTATTACTGTGAACACTAAGGATGTTGTAATCCAAGGAATTGAACTTAATAACTCCTATACAGAACTTCAACTCGTAAGTGCATAAATATAATTATTTGAATTATTGCACGTAAGTTACCGTAACTGATAAAAATAAACTGTTAGAGTTCTTTACAAGAATTTATAAATTTTACTCAGGCCCACGAGGTTCTTTTAGTATAATTTAGAAACATTTCAATAAGTTAATAAATTTTAACCAAATAAATTGAACTCCAGAAAATGAGAATATGGAAGGAGAATAATTTAAAATAAAATCAAATTGAAATGGACGCTCGCCAGTCAGTACGCAAAGCGCAGAATCAGACAGCATACAAAGCAAAGACACTTGGATTGTCAAAATTCTAACAGTGGATATTCGAAGCATCCGTAACAAAGTCCTTAACCCATTACTGGCCAAAACTCTATCGGATCATTTTTTGCAAAATTTTATACATAAATACGTTAAATTGAGTGATTAATTGAATAAAAAGTTGTTTTGAAAATTTTCAGTTAATTAGAACAAAAACTACTGACCGTCCAATTTTTGGGACATTGGCCAAATGCGCTATCCAAATTCACAACCTTATTCTCCATGCATAATATTGTAAGAAACAACACAAAATATAAATAAAGAATGTTTTAATATTATTGAATGTCTATTCAGTATGAAATAAAGCAAAGCACTTGTCGTGTACACCAACAAACGTACCACTTTCTGCTCCATCTTCTAACGCTTTCCTTCTTTTGGCTTCTGGAGGTACAACTGTAGCATTAGCTTCATCTCGGCTGGTTATGAGCTCTAAAGTACCGGCTACATCTTGTACAACAGATTCATTGTTCAGTACATTTTCGTCAATGTCTTCTTCATCTGTTATTACATCTGCATCGGGTGGAATAATCGCGAATTCTACGTCATCATCTTCATCGTCACTCTCTTGATGGTTCTCTAGTTCTGCTAGAATTTCTTCAAGTGTAAGTCCACGCGGCATGTTTTTATTCGTTGGAATCGTAAAATTCGAATAGAATATGGAAAAAAAGCAGATACAAAGAACTTCAAATGCAATTCTTCTCTGTATAATACGTGTATACAAGAATGGGGCACATCAACAATAAATGATAGTGTAACATGCCATTGTCCCATTATTGGGACGCATAAAATATATCGATATTTCACTTACTTGAAAAAATCTGAAGTATACTTAATCTTACACGGACATCCGTATGTTCATAACAAACACGCCCAGATAACTGAATCACAGATCATTGTCGTCCAGGTACTACCAGCAGAAATACAGTGCTGCCAAGTGCGAGAACAAAAAATCGGCAAGTTTATAATTTTCCTGACGTGAAGTACTTAGAAAAAAGTTATTTAGTTTACATTAACAGGCATTGTATCAGTTAATTGAACCTACAGGTACAACAATAAAGGCTAAAAGCTCCGTTGCTTACGTAGAAATAAGTAAAATATACGCGTCCCAAAAGAGGGACAATGGCCAGTAATGGGTTAAGGGGAGCTGGAACGTCCTATCCCGACAATGTCAAAAATAGTGACTCGGAACCACTGTAGCCACTGACATGAAACTTTTACAGGAAATTAAACTGTATGTTCTGAGCCTACTGAACTACAATAATTGCATTTCAGCCACTGCTTTCGGAAATACGATTCTTTAATTACACGTTTAAAATTTTATGTATTTTTACGTTATCTTAAAATATTTTAATTATACATAACGTTATGTTCTTCTTTTAGTTCAGTAGACTCAGGATATGTATGTTATTTTTCAATGAAAATTTGAATACTCTACTCGAAGTGGTTTCTGAGATTTAGGGAAAAATGCAACAGAAAATGTAAATTTTTGGGAACGGATTCTAAAGTTTCGAAAGATTGTAACTCACTTAATATACGCCAATTTTTTTATTTTTAGTCACTCAGAAGCAACCTACACCATGCTGTATATCATCCTCTTGATATTTTTCCAAATTTGTTCTCCTTTTCTTCTTTCTGGACTCTTTAGTGGCAACTGTGCTGCACACTCTGCTTTATCAATGCGGACCTCGTCCAAACATTCAAGTTCTCTGATGCAGTTTGCTCCAGGATTAATTCCCATATGTTGTAGCACTTTCACCCTACTAATCCTGCCATCACTAAAAGCAATAACAGCATCACTGACCCCCTCCCCCCCCCCCCCACTTTGGTGTGTTCATTCCAAGAAAAATATGTTTTGGTAAGCGAGTCCATATAAGATTATTGAACGACTCATTGAGATTTTGAGTCTGACCACGCAGACACTTCTTCAGTAATTCAGGATTTGCCAGGTCTCTGTAAATAGGTCTTATGATATCCATGACTGTTGCTGGGATGGCTGTATGAACTGTTTGAGTAATGGACACTGCGGTAATTGCACCTTGAATCAGATCCAGGAGGGCAAATGTGGTATACTGGTTTTTCGTCAGTCGACAGCCTGTGGAAGAAGGTAGCACATACTGCCTGATTCACTTTCAACAAATCTTCAGTATTATTTCCAATGGCCATCCCATAATACTGCTGTAGTTCATCAATCATTTTGTCTGTCAGCCTTCCTCCTATGGTTTTACAATCAGAAAGTTTCTTGTCTCTCACACTTTGTTTCAACTTCCTCAACCTGGTGCCCATCCTCTTCTGGACGTGACCAACACATTCCAGTCTTCCATAAAAAAATTACCTATTTTATTAGATCTTGAACTGTTGTTGTTGTGGTCTTCAGTTCTGAGACTGGTTTGATGCAACTCTCCATGCTACTCTATCCTGTGCAAGCTTCTTCATCTCCCAGTACTTACAGCAGCCTACATCCTTCTGAATCTGCTACGTGTATTCATCTCTTGGTCTCCCTCTACGATTTTTACCCTCCACACTGCCCTCCAGTACTAAATTGGTGATCCCTTGATGCATCAGAACATGTCCTACCAACCGATCCCTTCTTCTGGCCAAGTTGTGCCACAAACTCCTCTTCTCCCCAATTCTATTCCGTACCTCCTGATTAGTTATGTGATCTACCCATCTAATCTTCAGCATTCTTCTGTAACACCACATTACGAAAGCGTCTATTCTCTTCTTGTCTAAACTATTTATCTTCCATGTTTCACTTCCATACATGGCTACACTCCATACAAATACTTTCAGAAACGACTTCCTGACTCTTAAATCTATACTCGATGTTAACAAATTTCTCTTCTTCAGAAACGCTTTCCTAGCCATTGCCAGTCTACATTTTATATCCTCTCCGACCATAATCAGTTATTTTGCTCCCCAAATAGCAAAACTCCTTTACTACTTTAAGTATCTCATTTCCTAATCTAATTCCCTCAGCATCACCCGACTTAATTCGACTACATTCCATTATCCTCGTTTTGCTTTTGTTGATGTTCATCTTATACCCTCCTTTCAAGACACTGTCCATTCCGTTCAACTGCTCTTCCAAGTCCTTTGCTGTCTCTGACAGAATTACAATGTCATCGGCGAACCTCAACGTTTTTATTTCTTCTCCATGGATTTTAATACCTACTCCGAACTTTTCTTTTGTTTCCTTTACTACTTGCTCAATATTCAGATTGAATAGCATCGGAGAGAGGCTACAACCCTGTCTCACTCCCTTCTCAACCACTGCTTCCCTTTCATGTCCCTCGACTCTTATAACTGCCATCTGGTTTCTATACAAATTGTAAATAGCCTTTCGCTCCCTGTATTTTACCCCTGCCACCTTCAGAATTTGAAAGAGAGTATTCCAGTCGACATTGTCAAAAGCTTTCTCTAAGTCTACAAATGCTAGAAACGTAGGCTTGCCTTTCCTTAATCTTTCTTCTAAGATAAGTCGTAGGATCAGTAGCGCCTCACGTGTTCCAACATTTCTACGGAATCCAAACTGATCTTCCCCGAGGTCGGCTTCTACCAGCTTTTCCATTCGTCTGTAAGGAATTCGCGTTAGTATTTTGCAGCTGTGACATATTAAACTGATAGTTCGGTAATTTTCACATCTGTCAACACCTGCTTTCTTTGGGATTGGAATTATTTCATTTTTCTTGAAGTCTGAGGGAATTTCGCCTGTCTCATACATCTTGCTCAGCTCACCAGATTGTATTGTCATGACTGGCTCTCCCAAGGCTGTCAGTAGTTCTAATGGAATGTTGTCTACTCCCGGGGCCTTGTTTTGACTTAGGTCTTTCAGTGCTCTGTCAAACTCTTCACGCAGTATCATATCTCCCATTTCATCTTCATCTACCTCCTCTTTCATTTCCATAATATTGTCCTTAAGGACATCACCACTGTATATACCCTCTATATACTCCTTCCACCTTTCTGCTTTTCCTTCTTTGCTTAGAACTGGGTTTCCATCTGAGCTCTTGATATTCATACAAGTGGTTCTCTTTTCTCCAAAGGTCTCTTTAATTTTCCTGTAGGCTGTATCTATCTTACCTCTAATGAGATAAGCCTCTACATCCTTACATTTGTCCTCTAGCCATGCCTGCTTAGCCATTTTGCACTTCCTGTCGGTCTCATTTTTGAGACGTTTGTATTCCTTTTTGCCTGCTTCATTTATTGCATTTTTATATTTTCTCCTTTCATCAATTAAATTCAATATTTCTTCTGTTACCCAAGGATTTCTACTAGCCCTCGTCTTTTTACCTACTTGATCCTCTGCTGCCTGCACTACTTCATCCCTCAGAGCTACCCATTCGTCTTCTACTGTATTTCTTTCCCCCATTCCTGTCTATTGTTCCCTTATGCTCCCACTGAAACTCTTTACAACCTCTGGTTCTTTCAGTTTATACAGGTCCCATCTCATTAAATTCCCACCTTTTTGCAGTTTCTTCAGTTTAAATTTACAGTTCATAACCAATAGATTATGGTCAGAGTCCACATCTGCCCTCTGGAAATGTCTTACAATTTAGAATCTGGTTCCTAAATCTCTGTCTTACCATTATATAATCTATTTGAAACCTTCTAGTATCTCCAGGGTTCTTCCATACAACCTTCTTTCATGATTCTTGAACCAAGTGTTAGCTATGATTATGTTATGCTCTGTGCAAAATTCTACCAGGCGGTTTCCTCTTTTATTTCTTAGCCCCAATCCGTATTCACCTACTACGTTTCCTTCTCTTCCTTTTCCTACTGTCGAATTCCAGTCACCCATGACTATTAAATTTTCGTCTCCCTTCTCTACCTGAATAATTTCTTTTTTCTCATCATACATTTCATAAATTTCTTCATCATCTGCAGAGCTAGTTGGCATATAAACTTGTACTACTGAAGTAGGTGTGGGCTTCGTGTCTATCTTGGCCACAATAATGCGTTCACTGTGCTGTTTGTAGTACCTTACCCGCACTCCTATTTTTTTATTCATTATTAAACCTACTCCTGCATTACCTCTATTTGATTTTGTACTTATAACCCTGTATTCACCTGACCACAAGTCTTGTTCCTCCTGCCACCGAACTTCACTAATTCCCACTATATCTAACTTTAACCTATCCATTTCCCTTTTTAAATTTTCTAACCTACCTGCCCGATTAAGGGATCTGACATTCCACACTCCGATCCGTAGAACGCCAGTTTTCTTTCTCCTGATAACGTCGTCCTCTTAACTAGGTCCCGCCCGGAGATCCGAATGGGGGACTATTTTACCTCCGGAATATTTTACCCAAGAGGACGCCATCATCATTTAATCATTCAGTAAAGCTGCATGCCCTCGGAAAAAATTACGGCCGTAGTTTCCCCTTGCTTTCAACCGTTCGCAGTACCAGCACAGCAAGGCCGTTTTGGTTAGTATTACAAGGCCAGATCAGTTAATCATCCAGACTGTTGCCCCTGCAACTACTGAAAAGGCTGCTGCCCCTTTTCAGCAACTACACGTTTGTCTGGTCTCTCAACAGATCCCCTCCCTCCCCCCCCCCCCACCCCCGCCCGTCGTGGTTGCACCTACGGTACGGCTACCTGTATCGACGAGACACGCAAGCCTCCCCACCAACGGCAAGGTCCATGGTTCATGAAGGGGGATCATAAACTAATGTACATAAAAATTTTAACATTTTCAACCAGTGCCGATTATATTTTTTAAAAAAATACCTCCCATGCGAGTTTATAAGCGATGTGTGTATCGTTCTATTCGGAAAACTGCAAATTTTATAATGAGATAAAAACACGAAAACGTAAAAAAAAAATCGTTCTAACTCCCCTTCAATTCCGCCCCCCCCCTCCCCCTCTCCTTCGTCTAGAATAGCTGTCGCGCTGCACTTGCAATCAGAGACGAGAGCTGGATGAAACTCATAGTAGAAAACTCGGAAATATTTAATGAGACACGGAACATATAGCGAAATAGATGCCATAGGTTAGGGAGCGTTCATTGCAATCGACACAAATATTGCGCCAATAGAGGTCGAAATTTAGTCTAACTGCATAGTTATCTGAGCGTAAGTAACCAGCCGAGATGAACTCAGTAACAGAATGTGTCCACTGGCCAATCGATAATTCAAGAAAATTGTACACTCAGTAGCGAGAAAGTACTCCAAACATGCAATATTAGTTAGTGCGACTTTAACCAACCAATTATAGATTCAGACCTCTATTGATAAATTGCAGGTGCTACGGACAGACAATCTGGTGAAATAGTTTTGAATACATTTTCCGAAAACTGTCTTGAGCAGCTAGGTCGACAAACCACACACAATGGAAGTATTTTACACATTGTAGTTACAAATAGGCCTCATCTTATCGACAATGTCAGTATAGAGACAGGGATTAGTGATTGTGATGACAATCTGGCGACGATGGTTACAAAGTTAATAAACTCTCAAGAATGCTAGGAGAGTTTTTGTGTTGGAAACAGCAAACGAGTAGTTGTTAACATCCCACAATGCGATGGATACAGAGGAATTATGGGCAATGTTTAAATTGATTATAAATCGCACCCTGGTGCGGTACGTGTTAAGTAAGTAGATTAAAGACGGAAAAGACCCATCCTGGTTTAATAACGAAATTCGGAAAATGCTCAGGAACATTGACTGTTGCAAGCTCGGCTCAAAATGGAAAGCAAAAGTGTCACAGGCAAAAGTTGTTAGAAATTTGTACATTTATAAAAAAGATCGATACGGGAAACATACAAAAAAATTCAGGGTGACACCTTAGCGAAAGATCTGTCCGAGAACCGAGAAAATTCTGGCCCTACCTAAAATCACTACATGAGTCTGACGTTTCTGTTCGGTCACTCGCTGGCTAATCTAATGCAGCAGTAGAAAACATAAAAAACCCTATGGTAAAACTTCCTGGCAGATTAAAACTGTGTGCCGGACCGAGACTGGAACTCGGGACCTTTGCCTTTCGCGGGCAAATGCTCTACCAACTGAGCTACCCAAGCACAACTCCCGGCCCGTCTTCGCAGCTTTACTTCTCCCAGTACCTCGTCTCCTACCTTCCAAACTTCACAGAAGCTCTCCTGCGAACCTTGCACACAGTTTTAATCTGCCAGGAAGTTTCATATCAGCGCGCACTCCGCTGCAGAGTGAAAATCTCATTCTGGAAACATCCCCCAGGCTGTGGCTAAGCCATGTCTCCACAATATCCATTCTTTCAGGAGTGCTAGTTCTGCAAGGTTCGCAGGAGAGCTGTGAAGTTTGGAAGGTAGGAGACGAGGTACTGGGAGAAGTAAAGCTGTGAGGACGGGGCGTGAGTCGTGCTTGGGTAGCTCAGTTGGTAGAGCACTTTCCCGCAAAAGGCAAAGGTCCCGAATTCGGGTCTCGGTCCGGCACACAGTTTTAATCTGCCAGGAAGTTTCATATCAGCGCACACTCCGCTGCAGAGTGAAATTCTCATTCTGGAACCCTATAGTATTTAATTATGAGTTCAAAAAAACCTTTCACGCGAGGCGTATTACACAACGTACAATAGTTTGACCATGGACAGACTTCTATCTGGATGACATAGAAATGTACATCCCAGGCGTAGAGAGGTAACTGGGAGAGCTGAAAGCAGTTAAGTCGCCAAGTCCGGATAGAATGTCAGTTCATTTTTGCAGACAGTAATCTTCGACAATGATCCCTCACGTAGCTTGCACTTATTGTAAATCTCTCGTCCAGCGGGAAGTGCCAAGGGAGTGTAAAAAAAAGTGCAGTTGTCTCCCGTATAAAAGGAATACAAAAGAATGGACCCATAAAATTACGGCCAATATCCTAAACGTCTGTTTGTTGCAGAGCTCTCGAGCAGATTCTGGGCTCGAATATAAAAAAATATCGTTGATGTAAAAATCCTTGATCTAGAAAGGATTGTTGATGCGAAACTCAGCTTACCCTTCTCACATGACATCCTGCGAACCATGGGTGAAAGGCAATAGGCAGATTCCATATTCCTATATTTATGGAAAGCCTTTGACGTAATTCTTTACCACTTTCATTGAGGATAACTATGTCATCACCAAATCTTAACTTCAAATCTGGGCGCCTCACCCAGTCACACGTGCCACGAGACAAATAAATACTACACAGTCACAACTACACGTAATGGCGACAAAAACACTGCGCAAGTTCGAAAAATCACACAAAATGCCTGTGAAACGACAGAAGTAGAAGAAGCCAGCGTATTACCACACCACAAACAAAGGAGACTAACACCACAAAACAAAGCCGTAGGTAACACGCAAAATAACGCGATACCTACTCATTTTCGTTCGGAAATGCATAAGAAATAAAAACAAAAATTACGTTTTGCTGATTGCAGATGACAAGGTGTAGATTGTGTAGCAAACTCACATCTATCAATATAAACATTCAATAGCTTCATGCAAGGTCTGTAAACTAATGCATCCATTCTCGCTATAAAACCAGAAGTTTAGACACACTGTAATAAAGAACGTACAATGCATCAGCCCAGTAATACAGATCTCTACTGTGAACTGTAAACATATGGTATACAATATTTGACAACAATCATTTCATTCACAAATGTAAATATTTTTACCAAATGTTTTCTCTAAATGTTAATATGCAATAATAATTTTTCAGAAATGAAATAAAGTAACCTACTGAAGCTAGCACAAAAGGTGCTGAAACAAGTCTGGGTAAAACAAAACTCCAAAGATGTCTTGCATAAGGTGGAATTCCTCACCCACTAATCTTAACATTGATATCCTTTCGCCATGAATTTTAATCTAATTCTTGAACCTTTCTTTTACTTCCGTCATTGTTTCTTCGACATACAGATTGAACGGCATCGACGATAAACTACATCCTTGTCTTACAACCTTTTTTATCCGTGCACTTTGTCCTTGATCTTCCACTTTTATTGTTCCTTCTTGGTTCTTGTGCATATTGTGTATTACCCGTCTTTTCCTGAAGCTAACACCTATTTCTCTCAGGATTTCCAACATCTTGCACCATTTTACATTATCGAACGCTTTCTCAGGTGTACAAATACTATGAACGTGCCTGCATTTTTCTATGGTCTTGCTTCCATTATCAACAGCAACGTCAGAATTGCCTCTCTGGTTCCTTAACCTTTTCTAAAGCCAGACTGATCGTCATCTAACATATCCTCAATTTCTTTTCCATTCTTCTTTATATTATTCTCATCAGCAACTTGGCTGCATGTGCTGTTAAGCTGACTGTGCGATAATTCTCGCTCTTGTCGGCTCTTGCAACCTTGGAAATTGTGTGGATGATGTTTTTCCGAAAGCTGATGGTCTCACACAGTATACACATCAACGAGAATAGTCATTTTGCTACCACTTCCCCCGATGATTTTAGAAATTCCAATTTATTGTTATCTATCCCTTCTGCCTTATCTGCTTTTAAGACTTAAATGTTGTTGTTGTTGTTGTTGTTGTGGTCTTCAGTCCAGGGACTAGTTTAATGCAGCTCTCCATGTTACTTTACCCTGTGTAAGCTTCTTCATCTCCCAGTACCTACTGCAACATTCATCCTTCTGAATCTGCTTACTGTATTCATCTCTTGATCTCCCTCTACGATTTTCCCTCTCCACGCTGCCCTCCAATAGTAAATTGGTGATCCCTTGATGCCTCAGAACTTGTCCTACCAACCGATCCCTTCTTCTAGTCAAGTTGTGCCACAAATTTCTCTTCTCTTCTAATGTTGCCCTTGATTTAATTTCAACGAAGATTGTTTTGACTTTTCTAGATGCTGAGTCAGTCCTTTAGAGAATGATTTGTTTTTCGATTTCTGCACTTCCTACTTATTACATACCTAAGTGATTTGTATTTCAGTATTCCTATATTTCTCTGGACCTTTTTTACGTACTTCTTTCGTCGATTAACTGAAGTATTTATTCTTTTACCTACGGTTATTGGCAGTTACATTCCTTGTACATACGTTTTTCTGTCCAACTTCTGTGATTGCCGTTTTTAGAGATGTCCATTGCTCTTCAACTGAACTGCTCTCTGAGCTATTCTTTATCGCAGTATCTATAGGCTCAGAGAACTTCAAGCGTATCTGCTCATTCCTTAGCACTTCCTTATCCCACTTCTTTACGTATTGATTCTTTCTTATTAGGCTCTTAAACCAAATTTTGAGCTCAATCTATATCTGCTCCTTGGTACGCCTTACATTCCAATATCGATTTCGGAACCTCTGCCTGACGATGATATAATTTAACTGAAACCTTCCTGTATATCCCGGCCTTTTGCAAGTATACCTCCTCCTCCTATGATTCCTGAACAGAGTATTCATTATTACCATCTGAAATTTATTGCAGAACGCAATTCTTTTCCTCTGTCATTCTGACTACCATGCCCGTCGTTTCCACCATTAGCAAAGACTAGGCGGCCGCCAAGGGCGGCAGTATTTTAGGGGCAGCAAAGGGTGGAAAATATTAATTTCAAATCAAACTGCGAAAACATTGGGCAGATGAGGAGAAAAAATGTGAATGTGAAAAAATTAAAACACCAAATTGTTATCAAAAGCATACGGAACAGTTATTTTATAAGTCTTTACTTACTTTGACGAAAGTAAACACGTTGTCTCTACGTATCTCAAAACTAAAGCAGCCGCTGCTGAGTAAGAAACGGAAACGTGACCTTGATTCAACCCCGTCGAGCGCTGGAGCGGACCATGCGTGCTGGCTTGCAATCATGTTGTGATTTTTTTTATGTTTTTGTCACTGCAAATTGTCAAGCATTAGTTGTACTGAGTGGTACTGTTGTTGATTTTATTTCTACAATTATTTTCTGTGAATAACCAATTACGTATTCAAAGCCTAGGTTTCGTACTTATTTAAACACATATAAAAGGAGTAAAAGGTAAGTGCATTCATCATGTCCTCACACAAAAATGAGTTGGTGTCTGTCTATATGAGGAGATTGGCACTGTTATGCCGAGACAGATGTTGGCGATGGTGGAGGTGTTGGGGATTCTGGGAAGACCGATGGTATTTAAAAAGAGTGGGCGCTATTTTTCAGTTTTCACCTAGAGCGGCAAAAGATCTAGTAACCGCCCTGCCGTAACCTTTTCTTCTATTCATTTCCTACAACCGCGTTCGAATCCCCCACGACTGTTATATTTTCACCTGCCTTTAAGTATTGAAATACCCGCTCACTGTCCTCATATACTTCCTCTAGCCTTTCATGTTCTGACTGCGAAGTCGGCATGTATATCTGAACTAATTTTGTTGGCGTTGGATTGCTGCCGACACTAATGAGAACAACTATATCACTGAACTGTTCACAGTAGCTCACTCTCTGTCCTACCTTTCTATTCATAACAAATCCTACTCCCGTTACATTATTTTCTGCTGCTGTTGCTGTTACCCTATACTCATCTGACCAGGAATTCATGTGGTCTTTCCGTTTCTCTGCACTGCCATTGTATCTGGGTTGAGCCTTTGCATTTCAATTTTCAGATTTTGTAGCTTCCCTACAACGTTCAAACTTCTGCCATCCCACGCCCCGTCTTCTAGAACATTATCCTTTTTCCGGTTATTCGTTTTTTTTTCCCCTCGTAGTCACTTTTCCCTTGGCAATCCCTTCCCGGAGATCCGAACGGGGTACTAGTCCGAAATCTTTTGCCAATGGAGAGATGATCATGACAGTTTTCCAATGTCACATGTCCTGTAGATAAACATTTTCTGTCTTTAATGCAGTGATTTCCATTGCCCTGTGCATCCTCGTTGATCATTGCTGATTCTTGCGCCTTGAAGGGCAATTTCCCACCCCTAGGGCAAGAGAGTGCCCTGAGTTGATGTTCGCTCCTCTATCCTTTTGACAAGGCCGTTGGCAGAATGAGGGTGACTTGTTAGGTCGGAAGTCTTCGGCCGCCATGGCTGATGATTTTTATTCTAAACTTGAGTAGTGGTGGGGTTCGAACCCGGGACCGAGGACGTTTTAATTATCAATCAAAGAGGCTACTCCCATTTTTTTCCCTTTGCCTCTTGCGGGCAAGTGCTCTACCAACTCCTTTTGTCTTTCTCGCGGTGACCACACTTTTTTTGTGGAAAATGAAAGGGAAATATAAACTTTATTTACGAACAGACAAGATTCCAAATCAGCAGATAACGTCAGAAAATGGGGAAACTGATCGTTCGTTGTAAGTAGACAGAAGGTGGGGACGATGGGATATGAGTACGTGTATGTCGTCTCCGGCTCGATGGCAGGACGGAGGCAGAATAGGCAGGGGTGGATCACAAGAGGCCTGGTCACGGCGTCCCCAACACCACCAAACAACCGGTAGACGACAAGAAGGGACCATCAAGGAAGGAGGTACTTAACTGTAACCATGAAATCTCATCGTGTGACATAGCAGTGGTAGGGAGGGGAGACGGAAATGGAAAACAGGGAGAGTGCGGTATCAGGCGCTGCGCCACCCGAGGGCTTAAAATAAAGTGAGGGTGCGAAACTTCTTGGCAGATTAAAACTGTGTGCCGGACCGAGACTCATTGTGGAAAGTGATTGTGTGTTAGTAGTTGACCTCGATAGCAGTCGAAAACCTAGACCAGGCAATTACAGCTACATTCAGCTCTCTGACATATGTTACTTCCGTATCCGACACCGCTTCGACTTTTTGGAGCACTACCATTTGTCCTCTCGACTTTGAAAATTCCTTTTGGTGTTGTTGTTGTTGTGGGCTTCAGTCCTGAGACTGGTTTTATGCAGCTCTCCATGCTACCCTATCCTGTGCAAGCTTCTTCATCTCCCAGTATGTACTGCAACCTACAGCCTTCTGAATCTGCTTACTCTATTCATCTCTTGGTCTCCTTCTACGATTTTTACCCTCCACGCTGCGCTCCAATGCTAAATTTGTGATCCCTTGATGCCTCAGAACATGTCCTACCAACTGGTCGCTTCTTCTTGTCAAGTTGTACCACAAACTCCTCTTCTCCCCAGTTCTGTTCAATACCTCTTCATTATTTATGTGATCTACCATTCTAATCTTCAGCATTCTTCTGTAGCACCACATTTCGAAAGCTTCTATTCTCTTCTTGTCCAAACTATTTATCGTCCATGTTTCACCTCCATACATGGCTATACTCCATACAAATATTTTCAGTAACGACTTCCTGACACTTAAATCTATACTCGATGTTAACAAATTTCTCTTCTTCAGAAACGCTTTCCTTGCCATTGCCAGTCTACATTTTATATCCTCTCTACTTCGACCATCATCAGTTATTTTGCTCCCCAAACAGCAAAACTACTTTACTACTTCAAGTGTCTCATTTCCTAATCTAATTCCCTCAGCATCACCCGACTTAATTCGACTACATTCCATTATCCTCGTTTTGCTTTTGTTGATGTTCATCTTATATCCTCCTTTCAAGACACTATCCATTCCGTTAAACTGCTCTTCCAAGTCCTTTGCTGTCTCTGACAGAATTACAATGTCATCGGCGAACCTCAACGTTTTTATTTCTTCTCCATGGACTTTAATACCTACTCCGAATTTTTCTTTTGTTTCCTTTACTGCTTGCTCAATATACAGATTGAATAACATCTGGAACAGGCTACAACCCTGTCCCACTCCCTTCCCAACCACTGCTTCCCTTTCATGCCCCACGACTCTTATAACTGCCATCTGGTTTCTCTACAAATTGTAAATAGCCTTTCGCTCCCTGTATTTTACCCCTGCCACCTTTAGAATTAGAAAGAAAGTATTCCAGTCATTGCTAAATAATTAAAAAAGAAACTGAGTCGGATTTCTTTTCGTTGTAATACAGCAACACACCCTTTCCGGACATATATTGGTGTTAAAAAGTTTATTGGCAGGCATTTAAGGAGATGCCAAGCAGAAAACTGGCGCTGGAGCTCGGTGGCCAGACTGAACGAGGCACGCAGTGGCAGCAGGCAGGGCCTGCCCTGCAGCGCGCAGCGGCACCTGTCGCCTTGGACTCCCGCGACCGGGAGGTGAGCGAGGCGCACAAAAAGCGAGGAGGCGCGTGTCCGGCCGTGCGGTCACATCAAAGTGAATTACCCGGCGTGCCGCGCCTGCCGCGGCTGCGGCGTGTTCGGCAATGCGCAGTTTCCGGTACTGCCGCGGCCTCTTTGTTCTCGGCGGTGCTCATCAGCGTTGGCAAAGAGTCCGGTATGGGCCATTCGGCTTCCATCTCCACGCCGCTGTTCGGATTCGTGCAGCCTCCAGGACGGGTCCATTCGCCGCTTAATGTTCGTAGAATAGCAGTGTCCTCGAAATTACCGGAGTGGCACGGCGGAGACGCAGCTTCCCGAGCCCTACTAGGTTTTTTGGCTCGTTTTCTACATAGCTATTTCTCGTCGCGTTCTTGAAGGACAGCGCTGACACGTGGTCAGCTCAGAGTTCGGCGTCGTCCTTCACGAATGTAACATATGGCGCTCGGGTTTGTCCTCGAAACTGGTAAATACACTGTACAACAAATATCAGTCGTCCTAAAAGAAATGTTTCCTATCTGCGCCAACGATATTAGTACACAGTGTACCAGGGAAAGCTAGAGCGGAAGTGAGCAGAAACTGTTTCTCGATTACCGAGTTTTCTCACGTCCCGGATTCCTCACTTACACATGTTCTAACGTACCTTCTCTCATACGGTTTTCATAAACTTCAGGGTGTAGCAATTACGTCTTCCTCTCACAGAGAATATAAGGAATGCACGTCGAATTAAGTAAAATAGTTAGACATTTAATAACTATCTAAAAAGTATTATATAGAATGATACTTAAATCTGACAGGTTTCGCCGGCCGGAGTGGCCGATCGATTTTAGGCGCTACAGTCTGGAACCGCGCGACCGCTGCGGTCGCAGGTTCGAGTCCTGCCTCGGGCATGGATGTGTGTGATGTCCTTAGGTTAGTTAGGTTTAAGTAGTTCTAAGTTCTAGGACACTGATGACCTCAGAAGTTAAGTCCCATAATGCTCAGAGCCATTTGAACCATTTGACAGGTTTCTTCGTTTTTGTTTTCATTTTTGTTCTTTGGATATTTTTCTCAAGGTTGGGAGTCAAAGATGGAGTGATCGCTATCCATTGATACAAAAACTCTATGGACTGTCTCTGCCATATGTATTAGCTTGTTGCTGCTTTGGATAGCGCAGGTTTCCTCAACGAAGCACCAGTTTTCTGGTCGTTTCCATCGTCGCAGCACATCTGCCACTGAACGTGCTGACATAAACAGCAACAGTATCTTCATCCGTGCGTTCTCCGGCAGCTGGCGCGATACTGCCATCCCTCTACGAAATTTCAGAATGTGAATGCTGACATAATTGTTTTGGGACGAAGAAATTTAGCATATTCCTTGTTGCTAGGGCAAGTTTCAGAATCAATACGCTCTGGTTCAAAGTCGTAGTTGAATGCACCGATCCAAAATCCAGTTTTCGTGGAGCAGTTCGTAATAGTAATGTCACTTAATCCAAAGCAGTGCTCTCCTAACGAATTTTATGGTAAGAAGCAACTTTATCTCAGGGTCAATGTCCTTCACCTCCCTCACATTAAGTTTGACCACATTTTAGGACAGAAGTGGTTATGATACAATGGTCTAACGGTTGTAACGTACTGGTGGCATTAGCATACATGAAAATGGCTTTAAAGTTCGTATAGACAGAGCATTTGTCAATAAAGAGAACGATTTTCCTTAGTTTGTTCTTAATTTTTTTATCAACTTCCTCCAGCCAGCCCTTAAAATTTCCCTTGTCATCTTAAGTTTTCGTGTTACTTTCATAGTCAATGTGTATATTTTTTTTACAGCAAAGAACAGAAGTTAAATTGTGACAAAATAAAACACCTACAGTCGTCCTTATGATTGAATTCCATTTTGTTGCAACAAAGTAAAATAAAATCGTAAGGACGGCTGTAGGTGTTTTATTTTGTCACCATAGTACACAGCCGTCGTCCCAGAGACCTCCTGCCAAAAGTATGGACATACAAAAAAAGAGGTTAAATTATTGTACTCTAAATGTAACTTGTCCTTTCCCTCCTTCTGCTTCATAGGAGCTAAAAGTAACCACGTTATAAAATCAGAATATCTTGGGGTTGAGGTAAAGGTATCCCGTCATTACGAGACCAACTGTGGCAGAAACCTCTCTCTGTTAGCGTGCTGCCAACATTCATTAATCATTACAGCTGGCAGTCGTGCTCATTCGCTTAAGCATTTGACCCCCAACAGTTGGCACTGTAGGTAGATGTTTCTACATATGCATCAGCATAAATATTCCGCAAACCACTGCACAGTGCATGACAGAAGGTACATCGTATCAGTATTATCAGGTTTGTTTTCTGTTCCTTTGGCCAACGATCTAGTCGCAGTGGTAACACCGGTTCCCGTCGTATCACCGAAGTTACGTGCTCTCGGGCTTGGTTAGCACTTGGATGGGTGACCGTCCGGGTCCATTGGCAAGCAGGTCTATTGGCAAGCAGGGTGCACTCTGCACTTGTGAGGCCAACTGAGGAGCTACTGAGCTACTCGACTGAGAAGTAGCGGCTCCGGTCACGAAAGCTGACAACGGCCGGGAGAGTAGTACGTTGACCACGTGCCCTTCTGTACCCGTATACAGTGACACCTTCTGCTGAGGATGACACGGCGGTCGGTCGATACCATTTTGCCTTCTGGATGGAGTTAAGTGTTCAGATGGAGTTAAGTGTTCCCTTTGCATTAGCATGTTCTTCGATTTTCAACGTGCGTATGACAGCATCCACAGGAATAGCCTATACAATGCAATGCGTGACTTCAGAATCCCTGAGAAGCTAGTCAGAATGGTGCAAGGTTGTATGGAAGGGTCAAAGGCAGCAGTTCGTTTCCGAGGAGTCACATCATAAATATTCGAGACTGAGACAGGCCTCAGACAAGGGGATGCTCTTTCGTGTGTTCTGTTGGTTGGTTGGTTGGTTTGGGGAAGGAGACCAGACAGCGTGGTCATCGGTCTCATCGGATTAGGGAAGGATGGGGAAGGAAGGCGGCCGTGCCCTTTCAGAGGAACCATCCCGGCATTTGCCCGGAGTGATGTGTTCTGTTCAATGTCATCTTAGAGAAAGTAATAAAACAGTGTAGGCAACAGGAGTGGACTGGAATACTGATGGACGGTAACTTCAATTGTCTCGCATATGTTGATGACATAGTACTACTAAGTGAATCAAAGCATGAGTTGAAAGGAATGTACCAGAAAATGGACAATTATGCGCAGAAGGTAGAGCCCAAAGTTAATCAACACGAAGCAGAGTTCATGCAATTAAGAAGAAGACAAGAGCGGAAGAGTTTCTTGAGATAGATGGCAAGAGGTTCAAGAGAGTACATCAGTTCAAATACTTGGGATCTTGGTTTACCACAGACAACAGCATAAAAATGGACATCAAGGAAAGAATAGCAGTGGGAATGAAATGCATGCATTCCCTCAGAGAGACGCTAGGCTCTAAATCGATCTCAGTGAATACTAAGATGAAAATCTACAACACTGTGATATGCCCAGCAGTAATGTACGGTTCAGAAATGTGGAGCATGACTAAGCGAGAAAAGGAAAAACTACTAATATTTGAAAGAAGGGTAATGAGGAAGATATGGGGTCCAGTTTTAGATAACGGAGGAGGAAAAACGAGGAAATCTACATTCTGATGCCGCAACCAACTATCCTACAGAAGATAAAGAGTAAAAGAATACAATGGGTGGTCCATGTAGCGCGTATGCCAGATGGAAGATAGGCGAAGTGCACTAGAGGGGAAACCAAACACCAAAAGCCCTATTGGACGACCAAGGCACGCTGGATGGACGACCTGACGAAGGACCTAGCAGTCCTGGGGATTGAAGAAACCTGGAGGAACCGCGCACAAAACAGGAAGGAATGGAGGCAGTTTGTGGAAGCAGTTTGACTAAACCAAGGTTTCACAACTACCCTGTAGCGGTAGAACTGTGTTCTGCGATTACTTGTCAGGTCTTCTAATATTTCGCGGATAAAATATCTAGAATATTAAAAAATTATCACAAGTCTTTTCTTGGAGTATCTCATGTTCTAAGACATCGCTCATTATTACATGTGATTATACACATAATAATGAAAAACATGCATTGTTTGTAGTTACTATGATTGCTTTTTTGCATCAAGGAAAGAGTCACCTTTGAGGGTGCCGCGAAAGTTTGAAACATAGTCTGGTGTGCCCCAAAGGCAAAAAAGTTGAGAAACGCGAGACTCATTTGTGGGAAATTTTAGATTGCAATCAGCATGCTGAAACGCGTAATCTAAATTTTTATGCTAATTAGTGGTGACCTTGCCGCAATAAATCATTATCCGACTAGTTCTCTAAATGTATTCAACATTGCTTACCAAGAACTACGTCTTCTCCCTAACAAGGTGTCGTATTGAAGTGACCGCCTCCGTAGCACGACGGTAACGTTACCGCATACCACCCAAGCGGGCCCGGGTTCGATTCCCGACAGGAGACTGGGTGTTGTGCGTCCTTCATCATCATTGACACCCAAATTGCCGAAGTGGCGTCAACCAATACGGAGCCGATTCCCGAAGGCGATATCCCGGCCAATAAATACCATTTCATTTTTTTCGTATGTAAGTTCAAGTTCGCCGAGCAGTTCTGTTAAAAGATTCTAGTATGTGTCTTTGAATTCTTTCGAAATCGGTTGTCATGCCTACTTGACAAGGACTCCAAACGCTGGAGGAATATTCAAAAATTGGTCGCACTAGCGTTATTACGCCATTTCCCTTACAGATGCATCGCATTTTCTCAGAATCCTTCCAATCTGACGAGAGAAAGGTCCAGTCCAACATGTCGACACCTTTCCTGAAATTTTTCACACTGGAAGAATACGCCTAAAGATATGCACTGTCAAAATTTCAGCTGCTAAGGTGTACTGAAGTATTTTTTTGAAACTGTTAAATTTACTAATTTTTCCAGCATGAAGAACCATAACAGCGGTTTGTATACTGTATTTTATGGACTACAAGACTCACTTTTTTCTTCGAAAAATTGTCTCCAAAATTCAGGTGCATCTTATACGTGAAATTCATATAAAAATTTCCAGCGTTTGATTTCAAATTCCTGCCAGTCTTAAAATTGGCCGCATATTCGATGCCGCCGGAATCCTATCTCTTATCTGGGAACAGTGAATTCAAATGGTAGCAGCAATGCACCGATGAGACTAACATGAGTTGCGGGGATTCACAAGCTAGCTAACATTGTCTCCCTACCACCCAACCATCACAAACCCAGAACACTGTATAGCGTCTAGCGTATGATATGTCATTGCAGTCTACGGTACCAGTGAACTTGAATTGAAAGTGACTGTGTTATGGGTACAATATTTTTGTTAGTAGCTGATTTCCTAATGGAAAAAATGAAAGGTATTTTTAAAATGCAGACTATAACTAGAAAAAGAACATCGAAACAGAGCAGCTGAGCTACACTTCGGCCGTCCACTAACAGAAAAAAAAGCGTTCCAGATTGGCGGACTAGTAAAGTAGAACAGAAAAAAATGAGGAAGACTAAATGTGCACATAAAGAACAGAATGCAAGATGGAAGAAACTAGAAGATGATGTACTGAAATGGATTCAAGGATACCGTCAAAATGTCATTGCAGTTAATACAAAAATGATTCAAATACACGTTCGTAAACTAGCGCTACAATGGAACTAAAAGACTTTAAGGATGTAGTTTGTTGGTGCTACAGAATTACAAGCTTCATGGGCTTAGCATGCGAACCAAAACCAAAATATCTCAGAAAATGCCACAAGAGTATGAAGAGAAAACATTATCTTTACATCGCTTTATTATTCAACATCGAAAGGAAACTGGTGTGGAGCTAAATCAGATAGCGAATATGGAGAAAACTGAAACTCCCCTGACATCTGATGTGGCTAGTAACAGAACTGTTGCTAAAACTGTAACTATAAAAGCAAGTGGACAAGAAAAAAAAAACACTACACCGTTGTCCGTTCACCCTGTGCTGACGGTACTAAACTTAATCCAGTGATCATTTTCAAGGGCAAAACAATGTCAGGACCTTCTGAAATACCGCAAAGTGTTGTTGTTCACGTACATGACAGGGGTTGGACGGACCAGGCTGGTTTGAAATTATGGATAAACAGAGCGTGTGAGAGAAGGAAGATGCTCTATCGAAGAAGAGTTCTCTTCTTGAGCTAGATGAGTTTAGCAGTCATTTGAAAAAATTTGTGAAAGAGAAACTAATACAGTGGAATACAGAGTATACTGTTATTATGGGAGGATTGCTTCACAACTGCAATCTCTTTATGTCTCGATGAATAAACCATTTGAAGTGATCCTTAGAGAGGAATGGAACAAATGGATCGAATGGCTCTAAGCACTATGGGACTTAACATCTGAGGCCATCAGTCCCCTAGACTTACAAGGGAACCTCCCCATCGCACACCCCTCAGATTTAGTTATAAGTTGGCACAGTGGATAGGCCTTGAAAAACTGAACGCAGATCAATCGAGAAAACAGGAAGAAGTTGTGTGGAACTATGAAAAAAATAAGCAAAATATACAAACTGAGTAGTCCATGCGCAAGATATGCAACATCAAGGATAATACGAGCTCAGGAGCGTCGTGGTCCCGTGGTTAGCGGGAGCAATTGCGGAACGAGAGCTCCTTGGTTCAAGCCTTCCCTCGAGAACGAATTTTAATTTTTTATTTTCAGACAATTATTATCTGTCCGTCCGTCCCTCCGATGCGAGGTAACTGCGCCGTAGTATGGGGGCGCTATACCTAAACAAACATGAAAACACACGTCAGTCAACTACAGCGCACGGAAGAGAGAGTATTCCTGCTAACGAGGCTCCCTGGCTGGCAGTTAACTGTTCGCTACTTTGGACGAGAGTGCATTAAATACGTGAGATGTATTCCGTGGCCAATATGAATCCAGCAAATATAGCTCGCGACTTCAATAAACACAGACACTAAACTTATTACAGTGAACAGAGACGTCAATGAACGAACGGACAGATCATAACTTTGCGAAAATAATGGAAACAAACTTTTCACTCGAGGTAAGACGTGAACCAAGAACCTCTCGTTCCGCAGCTGCTCACGCTAACCACGGGACCACGGTGCTCCTGTGTTCATAATATCCTTGATGTTGCCTATCTTGTGCATGGACTACTCAGTTTTTATATTTTGCTTATTTTTTTCATAGTTCCATATAACTTCTTCCTGTTTTCTCGATTGATCTGTGTTCAGTTTTTCAAGGCCTATCCACTGTGCCAACTTATAACTAAATCTGAGGGGGGTGCGATGGGGAGGTTCCCTTGTTAGAACTACTTAAACCTAACTAACCTAAGGACATCATACACATCCATGCCCGAGGTAGGATTCGAACCTGCGACCATAGCAGCAAAGAGGGGAACAAATGGATGATGGATGAAACTTAACATGAATTCACGCCGAACGGAGCTTTAAAACTGCCTACAATCAAACAAGTGTGTCAGCGGATAAAACAGTCGTGGTCTAGAGTGAGAGAACACATTATTGTTAAACCTTCAAGAAGTGCGACATAAGTAACGCTCTCGTTGTCCGTGAAGACAACGTAGCGCCTAAAGTGCACACATGCGAATTTTAAGTGAAATGTCTCAAATCGTCAATTTTTTGAATAACTCACAATTCGTATCGACAGCTTAACTGTTACAGATGTAATTGCTACACGAGTGACTAGTAGAAGAAAGAAAATCAAGGCAGTGGTATATGATGTTACATTAAGACGCTTTCCATCAATCGGCACTTCAATTTGTTGACATTAAATGTATTTACATTAATAATTAAATACATTTACATTAAATGTTTTAATGAGTATAACAACTTCTGTAGCACCGTTCTCATGATAATTTATGTGCATTTTACTAAGAATGAAACAGTGCCTTGCTTGTTGCCTGTAGTCACAAAAATGCGAAGTGTCTGTTGGATGACGAAAAAAAATATAAACATTTTCTTTTTACGAGGCACACCTGATGAAAGAAAATAATGCATTCAGGCACTTCACAGTCATTATTAATTTTACAGAACTTTAATTGAGTAAGCAATGGTCGTGGCGTCGTCCTACATGTTGTACTGCGTAAACGGCGTACTAGATCAAATTCGTAAAATCTGGCGATGCAAACTGAGAACGTAGAAGTGACAGTTTAACAATGACAGTATATCAATATTATTATTGCACTGATAAACCTGAAATGACAAAGAGCTCTTTATGCTACTGAAATTTTTTTATCGAGAGGCTGAATCTCACGAATTTCTTTTCTTCGTCCTCCTAAAGACAGAGGTGTCATTATGCCCAGGCTAAGGGTCGAACAAAAGCAATGAATCATTTTCTGGAAATGGTGAGAATACGGTTCGGATGTAACACCGCAAAGTACTTTTTCCCATTTTTCCAGCTTTTGCTACATCGATCACAAGATTTTTGCATGTTAACACTCCTCTTTTTTCTAATTTTTTGTTCTAGTTTGGACTGATGTTCTTGAAGGCAGATACAAAGCTGAGGAAACAGTAAGAAAATGATACTTCTTTGTGGCATTGTTGTGTCATAGTATTCGTCGACTGCACAAATGACTATGCCTTTTTTTCGCTCGAAATTGTAAAGTGCGGTTTTCACGCAGTTATTGCCAAAAGCCTGATTGACTGACATACACAACATTTTAGGGTATAACAACAAGCTTCGTCTTTATGTCAGCGACGAAATTCTCTATAGGATTACCCATTAATGGCGTCTCTTCTAGAGGTTTACTTGAGGTTCACTTCATAATTTGCGACTTTCTTTTTCGTGTAATTCCTGGAATTTATTTATCCATGTCGAAGAAAGTCTAGAAATCAGTAATGTTCGTATCACTTGGAGTTCTAAGCTCCCAGTTCCGTAGACTTCGCTTAGTAGTAACAACGGTGCATTGACTCTCACGACGATTCTAAATCTTTCTAACAGATTTTCTTTCATACTATTGCAAGTTTTATTATGATGCATATTTCACACTTTTTGTAAACCTTTCTTCATTTATACAATTCATGTTCATATTTTACGAAACGAAACCGGCTTTGCACACTGCTTAAGTTTAAGAGTTTTCACGCTCCTTCGTTTACCTAAAAATTTAGTCTTTTCTTTCTCACATGTTTCCCTTGGGCTTCGAAGGTACTCTGTTATTGTTGTGAATTTTAATTAGCACAACAATCATTGTTCGAATCATAATTCGGTGAATCGTCCGATTTATTTCTCTAGTCTCCAAAATGTGTGACGACATGTCGTCATTACTGGAATGAATGTCCAAAAAAAAGTAACTAATAAGTAGCATATACGTGCATTTTCATGAGAAGTAGGTCATTTCGGTTGTATACAACGTTCTTCATATTTCATGTTTGTAAGTTTGAGAATATAACTGTGACACACTGGAACCTGCACAGTTGCTATTAGCAAGCACATACGAAGAAATCACACAGAATATTAATTCAATTTTATTTTTCTTGTTAACACTTAGCGATATCGCGAAGGCAACCGATAATTATTATGGATATTAAATGGGTTACAAATTCGAGAGAATAGTAAATGTGAACAATTTATTTGGTCTGAGAAGCTATCAACGGAAACTGAAATTCGCTTCAGAAACGGCGATTTCGTTTTGCCATGTTATCTCTTTATCAATGTGCCGCAAACCACGGATGCGTGCCAGCTGCGTAGCGCATTCGCTACCTGCTACGTCTATAGTAGGGATATACACTTTTCCAGCCAACTGGCAAATTACGAATTTGGCAATTTTCAACATGTTTAAAAAAAATACTTGCAGTGTGTCTTAGCGGCTAATGTTTTTACATTGACTTTCTTTCGGCGTATTCTTCCCTCATAAAAATTTTCAGGGCAGGTTTCGATATGTCGGAATGGACGGTTTCGTTGTAAGTCTTCCATTCAGCTTCCCTAGTACAGATTTTACGCGATCGCCCCATTGATTATTGCTTCTTAGTATTACTAATACATATAGCATGAGACAGGCTCACTATGTTCACCATAAATCTTATAATCACACACTGTACAGTGCTTTTCTTTCGTGCAGGCTTTATTGATATTTAAAAAGAGCTGCCATTTATTACACCAAATGGGAATGTTTTCCAAGTATTTCTGCAACTCCTTACGATCGTCCAACAACTTTCCCGAACATAACTGCGTCGTCAGCAAACTGTCATAGTGCTGATCATATCTGATCAATAATTTTCTTATTTTGAAAACATTAGGTGCCCTGTTACGGTCCTTTGGTGCACATTCGATGTTAATTTTGTTTCCCCGAAACACTCCCCGCCCAGTGCAACGTACTGCTTAGTATTACTCATATATTCTTCCAGCCAATTACATGATCGCATCTGCATTAGTAGTAGAAGATGCGGTGAAGTGTCGAACTCCTCAAATTAATCTTGGGAGACGCAACTCACCTCTCTATGTTTGCAAGAGTTTGTGTATGAACAAAACAAGCTGTGCTTCACAGGATAGGTTTTCTCTGAATCCGTGCATCTTATTGGTGGTAAACTTTCTTTGCAGGATACCACAGTTGTTTAGCTTTAAATATGGTTCAAATGGCTCTGAGCACTGTGGGACTTAACATCTGAGGTCATCAGTTCCTAGAACTTAGAATTACTTAAACCTAACTAACCTATGGACATCACACACATCCATGCCGAGGCAGGATTCGACCGTGCGACCGTAGTGGTCGCGCGGTTCCAGGCTGAAGCGCCTAGAGCCGCTCGGACACACCGGCGGGCTTTGAATATGCTCGAGGAATCTACAACTGAAGGATGTAAGTGATTTTTGTCTATAATTCTGTGTACCACCTGTCTTATGAACAGGAGTGTGCTGTGCTCTTTCCCAGTTACGCGGAAGGACTCACTGCGCAAGATATCCTAGATAAATACACTCCTGGAAATTGAAATAAGAACACCGTGAATTCATTGTCCCAGGAAGGGGAAACTTTATTGACACATTCCTGGGGTCAGATACATCACATGATCACACTGACAGAACCACAGGCACATAGACACAGGCAACAGAGCATGCACAATGTCGGCACTAGTACAGTGTATATCCACCTTTCGCAGCAATGCAGGCTGCTATTCTCCCATGGAGACGATCGTAGAGATGCTGGATGTAGTCCTGTGGAACGGCTTGCCATGCCATTTCCACCTGGCGCCTCAGTTGGACCAGCGTTCGTGCTGGACGTGCAGACCGCGTGAGACGACGCTTCATCCAGTCCCAAACATGCTCAATGGGGGACAGATCCGGAGATCTTGCTGGCCAGGGTAGTTGACTTACACCTTCTAGAGCACGTTGGGTGGCACGGGATACATGCGGACGTGCATTGTCCTGTTGGAACAGCAAGTTCCCTTGCCGGTCTAGGAATGGTAGAACGATGGGTTCGATGACGGTTTGGATGTACCGTGCACTATTCAGTGTCCCCTCGACGATCACCAGTGGTGTACGGCCAGTGTAGGAGATCGCTCCCCACACCATGATGCCGGGTGTTGGCCCTGTGTGCCTCGGTCGTATGCAGTCCTGATTGTGGCGCTCACCTGCACGGCGCCAAACACGCATACGACCATCATTGGCACCAAGGCAGAAGCGACTCTCATCGCTGAAGACGACACGTCTCCATTCGTCCCTCCATTCACGCCTGTCGCGACACCACTGGAGGCGGGCTGCACGATGTTGGGGCGTGAGCGGAAGACGGCCTAACGGTGTGCGGGACCGTAGCCCAGCTTCATGGAGACGGTTGCGAATGGTCCTCGCCGATACCCCAGGAGCAACAGTGTCCCTAATTTGCTGGGAAGTGGCGGTGCGGTCCCCTACGGCACTGCGTAGGATCCTACGGTCTTGGCGTGCATCCGTGCGTCGCTGCGGTCCGGTCCCAGGTCGACGGGCACGTGCACCTTCCGCCGACCACTGGCGACAACATCGATGTACTGTGGAGACCTCACGCCCCACGTGTTGAGCAATTCGGCGGTACGTCCACCCGGCCTCCCGCATGCCCACTATACGCCCTCGCTCAAAGTCCGTCAACTGCACATACGGTTCACGTCCACGCTGTCGCGGCATGCTACCAGTGTTAAAGACTGCGATGGAGCTCCGTATGCCACGGCAAACTGGCTGACACTGACGGCGGCGGTGCACAAATGCTGCGCAGCTAGCGCCATTCGACGGCCAACACCGCGGTTCCTGGTGTGTCCGCTGTGCCGTGCGTGTGATCATTGCTTGTACAGCCCTCTCGCAGTGTCCGGAGCAAGTATGGTGGGTCTGACACACCGGTGTCAATGTGTTCTTTTTTCCATTTCCAGGAGTGTATAATCTAGGAAAGGCGCTAATTCAATGACGTATCCAACGGAAAATCTAACTAGGATTCCATCATCGCCCGGTGTCTTGTTTCAGGAGTTGTAATGGTTTTTCAGTGCCGGGGCTTATATATCGGTATGGCTCATTTGTAATATATCCGGGCTGCAAACCGTGGTACGGCAGTATCCTGTCTCATGAAAACCTTTTGAAAAGGGACATTTAAAATTTCTCCATTCTGTCTTCTGTCTTCAGTTTCGACACCAAACAGATCCGGAAGATATTGAATGGAAGTTCAACATCCGTTCGTTGACGTTACGTATGACTCTAACTTTCTATAATTGTCTTATAAATCTTTCTGCAGGATCTGACTGTGAAAATTATTGTAGGCTCCGTGCATGACCCATGCAGATGTATGAGTTGCTACTAATTTTTTTCTGACAGTATTCCAGTACTCTCTATAACAACAAACGTGTGCCTATCTCCGCTTTCTCGATGTCCTACGGACAGTACCATTAAATCATGGTCGGTACTTTGCCGTCCTTTGTTACATTACATGGAACGTCCTTATCAATTTCGCCGTTCTGCATCTACGCGAGTACTCTGCAATGCATACGTAAACGACTGGCCGAGGGTTCATCGACCAACTTTCCCATTGTTTCTCTGTCGTTCCGGTCTCTGAAAGCACTGGAAAAACGAGCACTTAAATCTTTCCGTACGTGCTCTGACTCCTCTTATTTTATTACAATGGTCGTCTCTCCCTACATAAGTGGATGTCAAAATATTTTCGCACTCGAAGGAGAACGAAGATATCTCACTTAACGAATGATTGCCACCTCACCTACCGTATCATATCCGCGGTACTCTCTCCCTTACTTCCCGACAATAAGACACAATGTGATTCTTGAGTTTCTCCCGGTGTATTTGATAATCAAAATATCCACGGGTGTACTGCCGGTCTACAGTGTCCAACGGGCACAATATTTCGGCGATCATACATGTCGCCATCATCAGGTGAACTAACGGACTGAGCTCCTGTGAACGTGCCGGCACGGAGATCCGTACACTATGGCTGCTCAGGGGGAACTGGGTTCGGTCGCGGCGGCGGCCGATTTAAATACCCTCCGCCCGCGGCGCGCTCACTCCGCCGTCCGCGCCCCACGCCACGGTCGAGCGGTGGCACAGATTGCGACGGCGTCTGAGATGACGTCGGTGTGATGGCTCTGAGCAGCCATAGTGTACGGATCTCCGTGCCGGCACGTTCACAGGAGCTCAGTCCATCAGTTCACCTGATGATGGCGACATGTATGATCGCCGATATATTGTGCCCGTTGGACACTGTAGACCGGCAGTACACCCGTGGATATTTTGATTAATAAGACACAAGTTGTCCTTCTTCTAACGATTTCGATGTCTTCTGTCAATCTTATCTGATAAGGATCGCATACCGCACAGCTATACTCTAGCAGAGGTCGCACAAGTGTTGTGTACGCTGTCTCTTTAGAATATCTGTTGCATCTTCTAAGTGTTGTACTTTTAAAAAGAAGTCTTTGGTTTGTCTTCCCCAAAACTTTATCTTCGTGATCGTCCCAGTTTAAGTCCTCGGTATTTAATAGAATTTATGACTTTTAGATTTATCTGATTTTTGTGTGATCGAAATTTAACGCATTTCTTCTAGTGCTCATGTGGATGACCGGCTTTTTATTATCTAGGGTCAGTTTCCATTTTTCGCACCATACAGATATCTTGCCTAAATCATTTTTCAGTTGTTGTTGATCTTCTGATGACTTCTAGACTGTGAATGACAGCACCATCTGTAAACAGTCTTAGAGGGTGCTCAGACTGTCTCTTAAATCGTTTATGAAGATTAGGATCAGCAGAGGACCTATAACACTTCCCTGGGTAATGTCAGATGTCACTTCTGTTTTACTCGATGACTTTCCGTCGTTTACCACGAACTGTGACCTTTCTGGTGGGAAATCGCTAATCCAATCGCACATCTGAAGCGATACTCCACAGGCAAACATTTGATTAGAAGCCGCTTGTGAGGAACTGTATCAAAACGCTTTTGGGAACACAGGAATATGGAATCGGTTTGAGATCCCCTATCCGTAGGACTCACTACTTCGTAAGAATAAAGAGCTAGTTCTACTTGACAAAAACGATATTTCCTGAATCTAAGCTGATGTGTGTTAACAGATAGCTTTACTTGAGGTAATTCACAAATTTCGAACACAATTTATGTTCCAAAATTCTACTGCAAATCGCCGTCGGTGGTATGGATTTATAATTCGTCTGATTACTCCTACTTGATTCCTTGAGTAATTGGTGTGACCAACGCAACTTTCCAGTCTTTGGGTACGGAGCTTTCGTCGAGCGAGCTATTGTATATGATTGTTAAGCTAATGTATCAACATACTCTCAGAGGAATCTAATTGATATACGATGTGGACCAGAGAACTTGCCTTTATTGATTTAAGCTGCTTTGCTACATCGAGGATATGTACTTCAATGTTCCTCATGTTGACAGCAGTTCTTGCATAGAGTTCTGAAATATTTACTTCGTCGTCTTTGATGAAGGAATTTCGAGAAACTGTGTTTAGCAGTCCGCTAACGTATTTCACATTTACCGACAGTTTTTCAGCGCTTGCCAGAACTAAGCGAAATATTCTTGCGTCATCGTTTAAATAAGTTGATAGTGACTCACTACATTCGACTAGTCTTTTTTATAATGTTTTTGCTTCTAGTGGCCATTTTTCCTATAGTAGCATCATGGTCGCTAATCCCTTTCTCGCTGGTGGCATTCTTGGAAAGATCGTGTCGGTCTGTAACTAGGAGGTCTAGAATATTTCTTTTGTGTACGGTTTGTCGGAGTAGTTGAAGCAGATGTCTGTCAAAGTTTTCAGTTTTACTTCATAAGACTATCCTTACTGCCTATACCGTATAAGTAGTTTCCTCAGTCGATAGTGTGCTTATTAAAGACGTCAACTAATACAGTCGTATGATTTGATTATTTCCTTGATATAGAGTTTAGCTATAGGGTCCGGTCAAATGAAAACGAGACAGGTGGAAAAAGGAAGTAAACTGTTCATTATTTAAAAAGTAATCGACATAACTGTTAAAAGATTATTCCCACTGTGGGAAAAAACGAGCAATGTCCTCATTGAAAAATGTTTGTGGTTGACTACAGAGCCATGATTGTATCCAGGCGTCCACCTGTTCATCCGAAACAGTTTGACGGCCATGAATGTACTTCTTCAGTGCTCCAAAAGTATGGAAATCGCTTGGGAAGTCGTCGGGACACTTTTCAAAAATTGATTAGCGCCATCAAGTCCAAACGCCCAGGATGCTGACGGACGGCATCATTGTGTTGCAGGATAATGCCCGCCCACATGTTGCCATTTGGACTACGATGCAGAGGTTTCGGTGGGCAGCGCTTACACATCCTCCATTCAATCGCCATCTCTCCCCTTGCGATTTCCGTATTTTTAGTACCTTGAAAAAAGACTTTCGTGGTCGTCATTTGCTGCAATTGCAAAGATTGTGCTATGAAGGCATTGACCGTCTTGTGTCACAGTGGGATAAATATATTAATAGTTACGGTCATTACTTTTGAAATAATAAACTGTTTACTTACTTTTTTCCTTCTGTCTCGTTTCCTTTTTACTACCCCTTGTACCTCTGAATGCCTCTAAGAACGATGTATCTGCATCTAGTGGTCGGTACAAACATCCGATTATTAATCTTAGTTGACGGGTCCCTTTTAATCTTGTCCATATCTGATTAATTTTTGACCTAATGCTTCTGCTTGTCGCTATAAGCACCCCTCCTCCTGGAATGTCTAATCTATCGTTGCAATATGCGTTCCACTCGTTGTCAAAAATTTATCTCTCTTTCCGGTTTCATCAACTCTCGGATCCTGCTATGAGTCGGTGTGACTACATCCTACGAGAGACTGGCACTTCACTGCAAAAAACTCTGACAGTTAACAACTAATTTTTTGCGATTATCGATCTGTTGAAATAGTTGGCTTATGTGCTACTGGTTTTTCTACTGGGGGGGGGATTTAGGTTTCCGTCCAGTCAAAAAAAATTCCATATTTACTCTGACATCAGAGTGGGAGTGGTTATTTCTGGCATGTCGTTGTGTACATTGTCGTGTGTGTAGTCAGTGACGAACATCGACTGTCCGGTTACGTGTACTTCCATCAAATTCAGCTTGGGAGATAATACAGTATAACAGGAAGTACTACAAGTGTCCCGTTATTCATAAAACTACGACAAAAAATTAAATAAAAATGAAATGAATTGTGTTACACAGAAGAACGTAAAAGAGGATACATTTAAACAGAGGATTAATTATACAGCAGTCGACGAAATCATTTTGCCACTAGGCTTATCAGTCACGAATTTTTCGATGAACGATCATTAAATTCAGTACAGCATCGCGTTTATGAGTGCACAGATTTTATGATGTGCGATGAAGTGAAACTGAATATTTTTAAAGAGATGTGCGTCATGCCAGAAGAGACTTCACATTTTGGACGATAAGGTACCTTTTGTTCGCATTATTACTATAATTTAGTCCGAGAAAGCGGGTATCGGGATGGTTCCAGGCATGGGCAATTTGAGCAGTCAACTTGTGCTGCCGTATTCCCAGTCGTGTACTACATGGGACATCCGGTACATGTAGAAACTGATGTTAAGTACTGTTAGTCTACTTTCCTCCTAAATATCTAGGTCACTTTGATTTTGCGATAGTGGGAAGAGGCATTTTGTCCGTTCCATCCATGTTTGCACTCAGAAGTATAATAAGGCGCTACATAGTTTATCTCGGTGCACGCTTCTGTTCTAAATGCAGAGTTTTTTCCCCAGAAGTCACTAATGTAACAAACCAATTTCGTCCATATTTTAGTGTTGTCTGGATGATATCCTTCTAAAAGCATTAGTTAATATTCAGTTCACTTAAAACACTCCCCGATCTGCAGACTTTCCTTTCACCAATGCTTTCTTAAAAACCACGTCATTCGTTTTTTAATGCCATCTACCTGAACACTGCTGCTTGAAACATCTTAGTTTTCTGGCGAAGTCATGAGCTTTCCCTTCCAACAATGGTCTATCTATGGGAATCTTTTTATGAAAGATTTGTTTGATTCAATCCACGGCAGGAAATTGAACAATTCAGTTTTTGTTGACATTCCCATATCCCTCCGAGTACTAAGACGTAGTGGTACCTTCTCTGGTCTTACGAAAGGTAGACTGAGGTAAGCCACACTCACGTAAAATCACACTTCGCCAATTTCTACCCTCGAACGGACTCAATATTTTGAGTTTATTGGTTAACGAGGATACTTTAACTTTTAGTTTTGACATCTTGAGGACGCTACGCACCTTCGGAGTCAACTAATTTGTCTTCTCTCTTAGCTTAGTCTCCGAAAACTCTGTCGCCGTTCAGAGAAACAATAGTCACATGCTGTATCTGTTTGTCCCATCAAAACATACACAAGGCGTACCAGTTCTCATGGTATGTATATGTGAATGAACATTCGGTTTATTCACACACTTATAATGTATCCAAATTCAAAAGTGGTTTAACTTATTTAAAATTGCTGATAAATTAGCTGTTTAGGTAAACTGTTTCCCCGAAACTCCCCTCAAGGCACTCTTGCTTATAGAGAGGTACAAGGTCACTGACTTCAGTGCCGACGTAGTTGCCGCTGCCAACCGACCGCGTGGTCAAGAGATGCCGGTGCTGGACTTCCGTTAACTAATTTTAATTCGGCGTGGTACCACGGTACTATAGGTTTTAATTTTAATGTTGACTGTGCCTTACTCTGGCATGTTATAGTAATTCTGTGATTCTGAAGAAGGCTAGATTAATTTAGCCGATACCTGGTAAAGACCAGAAAATTTGCGCAACTGAGGCTGATTCTTCAAAATATTTGACTGGTTTCGTTGTCCAGGGGCTGGGATGCGTAGTTGCCGCATTACAAGCCAAATACTGCTGAGTCTGCAGTGTGCAGTATGAATATACACAAGAATCGAATGGTCGAAGGTTCCTATCACTTGGCAGTTGCGAATTTTGAATGTAACATGAAAATTTATGAATGAGAGATTGCAATTAAATAAAATCTGCAGGTACTATTTTTAACGATTTTAAATGGTGAGTACGATAGCAGAAGTACCTTTAAGAATGCCGTTTATTACTGCAAAACAGTTATTGGTGTCGATGGTCCAGCAATTAAATAAAATATAAGTTGAATAACAGGGAAAGAATAGATTTCTACTTCACGTAATTAGTTATGAACAACAACATAGCTCGCGATATATTCTCTTCTAAACGCATACTACAACTTCACTGCAGAAGCCATGGAAATATCACAACTGCACAAGCCGGCACTACGAAATATTTCTCTCTCTCGCGACCTAGCACAAACTGCTCCACTCTCCAAGTACGTATTTCCTGCGACCGGCCGTCGTGCCTTCCCATCCAGCACTCCTCGTATGATCAAATGCTCCTTCCTCACTTCCAAACAGTCTCTCCATTTTTCGGTAGTCGCCTACCGTAGTAACGAGCGCTGTGATTGGCTGGAGTGCTCCCGCCATGTCTCCAAGCCAACGTACACTCACAGTCATATTGAAACACATACGAAATACTGGATTTATATTTAAATAACTTGAAATTAAATAAATATTCCTACGGCTGGACCATAAACACGCTCTAACACATATTATTAAATACATAAACAAATTAAATAAACATATATCAAAGGAACAGAAGCAAAAGTAGGCCAGTAGCCTAATGTCTCTGTGCTTTCTAAAACACAGTAAATATTTGGCCAATTTCTTCATGAATAGCATATATCGGATATAAACAAAGTCAATGACGAATAAATATATTTATAAGCATGTTGCTACCGTTTTACGTGTAACTGTGGAGTACTTATGGGCTGACGTGATCAATAGTAATTGGCCACTTTGACCTCCAATAACTCATGTACTATTGAAGTTACATGCCTGTAATTTATACCAATTTAGGTTTGCACTAATAGCTTTCTAAAGACACGTCGATCGACAAAATCTGATGAACCGTTTAGGTTTTGGAAATTCGTTGCTGGGTGTTACTTGTATAATTTAGTCAGATACTAAAACTTTAAACTCATAAAGATATTGAAAATCTGATTTCACCACCAGAATCGTCGTGCAAATAATGGTAATGTACATGTTTCTTTGTAAGGTATCGTGATTCCTCTGGCTATTATTAATTTCTACATTAACTGTGAAATGTCTGCCATTATAGTTTCACAAAGTCCGCCATCTTTGGCACTCCCGGCATACAAATCTCCTTCATCGACACAAAGCACAGTCCTCGACACAGCGTCAACACGGAAGTCCCAGCCACGCGGTCGCCCTGGACCACACGCTGGGCCTGCACCTCTTGCTCCGGCTAATGTTCGGCACCACGTGGTTGCTGACGAGCCCCAGCTTGCCGAGCGGCCCGTGCGGCCACGCCAACTCCGAACTTAGAATATTTTCAGGGCGTCACAACTCGCCTGTTACCCCACACCTGTATGCTTTATTAGTATAAAAAAATGTTATATTTTGTTCTTTTCTGCCAACTGGAATGCCAATCTCTGTAGGTCATCCACTGGAAATCCATAAAATCACTTCTTCATTTAAAAATGTAATACTTGCTGACAACCTGCTGAGGAAGCGGCTGTGTTGTAATGGCTAGTCAAGAACAGCACCCTCGAACAAGAATAGACAAGCATGACGCTAACAAACAGCCAGAATGTTCGAGAATCTTCTGGGAGCTTCTGGAAGAATTTCTGGAATACCTTTGGAATAACTGGGGGGGGGGGGGGAATCTCTACCGGAGAAACTTCCACAAAAATCTGTGGAAAAAACGGCATATTAACAGCCAGTGAATAGGTCCAAGGCAGTGATTAGCAGGAAGCAGCTAGAAGCAGTACAAAACCCGAGTTTTGCAACAATCGCTATAGATGCTGCTGCAGTAAAAACTCTGAGAGGACTGTGCACATACGAGGGAGGGCAACTGAGATTCCGATAAGTATCCAGCAGTAGCTATCTTGAGTTTTCTACCTGTTAGAAAAGAACAAGCTGTGTATTGTCTCTAGTAGTTGTAACAAGTAATAGTTGATATTTTATATGTGTGAGAATGTAAAGAGAACAAGCACTGTCTCATTTTTGTTTCCTATTGTGAATGATTGCGTTTAGTAGCAACGAGTAAAAGGTGATATTTTTCTGTGTGTCAGAATATAAAAAGGAAAAAGTCTTGTCTTGTACTTAACTCTCATTGTGGTTAAAGTATTTGAATGTGTATTGTCGGAACGAGTTGCAAGCAGAGCACTCGTCTCTGAAAGCGAAATGAGGAACCCAGAATAGTTGGAAAGGATAATATACAGGATAAGGAAAAATTCTCGCACTCGGGCTTCGCAGCGCGATTCCACGATTCCTCACATACTAGCAATACAAAAATGTATTTCACCGTACTTATTTCGGGCAGTAAATGGACGTTAAAGATTGGCAATCTGGTAACGCTGTAATCACGTGTACGATAACTATCTCTGTCAGGAAATAACAGTAGTGTTGTGCAGCTAGTGCAGTGGATAGCATTGTGGGTCAGCATACGGGAGGTCAAGCATTCGATTGTGGGTCGAGGCCTGCATGTTTTTATTTGCTAAAAGTAGTCTGCGTGGTACGATATCTGGTGTCTGAATCGTTATTCAGCGATTAGAGTGGGTCTTCTACAAAACATTTGCAGTTACGTACTACGAACACAGAAATGGAAATACAATTCATTGGTCAGCTTTTAAAGAAACCTTTTGTATGTCGTGGATGCGAACTGTTTCGAACCTCTGCATGTACTAGGTTCCAAACTTCTTTTGTGTGTACCCTCCCTCAGTGGTCCCATCGATTAACATCTACTATTATTCCTGACACGTTCCTGTCCAATACATTTCGTTAGGGCCTTACGTCATCATTTGGGGTAGCAACGTGCTTTGCAAATAGCTGCTAACCCAAAACGCTGTCCAACTGCACCAACTGGAGACAGGTAGTTACCGTACATATGATTACAGAGCTTCCAGATTGCCAATTTTTTACGTCCACCTACTGCTCGAAATATGTGCAGGACGGAATTTAGTGAGAGTCATTTTTGCATTGTCAGTGTTTGAGGAAGATCGCCAATCTCTGACGTCCATCTACTGCACGAAATATATGCAGGACGAAATGTGGTGACCGTCGTTTTTCTATTGCCATTATTTGAGGAATCGTGCTGCGAAGTCCGACTGTGGGAATTTTTCTTCATTGTGTTGAGTGGTAGGGTGCAATCGTTGGTGCCCGAAGATATGAAGCCACTGTGAGACACCTCTATGAATAAGATTGAATTATTGGAAAATAAATTGTTCTAAATTGAATACTTAAGTTTTTACACCCTTATTCAATTCCTACGAAGCCAACAGCTTCTCTCCGTTCCAAAATCACCGTGCTAATAATCCTAGGAGACTTTGTTCCTCTCACTTCATTAAAGATAACTTGGTACGCCTCAGTCGGCATTGTCGTCAAGGTCCTGATTGCGTCACGCAGCCCAAACCTGCATCCAAAGCTGTAGATTGGACCCGTGCCGGGACGCTACAGCCTGTTACAGCGCGAAATCACAAATCATTAAGACAATCTTCTAGGCTTCGACCATAGCCCATTAGGAGGGTTAGGGAAGGGCAAGTCCATCACCTTAAGACTGGGGAACATCTCTAGATAATGGTTCTGTTTAACACATTAGTCAACTGACGGGCACGCAGACACCTCGGAAATGACATGTTACACCGCAAAGAATGACGGTAAAAAGCTACGTGCACCTTATATACTGGTGGGGCCAGCCAATGGCGTACGCGTACGTCGGAGATATTATTTTTTTGTTTTTTATTTTACACGTCTAGTCCCGTAAGACTACATTGAGCAGAAAATCTCCATTGTCATGGAACACGTCAGTCGACGAAATTACAACAGAAAAGTAATACTGCATAAAATAAAATCTTCATGAATCCTAAAAAGACGACAAGTTGATATAAATACGATCAACAATGTAACACAGAAATTAGCTTATTTTTTTAAGGAACTTCGACAGAATGGAATTAACGATTCATGAGGAAACGCTTCAGTTTAGATTTGAAAGCGCGGGGATTATTGCTAAGATTTTTTAATTCTTGTGGTAGATTATTGAACATGGATGCAGAATATTGCACGCCCTTCTGCACAAGAGTCAAGCAGGTGGGATCCAAATGTAGATTGGATTTCTGCCTAGTATTAACTGAGTGAAAGCTGCTAATTCTTGGAAATAAGTTAATATTGTTAACAAGAAACGACCTTAAATGATACATATTGAAAAGTCAGTGTCAGAACACCCACACTAATGAATAGAGGTCGACAAGGAGTTCGCGAACTTACAACACTGATTGCCCGAATCGCCCATTTCTTAACCAGAAATGTCCTTAGAGATTGGGAAGAGTTACCCCAAAGCACTGTGAAGTGCCAAAGAAACTAGTATAGGCATGCGTATTCAAATACAGAGATGTGTAAACAGGCAGAATACGGCGCTGCGGTCGGCAATGCCTGTATAAGACAACAAGAGTCTGGCGCAGTTGTTAGTTCGGTTACCGCTCCTACAATGGCACGTTATCAAGTTTTAAGTGAGTTTGAACGTGGCGTTATAGTCGGCGCACGAGCGTTGAGAGACAGCATCTCCGAGGTAGCGATGAAGGGATTTTCGCGTGCGACCATTTCACAAGTGTACCGTGAATATCGGGAGTCAGGTAAAACACCAAATCTCCGACATCGCTGCGGCCGGAAAAAGTTCCTGCAAGAACGGAACCAATGACGACTGAAGAGAATCGTTCATTGTGACAGAAGTGCAACCCTTCCGTAAATTGATGCAGATTTCAATGCTGGGCCATCAACAAGAGTCAGAGTTCGAAACATTCAACGAAGCATCATCGAAATGCGCTTTCGGAGCCTAAGGCAAATTCGTGTACCCTTGATGACTGCACGACACAAAGCTTTACGCGTCGCCTGGGCCCGTCAACACCGACTTTGGACTGTTGATGACTGAAAACATGTTGCCAGGTCGGACGAGTCTCGTTTCAAATTGTTCGAGCGGATGGACGTGCACGGGTTTGGAGACAACCTCATGAATCCATGGATCCTGCATGTCAGCAGGAGACTGTTCAAGCTGTTGGAGGCTATGTAAAGGTGTGGGGCGTGTGCAGTTGGAGTGATATGGGACCCCTGATACGTCTAGATACGACTCCGACAGGTGACAAGTACGTAAGTAAGTGTTCCAGCACGACAATCTCACACCTCCAGAAGTTCTACCGAGTGGCTCCAAGAACACTCTTCTGAGTTTGAACAGCTCTGCTGGCCACCAAACACTCCAGACTTGAATGTTATTGAGCATATCTGGGAAGCCTTGCAACGTGCTGCTCAGAAGAGATCCCTACCCCCTAGTACCCATACGGATTTATGGACAGCTCTGCAAGATTCATGGTGTCAATTTCCTCCAGTACTACTTCAGACAGTAGTCGAGTATACGCCACATTGTGCTGCGGCACTTCTGCGTGCTCGCGTGGGCCCTACACGATATTCGGCGGGTGTACCAGTTTCTTTGACTCTTCAGTGAATAATACCATACGTCGAAGTGAATGAAAGTAAGCAAAGTAGACGAATTTTCGTGTTGAGCTATTACTTACTTCAGACACTGTTCCAATAGGAAAAATGGAAGTATTAAGCCTTTGAACAAGATCCTGAACATGGGCTTTCCACGACAGTTTATAATGGAAGAAATATCACATAAGAGGCAGAGATTATAGTACCTTGACATCCTCTGTAAAGGATATAGATTTATGACACTACATCCCATAAATTCTATCTGATACAGAAACAGCATCTGTGTCGGTGACAGCTATCTACATTTTATTGAGGTTTAAACCATTATCACTTAACAGACGTATTTAAATGGGTTTCATGACCGCTGAACTCCAGATAGATGGTACAGACGATAAAATCTGGACGTTCTCGTAGTCCACTGCGTGATCTGCCTGGAAATAGTGTTCGCCCACGGCAGATTTATCAGCTATTACAAAACGTCTTTGTGTGTACAGAGGGGTTATAATCAGTGCTTTTTTCCTAAAAAAAATGTTTGAGGTTACTCCGAGATTGGATATAATGCAGCGAAAATTACTTATAACTGAAGCATGGGATACCACCCGTCTGTTTTTAGCGATGAGGTCATCAACATGTCGAACTACAAAAAGAAATGGTATCGGACTCTTCAGTTGACTTTACGCAAAGAAACCATTTCTTATTTTCTGGAACCGCCTGAAGATGACACAGATACTGTAGCCCATGGCTGTGCAATGTTCATGCCTTGTTTATTTCTTTCTACACCTAAACTTCCTACTTCTTAGCAAATTCTACAGTCAAGTTTTTTTTTTTTTTTTTTTTTTTTGAAACGATCAACCAGTCATTTTTCTCATAAAATGCTATTTCTTGTTCCAAAGTCCAACATTCTGGACGATCATTTAATTTTCTATCATGCACACGTTCGTTCACTGCATTTTCACACGTAGGTTCAGTGCTCAGGTCTATAGTTTCACTTTCGTCATCCACTGATGTTGAACTTCCTGGCTTTTCACTCGCACGCGAATTATTGACAGTTTTTTGTTTTTTAGATGCAGGAGAACAAGTAAAATAGTTTGTTAGTTTTCTGCTCGTCCCTCACCTCCAACTTAACTTACAAGTTGCAACGAAAGACAGGACACACTGTAAAACTTCGCACAACCGACAAGAACGGAACAGCAAACTCAACGAATAAAGAACAACAAAACAAAGATGGCAATGAATCGCGAAGGATCATGGTAGCGGGACCGTAGAGACATCCATCGGTAGCTCGGCGTTTGAGCGTACGCATATCCGTTTAGCACTGTAAGTAGGCTGTTTAGGTTTTTTATTGGTAACGCCACGTAGCGCTCTGTATGAAAATCACTGGCTGTGCTGTGTGCAGTCTGTGGCTGGTTTGCATTGTTGTTGGCTATTGTACTGTTGGGCTGTTGGCTGTTAACAGCGCGTAGCGTTGCGCAGTTGGAGGTGAGCCGCCAGCAGTGGTGGATGTGGGGAGAGAAATGGCGGAATTTTGAGAGCGGATGATCTGGACGTGTGTCCATCAGAAACAGTACATTTATAAGAATATATGTCATGAACTGCTATATATATTATGACTTTTGAACACTATTAAGGTAAATGCATTGTTTGTTCTCCATCAAAATCTTTCATTTGCTAACTATGCCTATCAGTAGTTAGTGCTTTCAGTAGTTTGAATCTTTTATTTAGCTGGCAGTAGTGGCGCTCACTGTATTGCAGTAGTTCGAGTAACGAAGATTTTTGTGAGGTAAGTGATTTGTGAAAGGTATAGGTTAATGTTAGTCAGGGCCATTCTTTTGTAGGGATTACTGAAAGTCAGATTGCGTTGCGCTAAAAATATTGTGTGTCAGTTTAAGCACAGTCATGTATAATTTTTCTAAGGGGACGTTTCATATGGCGACCCTGCCAGGATACCTCACTGGAATCTTCTGATTTTTTTCTTGTAGTTTGTGTAATTAGTGTAACTATTGTTTATTGCTAGCACGTAATTATAGAGCAAATTTCCTTTGTAGTTGTAGTTTTTCATTGTTGTACAGTAAAACAGTTGTGGCATGCATGTAGATTTGCACCAAGTATTTTGCAGCTGCTCTTGCAATTAACTAGATATTATTTTCAGTGCTATGTTAATGTGTTTTCTTATTTTGCTCTTCAAATTGTGCTTTTCTGTGTTATCGAGTGAAACATTGTGACAATAATGGCATGTGAAAAACGTAATACTTGGCTCCAAAGTAAACTGAGAAATGACAGTGAAGACGAAAGCAGTGTGTTAGCGCCACCGTGTAATGAGTTAACTAATGTTCAAACTAGTATTTTGGTAATTGTGCATAGGGAAAGGGAGTGGGCGGCAAATAATGGTGTGGACAGTGAAACAATTAGTGAACAGGGAAGCATTATCGATAGTTCAGTCGGCAACAGCTCGCCTCAGGAATCCGAAATGACAGGACACAATCTTGCAAATACTGTAGATTCAGGTTTTGCTTCTCCACCGTTTTCTCATTTTCTGCTCGCCAAAATGTGAATGTTGCCGGTGGACATGCACTGCCAAAAAGCATAGAGGAACAGATTCAAGACACTAATACATTATTATTGCAATTAATGCAACAAATGAAACAAAATTAGAGACAAACACAGCAACAGTTAGACACAATGGAACAAAATCTTCAAAAGTTAGACGCCACAATTGAACAAACACGTGAAGATTTAACTACTGAGTTACATAAAATTGAATCGAAATGTCAAAAAGTCTGTAATGACGTAAAAACACAAATTTGTGAGCATTTCCAACCTAGTTTTTCGCGTCATGAAAATGCATTATAGAATGACGAAGCAGCTATAAAGGAACTGCAAACTATTGTTCATGAAAATCACAACACCTTTCAAGCTAAAATTGACTCAGTTGCATCTACTGATTCCGTTACGCAACTTGCAAAAACTCAGGAAAACTTAAAGGACATAGTAGATACGATTTCAACACAAATGGACACTCTGAAACCTGGTTCAGAAAAACACACTGAGGAAATAAGTTCACTATCGGAGAAAGTAGTCGAACTTTCGGATCAGTTCACTAACTTATCTACAAAGGTGAATCATGATCTGAATGACACAAGACCTGTAGCCTTCACTGACACAGAAGAGTACGAACAAATTAGAAAATTCAAACAAAATCAAAATCAAATCAATATACAGTACAAAAGAGAAATCCGGGAAGTACAAGATCAGTTGACACAGACAATACGAGAATAACATATTTCAGAGAACACTCGCGCTTCAATACGGAAAGAGGGACATAGAAATACGGAACAGCCACAAAATAATAACACAGGGCACTTCGGAAATTATGAAAGAAATTGGCAAGGTACACCGAATTTTGAGATGAAACCGCCGACACGACGTAACAATGACCGATATGCGACTCGCCGACACGATGATTTTGACTATGAGCTGTTCATTACTACACGTAAATTCAAAAAATTTAAGAATTCTGGCAACGACATTCATCCACAAGCGTGGCTTCATCAATTCTCTCATTGTTTTCCTTCCAACTGGTCATTAGACCACAGATTAGAATTTATGTGTGGCTACTTAGAGAATGAACCAGCTGTAAGAATGCGATCGGTCATTCACGATTGTCACAGTGAAGGAGAATTTTATCATGCCTTCCTCTCAGCATATTGGTCTGAAGCTACACAAGACCGAGTAAAACATAGCATCATAATGATGAAACATTTCGAACAATCTGAATTTTCCAGTCTTGTCAAATTTTTAGAAGATATGTTACATAAGAAACAATATCTTTCAACCCCATACAGCCCCTCAGAACTCATCCGCATTTGCTTAATCAAATTGACTGAACATTTACAACACATTATTTTGGCAGGACGTTGCAAATACGACATTGAAGCTTTTCAGGGACTGTTACAAGAATTGGAAATTGACACTGACAATCGCGGAACACGAAAACAGGAGCACAACAATTACAGGTCACATCCGTCACAATTCTGCATTGAAAGAAATAATAACTGGACACGACAAGGCTATTCTTTCAACGTAAATCGTGACCAAAATAGACACCACCCGTACGACAACCGTTGGTAGAGTAGTAATAATTACAGGGAAAGATCACATCCTCGCGGTAATGACTATCACAGAGACAATCAGAGAAACAGACAATATGGGAACCAAAACAATTATTATCAAGGGAGACAGAATAACTTCAGACGTAATAGTTCAGCCCGCAGTTACGATTCAGGGAGAAATTCTCCACCACCTGACCGACAAGAAACAAATTGCAGAAACTACCGACATGACGACAGACGATATAATATTAACAACAGACCAGAATTTAATCAGAACTGGCGGGATTAAAACAGGGCTGGGCCCTCTCGGCAAGGTGAATTTGTAGAAGTTAGGTCTCCTAATCCCAATAACGACGCACGCCAACAAAGAGATAGCAGACAACGACTCGCACCGCAGGCAGCCACGTGCGCCGGCTGGCTCAGAGAAAAATAACAGACACCAACCTTGAGAAAAATTTGAGCATTCTTCACCGATGTACCATATACCACACGATTATTCCGTTGAAGTTGAAACTCTGCAAACTAGGAAGAGTAAAGGTTTACACCACATTTCACATGTAAAACCGTTTATCGAAAGATAATCTGCTTTTTTACTTTGTCTTTGCCATAAAACTTTTCACTTCACGTTACTAGTATGCTTTGTCAGACTTAGAAACTGTTAACATGCAACAATGTTTGAAGTTAAATATCCAGTCAAGAACCAAGAGAACTTATTTAAACAGAAATTACGAATGCATTGTTATAGTGAACAGACGACACAGTGTTGTTATTTGTACATTCTTGCTTGTTAGTTGCACGATTACGTAATCACTATAAGGCTCACATACTTAGAACATATACAAGTACTGCTAATGAGATTTTAATGCAACATTTTGGTGTACTTGAAAATACATTCTGGATTTGAAGTACATTCTGTGAGATTAAAGATGACGTAGCATTTGGTTTCTTTGACAGCTACACGATTATATCACGACGCTATTAATATGTGACACAATTTATATTATTGCTTTTGCGCTGAATCTGTTTTATATCTGCACAGTTTTTCTGAATTCTTCTGGAAAGGAAAACATGTTTTTGTGGTAACTTTTGTGGTATAGCTACAATGAGACAGCCTTTTCTGTAGCACAACAATACGTTACAGTACAGTACTTACTTCATCACGGCAATAAGCGTAACAACTACGATATCTATACGCATAGCAATTCACTTCGTTTATTACGAGCTAAGTACATTGACTTCTACAGAACTTTGCTTACGGACGACGATAATTACGACACTTGGCACATTTTTTACCCTCAAGTAATGACAGAGATTAAGTTACAAAAAACGCACAATTTAGCGCCGCAGTACACGTATTTGAGTAATTAATTTTGTACTTAAAACATATATTTTTAAAGATTTTTGAATTACAAAGAAAGTTTTCCGTGATACATTCATTCCATTTCTGTTATCTGTAACACCTGAGGGTATAATTACATTAATCCCCAGGGGGGTACACGCTTACTTTGTGTACCATGTGTTTGGCAAGTACAAGGAGCCCTAGCTAATATGGTATTTGCTTATACAACTTTACACATCGGTATCATATTTCTCCAACACAGAATTACACAGCTACCTGATTATTTAACAGAAAAACAAAAATTTTTTTACTACGTCAGTGACAGATGTTTACGCAATTACACAGTTTGATAACTTCACACTTATGAAATTGTATTTTGTATGTACTTTGTGAACTCTTCATATTTTTTTCAGAGCCATTGTGATACTATGAGAGCTTTGAATGATGTATTTGGTATGGGATCATGATTTTAAAGTACGTTTGAGGTAGATGACACTATTAAAATGAATATAGAATTTTTTTTTAGGTTTAGAAATTATTGGAGGAAGCTACAATGATTTTGAGAATTGACTGAGATGTTATGATATTATTACGACGACGAGATGTATTATGCTGTTGAGGTATGTTTATGATCAATAAGATGATGCTACCGTATATGAGGAATTTGATTATGCTACGTATTTCTTATGATGAAATACTGAAGAAGTGTCGACGAATATGTATATGTATAATAAGGTAAGGAATAATGAGTAGTGGTTAGGGACTCTGATTTGTGGAAAAGGGTGTTGGAAACCAAGAATCTTACTTTCAGAATTATGAAATGTGTGTACATGTGTGAATGTATTACAATGCAGTCGAAAATTTTTTGGACACTGTTATATTTATAGGAATTTGTTTCTACACATTTGTAACGCAAATTCTCGACCTGTGAAATTTTTGTATGAGACTGTCACTGTAGCGGAAACTGCTGTCGTAAATATTTCGCTATGAAAGGTAAGTGACCCTGACGTAATGCGTTTTGGGTGCCCAGCTGAGAGATAGTTGTCTGAAAAAAGAAAGCCATTAGGTGGAGAAAAAGAGGCCATTATCCTCGCTATTGACATTCCATTGTAGAAAGCATCGCAAATACGACACGCTCATTACTTGGAAACATATTATTACTCATACTTTGTGCTACTTACTGAAATGCTTATGAATGGATGGGAAATATTCGTACATCTGCACACCTGATTATGACAAGTGTCTTTCTACGAGAATTGAGAGAATTTCTACTAACTTATGAAATGCCTCATGACTACTGAATGATATTTTTATGCTTTACTTTGTACATAGTTGCTTATTTTATTTGATATCTGTTTTCCAGGTGTGTTGCATCATTGGTTTTATAAAATAAAATAAAATGCATTTGCTAATGTGAACACTTTCTGTCAACAGATCTGTAGATAGTAATTTTATGATCCACATTCTTCAAAAAAAAAGGAGCACTTGGAAAGGGAAGAACAATAAGAAGGGACTAGTAACAGTAACTGCATACATAATTTTCTTTTCAAGTACTTGGTAATTTTTATGGTAGAATAAGTTGTGGTGCACCACTTTAATGACATAGACATTAAAATGTGAATAGACATTTTCCTTATCTGCATTGTTGTCTTTAGTGTAATATTTTTTCTGCTTGAGCTTTGTCATGTTTAGATATTAGTTATTGCATTTGCTGCTGCTGTTTGCCAGGCATAGTGCTGCTAAATTTCTCTTTGTATTACTCTGTTAAGCCAGTTTTACTACTGATTTATTTTTCTTGTTGTTGCACATTGGCTCGTATTAGTTGTTGCATTTGCTCTGCTAATTTAGATATACTGCTGCTTGCTTTGCCAATTTGCATTTTTTTGTCATTGCTGCTTGTATTAATTGTTTTGTGCTGCTGCATTGCCTCGTCCCTTAGTTTATGCATCTGAGCTCAGTAGATTTAAGTTAGCTGAAGAGGGGGTAGACTATATAAGAGTATGAGTTGCGATGAATTGGAAGAAATGCATTGAGAAGTAATACGAAAAAAAGTACAGAAAGCAGGTGTAGATAGGACTTTTTGGAAATAATGAAGAACGAAGGGAGATCTCCGAGAAGTAAAGAAAGTTTTGTTTGCAAAATACTGCAATAAAACAAACCCTGTCCTTTCCTTGTGTTATCCCACTATGTTTTTGTGTACCCTTGTGTATTTGTGTTCTTCCTGATCTGGACGTGTGTCCGTCAGAAACAGTACATTTATAAGAATATATGTCATGAACCGCTATATATATTACGACTTTTGAACACTATTAAGGTAAATACATTGTTTGTTCTCTATCAAAATCTTTCATTTGCTAACTATGCCTATCAGTAGTTAGTGCTTTCAGTAGTTTGAATCTTTTATTTAGCTGGCAGTAGTGGCGCTCACTGTATTTCAGTAGTGTCAGTTTCTAAGGGGACGTTTCACTACCACCGCCCACTATTAGCGGGTGAGGGCACTGCATGCTTGTCGAACTGGCTGCCAGCGATTCAGTTGTCGAGAACGGTTGCCGCAGCTTCTAAATGCTTGAAACAGTCAACGACATCGCTTTTCCCCTTCAGAAACTGCGCTGGTATCGTCTGTATTGCAACTACCAACACGAAAAAATGAAATAAGAGATTTACATCCGTGAAATAAATCTTTGGCACTCTTCCAAGTTCTCAAATTCGTAAAAAAATTACTTTGACGACGAAAAAGTTTGGGGGTACGCATCCCCCAGCGTTCCCCCAGAAAAACAGCACTGGTTATAATTCAACTTTCGCTACTTGAGAGAGCCTCTGTGACAAACCAGTGACCGTAGGGCAACGAAGATTTTTGGAAACATCTGTTAGGACATGCAGAAGAGAGAGAGAGAGAAGGGTTAACCATCGAAAGAAACACATTTATATTTTCACATGAGAGGAAATAGCGTATCATGTTCACGGTGCAGGTAAAAGACGTTGCTCAATGTGACGAACATGTGCAACCACGACATCCTGGAACCATATTAGAGATTTCTCTACTGCTGCCCGAAACAACGGTGGACCATGGAATTTTCAGCTGTTCTGTCGCAGTTCGTGACTGCCTGGAGATCACACACTGCGTCTAGCATTCTCAGCCACGGCACCAGGAACTTCCTCAGTAACATGTGGCACAGCTGTCCGTCGGTCTATCTCAGGAACAATTCGCAAGTCGTCAGATAATTTGAACTTGCGCATCATGTTATTCAGCCCTGGTCGGGAATAAGACCTCTCCTATGAAGTTGGGTACGCATGCCGTAAATAGTTTTTCGTCTGCACTGACTCAAGTAGCGAAAGAATCCTAATACCTGTTTTACACTCGTTGAGGTGCTAATTATATTTTATCCACATTTACACCGAAAATCTTAACGTTTTATTGTTTATAAATCGTCACAGACGATCAGTTAAACATAAGCCTCTGGAAATTAACAGTATGTTACATAAAGCGTCATACGTTCCGAAGATCATAGGGTCTTGGCTGCATTCATTATGGGTCTCTGTTTTGCCGCTAACTTCAATAAAGCCCCTCGCATTTGTAGCAGTGACATGTGAAAGGTTGGAAGTCTTTCTGTAGGCGTAAACCTGGAGCAGTAAGCGGGCAGCAAGTTTCGAGAGGAATCGGCAGAAGCAGCCCTCTCCGCTTCTGGCAAGAACCCTGATGCAGCAAGCGTCTCTCCCTATCCGATGATTTGTTCTTATAAGGCGCGCCCACCGCCAGCGGTACCGGCCGGAGGGTCCGATTTACGGCGAACCGATCTTACTCAAATTGGCGGCGTTATTCGGAGACTTGCGACCGAGCAGAACACGGCCGGCGGGCTAAGCCGGCGACTCGGCCGAGCCGCGGGCTTTATCGCGATTGCTCGGCTCTGCTGGTTATGGACCAATCAGAGATGGGTAATCCCGCGGTGGCTGCGGCCACCGCTGCGGCTGCTGAGCTGGCAGCGCGCTCAACTTGCAGCTCTTCCCAGCTCTGAGCTGGTCGTAAACAGGCGCCGGCCGGGGAAGCCCCTGGTCAGCGGGGGTGCCGCAGCAGCGCCGCGCCGCGGCCAGCGACCGCAAACAGCGCAGTGCGGCTCCGGAACAACCGTTTGCGCGGAGGCAAGAAACGTTGCGCTACCCACAGTTCTGGAATGTCCGACAGGTGTCTTTCGTGTCTTCAACCTGAATCAGAACAAATTTTCCTCCTGGAATGCACACTCTTCAAATGCTGTTTAACACAGTTATGGATGAGACGTTTCTTGCCTCCGCCCAGAGTTATTTCGGAGTCACACAGCACTGTTTGAGGTCCCTGGCCGCGGTCTTAAAAGTCTTTTATTTTTGCAGCAAAAATTTGGTCTGTCAACCTCAGTCTCATACATTTCAAAAACTATAAATTTGAAAGTGATAAAACATGCATGTTGTGAAAATATTTTCCGGCACAACCAGAGTTTCAATAACGAACTAGCCATCTCTATTAAGACAAATACGTTTAAAAGTTGAAAGTGAAATTGCACCTACGTCAAAACTGGAAAGCTTGCAGGTTTTATGCCAGGGCTGCTAGAGGTTCCTTAGTCATTCTCGCATTCATCGAAGAAACTCGCAGCGGTAGCTGACGGAGACTAGGATTGAACGATGCGGATCGAACGTACTAGACCGGCACTAATATCTTCCCCTTGCAGCCCAATTGGCCTCATGATCATCTGATCTAGTAAATTTCGGGTGCCGCAAAAACTATTTCTTTTTCTTTTAGTATTTCGAGAGTGTGCCTTCCGATATGCCTTCCGACTATCTTTAGAGTGAGTCTTCAGACAAGTTACAGTACACAACAGTACATGTCCCGTCGCGCTAAACCACAGGAAACACTAGCGCCAGCGATATCGATCGGCGGCAGAGAGTATGCATAAATTGAATCTATTGCTACGTGATCAATCCGTGCTGGGGTATGGATGTTTTATTGTTAGCTGTACTGCAGCGAGATGTCTTTGCGAGTTTACTAAACAAAGCGTCGGTTCAAATGGCTCTGAGCACTACGGGACTGAACATCTGAGGTCATCAGTTCCCTTGATTGAGAACTTCTTAAACCTATCTAACCTAAGGACATCACACACATCCATGCTCGAGGCAGGATTCGAACCTGCACCGTAGCAGCAGCGCGGTTCCAGACTGAAGCGCCTAGAACCGCTCGGTCACAACGGCTGGCGAAAGCGTCGGATTCCATGATTTCTCTGTTGAAACCGCTATAATTTTTCACAAAGTTTTCGCCAAAAGAATTTAAATTGCTTTTTCACGACCGAGTCCCAAAAAGATTAAGCCGACGCTGCAATTTCGATATTCTCATTCCGCAATCGGCTGTGTCAGGAGCACTGCATCGACACAGAAAATATGTCCCTTATGTGGAAAAATGTTCTCTTATACTTATCGTACAACATTTGTACCATATCCACGTTTCACAATTTCGCTGTACAAATTTTTACAGGCAGCATACCTATACATTTACGAAATGACAGCATTTCCTTCATTACTAGCACAAGTGCTTCTGCTTTACTAATCTTCATCTTCAGCTACATATCTCATTTTCTTCATTTATTCCGTTTTGTGATTTAATATTCAGGCAGACGGCTTGGTACTAGGGAGCTGAGTGAGGAAGAGGCTTCTTAGATCGTTAGCTTCACTGGGGCTCATTCTTGCTGCCTCTGCCTTTCGCATGTACAACTCATGAACATTTCTTAGTGTTTACCTTCCTCCTCACTTGCTTTCTGACTGTCAATTTTCAAATTAATCAAATATATAGTATCCCTCCTTCTTTTGGAATATGGAACGACAGATCAAAGTCTTGATTAAAATATTTTCTGTAGGTTCTTTTCTTAATAGTGAAAGATTACCGTCAAACCTCCTTGCCTAGGGTCACCAGATGAAAGTTGATGTCGTCAAGCCCTGAATGAAAATTGCGCAACGGATAACGGGGGAGGGGCGCTTGAGAGCGCCACCTAGAGAGGGTGTCCTTTCTGTACGATACTAGGCAAGGGGCTGGAGGGCTCACACGCTGATGTGTAGGTCCCTGCATTCTATATTTTTTATTTTAAATGAATTCCTTTAACTTGACTCCTTTGTGATTTGTAGGGTATGTTAAAGACTGATGACAATTGATTATTTATTTATTTTAAACATTATCACTCGACTTTACAGCGATTGCAGCAATTGTTCCAGTTTACAGATATTACAGTTTTTACAACTTATAGCTCTGGTATATTATATACTAATCTGCAGGCAGATTTCTACGGGCAATATGGAATTGCGTTAGCCAAATGTATACCACTAAAGTCTCCCAATATTTTACATGGGACATCCACTATGTGAGGAGGATAACGGACAAACTGGGGACCAGATACATTAACACAGGGGGTCAAATTTCCGAAATTAAACGAGAACATTCATTTCCTTACACAATCCGAAGCTGGAAATAAAAGAATTTGTGCAAATATTCAAATACCTCTCTTCCACGATTGAACATCGAGACAGACGCACTGAGGGCATGGCTGCTCACTTACCCGTCTTCTGTAACATTCCCAGAATATCGCGGGCATCCATAGGTCTTCCTGGGCCCCGTTGGAGGGGATGGTCGAACCACTTGGCCGTGACCAACCTCTCCACCCCAAATCTTGTGACACTGGAACGTCGTTGACTTTTACCTGTCTGTGCTGTCTCTCTGATCCCCTACCCGGGAGTAAGGATGGCACTACTTTACTACAGAACTAGTTCGCAACTAAGATTTGGCCACGATTTATGGAAAGGTGTGAGGAAGATTAGGAAAGTTCATGTGCAGATTCACATTCACGTGCAAGAAATGCATAATACATGACACATATAAATATGTATTATGAAGCCTGACACATTTCCTTCCACCCGTCCACACGGGTTCTGTTGCACTCGCGGCCGGCCGGTGCAAGCGAGCAGCGAAACCTGCTCCTTATGGAGCGGAAACTACTGTACCGTTTCAATAGGCTGCATCTTTTTTGTGACAGAAAACACTAAACATTTCATAATATTTCAAAATGAAGCGGTAGGCAGAAACTTCCCTTTTTTTGTCTAGTACCTCACTATACATAAGTTTTATAACTTGAAACATACAAATTATATTGTGTTGTTAATTATTTTCATGGGCTTCAGAGTTACTATAAATGTGAACTCCTAACCATAGTCCACCCAGTGTTCCTGGATGCATTACGTGTTCCCATCTCTCGTCACATGGGGTACGTTCAGCACTGTCAGCGTGATCGTTCAGGTGTTATTTTGTGGGGAGGCATAATGTTGCAGGAGAGTACTGGCGTTCACCTCGACTTCGTTTTTACGGATGACAACGCGCGACCGCATCGAACATCGCGGGTGGAGGAGCGCTTGAAGCGAGGGGATATACGAGGAATGGACTGGCCTGCCCGTTCCCCCGATTTAACTACTGTCGAACACATTGGAGATGTTTTGGGGAGACGTGTTAAGGCGGGTCCACAAACACCGACGACCATCCAGCAAATGTGAACCGCGCTGGTGCAGGAAAGGAACCCCCTACCACGAGAATGCCTCAGCAACACTGGCTGGCGTAGGAGCACGCTGCACAGCATGCAATGCCGGCCACGGTGATCATACACCCTATTAAGAACCATGCCCTGTTATTTATAATGTCCCGGGGACCATGTTAAATCGCGGTGACTTTAGTGTAATTGATTGTCTTAGGATGAAAGCGTTTTTTCCTGTCCGTCTTGTTGCACGTTTCTTTCAGTTACATTCTGTAATATACGAGGTGCCTAAATAAAGTAATGAGACTGAAGTGAAAACAAACGTTACTTACCGTTTTGGTCAAGTTTAGTGTTGTCTCCTTCAAAGTAGTTACCTTCTGACTGCACACACTTTTTCCAGCGCTTCTGCAATTGATGGTAACATTTCTGGAACTCATCTTCTGTAATATCCTCCAAGGCCCTCATCACAGCTTTTTGGATATCATGTGTTGTTTGAAAATGGTGTACTCTGACCGCCGTTTTGACTCTTGGAAATAGAAAAAAAGTTGCACAGAGCGATATACGGTGAATAAGGTGGCTGTGGTAGTACTGAAATTTGTTTTGACGTTAAAAATTGCTGTACTGACAGAGCAGTATGGGATGGCGCATTATCGTGATGCAGAATCCAATTATCAGCAATGTTGGCACGGACACGAAAAACTCTTTTACGAAGTCTTTCTAAAATTTCTTTGTATTAATATTGGTTAACTGTTTGTCTAGGAGGCACCCACTCTTTATGAACAATTCCCTTGAAATCAAACAAGCACACAGGCATGCATTTCACTTTTGACTTTGACATGCGAGCTTTTTTTGGTCTGGGTGATTCCTTTGAGCACCATTGCGAACTTTGGCGTTTTGTCTCTGGATCGTACTGAAAAAACAACTTTCATCATCAGTGATAACACGGCTCAACAGTTCTGGATTGATTTCCGTTTGCTCTAACAGATCGGCTGCCACATTTTTCTGTGTTTCTCGCTGTTGTGGTGTGAGTTTTTTGAGGACCATTTTTGCACGTATCTTTCTCATACCAAGATCTTCAGTTATTATTAGACGAACCGTTTCTCGATTGATGTTCAGTTCCTCTGCAATCATTTTCACGGATAATCTTCAGATCGTACGAGTTCACGCATCCTGGCCAAGTTGACATCCGTCCGTGAGGTTGATGGTTGTCCACTGCGGTCTTCATCTCCAACATTCGTTCTACCTTCACTAATCATTTTATGCCAACGGAAAACTTGAGCTCTTGACATAACCTCCTCTCCAAAAGTCTTCTGGAGCTTACCGTAAGTTGTCGTCGCGTTTTCATCTAATTTAACGCAAAAAGAAATGGCATACCGTTGCGTAATATTATGTGGTTCCTTTTCCGTGACGAGAGACACAGACACATGTTAACTTATTACAGCACAACCCATGACAGAGCAGTTGCATCGATTGGCTGCTTGGACTAGAGGCAGCTTATAGACTAAGGTCAAAGATATTGTGCCTACGCAAGCCTGCAGGGTTGCCACATCTTGCAAGGAAGATCAGTCATCATCATCATCATTTAAGACTGATTATGCCTTTCAGCGTTCAGTATGGAACATAGTCCCCCTTATAAAATTACTCCATGATCCCCTATTTAGTGCTAACATTGGTGCCTCTTCTGATGTTAAGCCTATTACTTCAAAATCATTCTTAACCGAATCCAGGTACCTTCTCCTTGGCCTACTCCGACTCCTCCTACCCTCTACTGCTGAACCCATGAGTCTCTTGGGTAACCTTGCTTCTCCCATGTGTGTAACGTGACCCCACCATCTAAGCCTGATCGCCCTGACTGCTACATCTATAGAGTTCATTCCCAGTTTTTCTTGGATTTCCTCATTGTGGACACCCTCCTGCCATTGTTCCCACCTACTAGTACCTGCAATCATCCTAGCTACTTTCATATCCGTAACCTCAACCTTATTGATAAGGTAACCTGAATCCACCCAGCTTTCGCTCCCAAACAAAAAAGTTGGTCGAAAGATTGAACGGTGCACAGATAACTTAGTCTTGGTACTGACTTCCTTCTTGCAGAAGAGAGTAGCTTTGCTACACTTCGCTTCCAGTTCTTTCACTATGTTGCCATCCTGTGAGAATATGCATGCTAAGTACTTGAAACCGTCCACCTGTTCTAACTTTGTTCCTCCTATTTGGCACTCAATCCTTTTATATCTCTTTCCCACTGACATTACTTTTTTTTGGAGATGCTAATATTCATATCATAGTCCTTATATTTCTGATCTAGCTCTGAAACATTACTTTGCAAACTTTCAATAGAATCTGCCATCACAACTAAGTCATCCGCATATGCGAGACTGCTTATTTTGTGTTCACCTAACTTAATCTCACCCAGCCAGTCTATTGCTTTCAACATATGATCCATAAATAATATGAACAACAGTGGAGACAGGTTGCAGCCTTGCCTTCCCCCTGAAACTACTCTGAACCATGAACTCAATTTACCATCAACTCTAACTGCTGCCTGACTATCCATGTAAAGACCTTTAATAGCTTGCAAAAGTTTGCCTCCTATTCCATAATCTCGTAGAACAGACAATAACTTCCTCCTAGGAACCCGGTCATATACCTTTTCTAGATCTATAAAACATAGATACAATTCCCTGTTCCATTCGTAACACTTCTCCATTATTTGTCGTAAGCTAAAGATCTGGTCCTGACAACTTCTAAGAGGCCTAAACCCACACTGATTTTCATCCAATTTGTCCTCAACTAATACTCGCACTTTCCTTTCAACAATACCTGATAAGATTTTACCCACAACGCTGATCAAAGAGATACCTCTGTAGTTGTTACAATCTTTTCTGTTTCCATGTTTAAGCATTGGTGTGATTACTGCTTTCGTCCAGTCTGATGGAACCTGTCCCGACACCCACGCCATTTCAATCATCCTGTGTAGCCATTTAAGACCTGACATTCCACTGTATTTGATGAGTTCCGGCTTAATTTCATCCACCCCAGCCGCTTTATTGCACTGCAATCTATTGACCATTTTCTCCACTTCCTCAAATGTGATCCTAATTCCATCATCATTCCTGTCCCGTTGTACATCGAAATCCGAAACATTACTAATCGTATTTTCACTTACATTGAGCAACTCTTCAAAATATTCCCTCCATCTGCCCAAGGCATCATCAGGATTCACCAGCAGTTTTCCTGACCTGTCCAAAATACTTATCATTTCCTTCTTACCTCCCTTTCGAAGACTGCTAATTACACTCCAGAATGGTTTTCCAGCAGTTTGACCCAAAGTCTCCAACCTGTTTCCGAAGTCTTCCCAAGATTTCTTCTTGGATGCTGTAATTATCTGTTTGGCTTTGTTTCTTTCTTCAACATAACACTCTCTGTCTACCTGAGTTCTAGTATGTAGCCATTTTTGATATGCCTTCTTTTTCCTTTCACATGCTGCCTTGACCGTGTCATTCCACCAAGCTGTTTGCTTCATCCTACCTTTACACATTACTGTTCCAAGACACTCTTTGGCCAATTCTAGTACTGTGCCCCTGTACCTTGTCCATTCCTTTTCCAGTGACTGCAACTGACTACACTCAACTAACTGGCACCTTTCTGAGATCACTGTTATGTACTTGTGCCTGATTTCCTTATCCTGAAGTTTCTCCACTCTTATCCTCCTACACATGGACCTGACCTCCTGCACTTTCTGCCTCACAATACCAATTTCACTGCAGATTAAATAGTGATCAGTGTCATCAAAGAATCCCCTGAATACACGTGTGTCCCCCACTGCCTTCCTGAATTCCTGATCTTTCATTATATAATCAATGACAGATCTGGTTCCCCTGCCTTCCCAAGTATACCGGTGAATGTTCTTGTGTTTAAAAAAGGAGTTTGTGATTACTAAGCCCATACTGGCACAGAAATCCAAGAGTTGTTTCCCGTTCCTGTTGGCCTCCATATCCTCTCCAAATTTACCCATAACCTTTTCATACCCTTCTGTTCGATTTCCAATCCTGGCATTAAAATCACCCATGAGCAGAACACTGTCCTTGTCCTTTACTCTAACAACTACATCACTGAGTGCGTCATAAAAACTATCCATCTTATCTTGATCTGTCCCTTCACAATGCGAATGTACTGACACAATCCTAATTTTCTTGCTAAACACTGTCAAATCTATCCACATCAGTCGTTCGCTTACGTACCTTATTGCAACTACGCTAGGTTCCATTTCTTTCCTGATGAAAAACCCTACATCCCATTGTGCTATTCCTGCTTTGACTCCTGACAGGTAGACCTTGTATTCTCCCACTTCCTCTTCTTTCTCACCCCTTACTGGAAAGTCACTAACAGCCAAAACGTCCAACCCCATCTTACTTGCAGCCTCTGCCAGCACTACCTTCTTCCCAGAGTAGCCCCCACTGATATTAATAGCTCCCCATCTCGTTACCATTCGTTTGCCGAGTCGTATCTTAGGAGTCCCTGGTTTGTCAATTAGAGGTGGGACTCCGTCACCTCCAAAGGTCCGAGGCATTTTGCTCTGATTGTTGCCAGCATCATATTTATACACTCCTGGAAATGGAAAAAAGAACACATTGACACCGGTGTGTCAGACCCACCATACTTGCTCCGGACACTGCGAGAGGGCTGTACAAGCAATGATCACACGCACGGCACAGCGGACATACCAGGAACCGCGGTGTTGGCCGTCGAATGGCGCTAGCTGCGCAGCATTTGTGCACCGCCGCCGTCAGTGTCAGCCAGTTTGCCGTGGCATACGGAGCTCCATCGCAGTCTTTAACACTGGTAGCATGCCGCGACAGCGTGGACGTGAACCGTATGTGCAGTTGACGGACTTTGAGCGAGGGCGTATAGTGGGCATGCGGGAGGCCGGGTGGACGTACCGCCGAATTGCTCAACACGTGGGGCGTGAGGTCTCCACAGTACATCGATGTTGTCGCCAGTGGTCGGCGGAAGGTGCACGTGCCCGTCGACCTGGGACCGGACCGCAGCGACGCACGGATGCACGCCAAGACCGTAGGATCCTACGCAGTGCCGTAGGGGACCGCACCGCCACTTCCCAGCAAATTAGGGACACTGTTGCTCCTGGGGTATCGGCGAGGACCATTCGCAACCGTCTCCATGAAGCTGGGCTACGGTCCCGCACACCGTTAGGCCGTCTTCCGCTCACGCCCCAACATCGTGCAGCCCGCCTCCAGTGGTGTCGCGACAGGCGTGAATGGAGGGACGAATGGAGACGTGTCGTCTTCAGCGATGAGAGTCGCTTCTGCCTTGGTGCCAATGATGGTCGTATGCGTGTTTGGCGCCGTGCAGGTGAGCGCCACAATCAGGACTGCATACGACCGAGGCACATAGGGCCAACACCCGGCATCATGGTGTGGGGAGCGATCTCCTACACTGGCCGTACACCACTGGTGATCGTCGAGGGGACACTGAATAGTGCACGGTACATCCAAACCGCCATCGAACCCATCGTTCTACCATTCCTAGACCGGCAAGGGAACTTGCTGTTCCAACAGGACAATGCACGTCCGCATGTATCCCGTGCCACCCAACGTGCTCTAGAAGGTGTAAGTCAACTACCCTGGCCAGCAAGATCTCCGGATCTGTCCCCCATTGAGCATGTTTGGGACTGGATGAAGCGTCGTCTCACGCGGTCTGCACGTCCAGCACGAACGCTGGTCCAACTGAGGCGCCAGGTGGAAATGGCATGGCAAGCCGTTCCACAGGACTACATCCAGCATCTCTACGATCGTCTCCATGGGAGAATAGCAGCCTGCATTGCTGCGAAAGGTGGATATACACTGTACTAGTGCCGACATTGTGCATGCTCTGTTGCTTGTGTCCATGTTTCTGTGGTTCTGTCAGTGTGATCATGTGATGTATCTGACCCCAGGAATGTGTCAATAAAGTTTCCCCTTCCTGGGACAATGAATTCACGGTGTTCTTATTTCAATTTCCAGGAGTGTAGTACCAGGGAAACAGGTTGCTAGCCTTACTTGCCCCGGGTCCCCTTTGAGTTTTACCCCTAACGGTTGAGGGACTAACCGGTGGATTTGGTAGTCTTTGCCCTCTGAGCACAAAGGTGACCACGACTCGGAATACGTCCGAGATGCCCAGCCTTATTCCAAAGTAACTGGTATCCCGACTGTCAGGACCACTTACTTGGCCACTCATACGTTGCCCGTGGTTTTGAACTAGGACATGACACCAGGAACCCACACAAGGAAGATCAGTCTCATTACTTTATTGTCACACCTCGTACTGTAGCAATTCTGCCTACAAATTTCATCGAGCTGTGTTATTGGCGCTGGCCGAAGTGGCCGAGTGGTTCTAGGCGCTACAATCTGGAACCGCACGACCGCTACGGTCGCAGGTTCGAATCCTGCCTCGGGCATGGATGTGTGTGATGTCCTTAGGTTAGTTAGGTTTCAGTAGTTCTAAGGTCTAGGGGACTGATGACCTCAGCAGTTAAGTCCCATAGTGCTCAGAGCCATTTGATTTTGTGTTATTGGCAGTGACATATCACACGGAATTTACTTTCATCCTGAAGCTCTGCACGCCAATTTATTTTCCGAGATTTTAGAACAACAAGATTATTCACTTCGCTAATTGTATTAAGTCTCTTCAGTAAATAATACATGAATTTAAAATGCGAGTTTCATTTACCATTACTATCAACTTCGCACGTTGAATCCGTTAGATGGAGCGATGTTTTGGTTTAGGCCACCACATAGCATTATTAATGCCAGTATATTGAGGGCGCCTGTTTTAGACGAAAAAAATTAACGTGATCATAATTTTGTTCGCACAGTTTTGGCCGAAGTGAAAAAGCCATTTGAATCCCCAGACCATCCTTGTAAACAGAGGACAAAGGTGGCGCTGAAATAGAATTTTTTGTTCGAAATGCAGCAACGTGTACCGCACAGAAAATTTTGAATACTATGTACATTATGCTCCATATTTAGGATTTGAAGTTGAGGGAAAATTACTCGATTTAAGAATGTCTACTGAAGAAACATCTGAAGTGAGGAAAGGGAGAATTACTTTTTCTTGATTTACATAGTAAACTTTTGATATGTGTTCTTGATAATGTTAATATTTTGAAAAATATGTCAGTGTTGTCAATTTCTAAACATTTTCGGGCAATCAAAGATGACTTATACCAGAAGCGAAACATCTGCCAATGCCGTCAAAGATCAGCAATATCAATAGCGGAACAACCACGAGTGCTCAGACAACGACCACAAAAGTAGAATTTCCAAAGAGGTATGTAAGGGGAGTTGGCACGACATCACAAACTTGAAGACGACGTCCGCCATATTAGCAGAGCAAAACATAAGCTTCTGTTGGGAGTGTTTTGATAAGAAAAGATTCCATCTTGCATCATTTAGAGGTGTAAAAGTCATTCTGATTATAATGTAAGTTGTAAAGGAATCACATTTCATTCGTAAGTGGACTCGTTCAAGCGGTATTTTCATTTATATACAAGAAATTTATTTTCGATTGTTACTTTTACTTTATTGGTTTTATCTCTGTAGTTTGACTTTAGATTTTCTGTCAGTACAACTCAACGAGCGGTCTGGTCGGACGCTGTGACAAGGAAATATCGCAGACATGCCCAGACATAGCAAAACATATTCTCAGATTTTTCAGGAAGAGGATACTGTCGGAAAGTTAGTTTCGTCATTACGTATTACGGAAAATGCTGTACTAGGAAAGCAGCCAAATAAATGGCTCTGAGCACTATGGGACTTAACATCTATGGTCATCAGTCCCCTAGAACTTAGAACTACTTAAACCTAACTAACCTAAGGACATCAGACAACACCCAGTCATCACGAGGCAGAGAAAATCCCTGACCCCGCCGAGAATCGAACCCGGGAACCAGGGCGTGGGAGAGCAGCCCTTTCACATCACATACTTCGCTTCAGTAGCAGATTCAGTGCGTGGGTGGGGGGGGGCTCAAAGAGGCTCAAGCCCCCCCCCCTCCCCGCCCAAAAAAAGTGAGACCGGCTGTGATAAATCTCAAATTAAACTTGGTATTATCCTACTGTCTCAGTACTATACTACCTGCAGTAAAATTTTCATCACTTGTTACATAACCAATTTTAAGTAGATGTGCTGTTTTCAAATTTTACACTTCTCTAAGATGGTGCTTATGTGACTAGTTTTTAAATCGCGCGCCACCCATTCGGAACGCAGCTACATACATACACCACTGCCACCACTACACGCCCGCCCGATATGAGTGTGCAGTTTGCGAGTACGCGCGCCGCGCTACTGTACACATAGAGCATTGTTGTATGGCTTCTCGAAACAGACACAATAGAATTCGCTGTTCAATAAGTTTTTAATTGTAATCAAGGCGTGGTTTTGCTTGTATTTGTCAGATTTTCAATGTAGGCAAGAAAACCTTCGTTTTTTTTTTACTGAAAAGGAAGAAAGAAGAGGTAGAATCGAGCGAAAATGAACGAGTGTTACCTGGAAACAATGTCGGTGACCTATCATTGTCGACTCAACGTTCAGCAGGTACATCTTTCAGATTATTTTGTCTGTACTTAATGAAATTCATGCAAATACGATTAGGCTAGTTTGTGACTTTTTATTGGGTTGAGTTCGTCGACCTTTCGGTCGGCGTGGTGTGCGTGGCTGTGGACTGGATTCTGGATCAGTAATGCGAAGTTAGTGATTTTTCCTATTAAATTTGGTGGCTTTGAGTACCTGTCTAGTGTGCAGATTTTGCATCTACTGGCTGGTGTGAATTATGGTGGATTGTAAAAATTATTTTTCAAAATCACTTGATCCATTCTATATACAGCAAACATACAGCTTGGACGCCTAAATACTATGTGCTACTTTTGACAATTTTGTAAGGCTTGCGTGTTGTAGGCAACTAGTAATATCACCATTGTTTGCCTTGATGTTGTAATCAGTACTAAGATCCGATGATGGCGGCTTTAGTTTCGCCGAAACCGGTAATAATGGAATAAAAAGAATTCCTGCGATCTTGGCTAACAGTTTATTGTTTTACAAGCACCTAGTTCGCTCCCACATGAGCACAACGTGCTCCCTACAAAACAGCACTATTTGATTTGCTAATGTCTTGTAGCTCTTAAATTTATATCACCTAAACATTTATAATACAAGGAATTTTGTCTTCGTTTCCGTGTTGTTTTGTGGCCGTATTGTCATCCACCCGTTGTGTTATGCGCTCTAGTATTAATAAATCTGAAATTGAATATCAGTAGTGCCGGTGGTAATGCGGTGTTTCTAAAATCACTTGCTGTTGTTTTAGTGCCAAGCATATGTAAAGTGAAGGGGCAGTATACCCAGAAATTTCGTACAGAATCGCCATGCGACTGTAAATTTGCAGACTGACTAGAAAGAATTCAAGGCGATGACACGAGAGCATATTGTAAATTTTGTCGTAATATATTGTTGGCGTGTTCTGCTGCAATAATAAGCCGCAGTGACGTAAGAAAATAACACAAGACAGTGGCAGTATCATTGTCAACAAACAAAAATACCTTTCAAAACCGTGAAAAAGTATTCAGAAGTGAACCAAGTTGAGGGTTCCCTTGCATTATTTGTTTCCACCCATTGTCCAATTATGTCATGTCATCACTTAACTGATTTGTGCAAGAGTAAATTCACAGACAGCAATATTACCAGAAATCTTAAAATACGTAGAACAAAATGTAGTGCAGCTATAAAACATGTAATAAGGCTGTATTTTGTGGAAAATTTGGTGCAAGATATCGGTGACAGCGTGTATATCATTGTAATTAGTGAATCAACAGACATTATCGTGGCCAAATTTTTCGGAACAACAATAATATATTACAGTGCTCAACCAATGCGATCATTTCAACTTTCTTAAACTCAGGCGATCTGGAACATTATAATGCACAGTCTAGTGTAACAGCAATTAAAGACACGCCTCAAGAGTTGAAATTAGATCTAAACAAGCTGCAAGATATAGGCACAGATAATACAAATGTAACTGTATGTGCTCTCAATGGTGTCAGTCAAATTTTGAAAAATGTAATTCTGCATTTAATTGTCATAAAATGTGTAAGCCATCCAGTTTAACTTGCTGCTTCTGCTGCATGTGAGGCGCTCCAGGAAATCTGGACTTCTTAGGTAGGGAAACATATAACTGATTTTTGCATTCTTCAACTCGCCAACAGCCGAACAGTGACATTTGTCGGACTGTCAAAGGAGCAGAACCCCTTAAAATTCCAAGCACATGTGATAGGCGATGGTTGTCCATAAAGCCTGCGGTAACAAAAACTACAGGCCAGCGGTTAGAGCTTAGAAAGCACATTGAAATAACGGGAATCAAAGACAACAGTTATACTGCAGAAATGCTTTATTCAGTGTTTTCTGATGGATCCAATTAGGCGTATTTAAATATTTTCCTAGACGATTCTTTCAAAGTCGCATCTGGTTAATTACATTTTGAACCCAACACAGAAGATCCATGTAAGCTGTTACACAACCACGTTGTGCTAACAGAATCATTAATGAAAAAAGATTTTGTCCCTACATATCCTATGCAAAGAAAATTAAATTTAGACTTTGAAAACCACTTAGATCCCAAAACATATCTAGGATATTAGTTCGAAAATAAAATTAATGAACTGAGAAAGTCTTAATTATACCCAGAACAAGAACATGTCCTACGTCTGAGATGCATCCAGTTTGTGTACCAATTAATAATTCAGTCGTTGCAACGACTTGCAGACAACAATGAAATTTTGAGGGGACTTTCACTTCTTCCCGTGCCCAAGGCTCTTCGTGTCGTTAAAAAGTAATTGATTTCTTTGCTTGAATCGTGTGATATTGATCCTTGCACAATAACAAAAACTGATTTTCAGTGACAATATTCAGCTTTTATCAAATGGTCCGAAACAGACGTTGGTAATTTCTGGTGTGAAATGCTTCAACACAGAGATACAAATGAGGTCAACCAATTTCACGAATTGACAACTTTTGCGCTGTCACGACTGATGTTACCACGGTCGAATGCGGAAGTGGAAAGACTTTTTAGCCAGATGAACATTATTAAAACCAAAGCGAGAAATAAAATGTAATCCGAAATGATGAGTCCGCATTTGTCGATTCGAGCAGGAATCGGATGGAAGAAACAATGTTGCCACAATGATGAACTGCCAACAGAAGCGCTGACACAGGTAGGAACTTACAACTTCGTAACATGGACAGCCACAGCTGTTGAAATTCGTAGAGACTTGAAACTGAGTGAAACTGCAGACAGCTGTTAGCTGATCGTTTATCGACCCGAACGGTTTCGCTGCGTTAAAGCAGCCTATTCGGGTGTAAGTGGTGTCACATAAATTAGCACATGGAGATGCTTCCAACATTCGTAGTCAGAGAATCCACTAGTGCTTTACCCCTACGACTACTGACTACAGTTGTCGCAACACCTGCACAATTTGCCCCAGTGTTTTGCCGATTTTTATTCGTTGAGCACTTCTCCTCTTCATGGGGTTGGATTCTCCGACTACGAATGTTGGGGTGTCTCCAGGTGCTAATATATGTGACACCACTTACACCTGAAGATGTTGCTTTAACGCAGCGGAACCGATCGTGTTAGCAGACCATCAATTAACAGCTGTTTGCGGTTTCATTAATGTGACCTGATAGGAACTGTTAACGACATGTAAAGTGTCTTTATCCGCTACTATCTCTGCCTCTGGTGTTGAACCTCCTGTCGAGGAAGACGTTGATAACCCTGAGCTCTTCATTTCCTCTTAGGTAAGTTCACTGTGCCACAAGTCATAATATTGTTCTAGCTTTCAAGAAAGGGATAAATTCAATTGTCTCATACGTTTGGTTACTCAACATACCCAGTGATTAAAAAATAACAACCTAATGTTTTTGTTAAAGGCACAGAAACGTAGTGGTTTATAGTGGTTTGAATAAGTTGTTTCAGTGGGGAATCTCATTTCACTGTTGGCAACAAAAATGCTCTGAGCATTCGATCCTCTCTACCTGCCCTACAAAGGACAGCGTGAAGTAATATTTGGCGTAAATGATGTTTGTAATATCAGTCATAGAGTTTGTTCGGTTTTCAATTCTTTTTAAACTAGCTTTCTTCGCGCGCATGCCGATGTTGCCGTGAATTTCATACTTTCATACGGCGTTATTCACCTAAAATCGTTATATAATCTTTTAATTGGTTAAAGTACTCATCAATGATAACAACTTTTACTGTCGGATCAACTTCAAAATCGCGAAAAATCATCTGTTTCATACATTTTGGTAGAGTAGGTTAGTTTGTATGTAACTTTTACAGGGACTAGCTGATTTCATGTTTGTCCCATAATAAATGAAAAGCTACATATTAATGAGTTTTTTTTCAAACCCTTAAATGATTATTTGCCTTTTTAAATAACCCTGTGATATAGTTCCGAAGTTTTATTTTAATTGTTGGTAAGTTGATGCTTTGCTTATGTATGAGTCTCCGATTCGCACACAAGTTGCAGTTTTTGTTTGCTGTTGTTTCAGAAACAGAACCAGTGTCAGTGGGAGCGGCTACTTGCGCTGAAAATCCTTTTGATATTTCTTATGTGGTAGGAAAAGTACTCAGTGAAAGGGAATGTATAAACATCTGACGGAGTCTTCAGAACAACCTCGTAATTATGAACTTTCGAAGCAGACAGAGTGTGGACAAAAAAGAAAATTTAATTCTGATTGGCTAAAGGAATACTCTTGGCTAGTCTATAGCCAACAACAGAACGGTCCATATTGTTTGCCTTGTGTACTATCTTCTGGTCCAGATAGTGGGGGCAAGCATTCTGTGGCTCTAAGTTCTTTAGTCACTCGTGTGCTTTGCAAATACAAAAAAGCACTAGAAGTCGTAAGAAACCAATCAGCCACGCATTATCACAAAATGGCAGTTTTAAAAAGCACACATTTCTAAAGTTCACATGAAAACCCTGAAATAGCTGTAAATAATTTAATCGAAATTGAGAAGCTGAAAATCATTAAATCAAACAGAGAGCAGCTGATTCCTGTAGTAAAGCCGATCATATTATGTGGTCGAGAAAACATACCGTTAAGAAGCCACCGAGATGATGGTACACTGAGTGATGAAATCAGCCAAGGAAAATTTCGAGCACTTTTAAAATTTCGCATTGACTCAGGTGATTCATCTCTCCAAAAACCTTTAGAGACTGCGCCCAAAAATGCTACATATCCGAGCAAAACAACTCAGAATCAGCTGATCGATTGTTGCCATTCTGTCATTATGAAAAAGGTGCTCGACAACGTCAAAGAAGCAAAATATTATGCTGTCCTTCGTGACGAAACAACGGATGCCAGTGGTACAGAGCAACTCATTGTATGTATGAAGTATCTGAATTTTCAAAAAAGTACAATACACGAAGACTTCATATGCTTTCTATCTGCAACTGATGTGACTGGTGCCGCATTAAGCGATCGAATCGTTCACGAATTAAACCAAGTCGGCCTACAAGTTAAGAATTTGAGAGGTCAAGGTTTTGATGGAAGTGCCAACATGTCTGGATAGTTCAGTGGCGTACAATCCCGAATAAATCAGCTCCAACGGATAGCGACTTATATGCATTGTGCAGCACATAAACTAAACTTAGCTATCATGAGGGCCTACAGCTTGCCTAGTATTCGCAATGTGATGGGAGTTGTAAGCCGCGTTACAAATTTTGTGAGCCAGACAGCAAAAAGGTTGGAACTTATCAAGCGAGCTATCCTTGAAAAACACCCAGAGGCGAAAAGAGTTAAGTTACATGCTGGCTTGAAAGGCATGATGCACTCCTTCAGTTCAAAGAGCTCTTTGACTCTGTAACATTTATTTATTTATTTATTTATTGCTTTTACGACCCTATTGGATCACTTTAGTTCAAATCTTGTAGTCGTCCTTAGCCGTTTCATTTGTTTGGCTGTTTCTTCTTTCTTTTTAGCCCATATTTTTTTGAGCCGTTCCGATCTTCGTTTTCTTTCCTCCTCTGAATACACCACATTTCGTCTCTGCCTTGGTTTGTGCGTGAGTGTTATTGTGTTTGTTTTTACCCATTCGCTGTATTTCTGTGATTTTGTTACAAGATCCTCCTTCGAGATTCCTAGTTCTTCCATGTCCTTCTGCACTTCTCTCACCCAGTTTGACTTGATTTTTTTATTCCAATAAAAGTCGATCAGTCGTTTAGCTAGTCTAGTGTCTTCCGTTCTCAGTATGTGTCCCAGGAATGATATCCTTTTCCTTCTGAAGAATTCTGTTAGTGGAGTGATTGTTTTGTAGACGGTTTCGTTTGGGATTATTCTCCATTGGCCTTCCACTAGGTTCTTCTTGTTTATACACTTTCTTACTATCCTTCTTTCTATTTTTTCTATTGCTTCTATCTCTCCTATTTTATACGGTCCGGAGATTGTCTCGCATGCGTATTGTATTTCCGGGAGAATCACCGTCTGGTAATGTCTGATTTTGGTTTTTGTTGATAGGCATCTCTTATTGTATATGTTCTGAGTTGTGAATAGAGACTTCTTCAGTTTGTCAGTTCTTTCTTTCCAGTTTATTTTCTCGTTATTGTTGTGTGTTATTGTTTCCCCTAGATACTTGAATTTTTTCACCAGTTCTACTTTAGTGTTGAAAATTGATATGTGATCAACGCAGAGAGGATCCCTGACCATGATTTTGGTCTTTTGGAACGAGATTTTTAGTCCAATTTTCCCAGCTATCTCTTCTAGTGTCTCAATTTGCGTTCTTGCCTCTTTTATGTTGTTTGCTAATAGCGCTAAGTCGTCCGCAAAACCTAAACAGTTTACTTTGATTTTTGTTCCTACTTTTATTAGTTCTGGATTAATCTTCCTCCATTCTCTCATCAGATATTCCAGTGCACAGTTAAACAGAATTGGGGACAGCCCGTCCCCCTGTCTTAATCCTGTTTTAATTTCGAACGCGTCTGAGGTTGCTCCTCTGAATTTGACTTTAGAGGTTGTGTTCTCCAGTGTAAGCCCAATCATTTTGATCAGTTTGGGGTGTAAGCCTAAATTTCTCAGTATCTTCTTCAAAGATTCTCTATGTATGCTGTCGTAGGCTTTTTGGAAATCGATGAAAGAGATCACTAGTTGTTTGTTTCTTGATTTGTAGTAGTCGATGATTAGCTTTAGGTTTAATATTTGTTCTGGGCAGCTTCTTCCCGGTCTAAATCCCGCCTGATACTCTCCCAGTTCTTTTTCTAGTTGGTCTCTGACCCTGTTATAAATTATTTTGGAGAGAATCTTGTACGTACAGTCCAGTAGGGAGATCCCTCTATAATTGCCTGGGTCTGTCTTACTCCCTTTTTTGTGGATGGGACATATTATCGCTGTTGTCCATCTTGTCGGTAATTTCTCCTCTTTCCAGATCTTTTGAATGTTCTTGTGGAGGCTGGCCACTGCGTTTTCTCCGGCGTACTTCCATAGCTCTGCCGTTAGTTGGTCTTCTCCGCTAGCTTTGTTGTTTTTTAATTGTTTAATTGCTATTTCCACTTCTGATATTGATGGTGCTTGTATGTTCTCTTCCGGTGTCCTGACTTCTGTGTTAGTATTTATGTCGAGTATATTGATCGGGTCTTCGCAGTTCAGAAGATTTCGGAAGCTTTCCGCCATAATATTGGCATTTTCTTCATCGTTGTGTGCCGTTACTCCTTCTTTGTTTTTGAGCATGAGGGTTGGTGGTGTAAAGGTTTTGGTTTTTTCCCTAAATGTTCTATAGTATTGCCGTGAGTTGTTTTTGGCAAAGCTATCTTCTATTTGGTCCAGCAGTCCGTGATGATACTTTCTTTTGCTATTTCTTAACGTTCTTTGAGTTATTTTCCTTTGTTGGGTCAGCGTTGCAAAATTTTCGTCAGTTTTGTTATTTTGGAATTTCTTCCACGCTTCATGTCTCTTGTCGACTGCCTCCTCACACACTCTGTCCCACCACTGGTGTTTTTTTCTCTTTTCGGGTTGTGCTATTTCTGCGGCTATTGTTTTCAACTTCTCTGTCAGTTCTTCCAGTTCCGTGTCTGATTGGACTGTGTTTGTTTTCATTGCGTATTGTGTGTTGTTTTGTATTTTTGCTTGGTCGTGGGTTCGTCTCAACCGGTTGGTTCTTTTTTTCTTTTTTCCAGCCGGTGTTATCTTGATTTTTATTTTGGACAGGTAGTGATCAGAGCCCAGGTCCTTTCCCCTCAGAACTTTAACGTTGTAGATTTCTCTGTGATGGTCTTTGTCCATACAGACATGGTCAAGTTGGTATTCGCCCTTTTTCCAATCAGTGTGTTTCCACGTTTTCTTCTTGTGTGGTCTTCTTTTGAATCTGGTCGATTTAATCACCATTCTGTGTTCTCTGCAAATTTCTATCAATCTTCTGCCATTTGACTCTATCGTATAGTTCCTTGAAGAAATGGACAGAACTTCTCCGCAACGGAATGTGCAAGTCTTTTGGCTTCTATTCAACGAAATGACTTTGTCCTAGCTTTGGCGGGAGATGGTAGACAGTGTAAGAATACCGGAACGATAGAGAGAAACGAAATATGAAGAAATTTTCCAAGAGGCGTGTCATATTGTAGAACCTTTGGACATCCAAGTGCTGGCACCCAGAATCGCCAAACTTTCTGTTAATCGCTCAAATATGGAAGCACCTGATGCTCAGGAATACTACAGGTAAAATAAACCTTTAATACATACACCCACTTTTTGCTTGATGCAGCATTTCTTTCTTTTCTGTTCTTTCGAGTTCGAGAATAATGTCATGTCGTGTTTTGTTTCAGATTGAATGTATTCCTTTCTTTCGTCGATTTTGTATTGGAACAGCTGAGGAGTTGCTTTTCGAGGGCAGAGCACTCTTCAGTTCTCGACCTGTTCACCCTTGTACCAAGTGCCATCGTAAAAACGAAAAATATGAACTATTTAGTGGCAGCTGCACGTGTTTACAGCAGCGACTTGCCTCATCCTCTCTCGTTATCGGGAGAAATAACTCTTTGGAAGGAGCTCTGGAGGGACAGGGAACATCCCCCCACAAACAGAAGCAGAGACACATCAAGAGACAAATGAATTTTTCCCTAATACAAAAATTCTACTTGTGTGGAGCGTAGTTTGTCTTGGCTGAAACTAAAAAAGTCGTACCTTGGTACGACAATGACGGATGACAGGTTGAATGGTTTGGCTGCCGTGTATATTCACCGAGATATATCTGACAGCCTACAACGTGTTGAAGTTTTTGAATAATTTGCAAAGCGTTATGCGAGGAGACTCGCTATGCGTTAAATGAGCAGAATAAAATTATGTGTGCTTTTTGGTATATTAATGTTTACCTTGAGAAAGCCTAAGCTCAATTGGGTCAAGCCCCTCCCAAAACAAAATCCCGCATACGCCACTGGGCTTCTTGGCTATTTTATCTCTGTAATTTGAATTTAGATTTTCTATCAGTACAACTCAATGAGCGCTCTGGTTAAACGCCGTGAGAATAAATAAAATATTGCAGACTGTGCAGACATAGCAAAACATACTCTCAGCTTTTTGGGGAAGAGGACACAGACGGAAACTCAGTTTCGACATTACATATTAAGGAAAATGCTGTACTAGGAAAGCAGCCTTTTCACATCACATACTTCGCTTCTTGGTTATTCGAAACATGTAACAAAAGAAAATAACAACAACGAGGCTAAATGCGTCTATTGCTGTTCAAAATATGCATTTCAGATTAGAAACACGTCTGAAAATGCGTTCCTGACGCTTTGTTATTCACGAGAGCATTGTAACATTTTCTGTTTAAAACTATTGTTGCGTGGAAACGACAGAAATTAAGAACAAAAACCAATTGTAAACCATAACCTGCTGATGTTTAAGGGCTACTGAAATGATGGCGCCCGCTTCAAAGCCATGCGCAGCGCGTGTCTGTAATCCCACTTCTCCGTAGTGACCATGCGGTTCTAGGCGCTACAGTCTGGAGCCGAGCGACCGCTACGGTCGCAGGTTCGAATCCTGCCTCGGGCACGGATGTGTGTGATGTCCTTAGGTTAGTTAGGTTTAAGTAGTTCTCAGTTCCAGGGGACTGATGACCTCAGAAGTTAAGTCCCATAGTGCTCAGAGCCATTTGAACCAATCCCAATTCCCTTTATCATATCTCTATGAGAATTTCACAGGCAAAATCTAATATCAGTTAAATGGAAAGAAACTACTGGGACCATGCGTTCCTTAGTTGGACGGGAAAATATAAAAACTTCACATTTCAGACGACAAGTTCGGATTGTTCGAAGGATAAGGAAGGAAGTCGGTCACAGCCCTTTCAGAGGAACCATCCCGGCATTTGCCTGGAGCGATTTAGGGAAATCACTAAAATCTGAATCTGGATGGCCGACGCGGATTTGAACCGTCGTTCTCACGAATATGAGAACAGTGTGCTAATCACTACGCCACATCGCCCAGAAAATAAGATGATCAACACTTTAATTATCTTATCTGCTGTTGTGAAGATTAGTTTAATCATACTTCTTTTACCATCTGCAACTGTAATATAATATCTGATCTACTTTTCTTCAATGGAAAGGAGCTTATTTTTGAACGGCTGTTAGCGAGATTGTCGCGTAGGAATTAGCTAACGCTGTGCTGCAGTTGGCGCCCGACGTCTGCACCGAGAGCCAACATGTTAATTAGATCGCTGACGTCAGTATATAAGAAAGGTAGATTTGGTCAAATCTAATTTAATGCTGTCTTTCAAATAGGATAACTAATAACTTCTTCTTGGTACACAAGACTACGGTCGGTAAGTGTCTATAAAGCACGAGTTTGCAGCTGTTAATGGCTATTGTATTTGTTAAATTTCAACAAAGCTAACCCCGAGGGGAGACAGACATCTCAATAAATCCGGATCTGCTTCCTAGTAAGATAATACAGAGAAAAGAAGAACGCTATTTTTTAACAGAGAGAGTAAAATGAACGTGCGAGTCTTTACAAACTAGAGTTGGGCAACATGATTCTTTTTCGCGATTCGATTCCTACGATTCAATCTCACATTGCGAATCGATTCCTACGATTCGTTCACGATTCTTTCACAATTCATTCTAGTCTGCGATGGCACGATTCTTACGGAATGCAAAAAGTTCTACATCTTACTCACAGATGGCAGGACATGCCTAAAATTGTCAATGGGGTTAGAATCGAACTGAGTCATGATAAGATATGCCAGAAATAGTTTATTTATGAGTAAACATGCAAATGACGTTACAAGTGTGATTCTTGATTTATACGTGTAATGCCTTAATTGTTGAAAGGTCACGTTTGATTTGATTGCATCTATTGTTTTATTTCAGTATGCCAGGAAAGAGGAGTCGATTTGTGCGGAAGGTGGTGCAAAATTACGTGGTATGCCAGTTTTGTTGTGTGGCTTGAACGTATCTAACTACAGACGTCTGTTTTATAGTAACAAAATCTAGCAGTGAGGCAGACGTGGTTTGCCTCATATCATCCTAAGTTTTTCTGTGCTAAATGTCTTTCCAACTCCATATCACCCTTGTAATTCATAACGCAGCTGACAGCCCTCCGCCGGCCGAAGTGGCCGTGCGGTTAAAGGCGCTGCAGTCTGGAACCGCAAGACCGCTACGGTCGCAGGTTCGAATCCTGCCTCGGGCATGGATGTTTGTGATGTCCTTAGGTTAGTTAGGTTTAACTAGTTCTAAGTTCTAGGGGACTAATGACCTCAGCAGTTGAGTCCCATAGTGCTCAGAGCCATTTGAACCATTTGACAGCCCTCCCACACAGCAAATTTAGCTTAACTTTCATTTCTTCTAAATACAAAGCATAGGTATTTTGCTTTTAATTTGTCTGAGAACTTGCCGCTGTCACTGCTATTTACGTGAGAAGACGACATACTTCTAAACAATAGGATTCAATCGTATACAGCGACATTACTTCACTAAAATTTAATATGAATCTGAATACGATAACATTCGAAAACTCGATCTTTATAGACGGTATTACACGGCGATCCGCCAAGAATGGTATTGGTTAGAGAGCCTACATTCTCTCTATATAGGCTCTGTAATATTGGTCTAGTGCGACAGCCATTTAGTGGCGGCACTGGTGGAACTAACAGAATTAGCAAAGTAGCAGTGAAGTAATGTCGCTGTATACGATTGTATCCTACACTTTAGAAGTATGTCGTCTTCTCACATAAATATTAGTGTTAGAAGCAAGTTCTCAGACAAATTAAAAGAAAAATACCTATGCTTTGTATTTCGACGAAACAAAAGTTAAGCTAAATTTGCAGTGTGTGAGGGCTGACAGTTGCTTTATTGTGAATATAAGGTGCTGTGGAATTGGAAAGAGCACAGAAAAACGTAGGATGATATGAATCCGCGCATGTGCACTATATACGGATAGTAAATGGGAAATGCCTTTACGCTCGTTCCCGTCAGCCACCGCCAAATGTCAGCTTGGTTTTCACGAGTACTATTACGGCCCACGAACTTCGTTTGTTCGTTCCGAGCTTCCTTTGTTCACACGCATCCTCCAGTTGACTGCCATCTGGCGGTCGTAATCATTCGGCACGACTCGGCATGATTCGGAAGTTGCCTTCGAAGCATAGCGTACTAAGAATCGATGAATCGTTGGAACTTGGAATCGTCACGACTCGGAAACACGCAATCGTTCTTACGATTCTTTTGAACGACGATTCGTCCGTATCACGATTCGATTCTTACGATTCTTTATTTAGAGTCGTTCAAATGAACGACTCATTCACGAATCGCCACAACTCTATTACAAACACTTTCAGCGCTTTATTCGTCTAGTTGGGGAAATAACATTAAAATGATTCACGTGATTTTTAAATGTAATTTTACTAGCATATACTGTACTTAATTTGAAAGCTGATGACGCTATGTTTCCGTTACACTTTGTCAAGCGTCTGACCTAGCGGTTACTTTTCGGTAGACTCAACAACAAGCAGTTTACTGCAATTGTTGTCGGAGGATAAAAGCTACCCTAAACGTTACGCATTACTAGAAACCGACTTAAAGTCATATTTGACAGCTAACTGGCTAGACTATTTCCACCACCAACGCACCAATGGAACTGTCGGCCCCCGTATGTGTTGCCACTTCGACTAAGCGAAGCATTGCACCTGTCGCTCTCAAGTAGGCAACTTTTCCGAAAGCGAATATGTCTATTTCAAGGAAAAACATAACATCGGGATTAAAATTAAGAACACATTATCATATTCTTAAAATTTCAAAATTTTTACCTGATTTTTGTATGTGACAGAGACTTTAAAGTACTGACAAAACTACAAAAAAAGCCGTTTTAAAAAACTTATATGTAGCAATCGCAATGCGATATGCAACTTTGGGATCACTCATTGCCAGGAAGTGTTTTGGTGATAAAAAAAAAGGGGACTTGACAAGATGGAAACTATTTACCGGATGGAAAAAATTGACTTTAGTCTTCATCTAATTACAATTCGTAACACTTTTACACTTGCTTAGAGATAGTGTAGGGGCCTAGATGACAACTGAAATTCAGTTGTTTCAACTTGATTTTTACGGGAGAGATACTTTATATCTTAAACATAGCACTGTAAACTGTAGAATTATTTTCACATACGGTAAGGACAGAGGAACCTGATGGGCTCACCATAACACTAGACAACCCAGATGACTCAGTGTTCAAGACACTGGAATCGTATTCGCTCAGCTGTCCTGATGTAGGTTCTCCGCTACTTGCCCAAATGAGTTCAGGCGTGCTTAAGGGTGATCCCACCAGTTGGTCAAATTTATTTCCTTCCTGCATCCTCCTCAAGCTCGGGTACCACCCCTAATAAACTCGATGTCGTCGAATGGTTTAACGCGGATATTAGTTTCTTTCTTTACCACATTTACCGAAGACTCTAAAATACACAAGAAATTAAATATCGTCTTCAAAAATATATTTAAACTGCGACAAATAACTCATACAAGAGACCTGCAACTATTTTGTGAATACTGACCGCATCTTTTTCACAGTCTTTTGACCACTAATAACAACAATCCACTTGCAGAAACTATTCATTTACGCATTTCGGGCAAAGCCCACCATCAACAAAATCAAATGAATTACTTAATACAGTGTGTCGTGTTACATGCTTTCTGTCGTTACAGCATTTCAATACAAAAGAAATCACGTGACACGATAAATTTTATCAATTCCTTTGATCTGACATTCTCATGAAGTACTGTATTCGAAACGCGTAAATGAATAAAGCCTTACCAACAGGTGGAGTCTTGTTACTGGTGGCCAACGAGCGGTGAAAAAGTCGTATTCAGTATTGAAAAATGAAAGTCCTTTTCGAAATTATGATTTGCACGTTTCCTGAATTATCGATTATCGCGCAGTAGGTGTGTACCCTGTTCGCATGCTGGAATTTCGTCATACTATCGGCGTGTCTAATGTGCACTGAAGAGTCGACAGTGAGAGATGCAAGAACAAAGCACCTTAAAAGAACATTAAGAATGGAGTCTCTGGGAAAGTAAGGACCCTATTACCGCCAGATGTATGCGCGAAAGGGAAAGAAACGCGGCGCTTTTCGTGACGCCGGCCGGAGCGGCGTTGCAGGACCTCGCGTTTCGTGGCTCTCCGGGGCTGGGCGTGATGGCCCTCTGACCTGTAGCGTCGTCACCTGTCGTGGGCCTCCGATCAGTCGATTTCACGGCGACCGAGAGCTCGTTCAAAGCAGGCGATAACGATCTATCGCAAGGCGAGACTTCGCTTTGTGTTTATTTCATTACCATTTGCCCATAAAACACGAAAAAAGTTTTGCTGGGCGCTCGAGGAGAGTATGAATGCCTTCTCGTGACGGAGTCGGCATTTCTGTTTATGCGTTATTACTCAGGAAGTTGTTTTTATCTCATAGAGGACGGAGGAGTTCAGCGGTCGCAGCACATTCTTCACCCGTTCATGCCATCAAACGTTCGCTAATTTAGTCACAACCAATTAACGTAACATTTGCTAGCTGAATATGCGTTTACGTTTAGAATATTATAAATAAATACGTAAAGACATTTAAAATATGAGCAGCTCGATTTCGTCATTCAGCTGTTCCTGCTCAATTCTAGAGCTGTTGATAAAATATCGATATAGCGATACTTTGCCCAAGACGTACCGATATTTACAGGCGTGTACATCGACATATCGAACCGAAAAGGCAGTATGGAGTGCTGATATTTATATTTTATTTTTTTCTCAGGTTTCGTTAATTATTTGAATTTATCCTCTTGAAATTGTAGTAGAACATAATTTTGCTTTAACTGTGTGAAGGAGTCTTACTACTTTTCTCTCTTTGACTGTGTGAAGCAGGTACAGCTGGCACAACAAGAAGTCCCATTGCAGTGGGAGGTGGTGGTGTTAATGGAATAATGTGAAAAAATAGCACATCAGTTTCGTTGAAAAGACAATTTTTGACGCAATTTGTGTGCTATATCTTCACATCTGCAATTTTTAACGCAACTAGTGTGCTATTTCTTCACACTGGTAGTCTTCAAAAACAGTTCCTGAAAAGTGATGAACAAAAATCTAAATGACAAGACGGTGGGTGAAGACAAGAAGCGTGAGGTGAAGAGCCGACATAATCGGTGCTCGCCTCTACCAAGAGAAACTGTAACGTTTAACTTCACCACGCAATTCTGACAGTACAGCTGCTACGTCGCTGGCGTTTGCAGAAATGAAAAAAAAGGGAAGCTTATTGATGTACAGAATATGTAATAATAAATCAGTACTCAAATATACAGCTCTAAGACCGGCAGTATATGTACAGTGTGCAGGCGATATTTTTATAGGCCGGTACGTCGAAATTTTTTTCGTCGATATGCCTATACCTTTTCAATATATGGAGAGCCGATAATAATATATTATAAAATATCGGTGCATCGGATTCCCGAAATTTGAAAAATACAGACCTACTCCGTTCACAGCCATTGTTCATCAGTATGAAGATTATCATGTGATGCTGCAAACCGGTCATCATGTAATAAACGTGTCTTGCGATTTAGATTGCTGTAATTAACTTCAAAGATTATATTTTGATAGTTTATATCTCCAATAATGTTTTCAAAACTAGAATATTAATGTTTACAATAGCTTCTACCAGCAATCTGATAGTCTGAGACGCGTTTCAGCGAATATTCTTAATGTACCGTAAACCGGGGTTAGTTTGGCCCAACTTTTGCCTGTCTTTTTTATATGTAGCAAGAAAACAAAGGATAATGGCGGAGAGAAAATTTCAAATACATTTTGCTGGTATTGTTCAACTGTTGTATTATGAGTTGAAAAAGATATGGAACAAAATACGTCACATATGTTGCTTTGGTACAGCTAAAAAACGTGAGCGAATGGTACCCAACCTTGGGGCTACTTTGACCCACTCAATCTTTTCCTTATGAAAAAGTGATAATATAATATTGTGACAAAGTAAACTCAATGAATGTCTCTAGAGTAGACGTTCAGGAACACGAGGAGCACATAAAATATTAAATTTTGAAGGAAAGGACGGGGAATAATGAACTTTACTCAGAAAAAGACACAATAAATACACAAGTGTAGCATATTTCATCAGCTGACTAGTTTTCAAGTGACATGTTACTATATGCAAAACCAATATATAGCAGTAGAAAACTACGTAGTATGGATATGAGCCGTATCACACAAATTGTCGAAGCTCTGCTACTCGAAAATAGCCACGTTTTGTTAGTCATGTTGGACTGATAATTCTCATCATATCTTTCCAAGGATAAAGTAGTTTATGTTTTTGTTCCGAGCATTTGCGGTAGGGCTTTGTCTGTCTCAGACAGTTCACTTTAGCAGCCTCATCACCCATCTCGCTCTCAATTCCGGAATATTCTTCTTTGTCATATAAATTTGTAGCGTGTTGTCCAATTTTTAATTTCTCTTTCAACATTTTGTAATGCTGAACACCATCGTTCTCAGCACAGAAACTTTCACAATCATCGTGATATTCTAATACCACTTCATCGTCTATCTGTGGTTATTTGGTCCGAGCAAAAGTAATAGCAAATTTTGCAAAAATGTGCACCATTTTACAGAAGTGTTAAATATATTGCCTAAATTGAAGTTAACACAAATGACACCTTATTGCCTACACAACTTTTTTCGTGGTACATGCGTTAAACGTATTTTTAGGGGTTACCAATTCCATATTTGTGGCATAAACAGCTGTTATTCAGGTATTATTCTTTTTGTCAAGGCAGCCATTCAGATGACTTCCGCGCTCTGAGGGGAAGTCATTGTTATCGTTAACCGTCCCCACATGTTAAAACATTATACTTAGGGTATGACACCTAGCTCCACGTGTGGTATTGATGACTTAAATAATACAGAACTCCACTAATTACGTTTTTTCGTCGAAATAAATCGTGTATTTTTGATAGAATTAAGCACGGTTTCATTCTCCCAGGAAGTTTCATTAGTGTAGCGTTCTTAATCTATCACAGTTACTGTGAGATTTCAAATTCTAGCGGGTTTCATGGTTGACACAAATTGCAACAGTCACTAGAAAAAATTGTTAGAAAGTGTGATGAAATGATACTAACTATGCCACTTACATTGCAGGACAGAGCACATCCTAATACACACCTCCTGAAATTCCTTAAAATCTATTCTTCGGTTTCTTCGAAAATATCATGGTCTTTATTGTGCATTGCGGCTGTCTCCCGTCGTCAGAAACAACGCAAACACTGTATCTGCACGGATTCATCATCGTTCAAACGTATCACGCCCACACACAGAAGGCGAAGGGAAAGATAATGCTGCCCATTTTTGAAGAAATCCATTCGGTTAGGATATAGAGTTCCTACCATGTGTCGCAATGATCCGGCCTTGAACTACGTGGTGGTAAAGGAATTCCTTCTGGATTAAATTATTCAATGAATATAGTGAAGTAAAGAAAGCGGTGTATAATACGTCAACATGATAAATGCCTGAAACATTGAAGTGTATGTACGAAGGCGTGCTAAAAAATAATGTCTCCGAATTTTTATGTGAAAACTCTGAAGGCGTTTTAAATGAAACATTTTCAGCCCTCTGCCGCTAGAGGGCTCCGAACTGTAAACATGTGGAACATTCTCTGCTTCAGCATGACAGCGCCACAGACCTCACACGAGCACTGCGGCATCCGCAACAGTCCGACGCCTTGAGTTCCTGCTACGATCCTCGCCCATACATTTCCGACATGGCCCCACCCTTTTTTCATCTGTTTCCAGAACTTAAAGAGCACCTTCGAGGACTTCACTTTAATAATGATGAAGTGGTGAGGTCACCAAAGTTAAACCTTCTACAGTGACGTTTTCAATAAACTGGTTGGGAGAAATGTATTAATAGCCAGTGTGACTGTGTTGAGAGATGAATATATAGACATTAAGGATTAAGATGAAGAATGTTAATGACGTTTGTTTTATTTAAAAAATTAGCAATTTAAAATTCGGAGGCATACTTTTCAGCACTCCCATGAATAGTAATTTCTTCAAAAATTGCAAGTAGACGCCTTTTTAACCAGGCAACTCCAAATTATTTTATTGTGTTACATTCTTTAGTGTTTTTGACAATGCGAACACAAATAAGACTGACTGTGATCTTCGGTAAAACTTTTAGATTATTACAAAACTAGCCGAAGCTTCAAGTGAAGAACCTCCCCAACAGCTACTAATTGTTGTTTCGCATAATAGACACCTTGATATTAGTACAAACGAAACTAATTCAATGTTGATTCTAAGAAGTAAGATAAAATCATCTACAGATCGTGTTGCGCTGTAGCTAATCGTGGAATTAGTTGAGTAAATTTTAAAAATCATGTTACCGCAAAAATAGATTGTTCCTTTGCTGTAGACAGAGATCTACCATGAATTTCTCTCTCTCTCTCTCTCTCTCTCTCTCTCTCTCTCTCTCTCTCTCACACACACACACACACACACACACACACACACACACACACACACGTTGAAACCGCACGCCAAGTTTTCAACATACGACAAACCTTTTATAATGTGCTGAATTTTACCCACTTGAAACGTAGAATGAACACGTTTAACAACAAAAGATTTTTAAGGTATGTTAATGTTACTGGTTTTTATATTGCCAAACTAATATATACATATGCACTTTGTTACAGACCTAAAGATGACAGTAAAGTCTGTCTTAAATAAAGAAATATTTTATGTGATTTAGGCTGTTGAGTGTTTTTCAGTAACTGAACTGTGAACTGTTCGCGCTAATAATTTCACGATTTCCTTGGGTTAAACAAATTACCGGAGGAACGCAAAAAGAATTGCGCTAAACCAGATAAATTCCACATCTTGTCATCTGGCAGCTGCCTAGTAGACCGCCTACTATGCCATTGAGCTACGAATGCACTATGTTACAGCTGCCGACGTTTGGATACTTCTAACTGCTCTCGATTCTACATCTCGAAAAGAAATGCCTTTACTAGCTCTGCAGTGCTACGATTTACACTGTACAGCTAGAGGGTCCATTCTTATATTATCAGAAAATTGTTCTTTACTTTTATGAACAGACGTGCATACATCGTAATGTGGTTGGCTCCTTTGTTACGTGGCAGGTATTTCACATTTTGGCCACTGACATTTTTTCTGCTGCCAAGTCTACCTGCTGCACCAACGTCTGAAGCGCCCCCTAGGCGGTATAATATTGCACAAGAATATCGTGCAATATTATTTCAGTTCTCACTAGACTGCTTAGTAATATTGTCAGTAATATTGCGCAATAATATCGTTTTTCGGAAAGTTGACGATAAAGACGAAGCTGCTGTGATGATTACTCTAATTTGTTCCAAGCAGAAAGGAAGTGGGTGAAAAATTGGTTCAAGGAGTGTCAAAGATCACTCACGAAAGGATGTTGTCAATATTGACCACAGACGGCACAATATTTCCAGGCAGCGCAGTATATTTCAAAAGTTTTTGATGTTATTGAGCACCTTTTCAATATCACGCTACATGCCCAGTGTCATTGCTTATTACGCATCTACAAATACTCCGCAATAATATTGACCATATAGGGGTGGCTTGAGGACTTTTTCCGGGTCATTACCGTTGGGATTCTGCCCTTGCTACCTGCAACGGTCCTTCGTTGCATTTAGGCAATCCAGGATCCGTTTACCTTGGGATCTATTTATTAAGTTTACATATGCTGCTGTGTGCTGTTTTCTATCAAAGTTACACAGAGCAGCTTGACAATAAGGCTATCCAAACTTACGGCAGAAACATACTGTCGCACATATAACACGATCTAATATACAAAAGATACGCACTTCACAGGGTTCAAAATTTCATAATACGTTGGTAGGTTACGCTTCATTCCCAAAGGTAGCATACGTAAATTTCATTACTACCTGAAAGAATTTCAAACTTTTTTATACCTTTTACTTTCGTCAGTTCGCTGTTGTGTGATCACTTTCTTTACGTCAGTCTGCTCTTGTGAAATCATTTTCTTTAGTTTAACATTAATCTGATGTTTCCCTTAACATCACAGTAGGGTAATACAAAATAAAATATTACATAATGCAAAAGATTTCAGGAGGTGTACGCGGAAGGCAATTGACGCTATTAAGGCTCATAGAAAAATATTCATGAGAAACAACAGTGATCGACTTCTTTGGGTAATATTTTTGTGACTCTAAAGCCTTTATTCTCCTCTCAACCGCTGGATAGAATTTGTTTCTGACGGTCGTTATTTTGGCTATTCAATGCCTTGCTGCATAGATACTGATGGAGCCACATCAGAATGTTGAGTCAAGCGAATGAGTGTTAAGATTGCCTAATTTGCTATTTGTGCCGTGCAACTACAGAAGAAACTTTTTGTTCTTCACAGTGAAGATTTCGAAATGTTGATAACTGTCTCCTCACGAATGACCAAACTCTGTTGCGGAGTTTGGCCATGTACTCAGTCTGACACTCATGAGAAACATGACTTCGACGTTTTTTTCTCGTCGCTTCCACACTGCGAGAAGAGTGTGAAACCAATTTTATGTTCCCCTAAATGCAATGGTGACACTTTCAACACCAGTGGTAATTACTCTGAGGAAATTTTACGTGCTCCGTCTTACATTTCTTTTACTGTTTGTAATGTTGTAAACGACTTATCATTCGACGAATAAAAGCATGATATAAACGCTCCTGTGACTTTATCGCACCATTTTTCAGCGTCAGCACCTTTTACAGCACTTATTTCTTTTTCAGCTCCTTTCTATCTTTTTGACATATTCCGTGTACCCTTTTTTTGAGGCCACTGCTGGATGTTTGGTTTTGTCCTAAAACAGTTTCTCATGGACGACATGTATCCAAAATCTGGCGCAGCATTTGCATTTATCAAAAAAATATTACGAGAGAGAGAGAGAGAGAGAGAGAGAGAGAGAGAGAGAGAGAGGTGTATTCGACTGGAACTCAAGTGTGCTTTTATGCGGAAGAGTTAAACTGAAAATCTGTGTCATCTGATAAAAACTAATTATTTTGCTATCGCTATGATGAACTAAAACCATCAGCGACATTTCACTGACAGATTTTAATTCTTCGTTTACACTTTTTTTGGTATAATATTGTAAAGCTTCCACTTATCCCCCAAGCTGATTTCCAGTCGAGTAACTATCTTCTTGATTATATCCTCAAAATCAGGTACGCTACGCGTCCAGGATGGATAACTTCTCCTTGCTCTAAAGTTGGTCTTAAATTCTAGTTTTTCTGTCCGAAATACGTCCACATTTCTACCGGGGATCTCAGCCTTATTGGACGCTCTGTTTGGGACATGTAAGTCTAAAAGCTCAAATACTGTCTCCTCATTGTCCTTCTCCTCTTCCAAGTTACGTTTATTCCCAGAAATAGAAAAATAAATTCGGGAATAATCGTATCCTTCTAGTAATTTATTATTGTTGGAAAATTTACCGTTCACACATCAGCTACTGATCCAACAGAAGCAGAAGAGGTACTGTAGTCTCACTACAGAAATATTTTGACGTTTGACTTCAATAATTCATAATTTGGTAATGCCAGATATTATTGTCACTTCAGTATGAATAACAAATCAAAAATAAAAAGATATAAGGTGCACCTTTTTTTCTTTTCCTTTTTTCCGTCAAGGATCAGAGAGGGTTAAGCAGGTGCTTCTTTTTTAATAGATCCTGCGATTGCCGCAAGGAACGTCCGAGTCGTTTTCTCATCTGTTTTTAGGGGCTATCCCACCCCCCTCCCCCGCCTCCAGTACAACCGTAGGGGATCAATATGTTCCAGGAATCTTCTTCAGTAACAGCGTCTCACACCTGAAACGCCCCAACGAGCAGGAGGTTCCGAAAATAAAGAACCTAGCGAAATGGGTCCTGTACTACAGATGGCGGCTGAAAGTCACATGTATGGTTATCAATAGGGACCAGAGTCGAGAGTGCTTTTTTGTGTATCATGGTTTATGTAATAAAGGGTCATGCCTTTTAGCCAGTGCCGGCCTGGGTGGCCGAGCGGTTCTAGGCGCTTCAGTCCGGAACCGCGCGACCGCTACGGTCGCAGGTTCGAATTGTGCCTCGGGCATGGGTGTGTGTGATGTCCTTGGGTTAGTTAGGTTTAAGTAGTTCTAAGTTCTAGGGGACTGATGACCTCAGAAGTTGAGTCCCATAGTGTTCAGAGCCATTTGAACCATTTTTTAGTCAGTTAACGGCATTCGTCCACATTGTTGGAAAAAATACTTGTCGGGGCACAGTATATCGTCAGGGGAGATAGACTCCGGCAAACGCCAAAACAGTAATGCCAGCATTCGCGGCGTGAGCATTCAGCAGTCGACAGTCGCGTCTTAAGTCAGGTGGTGGCGCATCCGATCAACCAATGAACATCTCGGACACAAGGGGTCGTCGGTCAGACGAATAGTTAACTTCAGAATCACGTATCACAACAAATGCACTGATGTAGGTAGGAAAAGTGTATATTGCACACCACAACGTGTTCCAGACAACTTCGAGGTGCGAACGTATTGATGGATTGTTGCTATTGGTAAAGACGATAATAGTCTTTGGTCCTGAGCATCCGTGTCGACGGAAGGTCCATTCGTAAGTAGCTAAGGTCAATCATGAAATCTCCGACGTGTACGAGTGTCGGTGAAATGTGTATCACGGAAACGGGTGGTTGTAGAGCGTGGTCCCATTTCAGCTATCAAGGTGTCCGTCAGACGGGCAAGGGCAAAAGTCCACGTGCGACGCATAGTGTTGAGACAGAGAGCTCGCGTGCGGCTATAGGCATGAATTAAACCGCTACCGCCCACCCGCTGCGGGAGTGTCCGGTTGACGTATCGCATTTTAAAAACAAATGTCCATATGCTGCTTGAAATATGTCGACCAACATAACCATCAAGGGTAGGACGTGCGCAAAATAATTTAGTTTTGTGACAAGATGTTTTCGTAAGAACATGACCATTCGACGCAGCTTCTTGCTCTGTATCAGAGAACGTGTCTAGTGTAATAGTCGACTGTATGTAACTGCACTGTCGCCGTGCGATGAACACTGCTAGAGAACAGCATCATTTGAGCCCCGGCACCATGTCAAAAGGCACCGCCGCTGTTTGGGGCAGCCCTTCTCCGACTTTCATGTATTTTGTCTCTTTCATGTTGATGACACTCCTAGCGACCGCCCTGTACAGTCATTGCCACTGAAGCGCCGTGTATATTTCATCTCCTGATCTGGCCACGAACACCACGTCATCGGCGAATGCACCGAAACGAAAAGTCATTTATGCAGATGCCTGCTAATCGCCCCTGTAGACCAGGCAAAGCCGAAAATAAAATGTCTGGCAAAGGGCAACGTTGTCGCTCTAACTGTCCAATAACAATGTAACCAGGCTGCTAACCGTTCACCATCACGCGGGAACGCGCCCAGTGGATCAATCGAAGGAGAATTCTAGTAGATTCCGGAGAGAGTTCATGCATTCCAAAACTGCACTTAGGAATCCATGGTCGACTCAGACGAATGCGTGGTCGAAATCGACTGCGACACGGGTGCTCCGTATTTTTCAAGCCGTCGTCAATGTTATTACGTTGCGATATGCTCCTAACGCTGCATGAATGTTGCTGACACCACCTAAGCAAGACTGATCGTTGTAGGTTGCTTTCCAGATAGCTGCGTGGAGACCAGAGCAGAGGATGTGGGCAAATGTCTTGTAGTCCGTGTTGAGGACCACCAACAACCACTAGTGAAGTCCGGGCGGATCAATTCTTGAAACATCTGCAGCCACATAGAAAGTGCGGTAGAATTCCTGGGGTGAACTGTCAGGCCCTGGCAATTTGTTCGGTGCTCCTCGCGCCAAAGTCGATGTGATCTGTGTGATGGGCAACAGCAGGGACGGAAAAATCGTGCAGCACCTCTTCATAACGTTCCGCTGCTCTTCCTCAAAGTGCAAGGTCCCATAGTACCGGGCGAACGCGTGCACTATGTAAGTTAGCATCATGGCGTGTCCGCCTATCTCCGCGTTTATCGCCATGATGAGCTGACGTTCGCGGTAGAGCCTCTCGCGCACAATATGATAGACGCCATTTCGTTGGGGATATGATATTGCACTCAGCCTTCTAGCTGCTCCGCCCTGATACAGAGTAGAAGGGCTATGAAGTGTTGTACAGCCAATTGACGTTTAGACGACGGCAGTTGCGTTGCCAGTTCATGTAACGCTGTATGGTAAAACTTCGATGCCGTCCTTTGCCAACTCGATCTGTCACGTCCATATGTCATCAAGGTCTTTCGGAATGCAGGTTTGACACATCCCAGCCTTCACAGTAATGTGGAAGCGTATGTGGGCATACGCCTGAGACAACGGCGCCATGTGTCATCTACTGCTTGCCAACATGCTTCCTCACGGAGGGTGGCGTTTAGTGTCCATCGGTCTTTGATACGCCGGGTGAGTTGAGGATAGGGTGACAGTGCACAGATATGCGAGATGATATGTCGAGGCCGTCGGCCAACATTTCTACAACACTGGTCGCTATGCGGAGGCAGCGCGAGACATATACCCGATCCAATCGACTGGCAGATTGGCTGGTAAAGTGCGTATATCCGCGCTGGTTCTCGTGACGGAAGAGACATGTGTTGTGGATCGCTATGTCATGTACCAGTGCGTGAAGAGCCGGGGATGGAACGTTATGCGGTATCTGATCGTCGGGCTGCAGGATACTGTTAAAATCGCTGCTCACTAGCTAATGATCTGTGTTTTCCGACAGTAGTGGGGCCACTTCCTTCGGATGGAAGACGTGACTGTCATCGCGTTGTGAAGTACAGAGGTCGCATAGGCATTAACGAGACGGACTGCGCCAAACGTGAGCGCCATGCCTCGCACATTCGCCAAGTACGTCGGTTCTACGCTGTCTCGGAGAAGGATGGTCGATCCTCCTGCACCATCGCCAGACAGTAGTCTGTTGGTGGTGTAACCGCAGCTCTGGATGGACCTGCTGGAGAAGGGCAATGTACAGGTATGTCGATCTTATCATGTCATACAACATGGAGTGGATACCACTGAAATGAAGAGTACCACCGCTGCAGCACTGAATATTCGTGGTGTGGGGGTAGCATCTTTGACTTATAATCAAAATGTTTTCTGTCTCGGGTTCGCACTCTGCCACGGCTTAAATTTTGAGTATAAGTCGTCAGCTTTGGTGACCGAAGACTTCTGGCATTAGATGGTTCAAACGGCTCTGAGCACTATGGGACCTAACTTCTGAGGTCATCAGTCCCCTAGAACTTAGAACTATTTAAACCTAACTAACCTAAGGATATCACACACATTCATGCCCGAGGCAGGATTCGAACCTGCAACCGTAGCGGTTGCGCGGTTCCAGACTGTAGCGCCTAAAACCGCTCGGCCACCCCGGCCGGCCTGGCATAAGAAGTCACCCTCATTCTGCCAACTGTCTTGTAAAGAGGGCAGAGGAGCGGACAGAAGTTCAAGGCACTCTCATGCCCCTGGGGTGGGAAACTGCCCCTAAAGGCGGAATAATCAGCACGATCAGCAGGATGATCATGCAGAAGGCAATGAAAACCACTGCCTTAAAGACACGCAATGTGCATCCACAGGACATGTGGCCTATAGTTGAAAAGTTTCGTGATGATCTCTCCACTGGCAAAAGATTCCGGAATAGACCCCCAATGGGATCTGCGTGAGAGGACGACCAAGAGGGAGGTGACCACGAGAAAAATGATTTAATAAACAACGAAAGGATAATGTTTTGCGAGTCGGGACATGGAATTTCAGAAATTTGAACGTGGTAGGGAAGCTAGAAAATCTGAAAAGGAAAATTCAAAGGCCCCATGTAGGTATAGCGGGGGTCAGTGAAGTGAGATGGAGAGAAGACAAGGATTTCTGGTCAGATGAGTGCATGGTAATATCAACAGCAGCAGAAAATGGTAAAACGGGACTAGGATTCGTTATGAATAGGAAGGTAGGGGAGATAGTTACTGTTACTGTGTTACTGTGAGTAGTTCAGTGATTCGATTGTTCTCATCAGAACCGACAGCTAACAAACACCGACAACGATAGTTCAGGTATTCATGCCGACGTTGCAAGGTGAAGTTGAGGAGACACAAAAAGTATATGAGGATATCGAACGAGATGAAAACCTAATAGTCATGGGAGGCTGTAATGTGGTTGCAGGGGAAGAAGAGAGGGCTACGGGACAGTATGGGCTTGGTACTAGGAGTGAGAGAGGAGAAAGACTAATTGAGTTCTGCAACAAATTTCAGCTAGTAACAGAGAGGAGGAGGAGATAAGCGTGGAAAAGGGCGGCTGATAAAGGGAGATATCACTTACATTACATCCTTGTCAGACAGAGGTTCCGAAATAAGATATTTGATTGTAAGGCGTACCCAGGAGCAGATATAGACTCAGATCACAATTTAGTAGTGATGAAGAAGAGGCTAAAGTTTAAGACAATTGTCAGGATGAATCAATGTGCAAGGAAGTGAGATACGGAAGTACTGAGGAATGAAGACATATGCTCGAATTTCCCTAGGGCTACAAATACTTCGATAAGGAATATCTCAGTAGCCAGATGAGTTGAAAAGGAAAGGACATCCGTAAAAAGGACTATCACAAACGCTGGAGAAGAAGAAATATTCCAGCTGATCAATGAAAGATGAAAGTACAAAGATTTTACAGGAAATTCAGGAATAAAGAAATACAAGTCACTTCGGAATGAAATAAATAGAAAGTGCGGAGAAGCTAGATGAAATGACTGCACGAAAAATGTGAAGAAACTATGGGAAGGTCCAATCAACTTTCGGTGGAATTAGTAGCAGGAGTGGCAACATTAAGAGAGCAATGGGAATTCCACTGTTAAATGCAGAGGAGCGAGCGGATCGTTGGAAAGAGTATATTGAAGACTTCTGTGAGGGGTAAGACTTGTCTGATGACGTGGTGGAAGAAACAAGAGTCGATATAGAAGAGACAGAGGATCCAATATTAAAATTAGAATTTAAAACAGTTTTGAAAGACTTAAGATCGAATAAGGCAGAAGGGATGTATAACTCTCCATCATAATTTCTAAAATCGTTGGCGGAAACGGCAACAAAACGACTTCTCACGTTGATGCTGCTATCTATCGACGACGAAGGCTGGAATTTACACGCCAGTATCGCAAACAGACGTACACTGACTGGCCACAGATGGCGTTTTCACAAGAACCAAGTTTTATACTCCGTCGGACAAGTGGCCATTGGTTTGTACGCTACTGCGACAACCGTCGGAACGGTCGAGGCCGAAGGAGGGAGCGTTATGGCCTGCATAATGTTTTCGGCGTGCCATCCTTTGGGTGGTCTCGTCGTTACGAAAGGCACAATGGATCAGCACAATCATGCATCAATCCTTGGGGACCATGCCCACCCCCATATGCAGTTTGTTTTTCCTCGGCACGATGGCATCTGCCAGCATGATAATGAAATGTGTCACACAGTTCGCAATGTACTTGCGTGATTCGAAGTGCATCAGGATCAGTTTAGTGTGCCCCCTTTCTAGCAAACTTCGCGGCTTTAAACCCAATCAAGATTCTGCGTGGCCACGTCGGTCGGTCTGTTCGCGTCATGAATCCCCAAACGTGAAACCTAGTGGAGCTGACCACGGTAATGGAGTCGACATGGCTGCACATTCCTGTCGGTATGTTCTGGATATTCAGACTTTCGCCAGGTGGTCACCTTAATGAGAATGGACAGAGATTAAAGATTCTGATAGCGTACGTTCCAGGACGTGTCATAATACTCATTTTCACATGGCTCAAAGTGATCACAAGAGAAAAAATTAGAAACTTTGATATTATGTGGAAGGATATTGTCATATCTGGAATGTTGAGGGGTAAAAGGAACTAAGAGACTTACGCACTGTTCATCCTCCGCTAAACGACCTACGGTGGATGGTGGAAGAAAGATATGATGAACATGGATGCAGAAAAGCACACCTGACTCAACATCATGTAAAAATTTATATTACGCGCAAAACTAGCACTTATTTTTCACTCTCCTGAGATAATCGCTACTTTACGCGGGTCAGCCCAGACACGACGCACGTTGCTCAGGTTGGCAACGTCTTTCTGTTAGTGTGGGAAGTAATCTCTCTCGAGGCACCGACTGCTTCTCCGTTCGTTTACCACGCCTATTGCGCCAAAGCTCCAGAGTATTATGCTAATGAAGATTAGCAATGCCCCGCCTCACGAAACGTCGCACAATAAACATCTCACTGCTGTTATTGAAGTGTGTTATACGTCTGTGCCTCACACGTGGAGCAATTAATGTGAAATCCAGCGCAAGACGTATATCCGGTCGCTAAATTACGGCTCGGTGATTTACTGTCCGGTTTTCCATTACGGAACGGATTGCAGCCTGAAGTAATTCAGCCACGGGAGCGGTAAAGTGCAGCAGGTAATCTCTCCTGGCCGCCTGTTGCACATTAGCAAATTACACGCTCAACAGTTTTACGGCCGAACATCGCGCTAGCCGTCATCACACGCACTCTTCGAAGCGAGGCGTGGTCATGTTTAATTATAGCATTTGACTTCTGCCTGCGGCATTTCAAGCAATGAATGGTGGCGTGAGAGGGCTTCGTGAATGGAAGTGTCGGCTGCGTGCATTCCACGCGAGTAGTAGAAAAAGACAACGAAGGAAGGCCTTAGGAAGAGAAGACTCGAATGAAGCAAAAGATATTGCGCGGGAAGAACAAAAAATTTTATAGGGCAGTTTGAGAATCCAATGGAAATGCAGGAGAGCCGAGATTTAGTACCGATATAAGGACACGGCGACTTCGTTACTTCTGTATAGAGGGAGTAAAAATTATCCACAGAGATTCAAAAGCTGTTCAGAGCAGTTCCGAGACGCATCTCAACACCAAGGGATATTATAAAGGAATAGATCGCAAAAGTTCCTTATCAAGAAATTAGTATCAGATCTTCACCATCATGCACTTGTCCCTTTCTGCATATGGTTACAGTTATTCTAAGTATATTTTTATCATTAGATAAGTTTATTAAAATATCTGGAATTTTCTAAACAGATTTCGTATGTTCTCCTCACAAATAAACTATTTTTCATGGTATTAAAGCACAGTACACCAAAAATAATTCATTATTTATGTGTGGGGCAGGATATTTTACATCACAGTGACAGTAATCACGCTTTATGATTGTTCTTGCACGTAACATAACATATCCTGTGTTGTACACTTCCCCTATTGTTAGTGTTGTTTCTAAATTCCAGACCATGTGACGAACATCATTACACTTGTTATATGCTAAAGCAAATACACTGACGTGACAAAATTCAAGAGATACCTCCTAATGTCATATCGGACCTCTTTTTGCAGTGCAGTGCAGCATATCGATGTGGCATGGACTCAAGTTCCTGGAAGGCCCCTTGCAGAAATATAGAGCCATGTCTGCCTTTATAGGCGCGCCCATAATTGCGAAAGTGTTGCCGGTGCAAAATTTTGTGCACGAAACGACCTTTGTATTATGTTCCATAAATATCCGATGGGATTCATGTCGGATAATCTGGGTGGCCATATCATTCGCTCGAATTGCTCATAATGTTCTTCAAACCGATCTCGAACAATTGTGGTCCAGTAACACGGCATCTTTGTTTGGGAACATGAAGTCCATGAATGGCTGGGAATGGCCTCACAGTAGCCAAACATAAGCGTATCCAGCTAATGGTCGGTTCAGTTGGGCCAGAGGACCTGGTCCATTCCATGTAAACACAGTACACGCGATTGATGAACGCCAGCCGGGGTGGCCGAGCGGTTCTAGGTGCTACGGTCTGGAACCGCGCGACCGCTACGAAAGCAGGTTCGAATCCTGCCTGGGGCATGGATGTGTGTGCTGTCCTTAGGTTAGTTAGGTTTAGGTAGTTCTAAGTTCTTGGGGACTGATGACCTGAAGAGTTAAGTTCCATAGTGCTCAGAGCCATTTGAACCAATTTTGATTATTGAACCACCCCCAGCCTGCACACTATCTTGTTGACAATCAGGATACATAGCTTCGTGCTGTCTGCGCCACATTCGAACCCTACCATCAGCTCTTACCAACTGAAATCGGGACTCATATGACCAGATCACAGGTTTCCAGTCGTCTAGGGTCCAATCGATATTGTCACGAGCGCAGGAGAAGCGCTGCAGGCGATGTCGTACTGTCAGGAAAGGCACTCGCGTCGGTCGTCTGCTGCCTTAGCCCGTTAACACCAAATGTTGGACACTGGACTCGCATTCGGGAGGACGACGGTTCAATCCCGCGTCCGGCCATCCTGATTTAGGTTTTCCGTGATTTCCCTAAATCACTCCAGGCAAATGCCGGGATGGTTCCTCTGAAAGGGCACGGCCGACTTCCTTCCCCATCCTTCCCTAATCCGATGAGACCGATGACCACGCTGTCTGGTCTCCTTCCCCAAAACCAACCAACCAACCAACCAAATGTTGTCACACTAACGGATACATTCGTCGTACGTTTCGCGTTAATTTATGCGGTTATTCCACTCAGTGCTGTATGTCTGTTAGCTCTGACAACTCTACGCAAAAGCCGCTGCTCGCGGTCGTTAAGGTGTAGAAGTCGCTTGGTATTTCGGAGAGTCCAGAACGGTAGTTTTCTGAACATTGTATTCAAATCGTTGAGGAGTAAACAATATTTATGGCTATGAGAAGAGCTGATAATCACTGGGTATGTCACCAGTGCTGTAGAGAGGTCGGACAGAGGGGTCATTTGTGCGTGTATTTCGGGTGGTAGGAGAGGCAACTGCATGGATTAAGACTAGTCCCAAATCAAACTAGCTCTGATATTCCCCTGTACGAACTTTTTAAGGACTGGTGAATTTTAATGACGGCGCTGCATGAACACCCGTTTAAGATCGAGAGGCCTAGTGTCGTCAGTCACATGTTATAAGACCTCGAATCATTGAACGTGACTCATTAGCGGAGATATTGTTTGTTTCCACAGTAATTTTAACTCTTTGTCACATAAACCGAAATCAGCAACAGCATGAATTTTACCCACGCGCGTATGATCTCGATCCATACAAGCTAAGGTACAGGCGAAAGCTGAACCCTATACATATTCGCAGTGCCTAGCTCTCGGACCGTAATTTTGAGGTGCACGGGGTAATTCGGCATTTTCCTATTTGCGTTGCATGTTGCTGGGGACCAGGCAATTGTGTGGGAGCCTTTCCCGTGGTTTATACACACAGCCGCATCGAGGTGTTTCACTGAAAGTAATACAGTACGAACAACTTCTGAGTGAGAGCCTCGATGAGCGAAATGTTTGGATGGACGGCTGCAGTCACCTCGCCCTGCCATTATTTAATATCAGCTGACATCTGTGCTTTCAATTTCTCACCGAATGACGGTACTAGCATTGAATGCCTGTTGTTCTTGTTGTGGTCTTCAGTCCAGAGACTGGTTTGATGCAGCTCTCCATGCTACTCTATCATGTGCAAGCTTCTTCATCTCCCAGTACCTACTGCATCCTACATCCTTCTGAATCTGTTTAGTGTATTCATCTCCTGGTCTCCCTCTACGATTTTTACCCTCCACGCTGCCCTCCAATACTAAATTGGTGATTTCTTGATGTCTCAGAATATATTCTACCAACCGATCCCTTTTTCTAGTCAAGTTGTGCCACAAATTTATCTTCTCCCCAATCCTATCCAATACCTCCTCATTACTTATACCCATCTAATCTTCAGCATTCTTCTGTAGCACCACGTTTCGAAAGCTTCTATTCTCTTCTTGTCTAAACTATTTATCGTCCACGTATCACTTCCATACATGGCTACACTCCTTACAAAAACTTTCGGAAACGACTTTCTGATACTTAAATCTGTACTCGATGTTAACAAATTTCTCTTCTTCAGAAACGCTTTCCTTGCCATTGCCAGTCTACATTTGATATCCTCTCTACTTCGACCATCATCAGTTATTTTGCTCCCCAAATAGCAAAATTCATTTACTACTTTAAGTGTGTCATTTCCCAGTCTAATTCCCTCAGCATCAGCCGATTTAATTCGACTACATTCCATTCTCCTCGTTTTGCTCTTGTTGATGTTCATCTTATATCCTCCTTTCAAGACACTGTCCATTCCATTGAACGTCTATATGACAGCATTGGGCCTAGGTGCTCTTGCATTATTATATAACTTCACTGATTACACTACGTGGATCCGAGAACTACATTTGAATCTAATACTAATCATTGGCACAAATGAGATTATACACCGAGGTGACAAAAGTCATGGGGAAGCGATATGCACACATACAGATGGCGGTAGTATAGCGTACACAAGATTTAAAAGGTCAGTGAATTGGCGGAGCTGTCGTTTGTACTCAGTGATTCATGTGAAGAGAACGCGGAATGGCAGTTGGAGCTGGACACATGGGACATACAGTTTCGGAAATTGTTCGGGAATTCAATATTAAGAGATCCACAGTGTCAGGAGTATGCCGAGAATACCTCCCACCGTGGACAACGCCGTGGCCGACGGCCAGGAAAGCAAAGGCGAAATAGCTGCATAAAAATGTAAAGATATCGAAAAAGAATTGATTGTCGGAAAGACTGAACAAGCATGTGGGAAACTCAAAACAACCTTCGGTGAAATAGAAAGCAAGGGAGATAACATTAGCAATGTGATTGAAATTCCACGGTAAAATGCAGAGGAGAGAGCGGATAGGTGGAAAGTGTACACTGAAAAGCTCTATGAGCGGGAGGACTCGTCTGATGACGTTATTTGATTTTCAAACAGCGAAGCAGACCTGAACGTACTCAGACATTTCTCTCTTTACTTATTCTGATCAACACTAAACTGACACACAATATTTTTAGCGCAACGCAAGCTGACATTCAATAATCCCTACAAAAGAATGGCCCTGACTAACAATAACCTATACCTTTCATGAATCACTTGCCCCACAAAAATCTTCGTTACTCGAACTACTGTAATACAGCGAGCCTCAATACTGCCAGCTAAATAAAAGATACTAACTACTGAAGGCACCAACTACTGATAGGCATAGTCAGCAAATGAAAGGTTTCGATAGAGAACAAACAATGTATTTACCTTAATAATATTCAAAAGTCATCATATATATATATCAGTTCATGATATCCAGTATTACAAATTTACTCTTTCTTATGGACACACGTCCAGATCGTCCGGTCTCAAAATTCTGCCTTCTCTCCCCCCACATCCAGCTGCCCAACACTACAATAGCAAAATATTCCAACAATGCAAACCAGCCACAGACTGCACACAGCACAGTCAGTGATTTTCATACAGAGCCCTACGTGGCGTTACGAACGTAAAAACCTAAACAGCCTACTTACAACGTGGCAGAAGCAGAAACATGAGTCGATATGGAAGAGATAGGGGACCCAGTATTAGAGTTAGGTATTAAAAGAACTTCGGAGGACTTAAGATCAAATAAGGCGGAAGGGGCAGATAACACTCCATCGGAATTTCTAAAATCATTGGGGGGAATAGCAACAAACGACTATTCATGTAGGTGTGTAAAATGTTTGAGACTGGCGCTATACCTTCAGAGTTTCGGGAAAACATCAGCCACACAATACTGACGATAGAAACACGCGACAAGTGCGAGAATTAACGCAACAACATCTTAACAGCTTCTCCATCCAAGTTGCTGACATGAATAAGATATAGAAAAATGATTAAAGAAAATTTTGGATTTGTTAGATGATGATCAGTTCAGCTGTAGGTAAGGTAAAGACACCAGGGAGGCAGTTGCGATGCGGTTGATAATTGAAGAAAAACACGAGAAAAATTAGGATACTATTCATAGGATTTGTCGACCTGAAAATGGCGGTCGGGATCTAAAATGGTGCTAATAGGGGTAAGTTATTTGGAAAGAAGGGAAATACATAACATGTACAAAAATCAGGAGGGAAAAATAAGAGTGGGACACTAAGGACGAACCACTGGGATTAAAAAGGTGTAAGACAAGGATGTAGTCTTTCGCCCCTACTGTTCATCTATACATTGAGGACGTAATGACGCGCCGGCCGCGGTGGCCGTGCGGTTCTGGCGCTGTAGTCCGGAACCGCGGGACTGCTACGGTCGCAGGTTCGAATCCTGCCTCGGGCATGGGTGTGTGTGATGTCCTTAGGTTAGTTAGGTTTAAGTAGTTCTAAGTTCTAGGGGACTTATGACCTAAGATGTTGAGTCCCATAGTGCTCAGAGCCATTTGAACCATTTGAACCACGTAATGACGCAATTAAAAATAAAGATTCAAGTTGGGGCTTAAAATTCAGGGTGAAAGGATATCAGATTCACTGATGAGATTGCTGTCATCAGTGAAAGTATACGAGAATTGCAGGATCTATTGAATGGAAATAACAGTCTAATGGGTACATAATATGGACTGAGGGAAAATCGAAGAAAGACTAATGTAAATAGAAATAGCAGAAATGAGAACAGTGAAAAACTTAACATCGGAATTTGGAATCACAGAGTAGACGAAGACAAGCACTTCTGCTGTCTCGGGAGCGAAATAACCTATGATGGACCGACCAAGGAGAACATAAAATGCGGACCAGCACTGGCTAAAAGAGTATTTCTGGCTAAGAGCAGTGTACTGGTAGCAAACACAGACCATAATTTGAGGAAGAAATTTCTGAGAATGTACGTTTGGAGCACAACATTTAAAACATCATGTGTAAGCGGCCACCCAGTACTGCCACGAGGTAAGGTGTGTTTGATGCGCGGCTGGACGCTAGTGGTCCCGGAGCTCAGGGTGGACTGCCGCAGCTGCTCCAGAGAAGCCAGGTTCTTCAGCAAAGGACCGGATGTGGGTTAATCCTACTACGGGGAATTTTGGCGACAGGCGGTCACTTGGGAGGACAGACAATGCACCATTGATTTCAGAAAAGGAGGCACATCCAATGACACAGCAATATTTCAATATTTTTAAAAATGAAGAAATTACTCAGTGAACCTCTGATTTAATAACTTTTAATCGCCTCATGTGATTTCAACAAACGGTATCCCAAATGACAGTATTGCACTATCGCTATCATCCCTGATAGCTTCATACCTATATCTATTTTATTTATTAGTCTACAACGTCTTTTATATCTTTTTCATTATGAAAATGTTTGACAGAACATCATATGATCATTGTATTGTCCAAATTTACACAGCTGATTAATACAGCACGAATACATAACATATTGTCATACTTGTGTGTTTATTTAATGATCAATTTATTTTTTTGCCAGTAACTTTATCTAATGTTGATTGCAAGTGCTATCAAAAACTGTGCTAATTTTCAGTTGTATGTGTTAGCTGACACTGCAGTTGAACAGAGAACCAAAAAAACGTTTCTGTCAAACATGCCTACATAATTGTTTAAACATATATAAGGACGATCTGTTGTCATTTATCGTGAGAGCATTTGTGCAAGGATACTGGCTTATTTATTTATAATTATTGTAAATTATCTGCGTGAGACAGGATGCTTATAATATTTCTGTATTTAAATAAAATAATCACTGTAATAACAAATTTCAAAAGGGAGATGGACATGGGAATTCTCATTAAGGAAATTAGGAAACGGAGATTTGAGGAGCAGGAACCTCACGGAATGCAACGCCAGAAGACGAGGTCGGGAAATTACAGATCGCCGCATCTCAGGTCCCAAGATGTCTAAGGAAACCGACATTGAAAAGGACACGCTATTTCAAAAATAATGTGGGTCTCAAAAATTCGGTCAAGAAGCCACAGATATTTGAGAGGGTGGTTATAAGAAACGGAAATAAAATGGGGAATAAATTTAAGCAGCGCAACCGCAAACAGGGCACAAGAAATATTATAAAATGTCCAAAGAAGGTTGATAATGATATGGAGCTGAAAATTTTAAGGAAGGTTGATAATGATATCGGGCGGAAAAATGTATTTTGTGAAAAGAAAGTGGACTGAGGAATGAATGTTTCGTGGAAGATTGTGGGATCAGAAGAGAGGCAGAGGTAGATCTTAACTGGGTGTAGATGGAATGTATGACGAAATCTGATGACGCACTAGTCAGTAGCAACAATTATAGGGATGTAGGTGACCGAAATGAAGACGATTTTGTGTCAGAGAAAATAGGTGAAGCTATATGCAAAGGCGGTAGAGCTATAGGCTCGTCTGCTGGAGATGAATTTTGTGGTGTACCGACGGAAGTATCCCAAGGTATTTGTGAAGGATACGTAGCAATAGTCTCGTCAGCTGGTGATGAATTTTATTATGTGCCGGCAGATATCGGTGATTTATTGGCAAAGGGGGTAAAGGTGATATTTTAGGTGCTGACGTTGCGAGAGTTGACCCTACTACATTAGATATCTCGGAGGAAGGAATTTGTGCGTTTATTTCTATTGATGGAGTGAACCGATGGCTCTTGATGAAAGCATGAATTATGAGTGGATATGGAAGGATGGACATGAAAATACAGTGTTAGATCGTAGATCAGAATCCAGAGAGTCGGAGGAATCTGATAGAGAAGAAAATGTAAAGGAGAAAGTGTTGGATACGTGTTTGTCGGAATTCATGTGTACTGCAAATTCTAATGTGGAACGATGTTGTAGAGTCAATTTATATGGAGTTATTGGTGGTGATTTCAATAATATATCGGTGGATGTAATGGATGTTTTAAGTAACGAAGCTAATTAATTGAGATAAATTTTGAGTTTTTCCTCGGAAATGAGTGAGGATTTGTTTAAGAGAGACGAAATTTCAAGTTGTTTGATTAATTGTGAGGATGTTTCAGTCACTGATATAGTTAATTCGGAGGAAGGAGACAGTACATTTGAGTCGCAAGTGGACGATGAAACGATGAATTCAGCGAAAGATTTAAATGCTCAGATGATCTGGAGGTAGATCAGGAGAATCTAGGAATGAATAATGACATTGAGGATTGTTCTTAAATTATAATGTGTTTCATAAATACGGAAGGAAAACGAAAATATGTTGAAACTGATCACTTGAGGGTGCAATGTTTAGAGAGGGGTGAAGTTAAAAATGTGCAGCCTGGAAGTGAAGTGATCGATGTCGATGAAAAAATAAAGCGTGCGGTCCTCGAATCTAAAAATGATGTTCCAGCTGTTGTCAAAAATTGTGTCTGTAAACGTAAGAGTTCGTTGATGAATTAGGAAAGAGGCCTCGTATTTCAACAATTCAAAAAACGTAAAACGGTGAGATTTAAAACGTACTCACACTGGCGAGAAAAATGCTGTAAGAGGCAACGGTGGCAGAGTTGCATCTTGAGAGTGAAAAAAGTTAAGTGTATTATTATAAGTGTATAAATAAGTGTAATTTCTTGTTTTGTTTTCTAAGAATTTTTGGGGATATTTCTGTTTTTGTAATTGGTGACTTTTTAAGTTTAAGATGTAAATGATAAAGTATGGAAGCACAATAAAAGGTAAGTAGAGAGCATATATTGGTCGCACAACTCTTGGTGGGCGGACATCAGCAATTTTCGTTATTTACGTAAGAGAGTAACATGAATTGTTTGTACGTAAGATTTGTGGCAAAATTTCAAGGGGTTATTTATATGTGTCACTTGTAGTATTTTGGATGGGCTTCTCATGTACTAGATGTTATTTGTTTGTAATTATTGTTTGCAAAAAAATTGGTGTGTGGAGGTAATCAGACCTCATTAAAATTTTTATTTATTTTTGACGGTAGAAAATGTAGTTATGTGCAAACTAGGACTTACGTTTTGGGGGCATGGTACTTGGGTTAATTCTATGACGTATGTTATTTTGATAGGGTTTACAATAGATTTGTATGTAAAATTTTGGGGACATCTTCCTAATACGTTTAAGAGAATAATTCTAGGGATAGCGTCTTATGACGCAAATAGGATATTGATGAATTTAGTGTGCGGTTATTAAAATATCCAGAATAGAATCTGTTTCATCTCTATGGGATTTGTATGGCTGTAGTTCTGCCTTCCCTGAATATTCTTGTACTTCTTTCTTTCGTCGATCAGCTGAAGTATTTCTCATCTTACCCACAGTTTCCTCGCGTTTACTTTCCTTATACCTGTAGTTTTCATACCAACTTCCTTGACTGCCGTTTTCAGAGATGTCCATTCCTCTTCAACTGAACATGCTACTGAGCTATTCATTATCACACTACCTATAGCCTCAGAGAATATCAAGCACATCTCTTCATTCTATAGTATTTCCTTATCCCACTTCTTTGCGCTTTGTTTGTTCCTGAACAATCTCTTGAACTTTAGCCCACTATTCATCATCACTAAATAATGATCTGAGTCCATATCTGCTCCTGGGTACGCCTTACAATCCACTATCTGATTTCGGAATGTCTGCCTGACCATGATCTAATATAACTGAAGTCTTGCTGTACCACCCGTGCTTTTCCAGGTATACCTCCCCCTCTTGTGAGTTTTTAACAATTCGCTATTACTAGTTAAACTTTACTACAGAACTCAATTACTCTTTCTCCTCTCTCATGCTTAGTACCAAGCCCATATTCTCCCGTAACCCTTTTTTCTACTCCTTCCCTACAACCGCGTTCCAGTCCCCCATGACTATTAGTTTCATATCCCTTTACGTACTGTATTACCCCTTTCAGTATCCTCATATACATCCTCTGTCTCATCATCTTCTGCTTGAGCGTGGCATGTGCACCTGAACTATTCATAGTAACTAACTCTCTGCCCTGGCTTCCTATTCGTAACTAATCCTAGTCCCGTTACACCATCTTCTGTTGCTGTTGATATTACCCTATACTCATCCGACCAGAAACCCTTGTCTTCTTTCCATTTCACTTCACTGACCCTCACTATATCTAGATTAGGCCTTTGCATTTCCCTTTCAGATTTTCTAGCTTCTCTTCCATGTTAAAACTTCCGACATTCCACGTATATTCCTCTTCCCGACTCGTAGAACGTTATCCGTTCGTTATAAGTACCAGACCGAAGGAGGGGTTCGGCGGAAGCGCTTTCCGACATGCTCGTTTTGCAGCTACGTTATTGAGCCAGGCACCATCGTGCAAGTTTCTGGCACCCGTGATTTCTTCTATGCGGTCTTCGGCGAGCTCCTCCCATTTACGTAATCAATACTAAATGCGTTCATATCGCGCTTGAAGCAATCTTTAAAGCGCAGAGCAAGTCTTCCAGGGGCCTCTTGGCATGTAGCGTCTCACTAACAAGGAACCCCTTGATTGCAAGGTCGAAAAAGGCCGATTATGTTTACAGTATTCGACACCCCACAAATTTTCTACCATGCAACTACAATATTGGCTGCTAATGGCAACAGGGGGCGGGAGTGGAAGAGTCTAACGGTGAGCACAGCATGAGGCTACGGAGAGTAGTTCAACCGCTTAGTCAACGAGTAACTCACTACAGTGCTAACAGCAGTAATGGTGTTGACAGAAATAAGAGCAACGGCAAACATTGTATTATATCTTACAATAACAGTTGCCAAAGCTGGCATTTCGTCAGCAAGGAACCCAAAAAATCTCGCAGAGTGAGAAGGAAGTCCCAGATGATGGTTCAAATGGCTCTAAGCACTATGGGACTTAACATCTGAGGTCATCAGTCCCCTAGACTTAGAACTACTGAAACCTAACTAACCTAAGGTCATCACACACATCCTTACGCGAGGCAGGATTCGAACCTGCGACCGTAGCAGCCACGTGGTTCCGGACAGTCTGAGATGAAATATTAGCGTTTCTGCGAGGTGAGTTAGTGAAATGTGTGGTGTCGGATGTGCTTGACTCTGCAGACAATGTGCATGAGGAGTATGATGACGATACGTGTGAAGGCCGGAGTGGCTTATCGGTTCTAGGCGATACAGTCTGAAACCGCGCGACCGCTACGGTCGCAGTTTCGAATCCTGCCTCGCGTAAGGATGTGTGTGATGACCTTAGATTAGTTAGGTTTCAGTAGTTCTAAGTTCTAGGGGTCTGATGACCTCAGAAGTTAAGTCCCATAGTGCTCAGAGCCATTTGAACCATTTTGAACGATGCGTCCTTAACAAGCGGATGTGATTGTAAACAGGTGTCAAGCCACGTAGTTCATTGTCATTTCCGGACAAATACCGTCTCCAATAAACCGCAGTACAGGACAGTCATTGTCCTAGGAGCAGGCACTAAAGACAATTACGTACACGGAAGATCATCCGCAGCATAGTAAAAAAATAATTGAGAAGAGATGTCGAGTAAGTCCACAGCAATATAGCCGTGTAGTGTATAAGAAAAACTACGGGTATTCAAGAGAGGACAAGGCGATCTTGTTACAAAAACTGGTATTTACACGTTTCGAAGATGCTCGGTACAATTTACAGAATTTGCATAACGGTGACCTACTACGTTATGCACATCAAACTGCACGCGATATAGATTACAGTGAATTCAAGGGAACTAGTGGATGGTTGCATAACTTCAAACAGTGCTACAGAATTGGAACAATGTAGATAACGAAATTTCAAACAAAGCGCCAACTTGACGATGCACAGCAAACTGCGGAATCGGCGCGAAAATTTGTTTATGAGATAAACAAACTCTACCCATCGTTCAGTAAGGAACTTGTTTTCAACTCCGACCAGTCGGAATCTGAAGAGGAAATGAATATGAAAGGAATCCTGGAAATTAGGGGTACCAAGAAAGGTGTCTCAAGATCAACGAACATCAGCGCCGTAATGCATTCATATACAATTATGCCGACTGTCGATCTGGATGGTAAACTGGCTGGAAAGTTATTTATTTTGTTAAGATAACTTGGAGGTGCTCTGCACCCTACGATTCATTCTGGTCTGCGTGATCTTTCTAGGGCAGTACTGAGTGGCAAAATTGGCGTAAGAGAACTACAGCTATGGTATGAGCACTTGTTTTGGCCAATAGCTGGTCAATATAATATGCTTCTGCTTGATCCCTGGTCTGCGAAAGAAAAATTATACTCCTTTAGAGCGGACTATCTCTCTCGAAACCATTGGACAAATTCAGCCTCTGGATGTTCGTTTTTCGGGCTTATAAAACATTTTATCGCACTTTGTGCGCGTAAGCCTTAAAGCCTAGGCGGTTTCACGATAAGCTACACGACGGACTGTTTTGCATTCGGTTGCGTACCATTATATTCTATCAGTTCTCATCGCCCAGTTACACCAATATGGTTCTATATGCATTCTTTAAGAGTGGATTCCTAGCTGAACGTCCCAAGGAGATTGCCTTCGACCTTGATGGTGCGAACCTTTGTGATCACCGTGGCGCGCCTTTTTTCATTCGGTGTTCATGGCGCAAGTTAATGGTTTGTTCTGAACATTTATGGAATGTTTACGATGTCCATTTTGTGAAGTGTAATACATCAATCCCATATAACGTTGATCTCTGCTTCTCCGGGACATTCTTTTTGTGTCGCCCTCCTTATGCACATTGTGAATAATTAGCAGCTAATATTTTTTCTTCATCATTTTAACACAGCACTTTCAAATGAGCCTTATTAAAGACAACGTGTGACGACGCACACAAGGGATACCTTGTACGTAGTGTACATTGGGGAAGATGGGAGCGGACCATAACATGTAAGTGTCCTAGTAATCTCCGATGACATTTCTTGTCAGTGGCTGTGATCTCGGTAAATTAGCGGTCTGATAATCGCTGGAAAAGACAGATGAATAATTGTGCTAATGTTACGTTCCGATCTGGATATTTTGTAGCATACAGGACATGGGGTTGGCGGCTGCTTCCACTTGCCGGGCCATAACAGAAAATCATTTCCGATGTGATATAATAGGCTTACATTACACTAGTAAATGCAAAGGTAAAACTTCAATTAAAACCACTGCACAACCTTTTCTGAATACGAACTATTTCCATTAGAACTAGTGCAGGCACTTACCCAGAACACTCAAAACGGCTTGCAGTAATGACTCTTAATACTAACATGCTGTATCCATGAACAATAATAGAGGAATGTGTTATCATCTGCTTACTCCATTCTGCAGGTCCCTCGTAATAGAAAAGAGCTTGCAGCAGAAGAGAAGTAGTTCACCGTAGCGACGACGAACAAATACTCATCACTTATGAGGTACGCATTTTAAAGTCTTTATTTATTGGAAATTTTTCCTTATTTGTTCCATACCTCCACCTCTGAAAACATGGAATACCCTTTTTTTTTTGACACCCTACACCAGTATAACTGATTTTGTTACGATCCTTCGAGTTATCTATTGAGACTCCTGCAATCGACATTCCCATATGTTGGAGTCGTTATCTGCGCTAGCTCGTCTGATCTCATACTGGTTTCTGCTTGTGATTTCAAAATCATTAGCGTAAGTCCAGCTTTTTTTATCTGTAAGATTCTTGGAAACTATTCTGCGAGTAAAATGCCATAACATCAAACGGAAGACTGGTTTAGAATACAGAATGAAAATGACTATGTGCCAATGAAGTTGAAACGAAATAATAAATAAACCAAATGAATACCTCCACAAATAACAGCATGTGCATACTCTTCATCCTAAATGTACTGCTTATTATAACGCAGTCTGTCGCTGTGCCAATTTGTTGTTCCATTGGTTTATTTTTAATTGTACGAGCGGTAACTCGTTGTATAAACAAAACATGGGAAATGGAGTTCATGTGATTGTACTCCCGAAATCTAATGAAACAGTTGAATAATGAAGAAAAAATATTTTGCTCAATTTAAAAAGGTATGGGCAATTGTTAGCGGTTCTCGAAATACGTTGAGAATGTCACTTATACGCCAGTCGGATTTTGTGGTTCTTTATGTGCTGAAATTATTGTTGATTATTTATGTGCAATCATTCATAATTTGTTTGTTCGCTTCTCTTTTTATGAAATTGACATAATTTCTCATTCCTGAATTTCCTTCACTTCGTCGATAGTCATTAGTTTCCAAGTCCATTTCCAAAGAGGGCAGGTGCTGACAGGTGTGAATAGTACTGAACTGCCAGTTTAATAAGTCATGATGCATATATGCGTCTGGAGCGACAAAGAAAATTTGTACCAAGTCTGGGATTCGAGCCCTTATCTCCTGCTCACTAGGCAGATGCGCTAACCACTACGGCAGTGGTGTTTCACATCTGCACGGACTTCTCTATCACGCCTCCCTCCTCATTCCAAATTCCTATTCACGCCTGAGCCGACTTGGTATTCCCCCTAAACTCGAAGAGCGTTGCGTTGCAGAACTCTCCAAGTGTATTGGGACAGCACCTCAGCATCGAACGAAACTTGAGATCCTTCCTGAAACCAGGGCACAAGTGGTTTAATCAAATGAAACTACATGGTTCCAGAGAGCGTTTCGAGTCTCAAACGTCTATGATTAAACCGGAGACCCACACTCGACTCCCGGCCTTGGTACAAATTTTCATTCGTCGTCCCAGTCTGCATATTTACATCACAGATGTCTGAGACTTGATAAGGTCTCTGGAAGCATGTACTCGTAGTTTCATCACGCAAAATCATGGTTGCAAAATATTGACACAAATTATTTGCAGAAGAATGGGAAAACTGGTAGAGGCCGATCTTGGAAAGCATCACTTTGGGTTACGGATGAATGTAGGATCACACGAGGTAATACTGATCTTACATCGTTTCTTAGAAGATGAAGATACACTAACCTACACTACTGGCCATTAAAATTGCTACACCACGAAGATGACGTGCTACAGACGCGAAATTTAACCGAGAAGAAGATGCTGTGATATGCAAATGATTAGCTTTTCAGAACATTGACACAAGATTGGCGCCTGTGGCGACACCTACAACGTGCTGACATGAGGAAAGTTTCCAACCGATTTCTCATACACAAACAGCTGTTGAACGGCGTTGCCTGGTGAAACGTTGTTGTGATACCTCGTGTAAGGAAGAGAAATGCGTACCATCACGTTTCCGACTTTGATAAAGGTCGGATTGTAGCCTTTAGCGATTGCGGTTGATTGTATCGCGACATTGCTGCTCGCGTTGGTCGAGATTCAATGACTGTTAGTAGAATATGGAATCGGTGGGTTCAGGAGGGTAATACAAAACGCCGTGCTGGATCCCAACGGCCTCGTTTCGCTAGAAGTCGAGATGACAGGCATCTTATCCGCATAGCTGTAACTGATCGTGCAGCCACGTCTCGATCCCTGAGTCAACAGATGGAGACGTTTGCAAGACAACAACCATCTGCACGAACGATTCGACGACGTTTGCAGCAGCATCGTCTATCATCTCGGAGACCATGGTTGCGGTTACTCTTGACGCTGCATCACAGACTGGAGCGCCTGCGATGGTGTACTCAACGACGAACCTGGGTGCACGAATGGCAAAACGTCATTTTTTCGGATGAATCCAGGTTCTGTTTACAGCATCATGATGGTCGCATCCATGTTTGGCGACATCGCGATGGGGTGCCATTGGTTACACGTCTCGGTCACCTCTTGTTCGCACTGACGGCACTTTGAACAGTGGACGTTACATTTCAGATGTGTTACGACCCGTGGCTCTACCCTTCATTCGGTCCCTGCGAAACCCTACATTTCAGCAGGATAATGCACGACCGCATGTTGCAGGTCCTGTACGGGCCTTTCTGGATACAGAAAATGTTCGACTGCTGCCCTGGTCATCACATTCTCCAGATCTCTCACCAACTGAGAACGTCTGGTCGATGGTGGCCGAGCAACTGGCTCGTCACAATACACCAGTGACTACTCTTGATGAACTGTGGTATCGTGTTGACGCTGCATGGGCAGCAGTATCTGTACACGCCATCCAAGCTCTGTTTGACTCATTGCCCAGGCGTATCAAGGCCGTTATTACGGCCAGAGGTGGTGTTCTTGGTACTTACTTCTGAGGATCTATGCACCCAAATTGCGTCAAAATGTAATCACATGTCAGTTCTAGTTTAATATATTTGTCCGATACCCGTTTATCATCTGCATATCTTCTTGGTGTATCAATTTTAATGGCCAGTAGTGTACATTTATAGCTGTTTTAGATTTAGAGAAAGCTTCAGATAGTGAGGCCACTGTTCGAAATTTTGTAGATAGCAGGGACGAAATACAGGGACCGAAAGGTTATCCACGTCTTGTGCAGAAACTAGACTGCATTTAAAACGTGGAAGGACACGACAGGGTAGCCACAGCTTAGAAGGAAGTGAGAAAGTGCTTTATGATAACCCCGATGTAATTTGTACATCGGGAAAGCAGTAAAAGAAGCTAAGAACAAATTTGGAGCGGAATTAAAATTCAGGGAAAAGAAATTAAAAGCATTAAAGTATGACGGTTGCACTGTAATTCCGTCAACAAAGGACTTGGGAGAAGAGTCAAATGGAATACACCCGAGCCAAAGAAACAGACACGCCTGCCTACTACCGTGCAAGGCCCCCGTGAGCACGCAGAAGTGCCGCAACACAACTTGGCATGGACTCGTCAAATATATGAATTAGTGCAGGAGGGAATTGACACTGTGGATCCTGCAAGACTGTCCATAAATCCATAAGAGTTCCAGGCAGTCGAGATCTCTTCTGAACAGCACGTTGCAAGGCATCCCAGATATGTTCAGTAATGTTCATGTCTGCGGAGTTTGGTGACCAGCGGAAATGTTTAAACTCAGAAGAGTGTTCCTGGATCCACTCTGTAGCAATTCTGGAGGTGTGGGGTGACGCGTTGTCCTGCTCGAATTGCCCAAGTCCGTCGGAATGCACAATGGACATGAATGAATGCAGGTGATCAGACAGGATGCTTACGTACATGTCACCTGTCGGAGTCTTATCTAGACGTATCAGGGGTCCCATATCACTCCAACTGCACACGCCCCACACCATTACAGAGCCTCCATCAGCTTGGATAGTCTCCTGGAGACCTGCAGGGTCCACGGATTCATGAGGTTGTCTCCATATCCGTACACGTCCATCCGGTCGATACAATTTGAACCGAGACTCGTCCGACCAGGCAACATGTTTCCAGTCATCAACAGTTGAATTTCGGTGTTAACAGGCCCAGGCGAGTCGTTAAGCTTTGTGTCCTGCAGTCATCAAGGGTACACAAGTGGGTCTTCGGCTCCGAAGGCCCAGCATTGAAATCTGCAGCAATTTGCGGAAGGGTTGCTTTTCTGTCAAGCTGAACTATTCTCTTCAGTCGTCATTGATCCCGTTCTTGCAGGATCTTTTTCCGGCTGCAGCGATATCGGAGATTTGATGTTTTACCGGATTCCTGGTATTCACGGTACACTCGTGAAATGATTGTACGGGAAAATCCCCACTTCATTGCTACCTCGGAGATGCTGTGTCCCATTGCTCGTGCGCCGACTATAACACCAAGTTCAGACACACTTCAATCTTGGTAACTTGCCACTGCAGCAGCAGTGACCAATCTAACAACTGCGCCAGACACCTGTTGCAGAGCTGCCGACCGCTGCGCCGTATTCTGCCTGTTTACGTATCTCGGTATCTAAATACGCATGCCTATACCAGTTTCTTTGCCGCTTCATTGTATACTGAATCTTGAAAAGAAGGAATAAGACCAGCACCATCAAAAGCAAAACAAGAGTAATGGGGTGTAGTGAATGAAATCAGGTGATGCTGAAGGATTTACATTGAGAAAGTAATAGATGAGCTTTGCTATTTGGCAACAAAGTAACTGGCGATGGCCAAAGTAAAGAGGATATAAAATGCTGACTGGCAATAGGAGGAATGCATTTCTGAAAAAGAGTAATTCAGGAAATTTAAGTGTTAGGAAAACGTTTTGAAGGTACTTGTCCTAAGTGTCGTCTTGTATGGAAGTGAAACGTGAACCATAGGCAGAGCAGGCAGTGAGAAGATAGAATCTTTAGAAATGCGATGCTATAAAAGAATGGTGAAGACTATATGGGTACAATGAATAACAAATGGAAAGGTACTGATTTCAGTTGGGGAAAAAAGGAATGTATGGTACGAGGGTGAGTCAAATGAAAACCTTAAAATTTGTAATAACAAATCGAAATTTCCCGCCGTTATCCTGTAAGTTGGTAAGCGTGCTACAAACAGTGTGCAGAGTGGCCTGTAGGTGGCAGCATAGTGCAGATGCACACATACCGTCGCAGTATCAGTATAAAAGTGGCCGCCCCACTTGCGACTTGCACCAGGGAAGAACAGCGTTCTGTTATTCGGTTTTTGCGTAGTGGAGGTGTGAAACCTATTGAAGTTAATCGACGAATGAAGGTTCAGTACGGTGATGCATGTTAGTCACAGCTGCAAGTCTACGAATGGAGTAGGAAGTTCGCAAATGGTGTGACTTCAGTGGAAGATACTCCTCGTCCAGGTCAGGCACAACGAGCTGTGACTCCACAGAACATTGCAGCAGTTGAAGCCATAGTGAAGGAAAATCGCCGAGTGACACTGTATGACACTGCAACATGTTTACAGATTAGTCATGGGTCAGCACACCACATTGTGCAAGATGTGCTGCAGTTTCACAAAGTGTCTGCAAGATGGGTGCCACGGCAGCTGACTCCTGAAATGAGAGAACGACGTGTTGATGCTCGTGAAGAACTTCTTCGGCGCTTTGAACGAGAAGGTGATGGCTTCCTTGCAAGAATCCTTACTGGGGACGAAATCTGGGTTCACTTCCACAAACTGGAAAAGAAGAGAGCGGGCGAGGAATGGCGCCATTCCTCATCACCCAAACCAAAGAAGTTTCGAACAGAACCATCAGCAGGGAAGGTTATGCTGACTCTCTTTTGGGACGAAAAAGGCGTCATTTTGGATCATTACATGTCTAGAGAGACCACTGTCACCAGTGCATCATACACAGATCTCCTAAAAAATCATCTGTGGCCTGCAATCAAAACAAAGTGACGTGGATTGCTGTCAGCAGGTGTCCTTTTGCAACATGACAATTCAAGGCCCCATACTGCCTGTACAACAGTTGCAACAATCACAGACCTGCATTTTGAGTGTCTTCCTCATCCACCATACTCACGAGACCTTGCCCAAAGTGATTTCCATATGTTTGGACCACTCAAAGACGCAGTGGGAGGAAAGAAGTAACGTTCTGATGAAGACGTACGCCACGCGGTGCATGAGTGGTTGCGCGGACTACCAAAAGAATTTTTTTCTAAAGGAATTTATGCACTTCGTAAGCGCTGGAGGACTTGCATTGAGCATGGGGGAGATTATGTTGAAAAGTGATACAGCTTTGTACCACTTCTGCACAATAAATAATATTTAAAAAAATATTTAAGGTTTTCATTTGACTCACCCTCGTACAACTAAGATTAAAAGAAGGGATCAGTTGACACGACGCATCCTGAGTAAACAAGGAACAGTTAATCTGGTAATGTAGGGAAGTGACGGGAGTAAAAGTTGTGGAGAGAGACCAAGAGATAAATGTAGTAAGCAGATGCAGAGGATGTATTTAGTGGTAGTTATGCAGAAATGAAGAGGCTTGCATAGGATAGACTAACATGGAGAGCTGCGTCAAAGCAGTCTTCGGACTGTAGACCTCAACAGTAAGAACTTTTAATTGCACGCACTTGATTATAGCTGTAGCAGCCAAACATATGAGAAGAATGACATACATCTTATACATTTTACCTAATTTTATGAAACACGATTAATTGGTCTTCGAGGTATGACTAAATTTTATTACGCTGAACATGTTAGAACTATAAGATATGTTTACTTTTAAGAAAATAAAAACCTTGAAACATTCTCGCAATTAATTGAACTGAACGAAATTATTGTTCATTATATTTTTCATTTAGGGGATCATTAGGCCTTTGATACAAAGCAGAACTATAGCGGATGGACTCCTGCTCTGGTGAGTACATTTTGTTACCAGATAGCGCAAGGCGACAGAGGATGCGAGGGGCGCAATATTTGTTCAAAGAAGATGGGCGCGTAGACGGTGGATGCAGTGTTTACAAGGCTCAGAAGTGTCGTTTACCGAATCATCACCGACGTATCCAGTTGGTTACCGTAGCCTAGAGGCTCATGATAACTATTTCAGTCGCAAGGGTTGATATGAATCCAAACTAGATGTGCCTTCGAGCCTTACCCTGGAGTAAAAGCGTCTCTCTTGTTTCCTCTCGCATCTACATAAGACTGAAAACTGGCCATGTCATGTATTTCATTGACCTGCTGGTGATTTATGATTTTCCATTCGAATTATTTGTAAAAATGCTGGACGCTTGCATTTCGCTCTCGCGTGGATCGCTAAAGATGTCCACTTGAGAGCTGTGTATAGTGAGTGGTGTGATGGTTCTTCCGGCAGCATCTCCTTCAAGGAGTGTGTGTACTCCAGGTTGGTGCCTTCGTTCTGTACAGACTCAAGCGCCATTCTCTTGCAGAGAGGAATTTCTTTTTGTAGAGGGCTGGATCAGCCTTGTACGTGTTGCAAGATTTTCCCTCCCGCTCCACCTAGCCTCCTTGCAGTATCTTATTACATCTTCTTCTTTTTCTTGTGCATTTGTCTAGCAATTTCGCTGCGTCAGCATGGTTACGGTCGGATTTGGCATGGTTAATTTGAGAGGTGGCCGCATGCCCTTCCTGTCGCCACCTTTCTGAGGACAACACAAACACCCAGTCCCTGAGCGGACAAAGTCTCCGACCCAGCCGGGAATCGAACCCGCGCTCCTTGGGACGACCGCCCGTCGCACTGACCACTTTTTTTTCCGGGAACAGGGTATATAAACAAAATACCTTTATTGGTACAAGCTTAAAAACAACAGAAATGCCACCCTTACGGTGGAAGTAACACGAGACATTACACTCGAACAAGGCGAGCAGATTTTTTATTAACAAGGTGTAGGGACAAAAATATTAACAATAACAACTGATGTAAGCTAAGAGGTGTTAAGCAATAAATAGTAGAGTTGGAGGAATAACCAGTTCTGGCACAGTGCATAATAGAAAGGAGGCGCGTGTCCATGCGCCTACTCCACTGTGGGTTATAATATAGAAAGTAGCGCGGAGAGTCCGGGTGTCAGCTGGGAAGGGGGAGTGTTGTCGACGTGTGGCACCATCCAGCTGAGCGCGGGGGTGACGTAAAGCCCGCGTGTAGGTAATTGGCGAAGGCGCGGTTGCGCGGTCGGTGCTCAACTTCACTGTGGGCGGTTTGTAAGCACTGCAAGAAGTCAAGGCGTGATGTATCGCCATCGTTATACATGTAGGTGATCGTCCACCCCTTGACCCATACAGTCGCATGATTTTTGATGGCAGGGAAATAAGTATCCTCAGGATGGATAAAAGTCCATGGGTCAATCGAATCCGGCGGAACGCGGAGGTAACAGGCAACGAACTGTCGGCCAAGGTTTCCAGACGTCTCTGGTGGCAGCACAAGTCAGTTGGTGGACATCGTCATCCAAATGGAACAAAGCGGAGAGTCCGTTAGTCCGATGGGGTGAAGACGTTGATTTGTGGCGAATTTTCGACTTGCGACGTGGTACCATGTTGCCCGGACGTTGGAGGGAAGAAACGGCTGGTGGATATGACGCCAAACCGTGGGCCACCGCTTGGACGGATGTCTGACTTCGATATTGTTGCTGGATATGGATCGAAGCAGTGGGGTGTAAAAATCTTCAGGTCGAGGAGAACGCGTTGTCGGTAAGTGTGTGTGAGCGTAACTGAAGTCGACGATGAAATCAAAAATGTGCGTCAGATGGTGCTTGATGTGTAGACTGGTACTGGTGGCGCTATGGCCGCGGGCACAAGAATTTCCAGCAAGCTGCGCGTAAGGGAGGTGCCGCCGTTCGACTGCTTCTGCGTGGTGGTGGTGGTGGTGGTTAGTGTTTAACGTCCCGTCGACAACGAGGTCATTAGAGACGGAGCGCAAGCTCGGGTTAGGGAAGGATTGGGAAGGAAATCGGCCGTGCCCTTTCAAAGGAACCATCCCGGCATTTGCCTGAAATGATTTAGGGAAATCACGGAAAACCTAAATCAGGATGGCCGGAGACGGGATTGAACCGTCGTCCTCCCGAATGCGAGTCCAGTGTGCTAACCACTGCGCCATCTCGCTCGGTGCGTGGTGGACATGTACAAGGACGCCGCTCGGAGTCGCACATTGACAAGGCCGAGGCCTCCCGCTCGCGGGGGAAGGGTGAGCGTGTCGTAGCGGACCTTAAAGAGCGTACCGGCCAGAAGAATGTATCCGAAACCAGCCGGGAGGCTGCGTGCAATAGTTGATGGCGGCGGGAGTACCTGTCCGATATGGACCATTCTGAACGCCACATGTTGATTGAGGTATTGGACACGTTGTAAGGAATCTAGTCGACGGAGGAGATTTTTTTGAACCACCGTGAGGATAATTTGGAGTGCACGCCGAAAACTGATGGCAGCGGAGCGGCGCACGGTGGAGGTGAAAATGATACCAAGATATCGTTGTTTCTGTACTCACGGAAGAAGTGTTAAGTCGTCGCGTGAGAGGCCGCGTCCAATGGATATCGCTGTGGATTTAGCCACACTCATGTTACTGCCCGCTGCAGTTCCGTACTCTGATATCAAATCAAGCACCGTTTGTGTTTCATTCCGTGAGCGGACCAAGAGGAGGAGATCGTCCGCATACGCACAACAACGAAAACTCTGCTGTCGCAAAGTGAGAGCAGAAAGGTGACACAGTGACTCCCGATGAGCGTAGTGGCATAGAGTACGTGCTATCCAGGCGGACGTAGTATCTTGTTACATATTTACCAATTTTTTTGAGGATATGTATATGTGCGTAGAATTTGTATGGGTTTCAAGGAACAAATGAGGGTTGTATACACGCCTATTCTTATTTGTAAGAACATATACACTCCTGGAAATGGAAAAAAGAACACATTGACACCGGTGTGTCAGACCCACCATACTTGCTCCGGACACTGCGAGAGGGCTGTACAAGCAATGATCACACGCACGGCACAGCGGACACACCAGGAACCGCGGTGTTGGCCGTCGAATGGCGCTAGCTGCGCAGCATTTATGCACCGCCGCCGTCAGTGTCAGCCACTTTGCCGTGGCATACGGAGCTCCATCGCAGTCTTTAACACTGGTAGCATGCCGCGACAGCGTGGACGTGAACCGTATGTGCAGTTGGCGGACTTTGAGCGAGGGCGTATAGTGGGCATGCGGGAGGCCGGGTGGACGTACCGCCGAATTGCTCAACACGTGGGGCGTGAGGTCTCCACAGTACATCGATGTTGTCGCCAGTGGTCGGCGGAAGGTGCACGTGCCCGTCGACCTGGGACCGGACCGCAGCGACGCACGGATGCACGCCAAGACCGTAGGATCCTACGCAGTGCCGTAGGGGACCGCACCGCCACTTCCCAGCAAATTAGGGACACTGTTGCTCCTGGGGTATCGGCGAGGACCATTCGCAACCGTCTCCATGAAGCTGGGCTACGGTCCCGCACACCGTTAGGCCGTCTTCCGCTCACGCCCCAACATCGTGCAGCCCGCCTCCAGTGGTGTCGCGACAGGCGTGAATGGAGGGACGAATGGAGACGTGTCGTCTTCAGCGATGAGAGTCGCTTCTGCCTTGGTGCCAATGATGGTCGTATGCGTGTTTGGCGCCGTGCAGGTGAGCGCCACAATCAGGACTGCATACGACCGAGGCACACAGGGCCAACACCCGGCATCATGGTGTGGGGAGCGATCTCCTACACTGGCCGTACACCACTGGTGGTCGTCGAGGGGACACTGAATAGTGCACGGTACATCCAAACCGTCATCGAACCCATCGTTCTACCATTCCTAGACCGGCAAGGGAACTTGCTGTTCCAACAGGACAATGCACGTCCGCATGTATCCCGTGCCACCCAACGTGCTCTAGAAGGTGTAAGTCAACTACCCTGGCCAGCAAGATCTCCGGATCTGTCCCCCATTGAGCATGTTTGGGACTGGATGAAGCGTCGTCTCACGCGGTCTGCACGTCCAGCACGAACGCTGGTCCAACTGAGGCGCCAGGTGGAAATGGCATGGCAAGCCATTCCACAGGACTACATCCAGCATCTCTACGATCGTCTCCATGGGAGAATAGCAGCCTGCATTGCTGCGAAAGGTGGATATACACTGTACTAGTGCCGACATTGTGCATGCTCTGTTGCCTGTGTCTATGTGCCTGTGGTTCTGTCAGTGTGATCATGTGATGTATCTGACCCCAGGAATGTGTCAATAAAGTTTCCCCTTCCTGGGACAATGAATTCACGGTGTTCTTATTTCAATTTCCAGGAGTGTATTATGACTTTTGAACAATATTAAGGTAAATACATTGTTTGTTCTCTATCAAAATCGTTCATTTGCTAACCTATGCCTATCAGTAGTTAGTGACTTCAGTAGTTAGAATCTTTCATTTAGCTGGCAGTATTGGCGATCGCTGTATTGCAGTAGTTCGAGTAATGAAGATTTTTATGAGGTAAGTGATTCATGAAAGGTATAGATTATTGTGAGTCAGGGCTATTCTTTTGTAGGGATTATTAAAAGTCAGATTGCGTTGCGCTAAAAATATTATGTGTCAGTTTAGTTTGATCAGAAGTTAGACACAACGCTTGAACAAAATCAGAAACAAATGGTACAAAATCTTCAAAAGTTAGACACAATGGAACAACATCAGTGACAAACACAGCAACAGTTAGACACAATGGAACAAAATCAAAAACAGTCACTGCAACAACTTCCAAAGTTAGACACCACGCTTGAGCAAACACGTGAAGGTTTAACTGCTGAGTTACTTAAAATCGAATCGAAATGTCAAAAAGTCTGTGATGACGTAAAAACACAAATTTGTGAGTATTTCCAACCTATTTTTTTCGCGTCATGAAAATGCATTACAGAATCACGAAGGAACCATAAAGGAACTGCAAACTATTGTTCATGAAAATCACGACACCTTGCAAGCTGAAATTGACTCAGTTGCATCTACCGATTCCGTTACGCAACTTGCAAAAACTCAGGAAAACTTAAAGGACACAGTAGATACGATTTCATCACAAATGGACACTCTGAATCTTGGTTCAGAAAAACACACTGAGGAAATAAGTTCACTATCGGAGAAAGCAGCCAAACTTTCGGATCAGTTCACCAACTTATCTACAAAGGTAGATGATGATCTGAATGACACAAGACCTGTAGCCTTCGCTGACACAGAAGAGTATGAACAAATTATGAAATTCAAACAAAATCAAAACCAAATTAATACGCAACACAAAAGAGAAATCCGGGAAGTACAAGATCAATTGGCAAAAGTAATACAAGAATTACATATTTCAGAGGACACTCGCCGCTCCAACACGGGAAGAGGGACTTAGAAATACGGAAAAGCCACAAAATAATAACACAGGGCATTTCGGAAATTATGAAAGAAATTGGCAAGGTGCACCGAATTTTGAGATGGAGCCGCCGACACGACGTAACAGTGACCGATATGCGACTCGCCGACACGATGATTTTGACTATGAGCTGTTCATTACTACACGTAAATTCAAAACATTTAAGAATTCTGGCAACGACATTCATCCACAAGCCTGGCTTCATCAATTCTCTCATTGTTTTCCTCCCAACTGCTCATTGGAGCACAGGTTAGAATTTATCTGTGGCTACCTAAGAGAATGAACCAGCTGTAAGAATGGGATCGGTCATTCACGATTGTCACAGTGAAGGAGAATTTTATCATGCCTTCCTCTCAACATATTGGTCTCAAGCTACACAAGACCGAGTAAAACATAGCATCATAATGATGAAACATTTCGAACAATCTGAATTTTCCAGTCTTGTGAAATATTTGAAGACATGTTGCACAAGAATCAGTACCTGTCAAACCCATACAGTCCTTCAGAACGCATCCGCATTTGCTTAATCAAATCGCCTGAACATTTACGACGTATTATTTTGGCAGGACATTGTAAATACGATATTGAAGCTTTTCAGGGACTCTTACAAGAATTGGAAATTGACACTGACAATCGCGGGACGCGAAAACAGGAACACAACAATTACATGTCACATCCATCACAATTCCGCGATGACAGAAATAATAACTGGACACGACAAGGCTATTCTTACAACGTAAATCGTGACCAGAACAGACACCACCCGTATGACAACCGTTGGCAGAGTAGTAATAATTACAGAGAAAGATCGCATTTCCATAGTAATCAATGTGACAGAGACAACCATAGAAACAGACAATATGGGAACCAAAACAATTATTATCAAGGGAGACAGAATAACTTCAGACACAACGGCCCACCGCGCAGTTACGACTCAGGGAGAAGTTCTCCACTATGTGACCGACAAGAAATTAATTACAGAAATTACCGACATGACAACAGACGATATAATCATAACGACAGACCTGAATTTCATCAAAACTGGCGAGATTCAAACAGGGCAGGGCCTTCTCGTCAAGGTGAATTTGTAGAAGTTAGGTCTCCTAATCCTAATAACGACGCGCGCCAACAAAGAGACAGACAATGATTCGCACCGCAGGCAGCCACGTGCGCCGGCTGGCTCAGAGAAAAATAACATAGATGCTAACCTTGAGAAAAATTCCAGTATTCTTTACTGACGTATACCGCACGATAATTGCGTTCAAGTTGAAACTCTTGAGTACTATGGAGAGTAAAGGATTGCACCACATTTCACATCTAAAACCGTTTATTGAGAGATAATCTGCTTTTTAACTTAGTTTTTGATATAAAATCTTTCGCTTCACGTTACTAGTACTCTTTGTCGCACTTAGAAACTGTTAACATGCAACTATGTTTTAAAATTAACTATCCAGTCTAGAACCTAGGGAACATATTTAGACAGTAATTACGGATGCATTGTTATAGTGAACAGACGACACAGTGTTATTGTGTGTGTACATCCTTGCTTGTTAGTTGCATGATTACGTAACGACTATAAGGCTTACATACTTAGAACATATACCGGTACTGCTAATGAGGTTTTAATGCAACATTTTGGTTTACTTGAAAATACGTTCTGGATTTAAAGTACTTTCTGAGAGGTACCAGATGACACAGTGGTTAGTTTATGTGACAGCTACACGAATATATCACGACACTACTAATATGTGACACAATTTATATTGTTGCTTTTGCACTGTATCTGTTTTATATCTGCACAGTTTTTCTGAATTCTTCTGGAAAGGAAAAAAAATGGCTCTGAGCACTATGGGACTTAACATCTATGGTCATAAGTCCCCTAGAACTTAGAACTACTTAAACCTAACTAACCTAAGGACAGCACACAAGACCCAGCCATCACGAGGCAGAGAAAATCCCTGACCCCGCCGGGAATCGAACCCGGAAACCCGGGCGTGGGAAGCGAGAACGCTACCGCACGACCACGAGATGCGGGCGGAAAGGAAAACATGTTTTGTTGGTATAGCTACAATGAGACAGCCTTTTCCGTAGCACAACAATACGATACAGTACAGTACTTTCTTCATCACGGCAATAAGCGTAATAACTACGATATCTATACGCAAAGCATTTCACTTTTGTTTATGATGAGGTGAGTACATTGACTTCTACAGAACTTTGCTTACAGTGGACGATAACTACGACACTTCCACAGAATTATCTTACAGCAAGAAACACATTTAGCGCTACAGGACACGTATTTGAGTGATTAATTTTGTACTTAAAACATTTATTTTAGAAGGTTTTTGAATTACAAAGATACAAAGGTTTTCCGTGATACATTTCATTCCATTGCTGTAATATGTAACACCTGAGGGTATAATTAATTTAATCCTCAGGGGGGTACCCGCTTACTTTGTGTACCATGTGTTTGGCAAGCACAAGGAGACCTAGCTAATATGGTGTTTGCTTATACAACTTTACACATCGGTACCATATTTCTCCAACACATAAATTACACAGCTATCTGATTATTTAACAGAGAAACAAACATTTTTTTACTACATCAGTGACAGATGTTTACGTAATTACACAATTGGATAACTTGACACTTATGAAATTGTACTTTGTCTGTACTTTGTGAACTGTTCATATTTTTTCGGAATCATTGTGATACTATGAGAGCTTTGAATGATGTATTTGGTATGGGATCATGATTTTTGAAGTACATTTGAGGTAGATGACACTATTGAAATGAGCAGAGAATTTTTTTTAGGTTTTGAAATTGTTGCAGAAATCTACGACGTTTCTGAGATTTGGCTGAGGCGTTGTGATGTTATTATTACGATGACGATGTGTATTATGCTGTTGAGGTATGTTTATGATCAATAACCTGATGCTATATGAGGAATTTGGTTATGCTACATATTTATAATGATGAAATATTGAAGAAGTGTCGACAAATATGTATATGTGTAATAAGGTAAGGACTAATGAGTAGAGGTTAAGGACTCTGATTTGAGGAAAAGGATGTTGGAAACCAAGAATCGTACTTTAAGAATTATGAAATGTGTGTACATGCGTGAATGTATCACAATGCCGGCGAAAATTTTTTGGACACTGTTATACTTATAGGATTTGGTTTCTACACATTTGTAACCCAAATTATCAAACTGTAAATTTTTTTTTATAAGACTCACTGTAGCGCAAACTGCTGTCGTAAATATTTCGGTAAGAAAGCTAAGTGACTTTGATGTAAGGGCGCCCAGCTGAGACATAGTCGCCTGAAAACAGAAAGCCATTAGGTGGAGAAAAAAGAAGCCATTATCCTTGCTATTGACATTTCTTTGTAGAAAGCATCGTAAATACGATGCGCTCAAACTTGAAAACATATGATTACACTGTGGAACTCTTAATTTATGATATTTACTAAAATGCCTAATGAAATGATGAAAAGTATTTACACATCTATTGTCTTTATAGTTGAGAGACTTTTTTACTGCCTATGGAGACGCCATTTGCCTAGTGAATGACGTTTCATGCATTGCTTTGTATGTATATATATATATATATATATATATATATATATATATTTGCCTATTTTGTTTAACATCTAGTTTCTAGTTGCACTGCAGCATTGGGTAAAATAAAATTAAATAGATGTACTAATATCACTATTTTCTGTCTACAGACCCAGTAAAGAATAATATTATGATGTACTTTCTTAGAAAAGAGAGCACAAATAGACATTTCCCTTCACAGGTATTGCAAACATAATTTTTTCAACGATGTGGTAACTTGTTTCATAGAGTAAGTCAAGGTGATGCATCACTCTAGTGTTAAGATGTGACATAGTTATTAGATATTTCCTATCTTTACTGTAAAATTTTTTCTGCTTGAGCTTTCTCATGTTTAGGTATAAGTTATAGTATTTGCTGCCGCTGTTTGCCAGGCATGGTGTTACTTGAATTTGACTTTGTATTACTCTGTTAAGCCAGTTTTACTACTGATTTATTTGTCTTGTTTGCTGCACAGTGCCTTATATTACTTGTAATATTGCAATTGCTTTGCTAATTTAGATATACTGCTGCTTGCTTTGCCAATTTGCAATTTTTTTGTCATTGCTGTTTGCGTTAATTTGTTATGTGCTGCTGTATTGCCTCGTCCCTTGATATATATATCTGAGCTCAGTAGATTTAAGTTAGCTTAAGAGGGGGTAGACTATATAAGAAACTAACTATGAAGAATAGGGAAAGAATGCTTTGAGAAGTTATATGAAAAAGATTTGGGCAAAAATGAGTATTGTACAATGAGAAGTATTTATTTTGAAATAGGATACGAACAAAACAGTAACGCTTTAGGGACAACAGGGTTAGACAGGAATTTTTTTTTTTTTTTTTTTTTTTGCCAGAGCAAATGTTGAAATAAGAGGAAAGATCTATGGAATGAAGTTTTGGGTTGGACTGCAGTACCAAATGTTACACTGAAAACGAACCCTGTTCTTTCCTTCAGTGTTATTCCGCTATGTGTTTGAGTACCATGGTGTATTTGTCTTTTTCCTGTCTTTATGTGTTTAGCTAATAAGATTTATGTTGTAGAATTTTTCTAGTACTAAGCTACATACACTATGATAAGGAATACTGTTTTCCTCAAATATAATTTGCATTAATAATATGTTATTCCCCCCCATGAACCATGGACCTTGCCGTTGGTGGGGAGGCTTGCGTGCCTCAGCGATACAGATAGGCGTACCATAGGTACAACCACAACGGAGGGGTATCTGTTGAAAGGCCAGACAAACGTGTGGTTCCTGAAGAGGGGCAGCAGACTTTTCAGTATTTGCAAGGGCAACAGTCTGGATGATTGACTGATATGGCCTTGTAACAATAAGCAAAACGGCCTTGCTGTGCTGGTACTGCGAACGGCTGAAAGCAAGGGGAAACTGCGGCCGTAATTTTTCCCAAGGGCATGCAGCTTTACTGTATGATTAAATGATAATGGCGTCCTCTTGGGTAAAATATTCCGGAGGTAAAATAGTCCCCCATTCGGATCTCCGGGCGGGGACTACTCAAGAGGATGTCGTTATCAGGAGAAAGAAAACTGGCGTTCTATGGGTCGGAGCGTGGAATGTCTGATCCCTTAATCGGGCAGGTAGGTTAGAAAATTTAAAAAGGGAAATGGATAGGTTAAAGTTAGATATAGTGGGAATTAGTGAAGTTCGGTGGCAGGAGGAACAAGACTTCTGGTCAGGTGACTACAGGGTTATAAGCACAAAGTCAAATAGGGGTCATGCAGGAGTAGGTTTAATAATGAATAGGAAAATAGGAATGCGGGTAAGCTACTACAAACAGCATAGTGAACGCATTATTGTGGCCAAGATAGACACGAAGCCCACACCTACTACGGTAGTAAAAGTTTATATGCCAACTAGCTCTGCAGATGACAAAGAAATTGAAGAAATGTATGATGAAATAAAAGAAATTATTCAGATAGTGAAGGGAGACGAAAATTTAATAGTCATGGGTGACTGGAAAAGGGAGAGAAAGAAACGTCGTAGGTGAATATGGATATGGGGTAAGAAATGAAAAAGGAAGCCACCTGGTAGAATTTTGCACAGAGCATAACTTAATCATAGCTAACACTTGGTTTAAGAATCATGATAGAAGGTTGTATACATGGAAGAACCCTGGAGATACTAAAAGGTATCAGATAGATTATATAATGGTAAGACAGAGATTTAGGAACCAGGTTTTAAATTGTAAGACGTTTCCAGGGGCAGATGTGGACTCTGACCACAATCTATTGGTTATGACCTGTAGATTAAAACTGAAGAAACTGCAAAAAGGTGGGAATTTAAGGAGATGGGAGCTGGATAAACTGAATGAACCAGAGGTTGTACAGAGTCTCGGGGAGAGCATAAGAGAACAATTGACAGAAATGGGGGAAAGAAATACAGTAGAAGAAGAATGGGTAGCTTTGAGGGATGAAGTAGTGAAGGCAGCAGAGGATCAAGTAGGTAAAATGACAAGGGCTAGTAGAAATCCTTGGGTAACAGAAGAAATATTGAATTTAATTGATGAAAGGAGAAAATATAAAAATGCAGTAAATGAAGCAGGCAAAAAGGAATACAAACGTCTCAAAAATGAAATCGACAGGAAGTGCAAAATGGCTAAGCAGGGATGGGTAGAGGACAAATGTAAGGATGTAGAGGCTTATCTCACTAGGGGTAAGATAGATACTGCCTACAGGAAAATTAAAGAGACCTTTGGTGATAAGAGAAACACTAGTATGAACATCAAGAGCTCAGATGGAAACCCAGTTCTAAGCAAAGAAGGGAAAGCAGAAAGATGGAAGGACTATATAGAGGGTCTATACAAGGGCGATGTACTTGAGGACAATATTATGGAAATGGAAGAGGATGTAGATAACGATGAAATGGGAGATACGATACTGCTGCCTTCACTACTTCATCCCTCAAAGCTACCCATTCTTCTTCTACTGTATTTCTTTCCCCCATTTCTGTCAATTGTTCTCTTATGCTCTCCCCGAGACTCTGTACAACCTCTGGTTCATTCAGTTTATCCAGCTCCCATCTCCTTAAATTCCCACCTTTTTGCAGTTTCTTCAGTTTTAATCTACAGGTCATAACCAATAGATTGTGGTCAGAGTCCACATCTGCCCCTGGAAACGTCTTACAATTTAAAACCTGGTTCCTAAATCTCTGTCTTACCATTATATAATCTATCTGATACCTTTTAGTATCTCCAGGGTTCTTCCATGTATACAACCTTCTATCATGATTCTTAAACCAAGTGTTAGCTATGATTAAGTTATGCTCTGTGCAAAATTCTACCAGGTGGCTTCCTTTTTCATTTCTTACCCCATATCCATATTCACCTACGACGTTTCTTTCTCTCCCTTTTCCAGTCACCCATGACTATTAAATTTTCGTCTCCCTTCACTATCTGAATAATTTCTTTTATTTCATCATACATTTCTTCAATTTCTTTGTCATCTGCAGAGCTAGTTGGCATATAAACTTTTACTACCGTAGTAGGTGTGGGCTTCGTGTCTATCTTGGCCACAATAATGCGTTCACTATGCTGTTTGTAGTAGCTTACCCGCATTCCTATTTTCCTATTCATTATTAAACCTACTCCTGCATGACCCCTATTTGACTTTGTGCTTATAACCCTGTAGTCACCTGACCAGAAGTCTTGTTCCTCCTGCCACCGAACTTCACTAATTCCCACTATATCTAACTTTAACCTATCCATTTCCCTTTTTAAATTTTCTAACCTACCTGCCCGATTAAGGGATCAGACATTCCACGCTCCGACCCATAGAACGCCAGTTTTCTTTCTCCTGATAACGACATCCTCTTGAGTAGTCCCCGCCCGGAGATCCGAATGGGGGACTATTTTACCTCCGGAATATTTTACCCAAGAGGACGCCATTATCATTTAATCATACAGTAAAGCTGCATGCCCTTGGGAAAAATTACGGCCGCAGTTTCCCCTTGCTTTCAGCCGTTCGCAGTACCAGCACAGCAAGGCCGTTTTGCTTATTGTTACAAGGCCATATCAGTCAATCATCCAGACTGTTGCCCTTGCAAATACTGAAAAGTCTGCTGCCCCTCTTCAGGAACCACACGTTTGTCTGGCCTTTCAACAGATACCCCTCCGTTGTGGTTGTACCTATGGTACGCCTATCTGTATCGCTGAGGCACGCAAGCCTCCCCACCAACGGCAAGGTCCATGGTTCATGGGGGGGAATAACATATTATTAATGCAAATTATATTTGAGGAAAACAGTATTCCTTATCATAGTGTATGTAGCTTAGTACTAGAAAAATTCTACAACATAAATCTTATTAGCTAAACACATAAAGACAGGAAAAAGACAAATACACCATGGTACTCAAACACATAGCGGAATAACACTGAAGGAAAGAACAGGGTTCGTTTTCAGTGTAACATTTGGTACTGCAGTCCAACCCAAAACTTCATTCCATAGATCTTTCCTCTTATTTCAACATTTGCTCTGGCAAAAAAAAAAAAAAAAAAAAAAAATTCCTGTCTAACCCTGTTGTCCCTAAAGCGTTACTGTTTTGTTCGTATCCTATTTCAAAATAAATACTTCTCATTGTACAATACTCATTTTTGCCCAAATCTTTTTCATATAACTTCTCAACGCATTCTTTCCCTATTCTTCATAGTTAGTTTCTTATATAGTCTACCCCCTCTTAAGCTAACTTAAATCTACTGAGCTCAGATATATATATCAAGGGACGAGGCAATACAGCAGCACATAACAAATTAACGCAAACGCAAAACGCAAAACAAAGTAGGCTGTTTAGGTTTTTATGTTGGTAACGTCATGTAGCGCTCTATATGAAAATCACTGACTGTGCTGTGTGCAGTCTGTGGTTGGTTTGCATTGTTGGAATTTGCTATTGTAGCGTTGGGCAGTTGGCTGTTAACAGCGCGTAGCGTTGTGCAGTTGGAGGTGAGCCGCCAGCAGTGGTGGATGTGGGGAGTGAGATGGCAGAGTTTTGAGAGCGGATGATCTGGACGTGTGTCCGTCAGAGAGAGTAAATTTCTAAGACTGGATGTCATGAACTATTATGACTTTTGAACACTATTAAGGTAAATACATTGTTTGTTCTCTACCAAAATCTTTCATTTGCTAACTATGCCTATCAGTAGTTAGTGACTTCAGTAGTTAGAATCTTTTATTTAGCTGGCAGTATTGGCGCTCGCTGTATTGCAGTAGTTCGAGTAATGAAGATTTTTGTGAGGTAAGTGATTCATGAAAGGTATAGGTTATTGCTAGTCAGGGCTATTCTTTTGTAGGGATAATTGAAAGTCAGATTGCGTTGCGCTAAAAATATTGTGTGTCAGTTTAGTGTTGATCAGAATAGGTAAAGAGCGAAATGTCTGAGTACGTTCAGTTCTGCTCAGCTGTTTAAAAATCAAGAGTTTTATCAGCACAGTCATTCATAAATTTTTCTAAGGGGAGGTTTCAGCTTTTATGGAAAAATGCTTGCAGTTGATTATGGAACCGTAATTGTATCCAGACATGCACTTCTTCGTCTGAATCAAATCAACAGCCACACTGCTCTTTTTTCAGGGCTGTCAGAATATGGAAATTGCATAGGGAGAAATAAGGATTGTATGGAGAATTTTTAAGGTCTTTCTAGCCAACCTTCTGCAGCGTAGGGGAAACAGTCTCGATCCCTTCTCATTTGATTTCCGTGTTTCTGGACCTTGGGAAAAAGACATTTATGATCGTTGATTTGCTTTGTGTGAAGAGGTGCACACCTGGATACAATCCAGGTTCCATATACAACTGCAAAACGTTTTCCATGGAGGCAATGCCTGTCTTGTCTCACAGTAGGATACATGTATTAGCTGTTATTCTTATTATTTCTGGAATAATAAACAGTTTACTTACTTTTTCCATCTGTCTCATTTTCATTTGACTACGCCTTATATAGTGAAGGTACCAGTTTTTCGTTGTTTTGCACGGAACATCAAGAATACCACTGCTAAGTCCACCCCGTAATATCAGTTTAATATTTCTATATTTTGCATTGTTTGTGATTTTTATTCATCCGCTGAGTTTCTCACGTACGCAAGTCTCCTGTTATCAATGTGATGGTTAATAAAATCGCCTGGCGAGCGGTTCTAGGCGCTACAGTCTGGAACCGTGCGACCGCTACAGTCGCAGGTTCGAATCCTGCCTCGGGCATGGATGTGTGTGATGTCCTTAGGTTAGTTAGGTTTAAGTAGTTCTAAGTTCTAGGGAACTGATGACCTCAGAAGTTAAGTCCCATAGTGCTCAGAGCCATTTAACATCGCCAACAATATCTTCTACTTTTCTGTCATCATTTTCCTTTGAGAGTCATTCAGTAGATTCAGCAACATACCTAAACGTTTCTCTGAGAGATTGGTCTCTTTCCAAATGCCCTAACATTAGCACTCGTGATTTCTTCTGGATAGCCTTGCATGCATCAACGACTTTTCCAGCGTGCTGGAAGGCACAAGACTTTTAGTTAATATATAACTTACATACTCTCATGTTTTCCAGCACTTTCTCAGTTAAATTACTTAGAATTTTTTGAGTTTTTCAATTCTCATAGTACATGTGAGTGGACATGCGTGTGAATTTGTCCATAGCATTATGTGTAGTGGTGTTACTTTCTCTTTTCTCCAATATATATTTTCCAGTTGGTTATAATTAAACTGACAGTGTTCCGAGTGCTGCAGTGTGGGCTGTATACGTCACAGTATGTTGAAACATAATCATTTTCATTATAAAAATCGTGATAGCAGTGTTTGTGACATATTTATTAGGAGATGGTCACAAGTTTCAACATGTATTGCAACATGTTGCATCCGTGACACAGCATTGTCAACTGTTGCTCGCAGGATATCAGGAGCAATCAGAGCAATATGTCATTGTATGCTGTCCTTCAGATCAGGAAGAGTCTGGATACATTCCTGACAAACACGGTATTTGATATAGCCCCCGCAACCAGAAATCACATGGATTTAGGTCAGGGCCTGGAAGGCCACACATCTTGAAATTGCCTGGAGATGATGCAATTGCCACCAAAGGTTTCTTCAAGCAAATCTTTCGTTTGCCAAATGACGTACAGTGTCGCCCATCTTACATGATCATAATGACGTGAACACAGCTATGTTCTTGCAAAGTTGGAATCTCGTGTTGCCCAAGCAGGTCCTTATAATGTGCAGATGTCACTATACACCTAACAGGCCCTTGAGATGTCATCTGCTGAAAGAAAAAAAGTAGCAAGATGAAGTAATTTATGAAACCACACTACACAGTCACACAAGCTGAGTGCAGTGGATGTTCCTGTATAAATTGTGGCAGCATAGAACCTCATACATGACAGTTGTGTGCATTCAAGGCACCAGGCAGAGTTATATGTGCCTCGTCCATCCAAAGAATATTCCCCGGCCATTTGTCATCCACTTCCATGTGTGCCAAAAAATAAAGGCAAAGTCACGACATTGTAGCTTAACTTGGGGATTCATTTGGTGCCCATTCCGAATTTTGCAGGGATACCAATGTAAAATGCGCCGCAAAATCATTTGAATTGTTGACTGTGGGGACACAATTCCCATGACACATCTGCAGCACTTGCTGCAGAATTTGAGGGATAGGTTATGGTAAGCTTTAGCTACAGCAACTTCATCATCATCTGCAATGGGAATGGGCTGCCAACCTTTTCATGCCTTACTGTCTAACTCACCTGTTACTTTAGATTCCTCAACCACATTCCTAAGGCCATTTATTGAGATGGGATATCTTCGCAGTTGTTTCTGTTGAAGATATTCCAGCAATGCATAGCTGCTGTTGCTGCTGTTCTGATGAAGCAACTTTACTACCAGTGCACGGTTTTTCTTCTTAACAGCCACTGTGTTTTGTGCAGAAAACTTCTACCTTCTGAACGATTTACATCAACAGTCACTTCACAAAAGAAATAAACACATATCGTCAATGACAAACAGTATACTGACATCAAAACAGGAAACATTTCACTTACTGATACAGCACTGTGTTTTCACCTGCTGGTAGAAAGTGGAACTATTATTTTTTTAGCACACTCTGGAACTGCACCAATTAATGAACATATCTATGATGTTTCAGCTTCCTGCAATCTATACAGCTTGCACTGCAGCATTCGAACAATCAGTTTAATTATAACCAATACGTATGTATGTATGTATGTATGTATGTATGTGTGTGTGTGTGTGTGTGTGTGTGTGTGTGTGTGTGTGTATCTTCGTATATAAATATAACTGACTAGCAAGTCGCAGTGCACTCAAGGGACACAAAGCACACTGTAAGCTAACATAACATTGTGCCTAGCATCTTCACAGGTTGAATACCATGAACAAGTTTTGGGACGGGAACTTTTCAAAATATGATATCTCGTAAACGACTTGCACTGGAATTCTGCAAGAATAAACACTGACTTTCTAATTTAACCTACTATCAATAGATATTGTTCCATTTAAAAAGGGTATGTTTGCGCGAAAAGTATACTTCGTAAGTATTACTACAATCTGTTCATTGGCTAAAAGTAGAGCCCCTGTCTGTCAATCAATTCTGTGGAAACTGTACATCATCTGTGCTTTCCATTTCTGAAACACTTGTGACACGAGATTTAAGTGAGTCACGCTATATACATTCACCTTTTGTACGATTCCTGAATGTCTCGTCTGCACCATCTGTCATTAAATTGTCTTATTTTATCAATAAACAAAATTCTGTTGAAAAAAATGTTCAAATGTGTGTGAAACCTTATGGGACTTAACTGCTAAGGTCATCAGTCCCTATGCTTACACACTACTTGTAAGAGGTGTATTGCTCCTGCGATATGCAAGGTATAAGAAAATCTCTGTCCAGAGAGCAGTGTTGACGGCAGTAGGAACTGTGTAGCTGTAGCAGTAAGTTGTTGCTAGTCTGGAGTCTGCTCTGGTCTGGTATGGTGTACCGTGTTGGCTGGCCCGGTCGTGGTTCAGCGATGTCGCAGCCTGAGTATTATTGTATAAGGTAAAAAAGCATCCTCACGCATTTGTAGTAATGTTATCTCAAGTCGCATGTAAATGTTTTTAAACTCTCGTAATAATAATCTTCCTCATAAAAAGTAACTTTTAACAACCATTCATTTCAATTTAAAGAAGTTACTAATTTCTCCCATCCATGATCATCCCGATTATTGCAATAGAAAAATCAGTTGCTTCCTTTCATAAATGACAGATAGGTCGGCCAGCATTGCACAGAGCTGTGACAAAAAAATTTATTGTAAGAGCAGATATATCCGCCGACTTCATTGAGTTAAGAATTTTTCCTTTTTTTATTCAGAATGATCTTTCAGGGCCATGACGCAGCACTGCTGTCGTCCAAAATTTACCAGGTTAAATTCACAGTGAATTATTGAAAAGTCATAAGTGAGCGACAATTTAATTGTGAGGTTAGTTACATTGTTTTATTACCAGGTTACTGAATTCATTTTTTATTGGGACGTTACACTGAATGTGAACGACATAATTATAATTTTTACTGTTGAGAGATTTAGGAATTTTTCTGTTTTGAGGTTACGCTAAATGTGAATGAATTTTGAGCTTAGATTGAATCAGAAAGAATTTTGTGGGTAGGTTACACTGAATGACGATATATATTCATATTATTTAATATTTAAAATTATATTGTGGGGAGGTTAAATGAGAATATTATTCATATTATTTATTAAATTTTCTGTTGGGAGGTTACATACTTAACCTAAATTATCCTAAGGACAAACACACACATCCATGCCCAAGGGAGGACTCGAACCTCCGCCGGGACCAGCAGCATAGTCCATGACTGCAGCGCCTAAGACCGCTCGGCTAATCCCGCGCGGCACAAAATTCTGTACTTTGTGTGATTCCGGCAATCTCCACATAAAATTGTAAATTGTCAAATGTCATATCGGTTCCCATGTGTTCATGATAAATGTGTTTCACGCTCATACTGTCTTGTTTAAAAGCGGTTATGACTGCTTTGAAATGATAGATTTGTGACTCAAATAAATGACAGCTACTTCCATATGGGGCTGAAGAAGAAGTGTTTCTGTATTTGATCTTGGGACCACATTTGACTTTACTTTTTCTAGAGATGGGTTATTGTTGCTATTACTGAACATAAAGTATATTAGTTTCATTGTCGCTCTTGAAATACATGATGTTTGGGATGGAATCATATTTTTGAAAGTATGTATGCATGTTCAAAATGAACTCCATCTGTGTGCATTAGCAGTGACAGAATAACATTTTTCTTGCCACAGTCCGATGGTTCTACAATTATTGATCGTGTATTTCAAGTAAAATGTTCCATTTTTTCTGTTTTTCTACAGTTTTCCACTTGTGAAGAGGATGTTGCAGCCATATGTATGACTACATGCTTACATGAGTGTATATGCGAATTTATAGAAAAAAAACACATGCGCGTCTTACGCCATTTTTATATTAAATTACTAACTATTGCTGGATATATAAACATGATTAAATAAGGATGCAGTTTTACACCTATACCTAGTTTTCTGCACTTGTTCGTATTACCATGTACAGACGATGGTATGCATCAAAATATTGAGGTATGTTTTCTTCAGCAGAATGTGGAGTTTGCCTTGATAGCTCTATTAAATTGGTCCATAAATTGCCACAAAAGCTTTACACACCAGCTTATTCGTTGGATGAGAACATTCTATACGGCATAGCTAGTGTACATTAAATTCTTAAACGTTTGCTCGTGCAATTGAGTGCTCCATCTCTTCTTATGCAATTTAACTCATGGGTAGTTGCCTGCGAAGATTTTGTGATCGCCTAATAGAACTGCAATATTATGCGTATTTAAAGCAAACATTCCCACAATTACCACAGAGCTATCACACAAATGAATCCAGTAAGCTGAGGATTATATTTTACTGCCACAGTATCGAGGAGTTTCAAAATCACAAATTTGTTGAATTCACAAACCAACATCATCGTGATACCAACACATTTACTTTGACTAGCATTTTAAACTGAATAAAGGGATTATAACTGATATTTATAATTGTCGTAGTAGTGGTGGTTTTGTCAGTGGATACTTAATCACGTCGCCTTGAAATAACAAGAAACGTAAATAAAAATATGCGCTAAACCACACACACACACACACACACTTGCGTAGACTGCTCTCGTTGGGTGCATAAGTGTGTGTGTGTGTGTGTGTGTGTGTGTAACCTCACAAAAAACTTGTGCGGTCATTGCAGCCCAGCCAGTTAGGTGTGAGGGGAATTTATTTTTGTGTGGAACCTATGGTTAAGAATCTATGACAAGAATCTATTACACCTTACTGAACGCAAAAAGCTCCCACGAATCTCTGTGATCCCTTATAGCATATTTTCTCTCCACGGGTGGACGGACTGAGCTCCTGTGAACGTGCCGGTACGGAGATCCGTACGCTATGGCTGCTCAGGGGGAACTGGGTTCGGTCGCGGCGGCGGCCGATTTAAATACCCTCCTACATGGAGAACTTCGAGGAGAAAGACCTGTCGTCATCCGAATGGAAACCTACTTGCTTTTTGCGTTACGTGGACGACACGTTCGTCATCTGGCCACATGGTATGGATAAACTCCTTGACTTCCTTACACATCTAAACTCCATACACCCCAACATCAAATTCACTATGGAGACTGAAACGGAGGGTAAATTACCTTTCCTTGACGTCTTGGTCAAGAGAAGGGTTGACGGCACCCTAGGTCATGGGGTGTATAGGAAGACAACGCACTCTGATCTGTATTTGCACGCAGACAGCTGCCACCATCCTTCACAGAGGAATGGAGTATTTAAAACTCTAGTACATAGGGCGCTCACTATCTCTGGGGCAGAGAGTCTACCCCAGGAATTGGAACATCTGAGAACTGTATTTCGAAAAAATGGCTACTCAGAGTGGCAGATTCAACGTGCTCTCTGCCCAACCACTACAGCACAACCTGTGGAGATGGATGAAACCACGAGGGAGGAGGTAGGTACTGCGTTTATTCCGTATATAGGCGCACTCTCGGGGAAAATCTCCCTCATTTAGAAGAAACACCGGGTCGGAACTGTGTTTTGTCCTCCGAATAAAACTCGTGCACTGGTGGGGAGCGGCAAAGATGACCTCGGTTTGAGGAAGGCCGGCGTGTACCAGATTCCGTGTCAATGTGGTAAGTCGTATATTGGTTAGACGATGCGAACCGTCGAGGATCGATGCCGTGAACACCAGAGGTACACTCGACTGATATATCCGAGCAAGTCGCCGGTCGCTGAACATTGTTTGGCGGAAAATCACGCTATGCAGTATGAACGCACGAGGATTCTGGTACAGACGTCGAGATACTGGGACAGCGTTGTTAGAAATGCCATCGAAATTCGCACCAATGACGACCTCATAAACCGTGACGGTGGCTATAATCTTAGCAAGGCTTGGGAACCAGCGATTGGGTTAATCAAAAGTAAATCGAGCAAACGTATAGTTGTGACAACCACGGCGGACAGAGCCACCACACCGATGTCATCTCAGACGCGGTCGCAATCTGTTCCACCGCGCTACCGTGGCGCGGGGCGCGGACGGCGGAGGGAGTGCGCCTTGGGCGGAGGGTATTTAAATCGGCCGCCGCCGCGACCGAAGCCAGTTCCCCCTGAGCAGCCATAGCGTACGGATCTCCGTACCGGCACGTTCACAGGCGCTCAGTCCGTCAGTTCACCTGATGATGGCGACATGTATGATCACCGAAATATTGTGCCCGTTGGACACTGTAGACCGACAGTACACCCGTGGATATTTTGATTAACGTATTATTTCGTTACTGTGTCAGTAGGTTTTGTAGTTTTGCGTCCTTCAAAGCTGATAGATTCAGTTGTTATATGGAGAGGTAGATGGGTCGTCTTGGGCTCCATCTGCGGTAGTCTATCCAATTTATCCACTGTGTGTTGTAATGATTGATTTGAAACACTGTTATGTAAATACGAAATTATAATGGGCATCTTCTTATTCAGTGTGAATTCCGCCCAGAATCGAACTACCTTTCCATATTTACGAGAATTCCTGATCTTCTCTGACATCATGGCTCCTCTCTTGTGTATTCCTCCCCTTTCGTTTCCAATAGCTTGGTTTGGGATCCAATTTGTGAGGGAAAAATATTGTTAGGTCACATTTACAATGATGAGCCAAAGAAACTGGCACACCTGTCTAATGTACGCCTGCTTAGCTTGGTGGTAACGTGCTCGTCTCCCATGCAAACGGGCCGGGGTTCGATTCCCAGCCGGGTTGGAGATTTTCTCCGCTCAGGGACTGTTTGTTGCGTTGTCCCCATCATCATTTCATCCTCATCACCGGCGCTCAAGTCGCCCACGGTGCCGTCGACTGAAATAGACTTGCACTTGACGGTCGAAATTGCCCAAATGGGTCCTCCCAGCCAACGATGCCATATGCGCATTTCATTTTCACCTGTCTGATATAGGGCCCCCGCGAGCACGCAGAAGTGCCTGAAAGATGACGTGGTTTGGAACAGACCAATGTCTGAAGTAGTGCTGGAAGGAATTGACACCATGAATCCTGCAGGGCTGTTCATAAATCCGTAAGAGTACGAGGGGATGGAGATCTCTTTTGAACAGCGCGTAGCAAGGCGTCCCAGTATGTTCATTAATGTTCATGTATAGGGAGTTTGATGGGCAGCGGAAATTATTTATATTCAGAAGAGTGTTCCTGGAGAGACTCTGTAGCAATCCTGAACGTGTGGGGTATCGCATCGTCTTGCTGGAATTGCCCAACTCCGTTGGAATGCACAATGGACATGAATGGATGGAGGTGATCAGAGAGGATGCTTACTTATGTATCACCTGTCAGAGACGTATCTAGACGGATAAGGGTCCTATAATACTCCAACTGCAAACGCCCCACACCATTCCAGAGCCTCCACCAACTTGACCAGTCTCCTGCTGACATACAGGTTCCATGGATTCATGAGTGTCTCCGTACCCGTACGCGTCCATCCGCTCGATACAATTTGAAACGAGACTTTGCGTCGTGCAGTCATCAAGGGAACATGAATGGGCCATATCGATGATGTTTCGTTGAATGGTTCGCATGCTGGCACTTGCTGATGACGCAGATTTGAAATGTGCAACAATTTGCGGAAGGCTTGCACTCTTGTCACGTTGAACTATTCTTTTCAGTCGTCGATGGTCTCGTTCTTGCAGAATCTTTTTCCGGCCGCAGGGATGTCGGAGATCTGATGTTTTATCGGATTCCTGATATTCGCGGTACACTCACTAAATGGTCGTACGGGAAAATCCCCACTTCATCGATACCTCGGAGATGCTGTGTCCCATCGCTCGTGCGCCGCCTATAACAGAACGTTGAAACTCACAAATCTTGATAACCTGTTATTGTAGCAGCAGTAACCAATCTAACAACTGCGCGAGACAGTCGTTGTCTTATATAGGCGTTGCCGACCGCAGCGCCGTATTTTGCCTGTTTGCATTTGAATACGCATGTCTGTACCAGTTTCTTTGGCTTTTCAGTGTATTTTGTGTATAACGTTCCTTTGTACTAACAATCTATGGTTGCCCACACGAAATGTTTAAAGCAGTTTAGTTGGAAGTTTATATTTGATACTTATTGCATGTGTAAGAACTCTAGTGAGACTAGGTTCTGATATACGGACAATTCATTTTCATGAACACAGTCTGATTGGTGTCGGTCAAGCAGTGAGGAAATGGATACTCCTGAGGCGCCTTTTGTTGGTTGAAGTGGTACAGACAAGTGGCAGCATGTTGACTACACGTAGGGTAAAAGTAAAGCAGTCATCAAGCCGAAGACTGTTTTGAACACCATAACGCATTACTTGGCATGATCCTGTTGGAGGTAGCATTGTCCTCTTCCGACCTTCGAAATGACTTACCAGCCTATTATGGAGGGACCTACAGTTTAACGTAGATTCGGAACCACAGTGCAACCAGACATTTTTCACTTTGCCAAAGGTGAAAGACTGGATAAGTCACAGACAAAAATTCTAGATTTGACTGGGGATCGAACCTGTGCCCTTTGGATATGTAGTCTGGCACTTTACTACTTTTCTTTCTATGTATGTTTCTTCGTTAATTTTCGTCATCAGTTCGACGTGGATGTCACACAACATCTGTCAAATTCTATCGATGAAAACGTCACTCAGTTTTTTAGGGTACCGTACCTCAATCGGTAAAAACGGAACCCTTTTAGGGCTACTGTGTAGTCTGTCAATCTGCCAGACTGCTAAAAACACTTTTTCGGTAGACGGTAGACGTAACAATTTGAAATTTAAGATACATACTGAGCTCTATGGTCCCCTGGCGGTATAAAACACTGAAGCTTCTAAGTCAATGTAATCTAAAGATACGGCAATTTATGTCATATATTTTGACACTCGCAAACTCACCCATTAAAACCTACAGGGTATTTCCCTTTCGATTACAGTTAGGAAGGTTGACAAAAACAAGGTTTCACAATACAGCCAACGCAAATAATCCAAAAACTCTAAAAACGTAATCACATGAAGAAAAACAGTTTTGTTATTTGTTATCTGACCGATTGTCCGTCTGTCTATTTAAGAACCCTTTTTCTTAGGGACGGATAGACGTGTCAAGTTGAAATTTATGTCACAAATACCTTGGCGATGTAATAAAATGAATCTTCTAAGTCAATGCAGTCAAAAGATACGGCCATATATGTCACATACTTTGATACTCGCAAACTCACTCACCAATAGCTGTAGGATACTTCCCGATGGCCTAGACTCATTAAATTTTACAAGAATAAAGATTTCACTGTAAAAGTAAAGGAAAAAATCAGAAAACTGTTAATCTGTTATTATATCACACGAAAAAAGTTTTCTATTATCATTTGTTTTTCTACGTCAAGCTTGAAATTGTAACAGTCAGTAGTTCTGTATTCAGGCTGGCTGGATCACCATGGTAAAAGTCAAACACAGGGCAAGGAATGACTTTATTGCTCTTATGATGCGTTTCGAAATTCATGTATCATCAGATATCCAGGAGCGATTACTGCAATTAGATAGGGCGTTTCAAGTTGTATGTGAAGCAAACATTCACAGACTAGTCTACATACATTTCTCTGCCCAAATAGCAGAACTCATCTACTACTTCAAGTATCACATTTCCTAATCTAATTCCCTCAGCATCACCTAATTTAACTCGACAACATTACAGTATCGTAGTTTTGCTTTTGTTGAGGTCCATCTTATATTCTCCATTTTAGTTTCATAATGGATCTTCTCAATTCTATAATTTACGGATCGACGCAATCGTTTTTGATGAAGTGTTGACCTAAAGGTACTTCTTCATTAACTTAAGTTTTGAAAAAATTACTTTCACGTAGACGTCTGGGTCATGGATGAAATGTAATTACTTGCGGACTTAATCTAAAAGTTTACATTTCAAATTCATTTATACATACCGGGACAATGTGTGATACTGAAGTCAATTGCGGCTGGTGTAGAGCCAGGATTACTGCAAAATATATGATACTGAAGGCAGTTGTGGCTGGTGTAGACCCAGGATTTATTGCAACATCTTTGCTTTCTTATCGTATAATTCCACTGCGTCATTTTTCACTGCTAATTACGTTACATCCTGTACATAAATGTTTCACACATCTCAGGCTGAAACCCCAAGCGACTGCTTGTGTCGCTGGGGCCTTTAGCCTACCCTGTGCGCTCGCGTATTGACATTAAGGAGTACTATCCTGTATGGGAGTTTTTTGTGGCGTCGATTCTGAATGGCAATTATCAGTCTGGTAACCGTTTCGCTGTGCACGTCATTAGTAATTATTGTCCTACATTTCATGAAACTAACGAAAAGATCACCCTTTTCGTATCACCTGTTGTACGACTTCATCAATACAAGTCCTCTATGCTCTGCTCCTCATCGTGCACATTTGCACGGCTATTTATAGAACCGTAACACCACTGTCTAGTCTTCCCTTCACTCAGTATTGTAGACTCATAAACTAGGCACAGCTCCTGATGTCAGTCTTTTGTGTACAGACTGAAGCACGCACTTCGCAACTACTTGGAGCAACGATTTTCACCCACCGTAAAACGGTTACTGATCAAGACAATAACTAGCTTTTAGATTAATTTTATGTTGTCGTTAGTAACAACAAGTGCTTATAATCTCTCTTATTGTAATATACGTCCACTAACATTAAAGATGCTTCGCCAAAGTGTTCAGTAGACGGTACAGAACAATAGATGGATAGAACACCACAATCCGCCGACAGTGATGTCGATCCAAGCTTCTTTTTGACCGCCTTAATGTGCTGGTGTGTTTGTAATAAACAGCGTGGTGCAAATGTTCGTTACAAGTTTGTTAACAATAGACAATAAGATCCAGTTAGCCACAGCAGTGGATGGAAGTGAATACGCCACAAGGAGACAGCCATTTCAGACGAAGGCAGTGAGTGATTGTTTACTTTACATACCAGGCAAACGAAGAAAAGGCACTCTCATAGTGGCTATAATTCTGTTGTTCTGCTGTGAGGCCACAAGCCGTGCCAAGACCAACGTGTTAATGTTAATGTTTTTTATTTATATTTCTGTCTAATTATATGATAATTCCTAGAAACGTACAGAAATATTAACTCAGTCAAGTTAACGAAATTTACTGATGTATCTGTTTGCCCCTGTAGGTCTACTTCTCATCGTTGATACGGATATTTTACTTAAGGAGTTTTATATATTTGAGAAACGAATTTAGAGCTTTAGTATTGTAATCGGAGCATATTCTTATTATGTAATTATATTTCTGAGACATCTGAGAACCTGAGAATGACAGTTAATTATTGTCGAAACTATTTCACATCTAGTGATCTTGGTATCTAGTATGACAAATTTAAAATGGACACTGAAAGCCATGATATAACGACCACTGCCTACTGCGAGGTCGAATGATGTCGGAACCCACGAGATATACGGGCCCTTCAACGAACTGGTGACGTCACACTAGTCGGATTTTCCGCCACATTTACGAACGCTCGGCTCCGTGCAAGGCCCACGGGGCCTAGGAATGAGCGTTTTGGAAAGGGGGGAGTTGGTCGGCTGTTGACATTCTATCGTCGTGAAAAAAAAAATGTGTGTGAAATCTCATGGCACTTAACTGCTAAGGCCATCAGTCCCTAAGCTTACACACTACTTAACCTAAATTATCCTAAGCACAACCACACACACCCATGCCCGAGGGAGGACTCGAACCTCCGCCGGGACCAGCCGTCGTCGTGAAAAATATATAGAAAATGGTTGAAGGACTGAAACAACGAGTAGGCGACATGGTGTTGCACATCCACGCCTCATCATAGAACACGGAGGTTAGAGGTTCAAATGGCTCTGAGCACTATGGGACTTTACGTCTGAGTTCATCAGTCCCCTAGAACTTAGAACTACTTAAACCTAACTAACCTAAGGACATTACACACATCCATGACCACGGTAGGATTCGGACCTGCGACCGTAGCGGTCGTGCGGTTCCAGACTGTAGCGCCTAGAACCGCTCGGCCACTCCGACCGGCGGAGGTTAGAGGCTTGCGCACTAGGATACGCCCCTCCCGCGCGAGCGCATGCTCGAAACATACTCCGAGGGCATGGACGCAGGCCCTTTGGGGCAGCATTATCATATGGGGGACATTCACCTGAGCTTCCATGGGATCTATCCTGGTAGTCTAAGACGCCGTAATCCGTAATACATGCGGAGTATGTGAGGTGTCCAATGGTGAGCACTGCTTGAGGCTATGGAGCGTAAGTGAGCTGCTTAGTCGACAATTAACTCACTACATTGATACAGTACTAGCGCTGTTGATGCAAAGCAGAGCAATGGCAATGATAAACAAATCAGACACTGCATTATATCTACAACAGCGGCTGCAAAAGTTGACATTTCGTCAGGGAAGAACCCAAGGAATTTTGCAGAGGGAGAAAGAATTAGTAGATGAAACAATAGCGTTTCTGCAAGATGGGTCAGTGAAATGTGTGATGTCGTTTACGCTCGTCTGTGCAGACAATGTACGTGAGAGTACAACGATGACGATACGTGCTTAACAAGAGAAAGAGATATTGAAACAGGTATCGAGTCATGTAGTTCATCATTGTTGGGCAGGGAGCCATAACCCCGTCTCCAGTTGAACGTATAGAGGGCAATCGTTGTACAAAGAGGGGGTACTAAACATAGTTACGCACATTGAAGATCATCGGCAACATAGTAAAACAAACCAATACTGAACAGATTTTGAATAAGTCCACAGCAATATGATCATGCAGTACAAAAGACAAACCAAGGATATTCAAGGGAGGACAAGACGCACTTGGCACAAAAACTGGTGTTTGCCTGTTTCAAAGATGCTCGCAGGGCGTGCTTCATAGTGACCTTCTAGTTAAGCGCATCAAATTGCGTGCGATATAGATTACAGTGATGTCATTCAGCCGGCCGGACTGGCCGAGCGGTTCTAGGCGCTACAGTCTGGAACCGCGCCATCGCTACGGTCGCAGGTTCGAATCCTGCCTCGGGCATGGATGTGTGTGATGTCCTTAGGTTAGTTAGGTGTACGTAGTTCTAAGTTCTAGGGGACTGATGACCTCAGAAGTTAAGTCCCATAGTGGTCAGAGCTATTTGAACCATTTATTTGATGTCATTCAGAGGAAGCAGTGGATTGTTGCATAACGTCAAACAGTGCTACAGAATTAGAAGACGTAAGATAAGGAAATTTTAAACAAAGTGTCAACTTGACGATGCGCAGTAAACTGCAAAATCGGCCCGAAAATTTGCAGATGCGATAAACAAACTTATGAACTTATGAACTAATGAAGAAAGTAAGAACATACGGACCATCAGACCAATTGTGTGATTGAACTGAAGAGTTCCTAGATAACAGAACGCAGCATGTCATTCTCAGTGGAGAGAAGTCTTCCGAAGTAAGAGTGATTTCATGTGTGCCGCAGAGGAGTGTCGTAGGACCGTTGCTATTCACAATGTACATAAATGACCTTGTGGGTAACATCGGAAGTTCACTGAGGCTTTTTGCGGATGATGCTGTGGTATATCGAGAGGTTGTAACAATGGAAAATTGTACTGAAATGTAGGAGTATCTGCAACGAATTGACGCATGGTGCAGGCAATGGCAATTGAATCTCAATGTAGACAATTGCAATGTGCTACGAATACATAGAAAGAAAGATCCTTTATCATTTAGCTACAATATAGCAGGTCAGCAACTGGAAGCAGTTAATGCCATAAATTATCTGGGAGTACGCATTAGGAGTGATTTAAAATCGAATGATCATATAAAGTTGATCGTCGATAAAGCATATGCCAGACTGAGATTCATTGGAAGAATCCTAACGAAATGAAATCCGAAAACAAAGGGAGTAGGTTACAGTACACTTGTTCGCCCACTGCTTGAATATTGCTCACCAGTGTGGGATCCGTACCAGATAGGGCTGATAGAAGAGATAGAGAAGATCCAACGGAGAGCAGCGCGCTTCGCTACAGGATCATTTAGTAATCGCGAAAGCGTTACGGAGATCATAGGTAAACTCCAGTGGAAGACTCCGCAGGAGAGACGCTCAGTAGCTCGGTACGGGCTTTTGTTGAAGTTTCGAGAACATACCTTCACCGAGGAGTCAAGCAATATATTGCTCCCTTACGTATATCTCGCGAAGAGACCATGAGGATAAAATCAGAGATTAGAGCCCACACAGAGGCATACCGACAGTCTTTCTTTCCACGAACAATACGAGACCGGAATAGAAGGGAGAACAGATAGAGGTACTCAAAGTGCCCTCCGCCACACACCGTCGGGTGGCTTGCGGAGTATGGATGTAGATGTAGACGTAGATCCCATAGTTCAGTAAGGAATTTATTTCCAGCTCCCAGCAATCGGTATTTGAAGAGGAAATGCATATGAAAGGAATCGTGGAAATTGAGGTACCAACAGAGTTGTATCAATATCTACAAACATCAATGTCTTAAAGCATTCGTGTGCAATTATGGAAAGTGGAAATTTATGGTAATGTCTTAAGGGACCAAACTGCTTTGGTCATTGGTCCCTAAACTTACGCACTACTTAATCAAACTTAAACTAACTTACGCTAAGGACAACACACACACCCATGCCCGAGGGAGGACTCGAACCTCCGACGGAGGGAGGCGCGCGGACTGTAACAAGACGCCTCACATCACGTGGATACCCCGCGCGGCGTACTATTATGTTGACTGTTAGTATGGACAGTAAATTGGCTGGAAAGCCAGTTATTGTGCTGCGGGAAGTAGCTGTTGCTCTGCACCCTACGATTCTTTCTCGTGCGCGTGATCTTGCAAGGGCAGCAGGGAATATTTACATCACTGCAAGCAGTAGTGAGGAAATGGGCGTAAGAGAACTGCAACTATGGTACGAGCACTGCTTTTGGCCACTAGGTGGTCAGAATAACTTGCTTTTGCTATATTCCCGTCCTGCGTGTAAAAATCATACTCCCTTAGAGTAAACTATCCCTCCTGAAAAGTGTGTGACTTTGCAGTTCAATCCACTTGGAACCACTGGACAAATTCAGCCTCTGGATATTTATGTTTTCCGTGCCTATAGGACGTATTATAGCACTGTCCGCAGCTAGGCCTTAAAGGATAGCCAGTTTTACGATAAGCTCCACGACAGACTGTTTCGCATTCGGCTGCATGCCATCACATTCCGTCAGTTCTCATAACCCCGTTACACAAATGTGATTCTATAGGTATGCTTTAAGAGTGGATACTCAGCTGAACGTCCTGCACGGTTTCTAACTCCCAACGAGTTCCTCTTCCATCCTGATGACGCGAACTTTCGTGATCACTGTGACGCGTCATTTTTCATTCGGTGTTCACGGTGCAAATTAATGGTTTGTTTTGAACATTTTTTACTGTTGACGATGTGGGTTTGCGACGTGTAATACACAAATTCCATAGAAGATTCATCTCTGCACCACCCAGACACTCATTCTCTGTCGCCCTCTTAACGCACCTGATGAATGATTAGCAGCTAATGTTTTTCCTGTCATAATTGTTGACAAAACACTTTCAAATGAGCCTTGCTAAAGATTGAACGTGCTACCTCGCACTAAAGGGGTTGCTTGTGAGACGCTATCGGGCGTTAGCTCCGTGTCCACAAACCACTGGTCCGCAATTTACGTGATTTTCGTGACCTATGCGTAGACATTTCGTGACACAATACCTCCGGAAACTTAACAATAACTTGTCAAATCAATGCCGCTCACATGTGACTCAGAATCGTTACTGTATTACGTTCCTGCACCGCCGCCTAATGACCAAAAAGCAAAACTGACCTACGACGAAAATAATGGCAGCGAGATAATGATGTTTGGTTTGTGGGGCGCTCAACTGCGCGGTCATCAGCTCCTGTACCAAGTCCCAATTTTCGCACAGTCCAATTTTTTTATACAGTTCAATATAGCCACTGTCACGAATGATGATGGTGATGATGAAATGATGAACAAAACACAAACACATAACCCTCGGTGACAGAAAATCCCCAACCCGGCCGCGAATCGAACCCTGGACCCCGTGATCCAGAGGCAGAAACGCTAGCCACTACACCACCAGCGGCGGACACTGCCAGCAAAAGCCAGTTTTGTGTGATCTAGGTATCGCAGTGTACTCCCCCATCGGTGTACAACAGTAGACTCGTAAGGCTTTGTTCTGAGCTGTCAATATTTAAATACACTGATCTGCAAAACTTAAGGACGAGGTAGATAAAGTAACATAACATATTAACCATCCAGTGGAAATGAATCAAAGTGCGACAGCATGTTACCAGAGGTCTCCCAATCGTGCACTTGAACGTCACTCGCCGTGAGGTTAGCGTGAATACAGCGCCCAACGAGGCCGGCCCCAAAGCGCGAGGCATTTGAATGAACGCGAAAACGCAGTGTGTGTCTATCAGCGAGCAGTTACGGTGCACTGTGATGGTGTTCTTCATTACAACATGACCCGGAGACAACATCTAGATAACTTCATACGAGAAATGCGTGGAAGAAGGACGAAGTGTGGTCAGTGTTGCCCAGGAGTTTCGTATTGATCACAGTGGGGGCTTTCTGAACCGCAGCCATTGATGCTCGAAGGAGACAAGGTCGTCGACCATAGTAACTGCAGCAGCAGATGACCGCTACATTGTGCGACAGGCAAGAAGAGACCCAGGGCAACTGCAGAGAGCTGGTCTCTCAGACTCGGTCTGAGTACTGATTCAGTATGTACCCTCGTGTGGGAAGAGGTGGGAACACGTAGTGGACCATGCAATATTGTGGAACACGATCGTTTGGTGGCCCAGGTCTTTTAGTGTGGGAAGGGGTGATGTTGGATGGAACATGGGCGTACTGACATCTAAATCTTTGACCTTGGTAGACTCACCGGTCATTCTCAATAAAATTCTTCTGCGTTCAATACACCCTGCGCAAGGCGCCCTGCAACAGTCGCCGAAACGTCCGAATTTTACAGATGACAATGCGGCCTGAAACCAGAAGAATTTTATTGACTGTGACTGAGCTGGCGCGTTTCTGGCGCCAGTTTCCATCGATAGTCATTTTGATCTCTGAGTCGACTTCGATGCTTATTTGTCTTCTGCTCATCTTTGGCGGCGCGGATTCAACGGCTGCGCGTGCGCTCTGCTGGGGAGGTGTGTCGGGATCGGCGGTGAGCGAGAGTCACGTGGGTCTGTGTACGTAGGCAGGACGGCAAGAGGACGAGTCGGACAACGAAGGAGCGTGTCCAGCGGCTACGGCGTGTTGAGTCGTGAGGGCAGATCCACCGCCCATTGTGATTTGGTTTTCCTAGAGGTCGGAGGGACAAGCTCCTTCGAGTCCGTTATAAGCCACGCCGGCCGATTGAATTGGAGTCGCCGAGTTGCTTCGGTGGGTTGCGTGCAGCTTCATTGAATGTGCCAGTGTACTAAAAATCCTTTGGAATTGTTTTAGTTGTTTGTCACTTACCTCGGTGTCGTGACTAACTATCTTGACGGCAGTTCAGGACGTGTGGCTACGCCCAACCAACCGACATTAAGCGTGTTAAAGAGGTAGAGGTCCAACGAGTAGTGAGTAAGTCCGGCTCTGGCGTTTCAAGGTACGCCGAGATACGTCCTCTATTCTATCTTTTAGTTCATTTGGTAGTTTGAGGTGTAAATTTTTGCCGAGATAATTCTTGTCATCTTAACTTTAGGACATGATTTTTAGCGAACTTATTAATCAAAGTTTGAGGCCTGGCACTGGCCAAGTAACTCACGGAGGGTAATTTGTTTCTGTTCAGTTGTATTGATCATCTGTTCTCTAGATAAGATTGTCTAGTTTATGTCTCAGAATCTCATGTTTGTTGTCTTACAGATAGCTGGCAGCGAGCATACTGGGAGCAGAGCACTATGTGGGCAGAGAGATATTTAAGGCCCTGTCCTCTCCTTTACATCTTGCGTTATGTTGTCACTGTTCCGTGATTCCATCTTTCCGGTCGAGAATTATAGCATCTGAAGTTCAATTGCAGTGCAAAGTTGAGTACATTTCTATGTCATTTCCTGTCTCGTGGATCTCTCGTATTGATTTAAATCCTTGGTCTGCTTGCGTCTATCACTAATTCACACTCAGTATTTAAGCAACCTCATTTTAGGGGTATTGTCATATGGTCATGTTCTAGTTGTAATCATTCTAAGTATATTGTTGACTAATCAACTGAGTAGATAAATTTGAAGATTGGTTTGGTTAAAATTAAAGCACATCCTTAATTGTTTTAGTCATTTGTATATAGTTTTGTTTAGGAAAGTTGGCTACCCAAACCTTAAAAGATCTGTGTTCTTATCCTTAATCTGTTCCTCAGCTGATTAGAAGTAATGAGAGTTCTGATGGGAATTTTATGGACATTTGTACCATTTAAGTAAAGCTTTATCTGAGTATATTTACCTCGTCATATTCAAATTTCAAGTTTTATGGGTCTTATTCCAGGTAAAGAAATTATTTGTCCAAGTGATCTGGCCTTGTAAGGCAGTCTCCTGTATTATTGTGATTGTGATTTTATAATGCTTTTGATTGTAATAAATATGTAGCAACTACAACGGCTTACTATTGTGATTTTGGTGTGTCACTGCCGTTACACATTACAGTGACAACGGCCGCGGAAGCCTACGTTTACAATCACTGGTCATTATTATTGTGAGAAGGTACTACTTTCCCATGTACCCCTTTTCAGTGGTACATTTGATCTTCATTTCATTTTTATGGAGGGCAATGGGTGACTGCATCGAACTGTTCAGGTGGAGGAGCTGTTGCAACGAGAGGATATTCGGCAAATGGACTGGCCTGCCCATTCCCAGACTTAAATCCCATCGAGCACGACTGACCATGCGTCAGTTGTGAGGCGTGCTGGTGGAGCAATAGAATGCCCTATGACCAGAGCTCCTTATTAATCTCGTGGCCAATTTCACTGGCGTCACTGCGATTTATGATAGTCCCCTGAAATACAACAAAAGGTAAGACATTGTTCTTAATCGGTTGTGTGGCCATAAAGGATAGTAGACCATATTGCAGAACACGCTCTGCTGTCCTTGAGGTTCACACAACCGATTAATAACAATGTCCTGCCTTTTGTTATACAGAGGGTATTAGGAAAGTAAGTTTCGATCGATCACGAAATGGAAACCGATCTGAAAATCCGATGAGGCGCTGCACACACGTGTTGGGCATCTTCGCTGAGTATGCCTGTCGATCGCGTCACATCGCTCGTTTCAGTTCTGAGCACACAGTGAGCACTTAAAGATAAATAGTGTCTCCGGACAACTAGCAGGGCCTGGTGAGAGATATCGCCTGATGTTATGCAGCCCACATAACGTAACTGTCATACGGTTCCTTCTACTTGACAGTTCTCGGCCACACTCTGCAGGGCCAATGAAGATGCTCCTCCAACGTTTCCGATGCGAAATGTTTGCTCATCCACGATACAGCCAACAAATTGGCTCCCACTGAGTTTTTTCTCTGCTGACATGGACTGCTGACTATGATAACGTTTCGGCACAGACAAGGAGCTGTAAATCAGCGTAGAGAATTGGTAGAAAACACAGGCGATTGCCTTCTATGACGAGACTATTCGAAAATTGGTACAACACTGCGACAAATGTCTAAGTCGGAGCAGTGACTACGGTGTGCTATCCAAAATTTTCGGGACTGGTGCTGCCATCTGTTGATAACCTTACCTTTGGGCTAATGGCCACCATCACCCTCAAAGTAGTTCCCATCCGCACGTACACACTGATGCCAGCGGTTCTGCCACTGGTCAAACGTTTTCTGGAAGTTCTTTGGGGGTGTTTATCACTGCCAGTGATGCTTCTTGAATCCTCTCTAGTTTCGAACCGACGGCCTTTCAACTTGAGTTTCAGTTTTGGGAATAGCGCGAAGTTGCAAGGAGCCAAATCTGTCGAGTACGGTGGGTGGGGTACAACCGCCACGTTGTTTCTTGCCAAAAAGGTCCTAGTGAGCAAGGAAATGTGACAAGGCACGTTGTCGTGATGCAGCAGCCAGTTCCCTTGACGCCAAAGTTTGGGCCATCGTCGCCGCACGTTTTCATGGAGCCATCGCAAAACGTCACAGTAGCACGCGGAATTCACTGTTTGGTTGGATGGGACGATATCTTTGTGCACAATTCCCTTGGTATCAAAGAAAATGATGATCATGCTCTTCACTTTGCTCTTCACCTGTCTATCGTTTTTGGGTCTTTGAGAGTCCGAGCTCTTCCACTGGGACGATTGTTGCTTTCTCTGGGTCATAACCAAAAATCCAGCTCTCGTCGCGGGTGATAACCCATGACAAGAAGGTTGGATCATCAGATGCGGTGTGACGAAGGTCCGTGCACACTTCAACATGCTGTGCCTTCTGATTGGCAGTCAAGATCCTTGTCACAAATTTTGCGGCGACACGATGCATGCCCAATTCATCAGCCAACATTCGTTGACATGTCCCACAACCGATACCCACTTCATCCACAAGCTCTTGAATGGTTCAACTTCGATCCGCACGAACCAATTGTTGAAGTTTGGCAACGGTGTCTGGCGTTGTGCGGCTAATGGGCCTTCCAGTGTGAGCATCATCTTCGACGTCTGTACGGTCGGCCTTGAACCGAGCATGCCACTCAAACACAAGGGTAGGGCTAATGCTCTGTCCCCCAAACACTTGTTGAATCATTGCAAGGGTGTCTGTAGCACTTTTCCCGAGATTCCCACAGTATTTGATACACACGCGCTGTTCTGTTCGCGGATCCATCGTAGAATCGCCACACACCAAACACAGAGTATTACAGAAATCACTGTGGACACGCAACACGTCCTCCCACCTGAATGCCACTCCGCTCACTGACTCATCAGATATGCAGCTGTCGCCACCTAGCGGTGGAAAGATCTACTACTCCTACTTTGCAGATGGCAGCACCAGTCCCGAAAATTTTGGATTCCACCTCCTATGTAGAGAAGTGGTTGGACGTTGTAGCTAACTGTTACAAATAAAATATTTTTGATTTTCCCAGTGATTTCCATTTCGAGACCGATCGGGACTTACTTTCCGAATAGCCCTTCTGTTTCAGAGGACCATGATAAATCGCAATGACGCCAGTGTAATTACTGTCTTTCCATCACCTTCTGTATTATCCTGTAGCAGGTTTTTCATTGTATGGTCCAAGTTTCATCGAGCAATGTTACTCGGGAGTGACATCACGCGAAAGTTACTTCCATCCTTATGTTCCACACACTAGTAGACAAGCACATGGTCATTACGTTATGGAAACACCTAGTATTAAACGATTTAACCACAGACTTCCTTCACAACTTTCTTTCCTCAATGTTACAGACGTTTGTAAGAACAGGGAAACTGTATGGGAACAGATTTAAAAATAAAAATAATCCCTAAATCGGTGTTCGCTGTTTTTAACTAGCAGGCCTTGCCACTGGCGTGAACATAAAGGATGCGAAAAATCTGACCCAGAGCGAGAACGATGCTCGAAAACACGCTGCACAACCATAGGTAAGTTGTTGCTGACCAATCCCGACTAGAGTGAGTGCCGATCCGTTATAGACAGACAGTAAGACTAAAGGGAACATGTGGAGGTAAGCTTTCCGTGCTTGACACTTTTTTTCTGTCTCGCAGTGAGGAAGAGAGGGAACCGTCTACACGTGCGTCGTCGGTGCGCGAAATGCGGCGAGCGGGCGCCAGCTGGCGCGACTTAGGCGACACCGTGTAGCCGGCTGCCGAGCGCCTCGGAACAGGCAATTCCCGTAGTCGGCTATTATGCCGGGAAAATAACTCAAATTAGAGGCCATTGGGCCGCCGTTCTCACACCGCGCCCGCCGCCTAATGACGGGCATCGCTCCTCTCGCCGCGCCGCCGGCCGCCGTCTTTTTCTTGTTTTCACCTCATCGCTTTCTTGCTTCCCTTCCCCACTTGCTGAGCTTCGCCACCATCTCACACCGTCCACCACTTCTCTCTTTCACTCTCTCGCACTCCCTGTAGGTATCTCAGCAGCTCGATCTCTCGCGCTCTCTCTCCGTCTGCCTTGCGCCTCGTGCACGGATTCACTCGGCTTTGTTTTTGTTTTGGTTCTCCGCGCTGAGCAGCAGCGGGTGGGGGAGGCGGGAGACGGAGGGAAATAATTTGTGAGCGGCTGCGATGCCGCGGCCCGAGGTTGGCTACAAACTAATTCATCATGCTAAGGGAGTGCGCTGCTCTTTAATTAAGGCGGCCGCCGCTCGGCCGCGCTGCGCTGCGCCGCTTCGCGCAGTGCTACGCTTCCTCGGCCGCCGACCGCTGCGAGCGCCCGCCACTGCTGGCCCTGGTTCGTGCTCCTGCCGCTAGATGGTGGGGGCTGTACGAAAATGGCGCTGTACGACGATCGAGAGTTTCTGCTGACTTTTCCTCTTTTCTTCATTGCAGAAATTGTTCACATCGTCAGTTATTTTGTCTCATACGTCTGTATATGACATACATAAATAAGTGTTACGGTAAGAACAGTTACAGTGAGTTTTCTGACATACTCTCATCGTGTTCCAAACACATGGTCTTGAACGTAATTTCTGTGTATAAAAGTGCTACAATTTTTTATTTATTTTTCTGTCTCACTATGTCAGCACCCGTAAATCCGCCATCTGCACCTCTCTCGACTTAGACAAATGCTATGACCGTGTGTTACATTCTGGTCTCCTTTTCAATCTCCATACAACACATTTCCAACTGACCATGTCTGCCTTATTGCATTATTTCTTTCTTTCGCTTACGCCATAGTCTCGCAGCGATCGCATGGTCGGCGTGGTTACAACGGATTTGGCAATGTTAGCTTTAAGGATGGCCAGATGCCCTTTCTGGCTCCACCCCGTACCCCCCCCCCCCCCCCCAGGACTGAATCAGTGTACCCCAACTGTCTGCGTCTAGTGTAAATCGTGAAATAGTGAGGACGTGTTTCAAATGTCTGTGACACGTGTAACTGAGGCGGAACGTGGGGACCAGCCCCGTATTCATCTAGCGGGATGTGGAAAACCGCCTAAAAACCACATCCAAGCTGGCTGGCACACCGGTCCTCGTCGTTAATCCGGCGGGTAGATTCGATCGGGGGCCGGCGCGCCTACCCTAGTCCAGGAAGCAGCGCGTTTGCGCGCTCGGCTACCCTGACGGATTGTCCACCTTATTGCATTCTTCCTATCTAATCGCCCATCTTTTGTCACTATCAACAATACCAACTCCCATACTTTCCGTCCGACTCCAGGAGCGCTCCAGGACTCCGTCCTCTCTCGTCTCCTTTATCTGCTTTTCACTGTCGATATGCTCGAACCGCCTCCTCCAGTCCTCTCCTTCAGTATGCTGATGACACCGCTTTCCACGCCCTCTGCCCTATACTCCAGAAATCACAAAAGATCCCTCCAAATCTACCTCCTGGTGTAACCAACGGATCCTCAAGATCAACTCCTCTAAGGTTCAGGCAAAAGTTGTAGGACAAACCAGCCACTATGCAAATGTTGCATGGATATCCGCCTCATTATTGCTATTTTCCTCCACATCCTCGAACGCGCTTCACTCTGTCTCTCTTTCGCATTCGTCTAGTTCCCCATGTGGTTCTTCAGACATCTCATCAAATTCCCATCGCCTCTCCTTTCCTACATCTAACACATTCTCATTTTCTATGCTATCTGCAAACTAGATTCCAATAACCGCATTGTTTCCTTTCTGATCACAAACCACGGTATACTGCTGCGCCTTTACAAACACATTCCATCATCACTACATCTACAGACACTGCATATCCTATTGCAATGCAACTCCAGCCCACTCCCTCTTCCAGACAACGAAATCTGCTCCAACATTTATCCATCCTTCCAGCAGTAGCTTTCCCCAACTTTTTCCACTCCACATCAGGGCTTTCCACTCTCCTCTCCCTCTCCATTTCAGTCCATCGCTTCCTCTCCAGATACTATGACCCTACTCACACAACAAAATCATTCTCCCTTTCTCTCTCTCCAAATATCTATCTTACAGCCTAACCCCTTTATACAGATACCACCCGACAGCTTATAAGTTTCTCCCACAACCATCCTAACGTGTAATTTCTCCACAACTCCTTCGTCCAGCGATGCCCCTTCAGGTTTTTAAAGAAACTGCAGAGCTTCTTTTTAACTTCATCTCAATTGTTTTTAAAAATTTTCAGTGTCTATTTCGTAATTTCATTTTTACCTGTCAGACTTCCTATTTCCATTTGAACCTTTAAAAGAATAAAACTACGCTGTATATTAGTGACCATCTTTAAATTATATTTTGCAACCTTTTTATTTTGAATCCGTAATTCATTTCTTTTTTGTAAATGTTCTAAGTTGAAGAGCGGCGTATTGTACCGGTGGCAGCTCATCCCTCTCTCATACGGGGAGAGGGGAATGAAAGAGTAATAAAGAAAAAAGTCTTATTGCTTTATAAATTAATTAAAGGGTTAAATATTTGCCGTTAAGCACGTAAGTGAGGAAAGACACAGAAAGGTCACTACACACGCTGGCAGGTACATTCACCGTGCATTCGCCATACCCACACCTTGCCATCGGATCGCCACATTGTGTACCGTGACTCGTCACTCCACACAACGTTTTTCCACTGTTCAATCGTCCAATGTTAACGCTCCTTCCACCAAGCGATGCGTCGTTTAGCATTTACCGGCGTGATGTGTGGCTTATTAGCAGCAGCTCGACCATGAAATCCTAATGTTCTCACCTCCCGCCTAACAGTCATAGTACTTGAAGTGGATCCTGGTGCAGTGTGATGATCTGGATAGATGTCTGGCTATTACACATTACGATCCTCTTCAACTGTCGGAGGTCTCTGTCAGTTAACAGATGAGGTCGGCCTCTACGCTTTTCTGCTGTACGTGTCCCTTTACGTTTCCACTTCACTATCACATCGGAAACGGTGGACCTAGGGATGTTTAGGAATGCGTAAATTTCGCGTACAGACGTATGACACAAGTGACACCCAGTCACCTGACCACGTTCGAAGTCCGTGAGTTCCGCGGAGCGCCCCATTCTGCTCTCTTACGATGTCTAATGACTACTGAGGTCGGTGATATGAAGTACCTGGCTGTAGGTGGCAGCACAATGCGCCTGAAATGGAAAAAAAAATGTTTCTGCGGGTGTCCGGATACTTTTGATCAGATTGTGTATAGAATTTCTAGCTGTAAAAACTGACTTATTGTGTAAAACCTTTAACAGAAGATTATATCTTATAATGAGTATTTCACGACAGCGTTCATAATTTTTAAAGTACGTAGAAAAAAAAAAATAAGCAAAATACAGAAAATCAATTTTTTGTTCCCCCCCCCCCCCCTCCCCCCACTCACGGAAGCCGTTAGATAGGGAAAGTGCGACTTGAATTGTAGGTGAGCAGATATTGGTGATGAGATATGAGTGAGCAGAGTAGCGCCAGCTTTTTGCAGTACGAAATAATGTGTGCATAGTGTGTGGTGGGGCCGGCCGGTGTGACCGAGCGGTTCTAGGCACTTCAGTCTGGAACCGCACGACCGCTACGGTCGTAGGTTCGAATCTTGCCTCCGGCATGGATGTGTGTGATGTCCTTAGGTTTAAGTAGTTTCAAGTTCTAGGGGACTGATGACCTCAGATGCTAAGTCCCATAGTGCTCAGAGCCATTTGAATCATAGCGTGTGGTGGTGTTGACAAATGAGCGACAACTGCAGCACTAACTTTTTTATGTTATGAAATTACTTATTTGCAAGAATGTCAAACAAGACAGTAATGTATACTACAGACAAACTGATGAGGTTGCGCTGTTTTAAACGGACCGTTCTGCTCGGAAGGATGGAGGTCCTAATTCTCATCCATTTAGGTTTTCCGAGGCTCCCCTAAATTTCTCCAAATGCTGGAATAGTTTTTGATATAAAGACTCTACCGACTATCTGTCCTACAGTTGTGAAACTGGACCTGTAAATATGTGAATACCTTAAACTGTGTTTCTCTGCCTCGTGATGACTGGGTGTTGTGTGACGTCCTTAGGTTAGTTAGGTTTAAGTAGTTCTAAGTTCTAGGGGACTGATGACCATAGATGTTAAGTCCCATAGTGCTCAGAGCCATTTGAACCATTTGAACCTTAAACTGTAACACCATGTAAAAATCGTTCACGGATGAATGAAATACTACTGAATATAGGAGATTAAATGTCGTGCTCAGAGACGATGGATAGGTTCACTGCACTGCTCAATTCTCTGTTTCACACATATACATATACTTGAACATGCTATGGTACTTCATATTTTTGTCTAAGACGAATTATCCCGTGAAAAAAGGTAAAGCAAATGCCGTAACTAGAAATCTCCTTCCTAATATGCTGCTTCTGCCCTTCTCAAGCCCCCTTTCCGCTGCCCCCCCCCCCCCCCCCCCCGCTTCTGCGATGAAATGTAAGAGTGTAATTAGAAACAGAATGGGCGTGAAGATCACTCAGCATTTAAAAGTCACTAATCTGTTACACCGGAACGTTTTACGCCGTAACAAGAATTTGTGCAAGTCCAAAATGCCATGCGTTTTACATTGATTTATGTAAAGAGTCAATTTACGTTCTCCAATGACAGCTTATTACGTTCCCTCGTATATGCTCTCATATCAACACCTTTCAATAATATGTATCGTCATTAGTATCAGAAACCCCTTCGTTGCTTTGAAACCAACCCCTTCCCCTACCCCATCATGCATACACAAATCAAGACCTCTGCTACACCCATACCAACAAATCATCCCAGGATAGCCACATTTTCTCCCAAAAAAGCTCTGAGCAACAATCATTGCAAGACCATGAAATCAATCCTGACATCTACTCCTCCTAGAAATTCAAGGATATCCTTCCTCACCTTAACATGTATGTTCTGCTTTGCTTGTCACTGCCATGAACTTGGTCCAGGACATACGCAAGTTCTCCATAGCTGTACTCCCACCTATAGCCTTCTTCCTAGCCTGTCTTTAGAGAGTCTTCACCTTCGATACGAGTCCTTTGCGCCAATGAACTGTTTTACCGATTACAAACAGGAATACACTTATACTGTTTTAATTTAAAACACCTAGACAGTCACTCCACTGATATTTCATTATAACCTCAGAGCCTTTCTTATTCGAACAGATCTCTAAATTATGCACCTATACATATCACGTCTGTGTGAGGCAATGCGGACATGACAGTAGCAACAACAAAACTCTACGACAGTGACCATAATGGGAAAACGTGTTTTGCTTGTGGATAGTCAGTAACAAGCAACTGAAAAAATAAAGTACCCATGTAAACAACAGTTTGCTAACGCAGTGATCTATTTATTAGTCTTCTGCCGTGACAACTGATAACCAGTACCTATTCTTCTTGGCTTTACAGGCTGGAATCAATTCGTTTGGGTCGAATTTGTAAGAAGGTTCGAATTACTCGTAAATTATTTTTTCTTATGTCACCATTCGCCAACGACATAGCATCAGTGCATTTGCCTTTCTCTGGGCATATAGCGATCAGGACCTTGTTAAACTTGGGAAACAAAGATAAAAAAGACGAAAAGTGATAAAAAACTTCTGGATACCCTGGGTTCCAGGACTCCACAACTGGAAATACCTCTAAGTAACCATTGGTGGAACGTCGAGAACATACCCACCGCAAATCTGAGGCTTATAATCAACGGCTGACAATGCGTAGGATGCACGCGTTGTTACTCACAAGAGGTATAAATTCAACCTGAAATATGAGCAGGATGTGCGACATGCTTAACTAAGTTGTGTGTACCGGTGTGGTTAGTTCCGGTGATGCGTGTGTACATTATGACCGTGAGATACGGCGCAGCGTTTAAGACACTGGATCTACATTTCAGAGGAACGGGGTTGAAATTCCCGTCCAGCAGTCCCGGTCTAAGTTGTGCGTGGTTTCCTGAATCACTTAAGTTGAGTGGAAGTACGGCTACTTCGAATCACCATAGTCTGTTTTCAACTCTGTCCTTCTACAATTCGTCCTCGATCTTCGTTTCTTATGACCTCATCGTCGAAAGCCTACCTTGTTCTGAAGGAAGGTAAACCCTTAACTTACTTCTTTGTAAGGTTGTGTTCGGGTAGCTATAGATGAGAATGAAGTGAAAGGAGATAAAACTGCCAAGTCTAGTGCTACATATTGTTCTTGATATGGAATGAAGTGGCCAACGAGTTGAAATTTCTCACCGACTGTACAAATTGTCAGAAAAAAAGCCCAAGAAGACACTGCAGAGATTGAGATTTATACACAGCACACCGACACACTATCTAGAGATGTGGAGGCAGTCTTCTCTGACGAAACTTCTGCGATGAAAACATTCTTATCTTAAAGTGAATCACTTGGACAACTTAGTGTTAGCCGCACTGACAAAAGATTTAAAGTATATAAGAAGTTACACATATGCGACGTCGTTGTCTTGAGTGTTACAAGTGAAAGGACAAAAACTTTTTGGAAAGCAGAAATCATTCCTTTCTTCTACAAAAAACGACGATGCTTTTCTGCAATACTCGAAACATTCACAAACAGGTACATGGCGAGTAATGTGGTAGGATGCGAGAACTGTTTCAGTATCCCCTTTATCTCTAATGATTCTCTTTCGTTTTGAAATGACATATGAACTCTCGCGTGTGCTATTATTGGATGTGCGTGAGCGCGTGCGTGTGTGTGTGTGTGTGTGTGTGTGTGTGTGTGTGCTGGTAGCATTTTTACAAATGAATGTCTGTGTGACTAAAACTGGGGAAGTGAGGGATTCGAATTCTCCCAAGGTCAATACACGATTGGTCAACATATCTTCCATCAGGGACGTATACCTCCTTCGAAAACGCTAAGAATTTCTATGTAATGCGCCATTCAACATGTCGCAAAATCAACGGAAGAATTCCAGTTGGAAACAAGTTATCACTCCGTAATTTCTTATTAGATGCCGACAACTTGTAGTTACATTGCTAAATGTATTGACATTCTGTCGCGCTGACCATTCAGCTACCGGGGGCGGACGATGGAGTAGAATGAATTGGAAAACAGGAAGTTCTTTAATTCACTCTGAAACCGATCTTTAACACTTACAAGACCTTTGATATGCTCTGTTAAGTTATTGAATATATGAGGACCCATGTATTTGACTCCTTTTTGTACTGATGTTAAGCTTTTATAGTCCTTATACAGACTGTTTTTCGTTCTGGTATTATAATCATGTTTTGCACTATTTTGTATAAAAAGAGATATGTTGGAAATTTGAAAATGAAAAAGGACATTAATGAGTATATGCACTGAGAAGTAGTAGTTAGAATACCAAGTTTCTTAAAGAGGTTTCTGCATGATGATCTAGGACCGACACCAGATATAATTCTAATGACTCGTTTCTGATTTTTGAAAATGTTTTCTTTGTGAGAGGAGTTTCCCCAAAAGATGATATCATTACTCATTAGTGAATGCAAGTAGGCCGAATAAACTGAATTGGTTCAGGAACTAAACTACTTGGTTACCTGCCCCTCGATTCACAGGACCAGGTACGGAAGCAGAGTATTTGAAACAACAAAGGTGAAACTTCCTGGCAGATTAAACTCTGAAAAGGTCACAGGTTCGAGTACCAGTCCGACCCACCGTTTTAATCTGGCAGGTAGTTTCGTATCAGCGCGCACTCCGCTGCAGAGTAGAGATTTCATTCAGGAAAGGATAAATTTATTCGCTACACTCCTCCACACGACCACCTTCTCACAGAAATTTTACATAATTTCACTTCCTGATATTTGCACGGAGTTTTTGCCGATCATTGAAACTGACTTTGTCTTTTCCTACACAAGAATGATACACATAAAAATAGTTCTGCTTTTAACAATGTGCCAATCGGGACTTGGTTTCATAGTTCATCAGGGGGACTAAATAAACGCAGGTTTTTTTAATCTACTCTTTATCTGCGTAGTTACTCGAAAATGTAATAGTGAACTATAATTTCTAACACTTCTTTCATGAGCCTTCCTTCCGTGACTGACCCAACGCCGTGTGGTTCTGTGCTGACTATTTTTTCTGAATGAATAGAATAAGCTAATTTAGAAAAAAAGAACTGCAGTGATTTCACGCTGCATGAAAATGAGTAATGCTAAACGCAATGCGGGAAATATTAAACGATGATACCTCTTCGGGTTTCACACGCAATGCCAATTACTGGTCCAAATTGAAAGGTGTGATGCGGAGAGAACACGCAAGAAGGTGAACTTTTCTTCTTTTAACCTTATAAAATTGAATTTAGACTCACAAGAAAGAGGTAATTTTGTGCTTAGCATCGCTTAACTCGAATTCTCGGGAATTTTAGCGGAAAAGAGGAACCATTTAAAAAAAAGGAGAAGGTCAGGTCGCAAATGCATGGTAGTTATTTCATATTGCAGCTGGCCGTTGCCGCAGGGAAAAATTGGGAGCTAATGGTTGCAACTCACGATTAGTCTCCTTGGTGAGTTGAGTCAAATTTTTGTGTCAAAAAAGGTTGATGTGCTTGCACCAGAACAGTGGTTGATTCTCGCTGCTTAGTGGTGTTTTTTGTTCCTGTTTCATTCTCTCCTGTCATCGGTCACCAGTTAAATGTCTTCTCTTCGGCGTTTTATCCCAAAACCAGAACCCATGAGATTTAACTTGTTTCATAGGAGAGTATATATCTACTCAGAATTCTAGCCTAACTGAACCAAATTCTATACGAGAGGTAACAGAAGAAAGTGATAATTTACTGGCGATTCTCTTCATTACGCAACAAACTGCTTCGAAATATACAGACTGAACTGTAGCATATAATGCATAACTAGAAAAAGATGTCAAGAAATGAAAGTGAACTAATTACGTGATTTGAGAAAACACAAAACAGTATGGTAGTCGAAAATATTACCGGGAATTTTATAGTAACAATATTTTTTTGTGAATCGTGTGAGTTGATAACAATATACGAAATGCAGAACAGTCAGAGAACAGACGAGGAAATAAGTCTATGGAAATTCCTTAGCAGCAATGCCAACGTAAGACGAGTTAAAAGGCATACTTGATTAATATATCCGATGATGAAGGGAGTGATACAGAATGTCTCATGACGAAACGTGGGTTATTTAAGGCACATCTGATTAATACATCTGACGATGAAGGTAGTGATACAGAAAGTGTCGTGTCGAAATTTGGGCGACTTAATATAGATAGATTGTTGCGTGCTTTTGATGTAGCACATACACACAAATTTTCAAATATTGCACATTAATTGATTCCCCCGTCGCTTAAAAATGAAACACGTAAGACTGTGTACGTTCTATTGTATAAATCCACACTGCTATCGCGGAGAACGAAGTGTATTCATTTTCAACCGTATCGATCGCTCCACAGCACAGCATGTGCGCCTTGCACAGTTATGTAGTTTTCATCTATAAAGTTAACATGGTTCAACCATGTATGCTTTTTTTTTTTGAGTCATCAGTCTTCAAACAGGTTTGATACGACCCAACACGAATTCCTCTCCTGTGCCAACATTTTCACCTAAGAGTTGCACTTGCAACCTACGTCCTCAATTATTTGCTGGATATATCCCAACCTCTGTCTTCCTCTACAGTTTTTGCCATCTCCACCTCCCTCTAGTACCATGGAAGTCATTCCCTGGTGTCTTAAAAGATGTCCTATCATCCAGTCCCTTCTCCTTGTTAGTGTTTTCCACATTTCCCTTTCCTCTACTATTCTCCGCAGAACCTCCTCATTCCTTCCCTTATCAGTCCACTTAATTTTCAACATTAGTCTGTAGCATCACATCTCAAATGCTTCGACTCTCCTCTGTTCCGGTTTTCTCACAGTCCATGTTTCACTACCATACAATGCTACGCTCCAAACGTACATTCTCAGAAATTTCTTCCTCAAATTAAGCCCTATCTTTGATATTAGTAGACTTCTCTCAGCCAGGAGTGTCCTTTTTTGCCAGTGCTAGTCTACCTTTTTTGTCCTCCTTGCTCCGTCCGTCATTGGTTGTTTTGCTGCCTAGGTAGTAGAATTCCTCAACTTCTTCTGCTTCATGATCATCAATCCTGTTGTTAAGTTTCTCGTTGTTCCCATTTCTGCTATTTCTCAGTACTTTCGTCTTTCTTCGATTTACTATCAGTCCATATTCTGTACTCATTAGACTGTTCATTTCCTTCAGCAGATCATGTAATTCTTCTTCACTTTCAGTCAGGACAGCAACGTCATCAGCGCATCGGGTCTTTGATATCCTCTCACCTTGACTATTAATCCCACTCCTGAACCTTTCTTTTGTTTCCATCATTGCTTCTTCGACATACGGGCTGAACAGTAGGGGCGAAAGACTACATCCCTCTTTTACACCCTTTTTAACTCGAGCACTTCGATCTTGGTCGTCCACTCTTATTATTCCCTCTTGGCTCTTGTACATACTGTACATTACACGTCTCTCGGTATAGCTTACCCCCACTTTTCTCAGAATTTCGAACATCTTGCACCATTTTACATTGTCAAACGCTTTTTCCAGGTCGACGACTCCTATGAACGTGTCTTGATTTTTTTCCCGTCTTGCTTCCATTATCAACCGCAACGTCAGAATTACCTCTCTGGTGCCTTTACCTTTCCTAACGCCAAACTGATCGTCATCTATCACATCCTCAATTTTCTGTTCCATCCTTTTGTATATTATTCTTGCCAGCAACTTGTATGCATGAGCTATTAAGCTGATTGTGCAGTAATTATTGCACCTGTCAGCTCTTGCAATCTTCGGAATTGTATGGATGATATTGTTTTGAAAGTCAGCTGATATGTCGCCAGACTCAAACATTCTACATACCAACGTGAACAGTCATTTTGTTGCTACTTCCCCCAATGATTTTAGAAATTCTGATGGAATACTATCTATTCCTTCTGCCTTATTTACTCTTGACTTTCCAAAGCTCTCTTAAATTCTGATTCTAATACTGGATCTCCTATCTCTTCTTAATGTTACCACCATTGCTTTTAATTTCACCCAAGACTGTTTTGATTTTTCTATAAACTGAGTCAGTCCTTCCGACAATCATTTTGTTTTCGATTTCTTCACAATTTTCTTGTAGCCACCTTGTCTTAGCTTCCTGTACTTCCTAATTACTTAATCCCACATCGACTTATCTTTCTGAACTCCTTAATTTTCCTGAACATATTTGTACTTCCCTCTTCCATTGAACATCTGAAGTATTTCTTCTGTTACCCGTGGTTCCTTCGCAATTAACTTCTTTGTACCTATGTTTTTCTTTGCGACTTCTGTCATTGCTTATATTAGAGATATCCAATTCTCTTTAACTGTACTACCTCCTGAGCTACTCCTTATTGCTGTGTCTATAGATTTATAGAACTTCAAGCGTATCTCGTCACTCCTTAGTACTTCCGTACCTGACTTCTTTGCATATTGTTTCTTCCTGACAAATCTCTTATACTTCAGCTTACTCTGCATCATTACCACATTGTGATCTGAGTCTATATCTGCCTCTGGATAAGCCTTACAATCCAGTATCTGATTTCGGAATCTCTGTCTGACCATGATGTAATATAATAGAAATCTTCCGTATCACCCGGCGTTTTCCAAGTATAATTCCTCTTGTCATTCTTGAACAGAGTATTCGCTATTACTTGCTGAAATTTATTACACAACTCAATGAGTCTTTCTCCTCTTCCGTTCCTTGTCCCAAGCCCACATTCTCCGTTAACCGTTTCTCCTACTCCTTCCCCTGCAACTGCATTCCAGTCCCCTACGACTTTTAGATTTCATCTCCCTTTAGACTATATTACTCTTTCAATAGCCTTATATACTCTCTCTGTCTCTTCCTCTTCAGCCTGCGAAGTCGGTATGTATACCTGAACTATCATTGTCAATGTTAGTCTACTGTCGATTCTGATAAGAACAACCTATCACTGATCTGTTCACAGTAACACAATCTCTGCCCTACCTTCCTATTCATAATAAATCCTACTCTCGTTACAACACTGTTTGCTGCTGTTGATATTACCCTATAGCCATGTGACCAAAAGGCCTCGTCTTCTTTCCATTTCAATTCACTGACCCCCAGTATATCTAGACTGAGCCTTTGAATTTTCCTTTTCAGATTTTCTATCTTCCATACCACAATACACGTTGCTATCAGAAGCCTAATTCAATTTCCACTCTGGTGTTTTGTTCCTAAACGTTTACTTAACAATGATATGGGCAGACTCATATCTCTATGTGTCTTACCTTAGGCAGTTTTGTAAAATGGGTGAAACACGGGTAGTTAAAGTCTACCACAATGCTTCAGAAGCGTATCTTGTCCACAGTTCCAGTCCACATTATTCACGTTCGGTAAGAGGTAGAATATATTTTTCTTCTGTGGCAGATATTTAGGATTACAAGTTTTGTATGACATCAAAAATAAATAAAAATAATGGCCTCACTATGAACCATCATCACTTGAGAACGGCACCACCGAATTGGCTGTTTTTTTGTTGTGTCCGTAATTGTCAGGTCATTGTTCATCCGAAAGAAAAATTTGGAAAATCCACCGAAAAGTTCGGAAATTTGTATAGTATTTTTGTATGAAAATATCGGTGAAAGAGGTGTGACAGCCGGTTTGACAGTTCTGCTGTCGCATGTTTTCATAACAACAAATTCCGCATTCAATATTGATATTCTGCGAAAAAGAATAAACTTTAAATCGATATTTCAGTGTGTTATCGGTAGTGATCATATCTTTGGTGTGTTGCAAAGATTGAATTAATATCAGCTCGTGTTAATTTAATGTGTTTTGTAGGCAATCAGTCGATTTAAGTTCGTACTCTATTTCTTTGGAAAAAATGCCACCAGTGAGGCGTCGAAAAATCGGCCTGTGTACCCGAAACGCACACCAACTACATGAGATCGACAAAGAGCTTAGACAGCGTCTGGAGGTAAATCGAGTAAGAATTCCTCAGGCGCGATCCATGGTGGCTCCGGAACAACAGTCGAGTTCGACTAGCTCAAATGGAGCTTACGCATAAAATAATTTGGAACGTCGACAAAATAGACGGTCAAATACGACAATTCGAGCTGAACGTTTGGCGTTCAGTTACGATTCAACAGTCGATTACACCGCAGACGTATGAACTATCTTTGTCAACATCGCGGTGCTTTCAAGTTTCGACACGAACTGCCACGATTATGTTGTGAGAGTGGAAAGGTCAAATTACCGCAACTGACATCGCCACCAGAGCCATTGGCATACTGCTTTCTGACTAATAACCTAATTAATAAATCGCAAGGCCAGTCGTTGGAAGTGTGTGGAATTAACCTGAATTGCCGTGTTTTTCCCGTGGGCACATACAACACACAGCCTAAACCACCGCAACTGACAGCATCAGAGCCGTTGGCATACTGCTTCCTGGCAAATAACCTAATTAATAAATCGCAAGGCCAGTCGTTGGAAGTGTGTGGAATAAACTAGATTTGCCCAGACGACGCACAGCCTACACCACCGGAGATGCTGTATATACATGTTATCCACTTTCTTTTAAACTGGCTGCGAGAAAGAACATGGTAACCTGTGCTATGAAAATCTGCAGTTTGGTTTTCCCTTTCACAGTCATTAAAACCATGTGAAATACTGTCATCAAAGCTACTATACTCCCATATTCAGCAGCTGGAAAGGTCTCTCTCTTGCCCCGTGTACTAATGTTTCCAGACGATTTATCCATCCATTTTGACTTTTATTCCTCATCAAAGCTCCGTTTGAAATATCAGTCAATAAGATTAGAGAAAGAGGAAGGAAGATATGGACAGAGGAAGGGAGGGGGAAATGGTTCAAATGGCTCTGAGCACTGTGGAACTTAACATCTGTGGTCATCAGTTCCCTAGAACTTAGAACTACTTAAACCTAACTAACCTAAGGACATCACACACATCCATGCCCGAGGCAGGATTTGAACCTGCGACCGCAGCGGTCGCGCGTTTCCAGACTGATGCGACTAGGACCGCTCGGCCACACTGGCCGGCTGGAGGGGGAAATATATATATAGAGGAAGGGGAGGATGATGAAGGAGGAGGTGGATAGATGGAGTGTGAGGTAAGAGGTGTACTGAGAGCGGGGAGGGGGGGGAGGGAGGTCATGAGCAGAGGTAGGGGAAGGAGGAGAGTGAGGGGGGGGGGAGAAGGAAATTAGGACATGTATCCAATTCCCATGCAAATTTAGCATTTGCGAAACATTGCCGGTTTCTCTAGTTTCACTTATTTGAACAGTTCCTCAACTTCGCCGTAATGTTTTGTTATAATTTTATTATCAATATGCGATGTGGATTTATGCGCCTGTACAGTGCGGTTTGATGTAGGTGTAGATCCAGTTCCAAAAAGATTAAATTTTCAGCATTTTATTCGCACAAAACTAGTCAGTGCCCAGTGTGCTGCTCGTTAGGGTTTCAGAGCTATTAGTTCATAGCCGCTCCATCAGAAGCCTTTTGTTGAACTCCACGTCAGCAAACAGTGTCATGTCCAGTTTCAGTTCTTTCTCTTTCTTTACGCCTTTTCATTTTTCCCATAAGGCTGGAGAGTGGTGGAGATTCTATAGCATCCTGCTTCCCAACTTGCAGAATGTAACCTGTGAAATATTTTCCTTGGTTGATTTGTTAGTTGTTTGTAAGAAAGACAACTTTGCACTCTCCTTTCCACGTTCCGTTCATCGTTTCATCACGTTCCATTCGTCATAACGTCTTGAGAAATTTCTGCAACATTTTTGTGAGCATCAACCAATTCAGATTCTTGGGGCTCTAAAAGTGAAATTATAATTATGACTCCCAGTTCCTTGTGTTTTGTGTAGAGCAGTAGGAGATATTTTGCTACAGTTAGGACCATGTACGGTTAACAGGGTCTATTATGTATTACGCGTTTCATACGTGAACCGACTCACTAACAAGTAACTTAGAATGTTTTTTGAAACTCATGCAGTTTGTTGCAACATAAATAAATCTGTAGGTTCCATGCTGAATTGATAATTTCATAATATTACGCAGCGCAACCTGTGTGAAAAATTCATACCACTTACTTAAGACTATAATCTCAAGAGAGCGAACTCGATATTCACGAGTCAACTTTTTCTAACAGCAAACTGCGTAATACCAGTGTAATTAGTATGTGTGATTCATTACTGACTCACCAACACATTTGGAATTTCTCAGAGATAAACTGGACACAAGTAACGTATGTAAAGTTGTGGACAGTCACATTTCGGGAAGAATGTCTGCTTGTATGCTTCAGTATGGAAAGGGATTTTTCTGATGTTACTGTCCTGCTCATTACACCGTATACGATTCGTATTAGAAACGTAATAAGACTGATTTTTTTGTAACGATGAATTTTATTGTTTTTACGCAACAGTGTCATTCCATCCAGCAGTTAGTGACGGAGGGGAAGTTTCCAGATTTCGTGACAATTGTGAAAAGCGTCTGCTGGAATATCTTTCAGATCGTTGGTTATTTTCTTCTGGATATTATTCGGTGTACTAAAGCAACGCTCCTTCAGGTACTTTTTAGGCGAAGCAAATGAAGAAAAAATGAACTCTTGACAAAGATCAAGTGAGTAGGGGGCTTAGGAAGAACACAATGCTATTTTTATAGCCAAATATAGCAGTGTGTGTAATTCTTGGTCGCACGCGTGCCACCAATACCCTGAGTCTTTCAAAGACTTCCGAAAAATGCTTGTTTGACTAATTGTCCTCTAGGCGCAAATTCTTTGTGGACTGTTCTCTGACTGAAAAAAGAAAGAAAAGAACATTGATTTGATTTTGTTCATTCCCAGTTTTTTTGGAACAGAGTGAGTTTACAGTTTACAGTTCCCAGCTTTCAAACTTTGTCTCAGGATCGTACTCGAAAACTCATGATCGTGTGACGCTGTGTCTAAAATATCTAGCTCTCCCTGAATGTGGACCACAAGATCAAAAAACTCCTTTTTCCGATTGTCTTTCTGCTCTGCCCTGAGATTCTCAGGATCCGTTTTTGCGCACACTTTTCGGACGTCGAAATCTTGTGTTACAATTTTGATGGATACTAAAAGCGTTCAAATTTAACTCACCACTGATCACAAGATGCTTTCCTTCTTGAAACTCGTCTGTGACGAAAAATATGCAGACAACAGGCTGGGAACTGCAGGGCGAGCTGGAAATCCAAAACCACTCGTAGAGAACGCAAATTCCCGTAATAGAAAAAAAAACGTGGTGCCGAAGCCATAAAACCTTGGCTATGGCGCATTAGAAGAAGGTCATTTCATAGAATGAATCTTTCTGCATACCGTTTCAAGCTTCAGGCCGAGTTTACGTCTCAAGCGTGAAACATGGCGGATGTTCGGTGATGGTTTCGGCAGCTATGCCGTAGTATTCCATTGTCCCCATGGTTACTCTGCAAGTTCTCCTTACTGCAAAGAATTTTTTTTAAGTCATTAATTTTCTGACTGGTTTGATGCGGCCCGCCATGAATTCCTCTCCTGTGCCAACCTCTTCATCTCAGAGTTAACACTTACAACCTATGTCCTCAATTATTTGCTGGATGTATTCCAATCACTGTCTTCCTCTACAATTTTTGCTCTCTACAACTCCCTCTAGTACCATGGTACCATGGAAGTCATTCCCTGATGTCTTGAAAGATGTCCTGTCATCCTATCCCTTCTCCTTGTCAGTGTTTTCCACATATTCCTTTCCGATTCTGCACAGAACCTCCTAAATTTTTACCTTATCAGTCCACCTAATTTTCAACATTCGTTTTCTGCACATCTCAAAGGCTTCAATTCTCTTCGGTTCCCGTTTTTCCACAGTCCATGGTTCACTATCATACAATGGTGTGCTCCAAACGTACATTCTCAGAAATTTCTTCCTCAAATTAAGGTCTGTTTTTGATACTAGTAGAGTTCTCTTGGCCAGGAATGCCTTTTTTTGCCAGTGGTAGTCTGCTTTTGATGTCCTCATTGCTCCGTCCGTCAATGGTTATTTTGGTTCCTATGTAACAAAATTCCTTAAATTCATTTACTTCGTGACCAGAAATCGCGTTTTTAAGTTTCTCGCTGTTCTCATTTCTGTTACTTCTCGTTACTTTCCTCTTTTTTCGATTTACTCTCCGTCCATATTCTATACTAATTAGACTGTTCATTCCATTCAGCAGATCATGTACTTCTTCACTTTTACTCAGGAGAGCAACGTCATCAGTGAATCGTATCATTGATATCCGTTCACCTTGAATTTTAATTCCACTCCTGAACCTTTCGTTTATTTTAATCATTGCTTCCTCGATGTACACATTGAAGAGTATGGGCGAAAGACTACATCCCTGTCTTACACCCTTTTTAATCCGAGCCCTTCGTTCTTGGTCTTACTATTCCCTCTTGACTCACGTGCGTACTGTATGCTACACGTCCCACGTTATAGCGTAACCCTATTTTTCTCAGAATATCGAACATCTTGCACCATTTTACACTGACTAACGCTTTTTCCAGGTCGACGACTCCTATGGACGTGTCCTGATTTTCCTTCATTCCTGCTTCCATTATCAATCGCAACATCAGAATTGCCTCTGTGGTGCCTTTACTTTTCCTAGGGCCAAACGTATCGTCATCTAAGACATCCTCAATTTTCTTTTCCATTCTTCTATATATTATTCGTATCAGCTACTCTGATGCATGACCCGTTAAGCTGCTTGTGGGAGAATTATTCCACCTGTCAGCTCTTGCAATCTTCGGAATTGTGTGGACGATATTTTTTCGAAAATCAGATGGTATATCGCCGTACTCATACATTCTATACCCAACTTGAATAGTCGTTTTGTTGATATTTCACCCAAGGAAGTCAGAAATTCTGATGGAATGCTATCTAACCCTTCTGCCTTGTTTGATTTTAAGTCTTCCAATGCTGTCTTAAATTCTCATTCCAATAATTGATCCCCATCTCTTCTAAATCGACTTCTGTTTCTCCTTCTGTCACATCAGATAAATCTTCCCCCTCATAGAGGCTTCAGCGTATTCTTTCCACCTGTCCGCTCCTTCCTCTGCATTTTACAGCGGAATTCCCGATGCACTCTTAATGTTACCTCCCCTGCTTTCAGTTTCATGGAAGGCTGTTTTGACCGTTCCTGTATACTGAGTCAGTCCTTCCCATAATAATTTCTTTTTAGATTTCTTCACATTTTTAATGCAGACATCTCGTCTTACCTTCCCTGCACTTCCTATTTATTTCAGTCTTCAGCGACTTTTATTTCTGTATTTCCCTAAACATTTTTGTACTTCCTTTTATCGTCGATCGACTGAATTATTTCTTCTGTTCCTCATGGTTTCTTTGCTGTTACCTCTCTTGTACCTATGCTTTTCTTTTCAACTTCTGTGACTGCCCTGTTTAGAGATGTCCAACTGTATTGTCTACTGAGCCATTCGTTATTGCTGTATCTATAGCCTTAGAGTACTTCAAGTGTTTCTCGTCATTCCTTAGTTCTTCCGTACGCACCTTCTTTGGGTATTGTTTCTTCCTGACTAATATCTTAAACTTCAGCCTCCCCTTCACTTAAGTGTATTGTGATCTGAGTCTATATAAGTCTTACAAACCAGTTATTTCGGAATCTCTGTCTGACCATGATGAAATATACCTGAAATCTTCTCGTATAACCCAGTCTTTTCCAAGTATACCTCCTCTTCTTGTAATTCTTGAACAGAGTATTCGCTAATACTAGCTGAAATTTATTGCAGAACTCAATTAAACTTTCTCCTCTCTCGTTCCTTGTTCCAAGCCCATATTCTCCTGTAACCTTTTCTTCTACTCTTTCCCCTACGTCTGCATTCCTGTCCCCCATTACTGTTAGATTTTCATCTCCCTTTACGTATTCTGTTACCCTTCCAATAGCCTCGTATACTTTCTCTGTCTCCTCCTGTTGAGTTTGCAACGGCGGCATGTATAACTGAACTATTGTTGTTGGTGTTGGAGTGCTGTCGATTCTGATATGGGTTATCTGACCGTTTTGGCTGACCACCTGCGTCACATAGTTGTATGGTTGTTCGCTAAACGTGATGTTCTGTTCCAGGGTGACAGGGCCCCTGTTCACACAGCTCGCATCGTCCATGACTGGTTTTGTGTGCACGAGAATTAATTGTTGCATACCTTGGCCACCACAGTCACTCAATATTATAGAGTCTTTGCGGGAAGGATGCGTGATCGCTATCCACCTCCATTATCGTTGCCTGAACTTGACACTTTCTGCAGGTAGAATCGTTCAGATGCTTCAAATGGCTCTGAGCACTATGGGACTTAACATCTCAGGTCATCAGTCCCCTACAACTTAGAACTACTTAAACCTAACTAACCTAAGGACATCACACACATCCATGCCCGAGGCAGGATTCGAACCTGCCACCGTAGCAGTCGCGCGGTTCCGGACTGGAGCGTCTAGAACAACTCGACCACAGCGGTCGGCAAACCAGGAAGACCTGCGGAGGATTGACGGTAGGTGCAGAGGTTGATAGTTGATCTCAACGTAATAAATGTGAGGCATTGATCATAAAACAAGTGAAAAGGCCCATTAACTGTCGATTACACTATTGGCGATAGACTATTGGAAAGACAAGCAACCTTAAAATATATAGGTACATCCGTTGGGAGCGTCCTAAACGGTATCTACCTCATGAAACTAGCCGTAGGAAAGGTAGATATCAGACTGAAACTCTTTGGAAGAATTTAAGGAAATGCAATTGCTCCACGAAAGAAGTGGCTTACGTAACACTTGTTCGACAGATTCTTGAGTATTGCACACTAGACTGTGATCTTTATCAGGTAGGTTCAATAGAGCACAGGGTGGCGCGTTTCGTGACTGGTTTATTTAGTAAGCGTGATAGCGGCACGGACATGATCAGATTCCATGAAAGACGCTTCAGAGATACGTTACGCATCACATAGAAGTTTACAGTTAAAATGTGTTAAGCGGGTGTACCAAGAACAGTCAAGTAACACACGTCATACGGAGGCTGACAAGGAGTCATCATACCATTCGAGAATGGTAGACAGGGGAGGGGGAGACCTAGCGGCACTGGAACTAGCTTCCAACACACGCTGCAAAGTGGTTTGGAGCGTGTAGACGTGATTCATTGGGCACGAACTTTGATTGCTGGGTGAGAGTGCACAAACGCTGCGAAGTTTTCAGGAGGTCAAGTAGTGCTGCATGATTTTGTACTTGAAGAAAGCGTAAAGTTGGTGACTAGCCTGATACGTGCCGGATTTTTTTTCTTTTGTTGTTGTTCCATTGCCCCGCGTAGGTGGGCTGGCAGTGGTACATTGCCGCTCTTCAGCTGAGAGTATTAATAAAATATGCAGGTTTAATTTTTAGAAAATTAAAAAAATAATAATACAAAGGATATAGTGTTGCACGTTGGAACATTTTTCAACACTTTCGCCTCTAGCTAGCTCTGTAATAGAAGATTAATATAGTTTGTTATTTTGTTTTGAAATTATATCATCCACTTTATGTGTGCTGCAGTCTTTTTCTTAAATTGCAAAAATTATTTCATAAATGTAAAGTTTTTCAAAATGTGAAGATCTGTTACAGGATACATCATGGTCATGTACCTAGGAAAAAATATTCTATTCAAATTTGGCCTGCCGGAGTGGCCGATCGGTTCTAGACGCTACAGTCTCGAATCGCGCGACCGCTACGGTCGCAGGTTCGAATTCTGCCTCGGGCATGGATGTGTGTGATGTCCTTAGGTTAGTTAGGTTTAAGTAGTTCTGAGTTCTAGGGGACTTATGACCTCAGCAGTTGAGTCCCATAGTGCTCAGAGCCATTTTTTTCTATTCAAATTTAAAAGTGTTGTTGTTGTTGTTGTCTTCAGTCCTGAGACTGGTTTGAAGCAGCTCTCCATGCTACTCTATCCTGTGCAAGCTTCATCTCCCAGTACCTACTGCTACCTACATCCTTCTGAATCTGCTTAGTGTATTGGTCTCCCTCTACGATTTTTACCCTCCACGCTGCCCTCCAATGCTAAATTTGTGATCCCTTGATGCCTCAAAACATGTCCTACCAACCGATCCCTTCTTCTAGTCAAGTTGTGCCACAAACTTCTCTTCTCCCCAATCCTATTCAATACCTCCTCATTAGTTACGTGATCTACCCACCTTATCTTCAGCATTCTTCTGTAGCACCACATTTCGAAAGCTTCTATTCTCTTCTTGTCCAAACTGGTTATCGTCCATGTTTCACATCCATACATGGCTATACTCCATACAAATACTTTCAGAAACGACTTCCTGACACTTAAATCTATACTCGATGTTAACAAATTTCTCTTCTTCAGAAACAATTTCCTTGCCATTGCCAGTCTACATTTTATATCCTCTCTACTTCGACCATCATCAGTTATTTTACTCCCTAAATAGCAAAACTCCTTTACCACTTTAAGTGCCTCATTTCCTAATCTAATTCCCTCAGCAACACCCGATTTAATTTGACTACATTCCATTACCCTCGTTTTGCTTTTGTTGATGTTCATCTTATATCCTCCTTTAAAGACACTGTCCATTCCGTTCAACTGCTCTTCCAAATCTTTTGCTGTCTCTGACAGAATTACAATGTCATCGGCGAACCTCAAAGTTTTTACTTCTTCTCCATGAATTATAATACCTACTCCGAATTTTTCTTTTGTTTCCTTTACTGCTTGCTCAATATACAGATTGAATAACATCGGGGAGAGGCTACAACCCCGTCTCACTCCTTTCCCAACCACTGCTTCCCTTTCATGCCCCTGGACTCTTATAACTGCCATCTGGTTTCTGTACAAATTGTAAATAGCCTTTCGCTCCCTGTATTTTTCCCCCGCCACCTTCAGAATTTGAAAGAGAGTATTCCAGTTAACGTTGTCAAAATCTTTCTCTAAGTCTACAAATGCTAGAAACGTAGGTTTGCCTTTTCTTAATCTTTCTTCTAAGATAAGTCGTAAGGTTAGTATTGCCTCACGTGTTCCAACATTTCTACGGAATCCAAACTGATCTTCCCCGAGGTCCACTTCTACCAGTTTTTCCATTCGTCTGTAAAGAATTCGCGTTAGTATTTTGCAGCTGTGACTTATTAAACTGATAGTTCGGTAATTTTCACATCTGTCAACACCTGCTTTCTTTGGGATTGGAATTATTATATTCTTCTTGAAGTCTGAGGGTATTTCGCCTGTCTCATACATCTTGCTCACCAGATGGTAGAGTTTTGTCATGACTGGTTCTCCCAAGGCCATCAGTAGTTCTAATGGAATGTTGTCTACTCCCGGGGCCTTGTTTCGACTCAGGTCTTTCAGTGCTCTGTCAAACTCTTCACGCAATATCTTATCTCCCATTTCATCTTCATCTACATCCTCTTCCATTTCCATAATATTGTCCTCAAGTACATCGCCCTTGGATAAACCCTCTATATACTCCTTCCACCTTTCTGCCTTCCCTTCTTTGCTTAGAACTGGGTTTCCATCTGAACTCTTGATATTCATACAATTGGTTCTCTTCATTCCAAAGGTCTCTTTAATTTTCCTGTAGGCAGTATCTATCTTACCCCTAATGAGACAAGCCTCTACATCCTTACATTTGTCCTCTAGCCATGCCTGCTTAGCCATTTTGCACTTCCTGTCGATCTCATTTTTGAGACGTTTGTATTCCTTTTTGCCTGCTTCATTTACTGCATTTTTATATTTTCTCCTTTCATCAATTAAATTCAATATTTCTTCTGTTACCCAAGGATTTCTATTAGCCCTCGTCTTTTTACCTACTTGATCCTCTGCTGCCTTCACTACTTCATCCCTCAGAGCTACCCATTCTTCTTCTACTGTATTTCTTTCCCCCATTCCTGTCAATTGTTCCCTTATGCTCTACCTGAAACTCTCTACAACCTCTGGTTCTTTCAGTTTATCCAGGTCCCATCTCCTTAAATTCCCACCTTTTTGCAGTTTCTTCAGTTTCAATCTGCAGTTCATAACCAATAGATTGTGGTCAGAATACACATCTGTACCTGGAAATGTCTTACAATTTAAAACCTGGTTCCTAAATCTCTGTCTTACCATTATATAATTTATCTGATACCTTTTAGTATCTCCAGGATTCTTCCAGGTATACAACCTTCTTTTATGATTCTTGAACCAAGTGTTGCAATCTAAAAATCTTGTCAATGCTGTATGTAATTGTCTAAGTGTAACATTTATACTCGACTACACACAAATAATTGGTAAGTGAGATCAAGTTAAGAAGAAATATTATCAAAAACCAGTTACAAGTTAAAAACAGTTTGAAATAGAAACTATTGACAACCAACATAAATTTCTATTTTCCAGACTGGGAACATTGTTCCGTTTCAAAATACAAGAAGGTGCACGACCAACGAAGTATGGCTTAACTCTTCTCACATTACGTAACTAGTTTTAAAAACATACAGAATTTTCCAGAATGAGATTTTCACTCTGCAGCGGAGTGTGCGCTGATATGAAACTTCCTGGCATATTGAAACTGTGTACCGGGCCGAGACCGGAACAAGGGTCCCGAGTTCGAGTCTCGGCCCGGCACACAGTTTTAATCTTCCAGGAAGTTTCATACAGAATCTTACTCACCTTAAAACTCTGGAGAATGAAGAATGTGCTGAAACTAGCTTCAGCGTATTTTTGTCGAGGGTTTTCAGTCCGAAGACTGTTTTGATGCAGTTCTCCGCGCTACTCTGTCCTGTGCAAGCCTCTTCATCTTCGAATAACTTCTGCAATCTACATCGTTGGCAGCTTGCTTACTTTGTTCATCTCTAGGTATCCCTCTGCAATTTTTACCCCCCACACTTCCCTCCGATACTAAATTGGCCTTTCGTTGGGGTCTCAGATTGTGTCCTAACAACCGACCCCTTCTTTTAGTCAAGTTATGCCCCAAAATTCTTTTATCTCCATTTCTATTCAGTACTTCCTTATTAGCTTATTTTGAACAAAGCAAAAACTATTTCATAATTCATGTCAGGGTGACGATTTTTAATTTACAGCAGGATGAAGTTAGAAGAAAACAAAATGTCCTATAATCAGATTCCATTCAATCAAATATCAGCAACCAACCAGTTTCCATTTACTGTCCGTAAGTTCACTGACCCATTTCTACTCGCGGTGTATCGCAACCAGCCGGCTGCGGTGGCCTCGCGGTTCTAGGCGCTCAGTCCGGAACCGCGCGACTGCTACGGTCGCAGGTTCGAATCCTGCCTCGGGCATGGATGTGTGTGATGTCCTTAGGTTAGTTAGGTTTAAGTAGTTCTAAGTTCTAGGGGACTGATGACCACAGATGTTAAGTCCCATAGTGCTCACAGCCATTTGAACCATTTGTATCGCAACCAAGCAGTGTCACATGACTAACCATTTTAATTAAACTCAACCGCAGCAAGCACACTGGTTCAAATGACCTTACCGACTTCTTTATGCATTATAGAATTCACACAACAGCACAGGTCGCCACCAGACAAAGACAGTCTTCTCTTCAAACACGGCTGCACGAATTAACATCCAACCGAAACCGGATCAGAACAGAGAACATAACAGACTGATAGAAACTCCCTCAAACTAGGCCACTCTCGTGATTTGCAACCCGCGAAAGTTTGTTATTGGCCGAAAAACAAAAAAATGTTCAAATGTGTGTGCAACTGCCAAGGTCGTAGTCCCTAAGCTTACACACTACTCAACCTAAATTATCCTAAGGACCAACACACACACCCATGCCCGAGGGAGGACTCGAACCTCCGCCGGGATCAGCCGCACAGTCCATGACTGCAGCGCCCTAGACCGCTCGGCTAATCCCGTGCGGCGTCGAAAAACAAACTGACCATCGAAGAAAACAGTAAAGCGAACATGCAAAAAAGGTGATCGCAGTGCTTATAACGATTAATTGAAACTGATCATAATGGACACGCATAAAATAATACAAAGATATCTGTCAGTTTAATAGCAAAATGTAATGGGAACAAAAGAAAGTGCCAAATGAACAGGAAACTTTCACCTTCAGCTCAACCTTGTCTTCCGTATCCGTCTACCAGCCCCTCCACATTGAAAACCTTAGGATTTCCTGCACTTTCCCACCTACCTCACACCAACCACTCTATCATTTATCTTGATTATTAAGCCTCGTTCTTTGCCGCGCTTGTGCCAGCACATCCCCACCAACATTACACCTACGCACTCTCCATAGCCTATCCTAACGAAACATCAACAATCTATCTTATCACGAACACTGGCCAGAAATCTACGCTGAAAGGCGTTTGCAGAAAGGACTTTCATGTTATACAGTCGTACGCAAATTGCTAAGCACTTGTATAATTCAAAGACTTCTATGATCAGTGTTTTCGGTTGACAGAATAATATTTGGTTGGGAACTGCAATGGATGTCTGTAGCCAGTACTTTAAACGTTGGGTCTAACCAGCGAATCATATTGCTTGGCACGGACATCTAATTTAGATAGGACGGCGTGTTTGACTAGACCAAGACTGTCTCGTTTTCCACCTGTCGCCGTGAACAATTCTCTTTGTTTGCTGCCGTCAACGTTGCGACTTGTAAAGCGTAAGCACTTCGTCTTGTGATATTGAGACGGGTAGACTGAAGCTGTGGTTGTTTTCCTGAGTTTCATTTACATAATTATGTGTAACGTGATCGTTCAGGTTTATTTACGAGAAGTATTTTGCAGCTGTAATTCATGTGAGCAATTCTAGTTTCTTGTTCACACGTGGTGATCGATATCTAATTTCTCTTTGGTCATCCTAGCATACAATTTGCTTATCTCACTATCTTCCCGCTCATAAAATAATTTTACAGTCTTCAATCGTGAGAGGGTAATTTTTCTATCCTTTGTAAATGTGTGCTTCTGTAGATATACGTGGTCTATTGAACGACATTTGTGTGTATTATTCTTGAAGTACTGCGTCTGTCTTTTGAACAATATAACCGTGCATATCCAGCTTTTATGTAAATTGAGCTTGTTATGGAAGTACCTTCAGTGTTCTGCTCACAAGGGAACCTCCCCATCGCACCCCCCTCAGATTTAGTTATAAGTTGGCACAGTGGATAGGCCTTGAAAAACTGAACACAGCTCAATCGAGAAAACAGGAAGAAGTTGTGTGGAACTATGAAAAAAATAAGCAAAATATGTGGGCTTTCAGTTCATTTGTCTGTACTTAGTAACAATATAATCATTTATCAGTCTACATATTTCGGATTTGTTTCGAAACAGGCTTCGCCATTCTTTGTTATTAATGCAAAAAATAGTGCTATGCTGCACAACAGGCATATAGTTGTGCATTGTGGGGTCACCTGGCAATCCATGAATATTCGGCCGCTTCAAAAATCAGATATTGAGTTACAGTAGAAGACACGACTGCCACCTACAACACCTTTATAGACTCCACCTCTTACCATCGCCGTATAGAATGAGATTTTCACTCTGCAGCAGAGTTTGCGCTAATATGAAACTTCCTGGCAGATTAAAATTCTGTGCCCAATCGAGACTCGAACTCGGGACCTTCGCCTATCGCGGGCGAGTGCTCTACCATCTGAACTACCGAAGCACGACTCACGGCCGGTCCTCACGGCTTTACTTCTGCCAGTATCTCGTCTCCTACTTTCCAAACTTTACAGAAGCTCTCCTGCGAACCTTGGAGAACTAGCACTCCTGAAAGAAAGGATACTGCGGAGACATGGCTTAGCCTCAGCCTGGGGGATGTTTCCAGAATGAGACTTTCCCTCTGCAGCGGAGGTCCCGAGTTCGAGACTCGGTCGGCCACACAGTTTTAATCTGCCAGGAAGTTTCAAAACCGGATCTGACGGAATGTTACCAAATTTATAAAGAATAATAAATTTAGCAAAAAATAGCACTGAATTTAGCAAAAAGACACCAAATATGTTAAAAGATACTGAATGTGGCAAAAACACCGAATGTGGAAAAGAACACTGAATGTGGCAGAAAGCCGGCTGCTGTGACCGAGCGGTTCTAGGCGCTTCAGTCCGGTGCTGTGGTGCTGCTACCTTCGCAGGTTCGAATTCTGCCTCGGGCATGGATGATGTCCTTAGGTTAGTTACGTTTAAGTAGTTCTAAGTCTAGGGGACTGCTGACCTCAGATGTTAAGTCTCATAGTGCTCAGAGCCCTTTTTTGTGGCAGAAATAAGAAGAAAGTGGTCGAAATAGCACAGAATTGGACAGAAATAACAAGGAATTTGGCAGAAATAACAAATAACTTAGCAAAAATAGCAACTAATTTGGCAAAAATAACGAATCTTCTGAAAAATAACACCGAATTAGGTAAAAAAATAACACCGTATTAGGGCAGAAAATATAACGATTTTTTTTCCCGTCCTTACTAATGAAAGTAGTCATTGCTTTTTGTCACACGCACGTCATTCGACGCCATTTGAGGTTCTGGAGAGTGTGCTAAAATTTGGGTGAGGCGGACATTGTACTGGAGAGCACGTGTGTGATGAAAAGCAGCGTAGACGCCCAGCAGCAAACGAGCCCAGCGTCGGCATATGTGAAGTGGTGGGGCCAGCGGAGAGGGCAGGCATGCAGATCCCAGGCGGGAGGCTGTGCGTGCGCCGGGCGGCCGCGCCGGCGAGGTGTAAATTACACGTCGGCCGCGTCGATTTTCACGAAGTATTATTTTATGAGCTTCAAATTACGGCGGCCAGTGGATAGCGGGCTCTCCACACGGTGGGCAGCCGCAGCCTCCACGCTGTGCTGAGACCGTCTGTTCACGCACTACACTGCACTCCACAACGGCACTAACCACCTCCACTGCCAGTCCGCAGGGGACGCCAGTACGTCACATTACAGACACCTTCATCTCGTCTGCGCTCACCTAGCGCTTGTTAAGGCACGTCACTCGAAGAAAAAAAAAAGATAAATGCCAACAACTTTTGAATCCACGTTCCTTCTTCATTGGTATTAATATAATCCGCACCTTGCAAAGTTTACCTGAGTTTCTACGATTTTCCTTCATTAACTGTTCTTAGTGTACATACTTGCGCAACGTTCTGCATCGTCCACATTGGCAAACATAGCGTATTGAAAATGGCTACACTGAGGTGACAGTTGTCATGGGATACCTCCTAGTATGTTGACGGACCTCCTTTTGCCCGGTGTAGTGCGACTAACAAGTGGTTGGAAGTCTCCTGCAGAAGTATTGACCCATGTTGCCTCTATGCCTGTCCACAACTGTGAAAGTGTTGGCGGTGCAGGGATTTTTGCACTAACTGACCTCTCGATTATGTCCCAGAAACGTTCGACGCGATTCATTTCGGGCGAGCTGAGCTGAACATAACTACACTACTGGCCATTAAAATTGCTACACCAAGAAGAAATGCAGATGATAAACGGGTATTCATTGGACAAATATATTATTCTAGAACTGACATGTTATTACATTTTCACGCAATTTGGGTGCGTAGATCCTGAGAAGTCAGTACCCAGAACAACCACGTCTGGCAGTAATAACGGCCTTGATACGCCTGGGCATTGAGTCAAACAGAGCTTGGTTGGCGTGTACAGGTACAGCTGCCCATGCAGCTACAACACGATACCACAGTCCATCAAGACTAGTGACTAGCATATTGTGACGAGCCAGTTGCTCGGCCACCATTGACCAGACGTTTTCAATTGGTGAGAGATCTGGAGAATGTGTTGGCCAGGGCAGCAGTCGAACATTTTCTGTATACAGAAAGGCCCGTACAGGACCTGCAACATGCGGTCGTGCATTATCCTGCTGAAATGTAGGGTTTCGCAGGGATCGAATGAAGGGTAGAGCCACGGGTCGTAGCACATCTGAAATGTAACGTCCACTGTTCAAATTGCCGTCAATGCGAACAAGAGGTAACCGAGACGTGTAACCAATGGCACCCCATACCGTCACGCCGGATGATACGCCAGTATGGCGATGACGAATACACGCTTCCAATGTGCGATCACCGCGATGTCGCCAAACACGGATGCGACCATCACGATGCTGTAAACAGAACCTGGATTCAATCGAAAAAATGACGTTTCGCCATTCGTGCACCCAGGTTCGTCGTTGAGTACACCATCGCAGGCGCTCCTGTCTGTGATGCAGCGTCAAGGGTAACCGCAGACATGGTCTCCGAGCTGATAGTCCATACTGCTGTAAACGTCGTCGAACTGTTCATGCAGACGGTTGTTGTCTTGCAAACGTCCCCATCTGTTGACTCAGGGATCGGGACGTGGCTGCACGATTCGTTACAGCCATGCGGATAAGATGCCTGTCATCTCGACTGCTAGTGATACGAGGCCGTTGGGATCCAGCACGGCGTTACGTGTTACCCTCCTGAACCCACCGATTCCATATTCTGCTAACAGTCATTGGATCTCGACCAACGCGAGCAGCAATGTCGCGATACGACAAACCGCAATCGCGATAGGCTACAATCCGACTATTATCAAAGTCGGAAACGTGATGGTACGCATTTCTCCTCCTTACACGAGGCATCACAACAACGTTTCACCAGGCAACGCCGGTCAACTGCTGTTTGTGTATGAGGAATCAGTTGGAAACTTTCCTCATTTTAGCACGTTGTAGGTGTCGCCACCGGCGCCAACCTTGTGTGAGTGCTCTTAAAAGCTAATCATTTGCATATCACAGCATCTTCTTCCTGTCGGTAAAATTTCACGTCTGTAGCACGCCATCTTCGTGGTGTAGCAATGTTAATGGCCAGTAGTGTATTTCCATTCAATGATCGGTTCAGCTGGACCAGAGAACCTAGTCCTTTCCATGTAAATACAGCCCACACCATAGTGGATCCAGTATCAGTTTGCACAGTGCTTTGTTGACATCTTGAGTCAATGGCATCACGGGGCCTGCGCCACACCCCTATCATCAGCTCTTACTAATTAAAATCGCGACGCATCTGACCACACAACGGTTTTCCGGTAGTCTACGGTTCAACCGATATGATCATGAGCCCGGGAAAGCAGCTGCAGGCAAAGTCGTGCACTTGCGTCTGTCTTCTTATGCTATAGCCTATAAACACTAGATTTCGCCGCAGTGTCCTAACAAATACGTTAGTCGTCCGTTCCACATTGATTTCTGCTGTTATTTCACGCAGTGATGCTTCCTGTTAGCATTGGCAACTCTATGCAAACGCCGCAACTTTCGGTCGTTAAGTGAAGGCTATGGGCCCCTGCGTTGTCTGCGGTGAGAGGTAATGCCTGAAATTTGGTATTCTCGGCATATTCTTGACACTATGGATCTCGGAATGTTGATTTCCCAAAGTATTTCCGACAAGGGATTCCCTACGCAACCATTCCGGTTTGAAAGTCTGTTAATTTCTGCCGTTCGGCCATAAGCACATCGGAAACCTTTTCACATCAACACCTGAATACAAATGACAGCTCCGCCAATGCTCTTTCCTTTTATACCTTGTGTACGCGATACTACCACCATCTGTATTTGTGCATATCACTATCCCATGACTTTCGACACCTCATTGTACGAAGCCTGTGACAGATAATACGCTGTAGTGAAGTTATAACTCTCACGTTTGTCATGACATGACGTGCAGATTACTAATGAAATCGCCCCACCTTGGGAGCCAATATTTAAGTAACTACTACGATCGTTCAGGCAAATAGGATAGCGAAAGGTAATCACATTAAGGGACTGAAGTGCGGGTGGCACAGATTAATTTGCTTTTATTATAGTACCTTTTACACGAACTGCAAACCTCAGAGCCGAGTTGATTGGGGATGGACCACAGCTGAGCTATTCAGGGGAAGGTAGGGTGTCGGTCAATCTTCTCGCAATTCTTTGTAGGCATTTGTCGTGTTGTGATGTCGGCGGCAGACGGTGGGTCGGTACTGCGTGTTGTCTCGAAGCTGTGCGGCAGCGGGTTGGCAGCTTCACAGCGAGGCCCAGAGAAGGTCCCCGCGTTGGCTGGTCGCTGTCGGTTGCGTAGCAGAAGCAGAGCTATCACGGTTAGGTAAGGAAATCGTAATGCTCAGTCAAGTGCTTCATTCTGACGCACTAGACCGTAAGGATTTATTGCCCATTCACCATGGAACAAGAAAAGAATAAGTTACAAAGTGAGGATGAACATTCGAGTGGGAGTAAGGATCAGAACCAAAGTCAGCAAACTAAGTAGCCGATGGGTGGAAGACCCTCCATGTACTCTTTCTTGCTTTCGTGCTGTCTCACCGACACTCTTCACTTCTAATGCCTCCCCTTACCTGATAGACTCATGGAATTTTTCCTTCTCTCGGCGTTGTTATTGGCGGACTAAATTTGCTAAGTCACCCAGCAACTGACCGCCGTTTCGTGACAACGTCTCCCCGTGCGAGGTGGAAATGTTCTATCTTGTGTGGACTCCTTTGTGACTCTGAAACTGGAGTTTTCATCATATATTGACTGTCGATGCTGTTCCCAGCGTTGGCTGCAATCAGTTCAGCACATTGTTCCGTTGTTTTTCCACTTTCCTTAGATGTAATTGGAAATTTGTGGTAAGTTCTATCGGACCAAACTGCTGAGGTAATCGATTCCTAGGCTTACACACTACTTAATCTAACTTAACCTAAGGCAACACACACACACACACACTCATGCCCGAGGGAGGACTAGAGCCTCCACTGGGGGATCCCCGCCAACCGTGACAAGGCACCTAAGACCACGCGGCTACCCCACGCGGCCTTAGGTGTGTGAAAGCAGCCACACAACACTTCTTTATAACGGCGATATCTGTGTGAGGCCTGGACAGTCTTATGTTGGTGCTTCGTCCAAGAATCTGCTGGTGTTCGTGTTTTATAAGCAACCTTCTTACTGTCCTACAAACATTTTTTTTTTAGCAGGCTGATTCTCCGTTCGTAGTTCCACACTTTCACTCGTTTCCCTGTGTGCATTCTTGCAGCTTTTGTTTATCCACTCTGTCTCGGTGCCTGCAGGGGTCCATGAATTATCAGCACGTTTCTCGCTTTTTAAGGCAGGCGAAAACTGCTAGGAGTTTCACTCGCCTACGGGTGTGCCTATAGGGGTCCACGAACTATCACTATTTTTCTCATTCTGCACCAGGCCCTTCCCAAGATGTCTGTTCCTAAACGAACCGAGGGCATCCACAAGTCTACACCCTGCGTGGCCCCCGTGTCCGCATCTCTGGCGGTCGCACATTGAGGTTCGACTTTCCCCTCCTCCTGTGCCACTGGCGCTGGGAGTCGGCGGGAGGGTCAGCCGAAGGAGGTAGTTCGGCCTCAGTATTTTGCTGGACTTTAAAGTGTAGCCGTTACTCCGACTCTGACTGTGTCTCTCGTCATCACGAAAACTGTGCTGATTGTTACGTGTTTTTGGAGGTCGTAGAGGGCCTGCTGCTAACGAAAAGAACTACGGAGAGAAGAAATGTGACGTGGATGAACGCTACAAGGTAAAGTCGCCACTGCTCTACAACAACAATAAGAATATGCGAATTCGAAATTCAAATGGCGGGCATTTGTTTCATATCATGCTTAATGCACTAGCATATGACATGCAAATATAAGTCCTATCTCACTACTCTAAAGTGCTGCATATAAAATTGCTTAAACGAAGTGCTTTTTCATATAACCTTCTCAGAGTCAGATACCATCGAGGACATCTTATTACTTATGAAACAATGGAAGCAAAATTCTAAAAGTAATTACAGAAACAAAGTATCGCGTTCTCAGACTATACAAAACACCTCTTTGCCTCCTGTAGCTCAACAAGCAAGCAGCAAAACATATGTTTGCAGAAGTACCGTATAGGCAATTAATTTGCACCAGTAGAAGAGTACTGTTTACCGCTTTGACCAATAATTCCACTACTGCTATTACTACTACTATTACTAGTGGCCGGCCGAAGTGGCCGTGCGGTTCTAGGCGCTACAGTCTGGAACCGCGTGACCACTACGGTCGCAGGTTCGAATCCTGCCTCGGGCATGGATGTGTGTGATGTCCGTAGGTTAGTTAGGTTTAATTAGCTCTAAGTTCTAGGGGACTGATGACCTTAGAAGTTAAGTCCCATAGTGCTCAGAGCCATTTGAACCATTTTATTACTAGTGTTTCCGCTACTGCTGCTGTGGCTACTACGGCTGCACTTATCTCATTGAATTTTATACACACGATTGAAAACGTGCTACAAAACTATTTTTCTGCTACTGGTTTTCTACAATTTCGTTAACCGGGAAACTTTAAAGATTAAAAACGTGTATACTATTTTTGGTGCTATGTACAACATTATCAATTATTGAAGCAGTGAATGCAACATAAAGAACTTTTTTTTTTTTTTTTTTTTTTTACCTTTCTCATTGTTCGCTTATCAGCGATCATCATGCCCGACAAAGAAGAGAATCACGTGAAAGAGAAGAGGAAACAAAATAGAACTTCTCAATTTGAGAGGCTATGTAATGTTATACCAGCGCAGTACCTGCTCAGAACACTGCTTCTGGATGAGACGACGATGAAAGACACAGAGTACTATCAATATCTTCACTTTGCATAATTAGAGCACCTTGAGAATAACAGAATCACGATTCTATGTATTTCCCCGGGAATAAGAGTGGTGAGCAATAATGAAGTAGAGGAGGTAAGCGCCTGGGCCAGATAGAATTATGGCAGATATGTTGTAACAGCTGAAGACCAAATTGTTCCACATCTTATGCTACCCAAACGAACTCTTTGCAGGGAGGGGTGCACAGAATATGGAAAATCTTAAATATCATGATACTAATAATGATAAAGACTCAAGAGAACCGAAATATTACAGGCTGATCTGTTTAGTAAATGCCTAGTCAAAAGTACAGGAAAAGCTTCTGTGCTGCCGCCAGAGTGATCACATAAAAGTAACTGGCATGAGGTCGCTGCAGTAGGGTTTCAGAAAAGAGAGATTTTCGAGGATGTGGTGAATAATGCAATGCATATTGTAAACACTGCAGTAGTACGACTTCCTTAATGTGGGATAACCTCGTTATTCAACCAGCAGTATGTATCCAATATGGCGTACGTACCCCTCGTCAGATCGCCAGATACATCCACGAAGATCGTATCCCACTCGCATCCGAAGATAATTTTACGGTTGTGCGCTTTCGCGCTCTGAATGTGTCATTAGTTCTTTAATGTACCAGATACTGTTACTTTCACAAACCAATTTAGAAATCAGCCACAATCAGATTCGTTGATTTCTCCGTTGCTATTCCATAGCTGCAGTATTTTTACCTCCGTGATTTGTTTGTGTTTAAGATCCGTCAAGTTGGCCAGTCGCAATACATTTGTTCTCTAAAATCACTTACCTGGAGTATCGTCAGCTGCTTTTACACACACTGACTGTTTAATTTAAAATATTCTTCGCTTATCAGAGGGATATGGACCTATAATAACATTCAATTTATAAAATTGCTCTTTTGGTTTATAATCCACGAAATTTGTGTTTATCAGAGATCATAACTAATTCCATGCAGTTAAAGGATATAGTATTTCACAGGAAATATCCGCCTTTTCAAATTAAATGCAAACTGGGTTTAAATTTTCAGAACCCATTTCGCTCAGCCGTTTACAGCGTTCTTGGTAAGAGCTCTAACGCATGTGGATACGAATGTGGACACTGCTAGTGGTTTACTTCTGCTGAGAGTACTGATAGACGTAATACTGAACACTTTATCAGACCACATTATACAGCAGTGAGTGCTATATCTCAAACTGTACGACAAACATGATACACAACAAGACACAACACAACAAGTACACACTAGCAAGTAGACAGGCAGTCAAGTGGGCTTGTACGGAGACTAAGCAGAGACACTGGTACATAACAGCAGAGACAGAGATCATGGCTCACACTATTTCAAATGGCTCTAAGCACTATGGGACTTAACATCGGAGGTCATCAGTCCCCCAGACTTAAAAATGGTTCAAATGGCTCTCAGCACTATGGGACTTAACTTCTGTGGTCATCAGTCCCCTAGAACTTAGAACTACTTAAACCTAACCAACCTAAGGACATCACACATATCCATGCCCGAGGCAGGATTAGAACCTGCGACCGTAGCGGTCACGCGATTCCAGACTGAAGCGCCTAGAACCGCACGGCCACCACGGCCGATCCCCTAGAGCTAGAACTACTTAAGCCTAACTAACCTAAGGACATCACACACATCCAAGCCCGAGGCAGGATTCGAATCTGCGACCGTAGCAGCAGCGCGGTTCCGGACTGAAGCGCCTAGAACCGCTCGGCCACAGCGGCCGGCTCTCACACTAGTCCAGAGATGGTCATTTGGATGCTTTTCACTATACTTAACACTTCTAAATAAAGAATATTTTCACATCTATTATCATTCTGAATTTGTCTCAAAAAATGGTTCAAATGGCTCTGAGCACTATGGGACTTAACTTCTGTGGTCATCAGTCCCCTAGAACTTAGAACTACTTAAACCTAACTAACCTAAGGACATCACACACATCCATGCCCGAGGCAGGATTCGAACCTGCGACCGTAGCGGTCACGCGGTTCCAGACTGAAGCGCCTTTGACCGCACGGCCACAACGGCCGGCGAATTGGTCTCCTATCACTAATCATGCGTAAGTTTACCAACCAAAGATCATTTTTACTTTTTCTTTAGCTTCAATTAGAATTTTGTCTTATGTAATTTCTGAAAATGGCACTACTCTTCGCAACACTATATTTTGTAATATCCTCTTCGCAAACTTTTCGAGATCAATCATAGCACCGATATCTTCAAATTAATTCCCACAATTTCACAAAAAGTTTTATTGGAAGACAATGCAGACAGCGTCGTGTTACGTACGGTAATACCGTCTAATTACAAGATCAGATAACACCTCTTGACATTTTCAGAGCCCAAGACAGTCTGAAGATTTGACAATATAAATTATGTCTCTCTTTTGACATTCATTGTTAGCAAAATTAAGCATAGTACGAACTTGACGCTCTTGGCATCTTCATCACTCCTACCACCGACTTGATGGCGAATAGGCCCCGTGGCTCTAAATCACTGTCTTCTGCTAGCTGCGTCGCCCGTGGAAGAAAATAAAGCAACGCTTTTTGTGGTTACATGCGCACAGTACAAATCACTTAACATAAAATCGTAAGTCACAATTACGTTAAAACATGAATTCGACTTTCCTTTGTAGCTGCTGCTGGAAAGATCAGACTAAATACACTCCTGGAAATTGAAATAAGAACACCGTGAATTCATTGTCCCAGGAAGGGGAAACTTTATTGACACATTCCTGGGGTCAGATACATCACATGATCACACTGACAGAACCACAGGCACATAGACACAGGCAACAGAGCATGCACAATGTCGGCACTAGTACAGTGTATATCCACCTTTCGCAGCAATGCAGGCTGCTATTCTCCCATGGAGACGATCGTAGAGATGCTGGATGTAGTCCTGTGGAACGGCTTGCCATGCCATTTCCACCTGGCGCCTCAGTTGGACCAGCGTTCGTGCTGGACGTGCAGACCGCGTGAGACGACGCTTCATCCAGTCCCAAACATGCTCAATGGGGGACAGATCCGGAGATCTTGCTGGCCAGGGTATTTGACTTACACCTTCTAGAGCACGTTGGGTGGCACGGGATACATGCGGACGTGCATTGTCCTGTTGGAACAGCAAGTTCCCTTGCCGGTCTAGGAATGGTAGAACGATGGGTTCGATGACGGTTTGGATGTACCGTGCACTATTCAGTGTCCCCTCGACGATCACCAGTGGTGTACGGCCAGTGTAGGAGATCGCTCCCCACACCATGATGCCGGGTGTTGGCCCTGTGTGCCTCGGACGTATGCAGTCCTGATTGTGGCGCTCACCTGCACGGCGCCAAACACGCATACGACCATCATTGGCACCAAGGCAGAAGCGACTCTCATCGCTGAAGACGACACGTCTCCATTCGTCCCTCCATTCACGCCTGTCGCGACACCACTGGAGGCGGGCTGCACGATGTTGGGGCGTGAGCGGAAGACGGCCTAACGGTGTGCGGGACCGTAGCCCAGCTTCATGGAGACGGTTGCGAATGGTCCTCGCCGATACCCCAGGAGCAACAGTGTCCCTAATTTGCTGGGAAGTGGCGGTGCGGTCCCCTACGGCACTGCGTAGGATCCTACGGTCTTGGCGTGCATCCGTGCGTCGCTGCGGTCCGGTCCCAGGTCGACGGGCACGTGCTCCTTCCGCCGACCACTGGCGACCACATCGATGTACTGTGGAGACCTCACGCCCCACGTGTTGAGCAATTCGGCGGTACGTCCACCCGGCCTCCCGCATGCCCACTATACGCCCTCGCTCAAAGTCCGTCAACTACACATACGGTTCACGTCCACGCTGTCGCGGCATGCTACCAGTGTTAAAGACTGCGATGGAGCTCCGTATGCCACGGCAAACTGGCTGACACTGACGGCGGCGGTGCACAAAAGCTGCGCAGCTAGCGCCATTCGACGGCCAACACCGCGGTTCCTGGAGTGTCCGCTGTGCCGTGCGTGTGATCATTGCTCGCAGTGTCCGGAGCAAGTATGGTGGGTCTGACACACCGGTGTCAATGTGTTCTTTTTTCCATTTCCAGGAGTGTATTTCGTGTAACTATAGAAAATCAGACAACAAATACGTTATATGCATGATGGCATTAAGTCATTACTGAATCAGTTAGATCTAATGCGTAGACGACCTGCTAATTATAGTGTCTGTCAACAAAAGAGGTAAATAAGATGAAAATAATAGGGACGTTCTTGAAACACTTAGAAACTGGTGCGCAGAAAATGAATTAACGATAGCACTTCAAGAAACTGTTCATATGTCACTAAAAGGAATATGATCAAGACCGAGAAACCCCACAATCAGAATAAATGACCAACCTGTGAAGAGAAAAGAAGTTTTTAGGCACCTAGATATAAGCTTCAACGAAAATAAAAAGTTCCATGCACACTTACAAATCGTTCGCCAGAGAGACATTAAAGTACTGTACAAAACAGGAACAACTGGCCGAAGAAACTTCTAGTGGCTTCAGAGTGCAATAGGTACGCACCACAATATAATCTTAATCGCTTTTGCGGGCCACAGATCGAGCTTATGGGGTGACAGAGCCAGAAATAATAAAGACAACACAGACTTTTCGGTGAGCACAATGGAGAGTGCTTCTGTGCCTGACATGTGCATATAGAACAACACCGACTCAGACGCTGCTGGTGAAAAAAATGAAATGATCGTATGACATTAACGGCCGGGAGTCCCCACCTGAGGAGGTTCGGCCGCCGAGTTGCAAGTCTTTTCAGATGATGCTACACTGAGCGATACACAACACCCAGCCCCCTAGCGGAGAAAATCTCCGATTCGACCGGGAATCGAACACGGGCTAGCTGCATGGCAGTCAGACGCATGGTCACTTTTTTTGGTCGGACCAGAATTCGAAGCTGGGTCTCCTGCTTACTTTTTTATTATTTATTTATTTTTTGTTCTCCAAGTCCAAACTTTGGGATATAATTTTAATACAAATTGTTTCTGTTATGGAGAAGGCATTGTAAGCAATATAAAAAAAACATAAATCACCTCAACATGAAATAAAATGTAATCAAATTTACTTCGTCGTCCATTTTCCAAAATACAGCTGAACTCAAAACATCTAACAACAAGATAATGGAAATTGTTACAGTTATATCACTTGAATAATGGCCACATAGTCGAAGGAAGTCAATGATGAAAAATATATTTGTGCTCGTCATTTCGCTCGAGCTTCGCATCTGCGGACAGTGTTAATTGGTACCAAATCGATAAACATTCGCCTCGTAATAATGTCCACTAAGGCGGTCGCCTTCAGTCCGGCACTCTCTAACCGTGAGGGAGTTAACGAAGACACCGTCCAAATTATTTGCGAAGATTTTTTGATTTAGAGGAGTGTACTCAAGTGTACTCATCATCTTGGAGATATTGCCAGTAGTTGAGAACTATCTCATCATCAGGGAATAAGAAGTAAATGGACATGCCTTTAAACCATGTAAGAGCGTGAGTCTTCGCAGTCGGAAGGTATGTATCCTTTGGGCATAGGAGGAGCCGGGGGCCGATCGTGTGAAGTGGGGCGCGAAGGTGACAGGCGAGGATCTTCTTCTGTACCAGCGTCCATATGTCAAACGCTGTTCCATACGTTAAACTGTGTTCGTCAGTGTTCAACCTGTGTCTCCTCACGTATTGCCTTTGACGACATGGTACCATATTGCTCGTACCCATGTAGTGACGAAGGGCTGTTCGGCTGCTCCTCACACCGGGCTTTTCTTCTCAATCATAGTGCAAGGGAAGAATCTCAGCAGAAGATGACAGATGTCACGCTTTCGGAGCATGAGTGGTAGGGCGATCGGAGTGTACATAATTATAACCGAGTATGAATGCCGAGATGTGGAAACGAAACGGAACGTAGTGTACAATCGTAACAGGTGGTAGGATGGATGCTGGCATCAGTTCCTCCAACAGACTGCCAATAAGCGAAATGTGTCGAAGGGTCCACAGTTTCGCCATTGTGCACAAGTATAACGCAGGAGCCCTCGCCTGTACATTTAAGTCCTAGTCCGCCCTCACTCGAAGGGAGCGCGAGGACGTCGTAGCGACTTTAAATAAGAATCCGGCCGTAAGGTAATATCCAAACGCCGTCGCCGCCGACTTGGCTCCATTCATGTAGCTCCTCGCCGTCAGTCCATGTCGCTTGATCCATTCATGCATGGAGCGCACCTCACCACCTGATCAGACCAGCAGTGAAAGGTCATCAGCATATGTTCTGCAGTGAAAAGTGTGGTTCATCAACGTAATCCCAAAAAGTCCGCGTTTCAATCATCCTATGAGCGGCCCGAGTGCGATCGCGTAAATAATTATGGAGGGTGGGCATCCTTGTCGAACCGAAAGCTGGATTGGCGAGGACCCACCGTACCTTCATTTACTAGTACAAGCGTAAAACTACGTCGAGGAAGTCTGATAGGAAGCCCATGCGGGCTAGAACTGAGGGTAGAAACATGTGGAGGACTCTGTCGAAAACGTGGTCGCAGTTAACTGAGATGACAGCAGCATTTGGCTAGAGCTATCAAATCTCTACATTTACCAGTAGCCGTTTGCATGTTGGTTTCTCCTCGTTGTGTCATTTGCTCCATTGAAAGGATTGTTGGCAGGAACTTCTTTCTGCGCGCCGTCAGAAGCCGGGCAAAAACCGTGCAGTCCGAATTTAAAGTTACAACCAGGCGGTAGTCCTCGATCCTCTTGCACCAATTTCGGAAGTTATTGAAAAGTCGAAAAGTGTGGGACTTGGTCTTGAGAAGAAGCACACAGTTAAAATTGCAGCCGAAGTTGAATTAATTGTAGTGACCAACAAAGATGGGGGTGATCCTTCTGAGTAGAACTGCGATCTCTCGTGGCGTTTGTCGGTTCCTGATGGAGCATGAACGGTAATAGTACCTGTACCCAGCTCTGAGATCGCCAGCCACCTGGCTGGAGGGAAGTAAGTCACATCTTTGACTCCAATTCCGTTATGCACTAGTATCGCCGTACTATTGCCAGACTGATCACCCGGTGTCGAGGGGGGAAGCCAAACGGATTTCTTGCAATAAAGCGAAATCAGTGCCTGACGCATGGAGCATGTCTCACAGCAGATGGATCTTACCGTTGTTACAGTCATGCTGAGGTTAACTGTGGCGACACAATAATCCTGGGTGCCTAGTTATTTATTAGGTCATAAATGTGTACTGAGAGTGTCATGTTGCATCGTTACCTCCGGCCACCCCTAACATTTCGGCCAGAACCGTTCCTAAAATCCTGGCGCCACCGGAGCAGGCTCTGTTGGTGTAACTTGCGTGGTGTCATCATCTTCCACCCCAAGCCGTTGAACGCAGAGCAAGACAGTCTTCTGTCATCTCCTTAGGGCTTGGGATGCGTGCCCACAGTCTGCCATGTGGGGGGGGGGGGGGGCCGTGGCTGTCTCGCATATCAGTGTCTGCTGAGATGTGAGTATGTATGAAACTTCCTCAGTACCATTCAGTGTTCTCATTCTGCAGCCAGCGGAGGTTGCCTTAGTGGGAGCATCGACTTTGCAGGTGGTCCTCGATGGAGGAAGTGCACAATGGCAACTGGTCCTCAGCCTGTTTTGAAGTTGCTCTGTGCTTTCATTTACGGTGCTTCGTGGAATAGTACTTTCTAGTGTGCCCTTCTGGGTCAGACAAAGGTAGCAACTCACGACGACTCAGCACAGACGCCGTAGTTGGCACGATCAGCGAGTCTATCGCCATTCTATCACCATGGACATCGTCATCTGCCGACGGCGGTGGCGCTGTCGGAGTTTGCGACATGTAGAATGGCCGGTTTACCTTCCTGCTGCATTGAAGGATGATGTGGTGGATCATCAGGGAATGTCGGATGCCGCGGTGAAGCGGCAGCAGTCGTGAGGGCGGAAACGTAATTCACGGGAAGCAGCGTCGGCTGCGATAGCGGTACCATGTCTGCAGGCGGTAGATGCGTGATATGGTGTTGGATCCGTTCGGATTGATCGTGCCCCTCCTTCCCACATTTGGAACACGTCTGTGGTTGGCCGCCGTATATGATGATGGCATGGCAGGCGTCGATATACAGATATGACGGAACATGTCTTCCAAGTTCAATTCAGACCTGTCGGACTCTGTTCAGGACAGGATATGTTCGGAACTGCGTCCATATTTTCGCGACATGGTTTTATACTGTTCCATAGAGCCAAAGAGCTGGCTCGAATTCTTCTGCTGGGAATTCAAATGGAAGTTAGAGAATCATTATCAAGCAGAGTCCCAAACCAGCATGATCGACGTTCGCAGAAGCTGTGGCCCTGTTCTGTTTCCCGAATAATCCGTTCACACTTTGAATCGTTGATGGTCTTTATGTAGACTATACTGCTCACAATTGATAGATATATTGCTATGATTTCAGTCGACTTTGGGTGCTTTTGGTCGTACAGATTCGATTCTGAACGTAAATTTGAGTGTTGATTTTCTATATTGCTTCACCATGCTGATCTTTTGCTTAAGTCGGCTTGCGGCGAGGACACAAACGGCACGTCCACACCGCTGCCTTGCTGAAGGCAAACTGCCTACTCAGATAAGGAGGTGGATGCTGCTGGTGATTTTAGGCTTGCTAGCTCTTGATCTAGCTATAGGAAAGAGAGGTGCACAATATTGGCCCAGAAGTGTGAATGTGATAAGGACTGGACAGTAGAGCCGCATCAAATAAGGAATAAAGGCATATACTGACAGAGAATGGCAAGAAATTGGATGTAGAGCAGTAAGAAAGATCAAGAATATCATACTTCCTTGCACCAAGGGTCCTATATACTATCTGTCGGAATGTGGTCCACATCCCAGCTACTTACTGAAAATACGACAACGTAGATATTTGTGAATGTGGAGCAAGTGGCAGCCCTGATCACATTGCCTGAGAGTGTGCCTTTAGAAAAGATGTTACAGACCAGTATAGAAACGTCTTTGGCAATTTACCAGCGTATAACACAACAGGAAATGAGGAGCTCTGGCACAAGCTGAACTTGATGACAACCAAAATATCCTGCGTGGCTGAGAGGCACCCAAGAAGAGCCACACGTCATGACAATGAGACACACCATGGGAGAAGTTCCATCTGTAACAACCTTTCGGAAGCAGCCAGGAAATGAGCCTCGGCGACGACCAAGAAGGATTTACTGAGACCCTGGGAGCCGTCCCTCAATCTCTTCAATTTAAGTAGCCCAGCAGTAAAGACCCTGTGAATCCTGAGATGTGCCACAGCATGCCACGGGCTAACTAACCAAACAAATGAGGAAGTCCTGTTTCGTTCTGATACCAAGTCCAGGACTGCAGTGTAGTCTAGTGCTGTGTTGTGTGTGTGGTGTAGTCTAGAACTATAAATTACGAAATTCGTAATGTGGCGCTGTAACATAATGCAGTAGACCACTAGCATGTGTTCCGAATGAGCGTATATCTGTGTGCCAGATCGCTGAATGGCATAATGTATATTTCTAAAAGTTATTTGTTTAAAAAATACGTTATCTATTTTTTCTCAAAAACCATGATGCTTGGTTATAAAAATTTGCAATTATGTTCAAATATTATGTCTGATGTTCATATACACTGGGTGATCAAAAGTATCCGGACACCCCAAAAACATACGTTTTTCATATTAGGTGCATTGTGCTGCCACCTACTGCCAGGTACTCCATATCAGCGACCTCAGTAGTCATTAGACATCGTGAGAGAGAAGAATGGGGCGCTCCGCGGAACTCACGGACTTCGAACGTATTCAGGTGATTGGGTGTCACTTGTCTCATACGTCTGTACGCGAGATTTCCACACTCCTAAACATCCATAGGTCCACTGTTTCCGATGTGGTAGTGAAGTGGAAATGTGAAGGGACATGTACAGCACAAAAGCGTACATGCCGACCTCGTCTGTTGACTGATAGAGACCGCTGACTGTTGAAGAGGGTCGTAATGTGTAATAGACAGACATCTATCCTGACCCATCACGCAGGAATTCCAAACTGCATCAGGATCCACTGCAACTACAGCTTGGTGAGAGGTGAGAAAACTTAGATTTCATGCTCGAGCGGCTGCTCGTAAGCCACACATCACGCCGTTAAATGCCAAACGACGCCTCGCTTGGTGTAAGGAGCGTAGACATTGGACGGTTGAACAGTGGAAAAACGTGGCGATCCGATGGCAGGGTGTGGGTATGACGAATGCCCCGAGAACGTCATCTGCCAGCGTGTGTGGTGCCAACAGTAAAATTCGGAGGCTGTGGTGTTATGGTATGGTCGAGTTTTTCATGGAGGAGGCTTGCACCCCTTGTTGTTTTGCGTGTCTCTATCACAGCACATGCCTACATTGATATTTTTAGCACCTTCTTGCTTCAAAGTGTTGAAGAGCAATACGGGGATGGCGACTGCATCTTTCAACACGATCGAGCACCTGTTCATAATGCACGTCCTGTGGTGGAGTGGGTACATGGGAATAACATCTCAGTAATGGACTGGCCTGCGCAGAATCCTGATCTGAACCCTATAGAACGTCTTTGGGATGGTTTGGAACGCCGAATTCGTGCCAGGTCTCACCGACCGACATCGATACGTCTCCTCAGAGCAGCATTTCGAGAAGAATGGGCTGCCATTCGCCAAGAAACCTTGCAGCAGATTAAAGTATGCGTGCGAAGTGGAAGCTATCATCAAGGTTAAGTGTGGGCCAACACCATATTAAATTCCAGCGCTACCGATGGAGGGCGCCACGAAATTATAAGTCATTTTCAGCCAGGTGTCCGAATACTTTTGATCACATAGTGTATACTAACTCAAGTGCAATATTTGGTTTGTTCTTGCCTGTGGATAATAGACTAATAGAAAAAGCAAATAATTAAATAAATAAAAGTTATTTCAGTGATTACAAAATAAAGCCAGATTTGCAAAGCACTTGTCAGTATGAGTATGACGTTGCACTGCCTCTGGCCTGGTGCCTACACTGATTCGGTTGAGAAGAGTGTCATGAACCATTTTATTCTCTCTTGAGGCAAGCTGGCCCACAACTGCTGTGACTGGCCACAGGTAGACTGGATACTGACACTGGAACGGACTTGACATCTGAGGTAAACCATGACATGTTGTATCGGGGACAGACCTGCGCGACTTGTTAGCCATGGGACTACCTCAATATCACGCAAGTAGTTAATAGAGAACTGTCCCGCTGAAAACCGTCATCAGTATACTGTCACTCAGTCTCTACAAGCCGTGATCTGAAGTCATACCCGACGGCTCCTACACAATGACACCAAAGTAACACCCCCTGTGCCTCTCCAAAATATCGGAAGAATGTGACTGCTCCTCAGGTCCCCGCCATACTCCGTGATAGCTTTCAATCACGGTAGTGTTGACCCACGAGTCATCGCTGAACACAATGCGATGTCATTCATCAGCAGTCAATGCTTGCTGATCACGGCACCACTCCTGCGCCTTGCCGCGGCTCGCGCGGCTCCCTCGTCGGCTGTTCGATTCCTCCCTTGGGCATAGGTGTGTGTGTGTTGTCCTTCGCATAAGTTAGTTTAAGTTAGATTAAGTAGTATGTAAGCCTAGGGACCGATGACCTCAGCAGTTGGTCCAATAAGACATTACCACAAATTTCCAAAAAAACTTTTTCCTCGATTTGTAATGTAGTGTTTATGGCAGCCTAAACATGGGATGGTTATTCCCTAGTTCGGCTGCTGCTAGTCCCAGACAAATTGTGAAGGATGACGTAGAATGTTACAAGGAGCCTATTAAAACTGCAAATGTGAAAGGGTTACGATGTGAGTGGCGCACAATATTGTGATCCTCGCTTGTGGCTGTCAGATGTGGTCGACCGCAACGTTGACAACGAGTACAATTGCCCCCACCCCCCCTCCCCCACATGCAGTTCATCATCTTGCCACTGGATATTGCACGATCTGACGGCTGAATGGTGACCCGCAATGATACATCTTTAAAACTCTGTCGGGTGCTGATGATTCTGTCTTTAACAAGTATGCAGCATCGCTGTGTCATTCACAGTGATTACCCAACATCTGACGCCATTCACGTCCCTTATATCCTTATGTACCCTACCAGGCCTGGTAAAAACGGACACGCGCCCCGGTTCCCGGGTTCGATTACCGGCGGGGTCAGGGATTTTCTCTGCCTCGTGATGACTGGGTGTTGTGTGATGTCCTTAGGTTAGTTAGGTTTAAGTAGTTCTAAGTTCTAGGGAACTGATGACCATTGCTGTTAAGTCCCATAGTGCTCAGAGCCATTTGAACCAAAAACAGTACACACGATCAACACTGATGCATATTAGCGGTCGTGATACCTGCGACAGGGAACAGCAACTCTTTATCGTTTACATATTCGCCGATGGTGTGTATCTGTGTTGAAAAATATACACATCCGATCATGTCTTCTACGTATTCCATCTTTTGCCAAGTATTGTTTTATAGCTAACCTACGAATGTCCACACCGACTGAATAGCCGAGATCTGTGAGCACGAGCGGCTGGATGTTACCTACCGAAGGTCGGCAATGGCAGAGGCGGCGGCACCTGCGTGGCCGTACCGGCTCGGGCCAAGGCTGCGGCCAGCCGGTGGGTGGGTGTGTCTCCGGGCCAATTACAGGTGGCTGTTTATTACGTGACTGGGACGCGCGCGACGTGACCGGCCGGCCGCAGGGCTCCGGGGGCGGGATGAGGGCCTCACAGGTGCTGAGAGCAGCTAGGGGCGCCACAAAGGCGCCGCCGCACCTGCCCGAGCACGCCCACACAGTCGCGGGGGCAGCTGACGCCGGCGGCTCTGTCCGAAGCCCGAGGCAGAATCGGAGACTGCGCAATTCTTTTGTCGGAGGTAGAGCTGTTACTTAACTATAGCTCCCTAATGACAACACGAGTGGATAAAGAGATCAGTTTATATACTTATATGACGGTCACTGTAAAAGAAATGCACACTATTTTTTTTAATCCATCTTTTTTTCTCCATGTTTGTAAGTTTTACAGTGTGTAGATACATCCTTTAGGAACAATATTTTCATTTCTCCACATAATTTCCATTCCTCTCAACTGCATTACGCCATCTTGGAACCAGTGCCTGTATACTCGCACGGTATAATTCTGGACCGACCTGTTGGAGCCACTGTTTGGCAGCGTGCACAAGGGAGTCATCATCTTCAAACCTTGTTCCACGAAGAGAGTCTTTCAGTTTTCCAAAGAGATGATAGTCACATGGAGCTATGTCAGGACGGTAAGGCGAGTGTTTCAGTATTGTCCATCCGAGTTTTGTGATCGCTTCCATGGTTTTTTGAGTGACATGTGGCCGTGCATTGTCGTGCAACAGCAAAACATCCTGCTTTTGCCGATGTGGTCGAACACGACTCAGTCGAGCTTGAAGTTTCTTCAGTGTCGTCACATATGCATCAGAATTTATGGTGGTTCCACTTGGCATGATGTCCACAAGCAAGAGTCCTTCGGAATCGAAAAACACCGTAGCGATAACTTTTCCAGCAGAAGGTGTGATTTTGAATTTTTTTCCTTGGGTGCATTTGCATGATGCCACTCCATTGATTGCCTCTTCGTCTCTGGTGCAAAATGATGGAGCCATGTTTCATCACCTGTCACAATTCTACCAAGAAATTAATCTCCACCATTCTCGCACTGTTCCAAAAGTTCGCTGCATACCGTTTTTCTTCTTTCTTTGTGAGCCACTGTCAACTTCCTGGGAACCCACCTGGCACAAATCTTTTTTAACGCCAACACTTTCAGTATTCTGCAAACACTTCCTTGCCCTATCCCAACGTAGCGTGACAAATCGTTCACTGTGATGCGTCTGTCAGCAGTCACCAATTCGTTAACTCTCTGCACATTGTCTGGAGTGTGTGCAGTAGGCCTACGAGTGCTGCCGCTGCGAGGACAATCTTCAATATTGCCGTGCCCGTTTTCATCACTTAACCTGCTTGCCCACTGACTAACTGTACTACGATCGACAGCAGCATCTCCATACACCTTTTTCAACCTCTTATGGATGTTTCCCACTGTCTCGTTTTCACAGCACAGGAATTCTGTGACAGCACGTTGCTTCTGACGAACGTCAAGTGTAGCAGCCATCTTGAAGACATGCTGTGACGACGCCACTCACGGGAACAGGTTGAACTAAAGTTTGAAAACAAGTGGGAAGGATGTATCCACACTGTAAAATTTCCACACATGCAGAATGAGAACTGTATTTTTACAAAAATAGTGTGCATTTAATTTGGAGTGACCCTCGTATTATAAATATAACAAACAAGCACTAAAATACCCAGGAACAAACTATGGAAAAATCAAACGAGTCCAACAATTACAGAACCATGTCCTGAAATGGTATAAAATCCACGAGCTTTCGGTCGAGTACTCATCGACCATTCTCATGTGGTGACAATCTTTTGATTGCTGCTACCATCCTTATATAGCCGCACTGCTTTCTGTGACGTCACTTGTGCTCGCTCCAGGGCCATATAAGGCAATGTTTTCGTTGCACGCCCGCCACACCCGCTTCAACCTTCTGATGGCCGGGTGCCAAGCCGTGCTCAGCTGCAGGCCGCCGGAAAAGCTCATATCTGTCCTCATGTTTATTAAAGTATTGTACAAAACTGTGGTGCAAATCGAGATGTTTGGTAACAAAGTCAAACTACGATTTGTCTTTATACAGTAGTATAAATGAGCAGTGATTTCGTGGCTTTGCATCCTTTTATTCTGTATGTGGACGTGTCGCATATTAATCCGTATCTACTAAAAAGATGCTCGTTTGCAGCTGAACCTGGTGGAAGAAACCGATATTGGCGTATTAAGGGGTGGAATATTTGGAACTTGAATCTTAACTGTTGATCTTAGATCATAAGAAAATCCTAGGAACAGAAGCCCTTATGGAAAATTACTGTCCTTTTAATTTTGCGATGAGTCAAGAACCTCAACTGATTTGGGCCCTGTCAGTCGAAGAGCACAGTAATAAAGACTCTTTCGACGATAATACCGCACAACTAATCATGAATAAGCCATGAACTAAAAAGTGTCATCATGTGCTCTCCATTGGCAAAAGCTTCCGAATTAGTCCTCCATTCGGATCTCCGGGAGGGGACTGCTAAGGGGAAGGTAACCACGACAAAAAGATAGCCAATGGCGGGATAAGATTCTATGATTCCTAACTTTGAATGTCAGAAGTTTGAACGTAGTAGGAAAGCTAGGAAATCTAAAAAGGGAAATGCAGGGTCTCAGTCTAGATACAGTGGGTATTAGTGGAATGGAATGGAAAGAAGATCAGAACTTCTGGTCAGACGAATATAGGGTAATATCAATAGAGCAGAAAATGGTACAACGGGAGTAGGATTCGTTATAAATAGGAAGGTAGAGCAGAGACTAAGCTAGGTGAACACTTCAGTGAGAGGGTTGTTCTCATCAGATTCGACAGAAAATCAACGTCGACATCGATAATTCAGTTATACATGCCGACGTCGCAAGCAGAAGATGAAGAGATGGGGTAAGCATATGAGGATACTTAACCGGTAATTTAGTATGTACAGAGAGATGAAAATCTAGTAACTGTGGGGGACTGGAACGCGGTTCTAGGACTACAAGAAAGGGTTACGGGAGAACATGAGTTTCGTGATAGGAATGAGACTAATTGTGTCCTGCAATAAAGTTCAGATAGTAAATTCGAATACTCCATTGAAGAATCACAAGAAAACGAGATAAACTTGGAAAAGACCCAGAGATACGGGAATATTCCAGGTAAAGTACGTAACAATGAGACATACAATTCTAAAATCAGAATCAGTGTGAAAGTAAGTGAAATACTGAAGTACTGAGGAATGATGGGACGCCTTTGAAGATCGCTAACGATGCGTGTTTTGCGATAAGGAATAATACCAGAGAGTAGGCAGTTCAGTTGGAGAGGACTTCTCTAAAAAGGGAAATCACAGAGGTTGCCCAAACAAATGAAGATCCAAGAAAGCTAACTGCGAAGAAACCTTGGGTAAATTGATCGACGAAAGAGCGAAGTACAAAAATGTTCAGGGAAAGCCAGAATTACAGTAATACAAATCCCTAAGAAATGAAATAAATAGTAAGTGCAGGAAAGCAAAGGGAAATGGCCGCAGGAATGATGCAGGGGAATCAAAAAAGATATGATTGTTGGAAGAAATGACTCAGCACATAAAATCCCAGAACAAGTTTCAGCGAAATTAAATATAAGGTTGGTAATATTAGGAGTGGAATGGGAATTCCATTGTTAAACACAGATGAGAGAGGGGATACATGAAACAGTACACTGAAAAACTGATGACGTGATAGAAGAAGAAACTGGAAGAGCTCCGGAAGACTTAAGATCAAATAACGCAGAAGGTATATAGAACATACAACATTCCACCGGAATATCTTGAAATCAATGGAGTAATTGACAACAAAAGGATTATTCAAGTTGGTGTGTAGAATCTATGACACTGACAACGTACCAACAGACTTTCGGAAAAATCTCTGCCACAGAATTCCGAAGACAGCAAGGCCAGGTAAATGAGAACTATCGCACAGTCAGCTTAACAGCCCATGCACTCAAGCAGCCGACAAGGATAATGTACAGAAGGATGGAAAAGAAAACTGAAAAGCTGTTAGATGACGGTTACTTTTATTTAGGAAAGGTAAAGGTACTAGAGAAACAGTTCTGACGTCGAGCTTGATAACAGGAAGCAACGTTAAAGGAAAATCAAGACACATTCATAGGATGTGTCGACTTAGAAAAAGTGTTCGACAATGTAAAATGGAGCAAGATGATCGAAATTCTAAGAAAAACAGAAGTAAGCTACAGGGAAAGACGGTAATATACAGTACGAACAAGAGTCAATAGCGAACAAGAAGACTGGAACACCAAGAACGAAGTGCTCGTATTAAAAAGGGTATAAGACAGGGATCTAGTCTTTCGCACCTATTGTTCAGTCTATACATCGAAGAAGCAATGGCGGAAATATAAGAGAAGTTCAAGAGTGGGATAAAAATTCACGGTGAAAGGATGTCAGTTAAAAGATACGCTGATGAAATTACTGTCTTCAGTGAAACTGAAGAGGAGTTACATGATGAGTACCGAATATGAATTAAGAGTATATCGAAGAAAGGCGAAAGTAATGAGAAGTAGCAGGAAGGAGAACAGCGAGAAATCTAACATCATAATTGTTGATCACGAAGTACATGAAGTAAAGGAATTCAGCTACCTAGGCAGCAAAATAACCCATGACAGCCGAGCAAGAAGGGCATAAAAAGCAGACTAGCTCTGCCGAAATGGGCATTCCTGGCCAAGAGAAGTCTACTAACATCAAACAAAGGCCTTATTTTCTACAAGAAAGTGAAATATAAACTATATGAAAACCGGAACATGACCGAATCGAAACATTTGAGATTCGATGCTACAGAAGAGTTTTGAAAATTAGGTAGACGGATAAGGTGAATAATGAGGAGGTTCTACGTAGAATCGGCGAAGTATGGAACATATGGAAAACACTCAGAAAAACTATGGAGAGGATGACAGAACGAGTTTTAAGGCATCAGGGAGGTTCCGTGGTACTAGAGGGAGCGGTAGAGGGTGAAAACTATATAAGAATACTTAGGTTGGAAAATCTAAGAAGTAATTATGGGCATAGAGTGCAAGTGCTGCTCTGAGATGAACACGTTAGCGTAGTAGAGGAATTGGTTGCCAGCTGCATCAAATGAGAAAAAAAGAACACTGTCAAGTTGAGGAGATAGAAAGCGACAATATAGGGAAATAACAACAACGTAATATCCAACTACTCTTCTGCTGCGACATAAGTAAGTGTATAAAATTAATCTCATTGACATGACTCTTCTCATTTTAAGCAATCGTAAACATGGGTTATGCTTTCACTTCCAGGTTGGGTGATAGAAAGTGGCTAGCAAATGATGCATCTGAAACTTTAATGATGTTTTTGTCGTAACGGAATACAATATTGTATACAGTTATACAAACATAAGAACATAGATTAAGCCAAATTAACTCACTTATTACAACAATTCCACTTTACCATTCTTAGGCAATGTGTAACGGCCTCACTTTCAACTATTCTTTGACGACATACACTTCACAGTGACAAAAGTTACTCAAACCTATCTCTGCTGTTAGTACTTTACTACTGGTAGGGTTAATTAATTACTTCCATTTCAACAGTTAAGTAGTCGCCAAATGAATTTGTTATAACGACTCACTTTATTTACGGAGAAAGTTCATATAATTCATCTCAGTTTTAACACAGATCTAAGGTGATACTCTTTGAAATACTTCCAATGTGCCTGAACTGTGAACTCATTTAATATTAACGGCATTCAGTATCCAAAGACGTAATGGAACGTAGTGCTTGAATAAGGCTAACAAAACCAGAAGCTGTATTTGAATCTACCGTCGTTTATTCTAAAAAATACTTGCTGCCAGTTTCGACACCACATGGTGTCATCTTCAGGCAGCGAACGTGACATTTTTCACGTTCAACGTGCAGAATCGTATGCAGCGGGCCAAAGTTAACGGATTCTGTACCTTCCGTGGCAACAATAAGCCCAATTAACTTTGGCCCGTTTGAACGTGAAAACGGTTGTGGATGGCAGATGAAACCACGTGGTGTCGAAAATGGTAGCATGTATTAAAAACGAAAAACGACGGTAGATTGAAATCATTCAAGTACTAATTGTCTTTCACTACTAACGAATGGAGTTCCGATGGAAGGCCAACCTTGATACTTTGAGCTAAAAAGATCAGGCTTTCAAAGAGCGAATACAGGCATCTTAAGGCCTCCCAACTTTCAAATTAAGGACATTATACCACAGTTCTGACCACTGTTCCACAAATTTTGGTTTTCCTAGATGAAGTATTGTAGACGTAAAACTAAAACATGTGTCGTATTGGCTGTAATCCTTTGTATCTCCACCGGACGAAATTTCTGTGTTCCTTTAATGCATGAGTCGTCCAAATGAGATCGCAAGCTTTAACCGTGAGACTATAGGACGGTCGCAGTTTATAACGCAGCCTCAAACGCTTTACATTGCCTTCATTAGATACGGAAGAGCGCAACATTCATATATTCCGGTATTATTATTGCAGCCGGACGCCGCGAACTACGCCCCACGGAAGAGTCTTAAGATCAAGGAAAATATTTACATATCGGTACTTCTTAAACCTTCGTCTCATCGAATTTCAGAACAGGGTACAAGCAGCTAAACAAACCGTTTTCAACAAGTTGTATCCAAAGCTCTATTGTCATAATTTTGTCTAATACTAGTTGATAAAGTCAGCGTTTCCCGGGTATCCATTTTGAAAATTTTGTATTAGGAACGAAATCAAAAAAATGGGCAGTTGCGGGTATGACTTGCGTGCTGAGAGTTCAGTACAAACATAATTATAGTGTAGACAGTTTATCCATTCCCGTAACCGAGAACATTGACGATTATTTCCTATTATCGACGCTGATACTGGCAAGATATCTGTCTCAGTGATTCCAAGACTCTAGAGAATGCGTTAATTGCGAGTTTGAAGTCGAATAACATATGACAAAAGAAATATTCTTTCGTGTGACATATTTACAGATTAACAAGTTTGAAATTTTCCCTTTACTTGTATTGTGAAACCTTGCTTCTTGACAAATTTCATGATTCTAGGTCAACGGTGAGTACCCTGTAGGTTTTGGTAAGTGGGTTTTCGAATATCAAAATATGTAGTATAAGTAACCGTACCTTTTGACTGAACTGACTTAAAGCTTAAATTTTTTACAACACCAAGGGACCATAGACCTCAATATTTGACATAAATTCGAATTTGATACGTCTACTCGTTCCTAAAATTTAAAAAAAAAAAAAGTTCTCAATAGTCGGACAGAGAGACGGACAACAAAGCGACTCTATAAGGGTTCCGTTTTTACAAACTGAGGCACGGAACCCCCGTGAAAAATCGAATAAAATTCATGTCGTACAGAGAAATATGCATGATGTAAAAATGTATAAGCACTGTATCCAAACTAAGATACATAATCCCGGAGAGTCTCTGTACGCTACATGCAGCTGTTTCGCTGTCTACAACTGCGATTTTGTAAAAGTATTTATGGCAACGCCTCTTCATAGCTTTATAGACGGCTATCGCTTTCGCCATCAACCGTTTGAGCTTCGCATTTAAAAAGGCTGTCAAAAGCGCTTTCGTGTGTCAGGGATTTCCTTAAGTTGACTCGACTGAAACAGTGTCTTGGTAGTAAAGAATAAAAGTATTAACACTTAATGCATGATGCGACATTTTTTTCACATATGTCAGTGTTTATGATACAATTGTGCAGGTACATCCAGCGACATATATGGATACTGTCTGCAAAATGTGTCGCGCATAGAGCTAGTAGAAAAGTAGCAATTAATTTAAACGTCATGAACAATGCGGCAGTTTTCCACTCGTCTCAGTGTTTATGGAGTCATATCTCCTTAACTGCACTGTACATGATACACTTTTGTAGCGGCGTTTGTGGATACTGCCTGCGAAATTTATTGCGAATACAGTTAGTAGCACAGAAGTAATATATTTAAACGTCACGCATGATGTGGCAGATTTTCATGCATTCGTTGTTTATGACGTCATATCCCGTTAACTGTGAAAGGCAGGTGGTTCTTACCCCACAACGATTGTTGCCTGTCAGCAAGCGATATAGCACCAAGTGGTTTAGGAGGAGATGTGGAATATATATATACGTATATATGTTCTGGTCATTATTTAGGTACAAAAATACGGTGTAACTGCCGGTACCGTTAAGACCTCATTGGGACAAACGATGAACATATGGGTACCCTAATGTTTACAATATTTAAAGAAACCTGAAGACTCTTTCATAAGAGCGTTGTTGTCGATCGGGAAGCTTCATAATGGGAGCTGAATGGTGTTATTTAAGTTTCGGGGTGGAACAAGTCTCAGAGGATATTTTACTACTGTAGGGGAAAATGTAATACTATTGGTTCCGTTAGGGGCAGTTATAGCATTAGAGGGAGCGGAACCAATTAGAATGCTTACGACTGACACCAAAGCCAGTCAGTTACAATGTCTAAATGGAGCACATTTTCGGGATTTTCCTGGAGCTCAGAAAACGGAATATAGTTCTTTTCTCCTTGCGGGCTTCAGTCATATGTAATCATTTTCGACATTTGGTATTTTCTTTTTGGAAAGAAGTTTCTAGTGTGTAGGAGTCACAAGATTTGAGTGCGACGACTAAACGTGAAATCTTAGTTGCAATCGCGTTAGCTGACGCATTCATTGATGATTTTCGAGGTCGAACTGTCATTCAGCAGGTACCTCGAGTAACATGGTCGAGTTTCGGAAATGATTTACCAAAGGTTGGTGAAACCTGTAAAACATGTAAGGGGAGACAAAAAATTTCCATTCTAACGCCGTACAGTGCGGAATTGGTATGCCGATCAGGCATTGAGGCAACATTCCTCCGACGCACTAGTTTGACGGATATTCGTTTCGTAAAACACCTTATCCTGCTGCGTGGGGAAGTCCGTAATTGCCTGGTGCACATCCTCGTCCGACAGATATCCTTGACCCTTCAAGGCCTTTTTTAAGGGACCGAAGGAGTGCTGAACGCAGTGCAGAAATCAGAAATGTAGGGCGGTGCTCGAATGTCTCTCACTTGAGTTGGCCTAACTTCCGCCTTGCAACATTTGCGATATGGGAACCTGCGTTATCATGAAACAGTAGCACGGAACTTGGCGTACCATTCCACGAAGGTGGTTTTGACACGGGTGCTGTCCCATACACGTTCTTTATTCTGCGATGGATGTCTATCGGTGTCTGTCCTTCGGCAGCCAAGAAAAAGAATATCAAAACGTTGGTCCTGGTTGGGCGCATTTGGTAATGACTTCGCCACAGTTCGCGTTTCCGCATTTATCACACGTACGTCGGAAAGACACGAATTTCTCACTGATCCCTTGCCTACATGTCGGTGCTTATGTATGGTGGCCAGGAACAGCCTGTTCAGGGGAAGTTGAGCTAAGAAATAACTGTTAAAAAATTGATACTTTTCGCAGTATATGAGTTATTTAACGCTGGAGTTAGCCAATCAGGTCATCGTGCACGCATATTCAAGCAGGCTTCCAGAAGCAGTGTCGCCAAACTAGTTCTTCGTTTAGTTTCCTCAAACCAAAAAACCGTAGCTTTTGTTCACCAGCTTAAATTTATCACTTCTGAAATAGATATATTTTAACAAGTGGTAACTCACAGACCCACAGATCTTTGTGCAAGACCTTAAATTTACAATTTCGGCGACTTGACTGGCTAACTTCAGTGCTGAATAACGTCGAAACGTTCGAATTTTTTTCAGCACAAAGTCCTCTGCAACATCCTCACAAGATTTTCAGGCCGTTTCTGACCATTCTAAATAGCCGCAAGTGAGTAGCACTACGTTACATACAGCTGAAATAAAGCCTTCAAACGTAAACCTTTCAGTCGCTCCTTATATTTGACGAAATTAGGCGTTGGGGAAGTTAATCAGAGTCCGCTGATAGACGTTTCTTTCACGGTGGCGGCTTTTAAGTCGTTACGAAACAAACTCGTCTGCGCGCCTTCTCGCCTGGACTGTGCGGACGGCAACAGCTGACTTTCATTTTGATTTCACGCGGCGAGGAGAGAAGGGACATACGCTATCGACGTTGGAACGCCGAGACGTAGATGAATCAAGGGTCGTGACTGAATAAGTACTTAATAAAAATTGTTGGCAGATTAAAACTAAGTGCCGGACTGGAACTCACGCAGAACGTTGTCTTCCGCTGGCAATATCACTGCCTTTAGCAGGATTTGTTTATCGTCATCGGAGTCTTTTGCGGCGGCATGCCTGAATAAAATATTCTCAGTTTTGAAATGGCGCCATTTCTAATAAAACTGTCGGGCTCACGATGGCGATCTCCACAATCCTCGTCAGGAGTAAAACAACCACAGATTTGTTTATTTATCCCTGACTACGATAACAGAGATAGCCATCAAATGCTCGAGTGTTTTATTCGTAATGACGCTGCTTAAAAACGGAGATTTTATTCGGACATCATTATTTTTCAACTAATTCTTTTACATAGAAACTGAAAGTGAAATGTATATATAATTACTTGTAAAGTACTAATATATAAAGTAAATAGCAATCTTCTATCTTGAGGATACCTAGGTGCGACTCAAGATCAGCTCTTGCAGCTTCACTTCTGCTAGCACCGTTCTACTACCTTCTTAGTTCATAGACGTTCTCCAGCATATCTCGCTGGACTAGCATTGTTCAGTGAAATCGTAAGATTCATTCTGGGAATAAGTTCGTAGCGTCTCTGTTTTGTGTGTTGGTATTCTTGTTGCTATAGGTTTACTTATTGATTCTCATTTTTTCTTTGTAGTTCACTGTCGCTGTTGAATTTCCACATTATCAGTTTGTGACGTACAGGTAGTGGCTTTAGCTGTGGACGCTAGGAAATGGAGTGCGAAGAGGAGAAATCGGTACATTTCCGACGTATTCTTGAGTTAGATAGAGGGGTGACAACAGCAGAGGCAACCAGAAACATTTGCGCCGTGTATGAGGATATTGGTATTTGACAGAGGAGGACCGTTTTGACATTAGTGAATCTCCGCGTTCAGGAAGACTTTCGGAGTTTGATGGAGATCGGTTAAACACATTAACCCACAATGAACAGTGTACTCGAGAACTGGCAAATGTGATGAAGTGTGATCATTTCACCATTGTGCAACATTTACACGCAATAGAGAGGGTTCAATAATCTGTTATATGGGTACCGCATGCTCTAAACTAAAATCACAAAAAATCAGCTGGTGGGCATATGTGCATCTCTTCTTACTCATCAGTTAACTCGCGAACAACACCGACCATTCATATCATGTATCTTTACTGGTGACGAGAAATTGTGTCTTTATGCTAACATAAGAGAAAAAAGGAATGATTCAGCCCAAACAAAGCAGCAACTCACCGTACAAAGACCTGCGTCCATCCACAAAAGACAATGTTACGCATCTGGGGGAAAATGGACGGTGTAGTGTACTACGAATTGCTTTCCCGAGGTGTAACCATAACTGCTGACATTTATTGTCAAAAACTGGGACGTCTTCACCGGCCGCTGTGGCCGAGCGGTTCTAGGCGCTTCAGTCCGGAACCGCGCTGCTGCTACGGTCGCAGGTTCGAATCCTGCCTCGGGCATAGCTGTGTGTGATGTCCTTAGGTTAGTTAGGTTTAAGTAGTACTAAGTCTTGGGGACTGATGACCTCAGATGTTAAATCCCATAGTGCTTAGAGCCATTTGAACCATTTTTGAGACGTCTTGCAGATAGAATCCGAGAACAACGACCAGGGCGACTGCGTGAAGTGATTCCTATTCTACTATAATTCTCGCCTGCATTCTGATACACTGAGGAGCTGGCTTGGGAAGTCCCACCTTATTCACCAGATACTGCGTCCTCAGATTTTCAACTGTCTACTGCATAAGACGATTTAAGAAGAATCTAAATTCCTTCAGCTACGCCAGTGTTTAAAGAAATCGTGTTAACGGCATTAAATCGTGGTTCGTAAATCGTTTACCAGCCGTACTCTGCCGCATTTCGCTGGTTCGAAGGCAAAAAGCTTACTGACAAATTTCACAGAAGGAAAAGGGGGACGAAATGTCTCCCACGCGAAGGTCATGTTGTTTTACTTAAATGATTACAAAATCGGGTAAAACGAACAATGAGGTTGTCAGTATAAGCACATTACTGTTGTCAATATAATGTTGCACCGCCCAGGGCCTATACTGATAAAGGGCCCGTTTAGGTCAGGCATATTGTACACAGAAGTGGAAGGGAGAGCACCACTAAATTCTAATACGTATGCGTTGCATACACACAGAAATTACTGTTACAGTGTACAAATGGAGCCCAATGAGTGAATTGCATATTTTCCGGTGATAAAGAGCACTGGCAAACAGTCTTCACTACATTAGGTTACTTAAACTGGCGTCACTCTGAGCTAGAATTTATGGCTAGCGACTAAGTGTAAGGACAGTGAGTCGGATGCGGGTTTTGCAATTGTGAAATACTTTCCTTACATGATGGAAGCGAATATTAAATTTGAAGTAATATTGCGAAAATTTTGGGCTTGGATAGCTTAGAAAGAAAATTTTTCTGTTTGTTGAAAAGGAAAACAATTGTTTTCTAAAACATTCTCTGTCATACAGAGATAGAAGCCGAGAACAACGACCAGGGTTACTGAGTGAAGTGATTGCTATTCCACTATAATTCCCGCGTGCATTCTGCTACACTGAGGAGCTGGCTTGGGAAGTCCCACTTTATTCACCTGATCCTGCGTCCTCAGATTTTCAGCTGTCTGTCGAACAGCCTTCGAGAACCTTTCCGGACGAAAATGCCCTCCAAACATTGTTCGACGAGTTCTTCGCCTCAGAAACACGTCATTTCTACAGTCGCGGAATAGGAAAGTTACCCCTGCGACGACAGACTGTTGTAAATAGTGAAGGACATTATATTATTGATGACTAAAGTCTCCGTTACGTGTATCTTACGGTAAAACGATACGAACTTATGTAGCAACCTACTTGACTACAAGAAGGGATCGGTTGGTATGACATGTTCTGAGGCATCAAGGGATCACCAATTTAGTATTGGAGGGCAGCGTGGAGGGTAAAAATCGTAGAGGGAGACCAAGAGATGTATACACCAAGCATATTCAGAAGGATGTAGGTTGCAGTAGGTACTGTGAGATGAAGAAGCTTGCACGGGATAGAGTAGCATGGAGAGCTGCATCAAACCAGTCTCAGGACTGAAGACTACAACAACAACATAGCAACCTAAAAAGTTATGGAAGATCTCGAGTACGTTGAGCAGAGCGCCAGCTGCCCGGGCCTCGGCTTCACTGGCGGATCCGGACTTGGTGGGCACGGTGTGTCCGGCAGGTATCAATGGACCACGCCTCCGCGGGCGACTTCACAGCGGCCGCTGCCTAACGCCCGGACTGCACATATCGTTGACCGGAACGGCTACACGTAATGAATTATGAACGCCACGGGTAATTACCTTCCAAGTTTACACCTAAGTAATGATTTCGACACTGCATTTTTTAATGGAGGTTCCCCGGGCGCAGGTACAGAAAGGGCGGCCCCCGCCGGTGGCGCAGTAAAGTCGAGCAGAGCGGAGAGAAAGAGTGGAGAGCGCGGGGCGTGGCGGCGGCAAAGTGCCGGTTGCGGCGCCGCGCCTTTTGTCGGCTAATAGTCCCGAATGAGGGTGGCGCTTTATTTATGGCGTCCGGTAATTACACGGGCCAGCTAATTAACAGACGGCTGCTTCCAGCACGCCGCGCGGCTCCGGGCCCGGACTGGGTCGGGAGTTAGGTGTGAAGCGGACAGGGCCGCCCCGGCCGCTGGCAGCTGCGGAGAGCACCGCGCCGGAGCTCACTCGCTCAGCCCGTCCGTAATTGATTTCTGACGGCGCCGGCGCTCGTTACTGCGGGGAATTAATTATCGGCCGACTGTGACCATTGTCTCTGGCCCGAGCCTTCTGTCCGCTGCGGCTGCCTCTCCAGCTGGTACCTAGGTGAGGCTGGCGAATGTTCGACCTCGCAGCTCTTGTTCTTCTACGGCTTCACCGAAGCGTTTGCATACAAGGCGCTTCATTGACTCGATGGAAACCAACTTTTACATTTCTGAACAGCATGGCTTACGTGTCGGTGTTCTAACAAATTCAAACTGAGAGAAAGATGATGACCTGGGTGATATACAATGAAGCGCCAAAAATACTGGTAAAGGCATGCGTATTCAAATACAGCGCTGCTATGAAACTTCCTGACAGATTAAAACTGTGTGCCGGACCGAGACTCCTGTGAGCTTCTGTGAGCTTCTGAGAGCTTCTGTGAAGTTTGGAAAGTAGGAGACGAGGTACTGGCGGAAGTAAAGCTTTGAGGACGGGGCGTGAGTCGTGCTTGGGAAGCTCAGTTGGTAGAGCACTTGCCCGCGGAAGGCAAAGGTCCCGAGTTCGAGTCTCGGTCCGGCACACAGTTTTAATCTGCCAGGCAGTTTCATACCAGCGCACACTCCGCTTCAGAGTGGAAATCTCATTCTGGAAACATCCCCCAGGCTGTGGCTAAGCCATGTCTCAATCATATCCTTTCTTCCAGGAGTGCTAGTTCTGCCAGGTTCGCAGGAGGGTTTCTGTGAAGTTTGGAAAGTAGGAGGCGAGGTACTGCCGGAAGTAAAGCAGTGAGGACGGGGCGTGAATCGTGCTTGGGTAGCTCAGTTGGTAGAGCACTTGCCCGCGAAAGGCAAAGGTCCCGAGTTCGAGTCTCTGTCCGGCTCACAGTTTTAATCTGCCAGGAAGTTTCATATCAGCATACACTCCGCTGCAGAGTGGATATCTCATTCTACAGCGCTGCTGTCGGCAGTTGTTAGATCGGTTACTGCTGCTACAGTGGCACATTTAAGTGAGTTTGAACGCCGTGTTATAGTCGGCCCACTAGTGGTGGACAAAGCATTTCCGTACGACCATTTCACTAGTGAAATTAGAATTATATTAATACTTTCAGCTGCTGACGGGCGTTCATATATATCAACGGGGACAGGTGAAAATGTGTTCTAGACGGCTGCAGGTGTCCGAAAGAACAGAGACCATATCCATATAAGTATATCGTTCTGGCAATACCGGCCAGATCTTCTTTTTCTGTGCGGATGCACACATATTCCCCGAACTCTTACGGGACTTGGTAAGAATGTCTTCCACGACTAATGAGTGTGTTGGGATGGGCCACTTCGAATGTAGTGTGTGGACATACAAGGTGAGAATGTGGGTCTCGCGGGAGTCGTGCGCGACTTAGTCCCTGCAGTCGCACTATCCTCTGTGTCCTCGGTGGCTCAGGTGGACAGAGCGTCTGCCATGTAACCAGGAGATCCCAGGTTCGAGTGCCGGTCGGGACACACATTTTCACCTATCCCCGTTGATATATATCAACCTCCGTCAGCAGTTGAAGGTCTAATTTAGTTCTAGACGGCTGCAGGACATGTCCGAAAGAACAGACACCATATCAACATAAATATTTCACGAGTGTGCCGCCAATATCAGGAATCCGGTAAAACATCGAATCTCCGATGTCGCTGCGGCCGGAAGAAAATCTTACAAGAACAGACCAACGACGACCGAAGAGAATCGTTCGCCCTCACAGAAGTGCAACCCTTCCACAAATTGCTGCAGATTTCAGTGCTGGGCCATCAATAAGTGTCAGCGTGGGAACCATTCAGCGAAACGTCATCGATGTGGGCTTTCGGAGCCGAAGGCCCACTCGTGTACCCTTGATGACTGCAAGACAGAAAGCTTTACACGTCACCTGGGCCTGTCAACACCGCAGTGGACAGTTGATGACTGTCCGACGAGTCTCGTTTAAAACTATATCGAGCGGATGGACATGTATGTGTATAGAGGAAACCTGATGAATCCATGGGCCCTGTATGTCAGCAGGGGACTGTTAAAAGCTGGGGGAGGCTCTGTAATGGTGTGGAGCGTGTGTATATACGACTCTGACAGGTGACACGTACGTAATCATCATGTCTGATCACCTGCCTATTGTGCACTCTGACGGACTTGCGCAATTCCAGCAGGACAATGTGTCACCCTACACGTCCAGAATAGCTACAGAGTAGCTCCAGGAACACTCTTCTGAGTTTCAATACTGTCGCTGACCAGCAAACTTACCAAACATGAACATTCAAAAATGGTTCAAATGGCTCTGAGCACTATGGGACTTAACAGCTGAGGTCATCAGTCCCGTAGAACTTAGAACTACTTAAAGCTAACTAATCTAAGGACATCACACACATGCATGCCCGAGGCAGGATACGAACCTGCGACCGTAGCGGTCGCGCGGTCCAGACTGAAGCGCCTAGAACCGCTCAGCCACCCCGTCCGGCAAACATGAACATTATCGAGCATTTGTAGGTTGCTTTGCAACGTGCTGTTCAGAAGAGATCTCGACCCATTCGTACTGTTACGGATTTATGGATGGCCCTGCAGAATTCATGGTTACAGTTCCCCCCAGCACTACTTCAGACATTAGTCGGGTTCATGGCACGTTGTGCTGCGGAACTTCTTCTTGCTAGCAGGGGAACTACACGATATTAGGCAGGTGTGCCAGTTTCTTTGGCCCTTTAGCGCTTATGTCTTTGGACTTGGGGCAAGTTTCTCTGATTGTAGTGACAGCTTAGTCAAAAGGGGAACTCTTCTGTGTCAGAGAGACACCGGCGAGCGATGATCTATCGCTTCTGTTAAGTTGGCACACGTAGAATACGCAGATTGTCTGTGCGTCGGCTTCCGGTCCGCGGCAGGGTCTGTGGGCGCGCAGCCTCTCTGCTTATGGGAATCGTCGAACAGGTAACATCTAGTTTTGGATCTTAGAGCTGCAATTTTCTGAATGTGTACGTGTCAGCTTAACTGAGTCCTTAATTCATTTCTTAGTAAGTTTCAGCTATTGGAGAGTAACTAGGGTCACCTTGCGTAGGCAGGAACCGACAATAATTTTGCTATTTTTGGAACTTATGACAGTGTTTTCTTTGTGCTCTATAACGTTGTGATTGTGAGGCATGAGGCCACATGAGTATATGAATGTGACTAGATTCCTGAATAAATCGTGGAACTGATTATGTGCGGTGCGTATGGTTTTAACATTCGGTAGTCATGTTAAGAAAAGTGTCACTGCGTTTTGTGCAGATTTGAATGAGTTTTCTTTGTGCATGTTTGGTAGCCGTTGCCAGGAGTGCTTTTTTTTTCTCGTGAGAGAGTGCTTTAATATTCTAAGAGTGCGAATGAACCTGTTTTCTTTCTTAAGTAAATTCTCGAATTTTATTATTTGATTTCGTGATCTTCCTTGTCGTGAATTTGTGTCATATTTCACCGATTTTTCTTTGTATAGGGCAGCCATTTGGTTGTTATTGATCGGTGGCTTTTGGAAGAATTACTCAATAGATATAGTTCCTATTCATTGTTTTTAATTGCAGTCTAGCGTATTTTGTTTATAAATTTGGGGAATAATTTTCTGTTAAAAAGTTTTTCGATCATCAAGGCTAGTCTCTAACTCAATTTGGCTCTTGCTTTCCTAATTAGATTATTAAACGAGTGATTTTTCTGTGATGAATAGTTAGTCTGAATGTATGCGTGTGTAATCTATCTTTCCCACGGAACTCATGATTTAAAATAATCGTTTTATTCATGCATGCAGTTCGGACCTTTTTAACAACAATGTTTAAGTACTAACACTCCACGGCAAGTAAATTTTTTTCTGTGAAACATACGTTGTTCATGGGCTTCCCGTGTTAAAGATTTAATAATGAAGTATATGTGTAGTAAAAGCTATTCCTGATGTTCAGTAACTCACCCGCTATTCAGCTAATTCACTATCGGGGCTCTTCCAGGCTAGCTCAGACCACACATGTATGATTTTTAGGAGGTTTAAGAGCCTTTTTACAAGCTGATTCTCCTCCACAGTTAATCAAAACTTATCAAGGTAATCAAAATTTCATTAATATTTCCTGAATTATAGCCTATCCACTAATTAACATTTCTTTCCAAGCAAGCATTCAAGGTAATTAAGTGGGAGGTCAATTCAGGTGGCAAGCAAGCATAGATACTTTGTATAATAAAATTCTAATTTAAACTCACATAATAATGTACCAGGCTATGTAGCAGAGGAATTTTCCATCAGACAACCTAACTACGTAAATAAACAGGTAGGTTACATCAGACATGGAGTTGTAGAACTACAGTAGGCTACTGTAAGTAAGTGTAGGCTGCGGTAGTTTTCCTCGTAGCTTTGGTCAGTATGGTCTACCCACATTACCTGTGTGTTGGGTATGTTGCATATCTGTCAGGTGTTACCTCATAAGGATCGCTTTCTTTACGTATGTGATCATAATCTCACTTGATTACCCTAGAAACCGGAAGTGGTGAACTGTCTAGAAACTGGGTGAGAATATACAATTATAAACGGCCAGGTAACCTACGGAACATTTTTGTTCCACATGGTTATCCTTCTGTCTGTTACTTAAGAATAAACTGATTTATGGCAAAACTGAAATTGTCAATGTTAATGCAGGTTTTATTCGAAAATTGTTGATTTGCAACGCGAAACAGAGGGAAGTTGTAGTAATAACAAATAAAACGAAACGGATTTGTCATATAACGTTAGAAAACGCAATTTTCTCAACTAAAACGTAAAATTTAAAAAAAATGCAAGATAAAAATATATTAAACATAACTTCATGATGCATTGAACTCGTACAAAACAATTTTCTTTTATTTATAAACAACTTCTGCTTTTATCAATAATAGCAGGAAACTCTTGGCTTTGATCATGTTGAAGAACTTTCTATTGACTACAAAATATCAACAATTATTGTATATATTTTTTATGCTTGTGCATGTAAACTGTACTTACATCAAAACTAAAAGATTTAGTTACATAAAAGTGCGGAAGTCACGTCACCAACTAGTTACTACTACTTATAAAATGCAAGTTATGTTCTGTAATAATATAAAATATGCACTCGACTAACGCAGATAGATGTGCGGTACTAATTATGTGCACAACAAATAACCAAACAGACAAAAAAAGAAAAAAAACAAAGGAAAGTCGTCGGTTCCCATTTTCTCTCTTGCGCATTCATTTATACTTCTTTCCCTACCAATTCCACCAACACTACCGGTAATCCTATCATTCACTACCTCACTTACGTAGTTTACGAAAACTACCGAACCTTAGTTTTGGTAGAGCGCAGCGCTATTCACAGACCAGGGGTTCAGTCAAAGGTAGGAGCAAGGATTTTGTGTTGGTGGTGAGGGGACATGGGAGCACCTGGGCACCTACTTCTAGGACGAGTAGCAGCCTTGCTTTAGAAAACTCGACTGTGGAGAATAAATTGTGCAGACATTTTACCATTACCTTTGGCCTTAGCCGTCTGTCTCATATGGCTACCTCTTCAGCTTGTGTCGGACAAGAAGATCACCAACCAATCGTAGTTTTATAATTTTGTATATTTATGATACGTGAAGTTCAGAACTCAAACATGAATCGACCTAAGCAATTCGATGTGGCTCTCAAAAGTTCTCGAGAAATTCGACTTCGATGTTTTCCAACGAACGTTAATTTACCAACATTAAGGCTGTTTTCAGGACGGGCCGTGTTTTTCATTTGGTAGCGCTGGAGGATGGGAATCAGGTAATCAGTGGATCGCTGGGTCGGATCTCGCTGTGCTCTTTATTCGTTTTATTTTTTTATTCAATTTGAATACATCATTTACATATTAAATTCATCAAATATATATTAATTGACTCAAATGTTTGTTTCTAATTACATATCACACGCGAAATTCTAGTTTCCATTGCAAAATTAGATTCTTAATAATAGATATTTAAAAAAGACTGTTAATAAATTTGTAAAGTCTTAAAATAAAGTAATCTTTAAAATCAGTCTTTTATAAAATGCCGATAACAACAAATTTTTATTTGCAGCGTGTGCGACATGTAATTAGAATCAAGAAGACGTGCATTGTTCGTGAAAAATAACCATTAGATATGTGTTACTTAGCGTATATTTATGAATTTTATATTTAAATGATGTATGTATTCAAACTGAACGAACAAATAAAAGGAATGAAAAGCCGTAGTGAGATTCAAATCAGCGATCCACTAATTACCCGATTACCGTATTCCGACTATTACTGAGGGAGCCATGTAGCCCGTCGTGAAAATAATCTTATCTCGGGCATTCTTAGAGTACTTTGAAATGCTTTTGGAGAGTGAGTTCTGAACTACACATACCATAAATATAGGAAATTGCAAAAATCCGACTGACGGGTCGTCTCCTTATAAGTGAAGGTAATGAGATGAGTTCGACCCTGCAGTCTTTGTCCTTTCAAGGTTCTACTCCGCGGCTGAGCTGCCGGGATGCCTGACTGACGAACTGCAGTTTCGGGTTCGAAACTTCCCGTCATTAACAATTTTGTGTTATTCACAGGAAGGTTTGCCACGAGAGAAGACTGCAATAAAACGAAGGAAGACCTACGGAGTAGTGATGAATCACAGGCCGATCCCCTCGTCGAACATTTTACTAAAAGCGTTTACATTTTTTCGTTTATCAGTTTCTATGTTTATAAACAAGTTTTGGAAAATAAAGCAACATGAAAGCAGTATTAGTACGGCAAGGAATTACAGAAAATTACAAGTCTTGTCCAACACAAAAGACTTTTCAGTTGCTCTCCTAACGGCTAGCACACATGGATGGACTTGAGGACTGATCAGCTGCGGAGAGCATTCCACGCAGGTAAAGGCGGCCGTTCAAGAGCTGGCTACACCTGCTGTCAATAACAGATCTGACATGGCCCCTGTGTCAACAGATAAAACTGACAAAACCGCAGCCACTTTAGTAAGCGAGACAGAAAGGGAAAGACCTTACACTAGGAAAAAATCCGCAGCAAGAGTACTAACATCTCTAGTGGAGAGCAGTTGTCTGGCAAAATGTACTTTAAAAATGGACACAAACAGTCTCGGCCGCATCTATTTTATTATGATAACCAGCTTTGGTCAGTTTTTGACCATACCATGATGGTAGGCTGTGGCGCTGCTAGGAGCGCATGTTTTAACTCTACAAACGTCAACAGTGGACTTACGTGGAATTACAACATACGCTCCAACGTAGTCGGAAACGACTGAGCTTTTCCCTCTCGTTCACGTTGTCATAGCCACAGCCCCCAGACCAGTGTTCGGAACCGTAGTGCTGAGTGAAATGCTGTTAGTGATGAGTGCACATTTAGATTTTATAACGTAAATTATTATTTTTGTAAGTTATGCTACAGCGATGTATTGTTGTTATGTGTCTTAGTGTTCAGTCCGAAGACTTATTTAATGCAGTTGTACACACTTGTCTATCCTGTGGGGACCTCTTCATATCAGCACAAGTACCGCAACCTACAGCTTTTTGAACCAGCTTGCTGTTTTCAAGGCTTGGTACCCCATTTCAAATTTTACTTCTCACATTTCTTTCCATTATCAAACTGACAATTCTTTCATACTTCAGGATGTACGTATCCTATCAACCGACTCCTTCTTTTAGTCTGTTTGTACAGTACATTACCTTTTTACCCAATATGATTCAGTATTTCCAAATTTGTTATACGATCTACCCATCTAATCTTCAGCATTATTTAACTGCACCACATTTCAAAAGCTTCTATTCTCTTATTGTCTGAACTGCATATCGTCCACATTTCACTTCCATAGAAGGTTGCACTGCACACAAATACCTTGAAAGACGATTACTGTTAATGCAGTAAAAGATCCACACAGTGGACACCAAATGAAAAAGCTACTCCTTATGTTTCAGATCTAGACTGCCATAAGAATGTGAAGGAACTGTTAATCAGAACTCAGGGAGAAGTTGTAGTCTAATTGACAATCGATTTATTGATCTTAAACAAGACAAGCCAACAAAATTATTAAAGAAATATCATACAAAAATATTTATTTAACAGAAGCCTTACTAAAATGGGATCTATGGTGGACAAAGTGATCTGCTGGGGATCGACACACGACACTAACCAGAACACTACTCGAACTATCTCACTTCGTACACGTGAATCCAGGTTATGGCATCAAACTGCAGCACCACCAAGCTTCTTTATTCTACCATTCAAAAAAAAGGAAAAATATGGTTCGAAAGAACAGGGTGCTGAGAAATATATATTATAGCCCTACATCACAGTGGCGAATACTTTACCATCCTACTGGTCAAGACGGCACACTATGAAGCGTTGAGCGACTGAAGTCATGGACGGTGGTAATCTGTTATTAAATACATGTTCACGAAAAATGCAAGTACGTGGTCTTGCGTTCGGTTAATTCAGAATGCAGGTACTTCCCTAACAGCCTCTGAAACCCCGACGGATTCCAGTGTGCAGGTGGACCCGTTTGTTGGTCTGCCAAACCAATTCGACTCCGTGCCACGACTATACGTGTCGGTGTATGTCAAATGTTTAGACGGCTGACTCAAGACAAATAAGTACACCCACGGGTCACTCGTGACCATGATGAGATAAGCAGTACCTCTGACTGTTCAGAAGGTGACTGACACAGGCTCTAAGTTGCGCACTAGCAAAGGACACAAGTCTCACCATTTAGGTAGACACCTGCAGTTCTTTACTAGCGAAGCGCCAGTACAAGAGACTTGTACAAGAGTGACAATCTCCCTCTCTCTGTTGCCTGCTCAGCTCGGTTCGAAAAGCACATTTCTCTTTTTTGACTTTCCCCAATTTCACACAAGCCAATCACGAGCTGGAGCCCGGCATTCTAAGCTCAGTGAATGGTCTTTGCACTGCAAACCGATTTGACCAGTCAGAGACTTAAAGTTAATTGGCAGAAAACGGAAAATATCAGCTTTGCGGCCTCTTTCCCACACGTTTGCCGTGTATTTTGCTGATAAATAACTGGCTGCAGATTATATGGTAACATATGTCTCTCTGGTTTTATCTATGTATAGAAACAGTAATTTTTTCCTCGCTGAGTACATGAATGGAAAAGGAAAGAATATCTATAATATTGGTACGAACATATATTGTACATGAAATGATAATTCAATCAAGACCTTAAGCTGTCGACAGGCGTTGATATACAGCAATGGGGACAGTTGAAAATAAGTGCCCCGACCGATACTCGGACCCGGGATCTGCTACTTACATGGCAGACGCTCTATCCACCTCAGCCACCGATGGCACAGGGGATACTGCGACTGCAGGGATTTATCCCTTGCACGCTCCCCGTGACACTCACATCCACAACTTAATGTCCACACAGTACATTCGTGGTGCCCCTGCCCATTACACTCATTACTCGCGGCAAACAATCTTACCGAGTCCCGTAAGAGTTCGGGCAATGCGTGTGCATCCAGCAAAGAAGAAGATGGTCAATGGCCGGTTAGCCTTAACTATATGAAGATGGTATCTGTTCTTTCGGACATGACCTCTTCTCATGACAAAATTGTTTCGGACATTTCCAGAGGTGTCCCTGGTTCCACTGACTGTTGTCGACTGAATCAGAAGCACTGTGGACCTGTGGGCGAAACGTCTAGAACAAAACGAATTTGTGTACCCCGACCATACGATCCGGAAAATGTAGCTCCATGTTGGGTTCAGGAGCGTGGAGCAGTAGCTGGTTGATGAAACGTAATAATACTGTACCAACAGCCGTTATTTTGATATTTTTTCATTAGGTAACCAGTTTGAACGTTCCAATCATGTCACCATCAGGACTGTCGCATGAATGGCACAAAGTACCACTCGTTGATGTATAAGACAAGGTTCCCTAGACCTAGATGTCCGAACTTCATGAGCATGTGTGCTCTTCACATATCTAACATCCAGCTGCTGTGTGAAGACACATGCTCTTGGAGTTCGGATACCTACGGAACCACGTACGATAATTGGTACCTCGTCTTGTAAGTGCACGAATGGTACGTGGTGTCACTCATGTGACAGGCCTGCAAATGACGTGATTGGAACGTCGAAAGTAATGATACAACATTAAAATAACGGCAGTTGGTACTGTATTATTAGATTTTACATCACCAGAAGATTAACTAGCAAGCCTGCATTGTATAAAAGGAAACCATACGACCCAGAAGGTTCAGTAGCAAGACTGCATTTTATACCAGCTAGAGCCCCATTGCTGTCACCAAGCCGGACTCGGTGCCCGAGCGGTTCTAGGCGCTTCAGTCCGGAACCGCGCGACTGATACGGTCGCAGGTTCGAATCCTGCGTCGGGCACGGATGCGTGTGATGTCCTTAGGTTAGTTAGGTTTAAGTAGTTCTAAGTTCTAGGGGACTGATGACCTCAGATGTTAAGTCCCATAGTGCTGAGAGCCATTTGAACCGTCACCATAGCCTATGTTCGATTTCAACGTGCGATAACCACTCACAGGTGGCAGGTATCCATACTGGTAGTGGAAGGTACATAATGATAATCGGGGGAATTTTTATATTGGTGAAACGTAGCGATTTATCTGAAGTAGTAAACGTCACGATCTTTGGCTTTCGGGCCAAGGGTGAAGCATTTATGAAACGGCTAAGTTTGTGAACTGTTGGTGTGCCGCCGTGGTTAAACTATTCTGTGCATGACAAAATGGCACTATACAAAACTGATGCCAAGGCAAGTATAGTGCAAAAGGGTCATAGATAACAGGGTTGAACGACGGTTGTGGACATGTGTACAGGCGCATGGACGTGTAATTGTTGAGCAACTGACCGCCCATATGAACGGGTAGGGTACCAACAGCGTCTGCTCACCGACCGTTCCGCGAATATTGCCACATATGGGTCACCACAGCAGCCGCCTGGTTCAGGTACCCATGCAACTGCTGTTCAGCGGCGCGAAGGCTGGAGTTTGCACGTCAGTACCGCAACTGGAAGTCCACCGAGAGACGGCAGGTGGCCTTTACAGATGAACCACGTTTTGCGCCGAGAAACCTACGAAAGCAGAGGGTCCAGACCGGAGGAGGGAGCGTTATGGTCTGAGGAACGTTTTTTCGTGGGCATTCCCTGGCTGATCTCGTCATTCTGGAACGCACTACGTATCAACAACTATCCATCTATCCTTGGGTACCATATCCACCCTTACATGCAGTTTGCTTTTCCTCGGCACGACGACATCTGCAAGCAGGACAATACAACGTGCCACACAGGCTCACAGCGTACTTGTGTGGATCGAAGGAGCACCACACTGCGTTTACCGTCCTCCTGTTGATTTAAAACTCCATGGATTTAAAACCAATTTAGAATTTATGGGACCACCTCCATATGGCTGTTCGTCCCATCGAGTATCCGAGAAACCTAGACAAGCTCACCATGGCACTGGAGCTGGCTTCATTCCACTTCCCTGTCGATACCTTCAGGAACCTCAGTGACCCTTTCTGCACATCTCGCAACTGTCCACGCTGCAAAAGATGGTCATTTAGGCTTTTGACAGGTGGCCACATTAATGTGAGTCGGCCGCGCTGAGTAGCCGAGCGGTCTAGGGCGTCTTGATTAGGTCCGCGGGGCTTTCCCCGTCGGTGGTTCGAATCCTCCCTCCGTCATGCATGTGTGTGTCGTCCTTAGCGTAAGTTAGTATAAGTTAGATTAAGTAGTGTGTAAGCTTAGGAACCGATGACCTCAGCAAAAAAATGTGTGTGAAGTCTTATGGGACTTAACTACTAAGGTCATCAGTCCCTAAGCTTACACACTACTTAACCTAAATTATCCTAAGGACAAACACACACACCCATGCCCGCACAGTCCATGACTGCAGCGCCCAAGACCGCTCGGCTAATCCCGCGCGGCTGACCTCAGCAGTTTAGTCCCATAAGACCTTACCACAAATTTCCATTTTCAGTGTGAGGCGATAGTGTGAAATCAGACGTTTTTATGTCAGTGAAACCATACCTACCTTTGCTTATGTGATTTAGGGAATCCACGGAAAACATTGATCTAGAAGATCGCGCAGTGATTTGAACCTCAACCTTTCTCAGTGTGAAGCATTCAGTTATCAGACTATTGCGGACTGTCTAAATCCACCTTGTATGTTCATCTATTTTATACGTGGATTTATAAAAAAAAACCGGGTCTGCGAAGTGTAGCTGTTCTGAGTCCCTGACATGCTGTTTTCTTCGTCGGCCGTAAAAGTCGACCCGAAGAGCCTAAGCTGCTCATGTGATGTGTAAATGCGCGACACAGGATGAGGCTAAATAAATACCGCCGCTGCAGGTGCCGTGGTTTTGTTCCCGGACAGAGAATCAGATGCCGGCTGGGTCGGCCACGTTTCCCAGAAGCGCGTGTGCTGCGCGGCGCCCGCTCGCAGCCTGGGGCAGAGTGGTTGTCCGCGCTACAGCCCAGCCGGCCGTCATCTCCGTTTAACCGCGCCGTGCTGCGGGCAGTATAAATTAGGCGCGCACGTCCACGTCGACGTATAAATTGCGGCGACATGACGGCGCAGTGGCGCCGCGGGGGACGTGCGGCCTCTTCATTAATTACGGCTGTTATCAACATTCCGGCCGCCATAACGGCCGGCGTCCCCTAAATACTGGCTCTCGCCCGCGGCGGGCCGCAGATACCGCCGCCGTACCCGGACGATATGCGTCGCCTCTGCAGCGCAGTGCGCCGCCAGCTAGTGCGTTCCTGTTTCGCCTCAGTTCTCTGCACCCTCTCCTTTTTTCTCTGCCCGCACAGCAGCGACGAATCTTGTAAAGCAATACGCTGTAGTACGGGCTGTAGAAGTCTTTGCGCTGCTGCCTACGGTTTAGAGGATGTCGAATATTAATTGGAGAGAGAAAGTAGGGAAAGAAGTGGCACTGAGAAGAATAAGGGAGGATAAAAATCTGTGGAGTTGCATACCAGAAAATGGGGCAGATTATTGCGTTCCTGAACAGTAAACCTAGTTCTGCTACAGATATACCCTATCCGTCCAAAAAGTTCCGAAGCCGATTTTATTCCTGGCGTACAACTGAAATCAGAGCAGTATCTACGGTGCCAGCTTGAACTAACAAATGTGAACAACACATGTGCATTCAGAGTAAGCCGTGAGCTAGGCAGTGTCAAGCAGTTGTTATGTGGCCATAGAATATCATCATTGTTGTATCATAAATCGCAGTGAGGCAGCGATCTGAGCGTCTCTATATCAAGTGCTCAAGATATTCTTAAAAATCTTTTGAAGATGGCCGGCCGCTGTGGCCGAGCGGTTCTAGGCGCTTCAGTCCGGAACCGCGCTGCTGCTAAAATGGCTCTGAGCACTATGCGACTTAATTTCTGAGGCCATCAGTCGCCTAGAACTTAGAACTAATTAAACCTAACATCACACATCACACACATCCATGCCCGAGGCAGGATTCGAACCTGCTACCGTAGCGGTCGCTCGGTTCCAGACTGTAACGCCTAGAACCGCACGGCCACTCCGGTCGGCGCTGCTTCTAAGGTCGCAGGTACGAATCCTGCCTCGGGCTTGGATGTGTGTGATGTCCTTAGGTTAGTTAGGTTTAAGTAGTTCTAAGTCTAGAGGACTGATGACCCGCCAGGGTAGCCGAGCGCATTAGCCGGCACGGTGGCTCAGCGTGTTCGGTCAGAGAGCCGGTTGGCCTCTGTAATAAAAAAACTGAGTGGAAAGATCAACAAACGAACTTGAACGGAAGCCATGTGACGTCCGAAACGACCAAACACAACGACCTACAACGAACAAAATGAAAAAAAAGAAAAAAAAGCGCTAACGCGCTGCTTTCTGGACTCGGGTAGAGGTGCCGGTCCCGGATCCGCCAGCCGGCTTAACAACGAGGGCCGGTGCGCCGGCCCGCCTGGATGTGGTTTTTAGGCGGTTTCTCACATCCAGCTAGGTGAATATCGGGCTGGTTCCCACGCCATTTGACTTTTTTTTTTTAAAGATGATGAAAGTGTGCAAACTGCTACCTGCACACCTTGCGTCCCAAACCAAAACGTCGACTCATGACGGACACCTAGTACAACTTGATTGTATGAAAAATGTGGACTTTCCTTTTCTAGAAAAAGTCGTCATAGCTGACGAGACTTTGTATTATGACTTCGAACCCATCACAAAACGATAAAAATGGAATGGTTTCTGATTGTTCTCCAAACCGAAAAAGGTGTGAATGTGCCGCGTAAGATGAACAACATCCCAAAGACGGCGTTTTCTCACAAGCTCATATGATTGTATAAACATTCTGTGCCTTGTACTCAAGGTGTGGGAGGAGACTGTAAAACACTTCAAGGATTAAAATCATCACACTAATATTTCTCAGTTTTCAATTAATCCACTATCGAAACTTTTATGAATGGCGGTGTGTAAAGTATGATACCCCCTCTATTTACAAATATTAATGGCAGAAAATTTAAATAATAACAGTTTAAGCAGAAAACAGCTCAGTTCATTTGTGTTTGTAAAGAGTAGAATATACTGCCTGATTCTGCAGCCTCTACCCCCAGGTTTTATGCAACACACAACGCCTTCAAAAATCATCTACTAAATTTACATATTCTCTCCCTCGCTATGCGCATACTGTTTGTCCTACAAAAAAAAATGAATACGGCGTTTTTCCAGGAAATTAATACAGTTAAATTTTGTACTGGAATGCGTTTCCGTTAGAGGCGATGGTTTTCGATTTGTTCATAAAAAACGTGTTTGAAGGTCACTTTTATAAGTTTTTCTTGAATAATTCAAAAACTGCAACCTCTGGCGAATATGTATCTCAGTACAAAATTTAGCTGCATCAAATTTCGTACAAAAAGGTCATGTTCACTTTTTCAAACTAATAGTTTGCACGTAGCAAGCGTGTTATTTGAAGGTGTTGTTGGTTGCATAAAACCCACTGGCTGTGCTAGCTGAATCGCCCAGTGTAGATGATTTGTGGGAGTTAGATCTAGACTGTAGGCTGCGACAGCATACGACGCCAGATGACAGATGAGAATGGAGAGAAAGAGGAACGTTGGGGAGTGGTGGAACAACAGTAATCTCGTACAGAAAGAAGAAGATAATATTACATGACTTATTGGAAAAGGAAAATACAATGAAGGACATCTGGAGGAGGACGTGCTTTCTTCACTGTTTGTCAGAGAGAAAAGGGTGTGCATATTACTTTATCAGGGAAAAATTATTTTCTTAAAAGTAGTAAAGCCTCGAACTGCGTGCGGCGAATTAAAAAAGGAATGTTTCAGCTTTTTCTTAAATGGAACCAGGCATTGATTATACGAAGAATGATAGGTAGCTTGTTCCAGAGACGGAAAACAGCACTGAAGGAGGAGTTGGAGAACGTTTCAAATTTTATTGCTGGGTACAGCATGGACGTAGATAAGTACGTTTTTTTCAGCAGTTATGAAGTAATGATTTTAGGTAGTAAGTCATTTACAATTCTTGTTTACTTACAATTTATAACCAGCATTGAATGGATGACTTACAGATCCACGAAACGTACCATATTGTCATGAATACATCTGAGAATGTCAGATAAAGAAGTGCTGACACAGGAGTTAATTCCAAATGTGAAAGTTTACTACGGGATGTTTATACAAGCCATTAAAGCGCAATACCCCAAAAGAGTTCACTCCAGCACAGAAGACTGAAATGAAAAACCTCCAAACACACTGACCTACTTTAGTCATGACATCAGAAAACAGTTGCAACAAAACTGAATCTTTTTGGGTGCGTAGCGGGAGGGTGGGGGTGGAGAGGGGGGGGGGTGCATATGCGATCACTCAAAAATTAATTGTAAATAAAAAGAAATGTTCTTCGTCAACTCAAGAATTACGGATTTTGTTTTTATACTTGAGTCTCAATATTCTCGGTCATTGCCCACGTCTCCCACCTCAAGGGTTTTGGATAAACTTTTCTCATACTTCTGCTTTCCAATATCTTCAAGTGCTCCCTTCACGTCTTTCTCAAAACACTCCTCCAGTTTTCTCATTACAGTTGTCAGGAAAGAGTTTCCGTGTACGACATAAATATTTATCTTGCAGTTCTTCTTTACCTTTTAGTTCTTTACCCTTTCTTACGTATAAAGTATTATCTGGCATAGCATCTAAAAATCTGCATACAGTCTGAAATTTATTACAGATAAACACAGAACCGTTCAAAGAAGTTTTCCACCTACCAGAGATGGGGGAAGGTGGCAAAGTAAGTAGTAACATTTTTTATGTACTTTTATTGTGGGGGTACCCTGGGGATCAGTGTTGGGGCCACTCCTGTTCCTTATTTATATAAATGATATGCCCTCTTGTATTACATGAAACTCTAAGATATTTCAGTTTGCTGATGAGACTAGCTTTGTAGTAAAGGATGTTGTGTGCAACATTGTCTCGGTTTCAAATACTGCAGTTCATGACCTAAGTTCATGGCTTGTAGAAAATAAACTAACGCTAAATCACAGTAAGACTCAGTTTTTACAGTTTTTTTACAAACAATTCAGCAAAACTTGACGTTTTAATTTCACAGAATGGGTATATGATCAGTGAAACTGAACATTTCAAATTTCTAGGTGTTCAGATAGACAGTAAACTGTCATGGAAAGCCACGTTCAGGATCTTGTTCAAAGACTTAATGGTACCATTTTTACTATTCGAACTATATCTGAAGTAAGTGATCGTTCGACACAAAAATTAGTCTACTTTGCTTATTTTCATTCGCTTACGTCGTATAGTATTATATTTTGGGGTAACTCTTCCCATTCTAAAAGGATTTTCTTGACTCAGAAACGGGTGGTTCGGGATATAAGTTGTGTAAGTTCACGAACATCTTGTCGAACCCTGTTCGCGAGTCTGAGTATTCTGACATTTGCTTCTCAATATATATACACTCCTTACTATCATTTCTTGTTAACAATCTTAGCTTTTTCCCAAGAATAAGCAGCTTTCACTCAGTTAATACTCGGCAGAAATCAAACCAGCATTTGAATCGGACTTCGGTTCTAGGCGCTACAGTCTGGAACCGAGCAACCGTTACGGTCACAGGTTCGAATCCTGCCTCGGGCATGGATGTGTGTGATGTCCTTAGGTTAGTTAGGTTTAATTAGTTCTAAGTTCTAGGCGACTGATGACCTCAGAAGTTAAGTCGCATAGTGCTCAGAGCCATTTGAACCATTTGAATCGGACTTCCTTAACTCTTGTGCGAAAAGTTGTGGAGTATACTGCCGCTCCATTTTCAATAAGCTACCACTCGAATTCAAAAATCTTAGGAATAATCCACGCGCTTTCAAATCGAAACTGAAGAGTTTCGTCATGGTTCACTCCTTATATTCTGTGGAGGAGTTCTTTGAAAACTTAAGCTGATTCTTATGTTAATATAGTTGATTGTTTCTACCTAAACTTATGGATTGACTTTTTTTCTGGTTCATAGACCTATTGCTTTTATCTGTTATTACTTTTATGTTGTAATTTCATGTACTGACACGTTCCATGACCTTGGAGATTTGCTCCTCAATTTGGTCCCACGGAACTTGACGTGTAAATAATAAATAAATAAATAAATATTTTGGCAGGAGCTTATTTTCAGTATCTGTACAAAATGCCAATTCCTTTACTTACTAGAGTATTCCTCTTTTAATAAATTATAAAATGAAGCTGAAGTTTTAACTACTTTAAGTACTGCAGTTCGAAACAGACTTTGCAATATGCTATCCGCACGAAGTCTGCTACTTATCCCCCATCCTTCTAAAGATTTAGGTACTTTAATGAAGTTATAAAATAATGGCTAAAGAAGTGTTGCTTAACGATCTGAATATGGAAATGAATTTCCTAATATATTTTTCTGTTTGCAAATTATCTGGTTATCTTAGAGACTGGTGAGTTTATTACAAAATAAATGATGAGGAAGTTACCGGAAACTATGAAAAGGCTGGAATCAAATTTCCGTAAAACAAAATATCTAACAATAGGACATTGATGTAAATGGAGGCACTTTCAGTTCTCGTGCGGAATATATGTTGATTTCCATAGAAACACAGCATTTCAGCAAGGATATATATCGGTAAAGTGGCCAGAAATAAAATGAATTCCTTGTTTTCGCCAGTTGATAAAGGATGATGACGACGAAGAAAGAATTGACTAGGGCATTATTCTACATCTACATTACATGTAGCTCCGCAGCTCACTTAACGGTGTGTGGTGGAGGGTACCTGTGGTGCCACTACCGTTTTCTTCTTCTCTGTTCCATTCAGGAATCATGCGTAGCAGAATGTCCGTCGATAAACTTCAAAACATACTATTCCGCAGAGCAGAAATGTGAACAATAACGCAGACGGCGACGATTGCCAACTTTTAAATTTTTTGTTAGTAAAAAATTGTCTAATATTGAAACTATAACGAAAGACTAGTGAACCAATAAAACGGACAATAAATGTGAAAAAGTGTGTTTGATGAAATAGTGAAGTTTATGCGGAAAAGGTATAATACTGGCGTAAGGTAATCGGCTAAGAAGAGTACGAGAACTAAGTTACAAAAGAGGAGAAGGAGCTCAGAAGAGGATTTGGAAAAACAAATGATGTAAGTAATTTAAATAAGAAGAATTTAGGTAGACCTCTAAGAAGAGAGGGATACATTAGAGACGGTCGATTTCGGTCTAGGATCAGACCATCATCGGTAAAAAAAAAAAATCCCTATACTTATTATGTGATAAACGATATGGCAAGCTCCCAGAAGAGACTATCGCTGTTCTCGACGTTTGAGTGATGTCAAATGCATAGCTACCGTGTTGTTGATTGTTGTGAGTGTTCGTGCAATATAGTGTTGTGTTGTTGTTGGTGACAATGCTGACAATTGGAAATGACTCAATCCGGCCTATAGCCGTCCCGTAGCCTAGTCCCCTCGAAAAGTATGAGTGACCTAGCGTATTTTAAATTATTTTGGTAATTAATTAATTTTTAGGAAATAATAGTCGACTTTTGCAAGTTCACAACGTACAGTTCGTCCACAATAAAACAAGTCTGGAAAGGAAGTTATATATTTCATTAGGTTATCTGAACTACATGGAACACATTAACAAATTTTCAGAAATGTGAGCGAACATTAGAAAATATTACTGATTTGAAAGAAAGTCTGCATAAAGGTCCGTGGAACTCGAACGACAATCAGCTGTGCAAATGCGAACTAAAAGGTTGGCATGTTATAACACTATCAAATCAGAAACATTATCCTTTAGCCTTACAAATTTTCTGTTATAAAGGCTTTAATACTTTCATACCAATCTGCGCCTGTTCAGATTTAATTTCTGTAAGGCATAATTTATTGTTTTAAGATATAGCTGTCCATTGGTTATATTTGGTTTTCCCCCTTTTTCTGGCGATATGAAAATGAGAAAAATAGATATGAATGTAATACTAGTATGTTCTGCAATATTGGATGTTATTTACATTCAGCCTGGTCTGAGAACGAAGGGCGAAATTAAAGTTTTAGGAATTTCCTAGTACGTGGTTAGGCTGGAACCTACGAGTACAGCTTTAAGTATTACGACCAAAACGAGCTGCAATAACATTTGTATTTTTTTCTTCTCACAAATATTTCTCGCTTTATTTCCGTATATGTAACCAGTTCCGAACTTTGTGGATATGCAGGAACCTAAGACGACAGTTTAAATTGCTGCGAGTAAATCGAGAAGCAATGATATTCATATTCTTCCTTGCCACAAAGTCGGCAGCCGATCATGTGGTCGCCGATGTTGCGCTTGACGTCAAAATGACATCATTTTTGCGGTAATTTTTGTGAAACGAGCATTAACTTAGCAGAGATTTTATCGATTTCTGTAATGCAGGAATATGTAATATCTATCATAGACTTCGATAAAATCTCTGGTAAGTATGGGCACAACTGTGACAGTTAATTTGAAAAATGAGTATCCACAAGAGGGCAACCGTCATACAAAACTTATTACAGTGGTCTGACTAACTCTTAAACTAGAGCATGCGTTGCATTTTTTCCGTTTTATATATGGACTCTCGTCTGTTTTAGCAGTGCACGTACCTGCTATGCTCATGCTGCATTCTTGTTTGTGACGTTACCACATTTTGTATTTTCCCCACATCATCTGGATAATATCTTCAGCTACGTCTAACCTCTTCAAACCACAGTAAAGAGGATAGCAGAGGGTACTTCCCATTTTACAGGGTGTTTCAGAAAGAATATACGCGTTACAAAGTAATATGCTGTCACGGCTCAGTTATTGGAGGAATGAATATATTTTCTAGTTTATATTAATTACCGTTAGACATCGGTTGACTTCTGTTTGATTGGTTACCGTCACATGTTGTGAAATGGTTACTCCGCAGCAGAAATCGTTTTGTGCTCAAGAGTTTGGAAAGTGTGACTCCAGGCTGAGATACAAAACTGATACTCCGAATGAATGGAACATTTTTTGATGTTGCTGAGCAACAGTCATGCAATAATTTTTAAATGAACACACCACCATTTGATTGTTTTTCTGTTTATTTAATTGCGACCCACATTTCGGCCTTTTATGACAGTTTCAAGTGATTAATGACATAAATTCAATCACTTTGCGTAAAAGGCCGAAAACTTGGTAGTAATTAAATAAACAACAATACAGTCAAATGGCGATGTGTTCATATAAAAAGAGTATAACATTCCCAGATGATATCGACAGTTTGTAGATACAGGATGTGTACATAAAGGAAAGAGTCCTGGACGCCCTTCTGTTTTCGACGAAAATGTCGCAAGAATTCAAACAGATTTCCAGCTTAGTTCTAAAAAATCAACTCGTCGTGACAGTCTGGAGTCGCAAGTGCCTACAACAACAATTTGGCGTGTTTTGAGACGGTTATGAAGCCATACAAGTTACAGCTGTTACAGGCTATACGTCACGGCTACAAACACAAAAGTGTGGCATTTTCTGAGAAGCTTCAAACTGCCACTGAAAATGACAACACTTTTGCACAACGCATCCTGGTCAGTGTTGAAGCGACTTTCCACCTTAGTGGTAAACAAACACAATGCTCGAATTTGGAGGCAGCAGACTCCACATGCACACGTTGAACATGTACGAGATTCACCCAAAGTCAAGGTGTTGTGTACGATATCCCATTTATCCGTTTATGGCCCATTCTTCTTTCATAGAAACATGATTAACGGGTCCGCTCCTCGTGGACTCGCGCTTGCGTTCTCGCTCCCCGAGCACGGGGTCCCGGGTTCGATTCCCGGCGGAGTCAGAGATTTTCACCTGCCTCGAGATGACTGGGTGTTTGTGTTGTCCTCATCAATTCATCATCATCATGAAAGTGGCAAGATTGGGCTGAGTAAAGTTTGGGAATTCGTACAGGCGCTGATAACCGCTTAGTTGAGCGCCCCACAAACCAACCATCATCATTATCACGGTTAACGTTCAGCGTTATCTTGCTAAGCTAAAAAACTGGTTATATCCAAGGCTGATCTAGGACTTTATTTTTCAACAAGACGTGGCAATCATTCACTGGAATATCTGGATGAAGCTCTACCGAGCCGTAGGACTGGTCGCCAAACAGGCAGCAGCTTAGCACTTCTCAGCCGGCCTCCACGGGCACAGAATTTGACATCCTGCGTCATCAGTGATGACGGACATGCATACCAGAGTATGAAGAAATTAGAATATCGATGTGGCATTGTTCGTGTCGTTGCTGGAGGACATGTTGAATATCTGTAATATGAACTTGAGAGATTCGTAAATATTTATTCCACACACAACTGAGGAAGACAGGACTACAAAAGTTGAAGATATATTCCAAATTTGACACTTGTTTGTCTTGCAGTTTACTAAATACATGCGTTTGAAATACGTATATTCTTTTTGGAACACCATGTGCTACTTATTAAGGCTTATTTCCGCTCTGCACACCTATGAAGCGGGCACGGGAAGAATGATTAAGAGCCTCAGTGCCCGCTCTTGTCGGTCTAATCTTGTCCTCGAGATCCCTACGCCAGCGGTACGTAGAGAGTTGTAGTATATTCCTAGATTCCTCAAAGATCCTTGAAGCTTTTCAAGTAGGTTTTCGCGGGATAGGTGGTGTCTGTCTTCAGGCTCCTGTCACTTTAGTATTCCAACATATTTGTAAAGCTATCCCGTGAGCCACACAAACCTGTTGCCATACAGGCCGCCGCTTTTTTGGAGACCTGAAGATCATGGCAAAGTCTGTTGAAACCGGTTGTTGAAAACAAAGAAATATTTATGCGCTCTTGGCTTTAGAAAGTTTTTTATGAAGCTCGACAGCTCGTGCCTTCTCATTTCTTAACATGAGAAAATTCATTTTTTTTTTGTATTTGTTCAATGTTCCGCTAATAGTGTTACTTGCAAGGGAACCTCCCCATCGCACTCCTCTCAGATTTAGTTATAAGTTGGCACAGTGGATAGGCCTTGAAAAACTGAACACAGATCAATCGAGAAAACAGGAAGAAGTTGTGTAGAACTATGAAAAAAATAAGCAAAATATACAAACTGCGTAGTCCATGCGCAAGATAGGCAATATCAAGGAGGGTGTGAGCTCAGGTGCGCCGTCGTCCTGTGGTTAGCGTGAGCAGCTGCGGAACGAGAGGTCCTTAGTTCACGTATTACCTCGAGTGAAAAGTTTAATTTTTTATTTTCAGATAATTATTATCTGCCCGTCCGTCCGATGCGAGGTAACTGCGCCGTAGTATAGGGACGCTACACCTAAACAAACATCGAAACACACGACGTCAGTCGACTACAGCGCACGGAAGAGTATTCCTGCTAACGAGGCTCCCTGGCTGGCAGTTGACTGTTCGCTTCTTTGGACGAGAGTGCATTAAATACGTGAGATGTATTCTGTGGGCAATACAAATCCAGCAAATATAGCTCGCGACTTCAATAACAAGGTCAATGAATATTTTCCGAACTGTAAGGAATCGGAAAGTTCCTTCAGGGATCGAACGATTGTCGAACATTTGTATGATTATTTTCTACATTTGTTGATAAACAGTACGTGTAGTGATTACGATACCTTGCTGATTGCTGCGGGGCTGTATGTACCAGATGATGAGATTGCTGATGATCCGTACGAAGAACACGAAGAGGAAATACTGCGACTTCAATCTGGTGGTATTTCTTTGGGTTACATGAAGAAAATGCTCAAATACAGGTTACTGTTCAAATCAATTGAAAGACGCAAATACAGATTATGGAGTAAATTAATAAATAAATTTAAGAAATTTAAAGGGATGGAGGAAAAAATCGCAATTAAATATTACAAAGAAGTCGTGGAACGAGGTGGAACCCGAAGACAGAAGTTGAGTAAACTAGAAAACCATGTATACCGACAATTTATTAAAGCCAGAAATGAATTAAGTGCAGTACATGATACAGACCTACATATTTGGGGATTGCATTACGCTAAACAAATCGGCCTGGACTTCTAGGCTTCTTCTCATTGCCTTGTCACGTTCAAAAGAAAATACAAAATTACGAGCAGGAAGATTACGAAATATGTTAGCAAGAACTACGTGAATAAACTGGAAGAACTTTTAGAGTGTTACACGACGTTTCTTACAGAAACTAACGTCAGATTCCAACAGTATGAAGACGCATATATTATCAACACACATCAGACCGGTTTTGACTATGAAATGAAATCGACCCGCACGTTATCGTTAGTTGGAGAAGGCGACACGGAATGTACTGTAGACCAGCTGCATGCCACTTCACATAGTTATACCATACAATATGCTCTGAACAGAGCAGAATTTCTTTTACCTACATTTTATTTATGTTTGCAGGAAAAAACTGGTGTATTTGGACCGCAAGTTCAGCAACAGGTGAATAGGGTACTTGCGCAAACGCCTAATGTCATTGTGAATTGCAGTGCGTCAGGAAAAACGGAGAAAAGACTAGTGAAAGACCTTAATGAACGTGTGATTGCTCTTTACGCGGACAAAGATTTTGCCTTACTTCTTGACAGCTATAGAGGACAGAAGGATCAGGCATTGCACAATTTTAGTGTGGGAGTAGACGTGATTACCATTCCTCCAGGTTGTACATCTCTTGTGCAACCGTTAGATGTCTTTGGTTTTCGGCAAGTGAAATACTTTGTGAAAAGATTCTATGATTTTGCGAAGCTGCACAGGTACACAGAGCATTATTGTTTACGTGATCGTATGTCAATTATCGAAGTTGAGGCACTCACACATAATGAACTTCGCCCTCCAAAATTCCAGGACATGTACAGATTTGCTTGGACATATAAAGGACTTGACGGTCTACACACGGAAAAATTTGAAAACATTAAAACCATATGTTTTGACAGAGCACAGGGAAAATTGTACGACTGTGAAACTGTTTCATTCATTTGTTGCAGTTTATGTGACAAACTCTTACGTTTTCATCACTTTTTTGGGAGTGATTATCACATCCACAAGAAAACCTAAATCGGACAAGGTAGAAGAATCTTTTTACCCAGTCGCCAAGTGTACAAGTTAGGTGGGTCGACAACAATACCTGTCATGTGACGCATGTGCCGTCACCAGTGTCGTATAGAATATATCAGACGTGTTTTCCTGTGGAGGAATCGGTTGACCTATGACCTTGCGATCAAATGTTTTCGGTTCCCATTGGAGAGGCATCTCCTTTCGTCTACTAATCGCACGGTTTTACAGTGCGGTCGCACAACACAGACACTAAACTTATTACAGCGAACAGAGACGTCAATGAAAGACCAGACAGATCATAACTTTGCTAAAATAAAGAAAGTATACTTTTCACTCGAGGGAAGACTTGAACCACGCTAACCACGGGACCAGGACGCTCCTGAGCTCACACCCTCCTTGATGTTGCTTATCTTGCGCATGGACTACTCAGTTTGTACATTTTGCTTTTTTTTTTTCATAGTTCCACACAACTTCTTCCTGTTTTCTCGATTGATCTGTGTTCAGTTTTTCAAGGCCTATCCACTGTGCCAACTTATAACTAAATCTGAGGGTGGTGCGATGGGGAGGTTCCCTTGTTAGTGCCGATAAGCAGTAAGCTTATAATATGTTTTGTGTCATGCAGCTTAATAACTCCCAAGGGGAGTAAGTAAGAAAGAAGGCGTTCCATTCGAAATAAGAAGGCCTGCTCACAACATGGTTCGTAGGACCTACACACTCCATTTTCCAAATCCCACTCAGTGAAATTTTCTTTCGCTATTGGGATTCGAACTGTTAACTTCGGCGATCAAAGTTACCGCTTCGAAGCAGTTGGTCGGTTCTTATCAGAAACCTAAATCTGTGATGCAGACTAGTGAACAGCGACAGGATGCCTTCTGAACTTCTGACGAGGTTCGACTTTTTCTACTTAGCTTAATGTGACATTCAGAGATTCCCGACACGAGCATCGTGACACGTCGAATCTCCATTATCGCCCAGCTCGTCTTGTGCTCATCCAGCGCGGGAGTAATAGGTGCGACTGTCCCCGGAGATGACAGGGAGGTCTCTTTTCGGCGATAAGCTTCCGCGGCGCGCCTGCCTCTCATCTGTTATTCCGAGCCTGCGCGCCGAGATACGGCGACGTATTATAACGAGACGTAAGGCGACGCCCCCCGGAATACTTAGACTGTCGTGCGGCCTGTAATGAGAGCGCGCGGATGAGAGAAGAGGCCAGCCGCCTAATTGGCCGCCGGCTGCCTGCGAGCCGTTCATTAGCAAAGGGGCCGCACCGCCGGAGATCACTTATCAGCACCGTGTCCCCGGCTACGACACCTAATGGAACCACTAAGTGTTATTATAACGTACAAATTAGGCCTAAAATTCCATTAAAAGGTAGTTTGCGTAATTTCATTGGACCTATCGACTCTCCCGAAGATGGCTGGTGGGCGGTGACTTCACTTCTTCGCTTTTAGCTGCCCACTAGATGGACCGTTCCCGGATACTCTACCGGGGGCGTTGAACTCAAGTCTTATTGAATGCCGTCCAGAAGATGCGAATGGTGCAAAAGTCTTGAGAAGTTCCTAACACAAAACACGCAGTTTCAAAAACTGTAGGGCTCTTGCCTGCAAGAAGGAAAGATCCTAAGTTCGAGTCTCGGTCTGGCACACTGTTTTAATCTACCAGTAAGTTTCATATCGGCGCACACTCCGCTGCAGAGTGAAAATTTCATTTAAGAAACCATATAATAGGCTACGGCTAAGCCACGTCTCCGCAATATACACTATGTTCTCGGAAGTATCGGGACACCTGGCTGAAAATGACTTACAAGTTCGTGGCGCCCTCCAACGGTAATGCTAAAATTCAATATGGTGTTGGCCCAACCATAACCTTGATGACAGATTCCACTCTCGCAGGCAAACGTTCAATCACGTGCTGGAAGGTTTCTTGGCGAATGGCAGCCCATTCTTCACGGAGTGCTGCACTGAGGAGAGGTATCGATGTTCTGCAGCTTTTCGCATGTGATCGTTTATAATTTAACTCGGAACTGAGCAGAAGTCAGAAACACACATTCTGCAACTCATTCTGTAACTCATGTAACAACAGAGCGACCTGGCCTAGTGCGACATTAATGTGTTTTGACCATTTGATGAAAACGGGAAGATGTTGTTATAGCTCCAACAATTTACAATGTATAAGGTCAGCACCAAATGAAGCCTGCCCCTGCAACATGAGGTAGTATAAAACACAGTACGGGAACTGCGAAATGGACGAGGATTTTGCTACTACATTGTGGTGTGTCTCCAAACTACATACACATACTGCAGTCCGAAGCAGATCCGTGTCCCTCAGGGTCCATTCACGTCTGTCACCCCAACATTTTATCATTGTTATTCTGTACCATCCAACAGAGAAAAATTATGAACTATAAAGGCTCTACTAACTTCTTCGGATGTAGAACTCGATAAGATTTTTACCGCATCTCTCTCCTCCCATTTATTGAAAACAAATACCGTTTGCATGCCAGCATCGACCACATGTGGCGACCCTATTAAATATACAGGTATTGATCCATTGGAGCAGATGGCCAGTGATCGAAGTCGTTGCACAACTTCCGTACTGTAGGAGGATGACCGTATCCCGCAGACTATACTGTCAGTCACAAGAGAGACCCCCTGTTTCGTTGTTTCAAACATTGTTTTTTTTTCTGCTGTAACACGCTTTGTACAGTGTCATACATTTTGCTTTTACTGCCATGACTTCGAGGTCTGTGTCAGATTCTAAACTGCCATTAACACTTCCTGATCCATTGCCTCTCACGGAACACTAGATGTCGCACAGTCTAAATCATGTTGTTGCTGCTGCTACCACAACACAAACAAACACACAGACACACACACACACACACACACACACACACACACACACACACACACACACACACAATGGATGATTTTAAATAAAAAATGGTCACTAAATAAGGAAAGTGGAAGAGTTTCGCAGTGCTGCGGAGCGTTTCCAAACTGCTATCCGAAGGTGATTGACGACCTCTACATTTAAACTCATCTGTCACTGTGACAGGTTAGCTGATGACTCTGTGTTCCGTTTCGAGCGATTCCTCATACTGCAGTCATGTACGTGACCACTTTTTCATTGCTAGCCACCCCCAGAAGGTGTTGCCCCTACACCAAGACTCTTCCTCCATCTCAAACAAGCGATGTCAGTCAATCATTACGTGGTATTTAACAGCATACCAGTGGACGGATGGAATGGAAAAGATACCGTCGATGTACTGTAATAATAAGCATCGCAGTTGATAGTGCGAACAATTTTAGCAATTTTACAGTAATTTCAACACTGACCAATGATGCGACATCATGCTTCCCAGTTGCAGTATCTGCACTAAACTGCCCCTCCTCTACTTTGCGAGTGCCATTGCGAATGCAGACAAATGACTGTGCAGTACGTCCAGTCATTGTTAATGCGACACATGCACAGACACAGACGTACAGAAAACAGAGCAAGTTCACTACGCCTGTAGAGTATGTGAGTGGAGGTTACTGGGTGCAGCCGAGTATAGTGCTATACTATGCCTCCCAACCAGAAAAATAGTGCATTCGCATTAGGTGTTGACAGCTGTACTACATTTACAAGCAGTTTTAAAACACGGAGCGAGACGTGATGACATGACCGCATTGCCAGAAGTGACATAAAAATCGATGAAGTTATGAAAAAAAAACGGGAAATACGTATAAATTTAGGGAAAATACACCGCGAGGAATGCGAGGAAATTGAGGATGTACTTGTGTGTCTTCCGATTGGTACAAAAGAATTCTTGTACTTGGGAACGAGAATACGACAGCAAGAGGAAAACGAGAAAACGTTGAAATGGAAGCATCTGGAGCCATGAAAACAGTCATTTTTTCGTCGAGGCAGCATTCTACTGTATGTCTATTAAGGTAATAGTGATACACATGAGTTGATTCCTATTTTTGATGCTTTCCTGGTAAAACAGAGAACCATCTGCCTCTAAACTTACTTGCATCTGCGTTAAAAGGATGACAGAGAGTGGATGGAGGGATCGGTTGAGACGGAGTTGTAACGAGGTACGATTTAATGTAGACTGATGATGCATTCTAGAGACAGAGGGAGATGTTGCTGCAGGTCATTTAACCATTTTTCCGATGTTCTGTCAAGATGCATCAGCTGTGTGACATAACCTACGTTCGACCCGTATACAACTGCGTGTTCTGTGTGTTTGTCTATAGAGCACTGTCTACTTAAGATCGTTAACAGCAAACTTCACAGTCATCATAGGACTTCCCTCTCATGTGTGATGAAACGTGACCATCCTGTTTCGACACATTCCTCTAAATGAACGAAGATTTATGCGATGAACTCCATTCCCCTGTCGCATCTTTGGTATAAAATCTAGACTTCAGTTTCAGAAATAAGATGATTCTAAGTTAGCGGTAGGTGTTTGTGAGGCACTGCTCTCCCTGTGTATACATTTGCTTGAAAGATGTCCTGCCGGCCGCCTTGACCGGGCGGTTCTAGGGGCTTCAGTCCGGAACTGCGCGACTGCTACAGTCGCAGGTTCGAATCCTGCCTCAGGCATGGATGTGTGTGATGTCCTTAGGTTAGTGGAGTTTAAGTAGTTCTAAGTTCTAGGGGACTGATGACCTCACATGTTAAGTCCCATAGTGCTCAGAGCCATTTGAACCAGATGTCCTGTTTACAGAGCTAGAGGCGACATGACCTATAATTTTGCATATCGAACGCCGCTGCTATGCGTTTATCTGTTTCCTTGTAAGAGATATTCTCCTATACTAACGATAATTTTGTATAGGACTGATGCGGGCATAGTATAATTTCTGAACTGTGGTCGAATGTGAACAGTGGATGCTATACATCTCTGGAAAGCTGTATTGTGCATGTATCACACAGAACCGAAGTTTTAAGGCAGTAGTTCTTTTATTTTACGGTTTGTTACCGTAGTTTATCGTAGAGAAACCTGCAAGAAAGGTGAATGTTTTGCGCTGGAAACACATTTCTTACATTGGAATATTAACAGCCCTGCATTTCACATGACTAATAGGTCGGCAACATAAGCGATCTAACAATATTGGCTGTTTCAAGTGCCGAACCATGTAGTCTTAGGAGTGCGAGTGTTTATGTTCTCTCTTACCAATACCCTCCTGGTACTGATCCTAGACACTAGAACAATACTTTAGTATTCATAGTGTAGTTGATTGACTCAAAATGCTTCGAAATCCATCCGTCTGGAGCTCCATCATGCATGAAAGCCACCCGTTCTGGTGTGCTATTACATCACAACGCTTTCAAATCTGCTACTATACACCGATAAGGGGTGCTAACGTCCTCGACATGCGAGCATCTGGAGAAATCTTGTGCACTTAGATGGGTGCGGACTTGGCAAGCTCTATTAATTCACGAGACGCGGAATGTAGCGGTCTACTTCTCGTCAGCTGCTGATTAAATCTGTAAAGGTGCTGCAGGGCGGGTTGGTCAAAGACAGTGCGAGGGGATCTTTCAGTTTCTTCTAACTTTATCCTAAGAATGCGAGAATGCCATGTGACTCCCATCCGCAGGGAGACAGATCGTAAATTACGCACTATGCTCGAGGTGCTAGAAATATGTAGATTGCTGTCTGGTATTCTTTGAATTAGTCATCTATCTACATTCGCAGCGGTACTCGCAAAGTAGATGAGTGACGGTTTAGTGATTATACTGAAATTGGGAAGTATGCTGTCGCATCATTGATCAGTGTTGCAATTACCCCAAATTGTAAAATTGTTCACACTATCTATCAACTGTGATGCTTATTATTACAGTACATCGACGGTGTCTTTTCCATCCTGCTTCGGATTATACTTTGTAGCAGGGGATGCGTGATAGGTTCGACTTGAGCATCAGGCCTGTAAACGATATGTGTGTGTGTGGTTGTGTTCTCACATGTGTAAAGAAAATGACGTGGAATACTGCTATAGCAAAGCGAATGGAAGAATTTTTTTTTACTTGTAAAAGTATGTCAAGTCATAAGAATGGTACAGATACTTCTAGATCCAGAGCCACAGCTGACAGCAGGGGGTATTTTCAATACTTCGCTTATTGTCGAATGTCGTCCAATTGAGACCGCGTTCGTAATATTTAATTGTACGTATAATGATCAAATATATATGTAGCCAGTTTCCTAGGACGATGCTGCCTGGGGGTGCGTGGTTCGCAGCGGTGGTGGCCTGTGGCGGGAATGATTCTCGTTTCCGGGTAACAGCAGGAGCTGTCCGAGTGGAAAGGCTTGTTGGGGCACAGGAATGTACCTGAACTAAATGTGTCGTCCTCTAGACGGCTGAATGGCGAACTAAATCTCTGTATGTGTTGGACAGCCTTCGTGATTGCGTGTGTTCCACTTTGAAATTTGAGAACATCCAATATGGACGTGTGTTTGCTCTGGACAACTATTCCCTCCCATGTAAATTGTCCGGTTGACTGCTTCTGCACATTTCCCGTCTTTATTTGGTTGAGAGAACATCGAATGTGGTGTATGTTGCGTGCATCTAGCAGGTGAAAGACGGATAGAAGACACGTTTGCTGGTTCTCTAGACATGAGAAGCACCTTAGTTGACTTTGTAAATTGTAACAATGATTTGGAATCCGTTATAACACCGACAACGGTATTCGCGAGTGGAAATGTCAGTTTCCTCTACATTTTTCGAGTTTTCACGTAAAAGCGTTTGTGTACGAGATATAATTCTAATTACTCACTGGTTTCCCGGACGTTCCACCTCTCTAAAGTTTCAGGTTTCTTGAGATAATTTTCAGTCTATACCTTCGGAATTATACTGCTTAAGCAATACTGCTATACAAGCGATATTGCTGTGACCCTGATATCGAGAAGTATCGCGAAAATGATATGATACTCTGGCAGATCATGTGAAAATACATATGTTTTTTTAATCTTGGAGTCTGGAGATGGGTGTAGAAAGCAAAAAAGCAACCAAGTCGGGCTAGAGACAGTAACGCCTTTGTGCCGAGGGGAACCGACCCAGCCATTGTACAACAGTTCAGAGAGTGACTTCAGGCCACTGAGGGCACTCTGATCACGCGTTAGGCCAGTGTGTGTGTGGGGGTGGATGACTTGTGACCATTTGTTGTGCTGGATGATTGGCCAGCCTCTTGGGAAATATGTAGTGCTGCGAGGAATATATACAGTGCGTGTGCTTATGCTGACTGTCTTCGCGGTATATGTACGAGTGTCTGGCGCTCGATAGCTATATGCATGATGCAGAAGTGGCAAGTTTGTATGGCTCAAGATACAAATTGTATATTTACTACATCGACACGGTACATGGTGATAAATAGCTGGGTTGAGATCGGTTTCACATTGTAATATTCAAGCTTCTGCCCTCAGTGGTAGAGCAATATACAGGTTGTTACAAAAAGGTACGGCCAAACTTTCAGGAAACATTCCTCACACACAAATAAAGAAACGATGTTATGTGGACATGTGTCTCGAAACGCTTAATTTCCATGTTAGAGCTCATTTTAGTTTCGTCAGTATCTACTGTACAACGTGATCACATTGTAAATTTTCACAATCAACATCTGTGGGCTGACGAGAATCCGCACTCAATTGTGCAATCACGTCATCAATACAGATTTTCTGTGAACATTTGGGCAGGCATTGTTGGTGATGTCTTGATTGGGCCCCATGTTCTTCCACCTACGCTAAATGGAGCACGTTATCATGATTTCATCCGGGATACTCTACCTGTGCTGCTAGAACATGTTCCTTTACAAGTACGACACAACATGTGGTTCATGCACGATGGAGCTCCTGCACATTTCAGTCGAAGTGTTCGTACGTTTCTCAACAACAGATACGGTGACCGATGGATTGGTAGAGGCGGACCAATTCCATGGCCTCCACGCTCTCCTGACCTCAACCCTCTTGACTTACATTTATGGGGGCATTTGAAAGCTCTTGTCTACGCAAGCCCGGTACCAAATGTAGAGACTCTTCGTGCTCGTATTGTGGACGGCTGTGATACAATACGCCATTCTCCAGGGCTGCATCAGCGTATCAGGGATTCCAATGGACGGAGGGTGGATGCATGTATCCTCGCTAACGGAGGACATTTGGACATTTCCTGTAACAAAGTGTTTGAAGTCACGCTGGTACGTTCTGGTGCTGTGTGTTTCCATTCCATGATTAATGTGATTTGAAAAGAGGTAATAAAATGAGCTGTAACATGGAAAGTAAGAGTTTCCGGACACATGTCCACATAACATATGTTCTTTCTTTGTGTGTGAGGAACGTTTCCTGAAAGTTTGGCCGTACCTTTTTGTAACAATCTGTATTTGAGCAAGTGTCTTTCTGTATTTGACGATTTTTAGACCCCTTTTGCAGGGTTTAACTGTCAGTGCGATATGTCGATCTGTGCAATATAGTTTCGCTGCTGGAAGTCTTGTCTTGCACTGGCAGCAGCAGCAGTTTGGCGGGTAAATTCAGCAACAGCCAATCAGAAGGCTCTTTTAGTTCACAAGACATCATTTGTGCTGGGACGTAGGAGCTTTTACATAGCGGTGAGTACGTTTACTGTTTCGGAGACGTTTGTTGAAAGCATGACGTCATGATCTGCAGGAAGGGTAACACATTACGGACGGAATGCCTCGTTAGGACCATCAAGAGGAATGCGTTTGGTGTTAGTCTGGGCTATTTTCGTAAACAGGTCCTGTTAGGACAAGAATTTCCATGTAGACATGCTGAGACATTACGAAAACTCCTACAGCAACAACAAAAGTGACCGCTAACTGTTTCTGAGACAACTTACGAATTCCGAGAGGTAGACTTGGCTGTTATTTACATAGACCTTTGATGTCAGTACAACACTTGTAACCTTTCAGCTGCACCTGTAACGGTGAGCCGCTATACATACATCTCTGGCTCAGTGCTGCACCCACAGCTCTCGAAGCTATGCGTCAGCTATGGTAAACACATGTGCTGCTAGACGCATTTCGCATGTGGTATTGGCTGTCCCATTATGATAGATAGGAAGAATGCATCGGGTCATTATTCCGCCTTGGAACTCTGCAGGGAAAAGATTGCTCATACGTCGTGGTCGAATTTCTTAACGATAGTTTGAAGGCTGTTTTACATGCTTTGAGTGTTTATGCACTGCATTATTTCGGTTGTTTAAGCGTTGTGAGCGTGTTTGCATAGGATAATACATGGAGTATTTTTGATAATTTTACGCTTAGTGAACATGACTGTGCATCAATGTACTGTATTATTTCTGTAATTTAAGCGTAGTTTATATGTCTGTGGGCTGTGCAATGTATTATTTCGACAGTTTACAGTTAACAAGCGTGTATGCAGAGCATTACCCATGCATTATTTTGACAATTTAGGAGTTGTTTTCGTGTCTGTCGATCAGTGTACTACATTTTTCGGTAATTTACGAGTTGTTTGCAGGTCTTTAGGCTGTTTACTGCGACCCCAATCTCATCAGGGCGAGTGTTTTGGATAAGTGTAATAAATAAGCTACGTGAAATCCGTTCCTGAATAAATTGTTCCAACTCTACTGGTATACTCTGACTGTTTTAAAGGGTAGTAGAAATTACGTATTTGCAGTTGTTGTAATTTTGTTCATCACGTTTGTACCTTTAGTGTCTGCTTCCTCTAGTGATGTGCAAAGTTACGACTTTCGTCGTGAAATACCCCTAGATATGATGTTACTGCGCTTTGCCTAATCGTTACATCATGTAATATTAATTTATGGTTGCTTGTTAGGTTCGCTTTCAGCAGGAGGTACATTGTTTTGTGAGGTGCTAGTGACAATTTAATGCTTCTACACCAGCCGTCAAGTTCGTGGAGTGCAGCATTACATTTGTCTTCCATGATTCTTATATAGTAACTAGTTACAACAAACAGTACGTGGTCCACTTATGTTATGCTGTCATGTAACTTCTGTAGTATGGGTTCCAGTATACATCCCAAAACTCTAGACCACACACTGATCCCCGTGGATAGCCTTTTGTTACTGTCTTCGTTATTTTCCTTCCTGGGCATGTTAAAGAAGCATGTCGCCCGTGACCGGAATCCCTCAAGCTGTTACACAGCACTTCTGGACGCATCAAATCCCTAAGGTGACCACAGAAAAAAGCCCACCATAGGTTATCTAAAACCCCAGCAATATCAACCATCGTCGCTAGAGCGCACGTAGAATGAGTAATCGCCGTAGTAATTGCGTCTTCAGTTGACTTGTCTCTTCGAAACCCGTACTGGTGAGGGCTCATCCAGTGAAGGAGTCTATGATCTTGTAATCTTTTGCATGATATTTTTTCCAAATATTTTGTCGAGAATGCTCAAAATATAAATTGGTCTGTACCATTTGGGTATCATTGGATTATTTGATAATTATTACCATTTCAGCTTCCTTCCACGGTGCAGGGACCCTTCCTTGCAAGAGACACACGTTGTACTCTTAGTGCAAGTAATTATCTAATTGGTTACATAGGGCTTGTATTGCTTCGGTAGGGATCCGTCCATTCCCAGGGATTTTTTTTCATTCTTAAACTTGTTTGCCTAATTTTTTCTAGTGTGAAGGAGTATACATGTTTATTGTTTCTGTAGTCTTCCCATAAAATATTTCGTAACGTACCCTGATCATCAGTCTCGCCTTATATTTCATTGTCAGAATTAGTGTTTCTATTATCATGGCAGCTGACTGTTACCAACTTTCTGTTACCGTCACATCATTCCTTTTGAACGTGGAAAAGACTGTTAGTGATCGTATTTTCTCGCAGACTATTTTATATAGTACACCCCGTGGATAGGTTTCTAAGTTAGCCTCCACGAATTGCTTCCATCATTCCTTCTTTGTTTTCCATAACACTCCCTTAAAACGTTGTTTGACACACTTGTATCTATGCAACATGCGGACTCTTTCTTGTTGGGTATGCTGCTCTGGAATAGCTTCTTGGCTCTATTTGTTTCACATCTTAATTAATGCAGAACTTTTGTTGAAATTCATGTACCCCTTTAGAAGGATCTCTGCAGACAGGTATCGATTCCTCCATTGCTCTATATATAGACACTGTCAGTTCTTGCCCTTTAACGTCTACATTATCACCCAGTATCGAATTTCCTGGAAAAATGAAACACTCGTCTTAGTTCTTTCTAGTTAACGTCCTTAATGTTGTATTTAGGCCTTATGCGCATGTTTTCTGTGGCGACTTAGAGTTCGCTTCCAGTGATGGTACAGTGTTTGCTATTGCAGTCACTCGACGTCATTCCATTTTCAAGTTTCCAGCCTTTCACACGCTGCACCGCTGCCATATTTACTAAAGTAACGTCAATATTCAACGTTGCTCCGTCCCTCCTATGACTGATAATTATGCAGTTTAGTCCATTTAATCTCCAAACCAACCAACCAACCGTCAATCCGACTCTCCCTTCGTAGGTTGGCGGATTGTGAGGTGCAACCTGTAGGTTGAGTTACATGACGACATCTTCTAGTTATCTTTCACAGCCATCATTAAGGCGGCTATACCACAATACTGACTTTGCATTTGCGTCAGTGGAGCACACAAGAAGCTTAGTTCGTCCTAGGTGACTAATATTCTTTAGCCTTAGCAGATACTTGTCGATCTCATCGCTAAACTGAAAATACAAGGAAACCAGAATGCAACCCTCCCTTTTGGCTAGCATTTCGACGTAGATTATGTGTTCTGAACACTACTGTGATATTTCCGTCACTGTTATAACCTTGTTAAATACTAGTATTGCTGCCATAGGACGTTGATGCTATATGACCGTGTGAACACCACCAAATGATTGTATAACGCATCTAAGGAGAATGATTCATTTCTTCTGACAGAAACCTGCATCGGTAACTTGAATGGAGTGCGACAGGTAGTCACTGATCTCAGTGGTAACGTTTACTCCTACCTCTCCTTCGGGGGATGCAGAGCGATTATACATGACGGCCACGCAATGAGCTACTCGAGTTGCGGAAAAGAGGGCCGTATTCGCTGACAGTGTCCGCAATGACGAATTTCCCACATCCGACCTAAGGATCTGATACCTTACACCATACAGACTTCTTTACCTGTCACATATGTAGCTGCGCTTCGAACGGGTTCCTGACAGACGTACAGATCTGGCCACCCACAAGATTTTTCGCAAACAGCAATGTCATGATAGGACGAAGAGAGACGACCGATGGTTACCAAAGTCCTCTCTCCAGCTCTGCCGGCACCAGACGAAGGTGAAGAGGCGGCCCATGGCGGGATGAAAGTTGATGTGATGGTTGTGCCCACGGCTTTTGGGCGTGAATATCGGACTTCACTCCCGTCATCTAACAGAGAGATGCACTCTCGGAAACAGATTCAAAGAGACACCAGAGGAGACGGATTAACTCTGCCGATGACCCACGACACCACGACACGCTCGCGAATCATTGCAATCTCTCACCACCGTGATAAGCTTTCGATCGATGCCGCCATGCCAGATTGTGACACATGTCTTTTCAGCTGGCCGGCCACCTGTTCGCTCAATTTGGACATGTCGACCAACGCGACGAACGAGGTATCCCCACAGCCGCCACCTCCCATTGGTGAGGCGTCTGAACATCTTGGTACTCTTCCTATGGCATGGGTGGGTGATATAGACTTCAAATCTTCGGCCGAGAATGCGCAGGTGATTTTTGCCTCGGTGGCACAGGAACTATAGAATGTGTAGTGCGGTGCTCGGCACACGTATCAAAGTCCAACTGCTGTGCAATATACTCAGGACGAAGTACGTGGATGTTGCACTAATGCAGGAATCCCACTCGAAACTTGTAAAGGTTTACTGCTGACGTTACCCCTATTGCTACGAGAGCAGTGGAACTGCTGTCCTTGTGCGAGATGGAACAGAGGTGACCTATATGACGTACTTGCTGTCGCCAAGGGGACTGGTGTTCGATGCACTGTGGACTCGAGTTGTTAATGTTTATGCCTCATCTAGGACAGAAGAAATGCGGAAGAAATTACTTCTCTCTTCTTAGGTCGCAGTGATCACATTATTATTGTGTGCAATGTGAGAAACACCAACAACCACACTAAACACCGTGCCTCAAACTGCGTCTCTTGCTACAACACCTGAGTCTTGCTGATACTTAGGAGGTGTTACATGGTGGTCCACCTGGCTTTAATTATGTAACCAGCCACTCAGCCAGCAGACTCGATCCCATCCATATCTCCTCTGACGTTGCGACGGCGATTCTGGAAGCTGAGCGATGGGCCACGGCTTTCTTGGACCACAGTCATCTGCACGGTCAATCTCGGGAGGCAGACTGTGAGGGGAGTCGGGGATGTGTAAACTGAATTTGACACTCCTGCGGGGTCAGGAATATTGGCAAGTGATAGCGGGTATATGCGCATCACGTGAAAGTCGATTGTTGGGGTACCTGTCGACGCTTTGATGGTGGCTCAAATACGTCAAAACGGCTTTACTACTTACGCTGATATGCTACAGCAAGAAAAGATCGCTCTGGCACCGAAAAAGACGTACTTCTATTATAGGCTTCTCCGAGAACTTATGGGGCTCCCACCGTTCCCAGATTGTCAGGCGGACATCCGTCACACTGCAGAGAAGATTCTCACCTTTAGTCGTCATAGTCTTGAAGGTGTCATGGTGCGAACGAGATGCCAGAACGGAATCGTTGGAGAACATCCCTCTATGCATCACCGTATCTGCGAACGACAGCAAAGACGACGAACATCTTTGCACGCTCTGGATCTCCTGGACGGCTGCAGGTTGACGACTCATGTGGATATTGCATCCAAGTTCGGCGACCACTACCACCAACTATATCAGGAGATGCGCCACGATGTGCGGCCTCTGCAAGCAGTCCGCCAGACCCTCACTGGCACGCTAGGTTATACGGCGTTGGCATACCATTTGAGCGATGATATTACGGGCGCCCTTGTCCAGGATTCATTTAATAAATAAGCTGGTTCTGATGGTTTATCGCCGGAACCCTACCAGACCTTTAAGGATCTGATGGCATCACAGTGGAAGGAGACGTACCAAGGGGCTCTGTCGTTTGCGTTCCCCATACCACCGGCGTTCATGGGAGGTCTCATTATTCTGGAGTACAAACCAGCTGGAGGCACACAGATTGAACATTACCGGTCGGTCACCCTTCTCAAACGTGGTTTCAAGCTCTTCACCAAAATCTTGGCGATGCATCTTAAGTGAATATTGCGCCAAGTTATTTCATATGAACAAATGAAGAAACGTCTTTGGCGGTGGTGGCGGTAGGGGGAGGGGGGGGGGCGGCTTGACAGTAATGTATTCTGTTCTGATATTAACGTATTAAACTGTGTGCTTACTTTCGGTGTTATATGGGTCGGCCAGAAATAGACTTACACAATTGTTGAAGAGGCGAATCCGACGTCTGCTACCAGTCTGCTCTTATAAGTATAGCACTTACGAGCTTTGAAGGCAAGTTAACGGCGTGACAGTGAAAGACAGTTTAAGATCTAATAAACCTTTTTATCCACAGAGTCACCTTTCGGGTCAATCAATTTAGTCCAACATTTTTCGAATGATTGGAAACCCGTGTTGGGATTTTGGAGGTCTACAATATATTCATCAGTGGTCGCCTTAACTTAACCATCCTGCTTCGCTTCAAAACGTTTTTCAGTCACAAATTTCTTCATATCTGGGGTACATGGAAGTCTGTGAGTGTCAGATCTGTTCAACAATATGAATGTGCCAACAGTTCGTATTCCGCATCTTTAAGTTTTCCCAATGGCTTCCATCTACAACTCTGACTCCCGTTACGTTTTAAGATATACAGCTGCCAACTGGCATGCAAAATTTTCTCATAATTGATCTTCTTGTGTAATGTATCGAATTATTTCCTCTCACGAACTTCTGAAGCCGCAGTAGTTAACCCAAGCCTTGGAAGTTGCTGGTTCGAATACTGACAGCGGAACAACTTTTGACCACCAGAACCTCGTCGCGAAGGGTCTGGCATAAAGTTTGTGATCACCAAACTTTGCTACAATGTCCTGGATTAAATTCCAAACCTCTCCACATTATCGCTTGTGGTGAGAGTATGTAACCTTGTTGATAGTGATCCATAAGGCGGATGGGGAGTTAAGATCGGCGCCCCCTTGGTACTCTTTGAGAAGATTAGACTATGTGTTGGCGATGGGTTTCACTCTCAACCTTCCTTCAAGATCATACAAGTGACTGCACTCTGTACGCACACCCACTGCTGTCACCTACACTCACCTGGTACATTTAAGACACAGCTCTCATTGCGGGGAAGAAACCCTATTCCTATTAGGCGGCTCAACAAATCCAGCCAACAGCGCCATCCGATCTCTTTCTTATTCTCTCATATATGTACAGCCTTAGCTGACTCTCCGTCCGAACAGGCCTTGGAAGGCCCAACGGTACAGACCGGCCGCCGTCTCATCCTCAGCCCACAGGCGTCACTGGCTGCGGATATGGAGGGGCATGTGATCAGGACGCCACACTCTCGGCTGTACGTCAGTTTACGAGACCGGAGCCGCTACTTCTCAATCAAGTACAGCCTTAGCTACTACATACTATATTAACAGCGGATCTTTCACTGCCGTGTTGTGCAGTTCGTCGATGTTTTTATCTGTGCCTGGAGTTTTGCAGCACGCGTTTATCGGAGCAGGATGCTGAACAAGAGTGGATAAATAGGTAGGAGACTAGATTTATTATAGGAGTACGATTATTTTTATCTTTTTGTTGTTTTCACATACACATGATCATTTACGAAACATGAAGAAATATACTTTTCAGAAATATGCTTGTTCTAAGGATTTATAACACCATAACGATTCACACATAATTCCATTGTCTGTGGTACATCGTGTATCACTTTTTATTTGTCATAAATATCCACACGCAGTTTAATTGTGTATGAAACATTTATCCACTTGAAGGGTAACTTTACATACGCTGCATTAAAAACATATTTCTTCACAATGCCCTCGATGATAACAAACTTAGCATCTTCTAGGTGGACAAGTTTTCTTCTCACTCGGCACTATTTTCACTGGGAAATGTGCCCAGCTTCTGGCTTGAAATCTTTGTGGATTACCTGGTTTGCTTGGTCGCCGCTTAAAAATGTAGACAACGAGAACTACTGTCCTCAAGAGCTGTCTTGCCATACTGAGCTGGAACGTTGGAGTCTCAACTACTTTTTGACCATTTGTCTTGTATAGAAGGTTTTAGTGTCTGTTGCATGGGCATGCAGAGAGCAAAGTGCGCCTTCAATTCATCTGCTGTTCCAGGAACCCAACATCTGTTGTCATTGCTTGAATCGGTGGCCAGTGTTTTTGCTGCATAACAGTTTGTTTCTCCTACAATGGAAACAAAAAACCGTAGGATTTTGTCCCAGATACCGTGCAGACTTACCCCTTTTTCTGATTTCCATTTGTTTTCCATTTGTCCTTCTACCTTGAGAAACTTACTGATTACTATTCATTGTTACCTCTCATTTATTGTATTATGTGTTCTATAGACATCATGGGGTTTTATTTAATCTTTTTACTATTCTGACTGTAAAACTGACGCTATCTTTTTCTTTTAGTAAGGCTAAGGACAGAAGGTATTTTTATTACTATTAGCATGAATAAAAAAAAGCGAAAGTTACTAACTGAGTGCCTTTTTTCCTCAGAATAAATGTAATGATATGCAATATAGCAGAATACAGTGAGTGGAGGTGAAGGTTTTGCTTTTGTCCATTATTAATCACTTGATTTTCCTACTGAATTTATTGTTATTGTTTTTGAATTCACTTAAGAAGAGCTGTGGCCGAGCGGTTCTATGCGCTTCAGTCCGAAACCACGCTACTGCTGCGGTCGCAGGTTCGAATCCAGCCTCTGGCATGGATTTGTGTGATGTCCTTAGGTTAGTTAGATTTAAGTAGTTCTAAGTCTATGTGACTGATGACCTCAGATGTTAAGTCCCATAGTGCTGAGAGCCATTTGAACCGTTTGAGCTTAAGAAGAGATGGCGGGAGGTCATTACCGTCTAGAGAGAACTATAGGAAATCAGATAAGAAAATCGTATTTATTTCTTACATCACAAAAGTACTCTTATCTTGTATAAAACTGCCGTTAATAGCATTTCTTTACGTTAAAACTGCTGATAACAGCATTTATTTAAGTTACTATAAAACGTGGTTCATAGTGGAGAAAAAATGTCGAATAGCTCTCGTGTGGCTCAACACTCATTAGCATGCAAAACACTATTTAGATTAACTCCTACAATCTGAATATTACTATTAAGTGGTGGGCTAGACAACCGAGATCAGCAGAATGTCGTTCTGTTTGCTAAATCTTCCCACTACACCGGAGGGGCCTCTGTGAGGGTAAGAATTCAGTTAAAGTGCTTTGATGAAGAGGTGATTGCTGTATAAGTTTCTGTTTGCTACCTATAGCCATTTAGTCACTCTCGTAATTCTTCATCTGACCTCACTAATTGAAATAACAGAAGGTACACGCAAAATAGTCTCTGCTGTCTCATCATCCTTGCCGTTATGTTCTATGAAAAGTGGCTTACTCAAAAATTAAGGATATATACATTGAGCTAGGCAACATCATAGTCCTCAAAACAAATCAGTAAATGTACACACTCAGAATTTAGCCGCATTTAATATCCAGTAGTAATTATGTGTCTGAAATTATTATTCTACTACTCACCATAAAACTATCGATTCCTAAGCCTCTGTACTGTGTACAAGGCACGCATAACCACACGTAGGTGACCATGTGGTACCACTACTCATCACAAAGAACACACACAAAATAATCATGATAAAACAACTAATTACTTTCACTTGCCTATGTTACCTGTCGCAACGGTTGTACGTCGATAAAGAGATATGTTAATGAGCAATGACAACTGTGAGGACTGGTTCCCGCACTTGGCGCAAAACACACATCCCCACTAGCTACAAAGAAAATGAGTCCTAAATTCAACATTCAATTCCGGAGAACTATCTCACGTTAACTTAAAATCCGTTAAATAATAAGTGGAGCAAAGGTTCTTACTGGATCCCAACAATTTCTGAAGTTTAATGTTGGTTACCACACGTGGTACGAACCGCTTATGCAAACTCACGTTACAAAGAAAAACCCTTGAAATACCAAAATAGACCCCGTTTAACTATTCCGATTATCTTTCCCACACATACAGCAGACATTTAGAGGCGATTACGAAGCAATAAATCCTGAAATTCAATGTCTTAAGGCACTTACAGAGTTTGGATCGAAGTCCGCTCGGCGCTAGTACACAAAGAAAAGATTGTCAATTCCAACAAAAGCTTGTAGAACCGTAAATGAAAATGAATCACTGTACGCGACCTTCTTACTTATAAATACTTAAATGAAGATTCCCTGACGCAAGTGTGCCACGCTGAACGACAGAACCACTCTTAGCTGTTAACTTACGATAAGCTAATCAGTCAGAAGCACAAAAATCACTAAAAATTTTTTTTTCAGGTGACTATCAACAGCATCAATACGCTCGGAGAAATGCATGACATACTCTGTGCTGTCATACAATATGTTTATTCGCAGTCGGTTTCGATTATGGATGATCTCCACAATCCTAGCACAAAAATGGAAACAAAGTGGAATCTGTGAATATCAAAACAATTGCAATTTCATGAGAATTATTAGTCGTAAAAATTAATTGCACTTACGAAAAATACAAATAAAAAGCATGGAAATACCAAAATGACTATTTTTCGTATGTACAATTAATTTTTCCGACTAATAACTCTCATGAAAATGTAATTTGTGTTGATATTCAAAGTTTTCGCATTGTTTCCATTTTCGTGCTAGCACTACGAAGATGAACCGTAATCGAAACCGGCTTTGAATAAATATATTGTAAGACAGCACAGTGTGCGTATCATTCATTTCTCCTAAAAAGATCACTAAATTTTCAAGCATTTCACTGTTAACGGTAACTTTAACTAGAAAGTTATGAATCCGATCAGTGATAATGTAGCTCATTTTGCTACCCAGTTTCCTTACCAGCTGGACTTCTGACGTGGAGACATCTACACACTGGGCCCTCCACTTACACAGTAGCGAACATGACGAATCCCCGGGCCAACGTCTCGCCGAATTGAATCACTGCGAGGAAGATTTCTCCCAGTGGCTCAGCGACCTCCCTCCCTCTATACGACTGATACTTGGGTAGAACCTCTTTGTTCAGCCTTTTCCACTGATCTTTATTTGCAAACTACGAACTTCTACGTGTCTTTGGTTACTTATCTGCTTTCTGATGTTTCCACAAACATACCGGGTGATCAAAAAGTGAGTATAAATTTGAAAACTGAATGAACCACACAATAATGTAGATAGACAGGTAAAAACTGACACACATGCTTGGAATGACATGGGGTTTTATTAGAACAAAAAAAAAAGTTCACAAAATGTCCGACAGATGGCGATGGACAGTAAAACTGCTACCGTAACGGGTGACAGGTACGCCGATATGTTACAGAATCGCATCATCCCCAGCCTGGCTGATAAACAACTGCTGGAACGTACGATGTTTATGCAGGATGGCTCTCCACCCCAGATTGCTAGACGCGTGAAAGATCTCTTGCGCGCGTCGTTTGGTGATGATTGTGTGCTCAGCCGCCACTTTCGTCATGCTTGGCCTCCCAGGTCCCCAGACCTGAGTCTGTGCGATTATTGGCTTTGGGGTTACCTGAAGTCGCAAGTGTATCGTGATCGACCGACATCTCTAGGGATGCTGAAAGACAACATCCGACGCCAATGCCTCACCGTAACTCCGGACATGCTTTACAGTGCTGTTCACAACATTATTCCTCAACTACAACTATTGTTGAGGAATGATGGTGGACATATTGAGCATTTCCTGTAAAGAACATCATCTTTGCTTTGTCTTACTTTGTTATGCTAATTATTGCTATTCTGATCAGATGAAGCGCCATCTGTCAGACATTTTTTGAACTTTTGTATTTTTTCTGTTCTAATAAAACCCCATGTCATACCAAGCATGTTTGTCAATTTGTACCTCTCTATCTACATTATTCCGTGACTTATTCAGTTTTCAAATTTATACTGACTTTTTGATCATCCGGTATTTCCAACCATTCATGCATTTGAAAGGAAAGGAAAGATAGGGTAAAGAAAGTTTGACTGAAAGAATAAAACACGGTTTATTAGCATTTCCATATCCTACTGACGAAGGTGTGACGACATTTTAACTTGTAGCTTCTCATTCTCCTATCATAATCAGTGCTATAATCATCCCCATAACCTCAAATGGAGGTACTATCAGTACTACATGCTCATTTGAAAACCAAATCATCAATGCGTCTCAATGAACAATTAGATTTTCGCGAAAAATATCTTTACGACCTTTTTGACGAAATTTTATAATAAAAGCACCTACTCTTTTGTTTTAAAATATAAGACTAGTTATACCCATGGCAAAAGCTATGTATGTAAAATATGCTGTACAACATATAAAAATTTTATTAAATTGACATTGATTATTATAAAAACTATTAGATCAAAAAATGGCTCTGAGCACTATGGGACTTAACATCTTAGGTCATCAGTCCCCTAGAACTTAGGACTACTTAAACCTATCTAACCTAAGGACATCACACACATCCATGCCCGAGGCAGGATTCGAACCTGCGACCGTAGCAGTCCCACGGTTCCGGACTGCAGCGCCTAAAACCGCAAGACCACCGCGGCCGGCAACTATTAGATCGATGAGTTCTAAAAATTTAATCAGCGGTCTCATCAGTTATTGAGACATACATAATGCGGAACGTACTCTTGGCTGCTACCCTACTGCTACAAAGAATATTGCTATGAAAACTACAATTAAAGTAAGACGATTCTGCAACATCCAACAAAGATGCAATTGTGATGTAGGCGACTCGGTATAATCGATATATACCACAACTACAAGGACTTTCACATCTTTGTTGTTACTGACACTGTAATAGTATTAAGGTTGTCCATAGAGGGCACAACTATTACACATCGTAGTTTACTGTTTTCATCTAAAACATAAATAAGCTGTACACATACTAACTATCTGTTAATCAGACATTTTAAATGGATCCATTTTATGTTATTAGTGTATTTCCTACTTTTATACTTTGACGATGGCGTCATATTATGAACGCCGATTGGCAGTTGTGAAGTAATGTGACAGGAAGTAGGCGGAGCCTCTGCATATTTAAGCTCATGCTCAGCACTCATAACCATCAGTTGACTTCGTAGCAGCGAGGAGAGCTCCGCCTACCATCCTGAGGGAGCCATGGGTATAATTAATTTTATTTTATCTTGTTAAAATTTTGACGTCATTAGACACTTTCATTTTATTTAAAGATTGGTTTCTAGTATTTCCTAAAATTAATCCACAGTCTAATGATGGTTATGTAAAAATAACCGAAACCGGTCACCTATCTCATTGAAACATAAATGGTGTGATCAAGACTGAACTTTAGTCAAAATATAATAATCTATTGATCACTGTATTCCAAAAATGTTTACTAAAATTGTGTAAACATTTCTGTTCCTTCATATTATTGACATATAGGATATGTCCATAAGGTTTCCCTTCTTCATTGTATCAAGAGTTATTAGACTGTATTTTTCGTTTATAATTCTGTGTGCGCCGCGTATCGTGTTTTAAATTTTCTTCCAGTTTGTCCACTGTAGCTAACTTTACAGCCAGAAGAATAGATTTTCGATACTTCAGTATTTTGTACAATTCAGTATTAAAACTGAAACCGGTCGCGGAGTGAAATTAAGAACTTCCTGGAAATCGTGGCGGTTATTCATCAGTTAAATGTGTAAGCCATCGAAGACTTCCTTAAAAGTTTGTATAGGTGTCGAGATGACCAGAAACGTAGACAGCTAAAAATAAAATTAACATTTAGGATGCAAATTCAGGTGGTGTATAAAAAAAGGTAGAGGCACAGGAATGAGTTTCAGCAGAAATGATAACACAAAATTATTCACGGAATGTCGCCTGAGTAAGAATGCTAGTAATGCTCAGCTTCAAAAGAAAAGAGATAGAAATAATTTTAAACGTATGATCCCCATCTCTGTAATGTTAGGACCTATCTACTAAACTTGTCACCAAATGTTGTTGTTGTTGTGGTCTTCAGTCCTGAGACTGGTTTGATGCAGCTCTCCATGCTACTCTATCCTGTGCAAGGTTCTTCATCTCCCAGTACCTACTGCAACCTACATCATTCTGCATCTGCTTAGTGTATTCATCTCTTGGTCTCCCTCTACGATTTTTACCATCCACGCTGTCCTCCAATACTAAATTGGTGATCCCTTGATGCCTCAGAACATGTCCTACCAACCGATCCCTTCTTCTGGTCAAGTTGTGCCACAAACTTCTCTTCCCCTCAATCCTATTCAATACTTCCTCATTAGTTACGTGATCTACCCATCTAATCTTCAGCATTCTTCTGTAGCACCACATTTCGAAAGCTTCTATTCTCTTCTTGTCCAAACTATTTATCGTCCATGTTTCACTTCCATACATGGCTACACTCCATACAAATACTTTCAGAAAGGACTTCCTGACAGTTAAATCTATACTCGATGTTAACAAATTTCCCTTCTTCAGAAACGCTTTCCTTGCCATTGCCAGTCTACATTTTATATCATCTCTACTTCGACCATCATCAGTTATTTTGCTCCCCAAATAGCAAAACTTCTTTACTACTTTAAGTGTCTCATTTCCTAATCTAATTCCCTCAGCATCACCCGACTTAATTCTACTACATTCCATTATCCTCGTTTTGCTTTTGTTGATGTTCATCTTATATACTCCTCTCAAGATACTGTCCATTCCATTCAACTGCTCTTCCAAGTCCTTTGCTGTCTCTGACAGAATTACAATGTCATCGGCGAACCTCAATGCTTTTATTTCTTCTCCATGGATTTTAATACCTACTCCGAATTTTTCTTTTGTTTCCTTTACTGCTTGCTCAATGTACAGATTGAATAACATCGGGGAGAGGCTACGACCCTGTCTTACTCCCTTCCCAACCACTGCTTCCCTTTCGCTCCGTGTATTTTACCCCTGCCACCTTTAGAATTTGAAAGAGAGTATTCCAGTCAACATTGTCAAAAGCTTTCTCTAAGTCTACAAATGCTAGAAACGTAGGTTTGCCTTTCCTTAATCTTTCTTCTAAGATAAGTCGTAAGGTCAGTATTGCCTCACGTGTTCCAGTATTTCTACGGAATCCAAACTGATCTTCCCCGAGGTCGGCTCTTACTAGTTTTCCATTCGTCTGTAAACAATTCGTGTTAGTATTTTGCAGCTGTGGCTTATTAAACTGATAGTTCGGTAATTTTCACATCTGTCAACACCTGCTTTCTTTGGGATTGGAATTATTATATTCTTCTTGAAGTCTGAGGGTATTTCGCCTGTTTCATATATCTTGCTCACCAGATGGTAGAGTTTTGTCAGGACTGGCTCTCCCAAGGCCGTCAGTAGTTCCAATGGAATGTTGTATACTCCGGGGGCCTTGTTTCGACTCAGGACTTTCAGTGCTCTGTCAAACTCTTCACGCAGTATCGTATCTCCCATTTCATCTTCATCTACATCCTCATCCATTTCCATAATATTGTCCTCAAGTACATCGCCCTTGTATAGACTCTCTATATAGTCCTTCCACCTTTCTGCCTTCCCTTCTTTGCTTAGAACTGGGTTTCCATCTGAGCTCTTGATGTTCATACAAGTGGTTCTCTTTTCTCCAAAGGTCTCTTTAATTTTCTTGTAGGCAGTATCTATCTTATCCCTAGTGAGATAAGCCTCTACATCCTTACGTTTGTCCTCTAGCCATCCCTGCTTAGCCATTTTGCACTTCCTGTCGATCTCATTTTTGAAACGTTTGTATTCCTTTTTGCCTGCTTCAATTATTGCGTTTTTATATTTTCTCCTTTCATCAATTAAATTCAATATTTCTTCTGTTACCCAAGGATTTCTACTAGCCCTCGTCTTTTTGCCTACTTGATCCTCTGCTGCCTTTACTACTTCATCGCTCAAAGCTACCCATTCGTCTTCTACTGTATTTCTTTCCCCCATTCCTGTCAATTGTTCCTTTATGCTCTCCCTGAAACTCTGTACAACCTCTGGTTCTTTCAGTTTATCCAGGTCCCATCTCCTTAAATCCCCACCTTTTTGCAGTTTCTTCAGTTTTAATCTACAGGTCATAAACAACAGATTGTGGTCAGAGTCCACATCTGCCCCTGGAAATGTATTACAATTTAAAACCTGGTTCCTAAATCTCTGTCTTACCATTATATAATCTATCTGATACCTTTTAGTATCTCCAGGGTTCTTCCATGTATACAACCTTCTTTCATGATTCTTAAACCAAGTGTTAGCTATGATTAAGCTGTGCTCTGTGCAAAATTCTACCAGGCGGCTTCTTCTTTCATTTCTTAGTCCCAATCCATATCCACCTACTACGCTTCCTTCTCTCTCTTTTCCTACACTCGAATTCCAGTCCCCCATGACTATTAAATATTCATCTCCCTTCACTATCTGAATAATTTCTTTTATTTCATCATACATTTCTTCAATTTCTTCGTCATCTGCAGAGCTAGTTGGCATATAAACTTGTACTACTGTAGTAGGTGTGGGCTTCGTATCTATCTTGGCCACAATAATGCGTTCACTATGCTGTTTGTAGTAGCTTAACCGCATTCCTATTTTCCTATTCATTATTAAACCTACTCCTGCATTACCCCTATTTGATTTTGTGTTTATAACCCTATAGTCTTGTTCCTCCTGCCACCGAAATTCACTAATTACCACTATATCTAACTTTAACCTATCCATTTCCCTTTTTAAATTTTCTAACCTACCTGCCCGATTAAGGGATCTGACATTCCACGTTCAGATCCGTAGAACGCCAGTTTTCTTTCTCCTGATAACGACATCCTCTTAAGTAGTCCCCGCCCGGAGATCCGAATGGGGAACTATTTTACGTCCGGAATATTTTACCCAAGAGGACGCCATCATCATTTAATCATACAGTAAAGCTGCATGCCCTCGGGAAAAATTACGGCCGTAGTTTCCCCTTGCTTTCAGCCGTTCGCAGTACCAGCACAGCAAGGCCGTTTTGGTTATTGTTACAAGGCCAGATCAGTCAATCATCCAGACTGTTGCCCCTGCAACTACTGAAAAGCATGCTGCCCCTCTTCAGAAACCACACGTTTGTCTGGCCTCTCAACAGATACCCCTCCGTTGTGGTTGTTCCGACGGTACGGCTATCTGTATCGCTGAGGCACGCAAGCCTCCCCACCAACGGCAAGGTCCATGGTTCATGGGAAAAGCAGTTGAAAAGTCATTGGATTTTGATCAGGTTCTCGTTTTAGAGGCGGATACGGCTCAACGGATGTTTTTAAAGTAGTGAATGAAATACAGAACAGAACGAATTACCAATCTGCCTCCGAGCATAGAATTTAAGAACCTATTGCAACTAATCTTTACTAACAGTTCTTGTTAAACAAGAAAATTATTCAACTTAAGTTAGTATACTAAAATGTGTACACATCATTGTTGCTACTTGCATTACGCTTCATCAGAATAGTGGAAAATTCGGAATTGCAACAGGAGTGATGCAAAAAGATATCGTGTCACCAAAACTATTCTCAGGCATCCCAGAAGAAATTTTCAGATCCATGAATCCAAAAGAAGATGAATGTACGCATTCATGTCAATGAACCGCCTTCACTTGGTTCATGAGGCTATTGGTTGCCGTTGTGCAAATAAGCTCCAACAAAGGAACTAAGGACATAACTAGTTAGAAAATAGGTCAGGAAATCGATTACAATAAGACTAAAAAATTTAGAATGGCCACATAAAGGAGGAATCAGCGCGAAACACCACGGACACATAGAGAAAGTAGATACAATTTTGAATTTAGATCACTAACGAAAACTACTGGGTGAGTAGCAATATAAAGAAGCACAAGAGCAAAAATAGCCTGAACTGCTTTTTATAAACTGAACAGGGTGTTGAAACTTAATCCTCCAGGTTCCCTGAAACGGAAAGATCACAGTGTGAATTAGCAGTTACGTCTAATGATACTGAAAAATGTTGTATAAAAGAAAACTACTGCATTTCTGAAGGTTACTAAGCGAGTAGTGGAGATTACTAAGACAGGCAGGATTCGAAAAATGGACTAGGGAACTAATCAGGAATGGAGGGTATAATTATAAATGTTATAAAAATGGAATTGAGGTGACATGTAGCTAGGTGGACGGATGTAGAGTGGATCCAGAAAGTTCTTCAATAGATTCCAAAATGTAAGAAGACTAAGACGATAACGTAACTGGTGGTGGGTAGATGACACCAGAAAAACTGTAAAAACAACGCGTATCCATACTGCTAGAGACCACAGTTAATGGTAAAAACTAGAAGATGGCTAGATCCACATCTGGGTGCCAAATGGCTGGGAATTTTGTATATGTAATTCAATCATGATGCTGAATAGCGGTGTAACTGCCTGTGGATGAAGATAAAAATGCAAGCCTCCACTTTAGGCCAGGAACGTGAGAACCATGGTCGAAAATAACCCCAGATAACCGGAATAGTTCGCAGGATTGCTTAAAATTTTATTTATTGCTTTGTACACTTGTACATATGATTATTAAACTGAACCTTGTTTTTCACCTGTGATGAAACCAGACTCCTATAAAGAGACACAGATCTTTCAGTTTTTTAATATTTCTTTTGAAATGCTTAGGGATACGTATCCCACTGATAATGTTTCGCTGTTATAAACTGTAAGCATTAAACTGTTCATAGACCGAGTACGTCATTCACCAAAATAGGCTTGATGGTAAATGAAATATGACCTCGTAATTACATTCCAATTTTCACAAATTTTACCTGTTGATTCGTTGTAGCGTTCGTTTTCCGTTTTATAATGCATTGAATGGCTAAGCAGGAATGGCTAGAGGACAAATGTAAGGATGTAGAGGCTTATCTCACTAGGGGTAAGATAGATACTGCCTACAGGCAAATTAAAGAGACCTTTGGAGAAAAGAGAATCACTTGTATGAATATCAAGAGCTCAGGTGGAAACCAAGTTCTAAGCAAAGAATGGAAAGCAGAAAGCTGGAAGGAGTATATAGAGGGTCTATACAAGGGCGATGTACTTGAGGACAATATTATGGAAATGGAAGAGGATGTAGATGAAGATGAAATGGGAGATATGATGCTGCGTGAAGAGTTTGACAGAGCACTGAAAGACCTGAGTCGAAACAAGGCCCCGGGAGTAGACAACATTCCATTAGAACTACTGACAGCCTTGGGAGAGCCAGTCCTAACAAAACTCTACCATCTGGTGAGCAAGATGTATGAGACAGGCGAAATTCCCTCAGACTTCAAGAAGAATATAGTAATTCCAATCCCAAAGAAAGCAGGTGTTGACAGATGTGAAAATTACCGAACTATCAGTTTAATAAGTCATAGCTGCAAAATACTAACGCGAATTCTTTACAGACGAATGGAAAACTGGTAGATGCCGACCTCGGGGAAGATCAGTTTGGATTCCGTAGAAATACTGGAACACGTGAGGCGCTACTGACCCTACGACTTATCTTAGAAGAAAGATTAAGAAAAGTCAAAAATACGTTTCTAGCATTTGTAGACTTAGAGAAATCTTTTGACAATGTTGGCTGGAATACTCTCTTTCAAATTCTGAAGGTGGCAGGAGTAAAATACAGGGATCGAAAGGTTATTTAAAATTTGTACAGAAAACAGATGGCAGTTATAAGAGTTAGAGTCGAGGGACATAAATGGGATGTAGTGGTTTGGAAGGGAGTGAGACAGGGTTGTAGCTTCTCCCCGATGTTATTAAATCTGTATACTGAGCAAGCAGTAAAGGAAACAAAAGAAAAGTTCGGAGTAGGTATTAAAATCCATGGAGAAGAAATAAAAACATTGAGGTTCGCCGATGACATTGTAATTCTGTCAGAGACGGCAAAGGACTTGGAAGAACAGTTGAACGGAATGGACAGTGTTTTGAAAGAAGGGTATAAGATGAACATCAACAAAAGCTAAACGTGGATAATGGAATGTAGTCGAATGAAGTCGGGTGATGCTGAGGGAATTAGATTAGGAAATGAGACACTTAAAGTAGTAAACGAGTTCTGCTATTTGGGGAGCAAAATAACTGATGATGGCCGAAGTAGAGATGATATAAAATGTAGACTGGCAATGGCAAGAAAAGCGTTTATGAAGAAGAAAAATTTGTTAACATCGAGTATATATTTAAATGTCAGGAAGTCGTTTCTGAAAGTATTTGTTTGACGTGTAGCCATGTATGGAAATGAAACATGGACGATAGATAGTTTGGACAAGAAGAGAATAGAAACTTTCGAAATGTGGTGCTACAGAAGAATGCTGAAGATTAGATGGGTAGATCACATAAATAATGAGGAGGTATTGAATAGAATTGGGGAGGAGTTTGCGGCACAACTTGACCAGAAGAAGGGATCGGTTGGTAGGACATGTTCTGAGGCATCAAGGGATCACCAATTTAGTATTGGAGGACAGCGTGGAGGGTAAAAATCGTAGAGCGAGACCAAGAGATGAATACACTAAGCAGTTTCAGAAGGATGTAGGCTACAGTAGGTACTGGGGGATGAAGAAGCTTGCAAAGGATAGAGTAGCATGGAGAGCTGCATCAAACCAGTCTCAAGACTGTAGACCACAACAACAACAATGCACTGAATAAAACTGACTTACAGACTATAACTTTGCATAATGTATTTCTACGCTTAAAAATTACACAGGATTGTGTATATTCAAAAAGAATCACATCACCACTTACGAAGTTTAAAATCTTACTCGCTGAAAACATTAATATAAAAGATTCTAGATGTAGCGCATTCAGGGAAAATGGATAATTACGTCGTTCTTCTAAGTAACGCCGTAAAAACTGAATAGATTTAAGAAACAAGAAAAGAGATCTGTAACATTAATTTTATTTATAGTGCTAATTGTTAGAGTGAGGAGGACATGATTTACTTTTGAATAAACAGGATCAGGGTGTAACATTTGCAGAAAATGATGACTTCTTTGTCAGATAACTCACTTGTGTTGTGGGATAGGCTGTAAAAATTACACCCCTTGCCTGTAATTATCGAGTTTTTAGTCTACGCCTGTATTTGCCAGAACGCTTTCCAAGCAGTTCTATGATGATTCATGAAGAAATCGTGTACACTTCGTACCCTTTCCTATATAACCACATACTGCTTCACTTCGGTTGAAACAATTCAATATCCATTAACGAAAACTTCCTACGGGACTTAGTCTGCTATTGATGAAAGCCAGCAGCCAATAACTGGAATCTTATGACCCCATACAGTGGGATCCAAGCCATGTCCACGCAACAACTGTATTAAGAAAAATGATCTCAAGGACCACTGACGAGAACCTCCTGGTCACTCAGTAGGAGTGTAGCGAAGTTGAAATTGCTCTTCACTAATGATATGATGAAGAGAATTAAGTGCATTTCGTTCGGTGAACTCAGTCAATGAGAGAAACCAGTTTATGAAGGTGCAATGAACTTTTTTCCTGCAGCATTTACTCAGTCACCATTAGCATGATACCTTTTGAATAACTCTGCAGGAATTTGCGTCTCTTCACCTATACCAAACTCTTACGAAATTTGTTTGTGTTGTAGAACCGCACCTACTGAAGATGGTTAAAAACAAAACTTTTGTCTCTCACTACTGTGTACATGTCAGATAGCCTTACGGAACAGATCACGTTATCTAACATTTCTTTGCCAGGCTTCGTAAAACAGAAGAACGTTTTGATAAACACATTTGTATACGCAAAGTTTTCAGTCGGATTTTAGAGAATGAAATACTGTTGCATGGAAATTGAGAAGCTCGTAAAATACCTGTAGATTCCAGACATTATCAAACTAAGTTTAATGCTGGACGCCTTTCAGCTACACATAAATGTTTTTCTTTACACGCGTTATCTACTCCTGGCAGCCTATCATGCCATAGAAAACGATCTCCCCGCCCCCCCCCCCCCCAATATATTCATGTCTAAAATGATCAGAATATTTCAGTGTAATATCGAGTGTGGCGTAATATTTTTAATCATGATGGTACCTACGAACATAAACTGCATCACGATATACACCACAAATAAAAACAGAACCAAATAAAAAATTAAAATGCTGAAGAATCAGTTACGAAGTAAACAGTACGTTTTATGGATGCTAAAGAACCAGGCCTAAGGAGGGAGTCGAGCAACAGCTTAAACTGAACAACTTGTAGTTGTACTGATCTGTAAGGAAGACTGTGTCTTTTGGAAGGAAGGATCCAATAGGGAGGTAGCAGAAACAGGCGGGCAGCAGGAATAGGCAAACGTTCTGCCTTGCACTTGCGCGATAATTTATAATACATTGAACTCTGAATTCTGGACGCTACAAAAGTGACAAAAATCGAACTATAAGCTGGGGTGACCTTGTGAGGAAACAGTTAGAGGATTGCTGACTGTCGACCAACCTCCTCAAATGTTATTGTGGTCTTCACTCCGAAGCACAATTTGAAGAGCAAAATAACAAAACACTTTAACATAGCATTGAAAATAATATCTAGTTAATTTCAAGCGCAGCTGCGAAATACTTGGTGCAAATCTACATGCATTCCACAACTGTGTACAACAATGAAAAACTGCAACTACAAAGGAAATTCTTTCTATAATTACATGCTAGCAATAAACAAAAGCTACACTAATTACACAAACTACAAGAAAAAATCAGAAGATTCCAGTGAGGTATCCTGGCAGGGTCGCCATATGAAACGTCCCCTTTGAACAATTATACAAGACTGTGCTTAAACTGACACACAATATTCTTAGTGCAACGCAATCTGACTTTCAAAAATCCCTACAAAAGAATGGCCCTGACTAACATTAACCTTTCACAAATCACTTACCTCACAAAAATCTTCGTTACTCGAACTACTGCAATACAGCGAGCGCCACTACTGCCAGCTAAATAAAAGATTCAAACTACTGAAGGCACTAACTACTGATAGGCATAGTTAGCAAATGAAAGATTTTAATAGAGAACAAACAATGTATTTACCTTAATAGTGTTGAAAAATCATAATATACATAGCAGTTCATGACATCCAGTCTTACAAATTTCCAAACTCCGCCATTTCTCTCCCCACATCCACCACTGCTTGCGGCTCACCTCCAACTGCGCAACGTTACGCGCTGTTCACATCCAGCTTCCGCTGCCCAACACTACAATGGCAGACAACAATGCAAACTAGCCACAGACTGCACACAGCACAGCCAGTGATTTTCATACAGAGCGCTACTTAACGTTGCCAATAAGAAAACATAAACAGCCTACTTACTTAGCCCCCATGCTCCCCACCAAATATTTTACAAATTGTTTTGGGCAGTGGCCAATAATGATTTGAAGAAATTTTTCATAATTACAATACCAAAGAAATCAAATGCACACACTTATTGATACAATGTTGGTCAAAAGCTAAAATTTTCTCACAGTCCATAAAGACAGTCCTGATCGTTCATCACAGCAAAATAGCAGTGTTTTTCTCAAAGTCTGAGCAGTAGAAGAAAATGCACACGGAAGTAGTGGATTTCCATGCAGTCTTGAAGAAGTAGTGTTGTCCTTCCAACGAAAAGACAGTGCTGACTCTTGACATGCAGACAGGTAATGGGCCACAACAGAGCAAACCCACCGCAGAGTCAGTCGAAGTTTTGAAGAATATTGGTAGGTAGGTCATCACAGAGTAGACCCACTGTAGCCCTGGTAGAGATTACGGTATTGGTGGGCCACCAGAGGTGCACACCCACTGCAGTCCTCGTAGAAATAATGGTATTGATGGATCATCAAAGGTGTAGACCCACTGTAGTCCTTGTAGAGATGGTCAGCAGCCATCTGCTGCGACTGTGCAGGTGCACAATCACCATCGAAGAGTCTTGCAGACAATATAGCAAGTCCATAACAACCACTTGCGCACTCACAAAGTTTTTGGAATTGTCCTTAGAACCAGCAATGCTGTTATCCAGTCCCTTGCTGAATTTTTAACACACGTGCAAACACTAACAGTCCCTACTTCTCACATATTGTCCATATACTATGACCAACAGAAATGTGTGCAGTGAAATGGAACTTACAAGTTACTTAATTTGATGAACTGGTGTCAATTACAATTTTATAATATAAGAAAACAATAACAAACGTACAAAATACATCATTAAAGAACATAACAATACAGATGACATTTGTAGTAATATGGGCTTTACAAAAGAATAGAAATAACATATACATCAGTGTCACAGTAATTATGACGTAAGTACATACATGAAAGATCAGAATTACTTTTGAAACATCAACTTCACACATGAGCAACAAAACAGAACAGATAAATAATGTCTAAACATCTTTACAAAGTAAATAACATATTATAAATGCAAATTATATTTGAGGATAACAGTATTCCTCATCATAGTGAATATAGCTTAGTACTAGAAAAATTCTACAACATAAGTCTCATCAGATAAACACATAAAGACATGAAGTACACAAATACACAAGGGTACACGAACACATAGCATAATAATACAAAAGGAAAGGACAAGGTTTGTTTTACTGCAGTATTTTGAAAACAAAACTTTCTTTACCTCTTGGAGATCTCCCTTCATTCATCATTATTCCCAAAAAGTCCTATCAATACCTGCTTTCTGTATTCTATTCATATTTCATTCAAAATAATTATTTCTCAGTGCACAATACTCAGATTTGCCAACTCTGTTTCATATAACTTCTCAATGAATTCTTTCCCCATTCTTCATAGTTAGTTTCTTATATAGTATCCCCCCTCTTAAGCTAACTTAAATCTACTGAGCTCAGTTGCTAAACTAAGGGACGAGGCAATGCAGCAGCATAAAACAATTAATACAAACAGCAATGAAAAAAAATGGAAATTGTCAAAGCAAGCTACAGTAAATCTAAATTACCAAGGAATGCAACATTACAACTGATATGAGCCAATGTGCAGCAACAAGAAAAATAAATCAGTAGTAAAACTAGCTTAACAGAGTAATACAAAGTGAAATTTAGTAGCACTATGCCTGGCAAACAGCAGCAGCCAATGCAATAACTTATGTCTAAACATGACATAGCTCAAGCAGAAAAAATATTACAGTAAAAATGGCCTAATACCTATGTCACATCTTAACACTAGAGTGATGCATCACAAAAACTTCCTCTGCAAGAAAGTTACCAACTCATTCAAAAATTATTTATGCAATTCCTGTGGAGGGAAATGTCTATTTGTGCTCTCTTTTCTAAGAAAGTACATGTGAAACATATTCTTTACTGGGTCTGTAGACAGAAAATAGTGATATTAGTACATCTATTAAATTTATAATAACCAATGCTGCAGTGCAGCTAGAAACTAGATATTAAAGAAAATGAGCAAATATGTACAAAGGAAGGCATGAAACATCATTCATTAGACATATGGCATTTCATAAGGTAGTAAAAAAATCTCTCAACTAGAAAGACAGTAGTCATAATCAGGTGTATAGACATAAAATATTTCTCGTCATTTCATTAGACATTTCAGTAAATATCATAAATTAAGAGCTCCACAGTGCTATCATATGTTTTCAAGTTTGAGCGTGTCGTATTTGCGATGCTTTCTACAAAGGATGTCAATAGCGTGGATAATGGCCCATTTTTTTTTTTACCTGTGCCTCTGAAAGGCACACACAAATGGCTTTTTTCCAGGCGATTGTCGCACAGCTGGGTGCCCACGACGCATTACGTACAGGTGGTCACTTAACTTTCTTACCGAAATATTTATGACACCAGTTTGCACTACAGTGACAGTCTCATATACAAATAAAATTTCAGAAGTCGAGAAATTACAGTAGAAAAGTGTAGAAACAAAATCCTATAAATATAACAGTGTCCAAAAAATTTTCGACAGCATTGTAATACATTCACGCATTTACACACATTTCATAACTCTTAAAGTACGATTCTTGGTTTCCAACGTCCTTTTTCACACGTCACAGTCCCTAACCACTACTCATTATGCCTTACCTTATTACACATATACATATTCGTCGACACTTCTTCAATATTTCATCATAATAAATACGTAGCATAATCAAATTCCTCATTGATCATAAACATACCTCAGCAGCATAATACACATCGTCGTCGTAATAATAACATCATAACACCTCAGTCAAATCTTGAAAACGTCGTTGCTTTCTGCAATAATTTCAAAACCTAAAGAAAATTCTCTGCTCATTTAAATAGTGTCATCTACCTCAAACGTACTATAAAAATCATGATCCCATATCAAATATATCATTCAAAGCTCTCATAGTATCACAATGGTTCCGAAAAAATATGAACAGTTCACAAAGTTCAGACAAAATACAATTTCATAAGTGTGAAGTTATCCAACTATGTAATTACGTAAACATTTGTCACTGATGTAGTAAAAAAAATGTTTGTCTCTCAGTTAAATGATCAGATAGCTGTGTAATTCTATGTTAGAGAAATATGGTACCGATGTGTAAAGTTGTATAAGCAAATACCATATTAGCTAGGGCTCCTTGTGCTTGCCAAACACATGGTACACAAAGTAGGCGTGTACCCCCTGAGGATTAATGAATAATACCTTCAGGTGTTACAGATTACAGCAATGGAATGAAATGTATCACGGAAAACTTTTGTATCATTGTACTTCAGATATCTTTAAAAATAAATGTTTTAAGTACAAAATTAATCACTCAAATCCGTGTACTGTAGCGCTAAACTGTGCGTCTTGTTGTAAGATAATCTCTGTGGAAGTGTCGTAGTTATCGTCCTCTGTAAGTAAAGTTCTGCTGAAGTCAATGTACTCACCTCATCATAAACAAAAGTGAGATGCTTTGCGTATAGATATCGTAGATATTATGTTTATTGCTGTGATGAAGAAAGTACTATAATGTAACGTATTGTTGTGCTACGAAAAAGGCTGTCTAATTGTAGCTATACCACAACAGTTACTACTAAAACATGTTTTACTTTCCAGAATAATACAGAAAAACTGTGCAGATATAAAACAGAATCACTGCAAAAGCAACATTGTAAATTGTCACTCATTAGTAGCGTCGTGATAAAATCGTGTAGATGTCACATAAACTAACCACTGTGTCATCTGGTATCTCACAGAAAGTATTTTAAATCCAGAATGTATTCTCAAGTAAACCAAAATGTTGCATTAAAATCTCATTAGCAGTACTGGTAAATGTACTAAGTATGTGAGCCTTATAGTCGTTACGTAATCGTGCAACTAACAAGCTAGAATGTACACACACAATAACAGTGTGTCGTCTGTTCACAATAACAATGCATTCGCAATTTCTGTTTAAATAAGTTCTCTTGGTTCTTGACTGGATATTTAACTTCAAACATTGTTGCATATTAACAGATTCTAAGTCTGACACAGCATACTAGTAATGTAAAAAAGTTATACGGCAAAGACGAAGTTAAAAAGCAGATTGTCTTTCAATAAACGGTTTTACATGTGAAATGTTGTGTAAACCTTTACTCTTCCTAGTACGCAGAGTTTCAACTTCAACGCAATTATCAAGTGGTATACGTCGGATTCTGTAAGGTCCACTGTAAACTAGAAAGAATTTGTGACTCAAGTGTTTCTTCTTATGTGACAATGAATGTGCTTTAATGAGAACTTTCTGACCAATATATAATTTCTTTGCATTTGCTTTACCGTGTGGTTTTCTCCTTTTGTTTGCTGCAGATTTTATATTTTTAAGAGCCAGATCAATTATGTCTTTGTGTCGAAGTTTACGTGTATTCGGGAAAGGTACAAGCTCTCTGATTCTGTTCTGTGGATCGTCATTCTTCAGTACAGGTGGTAAAGCAGTGGAGTCATGAGGCATTTCATTCAGCACGTATTGAAATAAGTGTAAATATCTGTCCCAATGCTGATGCTTTCTGTGACAATAAAGTCTGCAAAGCTTATTGATTTCTTTCATAATCCGTTCGGAGGGGTTACAATGTGGTGAGTACAATGAAATAAAAACAGGTTTGATTTTATGATTCCGAAGCATGCGTGACCAAACAGCAGATCTGAATTGCGGTCCGTTATTTGAAATGACTTTACTAACGTGTCCTACTTCACGTAAAATTTTTTTAACAAAGGCTTTGGATACAGACCGTCCAGTGGCTTTACGTAACGGTGTGAAAGAAACAAATTTTGAAGTAAGTTCATCAGCGACTAGAACACACGAAAATCCATTAGATGTTCTGACAAGCGGTCCCAAGAGATCAACAGCAGCAAATTCTTTTAATTTAGAAGGAATGATAGGAAACAGCGGAGCACGATGGGAGATAGTAGATGGTTTCGCCTTTTGACAAAGTTTACAAATAGACAAGACTCTTCGAATTCTCTTTTCCAGATTGTTAAAATAACAAGTCGTCCGAAGAATATGATAACATTTTCGTGGACCAAAATGTGCGTAGCTGAAATGAATGTACCAAATGAGCTTATTAACAAAATCATCTGGAATGCAAAGTACCCATAGCTTGTCATCAACAGTGCAGCGTTTGAACAGTATGTTGTTTCTAACCAGGTAATAATGCCGAATCTGTGTGTGTGTCTTTTCATGCCATTTGCTTTTGATGTCTTTCCAAATCGGATCTTTATCTTGTTCATGAGCAATGTCCTTTAAAGATGTGGTGATGAAGTTTTCAAAGGCGACTTTCTGAATGTAAAGAATACTGAAATTTTTCTCGAGGTTGCCTTCTGTGTTACTTTTCTCAAGCCCAGCCGGTGCGCGTGACAGTGCGTCCGCAACAATGTTCTCCTTGCCTGGAATGTAGACTATCGTGAAGTGGAATTCTTGCACAAACAATGCCCAACGTTTTAACCTATTAAGATTTAATTTTGAAGACATAAGAAATTGTAATGCACGATGATCACTGTATACTTTTACGTGCTTACCAGAAAGAAAGAAACGGAATTTGTTAAATGCCCAAACGATAGCTAAAGCTTCTAATTCAGTAACGGAATAATTTTTATCAGATTTTGTTAGCGCTAGACTAGCAAAAGAAATGGTTTTCTGAATGGTAGTTGTTATTTTCTATGGCTTCTCGAAATAAATGGGCATCAGGACCGACTTTAGAAGAATCCGTGCTAAGGCAGAAATCTTGTGACAGATCTGGATGAGCTAGTATTGGCGAATTAAGTAGCGATTCTTTCAAAGAATTGAATTCCAACTGTGCTTGTTCGTCCCAGTTCCAAATAGTATTTTTTCCAGTGAGAGAACAAAGTTTTGGTGTAACTAGACTTTGCATATTCAGAAACCGACGGTAAAAATTTACGAGACCTAGAAAACTGCGGACTTGTTTTTTTGTGGATGGAACTGGATTGGCTCTGATTGCTTCTAACTTTTCAGGATCCGGCTGAATGCCTTCAGAAGAAATAATATGTCCCAAAAACCTCACCTTTGACCTACCGAATTCAGACTTTTCCAAGTTAACTGTAATTCCAGCTTCTGCAAAAATACGGAACAAACTGTTGAGGATGCGATTATGTTGTTCCCATGAAGCTTCTGCTATTAGAATATCGTCCACATATAAGGTGATGTGACGTTTTAAGAACTCAGGTAATATGGAATTTAGCCCGCGAATGAATGCTGCCGAAGAAATGTTCAAACCAAAAGGAAGTTTCCGAAACTGATAACAAACGCCGAAACAAAGGAAATCTGTGTATTTTCTACAGTCTGGATGAAGTTCGATCTGATAAAAGCTGGATCTGAGATCAATGGAAGACAACACTTTTACACCATTAAAATTTTGAAGTAGTCCTTCCAACGTTTGCGGCCTGTCTGTTTCAGGAATGATGATAGTATTGATTTGTCTCGAATCTAAGACAAGCCTGATCGATCCATTTTTCTTCTCAACAACATGTAATGGATTGTTGTATGAGCTTACTGCAGGCTCAATAATGCCCTCGTCAAGCATAGATTGTATTTCTGTTCTAACACGGTCCCTATAATGTGCCGGAATTACGTATGGTCTAACACAAAATTTAGTATGCTCACGAACACGAAATTGGTATTGAAATCCCTTGATTGTTCCTGTTTTGTGAGTAAAAACTGTGGAATGTGCTTGTAAAATCTCAAAAAGGTCTTGTCTATCAGTGTCATTACAGTTCTCAATTGTTTGAATTTTATTCTGAATTAACTCATTAGTATCAAATGCGCCGTCGATATTATCCCTGTCAGTACTTGCACTGTGATTGTTAGTGTCTAGTTCCGTAGAAAATTCCGAACTGTTGTCTAACAGAAGGTAAATCCGATTAATTTCCTCGTCGTGGTTTGAGAGCCAATCTTCAAATTTCAAAGCTATTGACTTACTTTCTTTCTCTAAACTTATTTCAGCATCGTGAAAGTTTAAGATTGCTTTGTATTCATTCAAAAAGTCTACTCCCAGTATAATTTCCGTCGACAATAATGGAACAATAATAAAGTTCATAGAGAAGCTGTGGCTTTGACAAAAGAATTCTAAGTTGGTTTGTTGGCGTACATCTACACTTTTTCCAAAGATTGCACCTTGTAATTTAATCTTACGTAACGGAAGTGTTCGATTTGTTGCATTTGCTAAAGGCTGTTTCACTAATTACTGAAATGGGACTGCCAGAGTCAAGTACTACCGTAAATTTTACGTCATTTACTGTAATGTGAATCACAGGATATGCAATGTTGTTATGTTTTCCGTCATGTTCCTGGAGTAAGATGTCCCTAATGTCTTCCATTTTTACGTAATTACTAGCAACGGCAGCTGCGTCGTCAGTTTCATAATCGTTTTGTGGCTGCCAGCGGTGTGAGTCATTGCCTATTGTCTCTTTGTTGGCGCACGTCGTTATTGGGATTTGGAGACCTAACTTCTGCAAATTCACTTTGTCGAGAGGGCCCTGCTCTATTTGAATCCCGCCAGTTCTGATGCAATTCAGGTCTGTCGTTACGATCATATCGTCTGTCGTCATGTCGGTAGATTCCATAGTTACTTTCTTGTCGGTCACGTGGTGGAGAACTTCTCCCTGAATCGTAACTGCGCCCTGGTCCGTTGCGTCTAAAGTTATTCTGTCTCCCTTGATAATATTTATTTTGGTTCCCATATTGTCTGTTTCTCTGATTGTCTCTGTGATAGTCATTACCGCGGAGAGGTGATCTTTCCCTGTAGTTATTACTACTCTCCCAACGGTTGTCATACGGGTGGTGTCTGTTTTGGTCACGATTTGTGTTGTGAGAATAGCCTTGTCGTGTCTAGTTATTATTTCTTTCATTGCGGAATTGCGACGGATGTGACCTGAAATTGTTGTGTTCCTGTTTTCGCGTTCCGCGATTATCAGTGTCAATTTCTAATTCTTATAAGAGTCCCTGAAAAGCTTCAATGCCGTCTTTGCAACGCCCTGCCAAAATAATATGTCGTAAATGTTCAGGTAATTTGATTAAGCAAATGCGGATGAGTTCTGAGGGGCTGTATGGGTTTGACAGGTACTGATTCTTGTGCAACATGTCTTCAAAATATTTCACAAGACTGGAGAATTCAGATTGTTCGAAATGTTTCATCATTATGATGCTATGTTTTACTCGGTCTTGTGTAGCTTGAGACCAATATGCTGAGAGGAAGGCATGGTAAAATTCTCCTTCACTGTGACAATCGTGAATGACCGATCGCATTCTTACAGCTGGTTCATTCTCTAAATAGCCACACATAAATTCTAATCTGTGCTCTAATGACCAGTTGGGAGGAAAACAATTGATGGAGCCACGCTTGTGGATGAATGTCGTTGTCAGAATTCTTAAACGTTTTAAATTTACGTGTTGTAATGAACATCTCATAGTCAAAATCATCACGTCGGCGAGTCGCATATCGGTCACTGTTACGTCGTTTCGGCGGTTCCATTTCAAAATTCGATGCACCTTGCCAATTTCTTTCATAATTTCCGAAATGTCCTGTGTTATTATTTTGTGGTTGTTCCGTATTTCTATATCCCTCTTCCCGTACTGGAGCGCGAGTGTCCTCTGAAATACGTAATTCTTGTATTACTTGTGCCAACTGATCTTGTACTTCCCGGATTTCTCTTTTGTACTGTGTATTGATTTGATTTTGATTTTGTTTGAATTTTCTAATTTGTTCATACTCTTCAGTGTCCGTGAAGGCTACAGGTCTTGTGTCATTCAGATCATCATCTACCTTTGTAGATAAGTTAGTGAACTGATCTGAAAGTTCGGCTACTTTATCCGTTAGTGAAATTATTTCCTCTGTGTGTTTTTCTGAACCAAGTTTCAGAGTGTCCATTTGTGTTGAAATCGTATCTACTGTGTCCTTTAAGTTTTCTGAGTTTTTACAAGTTGCGTAACCGAATCGGTAGATGCAACTGAGTCAATTTTAGCTTGCAAGCTGTCGTGATTTTCATGAACAATAGTTTGCAGTTCTTTTATGGCTGCTTCGTGATTCTGTAATGCATTTTCATGACGCGAAAAAATAGGTTGGAAATGCTCACAAATTTGTGTTTTTACGTCATTACAGACTTTTTGACATTTCGATTCAATGTTATGTAACTCAGTAGTTAAATCTTCATGTGTTTGTTCAAGTGTGGTGTCTAACTTCCGAAGATTTTGTTCCATTGCGTCTAACTGTTGCTGTGTTTGTCTCTGGTGTTGTTCCATTGTGTCTAACTTTTGAAGCTTTTGCTGTGTTTGTCTCTGATTTTGTTCCATTTGTTGCATTAATTGCAATAATAATGTATTAGTGTCTGGAGTGTGTTTCTCTATGCTTTTTGGCGGAGCATTTTCACCGGCAACATTCACGTTTTGACAAGCAGAAAATGTGTCTTGACTCATTTGAGAAAACGGTGAGGACCCAAAACCCGAGTCTACAGTATTTGCAATATTGTGTTCTGTCATTTCGGATTCCTGAGGCGAGCTGTTGCCGACCGATCGATCGATAATGCTTCCCTGTTCGCTAATTGTTTCACTGCCTACACCATTATTTGCAGCCCGCTCCATTTCCCTATGCGCAATTACCAAGTTACTACTTTGAACATTAGTTAATTCATTACTCTGCGGCGCTAACACACTGCTTTCGTCTTCACTGTCATTTCTCAGTTTACTTTGGAGCCTAGTATTACGTTTTTCACACGCCATTAATGTCACAATATTTCACACGACAACACAGAAAAGCACAATTTGAAGAGCAAAATAACAAAACACATTAACATAGCATTGAAAATAATATCTAGTTAACTGCAAGCGCAGCTGCGAAATACTTGGTGCAAATCTACATGCATTCCACAACTGTGTACAACAATGAAAAACTGCAACTACAAAGGAAATTCTCTCTATAATTACGCGCTAGCAATAAACAAAAGCTACACTAATTACACAAACTACAAGAAAAAATCAGAAGATTCCAGTGAGGTATCCTGGCAGGGTCGCCATATGAAACGTCCCCTTTGAACAATTATACAAGACTGTGCTTAAACTGACACACAATATTCTTAGTGCAACGCAATCTGACTTTCAAAAATCCCTACAAAAGAATGGCCCTGACTAACATTAACCTTTCACAAATCACTTACCTCACAAAAATCTTCGTTACTCGAACTACTGCAATACAGCGAGCGCCACTACTGCCAGCTAAATAAAAGATTCAAACTACTGAAGGCACTAACTACTGATAGGCATAGTTAGCAAATGAAAGATTTTAATAGAGAACAAACAATGTATTTACCTTAATAGTGTTGAAAAATCATAATATACATAGCAGTTCATGACATCCAGTCTTACAAATTTCCAAACTCCGCCATTTCTCTCCCCACATCCACCACCGCTGGCGGCTCACCTCCAACTGCGCAACGCTACGCGCTGTTCACATCCGCCGGCCGCGGTCGTCTCGCGGTTCTAGGCGCGCAGTCCGGAGCCGTGCGACTGCTACGGTCGCAGGTTCGAATCCTGCCTCGGGCATGGATGTGTGTGATGTTCTTAGGTTAGTTAGGTTTAAGTAGTTCTAAGTTCTAGGGGACTGATAACCACAGCAGTTGAGTCCCATAGTGCTCAGAGCCATTTTTTTGTTCACATCCAGCTTCCGCTGCCCAACACTACAATGGCAGACAACAATGCAAACTAGCCACAGACTGCACACAGCGCAGCCAGTGATTTTCATACAGAGCGCTACGTACCGTTGCCAATAAGAAAACATAAACAGCCTACTTACAGGCTCTCACGAAGGGTGCGATGCATAAATCACCTGTGTGAGATGGATTGGCGCTCGAATTTTATTGCGAATTTGCAGATTTAATGATGTCCAAATGCGTGTTGAATTATAATGAGTTACTGAGCCCTGGCACGTACGTCCCGTTGAAATTCAGGGTGGGACAGATTATACCAATACCGAAATCGGCAGGGAGTCTCAGCGCCCATCAATTCCCTGCGCTCACTATGCTCAATATTGACTATAATATCTTTGCGCGAATGTTGACTGCAAGGCTCAAGACTGTAATATGCAAGACGTCACCTCCAGATCAGGCTTGTCTAGGGGTTCGGAGCAACATCCATTCTATCGTAGGTAAATACCGTGACATCATTTTCCTGACGAAAGCTATTCGCATGGAAGCAGCGTTAGTATCAGTGGATTTTGATCTTGCCTTAGACTGGATCAAACATGACTTCCTTGATTCGACCAAGTGACGCATGGCAATACCTCTGGATTTTATTACCGTCCTCATGCGCCTTCTTCGCTGCACTCCTTCGACGGTGAGAGTCGATATTAGGGAGGTAGCAACGATTCCTGTTTGGAACTCAGTTTGGCAAGGATCTCCCTTGATTATGGTGCTGTTTGCAGTAGCGTTCGAATCATTGATGCAGACTCTTCGACTCTTACAGGTTTCCGACCCCGTGCGAGTTCTTCACGTGTCGTGCACATACCTACGGCTTGATGAAACACGCCTGGTCGGAGAACGAAGTAAGTAACGTGGTAGCCCCTCTTACTACGCACGGAGTAACAGGGTCAACATGAATAAAGCCAAGATTATGCACGTCGGACGGGTGGTGGACGCTCTGCACAGTCCGCTTACGACGGTGGACATCTTGCGATGCTTAGGAGTATTGTTCACCCGATCGCTACGGCTATTAGCGGCGGCGAGCTACCGACGTATGCTCCAGCATGTCCGACTGCACATACGCAACAATTCCCTCCGAACCCACGACCTACTCCAAAGATTAGAGTACACTAATGTTCATCTTGCCTCGCGACTGCCACACCTGGCACAGGTACTGCCAATGCCACATGGTATTGCTGACAGGTTAATGGTGGCCTTTGGATACTATGTCAACCAAGGGATGTTGTTTAAGGTCAAATACGAGACTTTAACTCTCCCAAACCAGCCTGGAGGACTTAATCTCACGAATGTGTGGTACAAGGCTCTAGCTGTATACCTGAGAGCGATGCTACGGACATGGAACCAACGGCAACACGCCATCACGTCGACGATCCTGGACATGCTTCTTGCCCCGCCCTTTGAACCACCATTGGCAATAGGCGCAATATCGCCTTCTTTTTCTCACGTCGAGCGATTCTTTGTTGATTTTAGTAATGTTCTATTAGACGCCTTCTACAGGAATCTCCACTACCCCTGAGATGTATTGATACTTGAGGCGTCATCATAGCAGCGATGTTGTCGAACTTAAATACCCAACGAGGGATTTACGACCGATTTGGTGAGCCTGTCCTCGCCAAGGCAGCGATATCGTCTTGGTATACACTAATTAACCACAAGACACTCACCCGCCGACGATTGCACGACATTCGCATCATAGATTCCCCGCTCTGCCTTATATGTGGCATGCAGGACACCGATGAACATTCTCTGCAGTGCGCTGAGGCAAAGGATGTTCGGCGGCTGACGCAACGCATCGTAGCACTCCTCCGACGCACCGACGACTCCATGATCACGACGGACGCATTACTTTTCCCAGACTCTGTCTTTTCCCCTTCACAGAAACCGTCGGCAATCGGCTGGAATGGAGGACACGCATTGCACTACGTGTTCTCGCGGACCGTGATATCGTACATGGACTATTGGCATTGTCTACTAGAACAGCACGAAGTCATCCGAGGTCACTCTGAATACAAAACGGACTTTCTGAACTTTCTAGGCAGCATATTTCATGACCCCCCGAAGCGGTGGGGGGTCCCAGATTTACGTAGTTTCGCGGAATAGGATGTGTCACTTTGGCCCTTTATTTCTTTCCTTTGTTTTTCATATGTGATTTTTTTTCCTGGGACATTAAAATTACAGAAAAAGTAACAAAAAAGGATTACATAAATGTACAATGTTTCCTTCCCGCTGCCTCTCTTCAAAAATGGTTCAAATGGCTCTCAGCACTATGGGACTCAACTTCTGAAGTCATTAGTCCCCTAGAACTTAGAACTAGTTAAACCTAACTAACCTAAGGACATCACAAACATCCATGACCGAGGCAGGATTCGAATCTGCGACCGTAGCGGTCTTGCGGTTCCAGACTGCAGCGCCTTTAACCGCACGGCCACTCGAGCACTACCCCTGCCCACGCTGTACCCAAAAAAAAAAAAAATAATAATAAAAAAAAAAATAAGACGATTCGAGTTCCGGTGGTGGATGAAATTTTCACTTGGGCCAGCAAGAGTGTAAAGTTCCTGATCACCAGTTTCTGTGCCACTGTTCAGGAGTAAACTGCAGACCTCTCCGTAGTGCCTCATGAAGTGAGGACATGCTACGCTGGTGTGCGCCCGGCGGTCCGCTTGGTGCTATTCGAGAGGAGTGGGCAATATGCCGGCACCCTCTCCCATGTCTCATCATCATCATACAACATTCATACTCGTACATTCGACACAAGTCTCATATATCCACAAGGAAAGGTGACAAAGTGCGCAGAGGAAGAGCACCCTTTTCGTCAGGCGTCTGAATCCATCCCTTGAGATATTCAGCCAACAAGTCAAAAGGCATTTACATTTTTTTAGATACTAACAAATTAATGTTTTTCGTATGGGCTTCTCTTGTTGTTCAGACTACATTTCACATCTTTTCTACTTCGCCATCATCAATTACTTTCTTTCCAAAGTAGCAAAACTCGTCTACTACGAGGACTTGCCTGAAAGAAATGCCTCAGAACTTTTTAGGCGAAAACTCTTAAAGTTTTTAAACAAAACGAACGGTATTTACATTCTCCATCTTCATTCTTCATGTCTGCATATTTGCAGTCCTCTGTCGCTAGATGCCATCGAATTGTAGCATGTGTCATGGAGGTGTGTAACGTAACTATGTCGGTACGTGAGAAACAGCATGCTGCAATCGAGTTTAGAATCCGAAAGTTCGTTAACATGGCGCACCATCTCCTTCAGCGTGATACTGCCAGACCACATACGAGTGCTATGACCAACAGTCCGACGCCTTGGGTTCACTGTCATCGATCATCCTCCATACAGTCCCGACTTGCCCAAATAAATTTTCATCTGTTTCAGAAACTTAAAGAACACCTTCGAGGACTCCACTTTGATAGCGATCTAACGGTGTAAGCAGGGGAGAGGTTGTGGCTCCGTCAACAAAGTGAAGCATTCTACAATGACGGTATCAACAAACTGGTCTCTTGTTGGGAGACATGTGTTCATCACCAGGGTGACTTTATTGTGATATAAATACGTAAACATGAAGAAAACAGATGTAGAATGTTAATTACACGTGTTTTATTTGAAAAACATTACGAATTTTCAAATAATTAAATCGAAGGAATTGGTTTTCTACATGCCCTCGTACTTTTGGTGTCTCATCTCTTAATCAAATTCCCTCAGCATCGACTTATTTACTTCGCCGTTATTTTTTTATCGCTTAAGTCGATATTCATCTTAAACCACTTTTCGAGACACGATGTAGTCCTTACAACTGTTTATCCATGCTCCTAACCGTCTCCGACAGATTTCGAATTTCACTGGCAAACCGCAAAGTTTTTGATTTCTTTTCACTGAATTTTAATCCCTTTCCAAGTTTCTCCTTCGTTTCTTTCACAGTCTGTTAAATCTACAGACTGAATAATAGCCCGGGGCCGGCCGGTGTGGCCGTGCGGTTCTAGGCGCTTTAGTTTGGAACCGCGTGACCGCTACGGTCGCAGGTTCGAATCCTGCCTCGGGCATGGATGTGTGTGATGTCCTTAGGTTAGTTAGGTTTAAATAGTTCTAAGTTATAGGGGACTGATGACCACAGATTTTAAGTCCCATAGTGCTCAGAGCCAATAGCCAGGGTAGGCTACCCCCATATTTCATTCCCATCTCTACTATTTTTTGCCTTTCATGCCTTCGACTCGTCTAGGTACAATCTGGTTTCTGTACAACTTGTAGAGATATTTTCGCTATATTTATACTACCCCTGTTTCCTTCAGAATATCAGTGAGTGTATTCCAGTCAGTGGCGTCAAACCTTCTCGTAAATCCACAAATGCCATATACGTATGTTGACTTTTCTTCAACCTGTCTTCTAAGGTAAGTCGTAGGGTCAGTATTGCCTGACGGGTAACTATATTTCTCCTGAGCCGAAACTGATCTTCCCCGAGGTCAGTTTCCATCAGTCTTTTCATTTTCCTGTAAGTTACTAGTGTCAGTATTTTGCAGCCCATGACTTATTAAACTGACGGTTCTGCAATATTCAAACGTGTCAGCACCTGCTCTCGTCTTGAAACATAAATGTATTTCGTCTGTTTTACTATCTTGAATACCAGATGGTACAACTTTGTCGCTTCATATTTAACTGCCATATCCTTTCACTGGACAAGGACCTCTCCCTTCGCGAAATGTGTGCACCTTTACTTGTTTAGCTAATAAGAAACCAGCATTCGAATAGTACAGTTAAAAGTGCAGAATATTAGGTTTCTATTCCGTGAGTTTCTTGTATTCCCTTAGAATCATCTCATTTTCTTCGCCATTATCTTTTTTTCGCTTTTGCCGATATTCATCTTAAACCACTTTTCGAGACACGGTGCAGTCCTTGCAACTGTTTCCAAGCCCCTAGCTGTCTCCGATAGAATTCAAATGTCACTGGCTAACCGCAAATTTTTGATTTCTTTTCACTGAATTTTAATTCCCTTTCCAAATTTGTCCTTGGTTTCTTTCACAGTCTGTTAAATGTGCACACTGAATAATATCCAAGGTAGGTTACCACCCTGTTTCACTCCCATCTAAACTATAAGGAAAATCACGGACCTCTTTCTGCTAGAGTGACTCTTGGTAATGAATGCCGAAAGAAGGAGCACTTGTAACGAGCAGCCAATATCAGTCTTGGATTAAAACAACAGTCGATATCGCAATAAAATTCGTTAATTATGTATTTATTATGAACGGTTTCGGCTTAAGTTAAAGCTATCCTCGTATTTTCTGGGCTCCCTATGGCTAGTGCAGGCGGCTCCTCGGTTTTTCAAGTGATACCACGAGCGTATTTGACAATGTACGGTCACGTGAAAAACCAAGGAGCATCCAGCACCAGCCATAGGGGGCCAAAAAATCTGAGGATGGCTTTCACGTAAGCCGAAAACGGGCATAATAAACAAATGTTATTGCGATCCAGACTGTTGTTTTAATCAAAGTTAGCACCAGATCTCTGCGCTCTACGGACAATGTTATCTAAATTTGTGCATATCAGTCTTGTCCCAACAGCCAGCGAAAACGAACGTTTTTAACTAGGTGATCGGTAAAGTGGTACCACGACTTTTGAAAGTCACTTGCTATTCCAAAATGGTTGGAAGGTTGCCAGAAAGAATTGTGCTGTAGAGTTGGCAGTTAAATTGCCCTGAAAGGGTGTACTTGTCATAAACACAGATTACGAACAGTGAAATAAATTGACAGTTAGTCGTGGCATATCACGTGGTCTGTTTGGGGCGCCTGTTTGCTCCCCTACTGTGCACGGCACACAGTTCGTTTCTGCGCTGCATAATGCCGCACAACCTGTTGAATTGTGGAAACATAGCCAAAATTCAAAACATCCTCAGATGTGGGTGGTGATCGATATAATGGACTTTTATTCCTTGTTGATAACGGATCTTACGCTGAAGCTGAAAATCAAAATGGTAGGACTGAACGGGGTAGCATAGTGGTTAGCGCTCTGGACACGCATTCGGGAGGTCGACGGTTCAAACACACGTCCGACCATCCCGAGCAGGTTTTCCGTGACTTCTCTGAATCGCTTAAGGCAAATGCTGGGATGGTTTCTTCTAAAGGGCTCGGACTCTTTCCTTCTCCATCCTTCTATAATCCAAACCTGTGGTCCGCATCTAGTGACTTCGTTGTCGACGGTATTTCTCCTCCTCTTCCTCATTAAAGCGGTGGGGCTGATGTGACAAATGAGATCCGATATAAATAAGACAATTTTATCAAAAATTGACAGTCCGAGACTTCTGACAAGTCTAATTACAAGTCCTTTATTTTGGGTCCAGTAGGTAAGATAAAAAATTATTAAATGATTATCTTAGACAAAATTCTGAATCGTTGATAATTTCATTATTTTTTTAAGTCTGTGCCACACCTTCACTACACCATGTTTGTTTCAAAATGTTAGATTTAAGCCGTGCGTATTTTTTGATGCCTTAGCTGGGCTAGAGAATGAACTTGTTTGTTACAACCATTGAAGCATCCAATTTTTCTGAAGATCGGATACTCAATATCGCAAGTTGTGCTAGTTCACCTGGAGTGTAATTCGATGGAGACTCTGGTTCTCCTCCATTGTGACCTGTCAAAAAATCCTTCAAATCTTTTTTCAGGGCGACAAGAAGATTCATTTCCTGTTTCCGCAAAAAAAAAAAAAACGAAAGAATGCATTATTATTCAACCAGGTGTCTAACTTCATAAAAAATCATCATCTAGATTCCCTCCCTCCTGATACTTATCCCTCAATTTGCTGAATAAATGTGAAATAACTATCTTATATTGTTCTGCACAACAATGAAACATCCCCTCTTTTCTGTCAACAACTCTTCCAGATGACTAATAATCAACTGAAATTAATTTCACACAGCAACTCGAGAAGCTATCTCGTTGCAACAAAGAATTTGTAGCCACATGATCGGAAATTATAATTATTATAGTATTTTTGTATATAATATTTATATTTTACCAACTTTTGATCAAAATATTTATCATTATTTACCTTACTTTTTTTAACTTATACATAATTATATCCACTAAAGAAAGCTCACATTCGCGTATAATTATGGTTTAGAGGTTGATTAATACCTCATTTCTAAAAATATGAATTAAATCTCACAGTTTCTAATCGAATTTCACGAATAAAATTGTGCACACTGATTAACAATAGTGTACATATGATTAAACAATCAAATAGGGATTTGAGTTTAAATTATTGCCTCCCGCAGTTTACTTAACTTAAAAATGTAATGATTCGAATAAACAGAACAAAAATATTTTACTTGAGAAACGCACTACTTTCTTCGTCCGGTGCTATATAGCAATAAGTTTCATCTGAAATATAACCATCGAATTGGGCTGTCACTGTTTGTATGAGCGGCATTTAATAATGCTAATATTAATGTAGCCAATCTACTGTCTCAAATGTCCTAACTAATAATGCTATATTTTCGATTTTGACCGCGGTTTTGGGTTATGAGCCACTGTACATTACCTACGCTGAGGTGACGAAAGTCATGGAATAGCGATATGAACATATACAGGTGGCGGTAGTACCGTGTACACAAGGTATAGTGCATTGTCGGAGGTGTCATTTGTATTCAGGTGATTCGTGTGAAAAGGTTTCCGACATGATTATGATCACACGACTGTAATTAACAGACTTTGAAGGCCGAATGGTAGCTGGAGCTAGATGCATGGGACATTTCATTTCGGAAATAGTCAAGGAATTTAATAATCTGAGATCCACAGTGTCAAGAGAGTGCCGAGGACACCAAATTTCAGGCATTACCTCTCACCACAGACAACGCTGTGGCCACCGGCCTCCACTTAACGACCGAGAGCAGCGCCATTTGCGTAGAGTTGACTGTGTTAAGGTACAAGCAACACTGCTTGAAATAACCGCAGTGATCAACATGGAAGGCACGACGAACTTACCCGTTAGGAGAGTGCTGCGAATATTGCCGTTAACGGGCTATGGCAGCAGAAGATCAACGCCAATGCCTTCTCACAGCACGACACCACACCGCCTTCAGCGCCTCTCCTGGACTCGTGACCGTATCGACTGGACGCTAGACTACTGGAAACCCGTGGCATGATCAGATGAGTACAGATTTCAGTTGGTAATAGCTGATGGTAGGGTTCGAGTGTGGCACAGGCACCATGATGCCAGGGGCTCGAGATGTCTACAAAGAAGTGTGCAAAATAGTAGTGGATCCATTATGGTGTAGGCTATGTTTACATGGAATGGACTGGACCCTTTGGTCCAGTTGATCTGATCATTGCTTGGGCATGATTATGTTTAGTACTTGGAGACCATTTGCAACCATTTGTGAACTTCATGTTACAGATGAAAATGTGCCATATCACCGAGTCACAGCTGTAAGCGATTGGTTTGAAAAACATTTTGGACAATTTTCGAGAATGATTTGGCCACACAGATCGCCGGACATGAATTCCGTCGAACACTTATGAGACATATTAGACAGGCCAGTTCGTGCACAAGATCCTGCGCCGGCAACATTTTCCCAATTGTGGATGGCTATGGAGACAGCAAGGCTCGATACTTCTGCAGGGGACTTCCAACGACTTGTTGAGTCCATGTCACATCGAGGTGCAGCACTAACCCGACCAAAAGGAGGGGCGACTCGATATTACGAGGTATCCCACCACTTTTGTCACCTCCGTATGCCTCACGCATCTTGTTCATAGCCGTGACACCTTGGTGTTAGCTGTCGTCGCCTTTGGACTCATCTTGTGAGTGCAATAGCCTACTGGTAATATTTCTTAAACGGGCTTGCTTACCAGTTTCAACACTATTTACCTATTTACTTATGCTGCGGTTATTCGCAACTACTACTCTTTGGGCGTGGACTTAGGCTTCAACAAGCGTAGAACTTTCTTTTATTTGTGTAATGTACATCGTTTAAATACGATTCTGTCTTCCTAAAAACCGTGGGCTGTTCACATATAGCTATCCAGTTCGGTGGACGGTATAGTGGTCTGTGAGCACTAAATGGTATTACTTCCGTTGAGTTGGACGTGTGGTTGACACTTTCTGTTCCGCAAAAGTCGATTATTCTGTTTAGAAAATAGACCTAAGTTGTCAAAATATGGAGTTTCCAATCTTTAAAGTGTGTCATGCGAGAGGGGTTCTCTGTAACCATTGTACGGTCTGTTGGAGAATTCCCCGTACCCCTAGTTCAGAATAGTATATTACATGTGGGAGTACCGGCATATAAAAATTGTGTATCCAGGGGATCTATATGAGCAGCATAATGGCTTACCGAGGAGACCTATGCGTCTCCACTTAGGGGAGCATCTCAGTTTTTTGCAGTTCTTCATTAGTCTAGTATCGACTTTGTATCTGTTGTTAGACCTATGGTTCAAATGGCTCTGAGAACTATGGGACTTAACGTCTGAGGTCATCAGTCCCCTAGAACTACTTAAACCTAACTAACCGAAGGACATCACACACATCCATGCCCGAGGCAGAATTCGAACCTGCGACCGTAGCAGTCGCGTGGTTCCGGACTGAAGCGCCTAGAACCGCTCGGCCACCGGGCCGGCTGTTAGATCTATGTTGGGTGTGGCCATTTCAGTGGGGCTGGAGATGTTAGACCACGCCCAGTCCACATCCTCGAAATTACTCGTCAAGGAACTCACACACCTGAACGTAAAATTATACTAGGGCTCGGTCCTGCTGTAAACTCACGCGATCCTGGCTTCGTCTTCGGGCTGAGGTTTGAAGAACGCTTGCAACATATGTAGACAAGAATTTTCATTCATATAACCTTAAAAAATATGATCACAGGTTTCATGGTATCCAGGCCCATAGGATAACATGAGGAGGGTTCCTTTCCTACTCATATGTAAGGGGAACTTTCCTTACACCAGAAAATTCTTCCTGTGTGACTGCGACACACCGCGCGATCATCAGGAAATAATAACACTCTTGAACAAGACAGGGCATTTCGAAAAATGTTATGATGGCTAAATAGACTCCTCAGAGACTCAACGTAAGATATGTAATGGTGGAAAGTCAGAAAAAACTGTTTCCGGCAAGGCTTATCAAGCACGGGGGCGAGCGACAGGAAGCCATCCGAGCAGTGAGGCTGCCGCCACCTGCAGGGAGCGGATGGGAGCCGTGTGTCCCACGCGCCCGGAATGCGGCCGGGTGTCACCGTGGCCTGTGATGACTTGCTCTCGCCTCCCGCTGCGCGCGTCCCGGACTCCGCTGCAATCGCACCCACGCATCTTGGTCACCGCCATTGTCTGCTCCGGCAATGTCACCCGGCTACCACCCACGGAGAACACTTGAATACGCTACCCGTACAATCCTTCATTAAGTACCGGGAGCCACGGAAATGTAGAGGCTATAAACTGCTTCGCAGTTGGGCAGTGAGTGGCGTGCCATTCCTGCTGCGCACCGTAAAGCAGTTGTTACGGAAAATCTTCGTGCCATGTTGAGTTCGCTGTCTGTGCGTGCATTGAAGTCTCCCAGATACTCCCATGTGGTGGTACAAGTCACGAAGGCTTATAAAGGAACTCTACATGAAAGAGTTGGTAGTAGTAAGGACTGGCGATAAAGAAAAACATGTGGCAGGTATTGGAAAAGGTGTTAGACGAGGATGTTATTTGTCACCAATAATTTCCAATATTAACGCTGAGAAATTAACAGATAAAACACTACAAAAAGCAAGAGCCATAAACGAAGAAGGAGAAAGGATAAGGACAATGAAACATGCAGATGATCAAGCAATACTGGCTGATCAGATAAATAACTGAATTTTATGACGGAGAAAACTATAAAAGTAGAATAGTGTATGGAATGACAAAAGTTATGAGAACTGCAAACATGAGGGTGCCATCAAAGTATAGTTGGAAACGAAGAGTATGGAAGAAGTAAAATCTTTTAGGCACTTAGGTAATTTACAGACAGAAAATATAAGCTGTATGGAAGAAATGCGAAGTAGAACATAAGTAAAAGAGCCTTTGAAGAGATGAAAGGATTATTAACTACATTAATAATTCCGACAGAATTAAGAAAGAAATTCGTGAATTGTTTTATCTGGAGAGCAGTGTTATATGACGGCGATTCATGGAAAGACGAAGAAGACTTTATTATTTCTGAAATGTGGTTATGGAGAAAAATGATAAAGGCGAAATGGACCGATACAATCACTAGTGAACAAATACTTCTAGGAACAGAAGAGGAAAGAATACTAATGATAGTTATGAGAATGAGGAAAACGTCTTGGTTGGTGTATATATTGCGGAGACATTTGCTTGTAATGAGTAGTCATTGAAGGAAAGATACAGGTAAGATAGGAGAAAGACATTAAAGAGGACGAAGTTAGCAGCTGAGTAAGGAAGAAGGATAGGATAGAGGAACGTTGAGGGCGTCCAGTCGCTACCGGTTGTAAGGCAGATACACCAAAGATTAAGAAGACTAGGTAAATGTAAAATAACTTACTGTGCAAATACCAAGGTTCAATTGTATTTTGCGAGAAATGTCACATTTGAGGCTTTGAGACCAATACTTCAACAGAGATGTTAACATACTGCTAAGGCAAATAACACGTAGCTTGATGGGCAAGAAACATCCAATTGATGTAGCTTCAGCAGCCATGTTTGTTCAGCCCAGCAACGTACCACGGGAGTAACTTGAACAACCTAGTCAGCGATGACGACTGGGACACCAAATGAAGATGGCAGTTTGGAAATCTTGTTTCCTGGAGATAATGATATGATATCTTCTGAACAGTGTCACATTTTAAAGAAAATAAATTTACGGAGATGTGAAACATGACGTCTTAAACTAAGTCCTATGTACTACTACTGATGAAATATGATATTTTGTTGGAGAAATGCACCACACAGACAATTTTATTGAAGTCTACTTATACCAAGACGCATTTCAGGGTTTCATGCATCTTCAGTTGGCGTGATATGTTTGTATTTCAGAACAATGAAAACTTTTTTCGGCCTTATTTTGAATGTTGCAGTGGTCAAAAACGCCGTGTTGACGAATATGCAAATGTATTAAGACAACTGATGAGGAGTGAAAGCTCAAAATGTGTCTTGTCGTAAATAAAGCTTTATAATAAGTGACTGCTTGACGTTATTAATCAAGTTACTGGAGCTCGAACGCCGTTAAAATGGAGAAAGCAATGAATTTTTCCTAATACTAATTACAAATCAAGTAAAATAATGAGCAAACATCAGCTTGATAGCAAGTCTGGAGCTGGTAACGGTAGCCTTCAAGAGGAAATAAGAATTACGAACCACGGCACTGCTGGACTAAGCGCGACACGTGAGTGTAGCAAACATGCCACTGGGCAATCTGAAATAATGACGATAGTCTTGATGGTTGCGATAACGGTTATTCGTATCGTGATGAATAATTATTGCCTAAGTACGAAAAATAGCATATAAAGTTAGATACAACTTCGCCTGTGACAAAAATTTATTACACACAAGGACACTCAAGACGCGGAAACACAAGGTGCCGAAACACGACGTGGCCAGATCTGGTAACGACGATGGCCAAGATGCGTGAGTGCGGCTGTAAGACTCGCATTAGCTTTTCTGCTTTTGTACTCTGAATTGTAATCCAAGTTTTACATGAAATTGGAGTTTTGATTATCATAAATTTTATTCGTGGTGGATAATTTTATCAGGAAACTGTTCCATTGGTCCGTGCTTGTATACAAAAACAAAAATGTGGCATTACTGTTCATTCTTGACGCAAAACACTCTAGTTTTTTATTTATTTACTCCCAAACTCGTTTCAGCAACAAATATCGCCGTGGTCGGTGAATTCTTTGATTCGAAAACATGCAGTAATAGCCTACGTATAAAACATAATTACATGCCCACTGTTGTATTACAAATACTGTTTTCTGTGAATAATTTCATAATAACTTATTTAAAACATGTCACAGCACGGTTTTACAATAGTTGCCGCTGTTGCCGGCATATTTTCTAAATTTTTCTGTTGCCCTTCCTCTCGGCATACATCATGCCATCTGCAACTGTGTGAGTGGCTGTTAGTAAACAAATACAAAGACGTGAACTTATATATTCGGATTGCGGTAGTGTTGTGGATACAGTTTCGGTGTGTACAACGTTGTTCAGTAGTTTCTCATGTACTCACGTTCGTTGGACGGCTTGCGGCTACTTTTAGACGCAGAGATACATAACTTTCGCACCTCGCGAACTTAACGCCATCTTGCTGTTCGCATTTGTTGCGAGAAATGTATCACATATTGTGAGAAGATTATGAAAACTGTAGCGGGAATTCTGACGACTTATATTCCATATTTAGGTCTCAGTATAGGATGGAGGAATGGTTTATGTGTGTGTGTGTGTGTGTGTGCATGTGTCTGTGTGTGTGTATTTACCTGTTCCGTGTCTTGTATCAGTTCCCTTAGAGCGATAAAAAGCATATTGTTGCAAAGTGTGTCTTCGTGCTCGATATGAGTTAAGCAAAGGACCTCGTAACAATACGAGCAATATATTGTTGAGTAGCATTCACATTATCTACAGATTTTATTGTACCATGTGCCAGAAATCCTTGGCTACTTCTGTAAGAACGAACTTCAAGCTTCCTAGGCGGTGGTGCCCACTGGGGAACGGGTATTTAAGGAATATCTTAGGTAGTACAGTGGAGAGTCGTCTGGACGAGAAAGCACGAGTACGGTGAGCGGGCCTTGGTTTTCCGCGGCTTGTTGGCACCGCCAGTGTCCGTGGCGGAAGCGGCAGTGTGCGTCGTTAGCCTCCCAGACTGCCCTGAGGTCTCTGTTCTGTAATATCGTGCCGGTTAGAACACCATAAGGAAGCCAGTACTGGAACAACTTCACTTCACGATAACGGACTGCCAAGTTGATCCATTTCTTGGTTCAACTTCGCCATTCTGCTTGTGTGGGACTGAGGTTTTGTAGACATTTCCCCGTTAAGTGGTGGCTGCTGCATGCCAGTTCCGTCTGATTCCGCAGTTTTTCTGCACTGCCGATAAGCGTCGATATTAAATGCTTTATTATTATTATTATTGGAAAACCACCTACAAGGATAGTCAGCTTAGATAGTATTTAGTTGCAGCTCTGCAAGAGCGATAAGTTTATTTGTAAGGCGCGCTGGGTAGCCACGCGTTCTGAGACGTCTTGTGGTCCGCGCGGCTCCCCCCATTGGAGGTTCAAGTCCTCCCTCGGATATGGGTGTGTGTTGTTCCCAGTTTAAGTTAGATTAAGTAGAGCGTAAGCTTAGGGACAGATGACCTCAGCAGTTTGGTCCCATAACATCTTATTACAAATTTAAAATTTTTTATTTGTATCTTGGTTCGCATCTCTATCTTATTTGTTGAAGGAATGTTGTCTTTATTATTTGTCATGTACTATACAAGTTACCATAAGATTTTGTGTTTCAGATCCAGCTGGATTTTTAATAGTCTTGTATGTTTAATCGAACCCACTTAACCGTTGCTGGCATATTAGCCCAGTGTATCAACTCAACAAATACGGTTCGTATTACTCTCGGAAGGTATGGTAAAACTGATGCATAACTAAAACTTTGAATATAGCTGCTAAGGTTCAGTGACCGTGTCAGAATTATATTAGAACAAATAAGCCCTCGGTCACAAATATTAAATCAAACTTGACCAGGTTTCGACGCTACTATGAGCGTCGTCTTCAGAATTAGACTAACTGTTCTAAAACATATTAGGTATATAACACATTAATAAAATTAAACTGTGTACTGACTGATTAATTTTATTAATGTATTATATACCTAATATGTTTTAGAACAGTTAGTCTAATTCTGAAGACGACGCTCACAGTAGCGTCGAAACCTGGTCAATTTTGACTTAATATTTGTGACCTCCATGAACCATGGACCTTGCCGTTGGTGGGGAGGCTTGCGTGCCTCAGCGATACAGATGGCCGTACCGTAGGTGCAACCACAACGGAGGGGTATCTGTTGAGAGGCCAGACAAACATGTGGTTTCTGAAGAGGGGCAGCAGCCTTTTCAGTAGTTGCAGGGGCAACAGTCTGGATGATTGACTGATCTGGCCTTGTAACATTAACCAAAACGGCCTTGCTGTGCTGGTACTGCGAACGGCTGAAAGCAAGGGGAAACTACAGCCGTAATTTTTCCCGAGGACATGCAGCTATACTGTATGATTAAATGATGATGGCGTCCTCTTGGGTAAAATATTCCGGAGGTAAAATAGTCCCCCATTCGGATCTCCGGGCGGGGACTACTCAAGAGGACGTCGTTATCAGGATAAAGAAAACTGGCATTCTACGGATCGTAGCGTGGAATGTCAGATCCCTTAATCGGGCAGGTAGGTTAGAAAATTTAAAAAGGGAATTGGATAGGTTAAAGTTAGATATAGTGGGAATTAGTGAAGTTCGGTGGCAGGAGGAACAAGACTTATGGTCAGGTGATTACAGGGTTATAAATACAAAATCAAATAGGGGTAATGCAGGAGTAAGTTTAATAATGAATAAAAAAATAGGAGTGCGTGTTAGCTACTACAAACAGCATAGTGAACGCATTATTGTGGCCAAGATAGACACAAAGCCCATGCCTACTACAGTAGTACAAGTTTATATGCCAACTAGCTCTGCAGATGATGAAGAAATTGATGAAATGTATGACGAGATAAAAGAAATTATTCAGGTAGTGAAGGGAGACGAAAATTTAATAGTCATGGGTGACTGGAATTCGTCAGTAGGAAAAGGGAGAGAAGGAAACATAGTAGGTGAATATGGATTGGGGGGAAGAAATGAAAGAGGAAGCCACCTTGTAGAATTTTGCACAGAGCATAACTTAATCATAGCTAACACTTGGTTCAAGAATCATAAAAGAAGGTTGTATACCTGGAAGAATCCTGGAGATACTAATAGGTATCAGATAGATTATATACTGGTAAGACAGAGATTTAGGAACCAGGTTTTAAATTGTAAGACATTTCCAGGGGCAGATGTAGATTCTGACCACAATCTATTGGTTATGAACTGCAGATTGAAACTGAAGAAACTGCAAAAAGGTAGGAATTTAAGGAGATGGGACCTGGATAAACTGAAAGAACCAGAGGTTGTAGAGAGTTTCAGGGAGAGCATAAGGGAACAATTGACAGGAATGGGGGAAAGGAATACAGTAGAAGAAGAATGGGTAGCTCTGAGGGATGAAGTAGTGAAGGCAGCAGAGGATCAAGTAGGTAAAAAGACGAGGGCTAATAGAAATCCTTGGGTAACAGAAGATATATTGAATTTAATTGATGAAAGGAGAAAATATAAAAATGCAGTAAATGAAGCAGGCAAAAGGGAATACAAACGTCTCAAAAATGAGATCGACAGAAAGTGCAAAATGGCTAAGCAGGGATGGATAGAGGACAAATGTAAGGATGTAGAGGCTTGTCTCACTAGGGGTAAGATAGATACTGCCTACAGGAAAATTAAAGAGACCTTTGGAGAGAAGAGAACCACTTGTATGAATATCAAGAGCTCAGATGGCAACCCAGTTCTAAGCAAAGAAGGGAAGGCAGAAAGGTGGAAGGAGTATATAGAGGGTTTATACAAGGGCGATGTACTTGAGGACAATATTATGGAAATGGATGTAGATGAAGATGAAATGGGAGATAAGATACTGCGTGAAGAGTTTGACAGAGCACTGAAAGACCTGAGTCGAAACAAGGCCCCGGGAGTAGACAACATTCCATTAGAACTGCTGATGGCCTTGGGAGAGCCAGTCATGACAAAACTCTACCATCTGGTGAGCAAGATGTATGAGACAGGCGAAATACCCACAGACTTCAAGAAGAATATAATAATTCCAATACCAAAGAAAGCAGGTGTTGACAGATGTGAAAATTACCGAACCATCAGTTTAATAAGTCACAGCTGCAAAATACTAACGCGAATTCTTTACAGACGAATGGAAAGACTGGTAGAAGCGGACCTTGGGGAAGATCAGTTTGGATTTCGTAGAAATGTTGGAACACGTGAGGCAATACTGACCTTACGACTTATCTTAGAAGAAAGATTAAGAAAAGGCAAACCTACATTTCTAGCATTTGTAGACTTAGAGAAAGCTTTTGACAACGTTGACTGGAATACTCTCTTTCAAATTCTGAAGGAGGCAGGGGTAAAATACAGGGAGCGAAAGGCTATTTACAATTTGTACAGAAACCAGATGGCAGTTATAAGAGTCGAGGGGCATGAAAGGGAAGCAGTGGTTGGGAAAGGAGTGAGACAGGGTTGTAGCCTCTCCCCGATGTTATTAAATCTGTATATTGAGCAAGCAGTAAAGGAAACAAAAGAAAAATTCGGAGTAGGTATTAAAATTCATGGAGAAGAAGTAAAAACTTTGAGGTTCGCCGATGACATTGTAATTCTGTCAGAGACAGCAAAGGACTTGGAAGAGCAGTTGAACGGAATGGACAGTGTCTTGAAAGGAGGATATAAGATGAACATCAACAAAAGCAAAACGAGGATAATGGAATGTAAAATTAAATCGGGTGATGCTGAGGGGATTAGATTAGGAAATGAGACACTTAAAGTAGTAAAGGAGCTTTGCTATTTAGGGAGTAAAATAACTGATGATGGTCGAAGTAGAGAGGATATAAAATGTAGACTGGCAATGGCAAGGAAATCGTTTCTGAAGAAGAGAAATTTGTTAACATCGAGTATAGATTTAAGTGTCAGGAAGTCGTTTCTGAAAGTATTTGTATGGAGTGTAGCCATGTATGGAAGTGAAACATGGACGATAACCAGTTTGGACAAGAAGAGAATAGAAGCTTTCGAAATGTGGTGCTACAGAAGAATGCTGAAGATAAGGTGGGTAGATCACGTAACTGATGAGGAGGTATTGAATAGGATTGGGGAGAAGAGAAGTTTGTGGCACAACTTGACTAGAAGAAGGGATCGGTTGGTAGGACATGTTTTGAGGCATCAAGGGATCACAAATTTAGCATTGGAGGGCAGCGTGGAGGGTAAAAATCGTAGAGGGAGACCAAGAGATCAATACACTAAGCAGATTCAGAAGGATGTAGGTTGCAGTAGGTACTGGGAGATGAAGAAGCTTGCACAGGATAGAGTAGCATGGAGAGCTGCATCAAACCAGTCTCAGGACTGAAGACCACAACAACAACATTTGTGACCGAGGGCTTATTTGTTCTAATATGATGCATAACTGTTCATGGCTCTTGGCACTGCTGTTGTATGTCAAGCTTAATAAATTTAATAAGATTAATTTGTGTGCCAATTTAACACTAAAATAAACTATCAAGTCACTGGAACTGTTTGCTTTATTAAAATTTCTGGTCCGGTCGTAAATTTCAACTTCCATGTAACAATATTTTCAGAAGTAGTTAAAGTCTCGCCTTGACCAATTGGTCAAATACAATGTCTCGCGTTTCAGTGATGGTGCGTCAGAAAATAAGACTGCATCTACAATAGTTTTGAGTATGCTACATTTAATGTTAAGTGAGGCTGTGTACCAACTACACCGGTGGACTTGATTAGAGATTATTCCGTGAAAAAGACGATTAAACGAAAGATAGTGAATTTTTGAAAAGTTGTTAGAATAGTAATTTGAGCCGTTGCTGTTTCCGGTCCGACAAAAACTGTTGCTTTCTTTCAATGAACACTCGTAATTGTGTATTACTTTCAATTACTAGACAACTATTTTAAATCTTTTTTATTGTCTATTCTATTCCCTTGTCTTAAAGTTGTTCTGATAGGCTCTTTGTACGTTTATTGTCTTTTTGAAAGTCTTCAGTGTCTTTTATTTGGTTTATGTAAACGGAATTTATCCAAAATATAGGGGGTCTGCCTTCTTAAGTTTTCGGGGCTATCTGTCGCTGGTAAATATTTGTAGCATTTCGACGACAGACGTATTTTGAAAAATAAGAGTGGAACAAATTTAAGGCTACTCTTGCATCAGCATCAGGCATACGGATATTAGTCATTCAGTGTAATTTGAAACTAAAATACATCGACATCTACATCTACGTAGATATCCTGGCTTTGCAAGCCACAGTACGGTGCGTGGCGGAGGGTACCCTGTACCACTACTTTCCTTTTCTGTTCCCCTCGCACATGGAGCGAGGGAAAAACGACTGTCTATATGCCTCCGTATGAGCCCTAATTTCTCTATCTTGTCTTCGTGGTCCTCACCCGCAATCTATGTTTGCGGAAGTAGAATCGTTCGGCAGTGAACTTCAAATGCCGGGTCTCTAAATTTTCTCAACAGTGTTTGTCGATAAGAACGCTCCCTCCAGGGATTCCCATTTGAGTTCTCGAAGCATCGCCGTAAGACGTGTTGTTCGAACCTACCGTAACAAATCTAGCAGTCTGCCTCTGAATTGCTTCGATGTCGTCCTTCAATCGGACCTGGTACGGATCCCAAACACTCGAGCAGTACTCAAAGGTAGGTCGCACCAGCGTGCTATATGAGGTCTAATTACAGGTGAACCACTCCTCCCTAAAACTCTTCAATAAAACGAAGTCGACCATTCGCCTTTCCTACCAGAGTCCTCACACGCTCGTCTCACTTCATATCGCTTTGCAACGTTATGCTCAGATATTTAAACGATTTGATTGTGTCAAGCAGGGGACTGGTAATACTGTATCCGAACATTTGTTTTTCCTACTCATCCGCCTTAGCTTATATTTTTCCACATTTATAGCTAGCTGCCATTCATCGCACCAACTAGAAATTTTGTCTAAATCATCTTGGCCCTCCTGCGGTCACTCAACTTCGACACCTTACCGCACACCACAGCATCATCAGCAGATGCTGCCCACCCTGTCCACCAAATCAATTTATGTACGTAAAGAACAACAGCGGTCATATCACACTTCCCTGGGGCCCTCCTGACAATAAAATGGTTCAAATGGCTCTGAGCACTATGGGACTCAACTGCTGAGGTCATCAGTCCCCTAGAACTTAGAACTAGTTAAACCTAACTAACCTAAGGACATCACACACATCCATGCCCGAGGCAGGATTCGAACCTGCGACCGTAGCGGTCTCGCGGTTCCAGACTGCAGCGCCAGAACCGCGCGGCCACTTCGGCCGGCAATCCTCCTGACAATACCTTTGTCTCTGATGAACACTCGCTATCGAGGAAAGTACACTGGTTTCTATTCCATAAAAGGTCTTCGAGCCACTCATATATCTGCGAAGTTATTCTGTATGTTCGTATCTTTGTTAAGAGCTTGTAGTGGGACACCGTGTTAAATGTTTTTCGGAAGTCTAGAAATATGGAATCTGACTGTTGCCTTTCATCCAATGTTCTCAGTAAATCATGAGAGAAAAGGGCAACCTGAGTTGAAGGCTAGGTAAGGGGCCAATGCTGTAGAGTACTCTTTCAAAAACCGGATTGGGATTCCATCTGGACCTGGTGATTTATTTGCTGTCAGATCTTTCAGTTGTTTCTCTACACCAGAGATGCTTGCTAGTACGTCGTGCATACGGGAGTCTGTCCGATGGTCAAATGATGACATGTTTGTATGATCCTCCTGTGTGAACGATTTCTTGAATGTCAAATTTAAAAAACCGGGTTTCGTTTTGTTATCTTCAACTGCCACACCACAGTGATCAACAAGGGACTGAATAGAAGCCTTAGATCCACTTAGGGATTTTACATAGGATCAGAATTTTCTCCGGTTCTCTGCCAGATCTTTTGCTAAGGTGTGACCGTCGTAGTTCGATGCATCGCGCACAGATTCGTTCGCTTGTCGTCATTTGTGCATTCTGTTTTCAACCGAGAGTGCGACAACCTCTGCTTCTTCAGCATCTTCCGAATTTCGTTATTAAACCATCCTTTATCCACTTACTAGACACGGTTTACAACCACGATTTGCAATATTCTTAAACTTTGCCCTTAATTCCTCTACATCCATCTTACTGGAGCTAAGTGTCCCCAATTCACTGTCTAAGTGAGATGATAAAAAAATTAATCTGCTCTATCTAGCAGAAACATTCTCTTAGCCTCCTTTACTGATTTATTAACTTACGTAATCATAGTTGCTATAATGACATCATGATCGCTAATCCCCCTTTCTATACTGACGTAGATGGTAACGTCGGGCCTGTCAGTAACTACAAGGTATATTTCCATTGCATGTGGGCTGCCTAGCTTGCTGCTCAAGACAATTATCAGAAAATATGTTCATTTCGGATGACTATCTGTCTGTATCCTCTAGCAATGAATTCATAGACTCCCAGTCTATAAGAGGCAGGTCAAAGTCGCCTCCAACTAGTATTACACGATCTGGGTATTTACGCGCGATTGACCCTACACTTCCTTTGAATGACTCTAGAACTGCCACAGCAGAATCGGGTGGCTGGTAAAAACATCCGACACTTAGCTTGGTTTAACCTACACCTGTTGTGCGCGATCAGATAACTTCACTGTCACACTCAACTTCGACCTTAATAGAGACAATATTTTTGTCAAGTGCAATTAACGCTCCACCTCCTAGGGCCTCTAATCTGGCTTTCCGATATATGTTCCACGACTCGCTAAATATCTCAGACGTTTCCACTTCGCGTTTCAGCCAGCTCTCGTTCACAAAAATAATTTGAGTGGGAGAACTTTACTGGAGGGCAGTAATTTCGGGAAATTTATTAAGAACACTTCGGCAGTTCGCTCATAAAATTTTAACAGTCGAAGCGTCTTTACGCTGAACGCGGTCTGACTTCCTTCTGATTATCGACTGGCAAGTATTCATCAGAACTCTCGAAACTACCGCGTAGCCTAAAAACCCTCACGTGTGCTCCTATCGAGGGGAGTCCTACAAATCCCCACACGATAAACAAGTCTATAAATCTACATCCAAGGCCGCCACAGAGTCGACAAGGCTTTTGGTTGAGACCCTCCATTCGGCTCCAGCCAAAAGGACCCCGATCAAAGTTGCGAGCTCTGCTTACACCCCGACCGGGAGGCTAGCAGTCTCCACAACCTCTGCCAGTAGCCTGTATGAGCTGAGAATGGTCCCAGTACCAATGCCACAGGCGTCGTTGGTGCCGAAGTGAGCGACAACTTGCAGACAACTTCACCTTGCTTGCTCCATAACCGCAGCCATGGCCGCCTCCCCATCCCAGATGAGGCCTACTTGTGTACATATTGGTTTTCTTTCCATCTGTGAATGCTGTCTGCCTAAGGGTTGCATGACGTGCCTAGAGTTGCACTTCCCATAACTAGGAGCGGTCACCTGTCCACTCACATTGTGAATGGGCGAGGCCAGGCATCCAGTCTTCACATTGGCCCTCCACCTCGTGCGACGCGTAACCACCCGCTACTCACCTTGCTGTGAAGACGGATCTAGCACGTCGGGTACACCAAGACGTGTCTCGGAAGCGGAGCCCGAGGGCAAAACAAGAGACACCTGAGGTGATTCAGGCGACGCGCCACATTCTCCACCACCTTTACACAACGAGGGAGCAGCCTGAAGGTGACTGACCGTAAACAAATGCGCATTCAGCTGTTCGCAAACTGCGGCCAGCACCTCCTGCATCCGCACAAAGCATGCTCACACACTGAGAGTAACTGAAATGACATTTAATTTTGAATATCCTTTAGTCGAATTTATTACAGATACAACATTCTTACGTTTTTTTATTGAGGACTGCATTTATTAAAGGTTGTGCTTTTTTGTTTATTTAGTTATATACTTTCTGATTGTGTCCCTGTTGCATAATAAATCTGAAAAATTGTTAAATGATTGTTATTCGATTTTTTTTAATTGTCACTGGGTTCAGCTTTAGTTAAGCTCAGGATGGAGCAGACTTGAATAGGTTTTTGCATTTTGGACTCCATTGTCATTTTTAAGCCACATTGACTTTCTACTATGTCTGTATTTAATGGCGAATTGACACTGTTTGTCTGGTTCTCTCATTCGGGACTGAGATTATTGAAACATTTTCCAGATTACTCCTATTATCGTGTTCAGCAATACCCGTTTGAATCCATAAGTGTGGTGATCCAGTAAGAACGTATTTCGGAGGGTAATTGAAAGGCTTTGATATTACATTAGTTGTTCCGTAGTCAACACCGCCACTCAGGCTGGGTATAAAGAATGCTTACTAGATCTGCCGAAAGAAGAAAGGAAGATTATGGTTAAAAGCCCCTTCGACAGCTAGGTCATTAGAGACTGAAGACAATGTCGAATTAGGGAATAATTGGGAAGGAAATCGACCATGCCATTACAAAGGAACCATCGTGGCATTTTCCTTATCCGATTTAGAAAAATCGCGGAAAACCGAAGTATGGATTGCTGGATGGGGATTTGAACCGTCGTCCGGTGTGGTAACCACAGCGCCACCTCGCTCAGTACCTGTTGAAAGGAATGGACAGCGTTCTTGTAATAGGGTTTAAACGTAAACAAAACAAAGACGAAGGGTGATGAAGAGTCATAGAACAGAGGATAACGACTTCTTAAACAAGGGCATGGTGGTGGAAGAAGCAAAGGAGTTTACCTGTCTAGCAAGAAGATTAAACAGTATAGGTAAAGCCAAGTAAATATTAAAGGAAGATTGGCACAGGCAAAGAAAGATTCCTACATTTGAAGAGCTCTACGGTTATCAGGTATTAATATGAAAAAAAATGAAGAATTTCCTGACAATGTTCATCTGGAGCACAGGAGTTTTGGAAGTGAAACCTGGATCATGGGAAAACCGGAGCAGAAGAATCTGGAAACCGGTGAGATGTGTTGCTATAGAAAAATGTTGAAACTCAAATGGACAGACAAAGTACAAAATGAAGAAATGTACAAAAATGGCAACGGAGAGAAGAAATCTATGGAATAACTTCACCACGAAAAGGGACAGTACACTGTAACACAAGAAAGGTGCATCACGAAGAAATTACCCGAATAGGACGGAAACCGGTGGATGTGATGTACATGTACAGACAGAAAAATGATTACAGTTTCAGAAAAGCTGGATATTTATTCCAGAGAAAGAGCTTCACAAACTGAGGAAGTCAGTAATACGTTGTCCACCTCTGGCCATTTGCAAGTACTTATTCCTCTTGGCATTGATTGATAGAGTTCAGGGATGTCTTCCTGAGGGATATCGTGCCAGATTCTGTCCAATTGGCGCGCTAGATCGTCAAAAGCCCGAAATGGGCGGAGCTCCCTGCCCATAATGCTCCAAACCTTCTCAACTGGGGAGAGATCTGGTGGCATTGCTGGCCTGGTTATGGTTTGACGAGCACGAAGGCAAGTGGCAGAAGCTCTTGCCGTTTGCGGGCGAGCATTTTTCGCTGAAATGTAAACTCAGAATGCCTTGCCATGAAGGGGAACGAGTCCGCAGCTCGTGGTCTCGCGGTCGGGTTCTCGGTACCCTAGCAGGGGGTCCCAGGTTCGATTCCCGGTGGGGTCAGGGATTTTCACCTGCCTCGAGATGACTGGGTGATTGTGTTGTCCTCATCATTTCATCATTAGTCATGAAAGTAGCGAGATTGGACTGAGTAAATATTGGGAATTTGTACGGGCGCTGATAACCGCGCTGTTGAGCGCCCAACAATCCCAAACATCATCATCGTCGTCATGAAGGGGAACGAAACTGGGAGTAGGTATCTTCAACGTACAGCTGTGCTGTAAGGATGCCGCGGATGATAACCATAGGGGTCCTATTATGAAATAGTACCTCAGACAATCACCCCCAGTTGTCGGGTCGCATGGCAGTCTACAGCCAGGTTGGTATCTCACCGATGTCTAGGGCGTCTCCTGACACTTCTTCGGCCTCGAATCTTATTGACTGTAGTAGAACTGCGTACTATGATGAGTCCAGCTTCAAACTTAGCCCTGATGACCTAGCAAAAACTGGAGAAGCCCCAGACAGCGGTGAGAAACTAACCTGATGTCGTTCGTCATACGGCCCGACGACAAGGATAATGGTCTGGGGGGTCTTTTCATTGCATAGCATGTCTCCTTTGGTTGTCATCGGTGGCACCTTTACAGCAAAGAGGTACGTCGACGATATTCTACGCCCCGTTTTGTTGCCCTTCATGGAAAGCCATTTTGGGTTTACATTTCAGCGAAGTAGTGCCCGCCCACACACGGCATGAATTTCAACAGCTTGTCTTCATGCTTGCCAAACTCTACCTTGGCCAACAAGGTCGTCGGATTTATCCGCAATTAACAATGTTTGGAGGATGTGGGTCAGAGCCCTCCAACCATCTTTTCACAATCTAAAGTACCAGTTGGACGGAATCTGGCACTATATCCCTCAGGAAGACATTCAACATATCTGTCAATCAATTCCAAGCCGAATAACTGCTTGATTGAGAGTCGAGGTAGATCAACGTGTTGCCTGCCGTGGTGGCCAAGCGGTTCTATGCGCTTCAATCCGGCACCGCGTGACTGCTACGGTCGCAGACTCGAATCCTGCCTCGGGCATGGATGTGTGTGATGTCCTTAGGTTAGTTAGGTTTACGTAGTTCTAAGTTCTAGGGGACTGATAACCTCATATGTTAAAGTTCCACAGTGCTCAGAGCCATTTGAACCATTTGTGACGAAAGCTCGCGGGAAGCTATCAAAGGGGATTGTTTCTTCCATGAGAACACCTTCTTTTGAACAGATCGTTCAATTTTTCTGAAATTGTAATCATTTGTACCTACCGATTTCCGTCCTGTTCGGTTAATTCCTTCATGGTGTTTTTTTGCCCAGAATGTTATAACACAAGTAAAAAATCATTTTAATATAATACGTTTTTAAAACGGACCAAGAATTATAAAACAGTTTCTCCTACCCCCATACAGATTCCTACTTCCGTCCTGGTCCTGAAAATATGAGTTTTAGAATTTTTAATAGCTGTGGCAACACTGGCAAAATTTAAAACAAAAAACACGTGGAGCATAGAATAGATAATTGATGTATGAATGTCTTACCTAACTCATTAACACTGTTATTGCACTGCAAATGATACGCAACTTTGTGCGATTTCTCTCAGCGACAGATAGTCTCTAACCTGTTAATATATTGCATGCCCTCAAGATTTTCGTTATAAATTTTGCAAGTATTGTTATAGTAATCAGTAATTTACAAGCACAAATTTTCAGGACTATGTGTGTGGGCTAACGAATCTATATGGAAATAACAGAGATTAGTTTATACTTTTTAGTCCATTTTAAAACGTGTTGTGTTAAAAAGACTTTTTATTTAAATAATTTTCTGCTTTTCTGCCTTGTGTGTATGAAATTTTTCAACCGATTTCAAACTTTTTGATGGGATTATAGCGCGGTCACGTGGCAAATTACAGGTTTATTTCAGTTTCTGTTCACCAGAGTCAACCGATATATTGCTTCCTCCTACGTGTATTTCGCGAAAAGACTAAGACGGTAAAAACTAGCGAGACTCGAGCTCCCACAGGGTCTTATCAGCATCAGTCCTTACTTCGAAACATTCGTGGCTGGCACAGGAAAACAGAGTAATAGCAGTGGTACACGAAGTACCCTCCGCCACACACTAGACAAAAAAGTTGTAATATTGAATTTTTACGCTGTACATTTAAAGCCTATAGCTAATCGGGAAGTTAGTTTAAAATCGGTTGCAAAATTTGTACCGAACGGACAAACAGACAAGAAAGCGACCTAACGAAGTTTGCGACATCCGAGACGTCGTGACACCAACTTCGGAAATCATTGGAGTTACAGGGAGACAGCGAAGCTCACTGAGCTGTGTATGACTGCTCGACCTGCGCACACAAAGATTTGTCGATGAAGTGTTCAAGAATTTCACCTTCCTTTCAACAAAACCACCGTGTCACATTTGTAAAAATGTGACACGTTGCTCTCAAGCTGTCAAACTTTTGAAACTGTCTCCTTTTCGACGATTTGTTTTTCCGGTTCTAAAGGTTATTATTAGGTGACCTCTGAAACGAATTATGTACCTTTTCGTCGATGGAATGGTCAGTGAACCACACGGACAATATTCGAGAGCGACGAATGGTGCATTTCTTTGTTGAACTTAACAGAATTTCAGTGGAATGCCACTGACGAACAAATATCAAAGAAATTTTGGTAAGAGCACAAAAAACTAAATATGAATATACGTCGGTAAAGTTCGACATAAGCTTGCATGTTGGAAGACATGTTGGCAAGCGCAGCATAGCGCTGTAGCCGCTAAACAACAAATTTGTCTGCCTCACTGCCTAGTGAGTATTCACGTCATAGCACAACCGAGTAACGCTTAAAATCAGTGAACTTTTTCCTGCTGAGAAACTGAAGACAGATGCAATGCTGGTTCAGGCATATGGAACGCTAGCTGCGAAAATAAAATGTGTTTATAACTGGTTCAAAAGCATTTGCAATTGAAAGCAAAGTGTTGATGATAGCCCAATTTCGGTAGCAGTACGATAAAAATCGTGAAGTAAGTGTAACAGACAGAAGTATGACTTCGGCGATTGTTTGACATTGATTTAGGAAGAAATGGTGATTAGTATGAACGGTGTTAATGCTAAATGTGCCTAAGCGGAAGATCTGTTTCCAATTCACGCCATACAAATTGACTAACGAGTTGAAGACGACTCAACTTCAGCAGTTTCCACTTACGCATGTCACAGAGAAACATTTTTACTGATAACTGTCATTTTGAGAGAAGAGGCCTGGCGTCAATAGTTCGATGAGGTAGGCCACCTGCGTATTGTACAGATGTTTCACAATACAACGCTTAACAGGGAACATGAATGACCACTTTGAGCATCCCTTGGTTTCACATGGACATTTCTCATACGAGAGTACCAACAGTATCCTAGATTGTGCTCTTCTATATAAAGAGATCCTTCTCTGATTTTTCTTGTTTTATTTCAAAAGAACTGGTGCCCTATCCCTCGTGATAGGCATTTGCACAACAGTTAAACTCACAAAAATAAATTAGTACATTGCAAATTCACATATTACTCTGCCCAGGAAAAAATATTGAGATTTTCATGGCGACTTTTGGAGCCTTCCAACCATTCATCAATCGTAATGGCAGGTGAGTGATGGTATGCTAGTCTCTTGGCAACCTATCACCAGATGTTTTCAAAGACAAAATTTGGAGAACGTGCTGGCCAGGACAACAGTTGAACACCCTGTGTATCGAGTAGAGCGGCATAGTACGAATTACTTGCGGTGGTAGTGCGTTATCTTGTTGAAACTTCACGGAGACCTCGACAACAGGGCACAGTCGTCACCCGTAACACGTATGAAATGTAACGCCTGTTTCTTGAAGTTATCAACTACGCAAACCAGAGGTTATCGTGTTGTGTATCCAATTGGCATTCTATATCATCATGCCATGTGTAGGGCATGTATGATGATGCAGTGCGGCTGCAAGAAGGCAGGTTTTCTAGCCTCCTCATACAATTTTCAAGGGCCATCAGACCAGCCTACCTTGCATTTATAAAATCTGAATTTACATACATGCAGCTTACTGTTAGTTCCCTACGGTATTACACTGTCATTCAAAGTAGGCTGGCATTTACATTATCGGAATTAGGATGCATGTATATCACAATTCCGTTTATTTTATATTGGAGACGAATGGGAACTTTTGGGTAGTGAGGTGGCAAACCGCTCACAATAGCGGCGAGTGTCAGAAGTCGGGCCAACATCTGTTGACTGGCAATTGCGGAAGGAGTCCTGACCCATGGCTGTCGGCTTTCTATTTTGATGTCGCTCTCAGGGGAAGTGCGACAAGCGCTCTCTGTTGTTACAATGGTTGGGGGTAGTTTTCTTGCAAAAGCCTCATGTTTTGGGCAGGAGCACGGCAGCCAGGCGCCGTGGCTGTGCTGTTATTTAGGACGTTTTGGAGAAATGGTCACCGAGCTCCGCAGGACAGATGACAGAACAGCGCCACAGTTAGCACCTCAATCCTCACATTCTTTTGGCGCCCATCGCCAGAAAGCTTCCCGTACAAAATCCTGGTGGAGGCTGTGACTGGCTGCTCGACAGCACACTTTTGCAGTCACTGTCAGGAATTGGAAGAAAGGAATGGTATTGGCGCCTAGGTTGATGGAAATGTAGTGGGAGACTAGATCAATTATTTTGTAAGACCATAATTGGGGAAAGCTTGGTTTATCGACGACGATTGGCAGAGTTCATGGTAGAGAGGAGTTGTCAGTCTGTGCTGGGCGGAAGAGAATTTGTGATTTGTGTTAGTTGGTTTCTGACCGTAGAAGTCTGTCGCGTGCTTTGCCGCCCTTGCTACAGAGTAATTTCATTTGCAATTTCACTTGTCCCGACACCCAGACAAACACTTAGGGTTTTTGACGCACGGGCTTCGATTGGTCGCCATGGACCCGACCACGAGTAACAGCCCTTATCAGCACGCCACCTTGCGGCGAGCTGTTGGTAATATACACAACTCTGGGCTGTAGGCTTTCAGTTAATTTTTCAGCCGCGCAAAATTCGAATTGAGGCTTCTCAGTGGTGCCATCCATAGAACCGCTTTGCTTCGTTAGGTAATGTCGTGGTTCGATATCTCATTATCCATTTCTTTATCGATATTATAAATTTCACATGTTTTCTTTGCTCTCCCTTCTCATTAAGTACAGAACCACGCAAGGTTTCATGCAATGTCGTTCGTACTAGGTACTTGCCAACACCTGTATCAAGTGAGGATCATTTAGATGGTTCATCAGTTTTGTGTTCCATTTAAAGAAAATTAGAGTAACGGTAATTTTTAAGTCGACATTTATTCTTTTAAAGGTTCCCGGGTTCGATTCCTGGCGGGGTCAGGGACTTTCTCTGCCTCGTGATGACTGGGTGTTCTGTGATGTCCTTAGGTTAGTTAGGTTTAAGTAGTTCTAAGTTCTAGGGGACTGATGACCATAGATGTTAAGTCCCATAGTGCTCAGAGCCATTCTTTTAAAAGTCTCACCAACTGAATTCTTCCCCATCATCATTTTTGGAAGGGAACTTTGATCAATTAATTTAATGAATAAATTATACCAGAGGATAGCCAACACACATAGGATTTATATCAATATTAACCCACTTGTGTGTGATTTGCATTACATCGTGATTCTGCTCCCTAACTTGCATATCAATTAAGAGTCCCCCGAAAGCAAACAGGCGGATAGTTTCATGCCAACATTCAGTCTCGGAGCAGGAGCCTCCAACACCTCTGTCAAGTGAGCATGATTCAGATGTTTCATCAATATTGTGTTCCACCACGATTCTACTTGCAGAACCGGGCTACGCCAGAAACTGTCACATTGTACATCCCCTGTAAGCAGTACCTTTGCTGGGCGCGACAGTGTCTGCTGTCCTCTCTCCTCTGCCGCGACAAAGGAATCCGCGTCAATAGCCGTCTGGCTGACAGTCTGTGGTGCTCCAGTTGATAGCGCACTGTCCGTGTGGATAATTACCTTGCTGCAGACAATCCCATTTCCTGACTTTAGGTATGTGACGTGACTGTAGGTTCGACAACAATAACTGTCCTCTCTAGCGCTATTCGAAGGGCCATGTCATGTTGCGCCAGTTCTGCGTGCTCGCGGGGTTCCTACACTATATTAGGCAGATGTACGAATTTATTTGGCTCTTCAGTGTAGGTGGGCAACAAAAAAGGACTTTCATACTCAGAGATTAAACTTGGTTACTGAAATTTTGTGAAAAGATCTCGCCGCAACGGAAAACGCCTTCGTTTGAATGTTCGTTTATCATATCCCTGACACTCTCTCCGCTATTTCCCAGTACTACCAAACGATCTGAACCTCATTGAACTTTTTCAGTGTCATTCGTCAATCCTATCGGGTAAGAATCCCATACTGCACGGCGGCACTCTAGCAGAGGACGAAGAAGCATAGTCTCTTTAGTAGACCTGTTGCATCTCGTAAGTAGTCTGTCAATAAAGTGTAGTCTTTGATTTGCACTGTCAAAACTGTTTACACGATTCACTGAAAGATGGCGCACATGACTTCACTCCCTTAGGTTACCTTGACGACTATCGTGTGAGAAAGGGCATCGAGACACAGAATTAAATAATCAAACAACATTTGCCGAGTCCTAAAAAACGTACCTCGTACCAGAGGGAATCAATTCTAGGGAAGTCTGCCAGTCTGTTTGTTGGATGTCGTGTCCATGACGCTGCAATTTTAAAAGACAACAGTATACAACTATGAGAAACTGCTGCGTTAAAGATGCTGTCTATGCTGTCGCGTCGTAGGGTCGTGCCGGTTGCCTGGCTGCGACAGCGCCAGCACAGCTTACACAGTGACGAGTGCATCCCGCGGCTGGCGCAGGAAATCGGCCGCGGCGCTGAACACACCTTTCAGTCACGACGTAAGCAGGCGACCCGGACATGGAAACCGCAACAACTTACTCGGACCGCAGATAAGGCCCGCTCTCAAATGGCGCCGCCCACGCCGGCTACACGCGCCCGCGTTACTCCCGCTCTTTAATTGGCCAGGAAATTGGACGCGGCCGGCGGCGGCTACCGGAAGCCGCGTGTAGGCAATCACAGCGCGCCAGCCGCCCTTTGTGGTCGCCGCCGCGGCCGTGAGCCCACCCGCGGCCAATCACACGTCCCCGACGACGGTTGCCACAGGCCGAAACGACCCGCGCTTGTCCCATTATCGCAGCTGCTACCACGCACGCCTTTGGCCCCGGAGCCGCCTGCGGTGTTGCGCGGTCTCAGCGCGGTCCGCAATTAAAAGAGAACCCGTCAGCGGACCAACTGCGGCTGTCTGCTCCCGGCCAGCAAGAACGTTTTGATAAACAAAAGGCCTTTTGACCGAACGCAGTACGACTGCGTACTTGTCTGCAACACTCACACTTAATGTGCTGTAGTCTTCTTTTGAAACAAAATTACCGAGATCGCTACGTCAACTCAGTTACTGGATGACTAGTTTTGGCAGTAGGTATTGCATCTTCAGATCCATAAAAACCGATCGGTGGTAGTTACGTCGTACAATGCTTCAACCACACTGTCACATTAGGGCTATGCAATATGCATAAGAAACTGCAATAATGTACAATCCTAAGGTGACAGAGTGGTTTAAGCATCGTACAGAGTGGAGCAAATAAAAGTGGCCAGCAGAGCAGAGTTGCAGGGTACAAAGAAACACAGCAGAGAAAAGAAAATATAGTATTAACGTGACTATAGTAGACGTTGAACGTGACCACTATTCACCTCTTGGCACTTTTGCCCTCTGGTCAGGAAGTTGATGAAGGCGGATCAGAGCTGCACTACTGGAATTTCTAGTCTCCTTCGAAATGTTCTGCTGCGGTTCTTGAAGACTGTAAGGGTTGTTGCGATACACCTTAGACTTGCGGGCTCCCCACGCAAAGTAATTGCATACTGACAGGCCAGGTGACCTGGATGGCCAGCTAGGGTGGCGACCACACCAGCGTCTGCTCAAAAAATGGCTCTGAGCACTATGGGACATAACAGCTGAGGTCATCAGTCCTCTGGACTTAGAACTACTTAAACCTAACTAACCTAAGGACATCACACACACCCATACCCAGGGCAAAATTCGAACCTGCGACCGTAGCAGTCGCGCGGATACAGACTGAAGCGCCTAGAACGGCTCGGCCACAGCGACCTTAGCCTCTGCTAACAACTCTGTAAGGCGTGAAGGTGGTATAAATGCGCCACAAGGTTCGGCCCGCTGTATGGACAGTCGCACCATCCTGTTGGAAGTAATTGCAGGTCTGCCGGCCGGAGTAACCGAGCGGTTCGAGGCGCTACAGTCTGGAACCGCGCGACCGCTACGGTCGCAGTTTCCAATCCTACCTGGGGCGTGGATGTGTGTGATGTCCTTAGGTTAGGTTTAAGTAGTTTAAAGTTCTGGGGGACTGATGACCCCAGAAGTTAAGTCCCATAGTGCTCAGAGCCATTTGAACCATTTTTGAATTGTAGGTCTTTTTCTCTTCCGTTAATGCTGCCACAAATGGTTTGGTCAAGGCCACTTTTATTTGCCCCAACATGTATGATGTAATTATCTCTGCTCGGTTTTTTATGGATTTGAAGATGGCAGTACATATTGCTGAAACTGGTAATCCAGAAATTTTGATAACTAGCGACCTTGGCGAATAAATTAGTTTTCACAAGATTCTTTTTTAGATAGGGTGGAGTTCCTCCACGCCCACATCGGCATGATGTTCAACGCAAATGGTCTACTGCTATCTCTGTACATTGGTTAGTTTTCACTAAGTGAGGTCTTGCAGGGTGGAGTACTGCGATGTTTGCGTACGTCTGGTTGTGATTAGCCGTTAATACGGGCTCATCTGGAAATGGATTGGGTCTAAAGTTCAACGAACGGTAGCGGTTTGAAGGGCAGAGCCAAGTGAAAAAAAAAAAAACCCTGCGATTTTAAGGTCAGGTTGTAAGAGCAGTAGCGGTTTTCTTGCTGCCTGCGACAAGTCATGCAAGGATAGGCTTTGTGTAGCGGTGTTATTCGGCGGCTGCCGTACGGTACCGGTATTGGCTTCTCGGTTAGCATCAGAATACCTGTAACATCTACATCTATATGTATACTCTGCAAATCACACTTAAGCGCCTGGCAGAGGGTTCATCGAACCATCTTACAAATCTCCGTTATTCCAAACTCGTATAGAACGAACACCTATATCTTCCCGTACGAGATCTGATTTTCCTTATTTTATCATGGTGATTGTTTCTCCCTATTTAGGTCGGTGTCAACAAAATATTTTCGCATTCGGAGGAGAAAGTTGGTGATTGGAATTTCGTGAGAAGATTCCTCCGCAACGAAAGACACCTTTGTTTTAATGTCGTCCACCCCAAATCTTGTATATTTCAATGGCACTCTCCCCCCTATTTCGCTATGATACAAACGTGCTTCTTTGAACTTTTTCGATGTACTCTGTCAATTCTATCTGGCAAGGATCCCACACCGCGCAGCAATATTCTAAAAGAGGACGGACAAGCATAGTGTAAGTAGTCTCTTTAGTAGATCTGTTACGTTTTCCAAGTGTCTTGCCAATAAAACGCAGTCTCTGGTTAGCCTTCCCCATAACATTTTCTATTGTTCCTTCCAGTTTAAGTTGTTCGTAGTTGTGATTCCTAGGTATTTAGTTGAATTTACGGCCATTAGATTCGACAGATTTATCGTGTAACCGAAGTTTAGCGTATTCCTTTTAGCACTCTTGTGGATGACCTCACACTTTTCGTTATTTAGGGTCAATTGCCATTTTGGCATCATAAAGATATATTTTCTAAATCTTTTTGTAATTTGTTTTGTTCTTATGATGACTTTATTACTCAATAAACGACAGCGTCATCTGCAAACAACCTAAGACGGCTGCTCAAATTGTCTCCCAAATCATTTATATAGATAAGAAAGAGCAAAGGGCCCATAACACTATCTTGGAAACGCCAGAAATCACTTCCGTATAACACTACCTTGGTACTACAGTACGCTCCAAACATTTGATCAACAATCGTTTGTATTAGTCATACATTTTTTCCAACATTATTACAATGTAAAGCGCCACCTTTGACGCCATGTATGACGGCGGCGACGTTAAAACACTAGTGGTTCGCATTCAGGGTGTTCCTGTAAGAGCTTGCAAAAATGTAACAGGATATCGAAAATGCTCCATTGAAGAATCTAAGGTAGGGAACCTGAGGTCGGAGAAGCTGGCCTAAGGAGATATGGAAGTAAACTTTTCTACCGCTTTGCCTAGTATTACTGTTTTCCTGCTTATTTACAACGAACGAACGTACAAGTTTTAACGTAGTGTGCTGTTTACATAAATGTACATTGTTTATTTCCTGCAAGGAAACGAGAAGGACGAGAGTGATTATTATTAGTAAGTATTTCATCATCGCTGGACTGCAAAGGGAGGTCCTATTCAATGGCCTGCGAGGTCACCTAACCTGAATCACCTTGGTTATTTCCTATGAGGGTATCTAAAGCCACTTGTGTATGAGACCGCATCGGTCACGCAGATGAAATTAGTGGCCAGAATTGTAGTTACCTGCGGTAGGATTCGAAACACATCAGGGATATTTGTCACGGTGCGTCGGAATCTTGTTTGCCAATGTCACGCTTGTATTGAGGTTTCCGTACATTTTGTAAGGCACAGTACTAATGGCGCGTTGATTGTGCCAGTGATGGCATTTGCAGTTAACTGTAACTGATGTAAATAAAAATGTACAGAATACTGTGATTTTATTCCCATCATCTCCTGAAGCTGGCTTCTCCGACCCCAGATTTCCTACCTCAAATTGTTGAGTGGAGCACCCTCTATGTTCCGTTAAATTTCTGCACGCTCTTATGGAAGCCCACCATTCAGGCATCGGGCTGAACTGGACGCTAGAGAATGGGGGGGCAGAGGGAGGGGGGAGGGGGGAGGGAGGGACAGGGAGAGAGAAAGAGAGAGATAGTGGGAGTGTTACCTTTCGACAGTGCGTGCTAGATTCAGGCATTTTTTTAACATAAAGAGTGACTAAAGCAGTAGAACCGCTTCCTCTGAAAAGTATGAAATCTGAAAACAGTACAAAAAATTTAATATAAACTAAAAATTAAAAGTGTTACAATTAGAAGTTAGGCAGTACAAACACCCGTTCAGAAACATATGAAAATAAAGAACTTTTTAAAGCTGTTTACACAACACGCTACGGTAACGTCATAAACATGTTTTTTTCATATTTGTATTAACCTGCAAAGATTCCTTTTCTTTGTTTGTTGTTTCCTATTTTCACAATATTCCAGCTTCTCCCTTGCTGTCTTTTCTTTCGTCTGTCCATATTATTCCTGATTCCTTATTTATTCTGGCTTAACAGCCTTCTATATTTAGTATTTTATTCTTCTGTTATATCCCATTATGTGTTGTCTCTTTCTAATTCTGTTTTTTTATTTTTTCACTTCATACTAATTGCTGCCGTTCTTTTCAGAAATACAGGAATCTCTCTTTCGTCATTCATTCAGTGGAGATATCCATAGAACATTTGTCACTGATTTTATTATTTTCTGTAAATATCTATAAACCTCCTTATTATATCTCATTGCACAGGTAATTTCCGTTTTCACGGCGGCTCTCCGAACAGACACACAAATCTATAGAGCTCTAGCTCTGACGTCCGTCAGTTGTAGAATTATGAAATATGTTTTATGTTCGCGTATTATGACATTTCTTTAGGGCGAAAATCTACTCCATAGGAAGCAACACGGTTTCCGAAACCAGGGATCTTGTGAAAACCAGCTCGCTCTGATCGCCCGCGAGACCCAGACAGCAGTAGATACAGCTGCCCAGGTAGAGGCCGTGTCCCTTGACTTCCGGAGGGCTTTCGATATAACTCCGAAGTGCCACCTAATGAACAAAATACGAGCGTACGGCATATCAGACCAGCTGTGTGACTGGACTTAGGAATATCTCTAAATAGGACACCGTACGTCATTCTCTACGGAGATAAGTCTTCAGACGCATATGTAACGTGAGGCGTGCCCCACGGGAGTGTCTGATAACATCAGAAGTTTCATGAGCCTTTTCACGGATGATGCTGTTGTGTACTGAAAAGTTGCAACGCAAGAAAATTGTAGTGGAATGTAGGAAGACTTGCAAGTGATAGACGTCTGGTGCATGCATTGACAGTTGGCCGTCAACAAAAACAAATGTTGTTTTCTGCTGATAAACAGGCAGAAATACTCGTTATTCTCTGAATACACCACTGATAAAGAATCAGTAGAAGCTGTTACTTTCATAAAATACCTAGGAGTAGGTGTACGCAGCGATTTGAAATGGAACGTCCACATAGAATTAATCGCGAATATGGCAGATGCCAGACTGCTTCATGGAAGAATGGTCAGAAATGTAGTCCATCAACAAAGAAAGTAGCATAAAAACATTCGTTCTACTAATAAATGAATATTGCTCGTCAGTATGGAGACATGCTAGACAAGAGTGACAGTGGAGCTACAGGAGATCCAAAGAAGAGCGATGCGTTTCGTTACAGGTTCATTTAGTAAGCAAGAAAGCATCACAGAGATGTTCACCCAACTCCAGTGGCAAACGCCGCAAGAGAAGCGTTTTGCCCCACAATATGGTTTATTGTTGAAGAACAGGGAGCGTACGTGTCTAGAACAGTCAACAAATATATTGCTTCCTCCTAAGAATATCTCGCGAGAGACCATGGAAATAAAATTAGAGAGATTAAAGCCCACACGGAGGCTTAGCGGCAATGTTTCTTCCCGCGAACTATTCGCAAATGGAATAGGAAAGGGCGAAAGGGACACTGATACACAAAGCACCCACCACCAAACACCGCAAGGTGGCTTGCGGCGTATAGATGTCGATCTTCCAATCATCTATAGTCTAATTTGCAACTATTTTTTTCTAAGGTTTCAGGTACATCTATTGAGTCCAGCAGTTAATCGTTAAACAATCACATGCTTATTGTAAGCATTCTGGTCTTAACGAGTGCTATAGCGCGTTTTAGCTTTTTTCTAGCTAGGTACTTCTTGTTGTGAATATTTTTAGTTAAACTAGAAGCCCTTTACTGTAATAAGACTATAAAATGATGCATCATATGTGCCATCTAAGAGCCATACGCAAAAAATACAAGGGATTAGGTCGGGCACGAAGTAGTTCGCGAGTAGCAAAAGAAACAGAATACGAAGTGTGCTCCACTACTCACCCAGCAGACGATCACGGTTTTTATAGCTGCATATAGATCTTTCACAAACATATCGTCAACTGAAAGCAATCGAATAATGTAGGATATTTGACAGTCTCGTCAATGTTTTCCACCTCCCGCTAGGTGAATACCGGGCTGGTCCCCACGTTCTGCCTCAGTTAAACGCGTCGCAGACATTTGAAACACGTCCGCACTATTTCACGATTTACACTAAGTTGGGGTACACTGATTCCGTCCTGGGGGGTACTGGGTGGCGGCAGGAAGGGCATCCGGCCAACACTACCACATCCGTTGTAACCACGCCGACCCTGCGATCGCTACGGGACTATGGCGTAAGTGAAAGAAAGAAAATCTGACAGTCTCGTCAGTCGAGCCACGCACATCACACAGAAAAACATAGTTTTCCAATTGAAGAAAAGAAAGTAATGGTTTTCACAAAATCAGAAATTTTACTTTACTCACGCTTTACTTATACATCATATCCTGTGAATAATGATAATATTACAGAACTTGAGCACAACATGCGACTTTAATAATTTCAAGAACCGTAAAAAATACAGGATAACGACTTCCAGGGGCAACAAAAATTTGAGTTTCAAGACATGTAACTATTAAAAATTAAAAATTTAAGATACTGTCTTAACCGATCCATTAACAGCTATAATATTATGTGAAGGGTTTAACGAATTAAGACAGATATCACAATTGGAAACAATGCATGCGAGTATGTCTTCAGGTAGCGTAACCAATTGCGCACGAACACCCCAGACTTTATTCACACAGTATTTGACAATGAGAGCAGTTAGTGACTTTCAACAAACACTGCACTTACTTTCAATCCTCTACGACATTTTTCCTTGCTGATAAACCCCCCTGCCCCCCCCCCCCCCCAACTGATGAAAGGAAAAAAACGTTTATCGCTTACTACATTTTCATTGTTCATGCTGTACAATTAAGGAATCATTCTTGAAGTTCTAATTTATTACTGCTTTGTTACACTAACTATTCGCAACGTGTTTTTAGACAGTAATCACATGTCCATCTACATATTTACTCCACAAACAACACTGCGTTGTGTGGCGGAGGGTACTTTGTGTAAAACTGTTGCATTCCTCTCTTCCTGTTCCAGTCGCGAATAGTTCGCGGGAAGGACAGTTGTCGGTATCTTTATGGTCTGTTGGCGAGATATACGTAGGAGAAAGCTTGTAATTGTTTACTTTTTTAGGAACACACGCCTTCGAAACTTTTAACAGTGTCTCTCACTGGAGTTGGTTGATCACCTTTGTGACGATTTTGTGCTTACTAAAAGAACATGGAACAAAACTTGCTCATCTTTTTTGGATCTACGCTGCTATTCGTAATAAAGGGCCTGGCAGAGGGTTCAATGAACCACCTTCAAGCTGTCTCTCTACCGTTCCACTATCGAACGACGCGCGGAAAAAACGAGCACTTGAATTTTTATGTGCGATCCCTGATTTCACTTATTTTATCGTGATGATCATTTCCCCCTATGTAGGTGGGTGCTAATAGAATGTTTTCGCTATCGGAGGAAAAACCTGGTGATTGAAATTTCATGATAAGGTCCTGTCCCAACGAAAAACGCCTTTGTCTTAATTATTGCCACTCCAATCAACGTATCGTGTCTGTTTCACTATCTCCCCTATTTCAAGGTAATACGAAACGAGCTTCCCTTCTTTGAACTTTTCCGATGCAATCCGTCAGACCCACCTGATGCGGATCCAACATCGCACAGCAGTACTCCAAGATAAGGCTGACAAGCGTGTTGTAAGCAGTCTCTTTAGCAGACCTATTGCACCTTCTAAGTGCTTTGCCAACGAATCACAGTCTTTGGTTTGCCCTACCCACAACATTATCTACGTGACCATTCCAGTTTGGGTTATTTTTAATTGTAGTCCCTAAGTATTTAGTTGAATTTACACACTTCAGATTTGTGTGACTTATCGCGTAATCGAAATTTAGTGGATTTCTTTTAGTACTCATGTGAATAACTTCACACTTTTCTTTATTCAGGGTCAATTGCCACTTTTCGCACCATACAGATATCTTATCTAAATCATTTTTCAATTCGTTTTGGTCATCTGATGACTTTACAAGACGGTAAATGACAGCATCATCTGCATACAATCTAAGAGGACTACTCAGACTGCCTCCTATGTCGTTAATGTAGATCAGGAACAATGGAGGGCCTGTAACACTTCCATAGTGAACACCGGATATTACTTCTGTTTTACTCGACGACTTTCCGTCTATCACTACGAACTTTAACAATTCTGATAGGAAATCACGAATCCAGTTGCACAACTGAGCTGATATTCCATACGCACGGTCTATCAATCCTATCAGGTACTAATCCCCTACAGACGAACGGTACTCAGGTACTGGTCGAACAAGGCTTTTGTAAGCTACCTCCTTAGCTAATGCACTACGTTTCTTTCAACGAATCTGTCTGGCTTCTTCTTTTCCTTTTTTCGCTACAATTTTCAAAAATGGTTCAAATGGCTCTGAGCACCATGGGACTTAACATCTGAGGTCATCAGTCCCCTAGAACTTAGAACTACTTAAACCTAACTAACCCGAGGATATCACACACATCCATGCCCGAGGCAGGATTCGAACCTGCGACCGCAGCGGTCGCGCGGTTCCAGACTGAAGCGCCTAGAACCGCTCGGCCACACCGGCCGGCTTCTATCATTGTGACTTCTCTGTATACAACAGCATCATGGGACTTCTAATGTTGTCTGTTATGTTATATGTTGTATATAATGAAAAGCAATGGAACTTTTAACAGTGCTCTAGAGTAGGCTCGAAGTCAACATTACGCTCAATACTTATTTGCACTGAGAATATCAGGCTGCGTTCTGCTTGTTAGAAATTCTTCAGTCACACAGTTGATCTGGTATTCCATAGACTCGTATTTTGTTCATTAGACGGCAGTGCCGAACCGTATCGAATGCCTTCCGGAGGTGAAGGAACACGGCATCTATCTGTATCTACAGCTTTCTCGGTCTCCGGGAGTGCCAGACCGAGCTGACTTTCACACAAACGTGTTTTGGGAACCGTTATTGATTTCCTCAGAGGAGATTATCTGCCTCAATAAATGTGTTAATACGCTGGTAACACGTTCCAAATCTCTACAACAGACAGAAATCAGAGATATATGCCTAGATTTTTGTGCGTCTGTTCGATGACCCTTCTTGAAAACCGGAATGACCTGTCGTTTCTTCCAATCATCAGGAACACGTAGCTTCTCCAAAGATCTACTTCTGCTAGAAGAGGAGCAAGTTCTTTCGCATACTTATGGAGACTCATACTGGTATCTTGGCAAGTCGAGTGGCCATCCCTGTGATGCACGATTTCAGTTGATTTTCTACCCCATGGCGACATATTTCGATATCGGCTATTTCTGTCGTTCTTGCGACTATTTGAAGGGGGCATTATTGCGTGACCTTCTTGTTGCCATTATATCAGAGTGTCTGAAGAGATGGCTTCCATCCGTTAACTGATTTATTATAGGATCAAAGCTTCTTAGAATTTTCTGTCAAGTCCGTAGACATAATTTTACTTTCGATTTCATTGAACGCTTTACACATGGCTCTCCTTGCGCTAATTCTGGCTTAGTTTAGTTTTTGTTCGTCTGTGAGGTTTTGTCTACGTTTAGCTTTACAGTAAAGCTCCCTTTGCTTTCGCAGCAGCTTTCTTACACAGTTGCCCAACCAGGGCAGGTCTTTTCCATCCTTCACTACTTTGCTCGGCGTATTTCTGGAGATAAAATTTTCATTTGGACCTGTCAGGTAGTCTGAAATTTGTTTCTTTTCCCTCTTGCTAAATAGAAAGATCTTACTTTTCTTTATTTTCCTATTTACAGTTGTTTTCAGTGATGTTGTGACAGCCTTATAATGACTGATTTCGTGTTCTGCGCTGACTGCGTCTGTACTTTCTGGTCTTTTTGTCGGCAGCAGATCTAAGATGTTGTCGGTTTCGTGATTGACTGTTACAGGTAGTTTTCCAGTAAGGCATATTAAAGCAATTTTACACGTTTCCCTGTCCCTAATCTCCCCCCTGATCACTTCATCCTGGCAATCTATAGCCGGTAAATAGAAGTCTCCACCTAATACTACAACACGACCAGAAAATTACGTGAAATATTCTTGAGGTTTCCTCTCAGCTGTTCTGTAGCTACTCCACCTGAGGCAAGGCATTCATAAAGCATCCGATAGCCACGTTTGATCCACCTTTAATATCTGTCTTAAACTATTTCGCATTCAGAATCTGTGCTGATATCGATAGGTGTTGTCGTATTTTTTTTGGCTATAAACACGCCTCCTCCACAAGCGTTCAACCTATCTTCGCGGTATAAATCCAATAGGAATTTAGAATTTCGTTGCTATTGTCGTCTACTTTCAGCCAACTTTCTGTCCCTAGTGCTATGTGAGCATCGTTACCATTTATAAGCAGACTAGGTCTGGGTCTCCTGCAGTTAACTAGTACTATGTTTACACTTTCTTTCTACAAACTGCTATGACCGATGCCACCCTGTCTGGAATCAGGAGGAGGGATTTATATATCCTAAAAATCTCACGTGTGCATGCCACACGTGCTCCGCTACGGTAGTAATAGCTTCCTCCGTGTAGAGAACGCCTGATCTACTATGGGAAACCCTACCATTCTCCAGTCGATAGCGGAGGTCGAATAATTTGCTTTCTATACCGTCGCAGAGTCGTCGGAGCCTCTGGTTTAGTCCTTCCAGTCTGCTCCAAATCAGAGGATTACTAGGAACGATCCTTCTGAACGATTGCTTTGCTTCCATCCTGCAGACAGCCGCCTGTAGGAACCGAGGATGGCCTCGAACCGAGGGGTCAGGTGTCAACTAATGCCTACATTAACCACTATTTGCAGCCGCTCAGTTGACGCCGGCAGGACCTCCTCTACGTCTCGGACGAGGCCCCTCGATATGCAAACAGAATAGATTCTTGCTTTCTTTCCCGACCTGCCCGCTATTTTCCTGAGGGGCACTATCACACGCGTAAGACTGGAACTCTCAATGAGACGCAGTTCCAACCTCTGCACTTGTCCGGACCTCTTAGGAAGATCGACGACAGTCGCAACAATCGAGGTGGTGCTGGCTCAGATATACTTTCAGCAGCAGGCAATACCTCAAGCCATAAGGACACAGCATGCGGCCGGTACCCACTTTCGCCTGCCGCCCAGAAATTGGCGATCCCGCTACTATTCGCCAGTCACCGTCAGATAAGTGTCGACCGGCAAGGACGTGCGAATCTGAGGACGCAGATGCATCAAGGATCCAGAGCAACAATATAGGCTCATTAGATATGACAGAATACGCCTCAGACGCCCTGGTACAATCGCAGCCCAGGACAGCACTCTGAAGCCTGTCAACTGTGGTCAACACAGCTTCCAGCTGTTTACTAGCAGTGGCCAGTTCCCCCTGTATTCGTACACAACAGTCGCAGTCCCAATCCGTCTTTAATCAGTTGTCGTCTGAACCACAGGTGATGTAACATCAACCCAATAAATTGGATTCACTGAACGCAAACAATCGAAAAATCCTCAAATTTCCACAGAAAAGTAAATAGCACTACTAAAAACAGCTAAATAATCTGCTACTATTCACTTCCGCTCAGAATCCCACTAACCGAAACAACTTATATAATCCGTGTATAAACGATAAACTGCTGCTGAGCGCGCTCTGCTCTGCGGCTGGAGCTCTAAGTAACGTTAGTAAACACTAGTAAACACTAGTCAACACACCAAAATTCACAGACGCAGTTCACTCCCACACAGCAGTACGGTGAAATCAGAAACTAAACTAAATTACTGCGTATCAGACAAACTGACACAAGCTCGACTTCACGGCTCCGTGACAGCCGCTGCAATAAATGCTACCACTGAACGCACCTGCTAAATTGTAACATTGTATGACACGCATTTCAGGAGACATGACGTCATAAACATTTAGATGCCCAAAAAATTTCCTTAAAACGAAGTGCTGATTACCCCTCGTTGATAATGAAGCTGCTTCATACATGGGAATTCGATTCTTTAAAGAATCGGAGGAGGGGGTTTACTGGTATGAAAACTAATACGCTAACTTTTGGAAATGACTGCTGAAGTTCCTTACTCACAATGAGTGAATATTTATATCCAGATGGTCTATCAGTGGCCGGCCGGTGTGGCCGGCCGGTGTGGCCGAGCGGTTCTAGGCGCTTCAGTCTGGAGCCGCGCGACCGCTGCGGTCACAGGTTCGAATTCTGCCTCGGTCATGGATGTGTGAGATGTTCCTACGTTAGTTAGGTTTAAGTAGTTCTAAGTTATAGGTGACTGATGACCTCAGATGTTAAGTCCCATAGTGCTCAGAGCCATTTGAACCATTTGGTCTATCAGTTGAATAATTTCATTCTTGTAAACGGCCGTTTCCACAGTCAATAAATTTCTTTTGGGTATTCGACCACATTGTCAATGTGCAAAATTCTCCTCGTTTAGCACCCTGAGAAAGATCGTTTGCGACACTGGCCGAAGCGGTCGAGAATTTTACGCACTGACAATGCGGTCACATGCCCAGAACAATATTATTGATTGCAAATTCAATCTACTCTAAAACTCATCTTTTTTGGAATAGTGTCGTAAGTATAACTTTTACCCGCCTGGCCAAAATAGAAGTCACGGAGATGAACTGTAAGTCCACCGCATAACTGCGTTTTGACATGCTCTTTATCTGCATTACGGAGATCATTGAACGATAACTGTTCTACAACGTTCCTATAAATTATTTTTTTTTTATCATTGCAAATGATTCTAAGATGAGGTTGGACGTAGCGACTAGATCAGTTTCATGGCACTACACGGACCTGTCTTTCAAGTTTCGTAACCGATTTGCTCTTCACGCCAGACATGAAATTAATAAGTCCCGCCCGCTGGGATTATTTGAAACATTTAGTCGCCCGTAATAGCCGTTAATAACAGTTCTGTTGCTGAACCAACTGACGTTTCATCGTCTTCACGGACATGAAATTTCTTAACGTCACTTCACAGCTGCACTAATTACAGCCGCAGACTTGCCGCACTCCCCAAAACAAAGACGGTACAGGTCGTCATTAAGCACGGCAGTATTGGCTATTTACTGTTAGGCGTAATAACTCAGATTGCCCTCTCCAGCCTAGTACCATTAAGAGTCCGTGAAATTTATACAAATAATGACAGACCGCTCAATAGTCGACGTTCATAATCTGTACTTAAGGAAGTAACAGCCTGTGTTTATGTACACATCCGGGGAAACTATGGTTGCTGTCGACTTCGATTTCGGAGGGACAAGGTGAATCTCATAATCAGCACAATAACAAAAACTGCTTGCTTTGATGTTAATACCAAAGATCTCGTAGAAAAAAATCATTTTTATGTTGGCATTAATTTCACTGGGCAACATTGATGAAATCTTAAGGAAAACTAGCCTAAAATTACGTATCCGCCTCAGACGGTTGTCTGTTAGAACGAGTCAGTGACAAAGTTCATTATAAAGACAACGTTAATGGATGCAGACTTGGAGTCACAGATCCTGTGTTAATGGCGTCATACTGGTGAATCACACTACGCTTGGTGATAACAAAATGGTTCAAATTTTTTTTCTAGTGTTGAAACTACTTCATTTATTTTAATTATTTTAAATATTTTAAAGGAAATGCAAGGTATTCATTCGTGTAATGGACAAGCACCAGTCAATCAATTACGATTATAAATTATGACTTTAACTGTTATTCCTTGGGTAGAATGAGATGACGGGTTAAAAATTATTTTTTCAGCATAATATTATCGAAAAGAGCTATGAACAACATAAATTTCAAAAGTTACATATAAATTGGCTTGATCCAGTTTGTAGAGATATGTTCGATGAACACTTACTTGTTTGAAGAAAGACAAAAAAAAAAAAAAAAAAAAAAAAAGGACAAGCACAAGCACCAGTCAATCAGTTACCATTCTAAATAATGACTTTAACTGTTATTCCTTGGGTAGAATGAGATAACGGGTTAAAAATTATTTTTGCAATTTAATGTTGTCGAAAAGAGCTATGAACAACATAAATTTCAAAAATTATATATATATATATATATATATATATATATATATATTATATCGTTTTGTTAATTTTAAGATTTTCGTTTGCTAAAATTTAAATCCTGCATCAGTTTCTATTTTCCATTTACTTGTGGAGTAAAGCAACACAGGATATGAACTCAAGGGATCCGTACCTGAATCGGTAAAACCGGAACCCGTGTACGAGCACTTTGTCGTCCGTCTGTCTGCCTGCCCGTCCGTCTGCGAAGACCGCTTTTTCTCAGGAGCGGGTAGAGGAATCAAGTTAAAATTTATATCGCATACTAAGCTCTAATTTTACCCGGTGGTACAGTAATTTAAAGCGAATGCAGTCGGAAGATACTGGCATCTATGTCACATATTTTGATACTCGCCATCTCACTCATCAAAATGTATAAGGTACTTCTCGTTGACCTATAGTCACGAAACTTGGCAGGCAGCAAACTCTCACAAAATAAATAAAGGAAAAAATGCGAAAGTTGTTCGTTTATAATGTTACACAAAAATATTTGTTTCGTCATTTGTTATGCGACTTCAAACTTAATATTAAAACATTCTCGAAAGTAAATGAATTCCCAGGACCTTATCTCACTAGTGTCAAAGTCGATAACAGGCAAAACTCATCGATAATCTCGATTGCTGGTATCGATGAATTGTATATGTGCATTCTTACTAATCTAATACTACTCATCACTGATCACTGTTTACTACTTCCACGTACCAACAAATGTAGAAATGAAATATCTAAAATGTCGCATAGTTTCCCACTACTGGGGCCCTAAGCAGTATGTAAATGTAGGCCAGTTAACATATTGTGTGGCCGCCGCTGTTTAATTAATACGTTAACTCCTGATACTCACACAATGCAATGCAACGCAATCCGATTGCTGTCCTAACGATGGCTGTGATGGCCTGGCTCAAGCAAATCGACCAGTTGACACCGGCTCTGGATATCCCAGCTTTAGTCCTGTACAGGAGGGATGAGGTTTGCTCGTGGCAATTCCACCATAACAGCCGTAGGTCCTCTCATATTGCTATCAAGTTAGTACCCATCTTCGCTGGGGGTAAAACGCAGCCGCGGGATGGGCGTGCCATCCTCTACCTCCTAGTGCCGCCGCGAAGAGAGTCTGCAGTCTGCCTGCAGTCAAACCAACAGCCTGGTCACGAGCTTGGGCCAGTCTTTATCTTACTTTACCTTTACTGTCCTAAGCATTAACACAAACATGACCATTAATTGACAACTGAAATTTTCTCTTCATGTAACCATTTTCACAATTGATTCAGTGGTTTGGAAAAGGGCATCAGTTACATTTTTTTTAAGAAGATGAGGTTAGAAGTTGAATTCGTTCTTTACGACTGTATCTACCAGTTTTCATTGAAAACTGCACCATATTGTCATAGCTACCATGGTTTGAAAATTTCATATGTTTTGAAAAGGGGCTTCAGTCTAGGACTCATGCCCTATTCAAAACAACTACACTAGTCCTCTCATGTGAACAACCGCTGAAACTGTCTTCAATCCGATAACTCCTAGTTATTTTTTTTGTTGTTTTATTTCAGTTACATTGTTTCTGGAACGATAAGTTCTGAATCTGTAACCCAATAGAAAATAATTCCTAAAAAACGTAAAAAGGTGTAAAAAATCCTGATAATTATACTCAAAGTGTGATAAAAAAGCACAAAGTAAAGGACTTAAATACACAAGAACTACTGGATCTGATTGCAAGTAAGTTGGCAACCTCAAAGTATGTTAACTTGAATGTCATGAAATTATTTTGTCTTGTGTAAAACACATAAGAGTACTTACGCTTGATCTACACAATGCAAGTAACAATTGGTCTCTGTTCCAAACGCAGTTTGATAGGTAAATGATCAGCACAGGAGCTGGATAACCGAAAACCTGGGTTCGAAACAACATTCCCTTCAGTGTTAAAAATCTTTTATAATATCTGAAAGAGCGGTCAATTAAACCACTAGCATAGTCCATCCAGTCTAGGTTATAACAACTCCTGCTAGGAGCTAGGCTGTTACAAAAAATGTGTTCGAGAACTAATATAAAAATTTTAGAACCTAGATCTCTTAAAAGTTATGCCTAGACTACGGGACTTAATTTCTTAATATGGGCTAACAACAGATGTAGGCAACAAGTTTTAAAAGATCATTAATCTATTCAAGCTTAGAGTAATGTATCTAATATGTTTGAATCGATGTTCTAATGAAACATGTTCTCATTGTTGAACTTCGGGAAAAATTTTACCTGTCTATTAAACTTAATATAGGCAATTTCTTTCCAGGTGCAAGGGGAAGAATTTTAGAATTTTCAATGACACAGCCACATATCAATTAAAAAAAAAACATTTCATGATTTTCAGACAAAAACAGAACAAGACCTTTTCTTCAAGGATTGCTGACTACAACAGATATTCACCGTAAAAGACCACGAATTGACAACCCAAAATCACGAGCCCGTAATGTTCTTTGTAGAGTTTTGTGTGATGCAAAGAGAAGTGATGTGTGTAACAAAACTTTTCTGAGTTTATATGGAATATAACAAAAACGAATAAGACGTCTCAAATCACTTCTTCTAGTAGACGGGACTTCGAAAGGAAATTGTGGAACTAAGGTTGTTCCTGGAGAAACTACTGAGAAAGCACGTGAACACCTAACGTATTTTCCTAATAAGAATTTTAAATATGCGAATCGCTATATCAAATACCTCAACGCTGACTTTACCGTTAAAATTATGAGTTCCTTTTATTGTGCAAAATATCTGGAAATCAAAGTAAATTACGGGTTTCTTTTAAATTATTTCAATGAAAACTTCGGTTACGCTTTCAATAGTCCACAGAAAGATGTATGCGCTACATGCGAGGACTTGGGTATAAACCTTATAAGTAACCTCCTGAATAAAGGCGCAAAACGCGTTTTAGCCCCAGAACTATTCATGCACAAAAACAGATTAAACAATTTTTCAAAAAATGAATAAGGTTAAAAATAAGCGTACGGATCGAGACGATGTTGCATGTACTTTTTCCGAATATATGCAGAATCTGCCTCTACCCAACGTTCCTGCTCTGGAAGTTTTTTAACATCGGCTGCTACCGGTATATACATTCAGTATTTAGGACGCGAAGAAAAGGACATTAGAATTTCATTTATAAGTTGAAGATATGAGGCATAGAGGACCAAACGAAGTTTGCACTTTTCTCAAGATTATGTCACAAATAACATACCAGAACCGGCAAAAGTGTTGTATGTTTTCGTCGGTGTTAGCAGCGGACAGAGCCGGAATAATATAGTTACCCGATATGTACTGACGCTGCTTTCCTTAGGAGGATCTGACAAACTTATCCTGTTCTACCCAGTAAGGAGTGATTAATTCCTCTCCTGCGACCGTCATTTTGGAGTTATAAAGAGACACTCGAAACGAACTGATCCTGCATACCCATCGACAGAGTATGCAAAAATATGGTAGAGGCTAGTTCAAGATGCAAATTTACAAATATCACTTCACGAGGAATTTTTTCCAGTTGTTTTCAAAATCAGGTGGAAGACGTATTATAAGGCATAAGTTTTATCTACTAAATCTTTAGGGAAGAATATTCCTAAATAAGTGAAAGGACAGTTCTGTATATCGGAATACTACATGTTTGAATGCAACAAGCACAACAAGGGAGTTTTGAAAACTTACGACTTTAATGTCGGATTAAGATCTCTCGCTTTTAAGTTGGCAGCATGTGAAAATATGCCATTCCATAGAGAAAAGGCGTACTTGGAGAAGTGTCCGATTAACACGAAAAAGTGGAGGACGTTAACAAAATCCAGCAGTATATTACATGAGAACACATACTTACACCCTTCAATGAGGAGAACCGTGAGTGGCTAATTTTATAAGACAGGGAAGAAGCTGATTGAAATGCGTTACGTCGAACCTTATGAAGCTAAATGTTGTACATAAATGCATTTTTGTGTAAATATGCCTCAGACGGGGCCATTATCTGTACTGAGTTTCAGTTTTGTAAAATGACGTATTATGTTTGCTTTAAAAATTTTTCTTTTTCTTGGTTTTGAAAAGGGCATCAGCTCTCCTATTATTTTTGTTGCTAGTTCAACAACACAGTAAAATATAAGAAAATATGGAAGAATGTGTCATTTCACAACAAGTAATTAGGAAAAAAGTGTACTAAGAAAGAAAAGTTAGAACTCTAATGCTGAAAACTTTTTGACAAAACGTTTTTTTTTTTCATTTTCCTTAAGCTAGTGCTTTAAGACTTACGCTCTTTTCAAAAACCCCAGATTCAATTCATCCCGGGTATTATTCATTATACATTCGTGAACTATGATTACCCATACATGTACAGCAGTACTGTCTTAGGACTTCTTTTGTCACACCGAGTTTTCTAGCTAGTCAGATGCCATTTTAACAACAAATAAACGTCCTCAGTTTATTTTGGAAGCAGAACGAAAATAAGGAAGCAACTGGTAGCATGCTAATTTACTTTTAGTACTTGTCACAGCCATTTGCTGAAATATTTTACAACTTTCTTGCTTAGTGATGAAGTTTTATTAATAATATTTCTTAAGAAACTGGTGCAGTACCCATTGCTCTTCAGAACACTTTCTAGGTGAAGTATCTCGTGTCCGTCGTGCTGGAGCTCTCATGTTTGTTTGCTCACTTTACGAGGGGAGTGATTAACACGCTCGTAATCCGCGCAAGACGAATATCTGAGTCGCAGCACTTCGGACGCGAGACGCAACATCTGGAAAGTGTTCCGAGGATCAATGTGTACTTCACCAGCTGCATAAAAGGTGTCACGAAATGTGACACTCGAAATGACTTGTCGGAAGGAGAGGAGGAGATTAGTGTTACGTCCCGTCGACAACGAGGTCATTAGAGATGGAGCACAAACTCGGAGTAGGGATAGAGGGGAAAGGAATTCGGCCGTGTCCTGTCAAAGGAACTGCTCCATCATTTGCCTGAGGCAATTTAGGGGAATCACCGAAAACATAAATCAGGATGACCGGACGCGGGTCTGAACCGTCGTCTTCCCGAATGCGAGTCGAGTGTGCTAACCACTGCGTCACCTCACTCGGTTTGTAGGAAGGAGAAATGTCGAGTACAGCCTTTCTATCTAGCATCCCATGGGTGACGGACAGAATCCGCCGCATAGTGCGCAAACACGGCATAAAGTCAACTTGAAAACCAATCAAGAAGATTAAAAAGTGTCTCGCATCAGCAGAGGACAAAAGGGGCCCTCCTGCAATGTCGAGAATATACCGCTTACCCTGCGCATGTGGAGAAATCTATGTGAAAAAGACGGGGCTATCGATCAACGCCAGGATCATTGAACGTAAACGACATTGCAGGCAGTAGCAAGTGCACAAATCGACCATACGAAGCACGCACTGTGTGAGGCCGACCGCACAATACAATTCGCCGACATGGATGTTCTTGCTACGGAGAAGACATGTCCGCTTGTTTAGGCAAGCCATGGAAATCCACGAACATGACAATAGAATCAGATTGTCCCTCTGCAGCGGAGTGTGCGCTGATATTAAACTTGCAGGCAGATTAAAACTGTGTGCCGGACTGAGACTCGAACTCGGAACCTCTACCTATCGCGAGCAAGTGCTCTGACATAACAACAGTTTCAATAAGAAAGAATGAAGCCTCAAGCTAAACGGATCTTAGTTTCCCATGGTGCAGCGAATGACCTTTCTAGGTAGCAAGGGAGAAACACAGCGGAAATCCAGGCAAAAGTACTCATATGTCTGGCTCGATGGCTGCAGGGTCGGCCCGGGTTCGAGCCCGGGTTCGATTCCTCACCAGGTCGCAGATTTTCTCCGCTCGTGGAATGGGTGTGTTGCCCTCATTTTCGTACCGTCATAACAGACACGAAAATCGCTTGCATGTCATCGCGTGACAAATCTAAGCATATGTAACTTCGTGGCTGGCTACGGCTGGGCCCAACCGAATGTTCTGAATTCTCGATATAGACTGTCGTTTCTTCCACTGTTGAGATGGCTGTAGGTGCACGTCCCGAAAGCCAATAATGAAAAAAAGTACTCAGATGCCGTCGCAGCAGGTGCATATTCTCTCCGGCCGCAGGGTAGGCACAAGTGCGCCACCAGCAATGGAGGGTGAAGCTCTGACAATGCCAGCCACTCATTCTGGCGAAACGTCAGAAAAATCATCATACGAGGCGCGTACACACTAGGCCAACGAACGACAGTCAACGATATCGTCGGCCGATATTTGCTTTGTGTGTACGGACGGCAAATCGTGGCCAACGACACAATGGGTCTTGGTTGCGGTTTGGATCCACTGGCGGTAACATCAAAGTTGTCGGTTAATTGGGCTCAGTGGCACTGCCCTTGTGTGGACGTAGGGTCCAATGTTCGTTGGTTCAGTGGCAATTTGCCGTGTCTCTCAAAAGGCTGTGTATTTTTTTCAGAACATCCACAAGTCGTAATTAATATGTTTTATTGCCAGGTTTCGCTCTTTACTTTAACAAGAGATCATCAGAGACTCTGGAATGTACAGTTTAAAGTCCAGCGGTTGGCTGTTTAAGATCGAAATGAAGTATAATGAATGCGACTTGAAACTGTCCTGAACAAATTAATTAGAACGTCGCTGTTTCCCCTACTGGACTATGTACTGGGAGATGGAGAGAACATTAAAGCTAATAGTTTTTTAGTGAATGGGAATGTTTATGGGCCTCTACAAACTGAGATTGTAAAAATAAATTGAAAAAAAAAAATCAGACACTTGAAGAGAAATAAGTGAACCATTAGGAAGAAACGTGCATGATCTGAAAAAGAAATAGGAATCTTTTATTTTTATTGACATCCTTTGTGTGTACGGACGGCAAATCGGAGCCAACGAAACAATGGGTCTTGGTTGCGGTTTGGATCCACTGGCGGTAACATCAAAGTTGTCGGTTAATTGGGCTCAGTGGCACTGCCCTTGTGTGGACGTAGGGTCCAATGTTCGTTGGTTCAGTGGTAATTTGCCGTGTCTCTCAAAAGGCTGTGTATTTTTTTCAGAACATCCACAAGTCGTAATTAATATGTTTTATTGCCGGGTTTCGCTCTTTACTTTAACAAGAGATCATCAGAGACTCTGGAATTTACAGTTTAAAGTGCAGCGGTTGGCTGTTTAAGATCGAAATGAAGTATAATGAATGCGACTTGAAACTGTCCTGAACAAATTAATTTGAACGTCGCTGTTTCCCCTACTGGACTATGTACTGGGAGATGGAGACAACATTAAAGCTAATAGTTTTTTAGTGAATGGGAATGTTTATGGGCCCCTACAAACTGAGATTGTAAAAATAAATTGAAAAAAAAAAAAATCAGACACTTGAAGAGAAATAAGTGAACCATTAGGAAGAAACGTGCATGATCTGAAAAAGAAATAGGAATCTTTTATTTTTATTGACATCCTTTGTGTGTACGGACGGCAAATCGGAGCCAACGAAACAATGGGTCTTGGTTGCGGTTTGGATCCACTGGCGGTAACATCAAAGTTGTCGGTTAATTGGGCTCAGTGGCACTGCCCTTGTGTGGACGTAGGGTCCAATGTTCGTTGGTTCAGTGGTAATTTGCCGTGTCTCTCAAAAGGCTGTGTATTTTTTTCAGAACATCCACAAGTCGTAATTAATATGTTTTATTGCTGGGTTTCGCTCTTTACTTTAACAAGAGATCATCAGAGACTCTGGAATTTACAGTTTAAAGTGCAGCGGTTGGCTGTTTAAGATCGAAATGAAGTATAATGAATGCGACTTGAAACTGTCCTGAACAAATTAATTAGAACGTCGCTGTTTCCCCTACTGGACTATGCACTGGGAGATGGAGAGAACATTAAAGCTAATAGTTTTTTAGTGAATGGGAATGTTTGTGGGCCCCTACAAACTGAGATTGTAAAAATAAATTGAAAAAAATCAGACACTTGAAGAGAAATAAGTGAACCATTAGGAAGAAACGTGCATGATCTGAAAAAGAAATAGGAATCTTTTATTTTTATTGACATCCTTTCGCCGTGAGCGACAAAAAGAAGCAAACAAAACAGGGAGACGCCATCAATTTTTCTGCTTCAAGTACAGATCTCCTAAAAGAAGTGTTACATTTGGAAATTTTAGGAACCAAACAATTCAATAACAGTTCCAAATCCCTAGGTTTCATATAAAAAAAAGAAGATGAAATAGCACATAATCCAAATCATCTTTAAGGTAAGACATTAATTTTGCCCCACCACATTATCCCATACTTTTTAAAGGACAGATCGTCCACAAGTGTCGTTGCTTCTTCTTCTTCTTCTTCTTCTTTTTCTGATGATCGCTTTCTTGCAGTAAAATAATTGCTGCACATCCACGACTGGTATGTTTTCTTCTTCAATAATAACATTGGCCAGTGGAATTGCAGTTAAAACGCTGCTTTGTAACAAAGTAAGGTGGCAAGAACTATGCCTCTTACATGAAGTCATTAAAGATCACCTAACTCACGTTGAGTGAACAGTAGGGCTGAACAAAAGTGACTGACAAGGCACAATGCATCTTATAGAGTGTATAGTATGGACGTATTGGAATAATTAATGTCGGGTGATGGTTTTAATGTAATTCACACGACATGAAAACTTTGTGGAAACACGTCGATTTACTGGAGGCTGGTTTATCCCAGGGAAGTATTCAGAGCTGACCGTGCCCAGCTGGGGAGTGGCTAAGGGTAGCGACAATAGGCAGCTTAGAGCGGCTCAAGTTCTGAGAAAGCTGTAATGTGGCGCGGCCTCCAGCTGCCTTAAGATGAGTAACAGTGAGTGGGTGGTTGACCCCATGCTGGTGTACCGGGAAGCAGATGGAGAACTTGTACACCTGTTGATAAATGTCCGTCATCCCGTTTTCAGTGAAACATGCGAGAAAGCCGCACAAAGCTACGGTGGAGCGGTCAACAGAGGTCAAAATATGTGTGTTCGTGACTATAGCAACTTCATGCTGAATTCACGGTCCGCAGAGTCTGAAGTAAATCAGGTGAAGAGCGACAGAATGAAATACACCGGCCTCCAATGGGGTCGTAGGACCAAAGAATTTGAAGTACTCTCCTGGGAGTCAGAATTCCGGAAAAATTGGTGTTTTGTGCAGTTACTAACCTTGATGGGTGGCCTGGGAGGAGCTAAATAGCAGAAGTTGAGAGGAAGGGAAATTTTGTGGGAATTTGTTGACTTCCCAGAGCAGGCATTGGTCGGCGCTGGGATGCGACGCATAATTAATGCGACTTGCGCTGCAATTGGCGTAAGTGATATTGCTGGCGGGGAAACTGAGGCGAAGAGCGGACTGGGAGAAGTCTTCGTAGTGGTTTTCCATTCTCAGCTTGCCTAGAGTGCGGACGTGGCGTTCTTTACTCAGCTTGCCTGAGAGAGAGTGAGCATCTCTGCAGTTTAGGACTTAGCAAATGGAACGATTGAGCTTGGAGATAGAAATTTTTCGTTCAGCTATGTACTGAACAAGATAGCTAGGAGTGAATAGACGAGCGCAGCCTTGCAGCACCACGAGGCTGGCCGATGTCCTCACAACGATGACGCCCTGCCATGCTGAATTTGGTGATATTGGACCCGCTCTGGCTTGAATTAGGCCACTGATTAATTTGCTGGATCACGTCGGCAAAGTTTCCACATGGGTTTCATGGGCTGTGTATTGGCGAATTCTTCTCGCACTTCTCATTACGCCTGGGTCAGTCGATAGGAATTAATTTTGATTTATCACACTTTACTCCATGTAAACGCAATTTATTACCACTGCCTGATAGGAGAGTCATGTAATGTGATGATTGAAGGTCGGGAGTTAAAATAAATTTGTGCTAATCGACTGCATCTGTTTTCAATTAAGTAGTTGAAATCCCAAGTCACTTTCTTATTTAATTTTATGTGCAACATTTGCATCTGGTGTTCAATAGCTGAATATAACATCAATGTGCGCTCCTTTTTAATTAAAAGTGATCAATTCTGAATCAATTAATGTCAACACTGCCACCGCAGTTCAATGAGGAGTCGCAGGACCTTATTACTTTCTTTGCATTATCCGATATTGCGGCAGTTTTTGCACTCTCTGTTGATCTGTTAGTCAATTAGCTGGGGTGAACACACGCCAAAACCAGATAAGTGACAGGTGGGGTGTTACATATGGCTGACCCATTTCGGGATAAGATACTTCGGGATTTGCTAGGAAGTAGTCTTGAAAAAGGAAATTTTTCCACGTGATCTATCGTGATCCATTTATTAGCCATTTTTAATTGAAAAAAAACCCGGGTAGCATTAGTTACAATAAGTTACATTGTCTTCTTCATGTGCTGTCCTTTCAAATTGACATTTATAGTTGCCTGTGTGTATTTGTGTTTTGTTGGAGTACTTGTGTATTTGTGATTTGTTGGAGTACTTGTGATGTACAGTGCCGTAATCAGCCGAGGCTGAGCACACAGAACACAGTCATTGGTACTAGCCTTTTTTGGGTCACTGCTCACGCCCATTGTATCAATTTGTGTCCTGATATATGTTTTGCGTTATCTAATTATTGAGTGTAAGGGGTACCTGGGTTTTGAGTTTTCGTGTAACATAAAAGTGCAAATGATAACGAAGGGAAAAGACAAGACAACGGCAGAATATAATCAGATATGTTACTCGGGATACCATGGGTGATAGTAGAGAAAGCTCTATCGATGAGCGTGACGAAAGCAAGCTTGAACTTCGTGAAACTGGGTCTCACGACTGGTTTAGTCCGCTGAATGGCAAGGACGTTGATTCAGGCAGTGATACTGAGGGCTCGGGGGTCGCAGGGAGTACAGGATTAATCCATAAGTATGGAAGATCCAGCATAAGAAGCCAGATTGTGTTGGAACAAAATGGTGTCCGACCATTATGAAATGATTCATTCACAAGCCTGATCAGACGGGGGTGCGGAGACGGTACGTCTCTAGATATCGAAGGGTTCCTCAGAACAGAGGAGAAGAGTCACATTTCCAACCACAAAAGAACGAGGATCAAAATGCGGCTACTCTCACAAATATTACGGACCTGTTGTAACAGATGCAAACGGTGAACTTAGAACAGAGCGCCAACCTTAATGCCGAAATTAAAAAGGCAAATTCGGAGTTGAAGTAGCAAGTACAAGAGGAGGTAAAGAATCTCGGCGTCAAAATAGAGAAAGAGATTGCCATCATCAAACGAACGGCAATTGAAGCCAAATTAACTGCGAAAGGTGCAAGGAAAATAGCGAGAGAAACTTGGGACTCCTCGCAAAGCAGGGTCATGTTATCAAGGCTACAAAGTCGGATAAAACGTGTCGAAGAAAAGCAACAAGAGCAACCGGACATAGCGCCTAAAGAGATGTTGAAAGAGGAGGTGGCGATATTAAAAAGAAATTTAGAGGACGAGGTAAAACGACTCAATACAGAGACATCAGGAAAGGAGAAGGGTGTAATTACATCGTTGACTGAACCGTCACTTGCCGGAACACAGATAACCGCTTCACGGTGTGACAAAGTTGACACTATAAGCAACGGGAGCCACGCCTTGATTCACAGCTCTGAGGCAACGACCGAGGTAAACACGGACAGCGTGCAGCAGTCCAGTGAGCACAATTGCTGTCGACTGATTAGATGTACCGAACAACTGTCGAACATACAGAGGGGGAGAGGTTAGCGTGTCGGAACGAATTAGTCCACGTCCCGAAGTTCATACGAATCGTAAGAACGGGCGAAATGATAACTGGATTGATGACCGGTTTGACTACAAGCATTTTGTATCAGTCCGAAAGTTCCATCACAATAAGGACGAAGGTAATAGCTTGCATCCAAAAACTTTTATGGGACAATTCGAGTTATCTGGGCCCCCACACTGGCCATTGATGTTCCAGCTGGATTTTGTGTGCTCCAATATGGAGGGCGCGACCGCTGAGTACATGTGAAATGTAGCGAAGACAAGCGTCTTGTTCGAAGAATTCAAAAATGCCTTCTTGGGCAAGTATTCGTCTACAGAAACCCAAGAAAGGATCAAACAAGAAATTATGATGTCCAGAGATATGGATGGGGCAGGGTACCGGAGTCCAGTCAAATTTTTTGAAAATATGACGAAAAGGAACCAGTACCTAGAGAACCCATGTAGCGGTGCGGAAATCATCAGATTATGCTACATTAATTTCCCATCTCGTATCAACAATCACTTGCCGGTCGTTGTGGTAGCGATACTGAAGTATTTAAGGGCATTTTGCGCGAACTGGAATTCGCATTTCAAGACGAACAGGCGCGGGAGAAACGCCGATAGCGTGAACAAAATAACAACCGTCGCAATAATGGACCCCAGTGGGATAGTAGGCCAGTACCGATCTACAACGGCCACAATCAAGATAAGAATAATGGCAACTCGAAAAGAAGGTACAAGGAAGAAGAGCGACACCCTCCGGTGCAACATAATAAATTACAAAGGACCTGGGGCGGTAATCAGCAATCGGGAAGGAACAGGAATAATAGTTACCGAAATAACAAGCAGGAATTTTGGTAAACATTTTTGGAAAGCAGTGATCAATTAATTGTTATATTTTGACTAAAGTTCAGTCTTGATCACGTCATGTATGTTTTAATGATACAGGTAACCGGTTTCGGTTCTTTCTACAAAACCATCATCAGCCCTATGGCTCCTTAGGATGGTAGGCGGAGCTCTCCTCGCTGCTACGCAGTCAACTGATCAGTTGACTGCGTAGCACCGAGGAGAGCTCCGCCTACCATCCTAAGGAGCCATAGGGCTGATGATGGTTTTGTAGAAAGAAACGAAACCGGTTACCTGTATCATTAAAACATACATGACGTGATCAAGACTGAACTTTAGTCAAAATATAACAACCAGGAAGAGGTCGAAGTCCGCCCTCTGAAGCCTGGTCCATCCCACCTTAACGGGCAGCATTACGAATGACTAGACCAGAGCGCGGACGTAGTAAATATAGGCTTAGAATAAGGATTTTTGCTGAAGTGTCTTGTTTGTTTGTGAATGTACTGATCTTAGTGGTAGAATGTCTCGATTATATGTGCCTATATTTTGTGTTTTTATTATTAATAATGATACCTCGCCTCTCGATGTTGTGAAAGTGAAGTGCACTAGATTATTTTGTAAAAACACATGATTAAAGAATAGAAAACAAGTATTTCTGGGCGTACCCCTAGAAAAAGATAGATTAGGGACTCTGTAAGTTATAGGAAGGTTCACCGTAATTGTATCTCCGTCATTGGAGAACATACTGTATTTAAGGTGGCCAGTCCCGTAGGTCGTTACGAGGACGCACCGACGCATCTCGTATGCCCCTGAATACGTAAGAGGTGGACAGCTATGCGCAGTTGCATGAATTAGCGCACCCAGTGCATGTTAAAATGAACCGGATGTAATCATCTACGAGGCGAAAAGCAGCATTAATATGCCAGAAATACTTGTTGATACCAAGACAGCGTAACAACTACGAGCGTGAGCAGTGAGGTATATTAGTGTTGTGCCATTGTGACATTGCTAATCCGAAACATGTTCACAGGCCTTATGAAACCATTCGCGACAAAAGGAGAAAACTGGAAGGAAATAGAGGAGAGAAGAGGTGTCGCAATAGAACACGATAAAGGACGCTATCCAAACTTCCAACAAAACATCTTGGTAAGACTGACACATGTCTAAGTTTGTTGTGTTTTATACATGTTCGCAGGCACAATAAGAGGGACGTCTACCACATAGGGAATTCAGAAGAAAAAACAAGATTAGAGATAAAAAGTAGTAAATAGTACATATGTAAAAACTTCCTGGCAGATTAAAACTGTGTGCCCGACCGAGACTCGAACTCGGGACCTTTGCCTTTCGGTGGCAAGTGCTCTACCATCTTTTTTTTTTTTTTTTTTTTTTTTAGGAGAAACAGAAACCTTTATTATTCACAAAATAAACATAGTACGTCCTGCCACATGATAACTGTTCTGGAAGGATCCTCGCAGCCGTCCTACCATGCAGCATGAAATAACAACAAAATCGAAGTGGGGCCACCTCCGGCACCCTAAAGAAAAGTATGTTGGATATTAAAACAAAATTTGAAATACATCAATTTGATAACTGTTCAAGCGTGAGTTTTTCGTAGGTCGCATACTTGCATAGTGTTCTTAGTCGATCACTTTAACTTGGTCGGTTTCACAACGACAGCACCGCCGCTCATCTTTGCGCACCCGGCACACCCCAGGTATATGGCGGGTCCGCAAAAACCGTTACTAGGAAATTGGCATACCAATCCTTGTACTTTTGTAGCCGTAATAGTGTTGTGTGTCCATCTTGCAAGTATTGCCAGTAATCCAGGACGTGGAGTAAGTTCGTACGTGAGTCTCTATAGATGTAATGGACCGTCATACCTGTGATCCACGCCACCGCGTTCGTCTTATGACGCGGAAAATACGTTTCCTCTGGAAAAAATACTATGTCAGAAGAGACTGCTGTATAGATAGTGCGCCGCATGAACGCTATTATCTTTCTTGCGAGAGTCCAGACAGCCAATGCCTCGCCGCAGACCAGCCGAAGGTCGTCCGTATCCAGCACGCCGCATTGCTGACACAAGGGCGAATCCGCCAAATGTATTGCGTACTTTCTATCGTTTGTAGGGTATTTTCGGTTGACGACAATGTACCATGTTGATCTGACTGACGTAGGTAGGTGGGGGTGGTGGACCGTGCGCCACACCACGTGCCAATAACAGCTGGATGTTTGCGTTCCACCCTATTCCGGGCGATCTGTCGAAGAAGCAGATGGTACACGTCCTTCGATGTCGACTGTCGGGTCGTCGGTAAACGCTCTCCAACGTAACTGTGTTCCACGATGAACGTGCGCACATACGTTAAAGGGGGCGATATATGGCCGACACTGACTGGAGGAAGATGCGATGTTGGTACGAGTTCTTCGATGATCGTCCCCGTAAGCGAGTGGTTCCTGTTGCGCCACCGTTTGAGCATAGTATTAATAAACATGGCACGCGCCTTCTCGTGCACGTTCACTAAACCAACGCCCCCCTCTCGCGCTGGGAGGGTAAGCGTGTTGTACTGTACCTTAAAGAGTTGTCCCAGGCACACATAGTACCCAAAAGCCGCCTGAATCATCATAGCCATCGTACGCGTCAAGGGGAGAAGGTGTGTCAGGTGGCACATCATGGGCGCAAGATAAAGGTTGACGAGTAACACTCGCTGCAGCATATCCATCGACCGTAGGGCGTTTAGTCGTACTGCCGTGCGGACTCTGAGTAACAGTCTGCGGTAGTTGTCCACAGCCGTTCCCGCTGTCTCTTTATGAAAGGTGATACCCAAACAGCGGAGGGTTTCCACCGCAGGTAAGGGCCCTTCCGTTCCCGGTTCTAGTCCACGCCCCACATGCATGAATTGTGATTTTCAGTAGTTGACCACACTTCCAGCTGCCATCCCATACGTCTGTAGCCAATCCAGTGCTGTTTGAGTCTCCCTCTCATTCCGCACGAGGAACACAATATCATCCGCGTATGCTCTGCATTTGAATGATAAATGCCGTAGGGAGATCCCGGTAAGACGGCGGCGAAGGCCTGCGAGGCACGGTTCTAAGGCGATCGCATAAAGGAGGATCGACGAGGGGCAACCCTGTCTCACTGACCTTAAGATCTTAAAATACTCAGTTCTCCCTCCGTTGACCACCATCGCTGATCTGGCGCCGTGCAACAGCCGCATCACAGCATTGGTCAGTAATGGCGAGACACCCATCCTGTTCATCACCGCCGCGAGGTACACATGATCCACGCGATCAAAAGCATGATCGAAATCTACAGCAACCATCGCCCCCCGGAGGCGGCATGCAGCCGCGAGGGCGAAGACGTCACGATAGTCTCCCAAGGCTGTGTGGATATTACTGATGCCGCCAAGACAAGTCTGATCGGCATGTATTCGATGCTCCAGCGACTTTTTGATACGACTTCCCAGGATGCACATGAAGATCTTGTAGTCACTATTAAGGAGGGTCAAGGGGCGATAATCACAAGGCCGTTTGCCACCACGGGGCTTCGGTATCGGTATCATGAGCCCTTCCGTGAATTGAATGTGAACCGGTACTTCTTGCCGCAGAAGCTCATTAAACATACATAGCCACATCGGTGTCATAATGGTCACGAAGGCACGGTAAAATTCCAACGGGAATCCATCTGGACCTGGGGACTTGTTGCAAGCACCTCGTGTAATCGCTTCCTCCAGCTCTTCACACGTAATTTCAGATAACCCGTCTGCTTCCCCGTTCACACTCGTCGCGTCTGGGATCTCTTCCAGGACGTTCCCCAGCTCCCTCGGACCCTCCCCGTTGCTCGCATAGAATCTGCTAAAATGATCCGTGAACGCCTGTGCTATGCCCCTTTGTGTTGTAAAACGACGGCCATCGCCGAGATCGATCTCATGTATTAAATTCCTGCGTCTTCTTCGTCTTTCCTTTATCACGTAATGCATCGAGGGAACCTCGTTGGGCAGGAAATCCTGCGACCTCGCGCGTATCATCGTACCTGCCATCCTCTGCTTCGCAAGTTGTACCAGCTTCGCCTTAACTCGGTGGACGGCCGTCTGGCGTTCTGGTGTAGGTGGTTGAGCTAACAGTTCCCGGAGAGCCGTAAAGTAAAACTCAGTGGTCGTGCGCTGCCATTGAGAAACCTCCTTCCCGTAACCTATTAACGTCCTCCGTAAAGCTGGCTTCGCGCTCTCGATCCACCACTGCAGGATAGAACCGAAAGAATTTCGGCGACGGAGACAGTCATGCCACGCGTCCTCCACCATGCGTCGGCATTCTGCATCTCGCAGGTGGGAGACGTTCATCTTCCAATTACCCCTCCGTCTCCATACCTGCTGTCTATCAAGGTTAACCGTACAAATATATGCCTCGTGGTCCGTAAACGCTGTCGGCCATATTTCTGCGTCCACCGTCGACACTGCTAACGCCCTTGAAACGTAGATTCTGTCCAAACGGCCCGCGGAGTGGCTAGTAAAAAATGTATATCCTGGTTGGTTGCGATACTTCAGGTCCCATGTATCGACTAATTCCATCCCGTTGACCAGCTCCCTAAGTTCTGGGCTAGTAGTATAGTTAGGTTTTTGGTCCTTTCTGTCAAGCACACAATTAAAATTTCCGCCGAGTATGCAACCTTCGTATCGTCCCTGGAACAACGGTGCAACTTCATGGGCGTAAAAATCTGCTCTGTCCCTTCTCTTATCCGAGCCTGACGGTGCGTATATGTTGATCAAACGTATTCCTCCTATGGTCACGGCCGTACCACGGGCAGAAGGCAAATACTCTACTTCGTCTGCACGTATCCCTTCCTTTAATAATATAGCTGTGCCAACGCCTCTCTCGTCACACGGGGAACAATAAACGTCGTAACCGTAAAAGTCCGAGGGGGGAAGTACCCGAACTTCTTGTAATAGTGCGATGTCTAAATCCGCAGCCTTTATCATGTCACTGAGCATCTTGATTTTTACCGGCGTCCCAATGCTATTGATGTTAACAGACCCTATCCGATAAGCTTGTTGCATGGCGGTCTACGTAGATAGGGTACCGTACGGTCGCTAATTTTGCCGTACATAGGCTGCTGTCGGACTAACGTCCCCCGCCGTCCCCTCATATGGTCTGCCATTAATCCGTGCACTCTGCCGATCTTACACCGGGAGAGTGCGTGGGAGCAGTTCCTCCGGCATCATCTGTCCCCCACGGGGGTGGCTCTTCTGACCAGTCCCCTAGTGTCCCATCGTTGTCGTGCGGTGCAGGCGCCGTAGCCTCCTCAGTAGCCTGTTGCCGTCTATTGAGCTCCTTCGCTGTGTCTGGAGCATCATCAGCGGTAGGTGGTGTCGCCGTCCCGCTGGCCACCGTTGCATCCACGCTAGGCAGTTCTTCTGTATCCATGGTCGTCTGTTCTGTACCCGTAAACTTCTCAGAATTATCTGCTAGATCAGAGTGGTCGTTCTCCACCGTGAGGCGGCGCTTCTTCCGGCGTTTTGGTGAGCGCTGTTTACGTTGCCGGGCCTCGGAATCAGAGGTCAGCATGGTCTCCAGTTGTTCGTGGGGGACGTCAGAATCGTGCGCCGTCGTATTATCGACGTCTCCAAGTGCCTTATGGGAAGGGGCCGCAAGCGGAACCGAAGAGAGGGCGTCCTGTGACTGCTGCAGGCGGTCCAGCGCAACGTCGTCTTTCTGTGGCTCGCCACGATCCGCCGCTGTCTGTGTGTTCTGGTACGCGTCTGTCTCGCGGCCCACGTCATCGCGTAATGCGGCGACGTAAGTCATGGGGAGCACAGTCGGATGCGGCGTGAGGGGTGGATCATCCCGTGGCAGCTGTAATAACCTTCGTTGAGCACACTCAGAACGTATGTGTCCCTCCTTCCCACATCCAGAGCACGTCCTTGGTTGTCCGTCGTAAATGACAATCGCCCTACAACCGGCGATAGACAAGTATGACGGGACGTGTTTTCGGAGTTCAATCCGTATTTGTCTGACGCCATTGAGGACAGGATACGTCTTGAAACTCGCCCATTTTTCAGCCACGTGGGATAGGACCGTTCCGTAAGGACGCAGGGCGTCTGTCACCAATTCTTCTGGCACTTCGAATGGAAGCTCAAAGACGCGGATCGTTCGGAGTCCCATGCCGGCGTGTTCAACTGTTACCGCTCCAACATTCCCGACCGAATGACAGAAACGAAAACCTTGTCGGTGTCGTAGTTCGTCACATGCCGCTTCATTTATAAGCTTGACATAAACCACGCTGCTGACTATAGATAAGTGTATTCCAACTAGAACGTCAGGTTCGATTTTCACCTCGTCCCGTAAATAACGTTCGATCTCGTAAGCCTTCGGTCGAGCATATTCGTTAGCAAAACTAAATTTCAGTGTCGATTTGCGGAACGACAAGGCCATGATTCGTTCTATGTATTACCGCGACACACCGCTACACACGTAACGTAAACACCTCTCGCGCAGACGTGCGGCAGGGACGTAAACACCGTCCGAACCGCTGCGCCGCCGAAGGCTGACTGTCTGAGCTACCGAAGCACGACTCACGCCCGGTACTCACAGCTGTACTTCTGCCAGTATCTCGTCTCCTACCTTCCAAACTTTACAGAAGCGCTCCTGCGAACATTGCAGAACTAGCACTCCTGAAAGATAGGATATAGCGGAGACATGGCTTAGTCACAGCCTGGGGGATGTTTCCAGAATGATATTTTCACTCTACAGCGGAGTGTGCGCTGATATGAAACTTCCTGGCAGATTAAAACTGTATGCCCGACCGAGACTCGAACTCGGGACCTTTGCCTTTCGCTGGCAAGTGCTCTACCATCTGAGCTACCGAAGCACGACTCACGCCCGGTACTCACAGCTTTACTTCTGCCAGTATCTCGTCTCCTAACTTCCAAACTTTACAGAAGCTCTCCTGCGAGTTCTGCAATGTTCGCAGGAGAGCTTCTGTAAAGTTTGGAAGTTAGGAGACGAGATACTGGCAGAAGTAAAGCTGTGAGTACCGGGCGTGAGTCGTGCTTCGGTAGCTCAGATGGTAGAGCACTTGCCAGCGAAAGGCAAAGGTCCCGAGTTCGAGTCTCGGTCGGGCACACAGTTTTAATCTGCCAGGAAGTTTCATATCAGCGCACACTCCGCTGCAGAGTGAAAATATCATTCTGGAAACATCCCCCAGGCTGTGGCTAAGCCATGTCTCCGCTATATCCTTTCTTTCAGGAGTGCTAGTTCTGCAATGTTCGCAGGAGAGCTTCTGTAAAGTTTGGAAGGTAGGAGACGAGATAGTGGCAGAAGTAAAGCTGTGAGTACCGGGCGTGAGTCGTGCTTCGGTAGCTCAGATGGTAGAGCACTTGCCAGCGAAAGGCAAAGGTCCCGAGTTCGAGTCTCGGTCGGGCACACAGTTTTAATCTGCCAGGAAGTTTCATATCAGCGCACACTCCGCTGCAGAGTGAAAATATCATTCTGAGTACATATGTAGTCGGATTGGCCAACACCGTGTTAGTCGTAGGAACTGGTAGTATATATAAGGTACATGTGTGTACACAATCCAGACACTAGACTGTGCCAGACCTTGTTGAATTGTGTAAAGATGACACACCATCCACAATATAAACGTCGAGAGACAGTGAGACACAAAAAAAACCTTTATTTATAAAATTTCAAAGGGACTTTCACATATAATTGAATGAGAGTAACCACTATCAAGTTCACAAAATGTTACACGAATATTGTTCATGTATGTTTTTACTAATTTAAGTCGATTACGGATGGATAACTGAGAGTGAATGGACCTTAAGTTATAATTGCGGGTCTTGCCATTCCAATGACAAGAACAGAGGTGCTTAAACAAGAGTATTTGCCCTTTGAAACGTGTGTCCTTGTAATATAATTGTAGTTTTCTTTTGAGTACTCAGACCAATAATTGTCTCAGGAATCGGCAGAGATTTAAGTAAAATTAGACTAAATAATGACCATGTCTTAAACAGTAAATCCAGTCACTGAAGGCAGGTACCATTTGGAATGAGTGGGAGTTTGCATCAGAGAGGAGGCAGTGGTAATCAATCGCCCGTAACTAATCTCACGAATGGATTAAAATACCAGTTATAGAGATATTAATTTTGTACCACAGGTGGTAACACCATAGGAATCATCACCTGTACTACAAAATTGATTTGAAGAGAGGGGCTATGTAAGATGGCATGAATTATGCCCCTTACATGAAGTCATTAAAGAGTACCTAAATCACGTTGAGACAACAGTAGGGCTGAACAAAAGTGACTGACAAGGCACAATGCATCTTGTAGAGTGTATAGTATGGACATATTGGAATAATTAATGTCGGGTGATTGTTTTAAAGTAATTCACATGACATGAAAACTTTGTGGAAACACGTCGATTTACTGGAGGCTGGTTTATCCCAGGGAAGTATTCAGAGCTGACCATGCCCAGCTGGGGAGTGGTGAAGGGTAGCGACAATAGGCAGCTTAGGGTGGCTCAAGTTCTGAGAAAGCTGTAACGGGGCATGGCCTCCAGCTGCCTTAAGATGAGTAACAGTGAGTGGGTGGTTGACTCCATGCTGGTGTACCGGGAAGCAGACGGAAACTCGTATGCCTGTTGATAAATGTCCGTCATCCCGTTTTCAGTGAAACATGCGAGAAAGCCGCGCAAAGCTATGGTGGAGTGGTCAACAGAAGCCAAAATATGCGTGTTCATGACTACAGCAACTTCACGGTCCGCAGAGTCTGAAGTAAATCGGGCGAAGAGCGACAGAATGAAATACGCCAGCCTCCAATGGGAATATAGGACCAAGGAATTTGAAGTACTCTCCTGGGAGTCAGAATTCCGGAAAAATTGATGTTTTGTGCAGACGATAACCTCAATGGGTGGCCTGGGAGGAGCTAAATAGCAGAAGTTGAGAGGAAGGGAAATTTTGTGGGAATTTGTTGACTTCCCAGAGCAGGCATTGGTCGGCGCTGGGAAGCGACGCATAATTAATGCGACTTGCGCTGCAATTGGCGTAAGTGATATTGCTGGCGGGGAAACTGAGGCGAAGAGCGGACTGGGAGAAGTATTTGTAGTGGTCTTCCATTCCCAGCTTGCCTAGCGTGCGGACGTGGCGTTCTTTACTCAGCTTGCCTGAAAGAGAGTGAGCATCTCTGCAGTTTAGGACTTAGCAAATGGAACGATTGAGCTTGGAGATAGAAATTTTTCGTTCATCTATGTACTGAACAAGATAGCTAGGAGTGAATAGACGAGCGCAGCCTTGCAGCACCACGAGGCTGGCCGACGTCCTCACAACGATGATGCCCCGCCATGCTGAATTTGGTGACATTGGACCCGCTCCGGCTTGAATTAGGCCACTGATTAATTTGTTGGATCACGTCGGCAAAGTTTCCACATGGGTTTCATGGGCTGTGTATTGGCGAATTCTTCTCGCACTTCGCATTACGCCTGGGTCAGTCGATAGGAATTAATTTTGATTTATCATGCTTCACTCCATGTAAACGCAATTTATTACCTCTGCCTGATAGGAGAGTCATGTAATGTGATGATTGAAGGTCGGGAGTTAAAATAAATTTGTGCTTATCGACTGCATATGTTTTCAATCAAGTAGTTGAAATCCCAAGTCACTTTCTTAATTAATTTTATGTTCAACATTTGCATCTGGTGTTCAATAGCTGAATATAACATCAATGTGCACCCCTTTTTAATTAAAAGTGATCAATTCTGTATCAATTAATGTCAACACTGCCACCACAGTTCAATCAGGAGTCACAGGACCTTATTACTTTCTTTGCGTTATCCGATATTGCGGCAGTTTTTCACTCTCTGTTGATCTGTTAGTCAATTAGCTGGGGTGAACACACTTCAAAACCAGGTAAGTGACGGGTGGGGCGTTACAACAATAGCAAAACGGAAGCAGCATCAGCAAGAGCCAACTGCGATTCCACATGGCCGAATCTCTTGACCCGAAGCCCTTCGTTTGATAAGGGTGAGAAGTCGAAAGCTAATGCATTGGTAACCAACGTTCGGCCGAATACAGTATCTGCCATTAGTTGGCCTAATGTGTACACTCTTATATAAGAGTCGACAATGTCTCAATATCATTTCTGCCCCACTATTTTCATTACTCAGAAAATGAATGTTGTGCTATTTTCTGGTTAAAGGGAGATAACAGATAACCGGTTTTCATTTGTGAACAGGTTTAAAAATACAGTGAACTTGTTCTTATAGTTGGCATTGAATTTTTTTTTCCTATAATAACTTGGCATCAGCTGCGAAAATTGCATGCACTCAGTTCAGTAAGACTAGGTAGATGAGTGTATATGTTTGTATGTGTGTGTGTGTGTGTGTGTGTGTGTGTGTGTTTGCGTAGAAACAGGAATGCATCACATTTATGACACATGACTTAGAAAATGGTTCAAATGGCTCTGAGCACTATGGGACTCAACTGCTGACGTCATTAGTCCCCTAGAACTTAGAACTAGTTAAACCTAACTAACCTAAGGACATCACAAACATCCATGCCCGAGGCAGGACTCGAACCTGCGACCGTAGCGGTCTTGCGGTTCCAGACTGCAGCGCCTTTAACCGCACGGCCACTTCGGCCGGCCCATGACTTAGAATAACGCAAGTAAACGCCAATGACTTCAGGCCAGTAGAAAAATATTTTGACGAACCACAAGTATGTTTTAGATTTAGTATTTTAGTCTTATTCTGCGCCAGAACTACGCATTAACCATCAATATAAACTTTCCATTCACAAAATCTAAGCCCAGGACTGAGGAGGATATATTATAGTTGTGGGGCCTGTTTTGGAAGAAAGTAGTAGGATGTACATTTATGAAAGGTACTTGAAAATTTTGGTCCTAAAAGTAATTGTAATCCATAAGTCAACGTTGTACGTGCGTGCGTGTAAAATTGCAGGATGGTTATAGCTAACTTTTGTTACTTGACAGGAACCCCTTGGAAAAGAGTGATCGTTGGACAGTGACACTTTATGGAAACATCGTACAGACATGCGGAAGAGACATAAGGAATAAACCAGTGAAAGAAACACATTTTAAATTCCACATATAAGGGTAACATGCGTTAACTATCTACCATGCTTATGTTCCTGGTTACAAAGTTTCTCAGTGTGAAGACCATCTATAGCTACAACATCATGGAACCGCACTAGAGATGTCATTTTGAAACGTTCCGTAGTCGCGACACAGATCGAATAGTGCTTGAAGATCGCACGCTGCGTCCAGCATTGTCAGCCATGCCAAAAGCAACTTCTACAACAATTTGTGGTGCAAATGGCTGTCAGCCTCTCCTAGAATCAATTCCCAAATCGCTAGTTGATTTGAACTTCCGAATCATATAGCATCTCCGATAGTAGCGGAGAGCATTGCGGGAACATCATTGCTTTTGTTTTGATAAAACAGCTTTATGAGTGAAGCCAAGTCAGCAGGTCCAGACCCATGTGACTGATCTGTAATGCACACTGATGCTTGCGTTTCAATCCCACATCGTCCTACCAGTACCGGCTCCTAACGACAGATCATGACACTAGCACTACTAGCAGCGCAAATCCTGCAGCACATAGTCTAAACATCATTCATATAAAGTTCCGAGCCCATAGGGTTAATAATTTTTTGTCTACACTAAATAAAGTAGCGAAAGTTTAATTATACTGAGGTGACCTACATGGGATAGCGATATGCATGTACACAGATGGCGGTAGTATCGCATACACAAAGCATAAAAGGGCAGTGCGTTGTGGGAGCTGTCAACTGTACTTAGGTGACTCATATGAAAAGATTTCCGACGTTATCTGGCTGCATCAAAGGATTAACAGACTTTGAATGTGAATGGTTGTTGGAGCTAAACGCATGGGACGCACCATTTCCGAAATCGTTAGGGAATTCAATATTCCCAGATCACAGCGTCAAGAGAGTGCCAAGAATACCAAATGTCAGGCATTACCTCTCACCATGGACAACGAAGTGGCCGAATGCCTTCATTTAGCAACCGAGAGCAGCGTCATTTGCATAGAGTTGTCAGTGCTAACAGACATGAAACACTGCGTGAAATAACTGTAGAAATCGATGTGTGACGTACGACTAACGTATCCGTTAGATCAGTGCTGCGAAATTTGGCGTTAATGGGCTAAGCCAGCAGACGACCGATGGCACCGCCTTTGCTAACAGCACAACATCGCCTGCAGCGCCTCTCCTGCGTTCGTGACCATATCTGTTGGATCCTAGAGGACTGGACAACCGAGGCCTGGTCAGATGAGTCCCGATTTCAAATGGTACGAGCTGATGGTAGGGTTGGACTGTGGCGCAGACCCCACGAAGCCATGGACCCAAGTTTACGAACTTCCAGCATGCTGAAGAAGCTGTGAGTCAGCAACTTCTGTTAATCAGTATAACGAAAAACTAATCCAAAGTTTTTTTGACTTTGTTTTTGACTGTGTTGCGATGATTTAAAAATGGGTGTTGGCCCGAAACGAGTCAGTGAGTGAATAAAAAATAACATTTACAACGATGGACTGGTTTTTTGTTGTACTGATGGACCCAAGGTGTCAAGATGGCACTGTGCAAGATTATAATGACTCCATAATAGTGTGGGCTGTCTTTGTATGGAATGGACCTCCCAGTGGCTCATGGTTTTTTCGTGAGTTCGTGCGTGGCGCCCTTGGGATCCCAAGCCATTCTTTCTTGGGATGCATTTAATTCCCTATGCCCCCCCTCCCAATCCTGACTCCTTCCCCACTGCCACCTCCTTCCCCTCTCTTTGTGTTCTTATTTATGTCGACCTGGCTATCCACCTGGCTTCCTGTATTCCTTGCAGTTTTTTGTTTCTCTTGCCTTTTTCTCCATCCTTCCTTTTTGGCATTTTTGTTCCTCCTTTCGGGTTTCAGTCCCACTTCTAAATTTTCTCTCCATATTGTGAGTCATTGAGTAGCTTCTTCTCCCACCCTTCCTTCCCCTCTTCCTTCCCAGCCATATCACCCTCCGCTCAGCTAGGTCACCAGTATGTAACCAGTCCATGTGGTGGGGCTGTTATGTACCCATCTCGCTGAGCCCCCTGACAACACAGGGAACACACTTCTGATAACTGAGCTGTTGCCTCCACTTGTATGCTTAGGAATGGTTGCTTGTCATTGTGCAGCATCAGAATTCTCAACAATGGTCACTGTACCAGATGGCCCTTGCTGTGGCTGGGTGGCGCCCATTGGGATAGCACCTGATCAGAGTGGGTGGTATAAGGGCGGATACTTTGCTTATGAAACGTATCAAGCTCCAAAAATCTGGCTGTTCTTCTATAGTCATCTCTTCAGTTGATAACGGATCATTGACTGCTGCTTCTTATGGTCCTACAGCCTTCGTTCCCAGGCTACACACTGGGAGGAGAGCCAGGCTCGCCAGCTTGGGATGAAGCACTTTCCCCACTACCTGGTCTGTACTAGGACAGATGGGAACACTTTCACAACCACAAAGCCGTTATTTTTTGTGGAAAATATCAAAGACAAGTTTGGCTAAGTGGAGCCCCTCAGTAAGATGTGGTCAGGTTTCCTGTTCATCAAAACTACTTGCGAATCCTTCGTGCTTCTGATATCTTGGCGACGTCCTGATGTCCATTACACATCACCAGTCTTTGAATTTGATTATGATAGTCATTTTTCATAGGGATCTCATCCTTTAGAGTGATGAGGAACTTTGGGCCAATCTGGAATGACAGGGCATTTTGTTTGGCTTGTGTAGAAAGATCATAAGGACAACTGCGGCTTTATTCTGGTTTTTCGGAGAGATACACCATGGAGAAAGCCAGGGTCATGTGTAATCGATGTGATGTGAAGCCATACATCCGCCACTTGAGAAGTAATTTTGGTGCTTGCATTTGGGCACATGTCTTTTGATGTATGGTAAACCTGCTATGTGGTGAATGTGGACACTCACTTGATGTGAGGAGTATGTGTTCTGCCACCCTTATGTGTTAATTGTCATGACTATCATCCTCCATGTCCACCAGGTTCCCTGGCTTATGAGAAAGAAAAAAAGATACAATAGTATAAGTCCCTTAATTGTTTATCTTACACTGAGGCTCGTCAGACATATGACCGATTAACTTCCTGTGTCGATGACTTTTACCTCTGATTTGTCCTATCCCCCTCCTCTCTCTTCCTTACACCATTCACATCCCCTTCTCCTCTCCCCCTCCCCTGCAGTTCCATGCCCTCCACTCTGGTTCCTACTGCCCCTCCCTCGCCAAACAAGTGTCCCCCTTCTTTGGCACCCACTGGTGATGCGGCTCCCTCCCAGGATTCCTCAACCCAGTGTCTCTCAGACTGGATACCTGCTATCACAACTCGGCCATGGGATACACCGTGTGCTCTAAGCTAATCCACTCTCTTTCGGTTCCGATTCTTGCAGAAATCTGCTCTCCCTCCATGCCCTGTTCTCAGCCTATGAAAGAAAAGAAGAAGAAACGTAAGTCCCAGGTCAAGGCCCCTCCAGCGCCCCCAGAGGTGCCATCTCTCACCTTGCAACCTGTGTCTGAATTCTTATCAATGGATGTCACTCCCATCCTCCTTGGTGATGGATAATTCACCTCCCATTTGGATACATACCCTATGCTTGTTCAGTGGAACTGTAAAGGATTCCACTGTCGCCTCCCATAGTTACTTTTTACTTGGTAGCTTGTGTAGTTCTTCAGGAATCTCATTTTACTGATGCCCACTCACTAACCCTTTATAGGTTTTGTGCTTTCTATCGGAACTCGATCAGTTCTTTGAAGGGTTCTGGTGGCGTTTACTCGTTGGTTCGTATGGATAATTTTATACATGGATCCCACTTCATACGACATTGGAGACAGTTGCTGTATGGATACACTTGGCCTCTAGAGTCACAGTTTGCAATCTCTATCTCCCTCCAGACAGGCCACCTACTTCTGCTGCCCTGACTGCCTTCCTTCAGCAACACCCTCTCCCTTCCTCCTCCTTGAGGATTTTAATGCCCTTCACCTTTTCTGGACAGTGCTTTCTCATCTAGTTGGGGGCTCCTCATTGATCAATTTCTTACAGACCTCGATCTGTGCCTTCTTAACGATAGTGCTGCATGTGGCACTTTCTCTGGCACTGATCTCTTGCTCTCTCCCCCTCCTTTTCTTCCTTCCTTACAATGGTCACAACGTGATGAGCTCTGTGATAGTGACCACTTTCCATTAATTCTCTCATTTCCTTCCTGCCTTCTGATGACCAGGTTACCTCCCAGGCTTTCCATCCTGCTAATTGGCCTCTATATATATATGTTCGATGAGATAATCTGCACTGCCAGAAATTGCTGTTCCCCACCTGACAGAACCGTTTGTCGTCGGCTAATTCCATGGTGAAGCACAGCCATTGCCATCACTACTCATTATTGTTGTCATGCCTTGCAACACTTTATGTAGCACCCAGCCTCCACAAGTCTTATTACCTTTAAACATGTTCGTGCTGAACCCATTTACTTAATGAAACAGAATTAGTAGGTGTGTTGGGAATGCTTTGTCTCCTCTCTAGATTCTTCTGCCCTTTGTCACAGGTGTGGGCTACATCTCGCACTATCCAAGGTTGTCAGTGACACTCTTCCAATCCAGGCCTTGTGCCTCCTGGTGGCCTTTGTACAGATTGATCAGTTCTTGCGGAACACCTCATGATCAATTTTGTGATGGCGTTGGCGTCAGCCTCCTATCCAGTCGCTTTCCTTCTCCAGAAACAGCGAGCTGAAGCTTCCTGCTTATGTTTTACCCCTCTAACAATGAACCTTTTACTGAATGGGGTTTTCTTCTGGCCCTACCTTCTTCTTTCGATTCAGCTCCTGGCCCTGGATATCCATTACCAAATGCTTCAACACCTCAATGCTCCACAACGACAATATCAATTCCATGAGTGTGCTCTTCAGGCCCCCCTTCCCCTCCTGATTTTTATTCGCTAGTTTCTATCCCAAGGGATGTTATGATTCTGGGTTGGCACTGATATAAGGTCCCACCAGACACAGGGTTCTGTATTAAGTGTCGATATTTTCCTCATCACTATTAATGCACTTGTGACATCTTCCGGACTGTTCATAACCCCTGCTCTGTACGTGAATGATGTCTGTATTTGGGCTGGATTCCATTTTATGACCGCTGTGGAACGACAGCTCCAGGGTACCATTCAGAGTGCCTCCACTTGGACACTTTAGCAGTTTTCAGTTCTCTCCCCTTAAGTCGAGGGTGGTACATTTCTGTCGCTGTACTATTGTCTATCCTGATCCGTAGCTCCACCTCAACGCTCAACACCTGACTGTAAACCCCCAGCTGCGTTTCATGGGTCTTCTTTTTGACAACAACCTTAGTTGCTTGTAACATATCTGTCATCTGAAGGTTGGCTGTTTTCGTAAACCCGATGGCCTTCATTTCCTTGCTCACTCCTCTTGTGCCACAGATTGTTCAATCCTTCTTCTCTTTTACTGGGCATTAGCCCTGTCTCATTTGTACTATGGTTGTCAAGTTTAGGGGTCAGCTGCCCCTTCCATGCTCCTCCTCTTGGTTTAGCCAGTGCCTTTAGCCCTGTCGAAAGTCTTCTGGTTGATGCTGGGTTCCCTCCCCTTTCGACTCAGCTGCCTCAGCTCCTGGTTTCCTATGCTACTGCTATTCGCTCTTCTCCTGCTCACACCTCTTACTATTTTTTTGTAGCTTTGAGCCGCTGCCCACCCTCAGGTGGGTTTACCGGTTGGGTTGTGCCTCTGAAGTGACTTCCACCTTCCCTCCTTTTCCACTTCCCCACGTTCTTTCCTGACCACCACCCTTATTTAGTTTCTTGGTAACGGATTCAGATGGATCCCTCCCATGGTCTGAAAGGCTCCGTCTCTCCAGTAGTGTTCAATTGTTTGTTCCGAATGTGGGAGTTTCAAGATGCCATTGTTTTTTGCATTGATGGCTCTGTACCTTCTGATCAGATGGGATGCGCCTTCACGTCTTCTGTTGGCATGGAACACCATCTCTTGCCTGCCACATGTGGAGTGTTTAGTGCACAACTGATGGCCATCTATCAGGCTCTCTGCTTTATTAAACAGTCCTCACTCACCTAAGGTTTGTGATGTCCAGACTAAATGAGTGGTCTTCAGGCTGTCACTCGGAATTTTTCCTGCCGCGACCTTCTCAGAGAGCTTGTCAGATGATTGATTTTCTTTGGGCTCCTAGCCACGTAGGTGTCCTGGATAATGAACTAACTCATCATCTGTCTGAAGGGACGGACATCTACTCCCTGTTCTCTGTGTCCCCTCTGGGACTGGATTTGTGGCTTTACATCAAATCCCTTTTTGCTCAATCGTGGGCCGACTCTTGGGAGGCTACCCTCCAAAATAGTAAACTTCGCGCAGTCAAAGAGACATCCACCACGTGGCATACTTTCCTCTGCCTCTCCCAGTGGGAATGTATCATCTTCTGCCGTCTTTGTAGTGGCCATACTAGGTGAACCCATGGTTATCTACTCCACAACAAGTGGCTCCGCCCCCCCCCCCTCCCCATTTGTAGTTGTGCTCTCCCACCTTCCTTGTCTCGGGCGTTAGTGGACACCCTGCGTGGTTACGTGTGTCCTCGGTTTCATTTGCGCAACTTGTTTGTCCTCTTATGTTTAAGTTCTTAAATTTCCCTCTGGAATTTGGGGTCCTCAGCGTAGGCGTTGGTTATGGAGGCCATGACCTTGTCTCCAGTGACCAGGTTCTGCAGCCTATTGAGCAGGTTAGTTTCCCCTTTTCATGTCTTCTTCCCCTGGTGTCCTTATTATATCGTGATAATGGCATCGTGTGGATGTTGGGACGAATCGTTGGCAGAGGCGGTGACCTTCCATCTGTAGCGTTTCTGGTGCACTCCTGCTCTCCCTGTTCCCACCACACCCACATGTTCTTCCCTCTTTCTGCTATTTTCACGTCCTTTTTTCCTTTTTGCTTGCCCATATCCCTTCCCAGTGATTGGCAGTACTGTCTGTGTGTTCCTGTTATTTTCTGCCTTCTTAGACCATGAGCCCAATGATCTCATTGTTTGGTCCCCTCCCCTCCACCCCCAAGCAACCAACCAAAAACATGGAATGAAATGTATCCTGTGGTCCAACTAAACCGATCGTTGACTGGAAATATTCGGTTACTTGGAAACCATTTTCAGCCATTTGTGGAGTCTCCAATCCCAAACAACGATGGAATTTTTATGGATGACGATGTGCCATGTCACCGCGCCACAATTGTTCACGATTGGTTTGAAGAACATTCAGGACAGTTAGAGCGAATGATTTGGGCACCCAGGTCGCCCGACAGGTTTCCTATCGAACATTTATGGTACATATTCGAGAGGATAGTTCGTGCACAAACCTACGCAACGGCAACGCTTTCGCAATTATGGACGGCTACAAAGGCTGCATGGCACAATATTTGCGTAGGGGACTTTCAACGGCTTGTTGAGTCCAAAGTCGCTGCACTACGCCGGAGAAAAGGAGGTCCGCCAAGGTATTAGGAGTTACCCCATGGCTTCTATCACCTCAGAATATAATCACCTTTTTTATACTGTTCTGAAATTGGATGGTTCTTTTGAAAATAAAAACGTTTTTGTCGTAAGTGTAAGTTATAATCCTGGGATGAACCTATTTGAAACGCTCCATATTAAATGACGCAGTAATTCGTTACCACTCTTTATAAAGGAAAACTGAAAACACAGTTCTAGTCAGAAAACCGCAGAGCACCTGTGGTGAGTGGGCGAGGTGAAAGAGCGGCGAGGGCGGCGAGCAGCGACCCCGGCTGCCGGCTGGGGTCGCTGACGGCGATGGATGCGCCGGCATCCGTCACGGGGGCAGATGGATGGCGCCCGCTTTGTTAACAAACAGCCTCTCCACCCCGCTGCGGGAGCGATTGCGGCCACAAATAATTTTATACATGTATTCACTGGACGCGGACAGCCAGCCGGCTACCTGCTGCTACTCACCTCTGCCAACAGAGTGGTTTCGTTGCGTTCGTGCGCGTTTTTGCATTAAAAAAATGCCGATAAAACGCAGGAATTGACCTATTCTACGTCCTGATGTAACCGTGAGATAAAACTAAATGCTCCCAGGTTTCGATAGCTTCTAGAAATTTGGAGTCGAATGCGTATAGTAAATTGAATGAAACGAACTGAAGTGGCGACATAAAGTCGTGTAACAGGTCTGCGACCATAAATTAAAAGGTGAAGACTTCTTATATACTGCTCTAATGGGTCACTTAAAAGGAGATCCCTTGCTCCTAATTTTTTTACATACCACGCGTTTCGGCCTGAGCCCATCCTCAGAAAATCCAAACAAAATGTCTTTGTACGTAGTTATCGATAGTTTTGTGGAAAAACACGGTGCGGTCAGTCAAGGGACATCGGTTTCCGATGCTAGTTTACGCCACCGAAACGCGTCGGACATTAAAAAAAGTTAGTAACAAGCGATATGTTGATTTTAGGTGACCCATTACACTAGTATATAAGATGTGCTCCAATCAAGCAAACAACCCTATTGCGTGCATTCATGTTCCTAAGAGCAGAAAATTGTAATTATCACCCCGAAAAAGTCAAGCTGCGAGATACAAACTTGTTAAACTTCCTGGGAGATTACGAGGGTAATCCCAAAAGTAAGGTCTCTTATTTTTTTATAAGTGCATAGACCTGTTTATTTCTACAATGGTTTACATCAGTTTACAACTTGAACATTTAGCTATTTTTCGACATAATCACCACTTCTGTCGATCCATTTTTGTAGACGCTGTGGCAGTTTTTGTATGCCCATATCATACCAGCTCGCCGCCATGCTGTTCAGAAAGTTATGAACCTCTTCTTTCACCTCGTCGTCGGAGCTGAATCGCTTTCCGACCAAATGTTCTTTTAACCTAGGGAACAGGTGATATTCATTGGGTGCCAAGTCAGGACTATAGGGTGGGTGGGTGATTGTGTTCCACTGAAACTGTTGCAGGAGAGCAACGGTTTCCCGAACGATGTGTGGGCGAGCGTTGTCGTGGAAAATGTGTACGCCCTTGCTCAACATTCCTCTTCTCCGGTTCTGAATTGCCCATTTGAGTTTTTTCAGAGTCTCGCAGTACCTGTCAGCGTTAATTGTGGTCTCAGCGATTGAGCTCCGACGACGAGGTGAAAGAAGAGGTTCATAACTTTCTGAACAGCATGGCGGCGAGCTGGTATGATATGGGCATACAAAAACTGCCACAGCGTCTACAAAAATGGATCGACAGAAGTGGTGATTATGTCGAAAAATAGCTAAATGTTCAAGTTGTAAACTGATGTAAACCATTGTAGAAATAAACAGGTCTATGCACTTATAAAAAAATAAGAGACCTTACTTTTGGGATTACCCTCGTGAAACTGTGTGCCGGAATAAGACTCAAAAGCGGAATGCTTACCTTTCTCAGGCAAGTGCTCTACCAACTGAGCTACCCGACCACGACTCATGGTCTATCCTCACAGTGGTACTTCCGCCATTACCTCGTCTCTTATACCTTCTAAACTTTAGGGGATGAGGTAGTGATGGAAGTAATGCTTTGAGGATGGGTCATGAGTGGTGTTCGGGTACGTCAGTCAGCAGAGCATATGCCCCCGAAAGGTTTAGGTCCCGGGTTTGATTCCTGGTCTAGTACACAGTATTAATCTGCCAGGGAGTTTCATATCAGCGCACATTCCGCAGAACAGTAAAAATTTCATTCTTGAAACTTGTTGGTGTTAGTCCATCGCTAAATATTCATCCTTCAATGTGACATATTTTTCACAACGATGGTTGACTTCGTGGAGATCTTGTTTATAGAAGCCTGCATTTTGGCTGTTAAAGACGTTCCACCTCCAAAACCACTTCGTCCTTATTCAGGAAACACCTCCTACGCAATGTTTGCTTACGTGAAATGTATTTGGAGTTGCGAATATGAAGAGGCGTCAGCTGCATAATGTAATGACGACTATGAAAACTTGTTCTAGACCGGGACTCGAACATCGTATCGTAATTCGGAATAGCGTAGTCCCTGTAATATCTCATACAACTTTTCTTGCTGCGAGGAAAGAAAAAGAAGTTGTGACTGCCAAATCAGGAAAATATGGGCTTTGAGGCAAAAACTAACTGCCGAGAGAACCAGCGTTGCCATTGAAAGGGGCATTGTCGTAGAAAGAGGTGTTCTCATGGAAGAAACATTGCCCTTCGACAGCTTCCCACGAGGGTTCGTCACAAATGGTTCAAATGGCTCTAAGCACTATGGGACTTAATATCTGAGGTCATCAGTCCCTTACAATTAGAACTACTTAAACCTAGCTAACCTAAGGACATCACACACATCCATGCCCGAGGCAGGATTAGAACCTGCGACCGTAGCAATAGCATGGTTCCGGACTGAGGCGCCTAGAACCGCTTGGCCACGGCGGCCGGCTGTGTGTATGTGTGTTTGTGTGTTTGTGTGTGTGTGTGTGTGTGTGTGTGTGTGTGTAAGAGAGAGAGAGAGAGAGAGAGAGAGAGAGAGAGAGAGAGAGAGAGAGAGAGGGGGAGAGAGAGAGAGAGAGTTGATTAATTATTTAGTGTGGTTATGTTTTATATTTCTGTTTGTTATTGTTTTAATGTTTCACATGATCAGTGAGTTATTGCTTATATTGATTTGTTCATTAATTACTTTCTTTTTCATTGCAAGAACTCTTTGCATACGACAGTTTTCCTGTAATTTCAGGAGTTTTTCTGTGTAATTGTTCACTGTAATAATTTTCATGTCATGTGCCATTTTGGACGTAGCATGTTCATATTTTATGAGGTGTTCAGAAAAGGTAGAATGCCTGTTTTAATACTTCCACCTTCTTATATGTGCTTTATATCTATTTATGAAATTCCTGCTTGTCATTCCCAGTTACACTAAGTCACATACTTGACACTGAATGTCAAGAAGTCAGGAATATGAAGAGAAGTAAGAATATCTCTCTGTGTTGCAAGAGCGCCAAAAAACATATTTTAGATTACCTGACAAGTCAAAATGAAATTTTCATTTCCAGCACTGACAGTGCTGAGCGTTAATGGACAAAGTTCAGGAAGATTGCCGGCCGAAGTGGCCGCGCGGTTCTGGCGCTGCAGTCTGGAACCGCGGGACCGCTACGGTCGCAGGTTCGAATCCTGCCTCGGGCATGGATGTGTGTGATGTCCTTAGGTTAGTTAGGTTTAACTAGTTCTAAGTTCTAGGGGACTAATAACCTCAGCAGTTGAGTCCCATAGTGCTCAGAGCCATTTGAACCATTTCAGGAAGATTGTACAACACGCTTTAGACTGGAATATGCCGCGGTTCAACAATCTTTCAAGAAAGCTGCTATGAAAGTAAAGAGAGCTTCACTGCAAAGTTAAAAGCAACCGAAGTCTCACAGGCAACGCAAAACTAAATGAAGCCAAAATCAACATAAGGAGAGTCATGCGTGAGGCGTTCAACGAATTCGAAATTAAAATTCTACGGGCATGTTTTTTAAGTAAGTACCGTTTTGAAATAAAAATAAAACTATTAGACTTTTCTTACAAATTTTATGTTTACACGAAAATTTGTACGTCACTCTATTTTTCTACACTATTCCCACCAATATTAAGGCACTTATCGTATAGTACACACAGCTTTTGAGTACCATCCTCATAGAAATCTGTCGCCTGATTAGGAAACAACTGCACAAAGCACACTTCTTGGCACTTGAGGAAACTCATCCTACAACATCGAAATCGTAAGGTCCTCATTCTCTCACACGTTTTTCCTCAAGTTTTTGCACGAAATCGTAAGCACTAACCGAACGTCGCCATTTCGTTCATTATACACATTCGTACGGCCATATTGAATAGGTCTCATCCATATCCATGCCACACCATTGCCAATAATGTTTTCTCCTTGAACTTCACTGACCTGTCGATGAGTTTCAGACACTTTTACGCCTTTTGTCCTGAGGAAACCAATCACAGCGCGTATTTCACAATCGGCGGGATGTTCATTGAGTGAAGGTATTTTAAATACTCACAAACGTAAACAAACCGAATACTGGTGGGAATTATGTAGAAAAGTAGATTAAGTGTAGCCTACTATGTAAAAATAAAGCTGCTAACAACAGTCAGCGTGTTACATTTTTCTTAAAAAATAGTATTTACTTAAAAAACACACCTAATATCTGCGACTCGACACAAAATCGTAGGAATTTTTGGTCTTATGTTAAATCAGTAAACGGATTGAACCAATCTGTCCAGACACACTGTGAAATGAAGGCTAATTCAGAAAAGACTTAATTACTAAACTCTTTCCCAAAACTGATTCACAGAGGAAGTCGTATAGGTACAAAGAAGGTAACTGTGAGGAAACCATGGGCAACACAAGGAATACTTCAGTTGATAGATGAAAGAGGGAAGTACAAAAAATATCCAGGAAATTTCAATAATACAGAGATACAAGTAACTTTGGAATAAAATAAATAAGAAGTGAAGGGAAGGCAAGATGGAACAGCTGCAAAAAATGTGAAGAAATCTAAAAAGAAGTGATTGTTGGAAGGACTGGCTTACGATACGGAAAAGTTAAACAACTTTCAGTGAAATTAAATGCAGTGGTCCTAACATTAAGAGTGCAAAGGGAGTTCCACTGTCAAATGCAGAGGACAGAGCGGATAGGTGGGTAGAATACATTGAAGGCCTTAATGAAGGTAAGACTTCATTCATGATGTAATAGAAGAACAAACAAGAGTCGACATAGATTGTGAGCGACGTGTGGGTGCTATTCTGTCATTCTGCGCAACGGATTAATCTGAGATGTACCCTTTACCCCGTGGCTCCTGCAAGATGCAATTTCCACCCCCACACTACTACAGAAGTCAGACAGACACTCCTAACGTTCTAAAGAGAAATGCCTGAAAAACTTTCAGCAATAAATATCTTGTGGAGTCGTCCGCTGTAAGGAAATGACACAAAAATTCACAAAAGTTCTTACGTAACTAGTGGGATACTTGGGTACTGGAGTGGTGCTAGTTAGTGTAAGAAAAACATGAAACTAACGAAAATTATTATTTATTTTGCAAAAATTCAGAGAAATCACAATGGCACTTTTAGTTATGAACTGAACAAGTTATTTCCAGGTTCTTTTCGGAATGTGAAGTTACCTCTTAAGGATAGGATTCGCTAATGAAATTTAAGTTTGTTATTGACTTGGCAGAATGGCTGAGAGCCACACATACTCAACTTGAATAATTATCCGTTAGAATGTTGCTAGGTACAGTCGAGGCTGTTGCGTGTGAAATGCAGTGAAGTGTACTGTGGTGGAGGAAATATGGGGCTCGCAAGAGTCTCTAGCGCACAATACCGTAAGCTGCGATGACTGCTGTCTGCGCCGCTCGCTGCTGACAAATAAGATAACTCTCGTTCTATCTGGATTGACCTTCGCCAATCAAACTCTCCCTACGCCTTGATGAAGTCAAGGACTCCTATTCGCCCCTAGTCTAACTATTGGCGTGGTACACCAGTCAGATAACCAGTCCACTGCGATGCAACTAAAAAATTCGCTCGCAGGCGTTTAACTTTAGCTCTGTCCGTTCACACCGCACAATAAGTGTGGCGGTCAACACACTGAACAATGCTTAATCGCAAGGACTCAATATAGAGTCGCACTCCGATTCGCTCTCGACAGAGGTGCTCTCCCAGTGAAGTACTGAGGAGAGACTTGTTCCTCGCTCTTTGAGTACACACGCTCTCGTTACGTGTTCTCACTCCTAGAGCAACAACGGAACGGCTTCTCTCCACGCCAGACATGAAGGGGTATATCTTTCGGTCTTTTCCATTACTCCTCCAGCTCAAGGCATCAGGAATATCATCTGCCAATCAGCATTGGCCTTCTAAAACGGGAGAATGACGTTTTGTTTAAGGCGACCAATGTGGAAATCTGTAGCATCGGCGTTTGGCGTTTTCTGTCTCCCTGTGAAAACCTCTGAAACTGCGTGCTATGATTGTAAAGAATGCGTAGGCTGGGCGCTCCCACGCAATGTAGCGGAATTTGCTTTTAAGCCGAACACGGGGTCGTTCTCCCTTTCACTCGGGCAAACGCTGTCTGCTCTATGGGCGGTCGCTGGCCGACGTAGATAGGTTGACTCGGCCTCTGAAGGGACCAGCCTCCTGGCATGCGGTTTACCTCTCCCGAACTAAAAGCTTTTGTGACCATCATGTCTTGAATGTGTGTGTGTGTGTGTGTGTGTATGCCAGCCTCGAGTATTTCAACCTTGGTGTGCACTGGCGTTTTACTTGTTATTTGCATATCGTTTACATGAATTCATACAACATTGACTTTATCTTATCGAGTTTGGGTTCGAATGAAGCGTCTTGATGTGTGGAATATGATTGTGAGGGCGGAATATGTAAGCAATGAAGGTCAGGAGACCACGTCGTCTTACAAGGTGATATAGGGAATCAAGTAATAGAATCAAAATTTAAAAGAATTTTGGAAGACTTATAACTGAATAAGATAGAAGCCATAGATAACATTCCATCAGAATTTCTAAAATGATTGGTGGAAGTAGCAACAAAACGACTATTCAAGTTGATATGTAGAATGTGTAGGTCTGGCGATATACCATATGACTACTGGAAATAAATCGTCTACACAATTTTGAAGATGCTAGCCCTGACAAATTTGACAATTATCACACAGCTTAACATCTCATGTATCCAAATTGCTGACAAGGATAATATACAGAACAATGGAAATGAAAATTGAAGATATGTTATATGACAATCAGTTTGACTTTAGGAGAGATAAAGGCACCAGACAGGCAATTATGTTGCAGTTGATAAAGGAGGAATCACTGAAAAAAAAATCAAGACATGTTTATAGGATTTGTCCACCTGGAATAAGCGTCTAACGATGTAAAACAGTGAAGATGTTCAAATTTAAAAAAAAGTGGTGGGTTACAAGGAAAGGTGGGCAATATATATAATAGGTACAAGAAAGGTACAGTAAGAGTGAGAGACGAAGAAAGAAGTGCCCAGATCAAACACGTGTTAGACCAGGATGTAGTATTTCATTACTACTGTTCAATCTATACAGGGTGTTACAAAAAGGTACGGCCAAACTTTCAGGAAACATTCCTCACACACAAATAAAGAAAAGATGTTATGTGGACATGTGTCCGGAAACGCTTAATTTCCATGTTAGAGCTCATTTTAGTTTCGACAGTATGTACTGTACTTCCTCGATTCACAGCCAGCTGGCCCAATTGAAGGAAGGTAATGTTGACTTCGGTGCTTGTGTTCACATGCGACTCATTGCTCTACAGTACTAGCATCAAGCACATCAGTACGTTGCATCAACAGGTTAGTGTTCATCACGAAAGTGGTTTTGCAGTCAGTGCAATGTTTACAAATGCGGAGTTGGCAGATGCCCATTTGATGTATGGATTAGCACGGGGCAATAGCCGTGGCGCGGTACGTTTGTATCGAGACAGATTTCCAGGACGAAGGTGTCCCGACAGGAAGACTCGAAGCAATTGATCGGCGTCTTAGGGAGCACGGAACATTCCAGCCTATGACTCGCGACTGGGGAAGTTCTAGAACGACGAGGACACCTGCAATGGACGAGGCAATTCTTCGTGCAGTTGACGATAACCCTAATGTCAGCTTCAGAGAAGTTGCTGCTGTACAAGGTAACGTTGACCACGTCACTGTATGGAGAGTGCTACGGGAGAACCAGTTGTCAGGCACTATCAGTAGCTGTTTGGCCTCCACGGATACACTTCAGCGAATGGTTCATCCAACAATGTGTCAATCCTCATTTTAGTGCAAATGTTCTCTTTAGGGATGAGGCTTCATTCCAACGTGATCAAATTGTATATTTTCACAATCAACACGTGTGGGCTGACTACAATCCGCACGCAATTGTGCAATCACGTCATCAACACAGATTTTCTGTGAACGGTTGGGTAGGCATTGTTGGTGATGTCTTGATTGGGCCCCATGTTCTTCCACCTACGCTCAATGGAGCATGTTATCATGATTTCATACGGGATACTCTACCTGTGTTGCTAGAACATGTGCCTTTACAAGTACGACACAACATGTGGTTCTTGCACGATGGAGCTCCTGCACATTTCAGTCGAAATGTTCATACGCTTCTCAACAACACAATTCCATGGCCTCCACGCTCTCCTGACCTCAACCCTCTTGACTTTCATTTATGGGGCCATTTCAAGGCTCTTGTCTACGCAACCCCGGTACCAAATGTAGAGACTCTTCGTGCTCGTATTGCGGACGGCTGTGATACAATACGCCATTCTCCAGGGCTGCATCAGCGCATCAGGGATTCCATGCGACTGAGGGTGGATGCATGTATCCTCGCTAACGGAGGACATTTTGAACATTTCCTGTAACAAAGCGTTTGAAGTCACGCTGGTACGTTCTGTTGCTGTTTGTTTCCATTCCATGATTAATGTGATTTGAAGAGAAGTAATAAAATGAACTCTAACATGGAAAGTAAGCGTTTCCGGACACATGTCCACATAACATATTTTCTTTCTTTGTGTGTGAGGGATGTTTCCTGAACGTTTGGCCGTACCTTTTTGTAACACCCTGTATACTGAAGAAGAAATTATGCCAATAAAGAAAGGTTCAACGTTGGAATTAAATTTGAAGGTGGTAGGATATCAGTGATAAGATACTCTGATGACATTTTTATCCTCTGTGAAAGTGAAGAAGAATTGCAAGATCTGCTGAATGGAATGAACAGTCTAATGAGTATAGGGTAGGAAATTTTCTAATAGGTACCCCACTCAAATAATTATAGTAAGTGGCGACTTCATTCTACCCTCGATATGCTAGAAAAATTATACGTTTAAAGCCGGCTGCAGGCATAAAACGTCATCCTAAATTGTACTGAATGCTTACTCAGAAAATTATTTTGAACAATTAGTTCATGAGCCTGCTCGAAGCGTGTAGCATACTTGACCTATTTGCAACAAATAATCCTGGACAAATAGGGAGTATCATGACGAATACAGGGATTAGCGACCACAAGGCAGTTGCTGCTAGACTGAATACCGTAACACCTACAACCTTCAAAACCAAACGCAAAATATATCTATTTAAAAAAGCTAATAAAAATGCTCTAACGCCTTTTTAAGAGACAGTGTTCACTCTTTCCGATCTGTTAACGTAAGCGTAGAAAAGATGTGGAATTATTTCAAAGAGATAGTATCGACGGAAATTGAGAGATATGTACCATATAAATTAATAAGTGATGGTACTGATCCCCCATGGTACCCAAAATGCGTCAGATCACTGTTGTAGAAGCAACGAAAAAAGTAAAACAGATTTTTAAAAAAACAGCAAAATCCCGAAGATTGGCAAAGTTTTGCAGAAGTTCGATATATATCGCGTGCTTCAATGCGAGGTGCTTTTAATAATTTTCACAACGAAACTCTGTTTCGGAATCTGGCAGAAAACCCAAAGAGATTCTGGTCACATATAAAGCGCACCAGTGGCAAGACGCAATCAATACCTTCATTGCGCGATAACTACGATGAAGTCACAGATGACAGTGCCACCAAAGCAGAGTTATTAAACACTGTTTTCCGAAACTCCTTCACCAAAGAAGTCGAAGTAAATATTATCGAATTCCAGTCAAGAACAACTGCGAAGATGAGAAACAGAAGCAGATATCCTCGGTGTACCAAAGCAGCTTAAATAACTTTCTAAAAAAAAAAATATGGTTCAAATGGCTCTGAGCACTATGGGACTCAACATCTTAGGTCATAAGTCCCCTAGAACTTAGAACTACTTAAACCTAACAAACCTAAGGACATCACACACATCCTTGCCCGAGGCAGGATTCGAACCTGCGACCGTAGCAGTCCCGCGGTTCCGGACTGCAGCGCCAGAACCGCACGGCCAAAATCACTTAATAAAGGCAAGGCTTCCGGTCCAGATGGTATACAAGTCAAGTCCTTTCAGAGTATACAGATGCAATAGCTCCATATTTAGCAGTTATATGCAACCACTCGCTCACAGAAAGTTCGTACCTAAAGACTGGAAACTTGCTCAAGTCACACCAATACCCAAAAAGGGAAATAGGAATAATCCGCTGAATTACAGACCCATATCACTAACGTCGATTTGCAGTAGGGTTTTGGAACATATACTGTATTCGAACATTATTAAGTACCTCGAAGAAAACGATTTAGTGACACATAGCACGGATTCAGAAAATATCGTTCTTGCGGAACACAACCAGCTCTTTATACTCACGAAGTAATGAGTGCCATCGACAGGGGATGTCAAATTGACTCCATAGTTTTAGATTTTTAGAAGACTTTCGACACTGTTCCTCACAAGCGTCTTCTAACCAAACTGTGTGCCTATGGAATATCGCCACAGTTGTGCGATTGGATTCGTGATTTCCTTTCAGAAAGGTCACAGTTCGTAGTAATAGACGGAAAGTCGTCGAATAAAACAGAAGTAATATCCGGCGTTCCTGATCTATTTACGGCATAGGAGACAATCAGGGTAGCCGTCTTAGATTATTTGCATATGACGCTATCATTTATCGGCTTGTAAAGTCATCAGATGAAGAAAATAAATTGCAAATGATTTAGATTAAATATCTGTGTGATGCGAAAAGTGGCAATTGACCTGAATAGAGAAAAGTGTTAAGTTATTCATGTGAGTACTAAAAGAAATCCGCTAAATTTCAATTACACGATAAGTCACACAAATCTGAAGATTGTAAATTCAACTAAATGGAAATTGGAAAGATCACATAGATAATGTTGTGGGTTAGAGTAATCCAAAGACTGCGATTCATTGGCAGATCACGTAGAAGGTGCAACAGGTCTACTAAAATGACTGCTTACTTTACACTTGTCCACCGTATCAGGTGAGACTGACGGATGATATTGAAAAAGTTCATAGAAGGGCAGCTCGTTTTTTATTCTCGCGAAATAGGGGAGATAGTGGTACAGACATGATATGTGCAATGGAGTGGCAATCTTTAAAACAAAGGCGTTTTTCGTTGCGACGGGATCTTCTCATGGAATTTCAATCACCAGTTTTCTCCTCCGATTGCGAAAACATTCCGTTGGCACACACATACATAGGGAGAGACGATCATCACGATAAAATAAGAGAAATCAGAGCTCGCACAGAAAAATTTAAGTGATCGTTTTTTCCGGCGCGCTGTTCGAGAGTGGAACGGTAGAGAGACAGTGTGAAGGTGGTTCATTGAACGCTCTGCCAGGCACTTAATTGTGAATAACGGAGTAATCACGTAGATGTAGCTGTCGATATAGAGAATAAATTTAAGAAAGATGAAAGTAATGAGAAGTAGCAGATATGAGAACAATGAGAAACCTGACATCAGGATTCGTGCTCACAAATCAGATGTAGTTAAATAGATTAAGTGAAGGAATCTGCTACCTAGGCAGCAAAATAACCCACGATGGTCAGAGCAAGGAGGACATAAAAAGCAGACTAGCATTGGCGAAAAGGGCATTCTGGCCAAGAGAAGTCTACTAGTATCAAACAGTATTTGAGGAAGATATTTCTGAGAATGTGTGTCTGGACACAGAATTTAATGATAGTGAGACATGGACTGTGAGAAAACCACAAAAAAGGAATGGAAGCATCTGAGATGTGACGTTACAAAAAAATGTTGGAAATTAGGTGGACTGATAATCTAAGGAATGAGGAGGTTCTCCAGAGAATTGGAAAGGAAAGGAATATTTGGAAAACAGTGCAAGAAGAAGGGACAATGTAGTAGATCATCTGTTAAGACAGCATGGAATAATTTCCATAGTACTAGAGGGAGCTGCAGAAGGGAAAAAGGTGTAGAGGAAGAAATACATCCATCTAATAGCTGAGGACTCAAGTTGCAAATGCTACTCTGAGATGAAGAAGTTGGGACTGGAGAGGAATTCGTGGTGGGCTGCATCAAACTTGTCAGAAGACTGATAAAAAATGCAACTTGAATTTAATAAATAAAATATATACCCTCTGCAATGTAATTGACACTGATTGAAATTTTGTGTCATGAGACCCTTCCAGTCCCACAGCTCAGCAAAGACTGAGAGGGAAGAGGTCAGTTGAATAAATTAATTTGATATTAAAATTGCAACATCACCACTTCTACACAAATGAGCAGGTGAAGGGGTGAAGGGAGGGTCAGCAGTCTTGAATAAATTTGGCAACAATTCAGGCTACCCAAATTCTCTCTTTAGCCCACTACTCCCAAATGGCCCATCTAGGTCAAAATGTGGAGCTTTGCTTTAGATCATATCAGCCAGATTTAGCATTAGTCCTATAATACTGTAATACAAATGTGCTATCTGTTTTTTATCCTATCTTGTAAATAGTATATGATTGTTTTTTTCTTTAAATTTAAAAACGTCTCATGTGATTGATATGTTTTTGTAATGAATGCAAAAACTTTTAAACCAATTAAAAGATGTCTGTAACTCACCATTTTCATGTCACCATAGTTATTTTGCCTTTTTGAGTATCACAATGCTTTAATTTTGCTATAATCTGTGATATCTTTCTATGACCAATTTCGGTATATCGATACGAGCTACTAGCATTGTCTTTGCTAGATCACTGTGACAGAGTTAAATCTTTGGAGAGTCTATTTGCTCTAGACCAATGGTATTCTCTCGCATGTGAGGAACGTGTGGTTTTTCTCGTTTGAATGTAGTTAGTGATTAGTGTTGGTCACTTCTTATCTAGATTTGGTATGGTAACTTCGAAGGGGCATCTTGTGCTGTTTCTGTTGTTGCGACGGAAGCTGCTATTGTCTGGGCAAAGTCTAGGGTGTTGAGGAGACACTACAGTGATTTATTTACAGTGGTGGTTAGTTTAACGCAAGAAAGTTAATTTGTGAATGTTTATGTGTATTTTCCTGCGCGTGCCGATTCGGTCATGTGTTTCTGCACAGTGCAATAGGTACTCAAAAAAATAGTTCAAATGGCTCTGAGCACTATGGGACTCAACTGCTGAGGTCATTAGTCCCCTAGAACTTAGAACTAGTTAAACCTAACTAACCTAAGGACATCACAAACATCCATGCCCGAGGCAGGATTCGAACCTGCGACCGTAGCGGTCTTGCGGTTCCAGACTGCAGCGCCTTTAACCGCACGGCCACTTCGGCCGGCAATAGGTACTCAGAGACTGGTATGATGAACTGCTTGGAAGCCAGTTGTTGCATCAGATATTGTTTCATTTACTTACGTGCGATAAAAAATTAAAAGATGTTAACTTTTCCTGAAATGTAAGATTAATTTTTCAAGGTCTCAGAATTAAGTATTTTAGACGACGTTTCTTTGATTTGTAAAGATGAGTCTTCGAATTGTAGTTTGGAATACTCTTACGTGGTTATAAATTTTGTCTTTTGTTTTTAAAGTCAACACATTGCTTGTTAAACTGACTGAAGGGGTAGTGAGGGAGGAGAAGAGAGTGAATACTCCCAGGAAAAATCCATTTACCTCCTAAAAGGTGAAAAACAATTTATTGATTGGAAGTCAGTAATGCAGCAAAAAATAAAATTTACCCGAATTTGTTGCCGTCAGGCTTAACGCAAGTACATACGATTTACGTACTCCAGTGGTACTAATAGATTTTATAGCACGTGCAATAATGCATCCAGTTTGCAATAAGTAGGTGGCCACTGTCATCAAGTCTAGAGATGGAAGTCGCCTGGTTAGATGATGCAGTTTTACATATTTTCGAGAGTTTTAAAGTGACAAACATTTAAAAGTGTAGTAAAACATGGAAACAAATGGAACATTCATAATACATATATGAAAACAGTGAATTGTAAACTAACAGCCATTGTAGATCTTGCCGAATAAAACTGAGCCACAAGTAAACAAACTTTTGATAGCTCAAATAACAACTTATAGTCCCATAATGATTGACAACGTTAAATGAGGGAAAAAGCTATTTTGTACTTAAACGCAGTGACAGTAACCATAACTAAAGCCCAGGTTATGATAGGTTGTGCATGTTATCCCCACAAAACCAGTTACAATAAAACATATAAAATTTTTCGTTTAATATGGTAGCAGGGCAGCTACAAGCATTACAACTGAAAACATATCCATAGCCAAATAGCACTGCAACGACTCTGAAAGAGAAAATGATACTCGGCAAGCTAAATAAAAATTGGTGAAGTCACTCTTACACTGACATTGTTCAGAAACACGGAAGGCCCTCCGCCGTGGTAGAGAAGAAAACTCAAAGAACTTTTTTTTTTAATTCAGACTTTTTCTCAGTACAGCCTACTTGCGGCGCAGTGACTGAAGAAGACAACGTGCATTATCCCAACACTTTGGACTGCTTCATGTTCAGACCAAGGTCTCCTCTGATGAAGCATACAAAGCGCATCTCCTCTAACGGTGGCCGTGTACACTGGCCACCGGTGGAGAGAAGACTCGAAGCCACTCGGAACACACTTTGACTGCACACACAGCACTCTTAATGAAGCAGTTGACGCATGCCACACGCTCTAGATGGATGCTTTAGTACTCTTTGCTAGGTTAAAACGTGCAAAAATACGATAGAAGGAAGACATCTATAGATAATTGTTTCAACAGCTCGCGTATTCTGAATTCTTTTGCCAGAAGCTAATGATTCTTTGAAATTGACCTATTTTAATCTGCAACATCGAGGTGCTGCCATCGTGCTCTCTTGCGGAAGTTAACTACAGTACATCAGACGGTTATTTCTTTCCCCATATTGATCAACAACATGAAAAGATAAAGAGAGGATTGGAGTTCTCCTCTAAAACCTTGACCTATACCTAATGTTGATACTCTAATGTTGATTACAAAACGGGAACGTTACGCCAACGTTTACACCATGTGTATTTAGGTATAATTTAATTCTAGTTTTATCATTACATAAAGCTGTTACTTGGCAGATTTTATATTATAGTGTTCAACTGTCTGCTCCATGTTAGCAGTACATGTGGATATCCTGATATGACTGATGGCTCATCGAAATCGATGAGTGCGTTACGAAATTTTTATGATTTTTGATGCAAAAGAATAAAAGAAGATTTTATCTACCATATTATTTGCACTTCAAGGTATCCTTTTGTTTTCTAACATACCCGCCAGACGATGTAACCACTCAGAAGTTACCACTTCTTTTAGATTTTTACGTCAGTTCGCTCTTATATTCCATATATCTAATCTTATAAAGCTCTAGCAAGTAGCTATATTTTTCCGTTGATTGAGCAAGAAATAGAGAGAGAATGAACCATTCCCTTTTCCGAACTTTCCAATATTTGGCTGGTTAATAAAATACGTTGCACATTCTTCCATAATTATATACTTTTTTCCCTTTTTCAATTTTAGCTCCAGTTTAATTTTGAAAATCGCTATATGTCAAATAAAGTAAATAAATCAGCGTTCTTTTAATTCTAAAAGTTGTTATTTACATCATAAGTATTAAATAAAAGAAAATTTTATTTAACTGGCAGCTCGACGACGCTCCAAGTCTCAAATCTCATCTTAGGATCTATGAATTATGTATTTCATCAATATTACATCTGTTAACACATACGTTTTTAAATGAAATTGCCTTTACCTCCACAATTGCTGAAGATAATAGACTATTAGTTTTGTGTTTTCAGTTAAGCTCATTGGCCAATTACAAAGGCGGACACCACCACGCAGAGCCGCCTGGTACCTGAGTCTTCACCAGAGTTTCATCTCCTGCGAGCGGTGCTGTCGTTCAAGCGGAGCTGCCGTCCACGCTCTACTTGCAAACCAGAACAGTGCGTCACACACATTGTGGTCGTCTTATGGAAGAAACACTGACAGTGGGACGAAACTATAAAGCGCAAATCGAAGTTTGTGGTCAGCCACGTAAACTATGTAACGTAATGGACTAGTGCAGAGGTCCCCCCCCCCCCCAAAAAAAAAAAAAAAATGGCTCGAAAACCTGACTCAGTTCTAAGCACATTGCCAAGTTCATCATGTTCAACATACTGTAAAGTTACAATACTTCCCTTCAGGTTAATAGAAAAGCTATTCCCAGCCGCATCTCCCGACGAACTCGTCTATGACCAAGTAATCGCGGCATTAAATGAATACTGTGACCAGCGAGTCCAAGTAGCTGCAGCTACAAATGGTTCAAATGGCACTATCGGAATTAACATCTGAGGTCATCAGTCCCCTAGACTTAGAACTACTTAAACCCAACCAACCTAAGGACATCATACACATCCATGCCAGAGGCAGGATTCGAACCTGCGGCCGCAGCAGAAGCGCGGTTCTGGACTGAAGCGCCTAGAAACGCAGAGGTTCAGTAAAAATAAATAACGAAAATCTGAGCAAAAGAGACAGATCTGAGACAGACTCTAATAAAGACATACCCTGAGATGACGGGATAGCGATATGGACATAGACAGATGGCGGCAGTATCGCGCACACAAGGTATAAATATATAGCGCTTTAACGGACCTGTCGTCTGTACTCAAGTGACTCAGATCTTACATTCCAATCTCAGTTTTTTAACATTTTAGATGCGCATCATCGTTTTACCGTCGTTTACAAAAAATATGGCTCTGAGCACTATGGGACTCAACTGCTGTGGTTATCAGTCCCCTAGAACTTAGAACTACTTAAACCTAACTAACCTAAGGACATCACACACATCCATGCCCGAGGCAGGATTCGAACCTGCGACCGTAGCAGTCCCACGGTTCCGGACTGCGCGCCTAGAACCGCGAGACCACCGCGGCCGGCCCGTCGTTTACACTGATGGCTCCAAACAGGAGAATTTAATTGGCTGTTCTGTAGTGTTCCGTGATCAGGTTACCAGGATTCGCCTACCTTATGAATATACCGTTTTCGCAGCGGAGCTCCACGTGATCCTGAAGGCACTGGAGCAGATGAATCGTGTTCGGGGCAATCTATTTCTCCTCTGCTCCGATTCTCTTAGTGCCTTACAATCATTGCAGGATCTGTACCCAACTGAGGAGATGGTCCAGCTGATATATGACCAACTGTACTTGCTCCAACGACGGGGTAAGGAGGTGTCCTTCTGCTGGGTGCTTGGTCATGTAGGAATATGGGGCAATGAACAGGCCGATCGGGCTGCCAAGGAGGCCTGCAGAGAGCAGGATGTGGTCCAGTGTCCTATTCCCTTGCAGTCTGTCATTTCTGCACTCCACAAGAAGTGCATGGAGTTGTGGGAGGAAGAATGGCTGGCAGTGAAAGCCTATAAACTGCGGTTGGTGAAGTCAACAAGTCGGCCGTGGTGTATCTCCTGCCGGGTGCTCAGGCGGGAAGAAGTGACCCTCACGCATCTTCGGATTGGGCACTGTCCTCTCACACATAGTTTTCTATTACGGCGGGAGGATCCCCCGATTCGTGATGCTTGTGGTGTGCACATCTCTTTCCGTCACATTTTAACAGACTGCATTTTATAACGTGATGCAAGGACAGAAGCACAAGTTGATGGGGATCTGCCCTGTGTTTTAGCTAATGATGAGACGTGTGTGTCTAGAGTTTTGAAGTTTTGTGATGTGTCTGGACTCTGGCCTAAACTTTTAGGCTGGAGGTTTTAGTGTATTGCAAAGTGACTGGCTCATCCCTTTTTCCTTGCGGTCAGCCAGCCACTACCATCTGCTATATTGTTTTACCTCCCTCTACCACTTTCTTCCTGGGTTGTCCATGTTTTACTGCTGCCTGCATGCTTCGTCCCACGCTTCGGTGTGGGTAGGCACATATTTTTCCAAGCTAGTTTCCTGTGCCTTACGTTCTGTTTTATGTTATTGTTGTGAGTCTTTTCTTGACACCCATCTCAATGTCTTACTAAGCGGGCGCTGAAGACCTTGCCGTCGAGCGCCCTTAAAACCCTCTCCATCCATCCACACATCAAGTGACTCATGTGAGAAAGTTTCCGACGAGATTATGGCAGCAAGACGGACCAAACTTTGAATGCGGAATGGTAGCACGCATAGGACATTCCATTTCGGAAATCGTCTGGGAACTCAGTATTACGACACCCACAGTATCAAGAGCGTGCCGAGAATACCAAATTTCAGGCATTACCTCTCTCCACGGACAACACAGTGGCTGATGGCCCTCACTTAACGGCCGAGAGCAGCGGAGTTTGTGTGGAGCTGTCAGTGCTAACAGACAAGCAATTCCGTGTGTGTGTGTGTGTGTGTGTGTGTGTGTGTGTGTGTGTGTGTGGGGCGGGGGGGACAACAACCAATGTGGGGTGTACGACGAAAGTGTCCTTTAGATTAGTGAGGCGAAATCTGGCGTTAATCGGCTGTGGCAGCAGATGACCTACGCGAGTGCCCTTGCTGCAGCACAACATCGCCTGCAGCGCCCTCCAGCGCTCGTGACCATATCGGTTGGACCCTAGACTACTGGAAAATCGTGGCCGGTTCATACGAGTCCAGACTTCAGTTGGTAAGAATTTATGGTGGGTTTCGAGAATAATGCAGACCTCTCGAAATCAAGGATCCAAGTTGTCAACAAGGCACTGTACAAGCTGCTGGTGGCTGCATAGTGGTGTGTGCTGTGTTTACGCAGAATGCACTGGGTCCGCTGATCCAACTGAACCGATCATTGACTGAAAATGATAGTGTTCGGCTAATTGGAGACCATTTGCACCCATAGTCATACATGTTTTATGGATGACATATAACCCGGGCGCAATTGTTGACAGCTGATTTGAATAAAATTCTGGACAATTCCAGCGAATAATTTGGCCATCCAGACTGCCTGCCATGAATCCCAACGAACATTTATGGGACATAATCCGAATGATCATTTCGGGAACGACATCCTGCACCGGCAACACTTTCACAATTATGGATGACTATAGATGCAGCATGACTCAATATTTCTGCAGGCGTCTTCCAAAGACTTGGTGAGTCCATGCCACATCGAGTTGCTGCACTATGCCGGGCAAAAGGAGGCCGAGACGCGATAGTACGAGCTATCGCATGACTTTTGTCACCTCAGTGTATTTTATACTGTAAAGTGTATATAAGTTGGTTGGTTTGTTGGTTGGTTTTCGGGAAGGAGACCAGACAGCGAGGTCATCGGTCTCATCGGATTAGGGAAGGACGGGGAAGGAAGTCGGCCGTGCCCTTCGAAAGGAACCATCCCGGCATTTGCCTGGAGCAATTTAGGGAAATCACGGAAAACCTAAATCAGGATGGCCGGACGCGGGATTGAACCGTCGTCCTCCCGAATGCGAGTCCAGTGTGCTAGCCACTGCGCCACCTCGCTCGGTTGTATATAAGTGTATGGAACTAAGGTCAGACAATGTATCAAGTGTTAAGTTTTGCGGAAATGCATTGTGTCCAGCACAGCACAGCATGTATATCATACACTCACCGGACAAAACCTTAGTCACTTCCTGAACTGAAAGCGGTGGGCCTACTGGAATGCTGTAGATAGTAAAGAGCTGGTACTAGGTGGTCATTAGACTCTCTGGGACGAACTTAAGTGAAGAATGGCAGAGAAGTGATGTTTATGTGCCAGCCCATTGAATGGAATCGACGCAGATCGATATGGAGACGAGACGTCCTTGTTTGGAGATGTCTAAGACGACACCCCGAATGAAGCTGCCTGATTTCTCGACGTTTCGATGTAGAATGAACAACGTGTCTACAAGGAGTGGTAGACCACTCACAACCGTGTAATTCGGAATAAGAATACTCGTCTTAAATGATACTAGCCGACAGGGACGGGAAGGCGAGTGTCACGTGTCAGTGACAATCGATTTCAGACCAGACAGGAACTGCTGCACACTGTAAATTCTGGTCCGTATCAACCAATTGTTTTCAACCAGTTGTCGCGTAAACGTTACAAAGGGAAGTGCATGCATTGGATCTTTGGAGTCGAAGACCTCACAATAGACCATTGTTCACAGTAGCACGCTGCATGTCTCCAGTGAGTCACACTACATAGAAACAGGACAGTAACTAGTTGCTGATAAGTCTTACGGGTTGTACGGCCGCGTCGAAGAAACTTTTCAGCTCCTGACGCCTCGCCCAAAGCTGCGCTGAACATATTTGCAGGTGCTCCTGGCACGGTTAATCTTGCCAACTGACGTGTTGAATGTCGGAAAGCGACATAAATACTGTGTAAAGTGGGCGTGGACGAGCTTACACGTGTCCAGCAGAGATAATTTTTGTCAGAGATAAAACTTAACTGTTGTCTGTTGCCTCGTAAGCATGAGCACTTATCTGTCAATTCAACAGAGGCAAATATCATTGAGTTTCATGGCTTCTTCTTTTCTGTTAAAATGGTTACTACGCTCATATATTTCGGTGCTTCTTTATAGAATCGCGGATAATAGTTTGTCATAGTAAATAAAATTTTGGTTTCGGAAAACTTCATAATTTCCTGACTGAAGAGAATGCTCTGCTGCAGCTATTTTTCTGTTTTTTTCCTAGTCGCGAGACATTTATATTCTTTTGGTCTTGTATTCACGCTCCTCTTGGTAGTGTAGAACACTTCACAGATAAACGGAATCTTACATGTTCCTTTTCCTGAAGGAAGAGGGCGTTTTTCCGCGTCCAGGTGTTCGGAGTGCAAATTCTTTTGGCTCTGTCAGCAAGATTTTTAATGGTGCCTCTCTTTTGTTGAGGCTGATTGTTGGACCATCCCACTTTACACAGTATTTATGTCGCTCTCCTTGGTCGTCGGCAAGACTCAGCGTCGCCTGAAGCACCTCCATTAATGTACAGCGTAGCTCTGGCCGAAACGTCACGAGCCGCAAAGTTTCTTCGACCGCGGCCATAAAGATCGGAAAATCATCAGCAGCTGTAACATCCGGTAGTACACAGTCATAGAAAGTTTCCGCTTGTTCGCTGTTGAGGGCGTCGCTGTGATGTTTATATGGGTTCCCGGTCACGTCGGTCTCCATCCCTCAGTGCAACTGGTCAAGAAAGCTTCCACTTGCTCGCTGTTGGCGGAGCTGCTGTGACGTTCATCTGGGTTCCTAGTCACGTCGGTCTAACGGGAAATATCGCTGGTGAAGCTGTTGCCAAGGCTGTAGTCCTCCTACCTCGGTCAGCTAGCTCTTCCATTCTTTCGGATGATCTCCTTTTTGCCGTCTGTCGGTAGGTGGTGTCACTTTGGCATTGTAGCTGTAGCAAATTAAACCCCTTCCAGCAGCTTGGCCGACCTTCTCTCTTCCCTATCGCCGCGAGGAGATCGTTTTAGCTAGGTTGAGTATTGGGCGCTGTCTTTTTAGCCATCGCCATTTGTTAAATGGTGATCCCCCACCAATTTGTGCTTATTGTCGTCAACCTTCGACTGTTCGCAGTTTCCTAACCGAATGCCATTTTTTTAACGTTCTAGTGTGTGTCTGGTGTGTGAGTTAATGGGCCGTTTTGGCAAACAACACGCGGGCTGTCGACCGCGTTTTACTTGTTATCCGTGGTAGCGATGTGGCGAAGGACATTTAATCTTTGGTTCGGGACCTCTTCTGTCTCTACGGGGTATTTTGTGTGCCGTTCTCCAGGAGGAAGTCCTTGTTCTTATCTCTATTGCCTTCCGTCGATTGGGCTTAACGTGTAGTCGCTTTCAACTTCTCTTTCGTGCTAGTGTTCTAAGGTTGTGACATGGGCCATTATGGCCGCAGTTATTTTTGCACAAAAAAAAATCCGGTTGTGAAAGCCTTAATTGTATGGACAGTAACTGTTTGGAGGCGTGTAGTGCGGTCCACCGAATAACTCTTTTCAAATTATGCAAGGTGTCGAGTGAACAGATTGCTCAATGAAGCGTTTAACGCGAAGTGTGTTGAGGCTGTTTTAAACATCGACTTGTGTCCATCAATTCAAGTTACCGTGAAAATGAAACAGTGTGTCTAATCCGATATTTTTTGTGACAGTGTTAGCCTTTCTTCTACATCTTCGTGATGAGTATGTTACGGACACTCCCATATTCCAAGATGACAACAGCCGTATTCATATGGCAGCGTACATACCTTCCCGGTTCGACAAACACTCAGGGACGCTTTCGTGTCTTGCTCTTCCTTTCCGACTGAGGCCATTACGCATTACGAAAACTAAAGGTGACGTAACATGTTATGGCGTGAAGTTCCTTCGGGGGGTGGCGGATGACGTAGTTTACATCCTGTGTGGCTATAAATGATGATTCAGCTGCCCCTAGTTATGAGTTTTCTGCAACCATCAACACCTTCAGAAATCACACGAGATTTTCGTATTCTCTCGTTCATTACGTGCAGACCATTAGTATTACAGAGAAAATGACAAATTTGATGACTGGCAGTAAAATTTCGTACTGTGATACACTTTCGCTGTAGACACGGTTTACGAGCTGTTCAAGAAAAACGTATTTGGATGTCACTTTTATAAGTTTTTATTGAATAACTCGAAAAATTATGGTGGTTAGCGAATACGTACGCCAGTGCAAAATTTAACTACATTAAGTTTCCTGTAAATAGGTCTTATTCATTTTTTTCTGTTGGACTAGTAGTTTGCACATAGCGAGCGAGAGTAGAAGAAAATTTGCACACCGTATTTGAACACGTTGACGGTTGCATAAAACCCATATCTAGGGGCAGCTGTGTCATCCTGTGTAATCGCTATCTTATAGTATCGCTATCTTATAGTATTGGTGATGATGCTTTCTAATATCAGTATGTGATCTGTTTGTTACTAAGTAATTTTGTGTGAAGTATATTTATGCAATGTGAGACTAGATATTAAAAGAATATGGGGATCATGAAAGAAACATAGAATTAAGGTTGTTGAACGGAGCAAGATACAGCTGTATTGTCACGATTTTAAATTACGATAAATTAATGGTAAACAGTGTGATATACCGTCAAAGCGACGACTGCGGTGGTTGTTCTTGTTAAGTGCTAGAATCTTTGGAATACTTGTTTTGCCGGCCGAAGTGGCCGTGCGGTTAAAGGCGCTGCAGTCTGGAACAGCAAGACCGCTACGGTCGCAGGTTCGAATCCTGCCCCGGGCATGGATGTTTGTGATGTCCTTAGGTTAGTTAGGTTTAACTAGTTCTAAGTTCTAGGGGACTAATGACTTCAGCAGTTGAGTCCCATAGTGCTCAGAGCCATTTGAACCATTTTTTGAATACTTGTTTAATGTTGCATTCCTTGTCTTGAGCGATAGAGAAGATAGTTCAAGACCCTTACCGTTAAGGCGCTCGGTTCTTTTCATCCAAACCCCAGCTAGCCGACAGTGGCGGTTTACCATTGGTAATGTTTTTAAGAACATATTTCATTCTCTGCCCTTAAAGGTAGAGCAGTCTGTTCGAGCTCTGATCCATTATAGAGTGTCTCTTCAGGGAAATACTAGGAGAACCGGAAGTGGTAGGAAGGCAATCCGAGGGAACTCACCGTCCTGGCATTTGCCTTACAGCCACGGGAAACCTTCCAAAAATTTTGGTAAGTACAGGAAGGCGTGGTTGATGGAGCTCGCGTGGGGGGGGGGAGTGGGGGGGTGGAAGGGGGTGTTGGGATGATGGTGAACTAATTTTAATTTAATTCTGAAGAAAATATGTCGCATTTTCACCTCTTAATCATATTTGTTTCATCTTTATCTTTTGGCAGAAATGTGGATGTTTGTACTGCTGGCAGACTAACCATCTTCCATAAGGGGCGAGGGCGATGAAACAGCAATACAGAAAAAAGAAAACATTACTTGTCGTATGGTTTATGTTTGCCAGCCTCATGCTGATCGCCGGCAGAGATCAGAAATGAGCTCCGTATACTTGCTTTAAACTCCCCAGCTAGTCATATGATGTTATATCCTAAGGCGCCGCCTCCGTGTGCCCGTAGAGTCTCCTCGTGACTCTCTGCCACTGCTCATTTAACTGAAGAGTCGTTACTTGAGTCTGTTGTCGGGTACAAGTGGACTCGACCCGCAAGAAAAAACGAGAGCGAGAACATGATTCCGCAAGTAAATACGTGCACTCGCGGCAGAGCCGTTACATACGCAACCGTTGGGCATGACGGTTATTATATACTAACACAATGGCTGGTCGGTTTTCTATATGCGTGTATGTACATGTGTAAATGTATGTGTACATATATTTACTTCTGTACAGGGTCTACCATAATTAATGGAAATTTGGAAGTTTGTGGTAAGTTCCTATGGGGTCAAACTGCGGAGGTCATCGGTCACTAGGCTTACACATTACTTAATATACATTTTAACTAGCTTCTGCTAAGGACAACACACACACACACACACACACACACACACACACACACACACACACACACACATGTCCTAGGGAGGACTCGAACTTCCAACGGGGGGAGTCGCGCGAACCGTAGCAAGACGCCCTAGACGGCGCGGCTACCCCACGCGGGCATAATTAATGGCGTAAAGGCATACAGTCCAGTGTAAAAGATACTAGAGGCAAAAAAGCCTCAGTAAACTTGGGCTTTAAACTGCATACCTTAAGAGCTATGAGCACTTGTTCGTCATCGCTACGTTGAAACACATCTCTTCTAATGAACATCTGCTCATAGCGGTTAAGGCATGCAGTTTAGAGCCTATGTTTACTGGGCATTTTTTTCTTGTTTTGATCCGCACTACCACCTCTCAAAATATGGATAGCAAAGATTTTGCAATAGGTGCTCATAGATCTTAAGGTATGTGTTTTAGAGCCCATGTTTGCTGATACGTTTTTGCTTCCAGTATTATGCGCTTTCACACACACATACTCTCACGTAGAATTTTTCATGCCCACTCGATAGAGCGTTAATTATTCTAGTGCGATATTTCCCTTGTATCAATTCGTATTAACAGTGGCAGTAAAATGCTAAGAATAGCACTGCCCTGTCGCTGCTAGAGACCTGGTTATTCTTAGTGTTTTACTGTCCTTGTCATTACAAATCGATAATATGAACAGCGCCCTTGACTAATTTAAATATGCTCTATCGAACGGGGAAATTGTAAAAATCTGCCGGAATATCAGAGAAAAGGCACTTGACGATTCTTAGGAGAGACTCCCTCTCTCTCTGTCTCTCTCTCTCTCTCTCACACACACCTCCCTCCCTCTCCCCCACCCCCGCCTTTCTCTCTCTCTGTCTCTCTCTCTTTCTCTCTCTCGAGGCGTTACCGAGTCTATGACGATGATACCAGAGGACATGATACGAAGATGAAGTACATTCTCTAATTAGTGATTAATTGTTAAAATAAATTTACGAAAGTCCTCGAAAGATTTATAGGAGTAAATCGGAAGCTATAGAACTCGCCCTTAGCCCATAAACTCAAGTTGCCCTGACCAAAACAGTACAGAAATAGCTCGCCACTTTGTCTGCGTTGGACGACGTTCGTATGTTTTTCATCTGACGTGATGACTATATCATAGAACTTATTCCAGGCATCACTAAACCTCTGCTGGGACACATTTCCAGTTATATACGCTGCATCAGTTAATTTTCGTCTTGCACCCTATACAGTTCCTACAACACAGCTTTGTTAAAGGCCATGTGATCCTGCAAATCTATCATTTCCTCTTACAGTTCTACTATAAAAGAGAAAGATAGTGTACTCAACTTTGAGTTACGACTAACATTACGCTCCTGCACATTTCAGTAATAGTGAACGAGATGATGAGTATGAAGCGACCGCAGCGCCACAGCTCGTCATCACAGCGGAAATACAGTGGAAAAGATGGAAGGCGGTATAATACTGACGTAACAGCGGCGCCTTGATTATTAAAGTATGCAACGCGAGACATTACGTTTGTACTTGCTCCGTTTCTAATCTCTAGTGACTGGAGAGGTAGCTGGCTTGTCGTTATGCACTTTCAACTACTGCTGGAGAATGTCAACAGCGCATTTTGATCAATAATTGAAAATAAGCTATAGTTAACAGTCGATACCGGAAATGCTGTCATCACAGGGCTTCGAGAAAATTCCACGTTATCGATGGCGGACGAATTCTGCTCACGGATTCACAGCTTTGAGGGTTCATTGTTTATCGGCCAGTCGTTCATACGTTGAAAGCGGGACGATTCGCGAAAGAGAGTCGGCGATCGAGTGGAAACTGCGATGTCGGGTCGCAAATAACGGCGCCGAGATAAGGGCCCGGCGAACGGCCTGCGAAGCAGCCAGCCGGCGGTTTCCAGCTGTGCGCGCCGCTCTGTGGGATCGCCGCAGTGCTGGCCGGACTCATGAATAGGCGAGCCGTATCTGGGCGCGCATCGCGGCCCGCGCGCTGTAATTTACTTAATGACCGCGAGGAATTAACAAATCCGGCGGCGGCGGCGGCGGCGGCGGCAGAGCCCGCCAGATGAGATGGCGAGATGCGGCGCTGTGTGCCGCGGTGTGGCGCGCAATCTGCCGGCTTCACAGGCGCCGCCGGCACGACCCACGCCCACGCTTTATTGTTTTCGCTCTGCCGGCTCCATCACAGCGGCCGGGCCGCGTCTCTCCTGCTCCCAGCCAGTTCCGCTTGCCGACACCCAGTACCGAGGTCGCGAGTTATGGACAGCGCTGTTTAGCGGTGGGTGTTCCTCAATGAATAGACGAACTGAATTTTCTTGAAATACGCTCTTGATCATTAGTCACAATCGAAGAGCTGCAGCCTTCCATGATCTGCATGCTTTATGGAGCAACAACACATAGAAATTTGAAAATGCGTGATGTGCTGAATGCAACGTATCCTGAAAGGTGGAACGGTCGTGATGGTACCATCGCATGTCCACCGCGCTCTGCCGATGTCTCAACATTAGACTTCTTTTTGAAGGGTGCGTCAAGGAACGCGTGTACACAACACTGGTGAATGGCACTGCTGCGTTTCGTGCACAAATCATTAAAGTAAACAGAGCTTCAGAACTGGAATGGAAATTTGTGGCGAGGGCCTCCCATCGGGTAGACCGGTCACCTGGTTCAAATGGTTCAAATGGCTGTAAGCACTATGGGACTTAACATCTGAGGTCGTCAGTCCCCTGGAACTTAGAACTACTTAAACCTAACTAACCTAAGGACATCACACAACACCCAGTCATCACGAGGCAGAGAAAATCCCTAACCCCGCCGGGAATCGAACCCGGGAACCCGGGCGCGGGAAGCGAGAACGCTACCTCACGACCACGATCAGCCGATCGTTTCCAAATGTTTGGCTGGTACGATCACCTGATCTCATTTCTTGTGATTTCCGGTTGTGCGGCTACCTGAAGGACAGGGTTTACCAGGAGAGCATTCACACATGTGCTGATATGAAGCTCAGCATACCAAGAAAGGTAGCCAGCATACCTAAGCACATTCTTCTTTGTGCTATGCAGAATGCACTCCTGCGCTTTCAGACTCTTCTAGTCACTTATGGGCGCCATATTGAGCGCCTTCTGTAGCAGTAATGGTACCGGCTAATGGCTCTGAGCACTATGGGACTTAACATCTATGGTCATCAGTCTCCTAGAACTTAGAACTACTTAAACCTAACTAACCTAAGGACATCACACAACACCCAGTCATCACGAGGCAGAGAAAATCCCTGACCCCGCCGGGAATCGAACCCGGGCGCGGGAAACGAGAACGCCACCGCACGACCACGAGCTGCGGACTAATGGTACCGGTATAAAATGGTACGATGTACCGTAGCAGCACATTAAAAGCGTTTCAACTGACTTCATTCTGCATTATTTCTCGTCCCCATGTCCTTGATATTAATGCTACCATGTTTGGTAATCGTACGGTAATTAGTTTCTGTGTTAAGCATATTAAATAGGGAATGTTTAATTATAATCACCAGGTATTTTCTAGAATACAGGAACTGTAGTAGGGGAAAGGTGGACAATATGCTAAGAAACACTAGAAGGATCTTTTTTGTTGTTGTGGCCTACAATCCGATGACCAGTTTGATGCTGCCTCTCATCTCTTCCTAACTACTGCAAATCTTAATCATTAGAACCTTTCTACTGCGCGAAGTGCACCTTGATACTGGGCTTCAAGTTTGGCACCACTCTGGTCCGATGTGTCGATGGGCATTGATGATATATTTCCTCTCTGGTGGAAAGGTTGATATTTCTTGGCTCTGAGCCCTTGGTTGGTTGGTTTAAAAGGGGGGAAAGGGACCAAACTGTTTGGTCATCGGTCCCTTGTTCCTGTTAAAACAATAATACAGGGAAAAGAAGAAAACAATACCGAAAAGAAGGAAGTACGACGACAGAAAGTCAACAAACACTAGAAAGAACAAAGGAGGACAAGAAAACCACAAAGAGATGCAAGAAAAAGATAGAAGAGATTAAAACAAGAAAACAGATAACCATGGCTGGCTGACTATGAGAATAGAACGGAGAAGCCAGCCAATTTGCAACACATTAAAACCTCCACCCTCAAAGCACTAGGGTGGAGGACACAGAGGGACAAAGGACATGCGCTGAAACTTAGATCAAATGATGAAACTCAGCCTCACGAATAAAACATAAAACAAAAGCTGCTGTTGAGACATTGTCGCCAACACCGAAGGTAGGGTGCTGTGAAAGTTAAAAGTCCGCCGCAGAGCAGCTAAATTGGGCAGTCCGGCAAGATGTGGACGACAGAAGGGAGCCACAATGTCACCGATGTGGGGCTTCGCGACGGAGGAGGTAACCATATGTTAGCCACGTATGGCCAATGCGGAGCCGGCAAAGGAGAACAGATTCCCTGCGAGTGGCTCGCACGGATGATGGCTTCACATTTTTGGTTTACTCAGGGTGCACCATTCAGTATCCCAGTTCGCGAAAATTTTGCGTCGGAAGACCGCTCGCAAATCGGTCTCCGGAAGGCCACTCTCCACAGATGGTTTACTGGTGGCCTGTTTAGCCAGGCGTTCAACAAGTTCATTGCTCGATATCCCAACATGTCCTCGAGTCCAAATGAAGGTCACTGCGCGTCCACTGGTGCAGAGCGCATAAAGAGACTCCTGGATTAACAGTACCAAAGGAAGCCCTGGAAACACTGGTCGAGAGCTTGTAGGCTACCTAAGGAGTCAAATGGCTCTGAGCACTATGGGACTTAACATCTTAGGTCATCAGTCCCCTAGAACTTAGAACTACTTAAACCTAACTAACCTAAGGACATCACACACATCCATGCCCGAGGCAGGATTCGAACCTGCGACCGTAGCAGTCCCACGGTTCCGGACTGCAGCGCCTAGAACCGCAAGACCACCGCGGCCGGCACTTAAGGAGTCACTACAAATGACGAAGGACTCTCCATAGCAGAAGCGGATATGATCAAGTGTGGCTGTTAGTCAACAAGACCGTCGATCAGTGATCCATCGATGTAGATTATTTCTGAGCCCTCAGACTCGCCAAGAAGAGAGATAAAATGCCGATGGAGGGCCTGAGCTGGAACTGAGCCTTTGAGGACTTGCAATAGGTCCAGCCAAAGCTGTGGCCGAGGTATGGACCATGGAGGTGTACGAAGGTGGGCCTGCCGGGAAGGTGGTAAGGGGAAAGCGTCGAGTTCATGAGGAAGTGACTGGACGCTGGCGGTGAAAGGATTTCGAATTTTGGGCCGCCGTTGCGAGAGATGGACCGCCGTGCTGGGGAAAAGAAGACGGTAATTTGGATGGCAAGGTGATCTATTCTGAGCCTTGGCGGCAAACTTGCGGTGAGCTGAGTTTCTGGTTGTCGACTGTGGGGTACGCGAAGCGAGACCCGACAGCCCGGGGTCCGGCCTCGTGGCCTATCGGGCAGAGTACACACTCGGCGTTTTGGAACATTTGGCTCGCTGGTGTTGTGTGGGCAGTTGTGGCTCTGATTTCTGACTGCGTGGAGACGGTATATTATGCCGTGACCCACAAATAAATATTATTGTGCAGGCTGAAAATTTTTGTTTAAGTGGTGAGCTCGGAATGGAGTAGGTTGAGGTGAACGGAAGTGCCGATTGTTACGCCAACATGGCGTGACGTCAAAGCAATAGACATCGGGACCGTGGCAGACAGAACCGTAAGCACCAATGTACTACTTAGCTAGCCACTGTGAGGTAACACTTCTTAACTTTGTGGCCGAGGACTGCTACAAAGTCAGACGTCGACCGAGCAGCTGCGCTCGACAGCCTAAAATCATTACTGAAACTACCACAATGAGGCAATGAGCGCTGACAGGTCCCAAAAATGAGGACAAAAACAATTGTGTACTCAGAGCCACTGCATCATAGGTAGTGACTCAGCTTTCGGAACAGAAGACATATTCTGCCGTGCTGCCATTCTGTCCGTGTCGAAGAAACGGAGAAAATGGCAATTTTTGAGTGACACAATGACGAGCTGTTGGATGATGGCCAGTCTGCTACCTGTTGCAGCCAAATCTGATGCATACCACAAACTTGGTCTGTAGCTGCTGCTTGCTGAGTCGTCGCGCGGATAAGAAGACTGGTGAACGACCAGCCCTTCTTCTCCACTGGTTATCTGGACGAACTACAAGCTGCCATCTCTGCACCAACCAGTCGAGACACGTCCGCGGAGCCTCCTGGCCGACTCGTGGACATCTGCTGCAGTCTTGGTCGATATGTGGGACACATGATTGATGACCAGGGCCTCTCTGCACGACAACTGTCGTCCCACATCGCCATCGGCAGACTCCACCTGAGCGCAGGGCGGGGTGATCACCAAGAGGGCTGAGGTGGAACCCGTACATGCCGCCGAGCCACTGAGACCTGTGACAGCAACACACTGACGTGGCATTCATTCGCGGTGCGTGCGCCTCGTTCCCGATCGCCGACGCAGCTCTGAAGAAGCTAAAAACTTTGTAAACTTTGCTTAACAATAAATGTTTTACAGATAACGTTGTCTCGTGATGTCTCCGAACATGCACTGGACCACTCATTCACCCTCACAGGTCGCTCACCTTCCTGATCACAACGCGAACCAAGGGCCGGGTCGTAACAATGGTGCTTTCATCAGGTACAGTAAACCGATGTTTTGTTGATTCCGCCGTCTTTTACCCACAGTGCTGGAACTGTTTTACTTCGCTGGAAATTTTGTAACTGGTTGGTTGGACTGAACGGGCTGCAGTGAATATTTAAATTCTTGTAAATGGATGTTGATAGCATGTTGTTGTGTCTTAGGTCCTAATACTGGACTGTTTCAGATAATCGTTTGAGCAGAGGTTAATTTTAAAGTATAGAAGACGTGAGGGTGATAATAGATCGTTTACAAACCAAGGAACGAGGAGGATGTTTAATAGCACCCAACCTGGCGCAAGATTGGTATCCAAAGCCGGAATCAACATTGTTCTTCCTAAAAAGAAAGTTACTATAATTAATTTCTAAAATTGTCTTACATAATTTTCCGTTTTTAGTAATTGTTCTGATGTTTGGTTTTAAAATTTGGTGTATCAAAGCTTTTTGGGTGCTTTGTTTCACAGGTTTTGATGTGTTAATCTTGTCTCTGTTTCAAGGTACGTTTTGGTATTACTGTGTTTTAAGCCATTTCTTTACTGTAGCTCAAGACTTTTTTCTGAGACACTCTAAGGGGCGATTTGCTTAAATTTTATGTTTTCTTGTTGTAATAAATGTACAAAATTTTGTTATTGATAACTCAACTAAATCAGTCGCTCCCCAATTTTCATTCAATTGCCCAGTGCCGCCTTATTACAGCATTTGAGCATTAATTTTCCTCTACATTCTTTACCCCAATACTTCTTACCATTACCAAATTAATGATTATTTAAACAGCTTTTGATGTTGCTGAGCAATAGTAATACAATAACTTTTAAGTGAACACACCGCCATTTGACTGTCTGGTTGTTTATGTAATTACGACACATGTTTCGACCTCTTACGCTATTTTCAAGTGACTGAGTTTATGTCATTAACATATATTGTATGACACCAAGCTCAAAGTTGGGCATAATTTTAAAAAAATAATCACTCCCCACGAAATGTCATATGTAACACCATCATCTTGTAAAAAGATCCGTAAATAGTAGTGGGAGCAAGTCATGTTTAACAAAAACAGATTTACTTTGGTATAAAAAAGAAGTAAACCTGGTTTTATCACATATGACGTACCCCCACTTTTACGGATCTTTGTACTAGATGATGATTTTACATCTGGCATTTCGTGGGGAGGGAATATTTAATTTATGGCCAACTTTGAGCTTCATGTCATGCAATATATGTTAATGACATAAACTCAAACACTTGAAAATGCTATAAGAAGTCGAAACATGCGTCGTAATTAAATAAACAACAATACAGTCAAATGGCAGTTTGTTCATTAAAAAAAATAATGATTCTTTGATAACTAAGAATGCGTCCTTTTAGTAATCCTCTTTCAATCAACAAAAGCTACAAATTTATTCTTCCTAGAATTCGTTTCATTACCTGTCATTAGTTATTTGCGCTGCCCACCTAATCTTCAGCATACCTCCGTAGCACCAAATTTCTATTCTATTATTGTGCCAACTGTTTATCGTGTGCGATTCAATTCTGCACAAGGTGGCACTCAAGACATAAGCGTTCAAAAAAGTCTTACTACCCCATCAATTTATGTTTGATGCAAGGAAACACATCTCTTTCAGAAATGATTTTGTTGCTATTGCCAGTCTACGTTCTATAGCCTCTTTACTTCGTGCATCATTAATTTGCTACCCAAATACCAAAAGCCATCTTCTACTTTTAGTATATCATTTCCTAATGTAATTTACTATATTCGCCTTATTTAATTCAGTTTATTTCCATTACCCTCTTTTTACTTTAGCTGATGTACGTCTTATAATCTCTTTTCGAGATACTATCCATTCAAGTCAACTGTAGTTTGTCTTTTGTTGTCTCTGACAGAATAATCATGTTATAGGCAAACCTCAAAATTTTTATTTCCTTTCCAAATGTCTGCATGGTTTCCTTTACTGCTCGCTCAATGTACAGACTGAATAACGTTGTCTATGACCCTGCCTCACTCTCTTCACAAATTCTGTTTGCTATTCTTGTTTTTGGATTATTATAACTGTCGTCTGGTTTCTGTATGAGTTGTATTTTATCCCTGCTACCTTCAGGATATGAGTGTAGTCTAGTCAACTTTGTCAATAGCCTATTCTCTAACATATGCCGTAGTGTCAGTACAGCTTCGTTTGTGCCTCTCTAAATGAAAATAACCTTCTCCAACGCCGGCTTGTAGGAATGTAAATCATTCGTTTCTGTTGTCTGTTGTCTTCCATAAAGACTTGTTCGACTGATATTCCGATATTTTTTTAAGTCAGATCGACAAAGAATTACAAACATACTGAGTAGAACGAACTGTCTACTAAGCACAGAACAAGGAAGAGAATTTAAAAAAAAGTAATTAGATGTGGTATAAATAATATTTGTGATAGACTTAACATCCCAACTGGGAAACAGAAAAAGGAAGGAAATTTTGATACTTATGAGGCAAAATAATGTTTGACTGGTGAAGGACGTATGACTAGCGTAGGGAAAGAGGGTATTCTTCGTCATGAAATGTCTGATAGTATCAAATATCAGCCTTATTTTGAGGAAGACATTTTTGGGACTGTCTAAGGGGCAGCCCAGTGAAAACGAGATACATGGTAAAAAACAAGTAAACTGTTTATTATTTCAAAAGCAATCGCCGGGCGGTCAATGCCGTCATTAAAAAATGTCTGCAGATACCTATGGAGCTATGATTGTACTGAGGCGTTCACCTCTTCGTCTGAAGCAGATCGACAGCTGCGAATGTCATTCTTCGGGACTCCAAAGATATGGAAATGGCATGGAGAGAGATCTGTCGTATAGGGGGGAAATGTAAGCACTTCCCAGCGAAACTTCAGCAGCGTGGTCGAAACAGCCTTGGCAGCATGTGGGCGGACATGAACCTGCAACAAAGTGATGCCCCCCGTCAACATCCGTGAGAATTTGGACTTGGTGGTGTGCGTGTCTACGTACCGCAGTTGCGTTTCTTTCTTTTTTTTTGCGCCGTATTCCAGAAAGTCAATGTACAGCAGGCCTTCGAGATGAAGAAAAAGGTCACCACAACTTTTCCCGAATCCGGCGTTCACAGTTTATGATTCTTTCGGTGTATTCACGTACTTCCATTGGTGGCTCTGACGATTGCTCTCGCCCTCAGAATGATGACATCACGTTTCATCTCCGGCGACAATTCGAGAGAGGAAACGTATTCTTCATCGTAATACCGTTCCAGGTGCTGAAGTGATGTCGACAGTCTGTTCAACTTATGCTCCTTTGTCAGGCTGTGGCAAACCCACGGCGCACAGCTTTTCGAGAACTTCAGATGCTCTGTCATCATGACGTGAGCGATACCGTGACTGATGTCCAACATGAACAGGATGTCTTTCACTGTCCCTGTCGTTCATGTCTTTGAATGGCTTCCGACCTTCTCGAATTCGTTTATTTTACGCAAACACGCGCGCGCTTGACATTCTGTTTTCGCCGTACACAGCAGACGTTTGGACATGAATTTCACTTCCTCACAGTCCTTCCGCTATCAGAAACCTCACTACACCTCGCTGTTCCTCTTTCCCGGCCTCCATAGTGAAGTCGGACGCACAAACGACTCTCTCACCTTACGTCGAGCACGACTCGCAGAGAGGCGGCACAGCGGTGAACGTTGTCGTTCTTCCTTCCTGATTCCCAATAGGTTGCATTCTATGCAAACACGAGCCTCCGTTAGGAACCTCCGCACCATATCCGTAATGTAGTGTGTCTCGTTTTCATTTGACTGCCCCATATACGTCTGGAGCACAACATTATATGGTATTGGATCGTGGATTGTGGGGAAACCAAAAAAAGAAGAGAAATGAAGCGTTTGAGACAAACGTTGGATGGGCTGATATGAGATGGTTCCCTGTAGAATAAGCGAGGAAAGAAGCTGAGAAGAAAAAGGTACAGGATGATAGGGCATTGGTTAAGGCATCGGGGAATAGCCTCCAATGTCCAAGGGGGATCTGTAGAGGGTAAAAACTGCGGGGTAAGTCAGAGATTAGAATATATTCTGAAGAGGCTGGCACAGGAGTGGAAGTCGTGGTGGGCCGCATCAGAACAGTCAGAATACTGACAAAATTTCCACAAAAAACGAAATGCCTACTTTGGAGTGGGAATTATTACAATTTTCTTTATGCCTGAGATTGTTTAGCCTGTCTCATAAATCTTAGGTACCAGGTGGAGTAATGTTATCAAGTTATATTCTGCTGAGGATCTCAGTAATTCCACGCGAGTGTCACCTAGTCCAGTTACCTTGTTTCGACGTGGTCTTACAGTGCTCTGCTAAATTTTTCGCGCAATATCATATCTTACATCTCTCTAGTTCCACTTTCCGGATTCTTATTTTACTTCAAGTGCACGAAGATGTCTAATAAGCACACAACATCCTGCTTCCTTAGAAACGCTATGTCAGTCTGTAGACTATTTATCTCCTGTTAGACTTTGCAAGAGTCAACTCTGAAAAACTTCTACACCTACATTTATACCAATACTCTGTAAACCACAGTGCCACGTTTGACACACTGGAATCCCCATTCTACGGCATATTTCGGTTTCCTCTGCTCCATTTGCTTTTGCACAGGCGTAATGACTGCTTAAATAGTTACGAGCCCGCTGTTATTAGTCTATTCTTGTCACAACTGTCGGTATTTAGGAAGGTGGAAACTATTTCTAGATTTATCAGTAATGGTTCTTTTGTAAGCAGGCTTTCGTGGAAAACAAATATGTAGCCATGAGAGGAAACTTTAAATCTCATTAAAATCGTTCTATTTGCATGACCGCACAATGTTACGAAATATACGAAAACTTATAGTGCTGAAATAAGCAACGTTCTAATCGTGCTTCAGTGGTGCTGATTGAGCAAAGTCAGTTTAGTATTCTAACGTAATAATTATGTTCTAATATGACGCCGAAGTACAGAAAGAAAGACTTTAATGAGTTTCGAGTGATAGTTACTGTCTTCAGTGGTCTGAAAGGTCAGCTTTCCTGTGAGTCAAAAGTACCTGCGACCACTCGTGCTGCCCTTTTAGTTCTACCCGTGTGCGTAGTTGGTATGGCTCCCACTACTAAGCAGTATTCTAAGATGTTTCTCACTTGTGCTTTGCAAACCGACTGTGTTTTCCCAATATTCTGCCAATGAACCGAGATATGCCCCTTAATTTACCAGCAACTGTGTCTATGACATCATTCGCATCACTACAAATTGTTACATTCAGATTGATTCCAGTTGTAACATTTATATTGCAGTCTCAGAAAATTACGTTTTTCCATTTTGTGACGTGGACTATTTTAAATTTCTGAAATTTTAAAGCAAGTTGCTAACCTTTGAACCACTTTGAAATCTTATCAAGATCTGACTGGATATTAACGGAGGTTTCTCAGAAAATTACGTTTTTCCATTTTGTGTCGTGGACTATTTTAAATTTCTGAAATTTTAAAGCAAGTTGCTAACCTTTGAACCACTTTGAAATCTTATCAAGATCTGACTGGATATTAACGGAGGTTGCTTGAAGAATACAGCAAGCAGCAACTTTTTGGTAGTTGGTAGCGATAACTTTTCACAAAATTCAGTCCATAGCCACGGAGCTCGACCACGATTACACCGTTGTACAAGTTTTGTTTCAAATAATACTTTATTGTAAAACAACTACAATATCTGCAGAAAGTCTGAGATTACTATTAATGTAGTCTGCAGGTTATTAACATAGAACATCAAAGAAAGAATCTCACTACACTTTCCTGGTGCACATCTCCGGTTACTTATGCCAATGTCGATGACTGTCAATCCAACTTAATATTCTGCGCCCCCTACCAAGAAGTCCTCAATCTGGTTATAATTTTCGGTGATACCTCATAGGATCTTACACCTCAGGATAGTATCCCTGTCGGACATTAAAATTTCTTCCAAATTCTACCTTGGCACCTCCTACAAGCTGGACTGCATGTGTCAATGACTGCCAGATGAGGGGATGGCGGGGGGGGGGGGCGAAGGGGAGGGTGGGGGTAATGGTGAGTGGTGAGCGAGACTCGACGAACACGGAAGCTATCCCAGCACGGTGGACGACTGAGTGCCTAAGTCTGCAAAAAGCATGATGACATCTTGCAAGCTGGGAGGTACCGTCATACTAGTGACAAAGCAGGGTGACGTAAGGAAGGCTGGGGAAGGTTAGGTATAACGCAACAGTAGTACTCAGGTGACAAGCCAGCAGAAAGGAGCCTCTGCAAGGTGGAGTTGGGAAGGTCAGAAGCCGCTAGGAGAGCTGCCAGTAAGGGAAAAAGTCGGACACATGATATCGTAGCTATCTCCACCGTCGCAGAGCGTACGGAAGCGTCAACATAACTACCCCATGCTTCTTAACAAATGTCTGATTGTTAAGTGCCGATTCGCGACTGCCCAGTGCGTAGTATCAGCCCTTGCGTCAGGTACAGCTATGCAGTAAGAGCGAAGGCTATGCAGGTCGACCCTTGGCACACCTGGCCGACCTCGATCAACTATGGAAGCACGAGCCTGGCTGCAAGGAAGCTGCTGCTGCCGGCAGCACTGCAAACTTCCGAGGCAACACTGATGGGGCGTGGAAGCCGCCATCACCCTACCGGCCTGCTGGAGGATTGACCTGCGTGACCTGGACGCTGTCCGTCATCTGCCACCGAGCGTGGCGTGGGGGGGGGGGGGCGGGAACACTGCAGATACTCATCCTGTTCGTGTGGCACACACCGATCCTGCTGGCTCCTATCTCCTACATAGCAGCTGAGAGCCGACCCCTGCACGCTACCGAGTACGTGAGGTGGACCTGCGACCTGACGCCTGATTGCAAATCTTCGACGTAAACGGGTCCACTTTAGAGATCGTTACGTAGAACTGGAGATCACTGGAGTCCCACGGCGGACGGCTGCGCCATGACGTAACAGCTGTCACCCGACACTTCGGTGTGCTGGCAGACTGCGAGTTGAGCGCACGCCAGCATTCCACTACTGACGAGGCGTTGGTCTTCCGGCCAGGCTGTGACGCGGCGCTTTGGTATACAATCCTGTATTACTGCCTAACAAATGTGTTACTGTCAATGATGTTTTCATGGCGCATTCTAGTTGAACTAGGTCCTAATCACCGCATCTTGCTCGGCTTGAAAGAAGATTAATGTTAATGAAGTAAAGATCCACGCAGTGGACACCAAGTGAAAAGCTACTCCTTATGTTTCAGATCTAGACTGCCATAAAAATGCGAAGGAACTGTTATTCAGAACGCCGGGAGAAGTTGTAGTCTAATTCATAATCGATTTATTGATCTTAAACATGACAAGACAACAAAATTATTAAAGAAACAGCATACAAAAACTATTTATTTAACAAAAGCTTACTAAAATGGGATCTATGATGGACAAAGTGGTCTTCTGCTGGGGATCGACACACGACACTAACCAGGACACTACTCGCTCTATCTCACTTCATACACGCGAATCCAGGTTATGGCATCAAACTACACCACCACCAAGCATCTATACTCTACCATACAAAAAAAAAAAAGGAAAAATATGGTTAGAAAGAACAGGGTGCTGAGAAATAGATATTGTAGCCCTACGTCGCAGCAGCGAATACTTTACCATCCTACTCGTCAAGGCGGGACACCACGATGCGTTAGGCGACTGAAGTCATGGACGACGGCAATATGTTATTAAATGCGCGTTCCCTAAAAACGCAAGTACGCAGTCTCACGTTCGTTTAAGTCAGAACGCAGGTACTTCCTTAAGAGCCTCTGAAACCCAGATGGATTACAGTGTGCAGGTGGACCCGTTTTCTGGTCTGCCAAACCAATTTGACTCTGTGCCACGACTGTGCGTGTCGGAATGTGTCAAATGCTTAGACGGCTGACTCAAGACAAATAAGTACACGCACGTGTCACTCGTTGTGACCGTGATGATATAAGCAGTACGTCTGGCGGTTCAGAACGTGACTGGCACAGGCTCTAAGTCTCTCAGTAGCAAAGGACACAAGTCTCACCAATTAGGAAGAGACCTGCAGTTCTTTACTAGTGAAGCGCCAGTACAAGAGACTTGTAAAAGAGTGTTCTTTCTTCCTTCCTCTCCGTTTCTCCCTCAGCTCGCTTCCAAAAGCATATTTCTCTTTTTCGACTTCCCTCACTTACATACAAGCCAATCACGAGCTGGAGCCCGGCATTCTGAGCTCGGAGAATGGGCTTTGCGCTGCAAACTGATTTGACTAATCAGAGACTTTAAAGTTAATTGGCAGAAAAAGGAAAATACTTCAGCTTCGCAGCCTCTTTCCCACACGTTTGCCATGTCTTTTGCTAACACAATACAGGGTGGAAGCACAGCCTTCCATAAACAGCTTTTTATCTCTTCTGTTGTGTCCATTTCAAAGTTCGCAAAGAATGGCCATAAACTCGCATTGACAAAATATGTTTTGAAGGGTTTGGACATCTGGGCGCCAGTTTCCCTGTCCCACGGACATTTGCAGAACGTTTACATTTCTTTTGGTGGCTTGTAGCTAACAAGGCGTACAATGCGCTGTCGGCGACTGTTCGGCACAAGGACGTATACCTAGACGTCTGCCCCCTCTCTGGCGCCAAGATAATGTGTTTTGCACAATGCAACTGCTGCACGCACCTGTCTGGAAATGTCTCTTCATCGTTCCCCAGAAAAAACGCGCTTTGTCGGCCCACCAACACCGTGCTTTTACTGCAGTTGTTTAAGTCGGCACCCTGTTCCTTTGAACGTAGGTAAATCTTACCGTATTTCTTTCCCTAGAGCTCGCAAACAAGACCATAAACTGATACCCACCACTTCATCACAATGTATGAAATCAAATCGCTGTAGATCGTATTCTCTACACCGAATCAGAAGTGAGAGTGCCCTGCAATGTCTCAAGCTCTCTCCTGACTACTGTAGGGGCCTGGAACTAGACTCCTATATCTGGTGTCATCATGTGGTTACCAGTGGTAGAGATGTCTATGCCTGGTGCATATCTACATATTTAGGTAACAGTAGTTGACCGTGTGAAGCTCCCACATGTGGTGAACAGCTGTGAGTTGAAACTCGTAACAGTGCAGTTTGGTGAGTGACTGATATTTGTTTTCTACCTGTTCCTGTGTTTTCTTATGGACATTTTGAGCCCTAGGGACCTTCACAGTACCTTAAAAGTGTCGTTTGTTAGAAAAAAATGTTCAAATGTGTGTGAAATCTTACGGGACTTAACTGCTGATGTCACCAGTCCCTAAGCTTACACACTACGTAACCTAAATTATCCTAAGGACAAACACAAACACCCATACCCGAGGGAGGACTCGAACCTCCGCCGGGAGCAGCTGCACAGTCCATGACTGCAGCGCCTTAGACCGCTCTGCTAATCGTTTGTTAGACCGCAGGACCCTACAGACTTGTATCAGTTCTGTGGGGCCACTAGAAGCAGTGGCCATGGAGTTGTCCGTACTCTAGCCGTGACTTGCCTTGTATTCAAGCTGACACAGCTGGGTTGGAAACAAAGCACGCCAGTGCACAGGATCTCTGACTACGATACAGCGTAAAGGCTAAGTGTAGATTAGTTCCCTTTTTTTCCTGTTCTGTGTGTAGTTTCCTTCATTACCAGCATAACGGTAGATAGAGTTTACACAAATGCGACACACACGAGCAGCGACTCAGTATGAAACGGTGGAAGGTTTGAGGGGCGAGATAATCGCGCTGTTACAAACTACAACAGGGGCAAGACAATGAAGCATTGTGTAGGAGAATAGAGCAATGAGAAAGCCGATGGGGGCCAGGACTCCTTGATACAGGAGAAAATAAAATCATGTTGAGTGTACCCACCGATTCCATTGATCCCGCATCAGTTAAACTCACAGCGCCATTTTCGGGGAAGGTATCCGAGGATTATCTATTTTTATTAGTGATGTAAAGTCTGCTGCAAGTTAGGAAAATGGACAGAAGAAACGTCCTTAAGTATGGCTAGATTAAGCTTAGTGGGTGGCTTGAAAATGTACGTTATGTACCCATAGGCAGGAAGACCCAAACGTTTGGTGCCCTGGTTGACGGTCTAATACAGCTCTGTTGGAATAGAACAGTGTCTAATACTGCTCTATTAGAACAGAACAGTGCAAGGCTCTTTAGGAAAAAGCTCAATGGACTATCGCAGAACTACAGCGAATCAGTGGAATCCTTCTTTGATAGGATTAGGAAGCTGAACTCTCAACTAATCCAGAATGCAGAGACCCATAGAATGATTCTACCTGAGGCAGAGAATAGGGCTCCCGATGTGTTTCTAAGAGGTATTTCTCCTGATATCTTAGTCAGAAGGAAGAACCCATGAGATTTATGACATTATAATGATTTCAGAGGACATGGAAGAGCATGTACGACTTTTGGAGGAGGTATTCAAAAGACTGAGAAGAACAAACAGTAAGCCTCGATAAATGTCTTTTTGCAGCAGCGGAAGTAAATTATCTTGGGCATATAATTGGCAAGGAAGGTATGAAAACAAATCCAGTTCAGCAGTTCAGAATTTTTCGCCACCGAAGACAGCTGTTGCAGCGTTTCATCGGTCTCTGTAATTATGATCGTCGATTCGTAAAGGACTTTGCTGAAATTGCTTGTTATGGAAAGGAGCAAAATTTGAATTGTCTACTGAATACCAGATGGCGTTCAGTACTTTAAAGCGAGCACTGACATCAGACCCAGTTTCGATATTCTCTGATTTTGAAAAAGAATTTATTCTGTTTTGTGATGCAAGTAGAAGTACGGCTCTAGTTGTTATCCTAGGACAAAACATAGACGCTAAAGAGCGTCCTGTAGCGTACGCATCCCAGCAGTTGAACAAAGTAGAGCAAAATTATTTCACGAGTGAGAAGGAGATGCTAGCAGTGACCTATGGTATTATGGACTTCCGCTGTTATTTCTATGGTCAAAAGTTTAAGATGGCGATTGATCACGCTGCTCTCAAGTGGTTATTAGGATAGAAGGACCCTTGCAGCAGATTAATAAAGTGAGCACCCCGACTGAGTGAATTTGATTATGAGGTAATACACAAGACAGGGAAATGGTACGCTAAAGCCGACAGTTTGAATAAAAAATTGCAGTTCTTCACACACTGGTCAGGGACGTTGCTGAATGGCGAACAGCTGAAGTTGCTGATGCTGATTGTCAGCAATTCAAGTCTCAACTTCAGTTCATATGCCCAACAGCTTGCTGTGCAAAGCAAGAAAGTGCGGATTACATTGGTAGTACCTGCCGTTTTCCATAATGAAATCTTGACACAGGCACATGACTTCATATTGTCTGACCATGGTGGGTAAAGAGCAACTGATAGACTAGTGGCCGAAAAATTTTGATGGACGTCAGAAACTGCATGCCTTGTGCACAATAAGCTGATCTTTGCCACCGACTAATTCCATTGCAAAGTCTGCCGGAAGCATCTACACAGTCTGAAATACTTGGGATTGACATTTTAGGTCCATTTTCTAAAACACCAGCAGGAAATAAATACATACCGTACTGACAATAATTGACCATTTCTCCCATTATTTATTAATGGCTGCAATTCCTGATCGAAAAAGGAGTACAGTTGCTAAAACAATAGTAAGTAATTGGTTGCTCACATTTGGCATTCCAGACACGCTAATTACAGACCATGGTACCAGTTTAATGTCCGATCATATGAAGCAATTGAGTCAATTGCTCAGAATTCGCAAGCTGCAAACAAGTCTCTTCCACTCTCATCCCACATGGAGAATAAAGAGAGTGGTCCTCATGAGCTATTACCTTACCAATAATCATGAAAATTGGGATGTATTCTTGAATTTTGAAACCAATACATACGAAGTGATATACGGGAGGAAAATGCTTCCACGTGTCGAAACGATAAAGCCTAAGTTTGGATCCGACGTCGAATCAGTAAAGAAGTTTGTTAAGAAATTGCTAGACGCTTCGAATCAAGTACAGCGCGCAAATACGAAAGTCTTAGAACGAAAAGAGCAGATAGGACAATGCGCAGTAGGGAGGTTATCACAATGCAGGGTTGGCCAATGGATATTAGTGGCGAATCCATATACCCAAAAGGTAAAACAAAAGAATTCCTGGCCCAATTCCATGTATCACACCAAGTAATGGAAATTATGTCACCTGTCAATGTTAGAATACTTATGCCAATGGAGACATCGATTATTCACGTTGGACGTATTAAGTCTTTTAAGGGAGCTGTCGATGCATTGTCACGGACCCCAGCAACATCTGCAGTACAGAATGCGAAGGCTGGTGGAACAAGGAAGAAACAGACGACTGGTGATCAGAATACGTCTAAAATGCCTTACGTCTTCAAGCGACAGTGACAGATAAGATTTTAGATTGTGGTTTGTCCACATTGCACTTCGTTTGTTCTTGTGTAGATTAATAAGGAGTCATCCAGTTTTATTTTGTTCTATTTACAGTATGTTTTAAAGTGTTTTGATTTTTCAGTATTGATGAATCGATACAATGTTATTTTCGTATCTGGGGGTACGGTTTTATTTGGGTAATCTCGCCTTCTGAGGGGAGGGGAAGATAGTGATAAGGTTTCCTTTTTGTCTGGGCGCATACCAGAACGGATAAAGATACGGACCAAAATGTATTATTAATTTCAGAGCAAAGAGATGGCTACGCTTTAATGTCGTTGGAAGATCTACAGAGATGTCAGCGGGAAAGTGTCACGATCTGCCCAAGTGCGATGATACAGACTGGTGTACAAGTATGCTAGGTCCAGTTTTTAGTGGGAAAACTTAAGCAAGTGAATGTGAAAGGGAAATACAAACGCCGCATGCACATTCCAGAGAATAGGCACCCAATGGTCCTACTCAGTTTTTTAACCAGAAGTAGTCATAGTAAATTATTACAAAAACGGGAAACCAGCAGGTATGAATAGAGTGGAATTGTGGGATAGCAGAATAATAATAAACTGTGAGACTTATGACATAGTAGACGTGACATTTCGTCTACCAACTACGATCACTGGTACGACACACTTAAATGGGAAAAGCCTGCATTGTACTGGCCCGAGAAGCCGCTAGAGGTGATGCTTACCCAGAACATTTCTAAATAATACTCTGAATCCAGACATTCTACCTCCACTTGAAAAACAGTAGCAATGCAAAAGCGGAGGATTATCACTGGTCACATGTTCTAGCACGTACAGGAATACCACGATAGACAACATCATAGTATCACGACAAACTACTAGCGCTATAGTAGTTCCAATGGCGATTTGTGTAATCTGCTTCTGTTTTAAACGGAAGTCAGTGCAAAGCCCAGATTTACCTGTGGGTCAGATATCTGTTGATTGGTTTGTAAATAAAGTTGAGACATGGTAAGGAAATAACATGCAAACTAACAGATGAACCTCTAAGTATATAAATAATTGTGTTAGTGCGTAAGAAATGACTTCTGCAAAGACCTACTTTTCGCTTTGATATACCAACCATTGGAAATCGTGTAAATTAGTTGTATGGTGATGGAAGAATAATAAAAGTTGTAGAATTTGTAATTACTGGTGCAGAATATGCAGGATGAGGTTCTGACGGTTATTTCAAACCGAAAAATTTGAGACGATTTTTCTGAAGGAAGGGGAAGACATTATGCCTCAGGATAGTATCCCCAGCGGACACTAAAAATTCGTCCAAGGTCTACCTTGACTGCTCCAAGAAGCTGAATCGCATGTATCAATAACCAGTGGACTGCCAGGTAGGGGGAAATACTGAGCGGGTTGTGACAAACACGGAAGCTGTCGCAAAAGGGTGAGGGAGGGGGAGCGGGGAATGAAAGAGCACCCAGGTTTGCAAGTGAAGCGTAAGGACATCTTGGAAGCCGAGAGATACCGCCACACTAGTGACAATGCAGAGCGTCATAAGGAAGGCTAGGTGTATTGCAACAGTGGGTACCCATTTTCCGAGCCAGCCGAAAAGAGCCTCTGAAAGGTGATGTTGCGAAAGTCTAAAGTCACTAGGAGACCTGACAGCGAAGAAAAATCCGGACACATAATGTCATAGCCATCTCCACCGTCGCAGATCGTACGGAATCGCCAACATATAAGCGCCAAAATATACATCTGACCCTTCTTAACAAATATCTGTTGAAGAGTGATGATTTGGGACTGCCTAGTGCGTAGTCGTGACAGTTGCAGCTTTTTAGTGAGTGGGGAGGCTATGCAGGTGGACCCCCGGCACACCCAGCTGTCTTCGATCATCTACGGAACCACGAGTCCGGCTGGAAGGACGCTGCTGGTGCAAAGTGCTCTGCCAACTTCCGAGGCAACCCTAATGGGGCGTGGAGGCCGCCATCGCCCTGCAGGCCCGCTGGAGGCTTGCCGCGCGTTATCCGTATGCGCCATCCGCCATCGAGGGGGGGGGGGGGGGCGGTTCCTGCAGTTTCTGTGGCGCACACCGATGCTGCTGGCTCTGTCTTCTAAACGGCACCTGAGAGCCGACTACTGTGTGCCATCGAGTACTTCTGGTGGACCTGGGGCCTGACTTCTGAGTGCAACTAGTCCCCCTTGGAGATCGATGCGTAGAGCTGGAGGGCACGAGAGTCCCCGGGTCGACCGCTGCCCCGAGACGTAACAGCAGCGAAGCAACACGTCACCGTGCTGGCGGTACTGTGAGTCGGGCACACGCTGGTATTCCGCTTCTGATGTATCGCTGCTTCGCCGGCCCGGCTGTGGTGCGACGGTTTGGAAAGCAGTCCTGTATTATTGCCTAATAAATGTATTATTGTCAATGATGTTTTCTTGTTCTCTCCTGACTACTGTAGGAGTTTGGGACTGGACTCAGATTGTAATTTCGCGAGTAAGTGTTGGTGCGGTATTGAGTGAAATGTTTGCTAGAAGTCATGCGTCCATCTCATTGCCCTGATCGGTGACTTTCAGAATGTCATGTGAAAGACAAGAGTCATAATTTGTATAGTTCCATGTATCTATTGTGGTTGATATGGAAGAGGTCATTCTGTTCGAGAAACCTCATGTTTGCATATATGCTCTGCGATCCCCCAGACTCATTCTTCCCACGCCACCGTGTGTGTTTTCTAGCAGTACTTTGACGCCACAATCGTATGCACGTATTTCTCGTGGTGCAGATGGCCCATGGCGCCATCTGCTGTCTGATAATTAACGAATACACAGGGTGGTGACGAGAACCACTGATGATCTGCAGAAGGTGCTGTTACAACGAGCTGTGCTGGGTGGCCCGATTTACTGTGTAGATGGCTGTTGTGCATCCTATATTCCAAAGCAATTATCGCATTATGTATCGATATAATGGCGAAAAGACGCCACCCGCAGCCCATACCAGGGTTTCGGTATATTCTGTATCAATATTCCAATTCCTGTGTCATAGATGCGTTGGTCTCGAAGTCCTGCTAGCCTACAGACATGGACGTGTACTTTACAAAAAGATTTATGCCGTTACTCGACGTAGCTATCCTCATTTGTTTAAAAACATTTCTCACATTTCTGTACTAACTTTTTATTCCATCAAAAGAATCTGCGTTTTCCTTCTGCCTGCAATCAAGAAAACGTTTTATCAACGTCGCTATCGATCTCATATTATCGTCCACTCAGAGTATCCTTTTTTTTTTTTTTTGCATGTTAATCCGAAGAGACTGGCTAGTGCTGTATGACGGTTTTCTGTAGACTCCCAAATACTTGTTTAAATATCATGTTAAATGCTTCAGTTGCTTGAGGGGAACGAGCCTGACATCTCTTGTCTGAACTGTTATTTGTGGTGAAATAATCATGCAACAGTTTTTCATAAACAATAACGCCTTACCTATGTTTCGCAGCCAGCTCCCAAAGCTTTAAACTCTGTTTTGGACTCTCTGAAACTGTATTAATATTTATAATCCAACACTTCCACGCGTGAATATAAGCAGGATTTGGTCGCATTCGTCCACATGACAGTTTAACTTGTTTTTGCGAGGAAGTGGCCACGTTATTTTGTCCAAAATTTTTTAATAAACCTTCTAAGTATGACCTATTCTCTCCTGTATATGAGAAAAATATCGAGTCTGAGTCAAGTTTTTGGAGAACTGATAATTGTCAAGAGAATTAAGATGAGGAACGCACCATGCCGGTACAGAATGTCGGTTACTGGAAACTTCAAGAGAGACAACAGAGGAAACATGCAAATGTACCGTTCGGAGAAACAATGGAGTGTATGTTCAAAAATAGTGCTTAGTTAGAAACCAGTGGATTAGGCCACCCAGCACAGCTTGCTAAGTAGCACCCACTCCTGGAGAAAAGAATGTCTGATAGATCTTCTAACTGACCCACATACACGTCGCTTCTGAAGACCTCAATGTTAGTAGGAAGACAGAACATATCCAGACTACTGCAATCAGTTGTTCTCTGTATCCAGACGTTTTCATCCAACAACCATATGGTATTCATTAATGAAAAGAAGTAGCCGTCTCTTCTCACTGTGTTACAGTCTTCTATATCTTCATGCGTTGTCCAGCATTTGGTTTATCATAAGGTACTTAAACGTCTCACGATTCTCACGACTAAAAAACAAATCCAACTCCACGTTTTGGTCTGGCAGTTACCCTATAGCGACTGGCCTCTTTGTTGTTTTCTGCCAACGGCATCATTCGGATGTTGTGTTGAGATGGACTTGGCCAGCCCAGGGCTCTCCCGGCCATTTCAGATTCCCACACTTCTAATCACATTTGGAGTACAGCATTGTATGGTAGTGAAACATGGACTGCGGGAAACCCAGAACAGAAGAGAATCGAAGCATTTGAGATTTGGTGCTACGGACGAACGATGAAAATCAGGTGGGCTAATAAGACAACGAATGAGGAGGTCCTGCGCAGAATCGGAGAGGAAAGGAATATGTGGAAAAGCACTGACAAGGAGAAGTGATAGGATGATAGGACATCTGTTAAGACATCATGGAATGACTTCCATGGTACTAGAGGGAGCTAAAGAGGGCAAAACTTCAGAGGAAGACAGACGTTGGAATATGTCCAGCAAATAATTGAGGACGTAGGTTGCAAATGCTACTCTGATATGAAGAAACTGGCAGGAGAGGAATTCGTGGCGTTCGCATCAAACCAGTCAGAAACTCCGGATCTGGCATCACTAGGCTGAGAGCATCCCGTTTCGGACCTTCCCCCACCAAGGAAACATCCGTGGCAGTATCAGGGATTGAATTTGATCCATGTCCATGTCAGACATAATCACCACTCAACTTCAGAGGAGAACATATGTAAATTCTACTTCTCCTAAAATTAGAGAGTAACTCATAGAGCCGAGTGTGGTGCGTTGAATATATTTATTGCAGAAAGGAACCATGACGAAATTTTTGCAGATGTCGAAACCTAAGTATTAAGATGCAATGGAGAACTATACAGGAACACTGAAAATGATTTACAGCATTGCTCTTTTGTGATAGTTTCAATGTGAAATCGGCATTTATCATAATGTAAGACTATAGTGGTGCCGTAAATCACTTGGGTTGAACGACAGCATGGCCGCTTTTGCAAGGTCACGGCCGATTTCCTTTCTCATCCATATACAGCTTGTGGTTGTACTCTGTCTCTAAAGATATCGATCGACGTCGACTGGATGATCGATTCCTCGCTTTCTTCACTGTCAGTGTTCGAAGGCCGCTGGAGATTGAATCTGGCGTCATTTTGGGTTTTTTTGAACTGTATGCGATCCGCAGTGATTGCAAGTCAGCATGAATTCAGAAGCGACACGTGGAGCAACGACGAAAATGTCCTAAAACTCTTGTACAACATACACAATGTGTCCTAGTTCTATTAGGACATCTGTTAAGACATCATGGAATGACTTCCATGGTACTAGTGCTACCTTACGGCGCGGCGTAATCCTTGAAGTTTCAACAACTATGTAGAAGGTCAAACATCGCTGCAGCAAGAGAAGGTCGGAGTACGTGTCTGACAGGCGCTGGAAAATGGCGGTGAAAACAAAACGGCAACATCAATTTTTGTATTAAGTTAGGAACATCAGCCAGTGAATTCGTCGAATTTGACTAGAATACTTAGAGGCCGGGTGCTGGCCGCTCCTCCACGACAACGATCCAGATCCGGCTCACAAAAATGAAGATAGTGCACGAGTGTATTGCTAGCAGACTGATCACTGTCCTACATCACGCGAAGTGTTCACTGGATTGAGGCCAGCCGACTTCTCGTTGTTCGCCAAATTTAAGTTGGCAATGACAGGGTCCTGTTAAGATGTGTTTAAGGACGCCTAAGGAAACTGTACTGCAGTACTAAACGCAGCTCCCAAAAAGGACTACAGCGACTGTTTCAAAACATTTTTGAAAGGATTTCAGTTGTGTATTGATTCAGAGGGAGGCTATTTTGAATAGATAAAATGATTTTGAGTACATAATCCATGAATTTTATTTTTCATAGACACAGTCCTAACGCAACTGCCACACTTCTGCAGCTCGTGTTCAGTCATTTCGATTACACATGCTATGTGTATATCTCGTGGGTAGAAGAAAATGAGTGCAATGGTGTAGCCCACGCAACTTCGGGCAATTTGAAGGAAATGCACACTTTTATTAGGGAAAAGCGGAGAAATTAACAGTCCCAGCTTATTCTACAATCAGGTACCTACAACAGACCTGTGCGCCTGTCATCATGGAAAAGCGAGACATATCGATGAACGATTCTCGCCTCCCGGTAGTCGTTTGCCTTAGAAGAGTCCTTACGCCAGATGTAATGGCACAAACTGGCACGAATCCCTGCCGAATTACACTCATCGTCGACTGTGAGAGGAAATTCACAACCATTTACTTTAATTGGGCCATAAGTGTGGCCAGAACGTGGTACGAGATTAGTATCTGTTCATTTCGACCGGCCAGACCGCCGCCGGCCGACAAATGAAAACGGCTGTCGAATCGCTCTTAACGACAATCGACGATCGCACTGTGGAGATCCATTTGGTAGTAATTGAGTGAACGTATTTCTGCGATTACGGGCCTAGCTGGCGAAACTTTTAGCGGAAGATTTCTGCTGCAATTAACTAAATTGTCGACTCGTGTGTGCTGATAGGAATCACGTATCAACAACGTGTCATAATAATTTGTGACGAAATGTTGCTGTTCACATAATGAGCAGTGCCGGAAGAAAATTCCTGTTATTTACGTGGATTCAGACGATAGGTAGCCCTTTCATGAGTGTTGGAGGGTACTACACGACAACGCTAGTGGTACTGTAAGAGACATCTTATGGTAGATTAAGTTGCTTGTCTTTCTATAATTTTGACAGTCGGAATACACGTTCTGGCACTCTGATACGAAAAGGTAGAACCTTTTGTCTCGGATATAGTTTCCTGTGAAACAGATCTTCGTTTCTAGCAAGGTATAATGTAAGTAGAATGCGGAAGATTAGCTGCCAGACACCAATTGTCATACGGCTTAGTGATGTTCTGTCATTAAAGCATGTAGCCAGACCTAGGAGACAAGTAGCAACATTGATACAGAATCAGTTGTTTGCAACAGTCAATGGGGCATTTGCGTCGCAAGGCGAGGAGACACCGCTGACAAGAATGCGTAAAGCAGCAGGAAGTACACTGTTGGGTAGGAAAGTTGTAACAACTTAAGAACCACCAGATAAAAAGTCGTTTTAAAACATTAAAATGAATTAAAGAATCACAATTGGAAAAGTGAAATTCAGATGCTTTATTTTGTGGTTTAAAAAGTAAAGGAAGTAATCTCCTTGAGGATTTGTCGAAAAGCTTGTGACGCACGCTGATTAAATTAGTTGGTTGGTATCGGTCGTACGCTATCTTTATGAAGGCCTGTACATCAAATGTGAAGACTACGTATGGAAAATCAGTGGAAGCTCTCCTTTCCATATTGAGATATACTATACCTATGGCTTTGTTGGAGCAGTGAAAACTGATGTGGATTTTGTATGAGAGATTGTTTCGAAGAAGCTTCCCACAGGTACCAAACGGCAACTCCGTTCGACCGGCAGGAGTTTGCATACGTCGGAAGGGCACGGTTATACCTCAGAATGAATGTTGCAAACACTGTTCACCTCGAAACTGAGTACAGATAATGCCTGCAGAGTCAAAACAGGGGGTGCACTGATGGGCCTCCTGAGCGCCATCTGATCGTTGATGACCATGACACTACAATCATTCTGTACGCACTTACTATATCCTGGTACCACTGAACACAGTCATTGAGAATGTTTGCATTCCTTTCCGACAGTGTATGTTGTTACTCATTGGTGGCACCGTCTTCTGCCTATCCTAATGATACTACTAACATCATTACGTTTCTTTTCTTTTGTCCCATTCAGCCTCGAGATCTTTGTTAGCATTAGTGTTGCATAGGTGGTCTAGCTGTCGGCTGTTTACGTGCAGGTTTTGTATTCGACCCCCACTCAACACACCGTAATTTCTGGAGTGACTTCCCGAAATGCTTCGAAAGTTAACTCCATAAACGAAGAAAATATATTGAATTTGCTGTCGGATGAAAATATAAGGCCAATCAGTCAGATGATAGCGTGTGCATGTGGCACTATTCTAAATAAATAATGGTAAAGAAAAAATTTCAGACCATAAAAAATATAGCAACAAAAACGTAATACTTTAGGGTATGTATTGGCAGTTAGAATGACTAAAGTTACACGAACTGGCGATATTATGGTTAAATACAGTTATTTGACTGTTTTAAAAGAGTGTGCTCAAGCGCAAGACACCTAGACAAAGCTCAATATCTGTGTAGTTAAAGAAACTTTGTAACTCCAATACCTGCTGATATGAGCTGTACTGATAACTTATGGGAAGTCTTGGAGGAAAGAATAAAGCTGAAAACACTCTCTTCAAGAAACTAATCAAGATGAGGGTGAAGTAGGCTCTGTAACCGTGCAAAATTTACCAGGCACATCGCAGTAAACGTGCGGCAATCTTTAAAATAAGCGGTAATTAGAAAACATATCGAGCGAGTTACTAAGAAGCATTTTTATTTATACTTTTATATTTTTTATACTAAAATATTTATCTGCAAAGCCAGCGAAGAGAGAAATGTGAAGAAGATAACGGTTATAAAAGGGAAATGGAAGATAGGGCACGTGTGAAGACGTCAGAGAACAACGTGCATCACACTAAAGGGAGCCGTAATTATAGGAGAAGAGAGAGATGCGAATATGCAGAACGATTCACATCAGTTATTTCCGAGTCCACTTATGACATCGTAAATTTATTTTCACCGAGATGAATTTTGAGAAAGTCCTCACTAAACAATTTATAGTCTTCTTTCGTGGCTATATTAACTGCAGAGGTATCGGTATTAACTTCGCCTTTTCAAATTGAACTATAGTAAATTCTGTTGCTAGTATCGTAGTTCCAAGAGAGACAAATTCAACGACGTTTCGCTCTGTAAAATCGGATTACTGGTTTCAAAGTAATTACAGTGTTTACACCTTGTTATTTGTCTGCTTTGTCCACGAAAACGACTGCTGTCTTATGCGGAAGTTCGTTTTGTTGTAGGGAAGTGTTGCGTCGGGGTGAAGGAGCGTCCCACCTTGACGCAGCTTAGAGAGACTACTTGCAATTGTAAAGCATGGAGTTAATTTTAGTTTGAGGGATGTAATCGTCCCACATGGTCGCATGTGGTTGGACCCGCTCGCCAACAGGTAGGGCTGACGGAGTACATCTAAAAAGTTCAAAGAAAGGCAGCACGTTTTGTATTATCGCGAAATATGGGAGAGAGTGTCACAGAAATGATACAATATTTGCGCTGGACATCATTAAAAGAAAGGCGTTTTTCTATGCGACGGAATCTTCTCACTAAATTCCAATCACCAACTTTCTCCTCCGAATGCGAAAATATTTTGTTGACACCGACCAACATAGGGAGGAACGATCACCACGATAAAATAAGGGAAATCAGAGCTCGTACGGAAAGATATAGGGGCTCATTCTTTCCACGCGCCATACGAGATTGGAATAATAGAGAATTGTGAAATTGGTTCGATGAACCTTCTGCCAGGCACTTAAATGTGATTTGCAGAGTATCCATGTAGATGTACAAGTAGATGAAAGCCAAGGTCGGGACATCTAAGGATGATTCACCTGTTAACTACAGCAACAGTTCTCCTCTTTCTTCTGCCAGAAAACTGAAACAAAGATGCATTTCAAAAATTGAATGAATTTATAGAACAGGGAATTGAGGTACAAAGATTGTTAAATAATAACTTGACATTGAAAGCTTTATGTCAAGATACACACTCAAATTGTGAAATTATGTCATCTCGTGTTGGAAATGAACATCGTCTACAACGATACATAAATACTGTAATTTTTCCAAAACTAATAATCGTATTTTGAATAATGAAATGTCATTGATTTTTTTCTCTCTTAGAACTACCATACTAGGAGCAGAAATTGCTACGCATACGCTTGAAATAGAGAAATTGGTACATACATATAATTAATACAGTTAAGAAAAGAGAACTCATTCGGGTGAAAACGCTGAATTTGCCATCCGATGATATCCCATATGTGCTCGACTGGAGACAGGTCTGGTGATCGAGCAGGCCAAAGCAACATGTCGACACTCCGCAGAGCATGCTGAGTTACAACAGCGGTATGTCGGCGAGCTTTATGCTGTTGGAAAACACCCCCTGGGAATATTGTTCACGAACGGCAGCATAACAGGTCCAATCAACAAACAGACATACAATTTAGCAATGAGGATGCGTGGGATAAGCACGACAATGCTCCTGCTATCATGCGAAATCGCACCTCAGACCATAACTCCAGGTTTAGGTCTAGTGAGTCCAGCATGCAGACAGGTTGGTTGCAGGTCCTCAGCTGGCGTCCTTCTAACCAACACACGGGCATCACTGGCACCTAGACAGAACCAGCTTCCATCAGAAAGCATAACAGACCTCCATCATGCCCTCCAACGTGCTCTCGCTTGACACCGCTGCAGTCGCAAATGGCGGTGGTATGGGATCAGTGGAACGGACTCTACAAGGCGTCTGGGTCAAAGCTGTCCTTGCAGTAACCGATTTGTAACAGTTCGTTGTGTCACTCTGGTGCTAACTGCTGCTCAGATTGATGCTGCAGACGCAGTACGATGCATCAGAGCTATATGACGAACACGATGGTATTCCCTCTCGATAATGTCACGTGGCTGTCGGGAGTCCAGCGTTCTTGCGACCTTACTTTCCTGTGACCATTGCTGCTAGGAACCATGTACAGTGGCTACAGTCCTGCCAAGTCTCTCTGCAGAAACGCGGAAGGGACATCCAGCTTCTCGTAGCGCTATTACACGATCTCGTTCAAACTAGGTGAGATGTCGATAACGGCGTCTTTGTCGCCTGAAACACTTTCTTGGCTAACATCTACTCACCAAGTCCAATTTCAAAGGTAACAAACGCTCACCACCGTTACAGTGTGTATTTAAAACGAACCTGATTCCTCTCCTAACCGGGGACCTTAACAATGAATACCGACTTGGAACCCTCAAGGGAGTATTCAAAAAACTCGGCACACGACAATATGGGGATGCGAGATACTCAAACAATCCTTTCATCCATACTCTGGGAAACAATAATCACAGCCATAGCTGGAAGCATAAGCGGCCAAAGGCACTGCTACCTAGGGGATAAGCACTCTTGGCGAACTAATATACAATCACAAGCGACTACATCGGCAAGCCCCTGCACAAAAATACTGACTGGATATGCCGACTGTTGCAAGTATGCTGATGCTACCCGAGAAGCCAACACCGGTATTCAGCTGCATCCGCCGAGTAACATCGCTCCACAACGTCAAAGGTATCCGCCTGCATGATACCCAATGCTAATGAAACCTACCCTTGTATGACCTGCCGCAGGCAGGAAGAAAACCGCTACTGCTTTCACAACCAGATCAAAATATGGCAGAGGCTTTTTCCCCTTAGCTCTTTGCTTGGTACTTTTTTTCCTCTGCCCTTCAAATTGCTACCCTTCGCTCAACATTCGACCTAATCTACCTCCAGATGAGCGCGTATTAATTGTTAATCATAACCAGATGTCCGCAAACATCGCAGTACTCACATCCTGCGAGACCTGACTAAGTGAAAACTAACCCATATGCACAGACGGCAGTAGGCCTTTTGTGCTGGCTGTGGTGTTGGTGTGGGCGTGGAGGGGTTCCACTCTAAAAATCATTGTGGCGCTAGTGGCGCTACTCTTACGCGACAGGCTCAAAATTTGAAAACATTTTCTTTCATAAGTAGAAACACGACTACCACATCCGTTTATGTCACACAGCTCCATTTTCGTCATCATCATCATCATCATTTAAGACTGATTATGCCTTTCAGCGTTCAGTCTGCAGCATAGTCCTCCTTATAAAATTCCTCCATGATCCCCTATTCAGTGCTAACATTGGTGCCTCTTCTGATGTTAAGCCTATTACTTCAAAATCATTCTTAACCGAATCCAGGTACCTTCTCCTTGGTCTGCCCTGACTCCTCCTACCCTCTACTGCTGAACCCATGAGTCTCTTGGGTAACCTTGCTTCTCCCGTGCGTGTAACATGACCCCACCATCTAACCCTGTTCGCCCTGACTGCTACATCTATAGAATTCATTCCCAGTTTTTCTTTTATTTCCTCATTGTGGACACCCTCCTGCCATTGTTCCCATCTGCTAGTACCTGCAATCATCCTAGCTGCTTTCATATTCGTAACCTCAACCTTATTGATAAGGTAACCTGAATCCACCCATCTTTCGCTCCCATACAACAAAGTTGGTCGAAAGATTGAACGGTGCACAGATAACTTAGTCTTGGTACTGACTTCCTTCTTGCAGAAGAGAGTAGACCGTACCTGAGCGCTCACTGCATTAGCTTTGCTACACCTCGCTTCCAGTTCTTTCAGTTTGTTGCCATCCTGTGGGAATATGCATCCTAAGTACTTGAAACCGTCCACCTGTTCTAACTTTGTTCCTCCTATTTGGCACTCAATCCGTGTATATCTCTTTCCCACTGACATTACTTTCGTTTTGGAGATGCTAATCTTCGTACCATAGTCCTTACATTTCTGATCTAGCTCTGAAATATTACTTTGCAAACTTTCAATCGAATCTGCCATCACAACTAAGTCATCCGCATATGCAAGACTGCTTATTTTGTGTTCACATATCTTAATCTCACCCAGCCAGTCTATTGTTTTCAACATATGATCCATAAATAATATGAACAACAGTGGAGACAGGTTGCAGCCTTGTCTTACCCCTGAAGCTACTCTACACCATGAACTCAATTTACCGTCAACTCTAACTGCTGGCTGACTATCCATGTAAAGACCTTTAATAGCTTGCAAAAGTTTGCCTCCTATTCCATAATCTCGTAGAACAGACAATAACTTCCTCCTAAGAACCCGGTCATACGCCTTTTCTAGATCCATACAGCATAGATACAATTCCCTGTTCCACTCTGAACACTTCTCCATTATTGGCCGTAAGCTAAAGATCTGGTCCTGACATCCTCTAAGAGGCCTAAACCCACACTGATTTTCATCCAATTTGTCCTCAACTAATACTCGCACTTTCCTTTCAACAATACCTGAGAAGATTTTACCCACACCGCTGATTAAAGAGATACCTCTGTAGTTGTTGTAATCTTTTCTTTTTCCATCTTTAAAGATTGGTGTGATTACTGCTTTCGTCCAGTCTGATGGAATCTGTCACGACTCCTACGCCATTTCAATTATCCTGTGTAGCCATTTAAGACCTGACATTCCACTGCATTTAATGAGTTACGACTTAATTTCATCCATCCCAGCCGCTTTATTGCACTGCAATCTATTGACCATTTTCTCCACTTCCTCAAACGTGATCCTATTTCCACCATCATTCCTATCCCATTGTACATCGAAATCTGAAACATTACTGATCGTATTTTCACCTACATTTTGGTGTTGCGATTTTTTTTCTGTCAGTGTATTTTAAAACCATCTGCATTACTGGCCTCACTGTGTCGTATCTGAAAAACAGCCTGAATGTTTGGTGCATGATGTATAAAGGGGTGTAAATATTAACATATATATAAAGATGAATGAGGACCCCATCAAATTTGCGCAAAGCAGGACGAAGGGTGATACTATTTACTGATTCGGCAACCTACGTTTGCAACGACTTCCACGCAGACGAGCAAATGGCATGTGGGGCGTTGTGAGCCGCCAAATGGTACAGACGAGAGCCTCACGCCGACTGGCGGCGGCAACCAGCTGGAGTAGGCGGCCGGTGCTCATTACCTGGGAACCGTTTCGGACGCTCGATAAACATCGGCCGTGGGCGGTGGTGCGCCGCAGCACGTGGTCAGGCTGCGAGCTACGAGCGCGGCGTGCCCGCCACCCCGCCCACTCCACTGTGCTGTACATGGCCGAGGAGCCCAGGCGAATCGGCTCTCCAGTCGCGGGGAGCACAAAGCTGCACGGACTGCTGTTCACTTCATGTGCTGCGCTTCCATATGCAGGGTGTTTCAACATTTTTTAACACCAAAAGAAGAAAAAAAATTCACACCTATCCGCACACGACAGTGCACGGTGCAACTATGGTCCAAAAAGAAGTAGGCGAAAACGTGATTTTCTAAGAGGTCGTTTCTCAGTTTGTGTCGGTCACAGAAATAAAGGTTCAAGTGCTTTGGTAGCCCTTGGCCTAGCGACCATTTGTATACCAATTGGAAGAAAGGGCATAGTGCAGCTGCCCTACAGTGTAGGGTCACATTTAAACATTGCACACTACCTCCAGCCCAGCGACTCGGTTGGTCCTTTAGCATTAAGTGTCGTCTAGGGTGGACCTTAGGAAGCTTTTGGAATTACTATTTGTTCATGGGCGATTCCTGAGAAAAAAACCAACTTCCGTTACTTACATGTAGGTGAGCTATTTGACCGCCTGGAGGCGGTATGAGGGGAGCTGAAATTTGTGTACGGCAGAACGCTAGTGGACCCAGGGCTCAGGGCATGCCACTGCAGGTCCGGCTAAGGGACCGGTATGGGCGAGTCCAGGTACAAAGGCGATCAACATCACTGGAAATGGGTAAATCCTAAGGCTAGGGATTTGGACAGCTACTACTCACATGGCATCTGTGCAGGAAATGCTCCAAGAAATGAAGGAGTGTTAGACAAGCTGAAAGATGGATTCTCATAGCTCTTCAAGAATGTACAATTATTCACTGTCAAATATTGAAGCAAATCTGGATACATCTGCGATCTGAGAAAAATGAGCTGCATACAGTGACACAACACCCTTGAAGAAGTGTGTCAAAAGACACTTCTGACATGCCGGCCAAAATAATGTTTAAAAAATATTTAACAACAATCTGTTCTCATTTAACATGAGTGCACTTGCACAAAAATATTGGCTTACTTATTTATGGGCAAAACTTTACTTATATTTATTATTTGCGGTCTGAAAGTGTCTGAATGTTTGTAATATTTCTTTATTTAAATATTGTTGTAATATATTAATTTAGTGCAGGAAGTGGTCAAGTTGAGTCTGTAAAACTTAAGAACGAAGTATTTTTTTTTAGGGGGGGAGGGGGAAGTGATGGGCGGACGGCCTTCAGCCAATGGAAATGCAGACAGTAGCAGTTCAGCCGGCCGAAGTGGCCGTGCGGTTAAAGGCGCTGCAGTCTGGAACCGCAAGACCGCTACGGTCGCAGGTTCGAATCCTGCCTCGGGCATGGATGTTTGTGATGTCCTTAGGTTAGTTAGGTTTAACTAGTTCTAAGTTCTAGGGGACTAATGACCTCAGCAGTTGAGTCCCATAGTGCTCAGAGCCATTTGAACCATTTTTTTAGTAGCAGTTCACTGTGGGTGCCAAGTGGAGACTGTGACTTCTCGAATTAAGAGCTCAAGGGAGCGGATGTAATCACTTTTCCGTTTGTTCTTGAAGGTGGCAGACCTACCTGTAACAACGAGTGATATTCGTATGGTAGGTGATTGATTCTGGGTGATGAGCGACCATTACCGTCCTCTAACTTCTGAAGGGACTTTATATTTTGGGAGGTCTGAGGAGAATTGACTGTGCTCCAGTATAGGATTAACTTTCTCTACTTGTGTTACAGATCTGATAATAGACCGAGTATGAGATACGATTCTTTGTATCGTGTGTGTTAATTTGTGAGTCATCATATTGAACTCTCAACTGTTTTGAGCTGGTGAATATTTCATGTATTATGATCACGAAATGGTCTTAGTTTTCACGTATCTTTGATGACAGTTTAGTCTGGGGATTTTGCTACACTTCTCGTAACGCTGTCAACATAACTTATTTCATTTGACCAAGGTGTTTTCTATAAGTATTTCACTGAATATCATAGGACCACTTCCCACTTATTTAAGTTGTCCTTTCTTCAGTAAACATTATTCAACATAATTTTGTGTTGTCTACAACAATTACAGACATTAGAATAAATTCCTTAGTATTAAATAATTCATGTAACTTTTATTTTGTACTTCTCTGTTTTTTGTTAACTCGCAATTCTAGCCAATGCAGAGGCTATTTGAATGCAGGATCGCAGCTACAGGTTATTATTTGCAGCGAATGGGCTGCAGGGCATGAAAGCAGATGTGCGCTGCTCGACCCTGTGACTAAATCGAGCTGTTCTTTCTCAACAGATCAATGAATAGCCAAGTACAGGAAGTACCACAGGGAAAGACGCAACTGGTTTCCTTGCATGGGATGCTGTAACAGTTAGGTAGAATCGCACCCGAAAAACTATGACTTTTGGGTAACGAAAAGCATCTCTTGTGCGAATGGCCACTTCTGTAATTTCTGTTCATTGCAAATGGCTCTGAGCACTATGGGACTTAACTGCTGTGGTCATCAGTCCCCCAGAACTTAGAACCACTTAAACCTAACTAACCTAAGAACGTCACACACATCCATGCCCGAGGCAGGATTCGAACCTGCGACCGTAGTGGTCGCACGGTTCCAGACTGTAGCGCCTAGAACCGCTCGGCCTCTCTGGCCGGCTCTGTTCATTGCAGAATGTCGAAATTTTTACCATGTGTTCTTAAGATGATATTCTTGGGAAACTTTTCTTCGGTATCATTATCCATTGTCAAGATCCAGAGGTTCGAATTTATCGAATTTACGAACGTAAAATATGCACATAATATCTAATCAGAGGCATAAATTGAGCTTTAACTGACATAGTGGTCACATGGCAAGGGTTCTAGGGCCATCGCAAAGGTTCTGAGGTAACTAAACTATGTTTTCAGTAATCAATTTGCCATTAATAAAAATTTATGACACTCTCTCTCTGTATAATGGGCACCTTACATCTGTACAAACATGCCCAAAATGGTACTCCAGTCACACAATATGGGCTAAAGGTATCTTAAAACACCTGAAAAGCACTTAAAATGACTGCCAATAATTATATAAAAATAAAAGGTCTGAAAATTTAGTAAAATATTTCTGATAACAATTTGACTCTTTCAAGATACAAATCACAAGCTGGGCGTTGGCGTTGCATTGCTGTCAACGAGCAAAGTATCCAGAAAAAAATGTGCAGCAAACAATTTTGCGTTTATTTTGTTAGATGTGTGATACGCCCTGCTAAACTCGCAGGACAGGACAAGTAGTAGGAATTGCGGAAGGGGGGTCAGAATGAGCGGCTGTCAGTTACACTCCAAACATAACACTTCATTTAGTTGTCCAAACATTATAGCGCATCTCAGAAATGACTGACTGATGCGTTACCACGTACAAAACAGCTTTCCTGGACTGAGATATATATCAGCGTCTTCATTATTTGTAAATATTATAGACACAACCTCTGAAACTTATTAGCTTAACAGACTCCACAATAGACTTGCAACAAATAACATATCGACAACATGCCCTTTAGCTACTCTACGAAGAACAAAGTTCTTAACGTTTCCAACAGAATACCTATTATTTTATTATTTCTAAGATGCCTAATAAAAGTGAACTGGTTATACTAGCTTGCATATGTATGTTTATTAAACATTTTAATTTTCGTCCAGTTCCCGGCGACACCCTTGACTGATCATATTAATACAGTATTTCTCGTATGATGTGTTATCATACTGTTACTAGTATTACTTACGCCAAATGATATTTTTATATTTGATTTTCGAAACATGCTCTATTTTCTATAGCAATGGAACAACGAAGATCACGGCATATCGAGTTTTCATTTCCTGCATCGTCCCTGATACTAGAGGCAGTACTTCTATTGGCTGTCTTATGGGTTGGATGTCTTCAGTCACAATGTTATTACTCGCAGCTAAACGTAGCCAGCATCGCCACAATTAATTATGATTCAAAGGTTGTATCAGTGCTATAATGGATGCTATAAAAATACGTGGAAGTCACAGGTTGTGTGTTCACTACATTCTTTAATTACTTGGGGGTGTAAAGCTAGTTCGCGTCCGTAGTGTAACATTACACGTGCACTCTGGGTAAAGCTAAATGAACTAGCACATACTGGGAGTCAGATAATCTGAGGATCTCCTGACTATAAGACACTTTCAGTAAGAGTTATGTCACCAGACACACCAAACGGCCCTTCTCAGGACCCTATGACCAGGAAACTCGGACCCGTGTTTCGAATTTGTCACATAAACATAGAAGGCATAAGCTATGCTAAGTGCCAGTTTCTATCAAAACTATTAAAAAACGACAACATTGACTTGGTTGCTATACAGGAAACTCATTGTGATACAGTGCAACAACTAAATAAAAGGGGCAAAATTCCAGGCTATGAACTGTTGGGAGCGACCTATAATAGGTCTTATGGAGTAGCCAGATATGTCAAACAAGATATTGAAAACGCTTTCCTAATTTCTACATCCACCAACGAAGACATTCATAACGCTGTCACAAAAATCGGAAGCATTACTGTCTCCAATATTTATAAGCCACCTGCTACACCTTGGCCAGCCCACGTTCTTCAAGCTCATCCACATACTGCTGCATACGTTAGGGATTTCAATAGTCATCATGAACAGTGGAAGTATAAAGGCAATGATGCAAATGGAGAAGCACTAGCAAAATGGGCAGAAGACGAATACTTATACCATAAATTCTATGCTAAGGATCGATTTACGTTTAGATCAGCTGCCTGGAGACAGGAATACAACCCTGACCCGTGTTTCGTCTCGTCCAACAACAGAGACCAACCTCTCATGGCCTCGCGTAGAGTTCTGTCCGACTTTCCGCACAGTCAACACCGTCCAATCATAATAGAGGTAGGAACTCAAATTCCCCTAATTACCTCTGTTCCTCACCCATGATGGAATTTTAAAAAAGCCAATTGGACTGGTTTCTCCACAGATCTGGGCAAATGTTTGGGATGGATACCATCTACTAGCAAAAATTACCAAAGATTTGTTGGTGCCATGATAAGCACGGCCAAGAAGCACATACCAAGAGGGTACCGCAAAGAATACATCCCTGGATGGTCCCAAACCAGCGAAGAACCATACCAGAGCTTCCTTGAATCCGGAGATCAGGAAATAGCGGATGAACTGCTTCACAGCTTAGATGCTGCCAGAAGACAAAAGTGGACGGAAACTGTAGAAAGCCTCAACTTCCAAACATCTAGCAGGCAAGCATGGTCACTGCTGAGAAAACTAGGTAGCAGCCCACTAGCACAACGACAAAAAGCAGCCGTAAGACCAAATGCCATAGCTGCACATCTAGTTAACACGTCTAGGACACCAAAGGATAAAGCTCATACAATCCAAGTGAAGCGAGAACTCAAAATCTTAAAACAGGAAGCAACAGAAACTGAACACTCTCGCCCTTTCTCTAGCGAATACATAGAAAAAGCTCTGAAAGATGTCAAACCAACAAAGGCACCAGGTTTCGACAACGTTCACCCTGAATTCATAATAAACTGTGGCAAGTATACAGAAGTATGGCTGGCTCAATTTTTCACAAACATAAGGCAGAAAGGTGGAAGGAGTATATAGAGGGTTTATACAAGGGCGATGTACTTGAGGACAGTATTATGGAAATGGAAGAGGATGTAGATGAAGATGAAATGGGAGATAAGATACTGCGTGAAGAGTTTGACAGAGCACTGAAAGACCTGAGTCGAAACAAGGCCCCGGGAGTAGACAACATTCCATTAGAACTACTGATGGCCTTGGGAGAGCCAGTCATGACAAAACTCTACCATCTGGTGAGCAAGATGTATGAGACAGGCGAAATACCCACAGACTTCAAGAAGAATATAATAATTCCAATCCCAAAGAAAGCAGGTGTTGACAGATGTGAAAATTACCGAACTATCAGTTTAATAAGTCACAGCTGCAAAATACTAACGCGAATTCTTTACAGACGAATGGAAAAACTGGTAGAAGCGGACCTCGGGGAAGATCAGTTTGGATTCCGTAGAAATGTTGGAACACGTGAGGCAATACTAACCTTACGACTTATCTTAGAAGAAAGATTAAGAAAAGGCAAACCTACGTTTCTAGCATTTGTAGACTTGGAGAAAGCTTTTGACAACGTTAACTGGAATACTCTCTTTCAAATTCTGAAGGTGGCAGGGGTAAAATACAGGGAGCGAAAGGCCATTTACAATTTGTACAGAAACCAGATGGCAGTTATAAGAGTCGAGGGGCATGAAAGGGAAGCAGTGGTTGGGAAAGGAGTGAGACAGGGTTGTAGCCTCTCCCCGATGTTATTCAATCTGTATATTGAGCAAGCAGTAAAGGAAACAAAAGAAAAATTCGGAGTAGGTGTTAAAATTCATGGAGAAGAAGTAAAAACTTTGAGGTTCGCCGATGACATTGTAATTCTGTCAGAGACAGCAAAGGACTTGGAAGAGCAGTTGAACGGAATGGACAGTGTCTTGAAAGGAGGATATAAGATGAACATCAACAAAAGCAAAACGAGGATAATGGAATGTAGTCAAATTAAATCGGGTGATGCTGAGGGGATTAGATTAGGAAATGAGACACTTAAAGTAGTAAAGGAGTTTTGCTATTTAGGGAGTAAAATAACTGATGATGGTCGAAGTAGAGAGGATATAAAATGTAGACTGGCAATGGCAAGGAAATCGTTTCTGAAGAAGAGAAATTTGTTAACATCGAATATAGATTTAAGTGTCAGGAAGTCGTTTCTGAAAGTATTTGTATGGAGTGTAGCCATGTATGGAAGTGAAACGTGGACGATAACCAGTTTGGACAAGAAGAGAATAGAAGCTTTCGAAATGTGGTGCTACAGAAGAATGCTGAAGATAAGGTGGGTAGATCACGTAACTAATGAGGAGGTACTGAATAGGATTGGGGAGAAGAGAAGTTTGTGGCACAACTTGACAACTTGACTAGAAGAAGGGATCGGTTGGTAGGACATGTTTTGAGGCATCAAGGGATCACAAATTTAGCATTGGAGGGCAGCGTGGAGGGTAAAAATCGTAGAGGGAGACCAAGAGATCAATACACTAAGCAGATTCAGAAGGATGTAGGTTGCAGTAGGTACTGGGAGATGAAGAAGCTTGCACAGGATAGAGTAGCATGGAGAGCTGCATCAAACCAGTCTCAGGACTGAAGACCACAACAACAACAATGCAAACTGGCAATATCCCACAAGAACTCAAACGATCTAAGGTAATAGCTATTCTAAAGCCTGGGAAGCCAGCTGACAACCCAAAAAGCTACAGACCAATTGCCCTGCTGTCTGTAATTTACAAATTACTAGAGAGGCTTATATATAACAGAATTAGCCCAGAACTATTCAGGGCGTTCCCAGTTGAACAGGCAGGTTTTCGGCCAGGGAGAAGTTGTACTGACCAGGTATTGACACTCACTACTTACATTGAGGCGGGATTCCAGAGAAAATTGAAAACATCAGTCGCCTTTATTGACCTCTCAGCAGCTTACGACACTGTGTGGAGAGAAGGCATCATGTACAAAATTCTTCGAGTTATTCCTTGTAAATCTATAGCACGCTTAATAGACAGCATGCTCAATGATAGGGTGTTCCAAATAAGTATGGACACTGACTACAGCTCCATCAAAAAACTAAAGAATGGCTTACCACAAGGATCAGTGCTTGCACCACTGCTGTTTAGCCTCTATATTGCAGACCTGCCGGAAACTCAATCAAGAAAGTTCGGGTATGCTGACGATTGGGGCCTCGCTACAAGATGCAGCACAATTGAAGCATCTGAGGATATCCTAACAAAAGACCTGAAGATAATGGGTGAATATTTCCGTAAGTGGAGACTTCAACCAAATGCTTCCAAAACAGAGGTTAGTTGCTTCCATCTCAACAACAAACTCGCTGGAAAGGAACTCACTATTCGATTTGAAAACACCGTTGTCAGGCATAATAAAACTCCGAAGTACTTGGGCATGACGCTGGACAGAACACTATCTTTTAAAGAGCATCTAACAAAGATTGCTGAAAAATTAAAGACAAGAAACAACATTATTGAAAAGCTCTGTGGTACTACCTGGGGAGCAACGGCCTCCACTCTCCGCACCTCTGCTTTAGCAATTGTATTCTCGGCTGCCGAATACTGTGCTGCGATTTGGCTAAACAGCCCACATGTAAAAAGGTGGATGTCCAGTTGCATAACTCTCTAAGGATGATTTCTGGAGTAATTAAACCCACTCCAACGCAATGGCTCCCAATATTAAGCCACATCCCGCCGCCACACCTGCGACGTACTGACGCCCTTGTACGTGAATACAAAAACATCATGGGAAATCGAAGCCTGCCAATCCACCAAGACATTGAGGCTGCAAACACTAATAGGCTTCGATCTAGGAACCCGCCAACAAGAACAGCAAGGTTTCAGTATCACAAACGCATGGTCTGAAAAATGGAACGCATGGCAAAATCATAACATGCCTTGCATCACACAAAAGCCACCTGGTTTTGACCTACCACGCAAAACGTGGTCCACTCTAAATATGATTAGAACTCGTCATGGCAGATGCGCTTACTCCCTGTATAAATGGGGTAAAATACCATCCCCTCAGTGTGACTGCGGAGAATGTCCGACCATCAGCCACATTGTTGAAGAGTGTTCCAGAAGAGCCTATAATGGGAGCCCCGACGACTTCCTGCTCGCAACTCCAGAGTCGATATACTATATTAATAGACTTGATGTTTGTTTGTAATCCGTAAACTTCGTTATATTAGTAATGTTGGTTTGCAATTATTAATTTTTGTTATTTTAGTGATTTGTCTGTTTGTTTCTTATGTGTCTGTATTGCCATACGATAAATAAATAAAAATAATTTAATTACTTGTTTCGATTTGTACATGAACATCAGATAAATCTGAAAAAAATCGTAAAAAGCCACAAATAAAACATAGTGCATAATAGTGCCTACTGAATACTAAATACAAACAGGAAACATATGAAATACAATGTGAAAACATACCAGGTTTTGGCTGGACACGTCATACGTATGTATGGAGCCATCTGTCTTATCCATAAGAAAATATGAAACTGAATCATTATGGTAGTTGCGTCGTTCAGTAACACAACTAGGCCGCCAGGTGGTAGTACTGGTGAGCATTGATACTTAAGAGCTGAATACGGTTATTATAATCCAATGAAAACGTCAGAGATACGATACAGAGCTTGTGTATAGTTGCAAAACAAATGTACATCATATGAAAACCACAAATTAACAACTGTATTAGACACAAATCACATCTCGTGTTGGAGAGGAGGGGACCGAATAGGGGAGCGCCTGGAAAAGATGCAAGGGACCAATGCATGGGTCGACAGGACGAATAAGCGTTTTATAACCAAACACCCATGAATAAAAAATATGCATTAAAACACACACATATTAATCACCTGTACACATCGGGCACAAGAAATAAAATTTGTTAATTATTAATTTTTTATACATGGTTAGCAAAGTAACCAAAACTTACAAACATAAAAGAAAATTGACAAATGACCGAAATTAAATAAAATCTAAAGATAGTAACATATGTAGAGAGAATTCTAGCAACATGACCATAATTTCATGTACAGAAAGTGACCCCGTGGCAAAAAGACCATTATTTTCTGCCGTAGTGGCAACGTTTGTGAACCGTGACTGTGTGGGATAATTATTTATTGGTAATTTCTGCTACCGGTTACTTATTTTTATTTGTTTCATGTCTAATCTAACATAATACAATGCATTTCGAACATGTTCGTTCATCACCAGGCTTTTATACATACATACATACAGAAAAGTATTAATTAAAAATAGATTGTGTTAAACTAAATTAACATAGCACTTTTTGTCCATTGTTCGTTACTGTAGCGGCTGGTGTGGCATTTTGGGGGGAGGGGGGATGGGGAAGGGGGGTGCAGTGGACGGCGAGAAATCGAAGAAGAACCAGCAGAACACATCAATGACATCTATTTCTGGCCACCCCCCCCCCCCCCCCCCCCCCCATCACCAATGTCACACCAGCCACTACAGCAACGAACACTAGACGAATTGTTGTAAGTTAATTTAGTTTAAGACAATTTACTTTTAAGTAACATTTCTCTGTATGTGTATATGTATAAACGCCTGATGACGAACAGAACATTTTCTAAACACGTTGTATTATGTTAGATTAAACATCGAACAAATAAAAATAAAAGTGACTGGTAGCAGAAATTACAAATAAATAAATAATAAAGACCATTGGTTTAAATAATTACGTAGAAGTAGTACCACATAGGCTTCATGGGTAACATTGGTCATTAGAGTAAAATAACAACATTAAAACGAAAATATTTACAGCATACAAGAACATACAATAGTAAATCAGGCAAGTACCATCCAGGTGAAGGAAGCTGAGACTGGACAGAGGGCTGGGAGGGGTACATCGGGTTCTGTTGGTAGTCATATGTTTAGGTTACTTAGCTAACCATGTATAGAAAAGAAACTACAAAAAATATATCTCTTGTGACTGCTGATCTATACAGGAGATTAATGTAGGTGTATTTCAGTGTATCTATTTCAATGATTAGTATTTTGTAATGAGACGCTTATTCGTCGTGTCGACCCATGGATCGTTTCATTCCACCTTTGTCTGGCGCTGCCCTGTTTGCTACCCTGCCCTGCAACACGAGACGTGATTTTTGTCTAAAAATGTTGATATTTTGTGGTTTTTAGTATGATACACATTGGTTTTGAAATAATACACAAGCTCTGGTAGTATCTTTGACATTTTCATCGGATTATAATAATTGTAGTCAAGTCTTAAATATTCACCAATTCTGGCACATGTTGACCTAGTTATGTTCCTAAACGGCGCAACTACCGTAACGAATCAGTTTCGTATTGTTTTGTGGATAAGACAGATGGGTCCATACATGTGATGAAGAGTCCACCCAAACCCTGGTATATTTTTTCATTGTGTTTCGATATATTTCCTGTCTTTAGTGGTCAGTAACTGTTATTAAAGAGTATGTTTATTTTGTGATCGAAAGGCGTCATCAAAGAGTCGCCATACCAGTGACTTACATGTATTTTCATACCGTCCATTATACCTCTAATATAACCTTAAAATTACGTGAAGAGGGGCACATATCTCTGACTTGACTTCATGTCACACCCGTTACTAATTATGACTCAAACGTCAAGTTCTGAAAGCCCTTCGTGCTTACAGAACCTTATGCATAAGTGCCTGAAGATGAGAAATACATGTGTGAAACGAGTTGAAGTACACTCCTGGAAATTGAAATAAGAACACCGTGAATTCATTGTCCCAGGAAGGGGAAACTTTATTGACACATTCCTGGGGTCAGATACATCACATGATCACACTGACAGAACCACAGGCACATGGACACAGGCAACAGAGCATGCACAATGTCGGCACTAGTACAGTGTATATCCACCTTTCGCAGCAATGCAGGCTGCTATTCTCCCATGGAGACGATCGTAGAGATGCTGGATGTAGTCCTGTGGAACGGCTTGCCATGCCATTTCCACCTGGCGCCTCAGTTGGACCAGCGATCGTGCTGGAAGTGCAGACCGCGTGAGACGACGCTTCATCCAGTCCCAAACATGCTCAATGGGGGACAGATCCGGAGATCTTGCTGGCCAGGGTAGTTGACTTACACCTTCTAGAACACGTTGGGTGGCACGGGATACATGCGGACGTGCATTGTCCTGTTGGAACAGCAAGTTCCCTTGCCGGTCTAGGAATGGTAGAACGATGGGTTCGATGACGGTTTGGATGTACCGTGCACTATTCAGTGTCCCCTCGACGATCACCAGTGGTGTACGGCCAGTGTAGGAGATCGCTCCCCACACCATGATGCCGGGTGTTGGCCCTGTGTGCCTCGGTCGTATGCAGTCCTGATTGTGGCGCTCACCTGCACGGCGCCAAACACGCATACGACCATCATTGGCACCAAGGCAGAAGCGACTCTCATCGCTGAAGACGACACGTCTCCATTCGTCCCTCCATTCACGCCTGTCGCGACACCACTGGAGGTGGGCTGCACGATGTTGGGGCGTGAGCGGAAGACGGCCTAACGGTGTGCGGGACCGTAGCCCAGCTTCATGGAGACGGTTGCGAATGGTCCTCGCCGATACCCCAGGAGCAACAGTGTCCCTAATTTGCTGGGAAGTGGCGGTGCGGTCCCCTACGGCACTGCGTAGGATCCTACGGTCTTGGCGTGCATCCGTGCGTCGCTGCGGTTCGGTCCCAGGTCGACGGGCACGTGCACCTTCCGCCGACCACTGGCGACAACATCGATGTACTGTGGAGACCTCACGCCCCACGTGTTGAGCAATTCGGCGGTACGTCCACCCGGCCTCCCGCATGCCCACTATACGCCCTCGCTCAAAGTCCGTCAACTGCACATACGGTTCACGTCCACGCTGTCGCGGCATGCTACCAGTGTTAAAGACTGCGATGGAGCTCCGTATGCCACGGCAAACTGGCTGACACTGACGGCGGCGGTGCACAAATGCTGCGCAGCTAGCGCCATTCGACGGCCAACACCGCGGTTCCTGGTGTGTCCGCTGTGCCGTGCGTGTGATCATTGCTTGTACAGCCCTCTCGCAGTGTGCGGAGCAAGTATGGTGGGTCTGACACACCGGTGTCAATGTGTTCTTTTTTCCATTTCCAGGAGTGTATATTAAACACGTAGTTTGTACGATCACTGTTCCCTGATGACATACAGGTATTACTTTGGAAACTAGATACATACATAAAGCGATTCGTTCATTAGAACAAGTGTTGATACTTTGATATGATTTTAAATAAATGCTGGTAGAGCACTAGACTTCGGTCATTAAGGTCCCGAGTTAAGTCACGGGTGAGGTCCTCCATTTTTCCTCTTTCCAGTCTCTCCAGAACGGGGGCAGGTCCACTCAGCCTGCTGTAAAAATGAGTACACGGGATCTTTCCCACGTGTAAAAGGCGACTAGGTCGAGAGACCCGCCACCCAACCACCTCCGCATCGCGTCGGGTAGAAGGGCATAACTTTACTTGCAATTAGTGAGACAGTCCGGTCACGGGCTTCTGCCACAAACTTTCCCGTTACCGTATTTTGCAGATGTCTAACTTTAATATTCACATCTTTACCCAAGAAGTCACTGTAGTCAAGGAAGTTTGTTGGTAGTTCGTTTACGAATGGAATGTAGCCTACCAAAAAATTGATTACCTATACAACATTAAAGATTTCTGAGTAAACGTCATCCTGCAAAAACACTATCAGAATATACAGACCGACTTTCCGGGCACAGGCCGGCCGGAGTGGCCGTGCGGTCAAGGCGCTACAGTCTGGAACCGCGTGACCGCTACGGTCGCAGGTTCGAATCCTGCCTCGGGCATGGATGTGTGTGATGTCCTTAGGTTAGTTGGGTTTAAGTAGTTCTAAGTTCTAGGGGACTGATGACCACAGCAGTTAAGTCCCATAGTGCTCAGAGCCATTTGAACCATTTTTTTTTTCCGGGCACGGTTGTAATATTCTACCTTTAGCTTGTGTGTTTTTATGCTGCAGGAAATGTATTGGCAATTGCGAATACGAACCACCATCGGCTGTGTATTGGAATGACGGCAATGAAAATTTGTGCCAGACTAGGACTCGAACCTGGATTTCTAGCTTTGCACGAGCGGCCGTTTTCACGGCTTTGGCTATCCTTGCACGAATCACGGCCAGACTCTAACTCCACAGTGTCACAACCTGCACTCGTACATTACGTTGTTCCCGTCCAAAAATTACATATTTATTTGGAGTCGAGGCCTAGTATTAGTGAATAAATACGAAACAGCAGTGCTTGCGTTATTAAGAAACAAGATGTAGTACTCCTCGGGACATGCATTTATGTCCGAAGGAACATTGCTTCGTACTTCACCATAACACAGGAAACGCTATTTCGTATTTTTATTCTGTTTCCTTTTCTCACACTATGTCTGCTGGCGTACCACATGGAAAAATTAGGAAGATTCGTACATTAATTTTAATAAGTGAAGAGACCAACAAAAAATATTTATTTATTTAACCTGACAAGATTAGGGCCATCAGGCCCTCTCTTACATCTAACCAGGCATTCTACTTATTTTTCATTCATATGTTTTAGTAGGCATGTTAAACTACATCTAGTACAAAAAGTGAAATAAAAAATTAGAAAGGTACACCTGGAAAAATACATACATATAGAGTTTATATTCGTAGATCATAAGTACTGTTATAATTAGACATTATTGAAGAGACAGATTTTAGATAGGAGTGCTAGCAGCAGGGAGTATGAGGGAGACTCATGGTGAAGGGAGGAGAAGAACAGAGAGACATGATGAAACATAATTAAGGAAATGTAAAGGAAAAGAAGATTGCGTGGCTAATAGAGATAGATGAAGAGGAAGGCATCTCAGGAGCTAGATAGGAGACGCTAGGTTTGCTATTTGACAGATGAGAGGATCGACCTTGTACATTAATTTTGTGGAGAACGTTATGAGGATGATAGTAGGAAATGCTTCAACTTCTTCTTAAAAGCAGCAGGAGATTGAATTTTGCGCAAGGTAAGGGGCAGTTTATTCTAGAGGCGGACAGCGGCAACTGAGAAGGAGTTTGCAAAAGTTTTTGTTTTGTGAGTAGGCACAGTTAGGATACCAAATAAGAGTGACCTCGTGTTTCGATTATGATGGCATGACAGGTTTTTAATCTCTGAAGCAAGGTACTGGGGTGCTTGCGCGACGAGGAGTCGGTGAAGTAGACATAGAGTGTGGTAGTCACGCAATTTGTCCGGCCGCAGCCACCCTAGCTCGGAGTATGAAGCACTAACATGATTGTATCGGTGAATGTTGCAGGTGTAACGCACACAGGCATTCATGGTTAGTTCTAGCCGTCTTTTGTTTTCACTACTCATGCCTTGTTGAATCACATCACAATAGTGGAGGTTCGGTAGAAAGAGTGCTTGCACGAGCTGGCGTTTCAAGTCCTGTGGAAATATGTTCCGAAACTTTTTGAGAGCATAGAGACAAGCAGACGTCTTTCGGCACACTGCGACTGTATTCTCCGCCCAGTTGAGATGCTCATCCAAAGTTACACCGAAGTTCTTAACTGTTTTCTGATATGGTATTGGAGTACCGTCGAGCAGAATAGGAGGTAGCCGTTCGCGGAAATCTGAACTTATTAATTTCTGATGGGCTATTAAGATTACTTGCGTCTTTTTTGCATTTAGTTTAAGCCTCAGGTTTTTCGCCCATGTCACTACTGAAGACAGATCATCATTCATCTGAGGGATTGCAGTGTTTACATCTTCAGGTCTGACGCTTAGGTAGAGCTGGAGGTCGTCGGCGTAGATATGATATTTACAGGAGGACAGAACCGACGAAATATCGTTGACATATAAAGAAAACAAAAGTGGTCCTAAGACTGATCCTTGTGGCACTCCCGAGGAAACATGTTTCCAGGAAGATTTTTCATTTACGCAGACAACACATTGCTGTCTGTCTTTTAAGTAGCTTTCAAATTATCTCATTGCACTATCTGAGAAATTAAGCTGTTGCATTTTTCTGAGCAATATGTCAAAGTTAACAGTGTCAAAAGCTTTACTGAAGTCCAGTAGCGTCAATATTGTTGCCTTTCGATTGTCGATGGCATATTTCAGGTCATCAGTTACTTTAATTAGAGCAGTGTTTGTGCTGTGATGTTTACGGAAACCGGATTGAAATTTGTCATATAGGCTGAATTCATGCAAGTGTTCAGTGATTTGGTCATGAACAATATATTCAAGTGCTTTGGAAACAGCAGGCAGTATGCTAATTGGTCGGTAATCACTAGGCAGTTGCGGGTTTTCGATCTTAGGGATGGGTCGAATTATGCTTCTTTTCCATGCAGTGGGGTATATTCCGTTCACAAGGGAAAAATTAAATATGTCAGTTAAGACAGGTACTAAGATATCGGCAACATTCTTAATCATGGTTATACCGATACTGTCGTTGCCTATTGCATCAGAAGAGATTCTCATTATTGCTTTTCTTGCCGTATTTGTTGTTACATGTTTTAGATGGAAGGTATCGTTGTTAGTTATCCTGTTTGGGGATTCTTGTGGACGGTAATTATCAGCTGTGCTGGTATTCAGAGGTGCAGAGAAGAATTCATTTAATTCGTTAGCTGACACATGAAAAGTAGTTTCCGATTTTGCCTTTCCGACCCCCAAGCTACGGAGATTCTTCCATAGAGTCGTGGGCGTCAGATCGCTGCATACAAGGGAGCGAGCGTGCCTGATTTTAGCATTGCGAATGCATTGTTTCACTCTGTTCCGTAGCTTTCTACATTCTTCGAAACGCTCGGGTTTCGGATATGCCTTGAAACGCCTGTGGGCAGCATCCCTATTAGTCATCATTTGACGTAATTCAGCTGTCAGCCATGGAGCAGGAGATTTTCTTACACGGATTGTGGGCACAGGTGCATGTTTGTCATAGAGGGCAGTGAGTTTATCACCAAGTACATTAATTTTGCCGTCGATTGTAGATTCTCTGATTATTTGATGCCATGAGATTTCTGAGCAATCGGCTGTTAGAGCGTCAAGGTCAATACGTTTCATGTTCCTACAAGTTATGTAACGCGATTTGATCCTTGGGGGCTGCACAGAGTAGGCCAGGAATATTACATCATGTGCTGAGAGGCCAGGGGCCGATGTTTGACCAACATATCTTACTTTGTCAGTCTGTTTCGTTGCGATTACGTCTATAAGAGTATGACTGTGCGCCGTATGGTGTGTAGGTTGTAATGGAAGAATGTTCATGCTATTGCAACTAAACAGTCTTCTTAGGTTTATTGCGGAGGGAGTGTCTCTTAGCAGGTCTATGTTCAAGTCACCCACTACGATGACATGTTCGTAAATATGGCAATTCAGTGCGAAATAAGAATCAAACAGTTTATTTGTAGCGACGGACAGCGCGGTGCGGGTTGAGTCGAATGTCTGTTGAGAAGATTTCAGGACGAGGAAATATTCAGCTGCAGAAAGGACTAAATACAAGCGAGTTTCTCGGGGTTACCGTGGGTGAAGTGTCGTAACCCGATGGTGGTCTTAACGTACTTACTTGAATCTCTCAGTCGAATAGGAAGCGGCATGTGATTTTTCAGCTCTACCTACTCTTTGGCACGCGAGTGGCTTCGAGCAAGGGAATAAGTCGGTGACAGAGTCCATCTGAGATTTATCAGGTCTCTATGGCTGTAGACAGTACAGAAAGACTCGGATATCAGGCTCGGGGCGTAGAAGTGAAGCAACGAGCTTCTGGGTTGGTATCTTGGTCTGATTTTATTTCTTCTTCCCTAGTTTACATGACCATGTCGAAGAACACAGACACTGGGTCATAATTTAATGAGCATAGAATATAGATAAGGCTTACTAGATACTTAAAGTACTATAACAAGTAGCCTGCCTGGCCTATCAGGTTGACTCGAATCTTAAAAAGGAGCCAGTTTCTTATTGTTCAAATCGAACACACAGGTTGCGTTACACGTCACACTGCAAGTGACAGTCAGTCATTGATACAAGTAAGCCATGCTAGACAAATTACCCACAGTCCATAGCCATGTAAAACCAAGAATGCAAGTCCCTCTTAGTGTACAAGCTTAATTGAAAAGATTCCTTCACTCATATAATTTTTGCTGCTAGCTAATGGACGCTCGTGACAGGAACTCTCGAACTGTTGAACTCTTCTTATCTACTGGTGGCCTCTTTATACTGTGTCGCGGCTGTTTGCTTACAGATGATAGGTGACCGTGTCGTATTTTTACCCGCGATTCGCAATCTGTCAGCTTGAAGTCAGTGGTTTCTTAATCCTCGCGACCTCATACTGGTCTGGCGAAAGCGTCAAGCACTGTACGTCTCCATAGAGCCAAAGAAACTGGTACACCCGCCTAATATCGTGTAGCGCCCCCACGAGCAAGAGGAAGTGCCTCTACACGACGTGGCATGAACTCGACTAATGTCTGAAGTAGTGCTGGAGGGAACTGACGCAGGACTGTCCATAAAGTCGTAATAGTACAACGGGGTGGAGATCTCTTCTGAACAGCACATTGCAAGGCATCCCAGATATCTCAATAATGTTCATGTCTGGGGAATTTGGTGGCCATTGGAAGTGTTTAAACTGAAAAGAGTATTCCCGTAGCCACTATGCAGCAATTCTGGACGTGTGAAGTGTTGCATTGTCCTGATGGAATTGCCTTGACCGTCGGTATGCACATTGGACATGAATGGATGCAGGTGATCAGACAGGATCCTTACATACGTGTCATCTGTCAGTCGTATCTAGACGTATCACGTCTCACATCACTCCTACTGCACACGCCCCACACCATTTTAAAATGCTGCAGTCGAGAAAACCTTGTTAATATTGTATTTTATAGTCTATGTGTTACACTACTACATACAAATTAATCAGTATGTGAAAACAAAAGATAAGAAAATCAGTTACAATTTGAAACAGAAGCTATTGACAAGTTACACAAATTTCCATTTTAGAGATAGGGAAAACTGTTAAGATTTTAAAGAATGTCAGTTCATTTGTAAATATCGCGTTTCCGTGCTAGAAGACATTCTTCCTCCTGAAGGTGCAAGATGGTGCACTGAGAAAGTGTGACTGAAAAGTCCAAACCTTATTTGTTTTAAAAATATACTGAATTTTACTCACCATAAAACTCTGAAGAATTAACTATATCCTCAATTCAGTTTTAATATATTATCCAGCACTTAAATTTGTAGAACTCGTAACAGTTCAACCGCTGAGCAAAACACCGCCTCATGTCCCAAAACAACAAAAACAGCAGAAAATACCGAAAACTGATTATGATGGTCTCTAGTGCTATGTAATTCCAGATTAAACGCCGACAAGGAAAAATCATGTATTCCTAGGTACACTATCGTCCATGTACAACACTCAGCCCTGCGATGTGTACAAGAACCAAGAGGGAACAAAAGGAGCACAAGCCCTAGACGTAAAATTGCGGATTACAAAGGGGCGTAAAGCTGGGCTACGGTCTTTCTCCTCTACTGTTCAGCGTGTATACTGAAGAAGGGAGGAAGGAAATTAAGACTCAAAATTGACATTAAAATTCATAGTGAAAGTAAATCAATGATAAGGGATTGCTGTCCTCAGTGAATGTCAAGAAGAATTACAGATCTTGTTGAATAATATGAACAGTGTACTGACCACAAGATATGGACTTCAGAATAAATCAATAAACGATGAAACTAATGATAAAGTGCAAAAACGAAATTAACGATGAACTGCGGGCCCACTGAAGGGACTTTGCTACCATGGAAGCAAAATAATTTTCTTTTGTTGCCGCATCACGTGCTCTCAGCGTCACCAGGTGGCTTCCAACATCGCGACAGTTAATAGTCATAATGTTTTTTGGCTTCTCATTGTAGGAAAAGAAAGGCAAAACTACCTTTATAGCATTTGTAAATTTAGAGAAAGATTCTGACAGTGTTGACAGGAATACAGAAATAGTGAAGACAGCAGGGATAAAATGCACAGACGGAAAGGTTTTTTACAACTTGTACAGAGACCACACCGCTGTTATAACAGTGAAAGCACGTAAAAAATAATCAGTGCTTGAGAAGTGAATGAGAAGGGTTGTCGCATATCCCCGATGTTATTCAATCTGGCATGCAATAATAGAAACCAAGGAGAAATTTAGGAACATAATTTAAAGTACAGGGAGAAGAAATAAAAATCTTTCAGGTTTGCCAACAATACCGTAATTCTGTTAGAGGTGGAAAAGTACTTGGAAGAGAAACTGAACGGAGTGGAAAATTAAAACTAAAGTTGTAAGATGAACTTTAGCGAAACAAAAACAAAATTAATGCAATGTAGCTGAATTACGTTAGGCGATGCTGAAGGAATCTGACTAGGAAATAAGACACTAATAGTAGTAGATCAGTTTTGCTATTTGGGCGGTAAGATAACCGATGACGGGCGAAATAGAGAGGACTGCAGCGAGACACTAACAAGGAAAGCATTTATGTGAAAGAGGAATTTGTTAATACCCAATATAAATTTATGTGTATGGTGCCTTTGCATACCTGTACAGAGTAAAGCCTTGTACGGAAGTGAAACGTGGACGATAAGCAATTCACACAAGAAGATATATCCTAGACGGATTCTCTCGTCCTAGGAAGCCATACGATCATTTCATTTCGTACAAGAAAAGAATAAAAGTTTTTGAAAGGTGATGCTAATGATGAATGCTGTACATTAGATGGCAAGATTGAATAACCAATAAAGAAGTACTGAAGGGAAAAAATTAATTTATGGCACAACTTGACTGTATAACGTGAGAGAAAGAAAGGGACTTTTGACAGGGCACATTTTAAAGCATTAAAGAATCGTCAGTTTGGTAACAGAGGGAAGTATGGGTTCGGGAGGGTGGAGGGGGGGAGGGATAAAAATTGTGGAGGAACGCAAAGGCATGAAGACAGCATTATAAAACGAATAGGTAGTTATTCGAAAATGTAGAGCGTTGCATAGGATAGAGTAGCATACGGAACTGCACCAGCTGCTGCCGTTTTACGTCCCACTGCGGTCGAATAATGGAGGACATGTTTCCCACTTTCGGTAAGTTCGCCGAACTACAACATCCGTGCAGATTGCGCTACGTTTCGAGTGGCGGCGCTTCGCCGTGCAGACAAGTCGCTCGGGATTGTAAGCAGTCAGTGCACTGTGTGTGAGCGATGGAGGCTGATATAATGAAAAGGGACAAGGGCAAGAAACTCTTGAAGACAGACAGATATAAATTTTGTTTCCATAAGTGTCTAGTGGTAGCGTGTTCTATTAGTAATCAAAATGTCTTCTATCCCGGGTTCGAAATCAGCAACTGCTTAATTTCTTATTAATAAACATCATTGGCAGCCGAAAACTTCCACCATAAGAAGTCACCCTCATTCTGCCAACTGCCTTGTCAAAGAGGGCGGAGGAGCGGACAGAGATTCAGGGCACAGTCTTGTGCTTGGTGTGGGAAACTGTTTCTAAGGGCGGAAGAACCAGCTATGATCAACGGTATAGAGATGCAGAGCGCAATGGAAAGCACTGCATTAAAGACACGTATATCCACAGGACTTGTGGCCTGTAAGTGAAAAAGTGTCATGATCTCTCCGCTGGCAAAAGATTCCGGAATAGTGCCCCAATCACATCTCCGGGAGGGGCTGCCAAAGGGGAGGTGGCCATGACAAAAAATATTGAATAACCAACGAAAGGATAACGTTCTACGAGTCGGGGCATGGAATTTGAGAAGTTTGCACGTGGTAGGGAAGCTAGAAAATCGGCGAAGGGAAATGCAAAGGTTCAATCTATAGCAGGGGTCAGTGAAGTGAAATGGAAAGAAGACAAAGATTTCTGGTCAGATGAGTATATGGTAATATCAAGAGCTGCATAAAATGGTATAACGAGAGTAGGATTTTTTTATGAATAGTAAGGTAGGGCAGAGGATGTGTTACTGTGAACAATTCAGTGATAGGGTTGTTCTTATCAGGATCGACGACAAACCAACACCGACAACAATAGTTCAGGTATACATGCCGACGTCGCAAGCTGAAGATGAAGAGGTAGGCAAAGTATATGAATACACTGGAAGGGTAACAGAGGTCATAAAGTGAGACGAAAATCTGTTATGAGGGACTGGATTGCAGTTGTAGGGAAAGGAGTAAAAGAAAAGGTTACAAGAAAATACGGGCTTGGGACAAGGAGTGAGAGAGGAGAAAGAGTAATTGAGTTATGTACAAGGGAAATAAAAAATGTGCAGGAAAATTCAGGAATACACAAATGCAAGGTGCTGAGCAATGAAATAATTAGGAAGTGCAGGGAAGCCAAGACGAAATGGCTACACGAAAAATGTGAAGAAATCGAAAAAGAAATGAGTGTCAGATGGACTGATTCTGCATATAGGAAAGTCAGAACAGCATTCGGAGAAATTTAAAGAAAGGGTGGTAGCATTAAGGTGCAACGGGAATTCCACTGTTAAATGCAGAGGAGAGAGTAGATAGGTGGAAAGAGTACAAGGCCTATATGAGGGGCAAGGCTCGTCGGACAACGTGATAGAAGAGGAAAGAAGCGTCGATTTAGATGAGATAGGGGATCGACTATTGGGATCAGAATTTAAGAGAGTTTTTGAGGACTTGAGATCAAATAAGGCAGAAAGGACAGATAACATTCCACTGGAATTTCTAAAATCAATTGAGGGAAGGGCAACAAAATGATTATTCACTTTCGTATGTAGAATGTGTGAGTCTGGTGACATACCATCTGACTTTCGGAAATATCATCCACACGATTTTGAAGACTGCAAGAGCTGACAGGTGCGAGAATTATCGCACAATCACCTTAGTATCTCGTGCATCCCAGTTGCTGACAATAATTATATACAGAAGAATGGAAAAGAAAACTGAGGATGCGTTGGATGAGGATCAGTTTGGCTTTAGGAAACGTAAAGGCAGCAGAAAGGGGATTCTGGCGTTACGGTTGATAATGGAAGCAAGACTAAAAAACAAAAAACAAAAACCAAACAAAAAATCAAGACCCGTTCGTAGAATTTGTCGAACTGGAAAAAGCTTTCGACGATGTAAAATGATGCAAGAAGTTGCAAATTCCGAGAAAAATATGAATAAGGTATAGGGAGAGACGGGTAAGACCAAGAAGGAACAATATGAGTGGACGACCAAGAACGAAGTGCTTGGATTAAAAAGGATGTAATACACGGATGTAATCTTTGACCCCTACTGTTCAGTCTGTACATCGAAGAAGCAATGATGGAAATAAAAGAAAGGTTCAGGAGCGTAATTAAAATTCAAGATGAAAGGATATCAATGATACGATTCGCTGATGGCACTGCTATCCCGAGTGAAACTGAAGAGGAATTACATGATCTGCTGAATGGAACGAACAATCTAATGAGTACAGAATATGGACTGAGAATAAATCAAAGAAAAACGAAAGTAATGAGAAGTAGCACAAATGAGAACAGCGAGAAACTAAACATCAGGATTGATTGTCACGAAGTAGATGAAGTTAAGGTTTTATGCTACCTAGGCAGCAAGAAGACCAATGACTGACGGAGCAAGAAGGACATCAAAAGCAGACTGTCACTGGAAAAATGGGCATTCCTGGCCTAGAGAAGTCTACTAGTGTCAAACAAAGGCCTTAACTTAAGGAAGAAATTTCTCAGAATGTACGTCTGGAGTACAGCATAGCATGGTAGTGAAACATGTACTGTAGGAAAATCGGAACATAAAATTGTTCAAATGGCTCTGAGCACTATGGGACTTAACAGCTGAGGTTATCAGTCCCCTAGAACTTAGAACTACTTAAACTAAACTAACCTAAGGACATAACACACATCCATGCCCGAGGCAGGATTCGAACCGGCGACCGAAGCGGTCGCGCGGTTCCAGACTGCAGCGCCTAGAACTCCTCGGCCACTCCGGCCGGCGGAACATAAGAGAATCGAAGCATTTGAGATGTGGTGCTACAGACGAATGTTGAAAATTAGGTGGACTAATAAGGTAAGAATTGAGGAAGTTCTGCGCAGAATCGGAGAGGAAAGGAATATGTGGAAAAAACTGACGAGGAGAAGGGACAGGGTGATAGGACATCTGTTAAGACTTCAGGGAATGACTGCCATGGTAATAGAGAGAGCGGTAGAGGGCAAAAATTGTAGAGGAATTTATACACCTCGA